>NC_140521.1:1135551-2378051 GCF_964339955.1 Pipistrellus hanaki
CTCACCCCATCCCCCCGCCCCGCCCCCTCACCCCCATCCCCCGCCCCGCCCCCTCACCCCCATCCCCCTGCCCCGCCCCCTCACCCCCATCCCCCCGCCCCGCCCCCTCACCCCCATCCCCCGCCCCGCCCCCTCACCCCCATCCCCCCGCCCCGCCCCCTCACCCCCATCCCCCCGCCCCGCCCCCTCACCCCCATCCCCCCGCCCCGCCCCCTCACCCCCATCCCCCGCCCCGCCCCCTCACCCCCATCCCCCCGCCCCGCCCCCTCACCCCCATCCCCCCGCCCGCCCCCTCACCCCCATCCCCCCGCCCCGCCCCCTCACCCCCACCCCCCCGCCCCGTCCCCTCACCCCCCCCCCCGCCCCGCCCCCTCACCCCCACCCCCGCCCCGCCCCCTCACCCCCATCTCCCCGCCCCCGCCCCCTCACCCCCACCCCCCGCCCCGCCCCCTCACCCCCATCTCCCCGCCCCGCCCCCTCACCCCCCACCCCCCGCCCCGCCCCCTCACCCCCCATCCCCCGCCCCGCCCCCTCACCCCCCATCCCCCGCCCCGCCCCCTCACCCCCCACCCCCCGCCCCGCCCCCTCACCCCCCACCCCCCGCCCCGCCCCCTCACCCCCATCTCCCCACCCCGCCCCCTCACCCCCACCCCCCGCCCCGCCCCCTCACCCCCCATCCCCCGCCCCGCCCCCTCACCCCCCATCCCCCGCCCCGCCCCCTCACCCCCATCCCCCGCCCCGCCCCCTCACCCCCTATCCCCCCGCCCCGCCCCCTCACCCCCCACCCCCGCCCCGCCCCTCACCCCCCATCCCCCCGCCCCGTCCCCTCACCCCACCCCCCGCCCCGTCCCCTCACCCCCATCCCCCCGCCCCGCCCCCTCACCCCCATCCCCCCGCCCCGCCCCTCACCCCCTGCCCCCCCGCCCCGGGTCACTGAGAGTCTAACTGCTTTCATCGGGACACGAGCCGGCCTGTGGGAACTGGGGGGGGGGGCACCAGCCGGCTCTGCCTGGCCCGCAACTGGGAGCCTCGGGGACTCCGTCCCGGAAGGGGCAGGTCTGTGACCCTCCGACCTCGCCTGGGGTGGGAGATGGTTTCATCACCTTTTCCATCCTCCCTGGGGGGTATTTTCTCCGCGGTTTCCAGGAGGGAGGGAGGAGGGAGGGAGGGAGGGAGGGAGGGAGAGAGAGAGAGAGATCCGTGTGAGAGCGACATCGCCTGGCTGCTCCCCTGGTGCCCAGACGGGGCCGAGGATGGAACTGCAGTGGGGTACGTGCCCTGGGTCCCCGCCACCCTGGGCGAACCCCCTCCTCGGGGTGGAGGGCCGTTCGCACCTTCTCACACCCCGGCCGCCTGGACACCGCCCTCCGTCTGTGCTCGGTCAGCGTCACAGCGCGCTGCTGCTGCGTAACAAGCAGGCCCACAGCTCACAGCTCCCAACCGGCCTTCTCATCCGGTCTCACGGCCCGGGGCCTGGGCGGGGCCACGTGACCCTTTCAGAGGTTCGGACCCAAAGCCAGGGGCAGCCGGTGGAGGACTGTGGGCACTTTCTCCTCTGCCCGTGTGGCCACGGGGTGACGGGCCTGCGCGAGCCGCAGCAGGTCCCATGGGGCCGGGGCGGCGGGAGAGCGGCGCCCGCGGGCTGGAGGGGGGCCTGGGCCGGCCACGCCCTCCCGGGGGCCGAGGCACTTCTCCCCGACGCCGTTCCGCCGCGGCCGCGCCCGAGGCCGGAGCCCGCGTTCCTTCGTAATTAACGGCGGCTCACGTTTCTCGCCACGGATTTTTCAATTGTTTTAAAGAAAGCATTTGGTCCCGAAGGTTCTGGAACTGTCCCGGTTCGCGGTGTTAATTCTTTCATTGTCTAGACAGCTGGGGAGCAGACGGGGCTGCCGGGAGGAGAGGCAGCCTTCCAGGCGTGGAATTCACGCGTTCCCGGCGCCCGGCTGTCCGGGAGCCCGCCCGCCCGCCCGCCCGCCCCCGCACGGGCTGGAGGCTCTGGGTGAAGCTGCGGGGCGGAGATGGAGTGTGCGCCTGGGGGCGGGGCTCGGGGCTAAGACCATGCACACTGGATCCCACGGAGGTGAATTCTTTCTTCTTCTTCTTCTTTTTTTTTTTTTAATATATGTTTTATTGATTTTTACAGAGAGGAAGAGAGAGGGACAGAGAGCTAGAAACATCGATGAGAGAGAAACATCCATCAGCTGCCTCCTGCACGCCCCCCACTGGGGATGTGCCCACAACCAAGGTACACGCCCTTGACCGGAATCGAACCCGGGACCTTTCAGTCCGCAGGCCAACGCTCTATCCACTGGGCCACACCGGTTTCGGCGAGGAGGTGAATTCTAACGTTCCTGTTGGGACGAGCGCGTCGGCCTGGGGGCCAGGAGGTCGTGGGTTGACTCCGGGTCCGGGCCCGTGCCCGCCTGCGGGCTCCGTCCGGTGCAGGGGGCGCGGGGGGCGCCGTCCCCACTTCCCTCCGAGTTCGGAGCTCCGGCCTGCCTTCCTGTCCTGCGGGGTCAGGGCTGCCTCCCTCGGCAATCACCGGGGCAAAACTGGCAGGCGCTCTGCATTCCTGAGAGGAGGGTGGGGCGGGGAGGGGGGAGGAGGGGAGAGGGGAGGGGAGAGGGGAGGGGAGGGGTGGAGTGAGGAGGGGGGAGGGGGGAGGGGGGAGGGGGTCCCCGGTGTCGGTAATGAGGCTCCGTCCAGCCGGGCGGCCGCGCTGAGCCCGGAGCGCCCACAGAGGGGCCATTGTGCGGCCGGGAAGTCTGCTGTTTACCCTGCAGGCAGCGGCGGGCGGCAGAGCCGGAGCCGCGGGCAGACGTGACTGTCGGAGGCGGGCGAGGCCCCGGTGCAGCCAGGCCGCTCGGGAGGCGGAGCGGGGAGGCCAGGAGGCAGCCTCCTGGCCCGCCTGGTGGGGCCGAGGCCCGGGGCTGCCCCGTCACCGCCCACGGCTCCCGGGGGGGGCCAGAGAGACCCTCCGAGGCCCCATCCCGAGGGAAAGCCCCCCAGACACACTCATTAACCCTCAGCCACGGAGCCAGCACCACCGCCCCCGGGCACTCCTCCTGCCCCAGGGCCGGCAGCATGGCAAGGCCCGTGGGCAGCCTGCCGGTGTCTCGGCTCAGCTAGGAGGACAGCAGGGGCTCAGGCCCTGGGGCAGAGCCCACCAGCCGGGTCTCTGAGACAAATGCGCGCGCGCGCGTGTGTGTGTGTGTGTGTGCACGCACATGTTTCAGAGAGGAAGAGAGAGGGAGACAGGGGAACATCCATGCGGAGAGTCACTGGTCAGCTCCCTCCTGCTGGCCCCCGCTGAGGATGGAGCCTGCAACCCGGGCGGTGCCGACGGCTCGTAGGCAGCTTTCCCACACCTGAGCCCACCGGGCGGGCGGGCGGCGGGTTCGGGCGGCTGGGGGGGAGGAGAGGGCCCTCCTCCCTGCCCAGACCGGCGGGTGGGCCTGCGCCGTGGGCGGGAGCCGGGGCGGGCACACGCCGTCCCGTTGGCGGCGGCGGCGGGAGGAAGGCGGGCCTGGGGGCGGTGGGATCCTCCCAGCTCGGTGCGCACGGCTCTCGCCTCTGATCTGTCATCAGAGCTTCCCCGGAGCCGCGGCTCACCCGGCCCCCTGCCTCCGGCTCAAGTGGAAGCCAATGGGAGCGGCCAGACAGCGCCTCCCCGGGGCCAGCAGCTCCCCGGCCGGCCGCCCGGCGGGAGGCCCGGGGGGGGGGGCCGCCCTGTGCGAGGACATGGGTCCGAGCCCTCTCGGGAGCAGCTGAGGACCCAGGGGCATCGGTGGCCGAGGAAGTGGGTGAAGGACACAGACCTGGTCGCACCCAGTGTCATCGCGACCTCGTCCCGGTTTGAAACCGTCCGTCCATACACACACACACACACACACACACACACACACACGCACACACGCACACACACATGCACACGCACACACGCGCACGCACATGCACACGCGCACACAGGCACATGCACACACACGTCGCCTACAGTGGCGGACACCAGCTCCTCAGCTTTCTGCGGCCTCACGGTCACTGCAGATAAAGAGCGTGTTTTTTAAAAGGCGAAGGTTTGGTGTTTGATGGACGGCTTGTTTGATGGGGTCCAGGAGGCAAGCAGACAGGGGACAGGGATGCAGAGCAGGGACCGCCGTGAGCTGGAGCGGAATCTCTCACCCGCGGCGCGCGCTGCCCCCGGTGGCCGGTGGGTGGCGATGCCGCGGACAGTCTGGTCCTGGGGGGCGGGGTGGATCAGGGCATGTCTCCTGGAGCCTCGGCCCAGGAAATGGGGCGCCCGTGGCCGCCCTGGGCTCTCGGGGGCGCCGCCCTGGGCTCCCCGACCTCCCGGCTGGTCCTCCGGGGCCCCAGCTCCACCCGCTGTGGCTGCCGCCGCGTTCTCTGCGGGGGCCCGAGCCCCACCCACGGCGCCCCGAACCTCGGCCTTAGGGGGGTCAGTACCCACGTGGGCGACAATGGGACAGACGGCGCCCGGTTCCCGGGGACTTCCCATCACTCGGGCGGCCGGCGCCCTCTGGTGGCTGCACAGGGCAGTGCGCCCCCTTAGCTGCCGGGGCGCCGCCAGGAAAGGGAGCAGCGGGTTCAGGAGGGAGTTCTGGGTCCGGCCTGCAGGCTTCCTGCCCTCCCTCCCAGCCCTCCAGGGCAGGAAGGGGCACAAGGAATTCTCCAGCAGAGGCTGGGGAGCCTCTAGGGCGACACCCAGACGACAGGAGCTGTGGGGACAGCTCCCACCTCTGCTAAGAGCCTGTTTATTTTAAACACGTTTTTACTGGTTTCAGAGGAGGGGCGAGGGCGAGGGAGAGGAACGTCAATGACGACAGAGAAGCACTGACCGGCTGCCTCCTGCAGGCCCCCCACTGGGGATGGAACCCGCTCCCTCCTCCCCCCTCCCCCGGCCTGTGCCCTGACCGGGAATCGAACCGTGACCTCAACCATGGAGCCACGCCGGCCGGGCTGAGACTTGAGGCACCGAAGCCGCCGCAGTGAGAGCCGTGGGGGGAGCCCTCGCACACGTGTCCGTGAACGTTCACGCCCGGCCAGCCGCAGGCGAGCGGGGGCGGAGCGGCGGGTGGTCCGTACACGGCCGCTGAGCTGCAGCCGGAGGGAGCCCCGGGGTGGGGGGGGCGCACATGCGGTGACAGCGGCACACAGGTGCGAGCTCCCCGGACCCCTGCCCTCCCTGCCTCCAGAGGAGACGCTGCGGGCGTCCCCGTGACCCCCAGCCGCCAGGCCCAGCGCCCTCGGCCTCCGCCTCTCCACCCAGCGGCCTCCGCTGTGACATGGGCGCAGCCCCACCCACCATGCCGTGGCTTCGCCGGTGCAGGGCTGAACGCTGTGCCGCGTGACACCGGATGTCCGATCGTTAGGGCCGAAGGCCGATCACGGCTCATCTCGCATCATCGGGGCTGGACACCCGGTCACATCCTCTGTCCTGTCTCCCAGTGCCCGCCACCGTGAGGAGCATGTCACTCAGGTCATGGCCAGCACCCACCCTTCACCCAAGGTGTCCAGCTCGAGCTGTATGTTACATGGTCACCCTGGTGCACAAGTGCCCCCCCCACACTGACCACGGAGTCCACACACACACACACACACACACATACACACTGACCATGGCGTCCACACACACGCATGCACACACACACACTGACCATGGAGTCCACATGCACACCCCG
Organism: Pipistrellus hanaki; assembly: GCF_964339955.1. Taxonomy (NCBI): domain Eukaryota; kingdom Metazoa; phylum Chordata; class Mammalia; order Chiroptera; family Vespertilionidae; genus Pipistrellus; species Pipistrellus hanaki. The sequence continues at coordinate 1,141,248 of NC_140521.1, forward strand.
AACAGAGTCCACACACCACAGACCAGGCGCCGAGCCGTTATAAAGTAATTTATTAAACTGATCTGGACATACTGTAGGTCAAATAATATTTCTGAAGACAATCATGGACTTTAAAGCTCGACGTAAGATTAGTAGCTTCAAAAGTGTTAGTCGTTTCCCGGCGACAGCGTGATAAAATAAGTCAGCTATGTAGAAATATAGAACTCTAGGCGGCGGGAAACGCCGGTCCGAGCCGCGTCCTCGCCGGGGAGGAAGCTGGCCCGAAGGCTAAGTGATCTGCCGGCTCCCGTCCTAACAGTGATCAAGCTAAAACCAAACCCACGTCCTAACCTAGCGAAGACTACGGCGATGCTAACGGGCTCTCTACTGACTAGACGCCTAGCTTCCCTGCGCCGGCTGGCGGGCACGAGAAGACCTACAGTGAATGGCGGCCGGGGCCGGCCTGGGAGGGCCGTTCTGGGTGGAGGGGAGCGTGTGGGATGTGCCCCACAGGAATGACGTCTGGAGACCAAGCCAGACCGGGACCAGCTAGCCAGGGCCACCTCGCTCCCCAGCCGCCCCCCTCCCCCCGCGGGGGTCTCCCTTACAACCCCTTCCAGTCAAACAAGCTCACGGGAGAAATTCAAGCTCCGCCAGCACTTCCGTGACTGCGCCGGGTGGCCTGCTTCCAGCCTGTGCCAGTGGAGACGCCAGTTGGGGACAGGCCACCGTGTCCCGGCTGCCAGGACCCTAACTTCCCCACGACTTCCTGAGCAAAGGGCTGCGCGCACGTGGGCCAGCGCCGACAGGACGGCAGCCAGGCGGCCGCGGCCGCTGTGTGGTCACTGGGGACGTTTGGTCGCCTAGACATTCCTTGAGTTCCTCCACGTGTTTAACATCAATGTAGAAAGAAAAAAAAAAAAGGCCCGGAACCCTCGCTGCCACTCCGCAGCGCCCCTCTGTCCACAAACACCACAGTCCGCCCCTGTGGTTTCAGCTCTCCGCCCAACACCGCCCCAGGAAGGCCTTGCCCAACTGCTACCTAAGGATGTCCCACCCCACCCTCCCACCCTCTACATCTCACCCTTTTATGTCTTCATAGCAATCACTACCCAAACTACGTTATGTTTACCCACGCCTGTCTCCTCCACCGGAAGGAACTCCATGAGTAGGCCCTTGTCTTCCTCAGTGGCATTCCCGCACCCAGCACAGTGCCTGGCACGTAGGGGGTGTTCAATAAATACTCGTTGAATGAATGGATGAAGAGAAGGGTAACTAGCATAGACATTCAGGCCTAAAAGGGAACCGATAGGTGATCCTCAACCAAGGCCACTGCCCAGAACCATAAGGATGAGTCTATGAGCAGTGGCTCCTCCCCGCTCCCACCCCGGGCTGCCCTGGCGAGAAGGATCCAGTCACAAGGGAGCCCCCGAGGGCACAGAGTTCCAACTCCACCTGCTCCTGCCGCCCTATTTACATTCAGCTATTTCCAAAGGAAAAAAAAAAAAATGTTCAAGTTAAAACTAGGTGATGTAGCCGCTAGAAAGTAAGTCTAACAGAAAACACAGTGATGAGAACCCACAAAATTAAAAAAAAAAAAAAAGGTTCAGGGAGCGTGCGCCTGCCAATGACCCCTGATGGGCTGCGTGAGGGCGCCCGAGCCGCTGAAACCTGCAGGGAGATGTGAGGCCATCTACGAAGGCGGTGCTTCTGGGAAAGGACTCGGAGGACACACAGGCAAAGTGGGGTGCCGACAATGGGATCTGTGGAAATTCCAGAGCACTGCCTTGGGGAGCCGTCCCTTTCAAATGCATAACTGATACACCTGATCAAGAGAAGCAGGTCATGAGCTCCTGACAGGGTGCTAGGACACTCGCTGTTGGGGGAAGTGTCCGAAGGAGGGGATGCGGGAGACTGAGTGATGATCGTGGTTTCCTGTGTAGCACTCAACTACGGAGGTGTCGGGCCGGAAGCCCAGGAAACACCCCCACATCCTGTGAGTGGGAGATGGCTGGGACCTCACAACACATCCTGGGCAGACGCCCGGAGGGACATGAGTTGTGGAACACACTTGGAGGAATAAAAACTGCCTCACCTACGCCTCCTCAAAAGGAACCTTCTGCCTAGGCTTCCAGGGGCCATTTCTTGGGTCAATGCAGGTATTCATTCATAGGGTTTCCTTCCTAGTGGCACTTACGGGTTTTAAGATTTTTAACTATTAGCAACTCTATATGACTGATATTTTGAGATGGTTTCTCTCCTTTGTGTGCACTCTCTGGTGGATGCAGAGGCTGGTGCTCTGGCTGAAGGCCTTCCCACACTCATCGCATTTAAAAGGCTTCTCCCCAGTGTGCACTCTCTGGTGGATGCAGAGGCTGGAGCTCTGGCTGAACGCCTTCCCACACCCACAGCACCTGTAGGGCTTCTCCCCAGTGTGCACTCTCTGGTGGATGCAGAGGCTGGAGCTCTGGCTGAAGGCCTTCCCGCACTCATAACATTTATAGGGCTTCTCCCCCGTGTGGACCCTTTGATGCATGCAGAGGCTGGAAGTGTGCCGAAAGGCCTTGCCACACTCTTCGCATTTGAAGGGCTTCTCTCCGGTGTGGACTCTCTGGTGCATGCACAGGTTTGAACTATTACTGAAGCCCCTTCCGCACTCGCTGCAGACATAGGGTTTCTCGCCTGTGTGAACTCTCATGTGAATCTGGAGGTGTGAGCTCCAATTGAAGGCTTTGCCACACTCGTAACATTTATAGGGCTTTTCTACCGTGTGGATTTTCTTATGTCTGTTGAGTTTCGTCGTGGTGCTGAAATCCTTACCGCAATCATCGCATTTATAGACCTTCTCTCCCGTGTGGTCTCTCCAGTGAATGTGCAGCTCGGAGATGTGGAAGAAGCCCTTGTCGCACTTGTCACACTTATGGGGCTTCTCGGCAGTGTGGACCTTCTGGTGCATGAAAAGGTCTGCTCTCTCGGAGAAAAACTCCCTGCACATGGGGCACTTGTAGATCATGGTTCCTATTTGGTATCGTGGCTGAGAGGAGAACGTCCTTGCGGCTACTATGGCTACAGAGCCTCGCACCTGGCCATGCTGGCAGCTTATCTCAGGCTCGCTCCGCTCGGGGGGTTCAAGGTCGGCCTAAGCTCTGCCCTGCCTGCCTTCCAGAGGAAGGCTTCTTCCTGCATAGTGCTCCCCGCTCGGTCACTACCGCCTACGCAGCGGCACGCACGCCCGCGCACCCCGGCTCAGGAATGCAGAGCTCCCCTCGGGGTCCTGAGTGTCCCCATGGCCCGGGCCGGCTGCAGACCTCGGCGGCGTCTGGAAGCCCCGAAGCTCCCTGTGTGGTGGCCTCGCACTTCTCACGCGCAGACGGCGGTGCACAGCGTCCCCTGCCGCAGAGGCTGAGCGGCTCCGAGCCGGTCTGGGCCGCCCGCAGGCTCCCGGGGAGAGTCAACGTGCCATCCGCCTCCTGCACGTCCGCCGGAGCTTCCCAGAGGCAGTTCCTCGGGCCCAGGGGTGCGGCTCCTCCGCTGAGGACTCTGCCTGGGCGCCACTCCAGCTCCTGCGACAGAAACAGAGACAGTGAAAGGGCCTTCTGTCCAGCTGCTGCCGTCCGTGAGGAAGCGGGTGTCAGTGTGAGCGCACAGACCTGCCCTGCTCCTGCGGGGACCCTGTCTTCTGCGTGCGGTCCGGGGTACAGGTCTGAGGAGAGAAGGTGCAGATGCCAGGCTGTGCACAGCGCGTCTCAGCTAGCACCACCCTCCCTGGACAGACACTGGCACACGGGCGCTCCCGGGAAAGGAGCCCGCAGAAGCCCCGGAGCGTGAGGAGCAGCCGCCCGCATACAGGACCAGAAGCAAAGCAACACCCCACCCGGGACTTCGGAAGGGCAATCCCGCGGCTCCCGCAGCCAGCACACGGGGTCGGAGCCGCCCGCAGTCCCCGGGGAGAACGACAATGGCGTGCGGACCAGGCGCGTCTGACCTGTGCTTTCCTGACGCATTTCAGGTCCCGAACCTAAAACGCCAAGTCCTGCCCGGCCTTCCCTGCGCCCCGCTTTGTTTCGGGCTTGCACACGCGCCTCCTGTGCCGGCCCTCCTCCCCCGCCTGCATGGCCGGGTCAGTAACCCCCCCCCCCCCCCCCAGGCCCCAGGGAGACTCCAGGCGGAGCAGCAGCGGTCAGACCTCCCCGCTCTGGGTGTGATGCCTCCTGAGCCAGGAACGAGTGTCAGTCAGTGTGGGGGGAGCTCCCCACACACCCGCTGTACCCATCCCAGTGCACGGTCCCGTCTTTTGGCCGCCAACATGGACAACACGCACAGCAAACAGAGGGAGGAGCGGACGGAAAGAAGTAACTCCCACAGCTTCCACCGAAGGCCCGAGGGTCAGGTTCACACCTCAGCCACCGCTCCATCGCGTGTGTTCTGTGCTCAGTGACAGGCTGTCAGTCACACACACACACATACAGGCAGGTGCTGGCATTGGCTCTATCCAATCTCACCGCCTCTAGGCTCTCGGCCACCACACACCAGCCTCCAGCCTCTCCCCCTCAGACCTGCCCGGCCAGTGTCTCCTCCACCCCAGGTCCTCAGAGAGCTGGGCGGTCTCTCAAACGGTTTCTCACGGCCGCACGCCTGCACCCAGCACCTGTCAGCAGCCCTTGGGAACTTGAAGTTCATGTGATGAAGCTCGAAGCCTGCGTTCTGCAGCTCCCCTGGTCTAACTGGGAGCCGGGCCTCCCCCAGGCCGAGGTTACTGAACGCCAGCGAGCCGAGAAGCCCGGGCTGTTTGCCAGCTCCCAGTGATGCCAAGTACTCGGAATCCGTGAAATGCTTAAATCCTGAGGCTTAACCCTGCGCGCTCGCACTGTGCTTGTGAAGGTGCGTCTGAGTGAGGGCCACCAGTGCCAAAGGAAGGAGCAGGTGCCCTTCATGAACGGGCAGGCTGCATCCCCTTCGGGGCAGGTCTGCTCTGGTCAAGGCCTTCCTCCTAAGACCTGTCACAGGACCACGGGCGGCACCGCAGAGCAGGACGGGAGATCAGCAATGATTCTTTTATGAAGCTGAACTTGCAGGGGCATAAAAGATAAATGAGCTCCAGGACTGTTTTGCCGAATGCTCCGGTGACAGACGGCGGTCCAGGGGGAACGGAGGCGCGGACACAGCTGCCTGCCGGGAGCAGTGCACGGGCCCTGCCTGCTGCCGCCATGCCAGGTCAGGTTTGTTCTTAAAATCTCCCAGGAGCAAATGGACCCACTGAAGCCTGGCCTCCCCGCCCGATTCCTCCCGGTGGATAACTGGACTAACGCTTTAGACCGGGGCTAAATGGCTTCAACTGGCCAAGCCAGTCCCATCCTGTGCCCTTCCTTCATCACTCCTCCGAACCATTTCAACTCCGGGTCCTGTCCACTCCCGGAAGCCCCTCCACGGGCGCCAGGCGCCACTCCACCAGTGCCTCGCCGGCACGCGCGGCCAGCCTGCCGGGCTCAGGACTCCGCTGGGAGAACCTGCTCCCGAAGGCCCAGCTGTGACCTGAACGACAGTGAACAGGGACCAAAGCGGGGCCGGTCAGACTCTCCTGGGGTCCCCCGGGAAGGGGGACTGCCTGTGTGTGTCCCCCCGCCCCACCCCCGCACTCACACAGTGAAGCCTGACCCCATGTGGCGGAATCAGGAGACGGAGCCTTCGGGAGCACCCAGAGCGCCCCCTCACCCCTTCCGCCTGAGGGCAGAGGACACAGCGAGAAGACGCTGGCTACGGACAGGAGGGCCCTCACCAGACACGGACTCCACGGCACCTTGACCTTGGACTTGCAGCGCCCGGAGCTGGGAGAAACGAATGCTTGTCTGAGGCACCCAGGCTGTGGCGGTTTGTTACGCAGCGTGAATGCACTAAGGCAACTTCCAATGGCCAGGCGGACCCCTCTCCGGGCCTGGCCGGCCTCCTCATGGGAGGGACCAGCTGGACAGCACCAACAGCGATCACACCAATCAGCCTGACCACAGGGCTGACAATAGGCCCCAGCCCTTCAGAGGGCCGCCGCCTGCTCAGAGAGGCAGTTCAGCCCGATGAACCCAGACACCGCGACACTGTCCAGAGCCAGGCTCTCCACGGGAAAGGCTGACGGCCCGGTCTGAGCTGGACAGCATTCTCCAACCTAAACCACTCAGACGGGTTAACTGCATCCCAGGACACACGGAAACGCTGGCTTTAGCCAGGGCTTGTGCCCAGCGCCTGCTCGCTCGCACAGCTAAGCCCAGGTCTGCAGCGAAGTCCCCCTGCGAAGCCTCTGGGAAGAGCTGGCACGGCCACCTTTCTGCACAGCGTCCCTCCCTGGCCCTCACCAAAGCCTACTCCCTCCCCGACCGGAGCAGGACCCGGGCCCAGGTCCTGACACCTCCCTCCCGGTACAAAGGCCTCCCGCTCACCCTGCCCCTGCCGTCACCTTCTCCAATGAAACGGGCTGTCCCACTGCTTAACCCTGTGCCCCGGCCTCGAACGTCCAGGCACTTCCTGTCTGATGCCTGTGGCTCGGACACTGGACGCCGTTATTTCCTCGCACCGCCCCCGGCTCCTCTCACTTCTCCTGGCCTCCCCGCCCCGCAGCCCCTCCCCCCTCCAGGCCTTCCCAGTCAGTCCCTCACCTTCAGGTGGCACCCAGACGCCACTTCCTCCAGGATGGGTCCCTGGCCTCCGCCCTTCCCCTCAGGGTGGGTGTCATGTGCTCCCAGGGCCCGTACACGTCCGCCCACATCTCCCTTCCGTGTCACACGCGTGGCTTGGGTGCCCACCAAACCACATGCGCCTCCCCGCTCCCAGGACCCGCTGCAGACCCCCAGCAGCACCTGCTCAGTGACCGGGCCACACCCTTCACCACCTCTCAGCCTCCCCGACCGTGCACGCCCCGAGGCGCCCGAGCTCGCCCCACGGAGCCTCCCGGGCCCTGCTTCACGACTGCGCTCTGGCTGCCCGATGCCGGCTGCCCTCCTCCCGAAGACTGAAGGCCCTCGCTCTGCAGGCCCCTCCGTGTCAGACCAGGAAACCCCAGCCCGTGTCCAAGCACCTGCGTTATTCCACGGGCACAGCATTAGCCGTGGGAGCCATTCTTATTCTGCACGCAGTGAGGAAGCCATTTTCCTCCAAATACTGAAGTGACAAAATTCATTCACGCTAATTCCAGACACTCCTTTTAGCGCGCGGACTGTGGGGAGCCGGCAGGCCTCGCCTTCCTGGTAAACGTGCACATGCCTCCGCACCAGGCAGCTCGCCTGTCCTAGGCACAATGTACTTCCTAACACCAAAGGTCCCACTGGGAGTGTAATACAGAGTCTAGAAAACACACAAAAAGTAAACTTAAAATCACCCAACAGCCCACCTCCCAATGTACAATTTTAAAGATTTTCACCTAATTTTCTAGACTATTCTCCATAGTTTTTTGTGGACGCTGTTAGGATTTTTGAGTTTTAATCTTATCATGTATGTAATTTTGTGTCCTGGTTTTATTCCACTTAACTCTGTCGTAAACATTTTAATACATTTTCTACATAAACACTTTAATGGCCCTACATTACCAAGCTGATGAATCATAACTTAATCATTCTACAAACGCATCCTTAAAACTAATTCTACTGCCCTAGCTGGTTTGGCTCAGTGGTTGAGTGTCGGCCCGCAGGCAGAAGGGTCACAGGTTTGATTTCGGTTGTAGGTTCGATCCCTGGACCCGGTGGGGGCACACGCCATGCGGAGGCAACCAATCAACGGATATTTCTCAGGCCTCTGTCTCTCTACTCCTGCCTTCCACTTGCCCTCAAAATCAATGGGAAAACATCCTTGGTGAGGATCGCCAGGAAAAACATCCATCATGGACACCTGTGCCGCAGTGGCTGTTTAAACAGGCTCCTCTGACGTCCTCAGTGGTTCCCACATCAAACGAAAACACTTCCCAGGCTCCTGCACCGCTGGGCCATGTGACATACTTGTAGAGCAGTTCCCATCAGCCCCAGGTACTGTCATTTTTTTAGTCTAAATTTAGGTCTTTGTACAATTGTTAAAGTAAATGCTCATTGTAGGAAAAACCTGAAACAATTAAAAAGCATGTGAAATAAAAAACAAAGAAACTGGCCCCAGCCGGTTTGGCTCAGTGGATAGAGCGTCCACCTGCTGACTGAAAGGCCCTGGATTCGATTCCAGTCAAGGGCACAGGCCTGGGTTGTGGGCTCAATCCCCAGTAGGGGACGTGCAGGAGGCAGCCGATCCATGATTCTCTTATCAACGATGTTTCCATATCTATCTCTCTCCCTCTCTCCCTCTCTCTCTCCCTCCCTCTCTCCTTCCCTGAAATCAACAAAAACGTATTTTTAAAAAATCTATCTCCCCCATGACTTTCCCTCAGTAGTTACAATGTATCCTTTTCAAATATCTTGGCCTCAAACTTTTTCTATCTTTATTCAGAACACACACACAGTTTTCTTTTTTTGGTATCTTACGAAAAATTAAACTCGCTTTTTTGGCTTAGTAATATATCCTACTATCCACCCAGGCCACGCCAATACACACACATCTACCTCGGTCTTTAAAAGCTGCTCTGTTCCTCATAGTCACTCGGCCCAGCTCTGCTCAGACATCGCGTCCTGGGGTCGGGCTGCCTTTGCGTTACCGCAGCCTCTCCCGGCCTCAGGTGCTTCCAGTTCCTGCGCGTTGACACACCCGTCCCCGAAGACCGGACCTACATGTGTGTTTCTGCTGAAGGGTGAGCGGAGCCTGCTCTTCACTTTCCATTTAGTTTCTGCCAGGTTGTGTTTGGGATTCGTGACGCTGTGGATTTTAGGTCTGCATCGTGTAATCACATCCTGAACATTTTTAGTTTTTCAGAACCTCATTTTTGTAGCCAATAGCACCTACAAAATATCTCCTTTTTTCCCATTTCAGACCCTCACCTCACTCTTATTTCACGCATTACTGTTGTGACAAAACTTAGAAAACCTGTTAAATAATTTCCCAATTTCAAATTTGATTATTTTCTTGTTCAGTATAATGTGGACCATTAACATTTATGTGTATTTTTTTTGCAATAAGAATGCACCTTTTCATTCCACTTTATAAAAAAAGAGGACTTTTGAAAAAAGAATAAAACGTCTATTTTTGTCCTTATTTCGTTGGTAGTTTGAATTCAACGTGAACGCCAAGGGGAAGAGCAGCTCTCGTGCACAGATCTCTGCGAGGGCCTATCTGGTCTCCCCACTTCACCCCCTCCCCCCATACTGCATGCAGCAGCTGGAGGGCAGTTTGAAAATGCAAATCTGATTATGTCATTCCTCTGCTTAAAACCCAGCCCTGGATAAACCATCCTGAGCCCACCGGGCGAGACCCTGCCTGACTCAGAGGCCCGCCGCCTCGCTCCCCGCCCCCCGCCCCCCGCTCCCCTGCCTCCATAACCGCCCACAGCCGTTCTCTCCGTCCCTTCAGGTCCCGGGCAGGCAGCACTCCCCCCAGGGCCTTCCCACACGCCATTCCGCTGCCCGGAAAATTATGCCCCACTTCACTCCACACTAACGCCTACTCCCCTGCAGATCTCAGCGGAGTCTTCCTTTTGTAAAAGGAGGGGGTGGAAGGGAGGGAGAGTGGATGATCTTCCCGGGCCCTCTCCCCACAACCTAAAACCTGGTCCTCTGTCCCCTCCTGGGGCAGGTGCTAACGTGCATCGCAGATACAGTTTGGGGTCATACGAGCAGTCTGGCTGCATTTCACTTCCATCCCCTCCACCGCAGACCCCCAACTCCCAGCAGGACACGCACACGCTGGTTTTTCTGCCCACACTACAAGCTCTCGAGTACATCTGAATGAAAGAAAAATACAAGACCCTTAACTGCATCTCTTACACCTTAAAATGGTACCATCCCTTCATTCAGCCAGTATTCAGGTTCCTAAGCTCTTCCTGATGCTGCCTGCACGTTCAGGAAGAAACGATTTTACCGATGGTGCGAAAGCTAAGCCGCCGCCACAGGAGAGCGTGCACACCGTCCCTCTCGCCGCGAAGAGGTTTCGCTGCCCATTAGGAGAGCTTTGTTCGGTGCCGTGCTCCGTTTGCTGACACTTTACTCGAAGCCAACAAACTGATGTGCCTTATGTTTTATGGCACGTAAAGCACCAGGAAAATAGCCTTTAAGAGGTCTAGTATTAACAGCGCTTGATAAAAATGAATGTTAACAAAATCACAAATTAAAAGGCAAACCTGGCGATCTCTGGTATTCTGTAACACACATCTGGTCAAAAGAGAAAATATAAATTATATTGCAAATAAAAAGTTCCTTTGGATCGTAAAAGCTAATAAAACCAACATTTATAAACGTTCCCCTCTGCGAGGCACTTTCACATCCTTCGTGGCACTGAGCTCCGCGGAGCACCGAGTGCGGGCGCTGCCGCCAGGTGCAGAGCTCAGAGCTCAGAGCCGAGTCCTGCCCAAGGTCACGGGCGGGGGAAGCGGTGGAGTCACGGTGAGCTGGGGAGGCTGGGGAGGGGCGGAGGCTGCAGGGAGGTTTGGGGGAGGGGGCGGAGGCTGGTGTGGAGGTCTGTAACCCGAGAGCCCTTCCCCCTGAACTCCCTAATTGGTGCTCCTCCTCTGAAACTGCGCCTCCGCCCGGTCCAGATACAAAGTTAGAGCTCCACTCGCCACCGGTCCAGGAAATGGCTCCATAAACCATGGTCACCCCAACGGGGGGCCGCGTTAACCCGTTCGCCACCTGCTGACGCGGAAGGCCGAGCGGCCTGGCGGAGAAAACAAAGGCCCTGCGAGGGAGTGGGTGCACACGCGTCCCGTCTTTTGAAAGATCCAGAAGGACACGCTGCGGTGGTTAACTCCGGGGGCCGGCTGGTCGGCAAAGCCTCGAGCCATCTCGGGGGTGTCGGCACGTCTACCGAGAAAAATGTAGGACCTGACCCCTTTCAAATAACTTTAAAACCTTTTAAATCACCCCGGGGGCGGGGCGGGGGGCCAAGGTCATTTGCCTGCTCTTAGGAGGCGCTGCATCCAGACAGGAAGTCGGGGTCGGGTCTGGAGGAGACAAAACACGGGAACTAAACCAGGTCGGTCCCGTTCAAACAACACACCGTCTGCACAGCACACGACGTGCCTCCAGCCACGGCAAAAAAAAAAAAAAACAACAACACAAAAAACCCGCAATAGCTCGGGATTTTGTTTTTGCTTTTTACTTTCTGGCCTCCTTTGTTGCAGGAAGGCAGCCAATGAGCAAGCGCCCAGCCCGGGGAGCGGGCAGGCTCCTCCCGGGGCGCGAGTTGCCCTGAGTTCCGCGGGGGGGGGGGGGGGGTCCCCCAAAGGCGCCGAGTCCGAGGGGAGCCAGAGGTGACCTGGCAGAGCTGCGGGAAGATGAGCCGGGGCGGGGGGAGGGGCGGGGGGAGGGGCGGGGAGGGGCGGGGGTGTCTGGGAGGGGAACACACAGTTCATCAGAAGCCGGGACAGGAAGGAAGCCGCAGTCCCCGACCCAGGGGAGGCCTCCCCGGGACGCGGGGCGAGGAGGGGCGAGGAGGGCGCCGCGCCGCCGCCTTACCTGCGGGGCGGCCAGGCCGCGCTCAGACAATGGAGGCGTCCGGCGGCGGCCGCGCTCCGCGCCGCGGGCTCCTCATCGCCGGCGCCGGTGCTCCCGGGCTCCGCGGCCGCCGGCCCTGGAAGCACAGCGCAGGCTCAGCCAGGCCGCCGCCCGCCCGCCGCCTCCCCGGGGACCCGCCGGCAGGCTCCTCCGGCCGCGGGAGCGGTTCCGCTCCCCCTTCCCCGGCGGCCACAACAATGGAGCCCCGAGTCCGGCCCCGCGGGGCCTCGCCTGCCGCCGCCCGGCCCGCGCCGCGCCCCCGGCCGCCATCTGCGCGCCCCGCTCCCGCAGCCCGGCGCGGCGGCCCACGCGGGGCGCGGAGGCCCGAGGCCCGCTGCCCTCGGCGCCCCCCCCCCCCCCCGGCCCCGGGCCGGCCCACCCAGCGCCCGGCCGCCGGCCTTTCTCGCACCCCCTCAGCCGCCCGCCGCCCCGCCCGCGCCCCTGCCCCCGCGGCCGCCGGCGCCCCGGGTCCGGGCAGGAAGGACGCGGCCGCGGCGCCGCCGCCCGAACTCACTCGAGTGCGGGGCTGAGGCGCCGGCCCGCGCCCACCGCCGCTCCGCCGGGGCCGCCTCACAGGTGCGCTCCGCGCCGCGCGCCGCACGTCCCGACGCCTGCGGGCCAGCGCGCGTGCGCACGCACCGGCCGGCGGGCCCGCGGGAGCCGCGCCGCACGCATGCGCGCCGCCCGGCCGGCGCCTCTGCCCCCGCTCGCCGCCTCGCTCCGCCCTCCGCCCCGCGTTACCCGGGGCAACCGCAGTGCGGCCGCACCTGAGCTGTGCGCCTGCGTCCCACCGGCCAGACCGCTCCGCCCGGTGCGGGCCCCGCGCCGCCGCGGATGCGGGACGGGCGCCGCCCCCGCCCTGCCCAGTGAGTACCGCCCGCCGCCGCCGCGCCCCGCCCCGCAGACACAGACCCGCCGCCGCCGCCTCGGCCCCCGCCCCGTCAGCCGGGCCCCCCCGCCCCGGCGCTCCCGGCGTGCCCCGCGGCGCTCTGGGGCAGCCGGCGCATCGCCGGGCGGGCGGCGCCCGCTGACCTCCCTGGGCGGCCCGGCGGGCGGGGCCGGAGCCCCGAGCCAGCCCCGCCCGCCGCCCCGCCCATGGGCCGCCGGCCCCCGCCGCCCGCCCCGAGGACCGCGCCGAAGTCGGGAGCCGCCCGCAGCACCGCGCCGGCCGCCGCGCCCGCAGGTGAGGCGGGGCCGCGGGGAGGCTCCGCGGGCGGCGGGGCACCCGGCGGGGGGACGGCCGTTCGGGGCGATTGTTTGTTGAGTCCTCGCTGCGGCGGGAGGGGGTCCCCGGTCGCAGCCCCAGGGTGCGGGTGGGGACGGGGTCCCCTGCGGGCACAGCTCGGGGGTGGGCGGACCGAGTGCGGGGAAGGAGGCAGAGCGCTGGGCCCCGCGCCCGCAGGTGCTGCAGCCGGTGGAGCGGAGGGGCCGCGCCCCGCCGGCCGATGTGCTGGGGCGGGAGGCCGGGCTGGCGCCGCCCCCGCCGGGCCGGGTGGGACCGCGGGGTGGGGATCCGCATTGCAGGTGCACGGGGCGCCCGAGGGCCCGCCGCTTTGTCTGGGAGGCCGCGGGGGGATGGGGGCCGGGGAGGAGGCCGCCTGAGTCCACACCGCCTGCCAGAGGCGGCTCCCCACCCGGGGGCGTTAGGGACCTGCCCTGGGAGGGGGGGGCTTTCGCGGGCCGGGAACCCTTTACGTAAGTGCCCAGCCTTCCGGCCTCTCCCCAAGCTGGGGGTGGGTTGGGGTGGGGAGGGTGGTCTCTAGTTTCCCCGAAGTAACACTGTGATTCCTGCACCGGCGCCTCCGCCAGGCTCGGCGGCTGAGCCCTCGCGGCCTGTGCGCTCCGTCTCCAGCTTCGATGGTCAGCGGGATGGAGGGAACAGTCACCCTGTATCTGGTTGTAGTCATCCGAGTTGTAGGTAAACGACAAGCTGCCGGGCTGCAGTGCTGTATGTCCCGTGTCCCCCAGAAATCTACCTGGGAGGCGGTCAAAGCCAGAAGGGTCGGGTTTTGAAGACTTTTTCAGTTAAAATTTTATTTAAAGAGCACTGCTACTGTTTTAGCAAATGATTTTTCTTTGCACAGTCAAGAATCCACCTGCATTGCCACTGAGTTGTAAGGAAAAATATGTTTACGTTTAAAGTGATATGTGTTTGTGGTGGTGTTTTTTACCTCCAAAGATGGCTTTGCATTTCTGTCTCTCTTTTGGCTAACTGTTCATCTTTTGTGTTTTTTTTTTTTTTTTGATGGAAGGTTAAGACTTGTGATAGCTGCATCCACATGACCGTTTGTATTCCTACAGTTAATCTTAGCCAAGAGGCCGAGAAGCCGTCGTTTTTATTATTCCTGTGCACCACGTCGTAATTCCTCAGTAAGTTTAGTTTAGTTATGTTTTAAACCTAAAGTGCAGAACAGGGCTCAGATTTTTACTATAGCACATGTACATACATCAAGCTAACCAACAAGCTTCTTAGAAACGAGATGTTTTTATTTAAGAAAAAAGACTTCTTTTACTTAGGACAGAAGATCACCCATTTGGGTTCTGAACTCCCCCCTGTTGTTTGCTGGTTAAAAACCATTCTGTCTCCGCCATCACTCACTCGCCGGGGCGGATGTGCAGGCACTGATGCTGCGGCGGGGTCTGTGCGTGGGAGAAGTAGTTGTTTTTCTATCGCAGAGCGTTTCTCTCGCTGCTGGCGGGACAAGACGGGCCTGCCTCCTCCTGTCTGGAACAAGGTCAGCCGCGTTTGCTGGCGGTGAGCGTCTGCTAACGGGAGCAGCTCCCAGGGGCAGCCAGCCCCGGCGCTCGCCAGGGGGGGGGAGGGGCTGGCTCACACCGGCGTCCGGACGTCAGGTGCACACCGGCCTTCACGTGTCCGCTTCACCGTTAACCCGGCCCGGGTCCGAGCGGGGGAGTGGATGTGCCCCGGCTGTCTCCGGTGTTTAGGGCCCGCGGTGAGCAAAGGGCCTGCACGGAGCCAGAGCGATTTCTGAGGACCAGGAGGGAACCCTGCGGACTCACGGGAAGATGGGCTTCACTTTGACGTAAAAGCAAAAGTGGCTTCTGATGGCGCCGCCAGCCCCAGGAGGAGGGCTGCTCCTTCCCTCCGCAGGGCAGGACGGCTCAGGAGGCTTCACCGCGGCGCTGCGGGAGAGGCCTGGGGCGATGGGAGGGCCCGTGGCTCCTGTTCCTTTCCTACCTGCCGGCTTCTGCTGGGCACAGCGCCATCCTCAGGCTCCTGCGGCAGAGGCCGCCCGCCCCAGGACCCTAAGCCCGCTTTGCATTTGCATGGGGCCTGCGGGTCCCAGAGGCTCCGCCCTGTTTTCCTTAAAGAGACCCCAGTTAGCGACCCGCGGTCGGTATCTCTTCCGCAGCCTTTGTTTTCTGTAATAAGCGTCTGCTCAGGAGGGAGATCACCCTTCGCCGGCGCCTTTAAAAGCCTTAGGAACGGGATGATGTCAGTCTTGGGAGAGCCGGCAGGGCGCAGAGGTGAATAGATTGTTTTTCTCAGCTGAAGTTATTTCTGAAAGACTCCGATTAAGGGCTGGCTCTTGTGCTCATGCTGCATTTTATCTTCTGCTTACTTCACCGCTGAAACCCGACCCGGACTGCACAGCAGCCGCCCGCCCGCCCGCAGGGGGTGCGCGGGGCCCTGGGCGGCAGGGCTGCCTGGTGGTGGAGTCTGTGCTGGCAGCTGAAGGTGAAACCGAGCCGTGTCCCCCAGCCAGGAAGCCTACGCTCCCAGCCCCCTCCTTCCCTGCGTTCTGTGGGCGTTTCTGCTCCCAGCACTCGGTGTGGGGCTCACGGAGAATGAGAATGGGGGGTTCTGGGAGTTCTCCCTCCCTGACATCACAAAGCAGCTCAGCGAGTGGAGAGAACCTCCCGTTCTTAGGGGAGTCGGGCTGAAGCGTCACCTGGAAACGGGCCTGCCTCCCCCGCACGCACAGAAGCCCCGGAGAGGAAGCGGGAACGGTGAATCGGACCTGTCGGCACACCGGCCACTGGATGGAAGGTCCTCGGGGCCCCTCGCCGTAGGTGGACATGCCGGCGCCGTCCGAGGACAGTCCCGGGAAGTGAGGGTCTAGGTAAACGCCTGCCAGAAGGGTCCGTCGCCTTTAAAGGCGCTGGGCCCCGCACCCCACCAGCCATTTGGCCTCCTCGTCCACCAGGGCCTCGGAGAGGGGTGCTGGCACTCCTGCCTCTGCCATGGGGGCTGGGCATCTATGTGATGGCACCCCCAGAGGTCATGTGCCCCAGACCAGGGGCTCCTGCCTCTGCCCGCCTGTGCCCGCACAGCCCCTGAGCGACGCTTAGACGACCGGAAGCAGACCCCCTCCTCCCTGAACACGGTCGCTGGGGGCTCAGCCCGCCCAGCGTGCAGGCACCCCGTGGCCTGTAAGTGGAAGCTGTTCAGAGCTGAAAGGCTGAGCTGATGGACCGCAGTGCGGTCAGCGACCCCATCACCAGGCCTCCTGTGGCCGCGCTTCCCGGCTTGCCGCGGCTCGTGTTTCCCTGATTGCCAGGCCTGCGCACAGCTCCTGCGGCCCTGCTCCGGCGGGCAGGCTCTCCGCAGCAAATGGCTGCCGGCCCCAGAGGGCTGTGCTGGGCCTTTTTATCCTGGGCCACGTCCGAGAACCACGGAGCGTGGGATGCTGCAGGGCGGGCACTCATGTGCATCGTGGTCATGTCCCGTGATCTTGGGGCTGTTGCTCTTGTCAAAGCTGTCTCCCCCCCCCCCCCACTGATGTTCCTCCCCTGCCCACGGCTGTGGGGAGGGAGAGCGTAAGCTGGTGGATCGGTACAGACATTCTCGTCTCTGAGGGGCGAGGGCCCGGCCAGCAAAGCGACTGTTCCCTTCCGCCCAGCAGCGTGGCCCCGGGGCTCTGGAAGCCGGGCGAGCTCCTGTCCCGGGGGGCTGCGCTGTGCGTGATGGGGCAGCCCCGGGGAAGCCTGCCGAGTGCGGCTCGGCAGGGGCAGCACACTCAGCGGGCCCCTCGGGGCTGGGGCCGGTTTGCCAAGAGCATCCAGACGGGTGGAGGTGTGCGGGCGCCATGAGGAGGGTGTGGCGGGGGCCGAGGGGGGAGGACAGGGTTGATGCCGGGCTCCGGCCAGGAGGAGGGACAGGCCAGCAGGCAGGGCCTCTGGGAACACAGGACCCGACCCCAAGAGCGTCGCAGGCTGCCACACACCAGAGCCTGAAGGTGAGCATGGCCATTTCCCTGCCTCTGCGTGCTGAGCAGGTGCCTGTGAGCAGGCGAGGCGGCCCGGGGAACAGGCCCTGGCCACTGAGGCTCGGGGGCCCTGATGCCAGCACAGCCAGCAGGCCAGCCCTGGGCCTCCTGTGTGCCCGCCCAGTGCCGCCGCTGGGGGCCTGAGGCTCCCCCTGCCCGGGCTCTGCCGCACCGCTGGGGACAGCAGCCCCGCTCGGCACCCACAGGACCGCTTTCGGGATGGTCAGGGCATCCTGGGTGCCGGCAGCTCTGCCCGCCCGGTGCCTTTCTCCAGTCCCAGTCAAGGCCGAGTCTCGGCCTGAGCCAGCGGGTGTCGCAGGCGTGCGGGGTGTGGCGGGCAGGGCTCGGGGACAGACCCAGGCTCCTGCCGTCACCCCGTGGCCCTGTGAGATGTTCCTCGGGAAGCTCCCAGGAAGGACGAGGGGGGCGGGGGGCTAGGCGCCATTTCCTGTGGGAGCCGGGAGCCGCTGCCTGACACCCTCTGTTCCCGCAGGCCACCGCGCGCCAGCATGGCGGCCTCGAACCTGGAGAACCAGCTGCACAGCGCGCAGAAGAACCTGCTGTTCCTGCAGCGGGAGCACGCGGGCACGCTCAAGGGCCTGCACGCCGAGATCCGGCGGCTGCAGCAGCACTGCACAGGTGCCCGGGCCGGGGAGGGGAGCGGAGGGGGGGCAGGGGAGCTTTGAGGGGTCCTCTCCTCGGATCGGGTGACCCATAACCGGGAGACCACTGGTGCGCCCCCCACCCCCCACGGCCTGAGCCTGAGGAGAGCTGGGCAGCCAGCCCCGGGCGCCGCGCAAACCCACAGGTCCAGGTGCAGAGTGCCCGTAGCAGAGCCAGCTGCTGGCAGGACGTGGGTGATGGGAAAGGGGGCTCCCTCTGGACCCTGAGGAGGGCGGGGGCCACTGATAGCTTCCACCGTTGTCACGCTTGCCCCTACTCCTGCCCGTGTGGACTCCCCGGCTGGTGGCCGGTTCAGAGTGGACCGGGCCTTTGCAGTTGCTGTGACCGCCAGTACCAACGCCCGTGGTTTCCTTTTCAGATTTAACATACGAGCTGACCCTCAAAAGTTCAGAGCAGACAGGTGAGAACTGCCGCCGGAGGGGATGGGCCAGCGCTGTGCAGGGACCTGTGTTCCCGGCTGCGGGCGGGAGGAGTGACACGTATGTTGGGGGCCTCTTCCGCCTCCCTGGGCTTCCTGGTTTCTGTCGTTGGTGTGACCAGGAGGCGGCGGCGGCGCAGGGCCCCCCAGGGCCCAGCGAGGGGGACTCAGTACCAGGTAGCCCCGAACGTGGCCGAGGTCCTTCCTCACTCCAGTCCCAGGCCCGCCTCCCCAGCCAGCATCCTGGGTCCCCGGGGGAGATAATCAGCGGTGGCAGCCGGGCAGAGCCGGGGCGGGCCTGCAGGGTCAGGAGCTGCGCCCAGCACAGGGTGGGACTTGGCAGACTCCACATTTGAATCAGACGCCCCTTCTAAGCAGCCTGTTTGTGGGGCAGTTACACACACGTGTGCCCAGCTCCTGGTCGGACGAGGCCCGGTGCCGGCCGGGCCCTGAGCCTGCCGTCTGTGTTCCCGTCTCCCGGGCGCCTCCAGGAGCCGGCGCTGAGCCTGCCCGTCCGGCCGCAGCGGGTGCTCAGCGTGGAGGTGTCTTATACAATAAGCAGGCCGAGGGCTGGCATAGCTGTGGCGGGCTCTCACCGGCCGTGCCTGTGCCCCAGGGGATGGACGCAGCAGCGAGCTGCAGAGGCGCTGCGAGGACCTGGAGGCGCAGCTGCGGGCGAAGGAGCAGGAACACGAGGAGCTGCTGCGCGAGCTGGAGCAGAGGAACGCGGCCATCGCCGTGCTGGAGACCACCGTGCGGGAGCGCGAGAGGCGGTACCTGGAGGAGCTGAAGCTCAAGAGCCACAAGCTGAGCCTGCTGTCGGGGGAGCTGGAGCAGCGCGCCGGCACCATCGCCTACCTGACCTCGCAGCTGCACGCCACCAAGCGGAAGCTGCTCAGCTCCAGCGGCACCTCGGACGGCAGCCCCGGCGGGAGCCCCGTGCTGGCCGGCTACAAGCCCGCGCCCCCCAAGGACAAGCTGCCCGAGACGCCCCGCCGCCGCATGAAGAAGAGCCTCTCCGCCCCCCTGCACCCCGAGTTCGACGAGGTCTACAGGTTCGGGGGCGAGAGCCGGAAACTCCTCCTGCGGGAACCGGTGGACGCCATGCCCGACCCCACCCCGTTCCTGCTGGCCAGGGAGTCGGCCGAGGTCCACCTCATCAAGGAGAGGCCCCTGGTCATCCCGCCCATCGCGTCCGACCGCGGCTCCGGCGAGAAGCACAAGGTGCACGTGGGCGTGGCCCACCGCATCCACCACGTGGCCCCGCCGCAGGCGCAGCCCGAGGTGGAGACGCTGGCGGTGGACCAGGTGCGCGGGGCCGCGGCCGTCAGGAAGAACTCGGGGACGGACAGAACTGTGTGAGGCCGCCCCACCCGCCGCTGCCACACTGTGATCACCGCTCCGGAACGTCCGTCACGCCGTTTTGTTTAGTTTCCATGCATGCCGAACTCAGACCCGCCACCAGCCTTCCCCGCCCACCGCCGTCTCCTCACCACGTGCCCGTGTCCCGCCGCAGCTCCCGCAGTAGCCGCTGTGCCCAGCGCCTACCCAGGTGCTGCATGGCCTGCTTCCCGCCACCCGTGTCCCAGTGTGGACAGCGGCCGCAGGCTGCATGCTGCTCCGTGTCCACGCTGTCAGCCAGCCACCCCCACGGAGACCCCTCACCTCCCACAGCCTTGCCCGGGGCCCTGGCGGCAGGCGTGTGTGTATGTCACGGGAACTAAATAAGATGACGTTGCTTCTCATACCACCACCACCTGAATGTGTGTCCATATTTTTTGTTAGTTTTATCCCAAATGTTCAAGATCCCAACAAACTTTATTTTCTAAACCTGCCTCCTCTCTGATGTGTGTCTTTTATTGAAGCAGCGAGGGAGGGAGGCGGCTGGGAGGGAGACGGCGGGACCTCCCGTAACTGCTGTTCTCTCGCCAGACAGTGGCCTCCACCAGGGACATGGCTCATGAGGGGTGCAGGGGCTCACTTCCGGAAAGAGGGGTCCCTGTGGTCTCCCACTGCCCAGAGCTACCCGAGGAGGTCTTTAGCCCAGGCTGGGCCGCCCCGGGCACTCCAGTGCTCGCCCCACTCCTCCCTCGCGGTGAGACCTCCTCACCTTGTCGGCCGGCGGCCCAGGCGGCCCTGCAGCGCAGGAGGAGGGGGGTGGGGCTCACAGCAGTGCACTCAGGAGGCCGGGGGGCCTGGGAGAGGGGGAGCGGCTGCAGGGGCTGGGCCCAGAGAAGGCCCTGCCTGAGGGGCCCACAGCCGGCCGTCTGCCCCGGAGGCGCCTGCAGTCAGACTGCTCAAACGCCTCCGAGATGCACACGGGGTCCTCCCGGTGCCGGGGACACGCCTTTTGCTTAATCCAGTGTTTCCTCTGAGAAAGAGAAGGAAACCCTCAACATCTCAAAACGCTCTCCTTTAGATTTACTTTCTCTTAAATCCTTACAAAAGCTTCAACAGCAAAGCCGGCAGCTGGGTTCATGTGGGAAGGGACTCAAACGGCCGACTCCCAGCGGAGGAAAAGCCCTCCTGCCCTCAGAAGCCCGAGCGGCGTGGCCTGTCAGTCGGAGTTGAGGGTGAGGCACACGCCCTGCAGCACCCAGTGGGAGATGTGCCTCGTGGTGAAGAGGTCGGCTTCGAAGACCAGGCCCACGCCCATGGCGTTCCTCCTGGTGGAGGTGGTGTAGACGGGCGTCCGGAAGGTGTTCTGCGAAGGAGAGGCATGGGGGGCCCGGGTGGGGGAGTGCCTGGGGACGGGGGTGCCCGGGACGGGGGCCTTGGCCTCTGGGCTCAGTGCGGAGGGCCCTCCTGCGAGACGCATCTAAGCCAGCAGGGGCCGGGCTCTGAGGGCAGCCTCCCTACGTCACGTGGACACAGTGTTCGGAGGGGACCTGGGCCGGCGAAGCAGGTGTGGCTGCTCGCACCCGGGGACGGACCCAGCACCGCCCGCAGGCTCTCTCTCACGGGAGCCCGGCCCTCCTGGGACGCCTGCCCTCCCAGGGAAGGGTAGGCCACCTCAAGTGTGCCTGAGGGCGGGGGGGGAGGGGAGGGGTAGAGCGCGGGGCCTCCCACCTGCAGTTTGAGGCGGTGGACTTCGATGGGGATGATCTTCAGGATGGGCAGGTCCACCACCAGCACCTTGGGCTTGCTCTTGACCAGACAGCCTCTCTCGAGGTCCCAGCCTGCGCCTTCCAGGTACAGTCCCGACACAAAGCACCCTGGGAGCCAGGAAGGGACCGTCACGCAAAGGCGCAGGCGTGCGCGGCGCACACACTGGGAGCGTGCCCGAGCCTCCCCACGGGTCCCGGGGGGCGCAGAGGGACGCCCTGACGCGGGCACCAGGGCCAGGGAGACGCAGGGCCGGCTGCGCTGCAGGCTGGGACCAGCGAATGTGACGGCCCGCCTCGCCCCTCCGCTCTGGCTCCCGGGCCCGGCCTTCGGGGCGTCCAGAGCGGCCGCCCGGTGACCAGCCTCTGAAAGGTCAGGCTGACCGGGACCCCTCCGCACGGACAGAGAGCCCAGTGGGAAGCGACGGGGCCGGCATGTCCCCACGTGGGCAGCGCAGGCGCAGCAGTGGGCACCGCAGCGTGGCTCCCGACACAGCCTGGCCGCTGGGCTCGCCGCTGCTCCTCCCTCAGAACCGGGCGGCACCAGGCAGGCGCCCCACAGGGAAGCTGTGGATCCCGGGCAGGGTCGCACCTTGTCCTGCCCGCTCGGTCACTTCCTCTGCGTCCTGGAACTTGGTCACGTGCGTGAACAAGGTGGAGCGGTCCAGGGGCCAGCCGTTCCTCCGGCAGGTGGCCTGCACCAGGGCCGTGAGGTAGGACTCCGGCACGTGCAGTCCCGAGAGCCACATCACGTTGGGCTCACACTCCGTGACCTGAGAGCGGGGCGGCCGCGTCAGAGGCCGCTCCACGCTGATGGCCCCGGCCCGCCAGTGGGCACCCCCAGAGGAGGGAGGCGGGTCTAAGGGGCTTAGATGGACAGGTGCCGAGACAGACTCCCCAGTGAGGGGGCCCCGCTGGGCAGCGCCCTCCCAGGTCTTAAAACAGAAAGCGGAGGAGACACAGATGTGCTGCAGAGCACCGTCAGCGTGAGCAGGGTCGGCCCTGGGTGGGGGCGGGGGCGGGGGCGGGCGGGTGACTGCTGGGCACGGGCGCCCCTCACCCAGTACGTGTACTGGCTGAAGCGCCGCAGGAAGTAGAGCATCCAGTTGCCGAGGGACTTGAGCGTGTCGGGGGCCAGCTTCCTCCAGATGTGTGGGATGTGCCCCAGGAACAGCGACCTGGCCACGTCGTCCAGCTCGCTGCTCATGCCCACCTCCCCGGCCAGGGCCTGCGGCGGGTGGGGAGGCGGAGGGGTGAGGCCAGCCCTGGCGTGGGGAGCGGGCCCTGCCGCCCGGGGCTCACCCTCTGCAGCTGGCACCGCCCGCCCCCGCCGCCCGGGGCTCACCCTCTGCAGCTCGGCCAGCGAGCGGGACATGCGGATCAGCAGCTTGTTGAAGCGCTCCAGCTCCTGCAGCAGCACCACAGCCGTGGGGGTGATGGTCCCGCCCAGGTGCCTGCGCACCAGGTCCAGGTCGAAGACCTTGGGCATCTTGTTCTCGATGTCCTTGGCCACGTTGCCAATGTAGTCCTCCCGGCTGATGCCGGTGCTCGACTCCCCTAGGGCAGGACGCTTGTGAGGGGAGCGGGCGCCGGGCGAGGGGCCGGGTGAGGCGGCAGCACGGCGGGGACTCGGACCAGAGGCAGAGCCCTGCCCGCTGGCCCGGACGCGCCCTCGGGCGGACTACCTGTCTGCGGCTGCAGCTCCAGCAGGTGAGCCCACAGGTCCCGGGCGGCCTGCGTGTAGTAGCCGATCTCGGCGTTGGGGTGGAGACCGAACACCTCGGGCGTGTTGGCCAGCGGCAGGGCCTCGATGGCTTCTGCGGCGGACAGCGAGCAGTCACCGCGCACCGCCCCTCCGGACACCAGTCCCCGCTGCTCCGTGCATGGTCCCCAGGACAGCTCCACCCCAGCCCCATCCAGCGCCCCCTCGTCTGTATGAAACGGCCGTGACCTCTGCAGGGCCACCCGTCACTCAGGCCAGGAATGAGCGCCAGCGCCACCAGCTCCGAGGCTGGGACCAGCCATGGGACAGCCCCGCCCCCACGGGGGGACAGGAGAGTCAGAAGAGCCAAGTGAGCAGCAGAGCGCTGGGATGCGGCCCCTGAGAGACGCACCCACGAAGCGCTCCTTGGGGTCGGCCGCGCCCCCGGGGATCTTGTAGTCCACCTCCTTGTTGTGGAAGAAGTGGAAGGGCTGGAACGTGTCGAAGATGAAGTCGCCCAGGTACTCGTCCATGTAGATGGTCAGGATGCGGCGGTCGAAGCTGTCGATGGCCCGGCCTCCGTACATGACCTGGTCCCGGGAGTGGGAACGGCCGCTCTGGCGTTAAAGAAGCCACAAGCCAGCCCGCCGCGTGGCAGCAGCGCTTCTGCCCGGGAAGGGGACCTGCTGTCCCCCAGAGCTCGCCCAGCCCTGCCCCCTGGAGCGGCGCCACGGCCTGTCCGAGGCGAGGCGGGCACTGCCCGCTCCCGGGACAGCGGCCCAGGCGTGTGGCCGGGCTCTCGGAGGACAAACCGCTGGGTGACGAGCAGCCTGGTCAGAGCCCAGGGCCCGGCTGCCGGCAGGAGGTGCGGAGGGACCGGTCAGGGAGGGTCCCGGGCCGCCCACCTCTCCGATCAGGTACTTGAGGCTGCCCCACGGGATCCGGGTGTCGCGCTGGTGGAAGGCTTTGGTCAGGTACGTGTTCAGAATCTCCATGCAGACCTGGAGGGGGGCGGGGGAGGCTCGGGCACGCTCCTGGGGACACGGGCGGAGGGGGGTGGGGGGGGCTGTCCCGGGAAGCGGGGCCGCACCTGGAAGTCGGACTCGTTGAAGTCGTAGTAGACGTTCCAGCCGATCTTGCCGAACTTCCTGCGCTCCTGCACCACGGCGTGGAAGAAGGCCAGCACGTACACCAGCGGCTTGAAGGCGGGGTGCGGGCAGTGCTCCAGCATCTCGTTCGAGATCTTGAAGTACGTGGCCCTCATGTTGAGCTTCAGCCCGTTGGGCGGCTCCGTGACCACCTGGCAGAGGAGACAGGGTGACGAGCCGCAGGCATACACAGGTGTACACACACACTGTGGGTCCGAGGGTCTGTGACCTCTGACCTTGAGGGACTTCTGCAGGATGCCGATGGGGAAGCCCTGGGTGGGGTCGGTGGTGAGCCACAGGCGGAAGTCGGGGTGGGGCTTGGTGATCCTCTCCAGCGACTTCTCCAGGTCCTTCAGCCACTTGACCAGGAGGTGGCAGTTCTGCAGCATCAGCCACTGCCCCCGGGCCACGGCCGTCTCCAGCAGCTGCAGGGCCACCTGCCGCGGGAGGGAAAGCTGGAGCCCGAGCCACACCAGCCTGTGCCCTCCCAGGGCCCGCGCAGCCCCAGCCCCAGCCCCAGCCCCAGCCCAGCCCAGCCCCAGCCCCAGCCCCAGCCCAGCGCCAGCAGAGGCAGAACCCCACCTCGTGGGACTCCTCCCGGCCCCTGTACCGTGGGCAGGTCGCCACCCAGAGCCCCTTTGCCCAGAAGATCCCACAGCCCCGACACTGGCACCCCCTCCTGACCAAGTCGTCAGCCCAGCCACGGGCAGTGACACCTGACCCGCAGGGGGGCTGCGGGGCGGAGGAGGGACTACGTGATGGTCATGCCTCAGCACCTGGGCCCAGGCCACACTGCCCTACTCTCACCTCATCCTGGCCCGGCCCCGGCCTGACCCTAACCTAACCATCGCTCTAGCTCTGACCCTAACCCTAACCCTAGCACCATAACCCTAGCCCCAGCCCTAACCATAGTCCTCGCCCTGCCCTTTGGAGCACATGCCCTTGGCCATGTCGAGTGGCCCCGCTGGCCTCCTCCCGGACGGACTCCTCCCCCAGCGAGCACCTTCTCCTGGCCTTGGCCCATGGCCAGGAACTTGAGGCGGTTTCCCCCGAAGCCCGTGTGCTCGGCCAGCTTCATGAGGTCGCTGGCGGGGTCGGAGCCGGGGCTCAGGATGAACACGATGGGCGAGTTCGGGGTGCTCTGCTCGAAGATGGCCTCGAAGCTGATCATCGGGGGCTGCACGTACCTGGGGAGGGCCTCTCCCTGCGTCAGGGGGCTCCTGTCTGGCCACCGGGGACGTCACCCAGGCTTTCAGCGCCACCCGCCATGTGAGAACCCGTGTCTGTGCACCCCGCCCCATGCCGCTGTTTCCTCTGTGACCAGCGGAGCGCGGTCCTGCGTGGCCGTCATTACGCTCTCAGTGGGCGCCGTGAAGCTCCCCCGCAGCCGGCCCACCTCGCCGCCCGGGTGCGGGGACCCCAGCGCTCACTTCTCCCCCATGATGACCGTCACGTAGTCGGTCACGGCGCGGTAGACGCGGTCCACGCGGAAGCAGCGCAGGATGAGCAGCTTCTGGAAGGGGGTGATGCTGCTGTCGTAGCCCATGGGGAAGAGGAACTGCTCCAGCGAGTCCAGGTCGTACCACTGGGGGAGAGGCCGTCACGTGGAGCCACGTGTGACACTCCGGGCAGGAAACGGCGGCGGCCACCGCCCCTCCGAGCTGCCCTGCTCCTCCCCGAACTGCGCTGACTGTTCTCCCCTCCCTGCCCCCGGGAGGGCAGGTCTGCGTCCGAGTCACCGCTGGTCCCAGAGCCCAAGGGCGGGCCCGGAGCTGCTGGGGGCATTGCTTGGATGCCTGAGGAGTGGGCGGGGCAGGCGGGCGGCATGAGGACAGATGGACGGACAGGTGGATGAGCTAGCTGAGCTGCATGAAGAAGCATTTCATCGGGATCTGAATGGGCCCCTCCAGGAGCGTCCCCATGCCCAGGGCAGGGCTGCGGGTGGTCTGGAGACGGGCTCACCTCCTGCCAGACGGCGGGGTTCTGCTCCACGTCGTCGGGGAGGCTCCCGAAGCGATCGGCGAACTTCTCCGACAGGAGCATGATGTCCTCCCAGCCCTGGTCTGGCAGCCACGCGCAGGGCTTCTTCCGCTTGCTCTTCTCCAGGGAGATGTTTCCTGTCGCCACGGAGAAGCTCAGCCGCCGCACCAGGCGGTGCTGCCGGGCCTCCCCGGGGGCCAGCCGCCGGGAAGAGGAGCGGCTCCCTGTTCCGCCCTCAGGGCCCTCAGGCAGAGACCGGGCTCCGTCAGCCCAGAGCCTTGTCCGGGCTGGAATGTCAGCCTGGACCGAAGGTCCCCACGCGTGGCCAGAGCCGCTCCGGGCGGACGTGGTGGCGCCGCCGCGGGTGCCAGGCCCCCGCACGCGCGAACGGCTGGGCGCACGAACCTTTCAGGAAGAAGTCGAGCTCCTCCTGGGGGACTCTCCCCTCCGCCTGCTCTATCTTGATGGTCATGTTGAAGGAGAAGAGTAACTTGTGCCTCTCAAACAGCCCTGAGGAGAAACAAGGGGGACCCCCACTTCAAAGTCTTTCCTGAACACACGCACCCCATGCTCTCGCAGCACCGCTTACAGCGAAGGTGCCCCTGCAGGGGAGGGGGCTAGGGAACGGCGGTGCGTCTGCTCGGTGGGAGACCACGCTGCCGTAAAGAGGAGGGACCTCCAACCACCTGCAGAGCATGGGTAGAGCTGGAGAGCGTGATGCTGAGAGAAATAGCCAGTCGGAGGTAGATAAATATCACATGACCCCACTCATATGTGGGATATAATGATCAACATAAACTGAAGAAAAGAGCCAGAGACAAGGTAACACTGAACATTCCGTGCAACCTTGGGGGGGGAGGGGAGGGGAGGGGCGCGTTTAGAGAGCAACCAAAGGACTTGTAGCATGCATGTTAGCATGACCGATGGACACAGACAGTGGAGGGAGGGCAGGTGCTGGGGGTGGGAGCAGCTGGGGAGAGGTCAATGGGAGAAAAAGGAGACATATTAATACTTTAAACAGTAAAGAATTTAAATAAATTTTAAAGTCATTTCTAAAATGGAGTTTCTGGCACACAGTGTGCTTCCACATGACAGACCCGGACAGTGCAGCTGCACGGAGCCCTCCCTGCGTGGGGGTCCATGACCGAGGACAGAAGGCACAGGCCGTCTGTGTGCCTGTTCTCATGCAGCCTATGGAGGCGGGGCCGGTGCGGGGGCGGGCTCTGCGGTAGAGGAATACCTCCCCAGCCCTGCCTGAGGCGGCGGCTACGTCCTAGGCTCTTCTTCTCACAGAAGAAGGCACTCCTGGGGCAGCGACCCAGCAGCCTGTGACCCGAACTGCACGTGGCATGTGTGAGAGGGCACATGCACTTGGCGTCCTGGATCCAGCCCTGCCTGAAGCCACCATGGACCTTTCCGTCTTCTCAGCTGATCAACGCCCTTCCAGCGTCAGCTGGGTTTCCCATCACCTCAGGCTGAGGCTGACCTAACGCACAGGGCCTGGGACAGCTCTAGGACACCCTCTCCCATAGCGCGCCCCCCCGCTCCCACCGGGCCATTTCTCACCAGGCAAACCCTCAGGAGACACAAAGCCCAAGTCCGGTGAGAGCACAGGCTGACGCCCTCCCACCCTCGGGCACAAGCATCGTCCACAACCTTTGTCCTGCCCCCGGCCCGGCGGGCTGTCCCCTCCCTCCACAGGAGCTGTCACCCGACATCGGGACGAGGACCCCGGCCGGAGCACGGCACCTGTGCAGCCGTAGTTGTAGATGTTGAAGGTCAGCGTGTCCATGATGTTGCGGAGCCGCTTCGCGAGGACGGAGTCGGGCAGTGACTTCTTGAGCGACAGCCCGAAGACGTCGAGGAAGGCGCTCAGGGAGTACTGGTACATGGTGGTCACCAGCGCCATCTCCGACAGCACGAAGAACAAGATGGCGCCCCGCCGCGCCGCCGGCCGGTAGCCATCCCGCAGCCGGTCGATGTCCACGGCCGTCTTCTCCGCCAGCTTGAGCTTCTCCGACACCTGCGGGGAAGGTGCGGGTTGCCAAGGAGACAGGACACTCACACCCTCACCAAGGGCACGTACACCAGGAGGCAGAGCGGGAGGGGGAGAGGCAGCAGGTAGTAAAAAACAAAAATGACCCATGGTGCTCACAGGGCCCAGCAGGCACCACCGTGGCGAGAGGGGGGGCGCTCTCGGCTCATCCCACAGCACCTTCTCCCGACAGCCCGCATTCCACCCGGAGACTCGCAGCACCCCATCTCATTCCTCACGGGGCTGCACCCCAACTCCAGGACCCACCACGCCACACTTCCCCGGGCGTGGGACTTAATGCTCTCAGGACCTTGGAGATGGGGACAGGGAGAGTCCCAGGCTCCCCCGAGACCCGACCTGACCAGACAGGAGCCAGACCTGAGGCCACAGGGAGCCTGGCTCCCGGGAGGCAGAGAACAAAGCCAGCCGCAGGCGGCCCAGCCCAGAGTGGAAGGGGAGTCTGGATGGAGGGCTTGGCGTCCTGGATCCAGCCCTGCCTGAAGCCGCCATGGACCTTTCTGTCTTCTCAGCTGATCAACGCCCTCCCAGCATCAGCTGAGGAGGCTGGGTTTCCCATCACTCTCAGGGAGAGGCTGACCTAACGCACAGGGCCTGGGACACCTCTAGGACACCCTCTCCCATAGTGCCCCCTCCCCAGGGGGCCATTTCTCACCAGGCAAACCCTCAGGAGACGCAAAGCCCGAGGCCGGCGAGAGCACAGGCTGACGCCCTCCCGCCCGAAGCCCCGACTCCAGGCCCGGGACGCGAGCCCGGCGCGTGCGCTCCGAGCGGCGCACCTCCGTGGCCTTGGACTTGGTCTCCTCCAGGGTCTGCACCAGCTCCACGTTGTCCAGCATGTTGCCCGTGGAGGTGGCCAGCTCCCGCAGCAGCGAGTCCTCCAGGTCCTTCAGCAGGTTCTTGTTCTCGCTCGTCTCCTGGATGAGGTGCTCCCGCTGCTCCTCCAGCTCGTGCCTCTCGAAGGCCACCAGCACGCTCAGCAGCTGGTCCTCCAGGCCCTTCAGAGTGACTGGGCGGACACGAGCGCCTCACTGCTCTGTCCCCCCGACAGGCGTGCAGGAGGCCGCCCATCAGTGATTCCCTCTCATCCCTGAGGGTCCTCTCTCCCCCACTCCCTTCCTCTCGGAGCTCCATAGGAACATGCATGTTTCTAAACGACGTGACCACGAGAACGATGGGGGCCCTGAGTGACGTGAGGGCCGGGCAGGCCTGGCCTCGGGGGTCTCCCTGGCAGCCGGCCGCGTGCCCGGCCCGGGCTCACCGGTGTAGTTGATGACCATGGCCTTGCCGAACACGGACGGCGTGTAGCGGGGGTTGGCCAGCTTGGTGGTGAGGTAGAGCCGGAAGTTGGAGTCGTAGTCCACCTCCTTGTCGCCCAGGATGATGAACTGCCGGCCCTGGGACACCTTGATGTTCTTCTCCAGGACGCTGTCGATCACGGGGTCGATGTACTCGTCCACGTCGTGGAAGAGGAAGGGCGTGCCGTACTTGATGGCCATCTCCAGCTGCTTGAGGAAGTCCGGGTCGTTGAAGGAGGCGACCTGGGGGCGGGAGGCAGGTGCCGAGGGTCAGCGCGGCCTCACATCGGGGACCAGTGGGTGGCCTTGGAGCACAGGCAGGTGCAGACCAGGGAGCACGGCCAGAGACAGGAAGGAAAAGGGGGAACTCAGAGTCACGGACTTGATGATTTCAGCGAAGTGGCTGGCTCCCAGGCAGCAGGAAAACAAGGCCACAGACCCCACAAAAGCCTGCGCACGCGTGTTCTTAGCTGCACTGTTCACAACTGCCAGCCAGTGGCGACACCCTCCGGCGTCCGTGGCGGTGGGTGCCCGTGGCGCGGGCCACAGTGGGAACTGCGCAGCCACAAGCAGGAAGCGGCATGGCCCCTGCCAGTGGGGGTGACGATTCTGGGACCCCTTCCCATAGAGACCGGGGACAGGAACCGCGGGGGGGACATCTGCCAGAGGCCGGGCTGGGAGAACTGGGGAGGAGGGCAGTGCTCGGGACACAGCGCTCCTCTGGGCGACAGGAATGGACTCTGGTGGTGGGGACACAGCTCTGGGAGCACACCCAGCCCCTGGGGGGAAGTGCAGCCTCCGAAGGCAGCGCGATGGCCCTCGGCTGCTCACAGCCCACGGGGCAGCGAGCAGAGCAGAGTAACAGCCGGGGCTTCACCCCACCTTCCCGACTCAACACGGCTTGGGCTCCGTGCACGGGCTCACGGCCGGGCATCCCGGCGGGCACTGCTGGAAGCCCGGAGTGCCAGGGCGGGCATGGGCGGAGCCTGAGGCAGCGGGCGGAGGCGCGGACGGGGCCGGCGTACCCGCAGGTTGTTCTTCTCCTCCTTCCTCTTTATCCAGTTGAGTGCCTGCTGCTGGGGGTCGATGCAGAGCGGGAAGCGGCTGGCCCGCGTGGTGAGGATGCCGTTCTGGACGGACAGCTCGTCGGGGGGCAGGCCCTGGGAGCCCCACCTGGAAGGCACAGCGGCAGGGAAGCCCATGTCTCTTGCCAAGGCGTGAACCAAGGACTGGGGTGGTGGGGTCGGTTTTCCAGAACAACCCAGGGTTCCGAGACCGCGGACCCTCCTCGTGTCCGGGCGCGCGCTCCCACCTGCTGATCTCCACGTCGTCCGTGAGCAGGCTCTCCAGGCGGAAGGGGGAGCTCAGGGGGATCTCCCGGTCCATGATGTCGCGCTGCCACACCTGGTTCACCATCTCGTTGCGGAACTCCCAGGTGAAGGCGCCCTCGTAGCTCAGGAAGGCGGCGCACAGCAGGCAGTCGCCCAGCAGCCGGACGCGCCGGTGCATCAGCTCGTCCAGGTCCCTCAGCCATCTGGCGCAGGAGGGCGTGCGGTGAGCAGGCCCTTCCTGCACCCTCGGAAGAACATTCTAGAAGACCCGGCTGGACCCACCGCTAACGGCGTCACAGAGAGAGACACATGGATGGGTTGCCTCCCACACGTGCCTGGACCAGGGCCAGGGGTCGAGTCTGAAAACCCAGGTACGTGCCCTCGACCAGAATTGAACCCGGGACCCTTCATTCCTTGGGCAACGCCCTCTCTATCCACTGGGCCACCCCAGCGAGCGCCCAATCCCGCCCCCGGGTTCCGGTGGGAACCTGATGTTCTCGGAGCCCAGCCCCGAGATGAGCTTGTCGGCCGCGATGAGCCGGCGCTCCATGATCTCCGCCTCCTCCTGCAGCTTCTGCTTCTCCAGGATGGCCGCCTCGTACTTGGCGCCCAGGGCCTCCAGCTCTCTCTGGATGGCGGCCAGCTCGTTCTGGATCTTCTCCAGCTCCCGCTTCGTGAGGAAGAAGTTGCGCTCCAGCCTGGCCACCTGCGGGACGGTTACAGTGGGACCTTGGGACGGGACCGTGGCCTCCAGAGGCCAGGAGGCTGCTGAACGGCACAGGCAGCGCCCACGACAAGCTACTGCCCGCCCACCGCCCTCAGCACGCACGGGAGAAGCCCGCTTCCCCGGCCGCAGTCCCAGCCTTCCGGACCGCACGGGTCATCGATGGCGACCGCTGCCCTTGACAACCTCGCCTCTCATCCCGCGCTCGGCACAGGAAACGGGGAAATCTTTAGGACAGTCTGTCCTTGGCCACTAGCCCCAAACGAGAGCTGTAGCTTGTTGACTGGGGAGAAGTGTTTACGGGGCTTAAATCAGAGCCTGGCCGGACCTCCCCGCAGAGCAGCGGGCATGAGCGCTCTGACTCTGCGTGGCCCTCAGGGCAGGGTCTGCGCCTCCCGGGCGGGCGGTACCTTCTCCCTCTTGGGCTTGATCTCCTTGAACACGTCGCAGTAGCCCATCACGGCCTCGACGAACTTGAGCATCCCCAGGCCGGCCTTGCTCACGGCCTCCATCTCCTCAATGGTGGTGTTGAGCGTCTTCAGGAGGCCTGAAGGCAGAGCCAGCGGCTCGGTGCCGAGGACAAGGCGTGTGACCGGGCCTCACCCGTGTGCGGGGCCCAGGGGCCACGGACAGCAGGGTGGGCCTACCCTAAACGTGCTCTATGTCAGGGATGTTTAAGATGAGTGACAAGCACAGAACATCCTGTGACAGGGGCGCTTCCGCATGGCAGCCAGCAGCCCCAGGGGACTCCCCGCCAAGGAGGCCCAGAGCAGCAGTCACCAGGTTCGCAGGCCATTAGGGGTCACGGCAGCCTCGCCCACTCCCTCGCCTGCAGAGTAACCCCTCATCCCACAGTCCTGTCAGGGAACCAGAGCACCCCCTCCTGCTTCACGGGACAGCGCACCATCTGCCTCCAGGACCACTCCTCCACCCGCGCCTCCGGCTCTCCGCCCCGCCCCAGGCCTGAGGGGTCCCGGGGAGGGCGAGCGGCCGTCCCGCCACGCACTGCGGATGTTCTTCACTTGGCCCTGCGTGATGGAGTCGAAGTCGATCTCCATGAGCGAGCGCAGGAAGTTGGGGTCGGACATCATGCCCTTGGCGGTCTTCCAGTTGAGCTCCTTGTAGCCCTTCATGATGAGGATGCACTCGCACACCGTCTGCACCTGCTTCGGGGGCTTCGCGAACGACCTGGTGGACACGGAGGCGGGGAGTGCGCGGCCTCAACAAGGGTCCCGGCACATGCGCACCAGGGCTAGGCCTCAGCCGCCACGGCCGGGCTGCTTTCTGGAGTGACGCGGGGACGACCGAGGGGGAAGCGCCCTGTGGTACCTGATCTCGGTCACGTCCGACTTGTCCAGCTTCTGCAGCTCCAGCTTGGCCGCCTCCAGGATGGGCATGACCTCGGCGAGGGCCGTCTCGGCTTCGGCCTTCTCCACGGCGATGATCTTGTTCTGCTCCTCGATGTCCATGGCCTTCTCCTCCGCCAGCTTCTTCTTCTCCTCGGCTGGGGGCGGGGTTAGAGGCTGCTGGGTGTGGGGGACGGGCCCCCGCTTTGAGCCAGAGCAGTGCAGCCCTGCAGGGTCGCTGCTGGGCCATCGGGGAGGTGTGCCCCCTGGACGCCGGGTCTCCACCCAGGACTGCTGCTCTGCCCGACCTCCAGCCACGTCCCACCTGGCTGCCCTCCCTGTCTCTGGCTCGCTGGGGCCTCTCTGCCTTTTCATCACCCCTTTCCCATGTGCGTTCAGGCTCAGCTCAGAAGCCACTCCGTCGTGGCCTGCATGCTGCTCCCATCTCATCACTCTGTGCCTGCCTCATGGCGCCGTCCGGCCCGGACTCAGAGCTCCCTGGCGGCTGGCTGTGCGTTCCCTTCCCACACACAGCACCTCCCGAGGCCCACAGGAGGTACCCGGGGGAATGATGCTCCCCCCAACGCACGCCCACCAGAGCCTCAGAACGCCGCCTGCTGTGCAAGTGTCTCTGTCGAGGCACTCGGTTCACCTGAGGTGACAGTGGGCACCCATTGCTGTGTCCTTGGTAAGGCCCCGAGGGTGCAGAGATGGAGGAAGAGGTCATGTGACAGAGGTGGGAGGAGGCATCTATGACCGATCAGCGCCCAGGGCTCCTGTGTGGGCCGCCCCGCCCGCCGCACTCACCGATGGCCGTGTTGGTGGCTATCTCTTCCAGCAGGGCCTCGCAGGCGCTGGACTTCTCGGCCAGCACGATCTTCTGCTCGGCCAGCTTCCTGTTCAGCTCGTCCAGCTGGATGGAGGCCTCCTTCAGCTTGTCCAGCCCGCCCTCCAGCCGCTTGCACTGAGCTGAGGAGAGAGCGGCCTCCAGCAGCCAGCACGCCAGTGGCCTCGCGGCGCCGCGCCCGGCCCAGGGTCCCCGAGAAACAGCCTTCTCATGAAATGCCAAGCGCCGCTCGGCACCTCCACGGCCGGAGGTGTTGGCATGGCGTCAGCCAAAATGAACGCATTTCCGAAACAACCCTTGGTCTGGCCAAGAGTCGCAGCATTTTTTAAAAAGCTTTTCCCGACAAAGAAAATAGGAAAGGACTTAAACCAGAATCAGGTGGAGATGGCCTCTATGCAGAGATGTTAGGAGCGATTGTAAACGTCCCTTCCCCAGCTCGGAAGCTGTGCCTTAGCACAATGGGTGTCTTAGGCTCGTCCTTTTCAGTAAGAAATAAGTTAGAAACTAAAAACATCCGAACAGAGCATTGCTGCCGCCCGGTCCCCGCAGTGCAGGGCACTCAGAGCCCCACCCAGGAAGTGACCTCCCTCGGAAGCACCGCCCACAGACAGGGTCAGGGTCTGGATGGTCGGTGATGACATGCGCCCAGGCTCACCTATGTTGAACTGCGTTTTCTCGTCCAGTAACTTGGAGTACGTGCTAATGAAGTCCAGGTAGTTCTTGGGGGTGACGTAGTTGCTGCGCCTCAGCTTCTGCAGAAACTGTTTGCTGAACTCGCCCACGGACCCGTGGACCAGCACCACGTGCTCCACCAGGTCTTCTAGGTGCTCTTCTGGGATCATCGTGTTAGGCCCTAAAGAGGGCGGGCGGAGAGCGGGCCTCCTCACGCAAGGACAAGAGCAGGTCCTCGGAAAGTTAAAGAACTCCCTGGGGACCCAGCAATTCCGCTCCGGGCTGTGTCCCCCAAACGAGTGAAATCCGACCCAAGCCGGTTCTCAGACGCTGATGTTCACAGCAGCGGGAGTCCCAGCAGCCAAAGCAGAGGTGGCCTGTGCCCAGCCACGGACGATGGGTGAGAACGTGGTCCATCCACGCAACGGGATGCTAGTCAGCCTGAGGGGAAGGCATGCCCGAAAGCATGCTACACGCAAGCAGACAGAGGGACAAGCGTTGCGTGCCTGACTTGCATGAAACATCTACAAGAGGCACATTCGCAGAGACGGAACGCAGCTGGTGGTGACAGGGAATGGGGGAGGGAGGAGGACGGGAATCAGGGCTAAATGGGCACCCAGTTGTGGGTGGTGGCGGCGGCACAACGCGAATGTACCTAAATGCCAGTGAGCTGTGCATGTAAAATTAGTTAAAAAGACCAAGTTTACGTTATATGTATTTTACACCAAAACAGTGATATAAAATTTTGAACCAGTCAAAAACAAGACCATTGTCACTGCGGGCGGCCACTCTGGGCCACGGTGTGCTCCACACGCCGAAATGCCCTCTGAGAAGCGGACAGCCCTCCTGCTTTGTCCCTCCCCCGCCCTGCACTCCTCCTGACAGGGGTGTTCCTTACTGACTAGGTGTTTGCCCGGGCACTTTATGTGTTTACTCCTAGTTGTTAATCCTCTCCCGAGGGTATTTTTCCCTTGATGTTTAGAAAGAATGAAGGCTCAGTGGTTAAGTGTTGACCTATGACCCAGGAGGTCATGGTTTGATTCCCGGTCAGGGCACATGCCCAGGTTTCAGGCTCGATCCCCGGTATAGGGTGTACAGGAGGCAGCCGATCCGTGATTCTCTCTCATCATGGATGCTTCTCTCTCTCTCCCCCTCCTTCTCCCTTCCTCTCTGAAATCAATAAAAATGTATTTTAACACATTGCGGATGGATCATGAGAATTCCCGCTCCATATTATACAGTGTTTTATAAAGTGTCATACTTTAAAAAGATATTAGCTTGTGAGAACATGTAATAAATAACGCAACGGGCGTTTAATTTGCAGGCGTGCCTTTAACATCTATGTAAAACGTCTTTTGTACTCGTTCAATAGAAACGTATCCAGCCACTGGGCAAAGCTGGCAATGAAACTCCTGGCGCGCAGTGTGTTCAAAGAAAGCGAGGACAAACTGCTTTGTCACAGCACCAATGTGGTCCCGTCCGAGCTGCCACTTACCTAGAAATGACTTGGCGACCGCGTGCAGGGCCTGGGGCGGCCAGGGCATGAACCAGTCAATGCCCGTGTTATTCACCAGACCTGGAAGGCAGAGAAACAGAGGGTGGCTGTGCAACACCGACACACCTTCCATTCCCGACCAATGCGTTCGAGATCACACAGCAGCCGCGGTTGCTCCGGTCCAGCTGCTGACACGAGGGCAGTCTGGGCACTAGGACGCCTGCAGCCCCTGGCGCCTCGCAGGGTGTACCTGCCAGCCCAGCGCGGACAAGCCAGTGTGCCGAGGGCACTGCACCTCCCACAGGCCGCCCGATCCTGGCGCAGGGAAGCAGCGGAGGTGCTGCTGAGCGCACCCGGGGCCTCGCCCTGGGACTGTGAGCTTGTCCTGCTTCCAGGATGGCACCCCCGGGGACAACACGCACTGCTGGCCTCACACTGCACAGCCCAAACCCCAACCCACGACCCGCGTTTCACTTGCAGGTAAAGCCTCAAGTCGTGCGTGGCTCCCGAGGCACGGGCCCTGCTGGGGCGCACCTGGGAAGTTGCGGCACCAGGTCCGCAGGGTGTCGCCCACAGGCGACATGCCCAGGACGATGTGCAGGTTGTTGGCACTCTTGTTCACGAAGTACTGCCACACGGACTCCTTGGCCGGCCCGACGCCCTGCTTCTGCGCCTCCGTGCCAATCTGGCTGAGGATGGACTCCTTCTCCTCTTCGCCGAAGAGCGCGGGCACGATGCCTGTGGGCGAGGACAGGGTTCCCGGGGCTCCGAGCAGGCAGAGCACAGGGTCCCGGGAAGAGCCCGAACAGCAGCTCTGAGAGCCAGGCTCACCCCTTCGAGCCTGTGTCCTCCCCTGTGACATGGGAACCACAAAGGCCTCTGCTTCCCTGGAGGGTTCTCATCTGGGGCAAGTGCCCCCGAGAGAGCTGGCCATATGGGGGCCTGTGTTCCAGCCGCACGGCCGCCCCCCCCCCCCCCCCCCCGGGTGAGCGCCTGCAGGCGGCCGGCACCTGAGGTGAGCATGTTGTTGATGAGCTCCAGGAAGCCCTCCTCCACCACGTGCGCGTCCGTGAACAGGAAGATGGTCGTCTTGTTCTCGATGCCCAGACTCATGTAGAGGCTCTTCAGGTCTTCCCGGAAGTTGGTCTCCGAGTAGCCGCGGCTCAGGAGGATCTCAAACACCTGCCGGCACGGAGCAAGGTGCTGGTGAGACCGAGCGTGGGGCGGGGGCGCTCCGTGACACAGAACTCTGCGTCTGCAGGGACTGGACCGCCAGGGCGAGAGCCACCGGGGAGGGACGGAGGAGCCAGGCCAATCAGGTGGCCAGGCTGTTTCACACAAGAATACTGAGTGAGAAACTCGGGACCAAAAACTGTCACATCCTTCTGTCACACAGACCGGACAGGCACTCGGAGCCTGTACGGGGGGTTGGGGGGTGCGGCCAGCACAGGCTGTCCACGCGGGGCTCTGACGGAGGACGGGGTGTGAGGGACCTTCGGTTGTAAAGGGAGCGAGCTGAGTGACAGGGAGGAAAGGCAGGCAAGAAACCAGGAGGCGAGGAGGAAGCCGAGGAGAGCGTCAGTGAAGGGGGGGACGGCACCTGCACAGCCCTGGGGGCGCACCTCGTAGCCGGCCGTGAAGGCGGCCAGCCGGGCCAGGGACTGCTTCCCCGAGCCGCCGACGCCCACCAGCAGCGCGTGGCCGCGGTCCAGGCGGATGATGCGGTGCACGCGCGTCAGGTGCTCCAGCGCGTCGTCGAAGAGCACCAGGTCCATGCGGGTGTTGCTCTCGTTGTACTCCTCCATGATCTCCTGCGGGGACCGTGCGGGGGGTTAGGTGTCCAGGAGGGCCTGAGCGTGGGGGGAGACGCCCTCGGAGCCTGAGGGGCTGGAGGGTGACATCGGGGGGTTCAGGGGCCTGTGCCCAGCATTCACGATGGAGGCTTCCGTCACCAGCAGGTGGCTGAGCCCACGCTGGTTGCCAGGCTCCACTCGGGAGAGTGGCTCCCAAACCTGGCGGTGCACCGGCTCCCGGGACCCTCCCTGGCTCGGCCTGCGTTTCATACACTCCCCGGGTCGCTCCCATGCCCCGCCCGCACCTGGAACAGAGCCTTGGCCGCCTCGTAGTCCTGGATGTCCTCGTAAATGCGCTCCTCCTCCTCGTGCAGCGCCATGCGGAAGTCTCCAAACAGGATGGGGTCCCTCAGCACCACCTCCTCGTCGTCCTTGAAGTACTCCGTGACCAGGTCCGCGATGTACTCTTGCACCTGCGACAGGGGCCAGTGAAGGCAAACCCACCCGTGCGCCCGCAGTGCGGGGAAGCTCCGCCAGGGTCAGGGGCCCCTCCCTCCTCCACTCAGTGCCTAGTCACTGCGTAGCAACACAAGGGTTTGCCTACCCCCTCCTCTCCCCCCGCCCCGGGACCCGCGGCCGGGCCTCTGCGTGGCTCTGCGCACGGACCAGCTCCTTGTCCTCCTCGTTGATCAGCCGGTCGTGGAAGACCCGCAGACACTCGTTCCTCCAGACTCGCACCATCTGGGCCACCGTCTGGAAGCTGCGTGGGAGGGACGCCATCAGCCGCGCGGCATCGGAGCCGTGGCTGAGGCTCCCGTTCCACGGGGTTCTCGGGTGCGGACAGGACAGAGCCTCCGTGGGCCGCCCCGCCAGCCCGCCCGCCCGCCGGGAAGGCTGGCTCTCTGTGAAGACCATGCAGTGGAGCCCACAGCGCGGCCTCCGGGAGGCAGAGGAGGGCGCCGTCTCTGAAGGACACGCGTGACACAGGATGCGCCTGCGGCTCCGCTGGCAGGACCGGGATCTAAAACCAGCACCGGGCACAGAGCGCCTCCTCCTCAGAGCCAGCTCCGTCCCGGCAAAGAGCCCTCCACCTCCCCAAATGCCGCCGGAGCCGCCCCTCCGAGCTGCCAGTCCGAGCGCCTCGAGGGCACCGAGTCGGTCTGGGCTGGCGGGAAGGCTTCACCCGTTCACAGGATGTGGATTTATAATGTGACTCTGCTTACAAACCCACGTGATGTGTTCATTGATGCAAACGTACACGCTCACAAAGAAACACAAAATAAAAACGGAGGAAAGGAACACACCGACCAGGCTAGCCTGACAGAGAACACGTGTGTGCCCAGCTCCCATTCTCTGTGCTTGCTGCTCCACAGACACACAGTTCGCCATTTTAACTGTGAACAATTCGGTGGCAGGAGAGAGGAACACACGGGCAAGGGCAGACACGGGGACTGAGAACGAGAGGGCAGCAGCGCGGTCCGGCCGGGGACGCACCGTCCCGCCACCCTCTGCCTCCTGTGCCTCCGCCTCCAACCCCGGGCGGACGAGGCAGCGGGCGGGCAGGAGGCGGAGGGACAGGAGGCAGAGGGTGGTGAGCGGGCCTTGTCTTAAGGACCCACCGCTCAGGCTTGGTGAGCACCAGCCCTTGGAAGACCCGCGAGAGGTCGCGCAGGTTGAAGATGTAGTGGAACTTGGACGGGGTGGGCGGCAGGTCCTGCACGATGTCCGTGTAGAGCTGCAGCGTGCAGCGCGTCAGCCTGTTGCTCACGGCGATGATGCTCTCGTGAAACACCTGGCAGGTGGGACAGGCGGGAAAGGTGGCGCCAGAGCCCGCACACGGCACACGCTCAGCCGCGAGCAGGAACGGAGCCGCATCCCAATCGCAGGCCGAGGCGCTTAGGGCACGGCCCTTTCTGCCTAAAAACCTATTGTTTGTGGGGGCCCGGGGAAAAGGGGAGTCTAATTGGGGCTGGATCACACTCCTCCCCCTCCTGGCTTTGAAAGAAAGCAAGCGTTCGCAGCCGAGGAGCACCGCGGCGCTGGCCTCGTGCCCGGTGCGCAGTCGCCCCGCCCGCCTACGGGACCCGCTGGTGCGAGGCGACGACGGTCCTCACCGAGGTGTGGCCCCTCAGGATGGAGAAGTAGATGAGGTGCAGGGACGCCTCCGAGGGGAACGGCACGTTGAAGACGCTGAACAGCGAGAGGAAGCGCGGGTCCACCTCGTTGCGGCCGCCGCCCGCCTTGCCCATGGCGGCGATGAAGCCCAGGTCGCGGATGCTCTTGCAGTTGAGCTCCTTGCCGCGGTCGTACAGGAAGCCCTTCTCCAGCAGCAGCTTCAGCAGGGCGATGGGCTGCTGCGTGCCGTACTCGTCCACCTGCGTTCGGAGGAGACACGGCGCCTTCGCCTTCACCCCGAGCACGGCACCCTCACCTCCCGGGTCTGCAACTGCGGGGGCGTTCGCCGCGGGGCCCCCGAGACCCGGCCCTGGGGCGGGGCCGCACAGGGTGCTCCTCGCTGGGCAGCACCGATGCCACAGGAGCTGCTCAGTGCACATGCTGACTGAATGGATGGGCAGAGAAACACGGTGGACGGACGCATGCAGAGAGGGGCAGACGGATGCGTGACAGAGGAATGATGAGTGGGCGTGTGG
The DNA here is from genome assembly GCF_964339955.1 of Pipistrellus hanaki. Lineage (NCBI taxonomy): Eukaryota > Metazoa > Chordata > Mammalia > Chiroptera > Vespertilionidae > Pipistrellus > Pipistrellus hanaki. The sequence goes on from NC_140521.1 coordinate 1,181,307, forward strand.
GTGGGTGCATGGACGGATGGATGTCTAACGGGTAGATGCGTTAGTAGATTCACAGTGTACAGATGCATGGACAGATGGTTGATGGGAGGATGGATAGGTACGTGGACAGATGGGCTGATGGGAGGCTGGACAGGTAGGGACAGATGGGTTGATGAGAGGATGGACAGAGGTGTGGACAGATGAACTGATGGGAGGATAGACAGGTGCGTGGACAGATGGGGTGGTGGGAGGAAGGACAGATGGGTTGATGGGAGGATGGACAGAAGCATGGACAGATGGGTTGATGGGAGGATAGACAGATGGGCTGATGGGAGGATGGACAGATGGGTTGATGGGAGGATGGACAGATGGGTTGATAGGAGGATGGACAGATGGATTGATGGATGGACAGATGCATGGACAGATGGGTTGGTGGGAGGATGGACAGGTGCGTGGACAGATGGGTTGATGGGAGGATGGACAGATGGGCTGATGGGAGGATGGACAGATGGGCTGATGGGAGGATGGACAGATGCATGGACAGATGGGTTGGTGGGAGGAAGGACAGATGGGTTGATGGGAGGATGGACAGATGGGTTGATGGATGGACAGGTGCGTGGACAGATGGGCTGATGGGAGGACGGACAGGTGCGTGGACAGATGGGTTGATGGGAGGATGGACAGATGGATTGATGGATGGACAGGTGCGTGGACAGATGGGTTGATGGGAGGATGGACAGATGGATTGATGGGAGGATGGACAGATGCGTGGACAGATGGGCTGATGGGAGGACGGACAGGTGCGTGGACAGATGGGCTGATGGGAGGACGGACAGGTGCGTGGACAGATGGGTTGGTGGGAGGATGGACAGATGGATTGATGGATGGACAGGTGCGTGGACAGATGGGTTGATGGGAGGATGGACAGATGGATTGATGGGAGGATGGACAGATGCGTGGACAGATGGGCTGATGGGAGGACGGACAGGTGCGTGGACAGATGGGTTGATGGGAGAATGGACAGATGCGTGGACAGATGGGCTGATGGGAGGACGGACAGGTGCGTGGACAGATGGGCTGATGGGAGGCTGGACAGGTAGGGACAGATGGGTTGATGAGAGGATGGACAGAGGTGTGGACAGATGGGTTGATGGGAGGATGGACAGATGGATTGATGGATGGACAGATGCATGGACAGATGGGTTGGTGGGAGGATGGACAGGTGCGTGGACAGATGGGCTGATGGGAGGATGGACAGATGGATTGATGGATGGACAGATGCATGGACAGATGGGTTGGTGGGAGGATGGACAGGTGCGTGGACAGATGGGCTGATGGGAGGATGGACAGATGGATTGATGGATGGACAGGTGCGTGGACAGATGGGCTGATGGGAGGATGGACAGATGGATTGATGGATGGACAGATGCATGGACAGATGGGTTGGTGGGAGGATGGATAGGTGCGTGGACAGATGGGCTGATGGGAGGCTGGACAGGTAGGGACAGATGGGTTGATGAGAGGATGGACAGAGGTGTGGACAGATGGATTGATGGGAGGATGGACAGATGCGTGGACAGATGGGCTGATGGGAGGACGGACAGGTGCCTGGACAGATAGATGAACCCTACTTTGAACAGAGCCCTCTGGGAGGCAGAAGTTCAGGAAGGATGGCGCTGTCTAAGTGACATAAACGTAAAGCCCAGGACTAAGCAGCTTTGCCTTCGCAGGCTCGAGCTCCCGCCCCGGGGCAATCCAGAGGCTTCTGGGGGCGTGCCTGCCGTGGCCTCATGGACATGGGGCCGAGGACAGTGCGGTACCGAGAGCACAGCTCGTTTGGAAACACCCGCTCACGCACACGTGAGATGGGGCGCAGAGGCCGCCTCCCGCTGCGCTGCTCCTAAGGAGCCGAGGAACCCCGTCCAGGACAAGCCCCTCTAAGAAGAGCAGCCGACCACCACACACACATACACACACGCACTCCCACCACACACACATACACACACGAACACACACACACACACACACACACACACACCAGCCACAGCCCCGCCCCCTCCCCACCCGTGAACCCCACGACCTTGGGCATATTCATGTCGTCCATGAACACCAGCAGGCGCTTTCCCATGGGGGGCCCGTAGGTGTCCTTGGTGCGCTTTTCCACGTTGGCTTCTAAGTTCCTCTGGATGTCCAGGGAGGTGGTGCGGGAGGAGAAGTTGACAATCAGCACAATCTGCACAGGAAGAGACGTCCCAAACCATAAACGTCCGCCCAGAGGCCCCGTCCCTCACAGACGCACCGCACCCACTTCCAGTGCGGGCAGGCCGTCGGCTTCCCTCTCCACAGCCTGCAGGGGCAGCAACGAGCTGCCGCCTGTGACCTCGGGGACAACCTCCAAAGAGCCCTGAACCTCTGAGGCCCCTCCGCTGCGGGGCGGGAGCTGCGCAGGGCTGTGCACCCAGAGGACACGCCCAGGCAGGGCAACGCGACACACTGCTGCTCACGTTCGTCTCCTCGCTCAGGTGTTTGAGGAAGTTCTGGGTGGTGGCTGTCTTCGAGGTGCCAGACTCGCCGACCAGGAGGACGGGATGCTTGATCTTGACCAGGCGCTCCAGCACCCAGGTCGTGCGGGTGGTGTCCACCGTGTGAACTGCGGGACGGGACAGCCCAGGGGCAGCGTCACCGACACGCCGGGGGCGAGCGCCACGGGACAGGGCCTGGCTCTCACTCACCCAGGATCTCGATGAACCGCTTCTCGCGGGAGTGCACGTACTCGGGGACCAGCCTGCTCCACGGGACCCACCTCTTCTGGGCGGGATCGAAGTGGAAGTCGTACAGGGTCGGGAGCTGAGCTGCAGGAAGCGACAGCCCACGCCACTTGGGTCACAGACGTGGAATCGCACCATCGGCCCGGCACAGGCTTGCAATGAGCGCACGCCACTGTCCCGGGGCAGCAGCTTCCTGGAGAACTTCCTACGCCCCCCCACTCCACACAGACTGGCCGGGGAGCAGCCCCCTCACCCGCTGCACACACACTGCGCCCGGAGCCAGCGCTGCCGGCCCTGGCAGAGACCTGCGGAGCCCCGGCTGGGATGCGGCGTGGGCAGCAGCCCCGGGCCCTGGGTGGTGGGGAGAGAGACAGGTAAGCAGGCAACGGGGCTCCTACCGGGCAGCTCCCCGGGTCGGGCCCACACCCCGTCCTGCTCGGCAGAAGGCAGCGAGGCGATGCGCTTGATGCACTCGTCGAAGCGGACGCGGCCGAAGTCCAGCAGGCAGGCGCCCAGCGAGCAGTACAGCGCCTCCAGGAAGAAGCACTCCAGCAGGTCGGGGTCCTCGATCTCCCCTTCGAGGAACGCGTCCAGCATCTTGGTCAGCTGGGTCACCTGTGCACAGGAAGGTGCCCGTCAGCGTGGACATCCCCCCACGCCCAGCTCCAGCCACGGACCTGGGGCCCCGGGCCCTCGAGTGATGGGAACACATCATCCACTGTCTCGGCTCAGACAGGTCAGCTCCGGCCACGGACCTGGGGCGCCGGGCCCTCGAGTGACGGGAACACTTCATCCACTGTCTCGGCTCAGACAGGTCAGCTCCGGCCATGGACGTGGGGACCTGGGGCCCCAGGCCCTCGAATGGGCTCAGACGGAGGAGCCTGTCTCCGGGGGAGGAGCCTGTCTCCGGGGGAGGAGCCTGTCTCCGGGGGAGGAGCCTGTCTCCGGGGGAGGAGCCTGTCTCCGGGGGACCACGGGAAGTGCCTCTCCGCAGGGCCTGCAGTGCTGGTCACCCGCCTGGCGTCCCGCTTCCCCTGAGCCCGCGGCGGGCCGGCCCTCACCATGTTCAGGTCCGTCTGCGGGACGATCATCTTCAGCTTCTCCCCCTGCTTCCCGTCCATGATGCCCTCCACGATCACGTCGATGAGGTAGGGCACGTACTTCTCGAAAAGGTTCTGCAGTTCGCTCTGCTCCGCCTGCGGGGCAGGGTGCCAGGCGTTCGCCAGGGCTCCGGGAGGGGTGGGATACCAGGTCCCATGGGCAGAAAAGGGGCTCGTTCTCTGAGCTCAGGTGACAAGGCCACGGTCATCGAGCGGCCAGAGTCCATGATGGCCTGTGGCTTTGCCCACTCGTGCACTGTGGCCACTTCCATGCCCCATCGGCAAGCCGAGTAGTAACAGAGGAAACCATACGGCCACCAAGTCTAAAATACCGACCTGGCGCCCTTTCCAGAAGAGAGAAAAGCATCAAGCCCCGGTCTGGAGGAGCAAATCCACTCCCCACCTCCCGGCGGAGCGCGATCTGGAAACCGCTAAGCGTGTTTCCACGTTCTCACCTAACTTATTGGTAACACTCAGTGCGTAAGGTCACCAACAGGTCCCCGTCAAGGTCATGGCCTTCAACTACACCCTCCTGGGCTATGCGAGCCCAACCAGCCCCCTCAGCCAGCGGCGGCAGCTCGGTGGGAAGCGGCTGCACCTTGTTCTGTATTTGCTGGACCCATTTCTTCCAGTAGGGCTGGTACTTCAGGTTCTTGGGGTCCACGTAGACCATTCCGCAGCGGGACACGGTGGCAGGCGAGGCGTACTGCAGGTCTCCCACCTGGAGGAGGAGGGGCGCTCGTCTGCGGCTGCTCACCGCGGGGCTGGTGCGGACAAGCCTCGCCTGGCCAGGCTTCACAGCGGCCAAAGCCGCCCCAGGTGAGCAGCCTCCTGCGTCCCCACCCAGCTTGGGGTTACCCTGGGAAGATTAAGGTCGCAGATGCAGCACCTGCTAAAATGTCCCGTTCCTATAAGGTTAATGTGGAAGTTAATAGGCTGGGAACACCTGACAAAAATTTAAAAAAGCATAAAATGGAAAATAGCTTACTCCCAAACCCACCACCAAGACACACAAATCGCCGTGGGGTGCTTGCTTTTTAGTCTTTTTTGTTTCCCTTTTAACCTGGTTGGTGCTGGGGAGGATAAGACGTAGAAAGTATGCATCAGAGCAGCAATATTCACACCCAGGGCCCTCTTCCCACAAACACAGATGCGGGTCTCTCCGCCCTAGAACAAGGCTGCACAGACAGACAGGAGCAAGGCGCAGGCCCACAGGGCTCCACTCTGGTAAAGGGATTATACCCAAGTTGCAGGCTCCCTGGCCTTGGGTGGAGGCACATGTGGGAGGAACCAGTCGACGTGACTCTCTCACATCAATGTTTTTCTCTCTGTCTCTCCCCTCCCTTCCACTCTCTCTGAAAAAAGTCAGTGGAAAAAATATCCTCCGGTGAGGATTAACGAAACAACCACCCCCCATAAAAAGAAGATGCATGCCGAGACCGGCGAACTGAAAGGTCCCGGGTTCGATTCCAGTCAAGGGCATGTACCTTGATTGCGGGCACATCCCCAGTGAGGGTGATGCAAGAGGCAGCTGATCGATGATTCTCTCTCATCAATGTTTCTAACTCTCTATCCCTCTCTCTTCCTCTCTGTAAAAAATCAATTAAATATGTATTAAAAAAAAAAAAAAAGATGCAGTGTGAGCAGCAGCCACGCAGGGACGCAGTGAAGAGGGTGAGGCGGGGCTGGGGCACAGTGTGCTCAGCTCACACTCTCCTGCACGGTCTGAGCTCCTGCAATCGCCCGCCTCGGTCCCACCGTAAGGACCAGCACAGCCTGTCTGACGCCATGCCTGTCACGTGCCTCGAAGAGCAGGGCGCAGTGCGCCTGCAGCCGGATGCGCTCGCCGTTGGCCAGCGTCAGCAGCTTGTTGTCGTCCATCACGGAGTTCATGTTCTCCACCCACAGCGCGTCCACATCGCCATCGAACAAGATGTACCTGCAGCCACGACCGGCCGTGAGCCCGAGCCCGGGCCCCAGCTCCCGCCCTGGGCCCGAGGAGCGCCTCCCCAGAGACGCACTTGCGCTCCTTCTTGTCCGTCGGCTTGTTGATCTCCCGGAAGATGTTGGACAGCACGCCGTCCGTCCAGTCGCGGGTGGTGGGGTCCAGGATGCCGTAGAGCTCGATGACGCTCACGGCCTTGGGGTTCAGGATGTACAGCTTGGTGGTCAGGCCCAGCCTGTCAGAGGAGAGGCCGCGGGAGGGCTGAGTGCGCCGGGACTAGCTGCTCTGATAAAACTCGGTCCCACCCGCTCCCAGGCTCCCACTCCGCGAGGCAACCACCGTCCACCAGCACCACGGCCCAGCACAAGGGAAGTCCACACCGGAAGTCCCGCTGTGGGGGACAAGGAGACAAGGAGAGGCTCATGTGCACACACATGTGTGCTTGCCCTGTTAGGGATCTAACAATAACTGAGGAGTGACGTGCAGGATGCTGGGCATGGCCGCTCACAATCAGGAAGCCACTGTGCCCTGTTCCCTCATGAGAAACACGAGGAGACATGAGAGGTGACGTCACTCGCCAGGTTTCAGACCAGCGGGGAGGGTTAGGGCCACAGAGATGCCAAGCTCAGCCTGGTCCTGCTGCGTGCCAGCTGCGCCGAGGCCTTTCCAGCATCCAGCTCCCCTTGGGACACAGGGAGCGGCCAGAATGCCCAGGTCACAAGGAGACATCACGCCGCAGGTCATGACCTTGTAGAAAGTGACCTTAGGAGTGCGAGGTCACTTTCCCGCCAGCGGCGTGGCCCCTGCAGGGCTGGCAGCCATGAGGCCTGTGGGGCGGGGCTCTCTCTGTCACTCTGAGGCCTGGCTGCCTCTCAGAGTCACCTGACACCAAGAAGACATGACCTAAGTGATCACTGAGCAGCCGCATAGGCGAGCCTGTGAAATGCTCCTTCACAGCCACTCACGGTCTGATGCATGAGTCACTGTTCCGCCTTCTAAAACATGTTCAACGAACCGCAGTGAGACAGGAGGTGCGGTGACTTTAAAGGGGTGTTTGGGACAAACTTGACCTTCTGAAATCAGAGCCGCCCCGCCGCCAGGCCCCGCCCTGCCGCTAGGCACCGCCCATGCCAGGCACCGCCCAGCCACCAGGCCCCGCCCCACGGCCAGGCCCCGCCCACGCCAGGCCGCAGGGCACACTCACTTGGTCTGCGCCTGGCACAGGGTGTTGATGACCACGGACTTGCCGCCTCCCGTGGGCCCCACCACCATCGTCGTGTGGCGGGTTAGCATGGTCTCGTACATCTGAATGACTTTGTCCACCTGGAGACCAGTGCGCAGCTGGGTTAACACACATCTTTTTTTTTTTTTTTTTTTTTTTTTTTTTTTTTTAAATCAATCTTTATTGTTCATATTATTACAAAGGTTCCTCATTTCTTCCCCCCTCCACCAGGTTCCCACCCCACCCTCCGCCCCCTCCCCATCCCCCATTACATCTTCTTTTTTTAAACAGCTCCACCGAGCTGTGATTCACACCACACGATTCATCCGATAACAGTGTACAACTCAGTGGTGCTCAGTGCGTCCCAAGGCGGGGAGACCGTTACACATGGAGACCGTTCCTCTCACCGCCCTCCTGAGGACCCTGCACTCACCGGCCACTCTCCCGCCGGCACCCACTCACCCCGTGTCCCTCAGCAAGGCCACTTTAATCTGGTAGGTGTGATTTGGGGAGGGGGGCGGTGGGCTGGGAGAGAACATTAGATGATTGGACCCCAAACAAAATACGTAAGTTCTCTGGTGACATTATGCCCAAAAAACCCAAAACCAAAAAACCTGGACGGCAGTCCCTCCACACAACGGGATTCCGTTCACCTTAGTAAGGAAGGAAGCCCTCACGCCTGGGGGCAGGAAGGCACCGTGGGGCGCTGTGCCCAGGAAACACGGCAGACACGGGAGGACACAGAGCGTGTGACTCCGCTGAGAGGAGGAGCTGAGGGGCAGACTCAGATAGGGGGTAGATGGCGGGACCCGGGGCGGGGTAGATGACGCAGAGCTGCAGTCGGGAGGATGAAACGGCCTGGAGATGGTGGCGGGCGGGGTGGCCGGGCAGCACGGGGATGTGGCAGGGTCCTGGACTGGACACTGAGAGTGGCACCTCGATGGCATCTGTGCTCGGCCGCCACTCCAGGAGATAACCGAGGGAGGAGAAGCGGGGCTCGGCCAGCCCCTACCTGCACCGGCAGGATAACGAAGCCATTCTCCTCGAACACCTGCTCCACCGCGTCGTTGAAGCTGGGATAGCGGACGCGCGGGCAGTCCATCCCGGGAAACAGGTCGGAGATCAGGCCGAGGAACAGAGGGACGTCCTCGAAGACGAACTTGGGCAGGTTCATGTCGCGGAGCGCCCGCATCAGCACCACGTCCTGGCCGGAAGGAAGCACGGACGTCTCGGGTGTTTCCCCCGGCCCGGGGCGGGCGGGGAGCCCCTTACAGAACTGGGTGGGTTTCACCCCGCAGAGCGCTCCCGGGAGCACAGGCCGCTCCGCTGGGTTTCCCGGGAAACCCAGCCGCACCTGTGACCGCAAAGGGGGCAGCACGCATGTCCGTGCCTTGGGAGAGCCTCGGGTCCCAGCCTGCTCCCGCCACCCTGCACACCCCACAGGAAGCCTCACACACTCAGGTTCTGGGAGACACTGAACTTGACCTCACAGCTATCAGGCCAATTAGAAGCAGACAGGCCACATCAAGGCCGGGAAGCAAATGGCAAGGAGGCTAAGACCGAAACTGAGCTCCTGGCCTGTCACTGCCGCCTGGCCCTGGGCACACATGCGCCCACCTCCTTCAGCTCGGAAGAGCCTCTCTTCAGCTCGCCCGCCATGACCAGCACCGACTTCAGGGCTCGGAGCCCGAAGTCGTAGTGATGCTGCTTGGAGAGCTGCTCCCGCGCCAGCTTGTACAGGACCGTCATCTTCTTGGCCAGAGTCTGCGGGAAAGATCGAGAACATAAAGGAAGGAAGTGACCCACAGCGTCCACGTGAAAGCTCTCCGTGGGCACGCACGGCCGTCTCTGCGGGACATAGAGGGCCCTTCCCCTCCCTGTGCACCTCAGGGGCTGGCGTGGCCCGAGCGGAGTGCAGACGCATGAACCAGGAGGTGCCGGGTTGTGGGTGTGCAGGAGGCAGCCCATCGATGACTCTCCATCACTGACGTCTCTGCCCCTCGCCCTCTCTAGCACGGCTCACCTTGGCCGCCAGGAAGCCCTCGGAGAAGAGCATGATCTCGCAGATCTGCTGCAGGTCGGGCACGATCACCACCACGGGCCTGAAGAGCGCCTTCACCGACTCGGGCAGCTCCGTGCGGCCGGCGTAGCCGGGGTTCATGGTGATGAAGATGCCCATGCGCGAGTCCAGCGAGATCTCCTGCCCTTCGAACTGGAGGACAGGAGGGGTCGGGCTCCGGCCGCCACCGCGGGGTAGGGGGGCTGGTGGCTGCGAGCCTGTCTGATCCCTGGGCACCAGGCGGCCCTGTGCTTGGGCCTGTGTCTGGGGACAAGCCTCGGCTGCCAGGCTGGCCTGAACCAAGGCTCTCCACCCGAGAGGCGGGGGAGCGCAGCCTGGAGGAAGACAGCATTCCCGTCTCGCCATTCCTGCTGAGGACGTGTGGACTGACGGTCACCTGGGAGCCCCTCTGGGACGCGGCAGGGCCCCGAGCACGTGGCCTCGCCCTTACGCAGCATCACGTCCCGAGAGCGCTGCTCTGCTTGCCCACCCCCAGGTACACGTGAAGCTCCGGAATGTTCCTTAGTCCTCAGTTTGGGGAAACCCACCCCTGTCTGCTTAGAAAACAAACTGCCGCTGGGCCGGGGAAAGCCTGGTCTGACGCGGTCACAGGTGACCCCGCAGTGTCCGCCCGGGAGTGCGGCCAGCGGCCAGCCTCACCTGGAACGTGGTGAGCTGGTGCATCAGGGCGTTCCGGATCGTCTGGATCTGAGACGAGATGACGGACAGCACAGAAGCGTCGATCCGGTTAAACTCATCGAAGCAGCCCCAGGCCCCACACTGAGCAAGGCCGGAGAAGATCTTTCCGACGGCCTGGAGCGGGACAAGGTCCGGACAAGGGGTTCATCTTCAACATGGCAGTGGCACGCGATGGGCACCCCAGAGGGACAGAGAACCAGCCGCTGGCCACCCCACTCATGGATCTTTCTGGCAAGACTTCCGAGGCCCCTCGCGGCCAGCCCCCACTCACAGGACTTGACAAATTAAGAACTGTGACAGTTAACTCCAGGTTTCTGGAGTGTTCTTCAAATTCTGGACAACCCAGCAACAATGGCTCCACTTCTCCACTGGCTACCAGGAACCAGAGCCGGACGGCGGCCCTCAGCTTGAGCTGTGCTCAGCGGGCCAGTCCTCACCCTGCTCCCTGCCGCCAGTGCAGTCAGCAGCACTACCTGCCTCTGCCGCGCTCTCAGGCCAGACACTTACGCCCAGGCTGCCGACAAAGCAGAGCCGGGTGGTCCCGAGCTGCGGCAGCACAAGGTTCTCTCTGCACCGCCCGCTGCCCCGCCACGGCATGGATGTGCGAGGGCCGAGTGCCTTCCCGCTGGGCCCACCCCCCCTCTGCCCAAGGCGACGGCACCGGGAGGGGCGCCCAGGCCTTACTTTGTAGTCCATGCCTTCGCCGCAGTTGGTCACAACACAGAGCAAGCCCAGGGCTTTGGCCAGGTCCTTGGTGGTCTCGGTTTTGCCAGTCCCTGCGGGGCCGGCGGGGGCCCCGCCCAGATACATGGACAGCGCCTGTCAGAAGCCAAACGCGGAACATGTGTTGCCTGATTCCTGCGAGGAGATGTGCCATTTCCCCGTTCAGCACCCGAGTCTGAGACGCAGGCGTTGGCAGGTGCTCGCCCGCAGAGACGCGAGGAGGGCTGTCTGCTCTGCCGGCTCTGAGCACCCCGCCTCCTCCTCCACCTCCTCCCCCTGCATCACGTGCCCTCCCGCCTTCCGGGACACCAGGCACCGATCGGGCCAGCCCTTCAGCGCTAAGGCTGCACGGAGCCTGCTTCTGAGCAAGGCCGCCTCTGAGGCTCCGACGGACATGAATCCGGGGAAGACGCTGGCAGCCCGGGGCTCGGTCACAATCACCACGGCCACGTGTAGAAAAACACAGGCCCACAGGCAATGGCAACCACAGGAGCCTGCCGCCCGCCTGCCGGCCGGTCACCTGGGTCAGCGTCAGGTAGATGCGGTCAGTGAGGGGCGTGATGACCAGCCGCCCGTTCAGCCCCATGTACTCGTAGCCGTAGCCGAAGGTGCCCGTGCACTGGCGGATGTTCAGCTCGTCCGGCTCTCGGTCCCAGTAAAAGCGCAGCTGGCTCTCCCACTCGAACTCCTGGGCATCCAGGATGCTGGGAGGCGCAACGGAGCGGGTGAGCGGGGAGGGGGCCGAGGGTGGGGAAGGGAAGGCGGACACCAAGGGGCAGGAGCGATGGGGAGACCCACCTGGCCCTGATGAACGAGTCCACGATGTCGCGGGCGTGCACGTCGATGATGAGCTCCGTGTTGTACTTCTTGCGGTCGTTCTTCTTCAGCTGCATGGTGATGCGCGTGACCAGCTCGTCGATCTGCTGGTGCATCTTCCTGCCGAAGGACTTCATGGCGTGCTTCTCGCCCTTCTGCACCTGGTGGAACACGTCCTCCACCTCCCAGGTCCACCACACCTGGCAGGCGGCCAGCACCATCATGCCCTGGTACAGCAGCATCCAGTCCACCCTGCGGACAGCACCGTGCTCAGGCCGCTGCCGCCGGCACCCAGCTCAGCTCCACCGGGAGGACTTCCTCTCTCGGGTCTGGACTGGGGCCGGCAAAGGGCAACATTCAGGCAAATACACGGTGGCAAAGCTCTCCTGGCAGGACAGGAAGCCCAGCCGGTGTGGCTCAGTGGCTGAGCATCGACCTAGGAACCAGGATTCCCGGTCAGGGCACAGGTCCGGGTGTGGGCTCAATCCCCAGTGGGGGGGCATGCAAGAGGCAGCCGGTCCATGATTCTCATCATTAATATTTCTCTCTCTCTCCCTTCCTCTCAGAAATATGTAGAAATATATTTTTTAAGATAAGAATAAATAATACAAATAAATAAATAAAAAGATGGGGAAATGCCAGGCCACGTGCATGCCGGGGGGGGGGGGGCCTTTGGGTGCAGAAAGGGGTGGCGTGGGCATTTCCCAGTTAATCAGGCTGCATCCCCTCTTGTCCGCCAGCCAAGCGCCAGGCACAGCGCCGCCCTGGCAGAGGGCAGTAACGACGCGGCTTAAAATTCCAGCGCCTGGGAGCGTGAGACTGCACGCTCAGCGGTCACTGCTCCCAAGGGGGAGGTGCCCGTTCAGTCAGCTTTTGGATGTCATCTGGGACGGCGCTGAGCCCAGAGCCAGGGCCACAGAATGACAGCTGGGCGGACAGAGCCCTAATGTACGAGACACCTCCTGTCTGCTCACAGAGCTAACTGCCCAGTGGTCAGTCAACCCACCCCCCGCCCTTAGCGTGAGCCCATCGGACGGTCCCTGTGACCGAGGAGCACGCGGAGGCCGCGGCCGCACCTGCTTCTGTCCTCACAGTATCTGTAAATGGCCTCCTTGGTGATGAGCCTGTTGGTCCTGCGCATCTCGTTCAGAACCGCCGTCATCCAGTCCTCCACGCGCCCCTCGGCCCGCACCGTCTTGCGGAACTCCATGACCTCCCCCTCCGCGGAGATCATGGCGGACACCAGCTTCTCCCCGCTGTCCCCGTCGTGGAACCTCAGCGCCGCTATGTTGTCATACATCTGCAACACAGCAGGGGGCGCCCGTGACCCGGAGCCCGCGCTGCGGCCCAAGAGCAGCCTGGAGGGGCACCTGAAACACGTGACCTTCGCCCAAACGCCCGTTCACGGGACATACACGCACACGGGCACTGACTACTGTCCTGCGCTGTGCGAAGGTCTGCAGTAAAAGAAAGAGCCCCAGCCAGTTACTCAGTGGTTAGAGCCCTCGGACTGAAAGGTCACAGGTTTGATTCCCAGCCAAGGGCATATACCTCAGTCACAGGCTCGATCCCCAGCCCGGATCAGGGCATAGGTGAGAGGCAACCAATCGCTGTGTCACTCTCACACCCATGTTTCTCTCCCTCTCTCCCCCCCCATTCTCCCTCCTTCCACTCTCTCTAAAAACCAATGGGAAAACATTCTCAGCCGAGGATTATGAAGACAAAGAAAGAGACAGATTCCCTCCCCTCATCTGAGATTCTGGAGTATGTGCTGGTCTGGAGAGGTGTGTGGACACATGTATGAGCTGAAGACAGGAGCGGGGAGAGCCAGGGGCTGAAACGCCGAGGGCTGAAGGATGAGCCCACTGGGTCACGTGGGCAGATGCTTCTCTCTCGGCCGGAACAAGCACAGCCACGGCCCTGGCAGATGAGGCTGGGAGGACCACCCAGACCGTGCGGGAGGCCGGCATGCCAAACCTGCCGTTCGCTGCCTATCCTCGCTGCCGTGCACCAGAACCCCCAGCCCGGCAGGGACCCCGCCCCTTGGGCCGGCCGACCTTGATCATGTGCTCCTGGACGCAGAGCGGGTCGCTGCTGCCCAGGATGCTGAGCAGCTCGTCGTCGGAGATGAAGAAGAAGCGGGGGAATGCGTTGCGCTTGGAGTCCAGGTAGTCGTTGAGGCTCTTCTGGCACTTCTCCAGGCCCTCGCTGATGTGCTGCAGGTCCGAGAGGCGGTTCGGGGCTTCGCAGCATCTCTTGATCACGGGGTCTTTCAAGGTCTCGCCCATGATCTGGACAAGGTCAGAGGATGGAGGTCAGACACTTGCCTGCGCCCGGGCTCGACAGAGAGAAACCCACACCCGGGAACCACGGTCTCTGGGGGCCAATTCTCATGGGCGGTTTCCCTTCCGACAACCTACAGCCAGGAGTTCATCCTGAAAGTGGGAACGCGTCAGGCACAGCCTGCGAATTACTGACGAACACAACTGTGTCCTCGTAAGATGCCTGTGGAAAAGGCATACACACTTTCCTCAGCTTCGTGGTATGAAATGCATGTCTCCTTATTGTATGTCCTAAACTGTGACATAAAATTACACAAAGTGCCACCTGTAATGGCTCCCTAAGCCTACCTACGTAGAAGAAGATATTTTTAAATCTGACATAAACGTGGCCGTGTTCAGGGGATGGCACTCTGGGGAGAACTGTGGAAGATGCATCTTTTCTACATTTTCCAGCTTGCTTTTTTAAAGCAAGTGTTACTTTTACAATAAAAACAAGTAAATACTCAGAAGAGCCACAGGCCAGCAGCCACAGCTCACACAGGTGTGCACAGGGAAGATGGAGGTCACCCGTAATGACAGAGCATCCAGAGGCTGGGCGGGCGGGACGCCATGTGGAGGTGCGTGGCGCCCCAGCCCCTGTGACTTGCCCTTTTAAACACTTTGTCGATGTTGTCGAATTTCTTGGCCTCCTCCGGCAGCTGCGAGCGGATGTCTCCGCCGATGAAGATGCTCTCCAGGTACATCCACTTCCTCTGCACCAGCATCCAGATCTGCACACACGGGACCTTGGCGGGCGCCCGCCGCGAGGTGCGGGGCCACACCCCCCAGCCCGGGAGGGTATGGGACGTGCGTGCCGGGTCCCTCAGAACCATTTAACCACAAAGGAACACCCGCTGCCCCCACCCCACGGGCGCTGTGGGCCCCGCCCCGCCGGGCCCCACCCCCGCCGGGCCCCGCCCCCCCGGCCTCACCTCGATGACCTCGCCGATGAGCGAGAGCGTCTTCTCCCACTTGTGCACCGTCTGCAGGAAGGGCCCCACGAAGCGGCTGCCCGAGATGCTCTGCAGGTTGAACGTGTTGTCGTCCAGGCACTGGATGATCTCGTCCACGGAGCCCAGGATGTAGCCGCGCTCCTGCGTGCCCTTGAAGTACTTGACCACGGAGAACTTCATGCTCTCCCACGTGTCCAGGATCTCCTTCACGGCCTGCCGGGAACGGGGGAGGGGGGGGGCGTAGAGGGGCGGCTCAGCCCGGAAGCGGAAAGCAAGCAGGACCCCGCCCATCGCAGCCCCCGAGCCTGCCCGGGGTCCCCCCAGCCCGGGGTCTGGGTGGCTTCAGAATAAGCAGAGGCGGCACGGAGAGGCGGCCTCTCTGGCGAGGCTCCATCGGAAAGCACGCTCCCTCGTGGCCCACGCTCCAGTTCGGGCGCGAGCAGCCTGTGTGGCGGCGACGCCTCCTCCGCCCCCGCCTGCCCGGACGCAGCCCCACCTTCTCGATGGCGATCTCCTTGATGGCCGCCGTGACGATCTCGTTGAGGACGTCGGCGTGCTTGTCAAGCTCCATGGCGAACATGTTCTCCAGGGTGAACGTCTCGGTCATCTCGAAATGCACGCCTGTCTTTTCCATGAGCTCCTTCCAGTGCCTGGAACACACGGACAGCCGAGCGTGGCGCTGGGTCACCCCCCGCCCTGGAGTCCCGGGCGGTCCCATGGCGAGCGCTGCTGGGACGGGACTCTGAAACACGAGGACGGCCTGGGACTGCTCCCCAAGCCCCGGGGGCGCCCAGAAAACATGAGCGATTTATGTGGGTCCGTGTTTCCCTGGATGGCGTCTAAAAAAACCTCTGGATGAAGAAAGTGCAAACGACACCACACCTGACAGGTGGCTTTCTGCCAGAAACGGGGACCCTGTGATGGATCGTCTCGCAGGAAGTTCACAGAACAACGTGCCACAGAAACAGCCTCGCCTCTGTCTACTGCGGCGCCGAGCCCTCACGCTCAGCCATCAGGTCTCAGAGAGATAGCCTGAGCTCGGAGCTCAGAGGCCCGCCCACCTGTCCCGCAGCGCCTCGTGCTTGAGGTCCAGCAGCAGGGGGATGGAGTCCTTGAAGGCCTTCATCTTCGCCTCCAGGTGGAAGGCCACGGCCAGGTTGCGGACCATGCGTGGGAACTTGCGCAGGGTGCGCAGGAAGCCCTCGATTCCCTCCTGCAGGAACTGCACGTTCAGGTTGATCCAGAGCGTCTGCGACCACTCCTCCTTCGCCACCTGGGGGGGGGGGCGGCCATCAGCAACGCCCTCGGAAGCACGAAGGCAGCGGGACCCAACCGTGACCTCTTGGTGCGTGGGTCAAAACAACCACTGAGCCACCCTGGCCGGGGCCCTTTGAGCTGTTTTTAACTGAGCCAGTCAGTGACATCAAGAACATTCAGTGTTGTGCGACCATCCCACTCTCTAGTTCCAGAACCTTCTCATCACCCGAAGGGAAACCCCGGCAGCGGTCCCTTGTGCGGCTCACCTTCAGCGCCTCGTAGAGCTCGTAGATCATGCGCAGCCCCGTCATCTCCTTCTGCACCTTCAGCAGCTCCGGGTACATGGTGATCGGCAGGTCGAAGAGCTTCTCCGCGTTGGCCAGCTCCTGGCGGTTCTTCTCGTGCCGCCCCAGCTCCCTCTCAAAGCTGCCTAAGAGCTCCATGCCTGGTGAGGGAGGCACGGGGGGGGGGGGGGATACACAGGGAATTTAGGGGTGCAGGCCGGAGGGGAGTCATGCACAAGGCTCGTACCCCATCGCTGCACCCCCGGGCGCTGTCAGGGAAGACCCACTGGGAATCACCCATCTCGTCCACTTTGATCGTACCTGACATCGGGGCCACGTCACCGGCCAGCCCCTCCGTTAGAATGCTGGGCATGCTCCCTCCTCTCCAGGGTCCCCGCCTGGCAGGGGCCTCAGAAGCCCCCCTCAGAACCCCCCCTCAGAAGCTTCTGAGGCCCCTGCCAGGCGGGGACCCTGGAGAGGAGGGGCTTTCAATGTGACCAGCGCCCCCCCCAGAACAATGGGGTCAGGAAGTCAGGACCGGCCCTGCATTCCTGGTTTTCCCAGCTGCCCCAGGTGGACCGGTACGGGCAGGGCTAAGAGCCCCCGCTCCATCCCGTCTCCCCTGGCATCGCCACGGAAAGCGAACTCAGCTCAAATACCTGGAGGACCGAGGCGCTTCTTACCGCTGTCCAGATCTTCCCCCACCGAGCCGGGGCCTTCAAGGTTAAACCGTTTGGCAAAGTCCTCGATCTGCTGCCTGAAGTTCAGGATCTCACTTCGGGTGATCTGGGAAAAGCGGGGGGCCTTCACTCGACCCCGCGGGGGTTCCCCAGTGACCGCGCCTCGGGGAGCACCAACGGGACGCTACCTCCGTGAAGGTCCTCTTGATGCTGCCGAGAGCGTGCTCCGCGTTCACCGATTTGGTGAACAGTTCCTCCCACATGCTCTCGATCTTGTCCGCCAGCTCCTTCTCCGAGCTGGAGGGCTGAGGAAACAAGAAGAATTAAGATAAAAAACAGAACAAACAGTAAGGGGTCAGCATTTGGAGGCGGAACGTGTGGTCAAAACTACTGCCCGGGGACTTGACGCGCCAGAACCAACAACACAGCTGGCTGGATGATAAAAGTGATTCTTATATTAAAAAGTATACTTTTGTAATTAAAATTAACTCAGGGTAATTTTTAAAAATAAACAGTTGACATAGAAGGAGAGACAGATAACTGAGAGAGAATAGAGCTTCCTAAAGTGAAAACCAGCTTCAGGTCCACAGCCCTGGCTGGCTAATGCATCCAGTTGTGCTGTCAGAGCAAAACCACACCCCCTCTGAAACCACGCCCCCTGATGCCACGCCCCCGAGACCCCTGCATGCAGCCTCCAGGGCTCTATGCAGTCTGTGGGACGGCACCATGCCCAGCACGTGCTCAGAGAGAATAGGAGACAAGGACACGCATGACCTGGCTGAGACCAAGGGCAAAAGCTGTGGGACCACGTGGAAGAGACCACACGAGGCTGTAGGACACAGGGTTTGGAACCATTTCACTTGACAGAGGGAAGAAAGCAAAAGGCAAAACCGAGAATTTCTGTTGTAATTTAAAAAAATGTAAATTTGGCCTAGTGCGCATCTTCCTGAGGAGAGGTCTCCCTGGTCAGCCCTGGCTGCTGCTCCGGGAAGGCATTCAGAGCCGTCAGCAACGTACAGGCTACGTACAGGCTGCTGTTACTGGAGCCACGCGGGCCCAAGAAACAGGCTCTTAGCTCATGAATCCCAGCAACTGCGGTGGGCCTTCCGTGTACATCCCCTCCCCTCGGGTCACACACCGTCTACACAGGCGGAGGGAGGGTCTGACAGGCCCGGAGGGACGCAGGCGGTGGGAGGGTCTGACAGGCCCGGAGGGACGCAGGCGGTGGGAGGGTCTGACAGACCCGGAGGGACGCGGGCGGAGGGAGGGTCTGACAGGCCCGGAGGGACGCAGGCGGTGGGAGGGTCTGACAGGCCCGGAGGGACGCAGGCGGAGGGAGGGTCTGACAGGCCCGGAGGGACGCAGGCGGAGGGAGGGTCTGACAGGCCAGAGGGACGCAGGCGGAGGGAGGGTCTGACAGGCCCGGAGGGACGCAGGCGGAGGGAGGGTCTGACAGGCCCGGAGGGACGCAGGCGGAGGGAGGGTCTGACAGGCCCGGAGGGACGCAGGCGGAGGGAGGGTCTGACAGGCCCGGAGGGACGCAGGCGGAGGGAGGGTCTGACAGGCCCGGAGGGACGCAGGCGGAGGGAGGGTCTGACAGGCCAGAGGGATGCAGGCGGAGGGAGGGTCTGACAGGCCCGGGGGCCCCCCCGCCTCGCTCACGTGCAGGTTGTACATGGCCATTGTGCGGTACCGCTCCTGGACGTCCCTGTACCTCAGCTCCATGACCAGGGACTTGCTCCTCACTTCGGCAATGGTCGCGAGGACGAACTTGAGGTCCTCCAGGGTGCTGGGGCTCTTCTTCAGGTTTCTGCCCAGAACCTGAAACAGAGAGTTCGGCCCTGGCCGGTTCGGCTCAGCGGGTAGAGCGTCGGCCTGAGGACTACAGGGTGCTGGGTCCCATGCCACTCAAGGGCTCGTAACTCGGACGTAGGCTTGATCCCAGCATGTGGGAGGCAACCGATCGATGTCTCTCTCTCTCATCGATGTTTCTCTCCCTCCCCATCCCTGCCTCCCTTCCACTCTAAAAATCAGTTTTAACAAATATCTCAGGTGGAGATTAAAGAAAGAAAAGCCAGTCTGGAGGACACTAAACAAGAGGGGAACGGGACCAAAGGAGACCTGGCCCTCGCGGAAGGCGGGGGCGACCCCGCCCTCTACCTCCATCTCCTCGTAGAGGCTGTGCAGCTCCTCCCGGGCCGACTCGTTGAGCAGCTTCCCGAGCGAGGCGACCCAGGCCTTGGCGCTCTCCTGCACCGTGTGCGCCAGCTGGCCCAGCTGCAGCCGCACGCAGTGCTCCTCCTTGACCAGGGGCTGGCGCATCACCTCCTGGGCGATCTTGGTGTAGAACTGCAGCTTCTCGTCGTAGGCCACGCACGGGGGCTTCTTGGCGGCGAACTTCTCCATCACGATGGCCTTGTCCAGCTTCCAGAGCGGCCGGTACTTCTTCCACTTCTGCAGGTACTTGGTGAGGTTGACCAGGATGCGGTGGACGTTCTGCGGGATCATGAGCGCCTGCTCGATGATCTGCGGGTTCAGGGAGATGTCGTTGTAGAAGGTGACGGTCACCACTTCCTCCTCCTCGCCCTTCTGCGGGGGGCACTCGATGCAGCTGCCGTTCATCCAGCGGACGAAGTTCTGGAAAAATGAGAACAGGGAGAGACGGACTTCAGTATCCGTTCTGCTGCCTGTGCATCCGTTAGCACACAGTAGCACTGCTTGCTCGCAATGAAAATCACGTTACCCTTGATAAATTGTGCTCAATTGCCCAAAGCACCACCGTTCTTGGGTCCTCCACCATCTTCCCACCCAGACCAGTCTGATACTTGACCACCAAGAGGACGGACGAGAGGGCTATTAGATGTTTTATTGACTTTAGAGGAAGAGGAAGGGAGAGAGACAGAAACAGAAAAGCAATGAGAGGAACACTGATCAGCTGCCTCCTGCACACCCCCTACTGGGGCTTTGAACTCGCCACCCAGGCATGTGCCCCGATGGGTGACCTTGGTTCATGGTGGGCGCCTAACCACTGAGCCACAGGCCCGGGTCCTCCCGCTTCTTTGGATAAAGGGCGGTCCCTAACAGCAATCCAGAATGTCTCCCAGAGCGCATGCGGCGGGAGCAAGCACCAAGCCACGGCTGCCACTAACGAGCTCTCTCAGTGGCGCGTGGCTGAGCTACCGTTCCCACTCAGGAGGCCACGAAGCCCGACTCTAACACTCTGGCCCACTCTGTTTCCAGCAGTGACAGGAGCCCGAGGCCAGGGACATGCGGATAGGCCATCCTGTTCCTTAGTCACGTGTGTTTTCGCGTGGAATGGCGCGGGGAGTTGTACTAAAGCCACAGAACTGGTCACGCTGTGCGAGAGCAGAGGAGGAAAGAAAGGGGGCCCGATGGAGCCCTGGGATGCTCCACACTCTAGAGCTCCCAGCGGGGGGGGGGGGGGGGGGGGACCCAGAAGGGTCTGGACAAAGACGGGGGGCGCCATGGCGGGCTGCTCACCCGGGTGACCTCCACGCAGTTGCGGGCGCAGTGCACGCACATCTTGTCGATCTCGTTGGCGTTGGGGTGCAGGATGATCTCCGGGGCCGTGAGGATGGTTTCCGTTTGGAACAGAGGCGTGTTGCCCAGGATGAGGGAGTTGAAGGTCTGCAGGTTCCTGAGCGGGGAGATGGAAGGACGCGGTGTCGCCGAGCAGACACCCAGCAGGCGCCGCGGGCAGGCTGGGGAAAGCAGCCTCCAGGGTAGGGGTGTCGAACTCAATCAGAGAAGGGGCCAAAATCTAAAATCCAGCCTAAATCGAGGGCCGAATGGTTTACTGAACAGTCATAAACTGACAATGTCATAAACTGACAGCGGAGTGCAGTGATGACAGCGCGGTGCGGGCCACATTGCAAGGCCTGGCGGGCTGGATTTGGCCCGCGGGCCTTGTGTTTGACATATGTGCTCCAGGGCGCCGTGGAGCTGGGCTGAGCGTGGTTACATCCCCGGCTTTCTGCCCACAGTTCACACGTTTTCCGAGGTACCCACAGCCCCCTAACTGTGCACACACCCACACGACTCCCACCCGCCGCGCCTCAGCCAGGCGGGGCTCACTTGAGGATGAGCTTGGTGAGCACCTCGTAGACCCGGCTCTCCCAGTACTCGTAGTAGGACGCCAGCTTGGGCGCCTTGCCCGTGTTGGTGTGGATGACCAGGCCCTCGACCTTGGTCAGCAGCGGCCCGATGGCCAGGTACCACCGGACCATGTAGTCCACGTCCTTGGTCCTCTCCCGGTCGATGTGCTCGAAGAACTCCTTCACGCCTGCGGGGAGCCAGCGTCAGGGAGCACCCCTCCCCACCCCACTCCCCAGCCTCCCCGTGACCCGCAGTGGAAAGCAGGTCCGCACCGACGTCAGGGGGCCAGGCACAACGCCACACTGAGTGGCAGCGTGGCAAAGCCACGCAACGTCGGCGCCCAGCAGGCAGCGGTCACGCCAGTGGGCAAGCCTGCTTTTCTAGGCTGGCTTGTTGAGCAAGTCAATGTGAGCCATAAGAATTACCCATGATCCCTCAGGCACATGGGTGAGATTGTTAGAATGGTTTCATTCCGCTCATGGATT
The DNA here is from genome assembly GCF_964339955.1 of Pipistrellus hanaki. Taxonomy (NCBI): domain Eukaryota; kingdom Metazoa; phylum Chordata; class Mammalia; order Chiroptera; family Vespertilionidae; genus Pipistrellus; species Pipistrellus hanaki. Next base: position 1,202,714 of record NC_140521.1, read on the forward strand.
GCTCGTGTGTGTGTGGGTGTGTGTGTCCAAGCGCACTCACGTGTGCACACATGTGCTTGCATCCCCTCCCCCATCGAGGACACGAGCCGTGGGCCCACCTGGGAGCTCCTCCTCGGCCTTGGGCAGCGGGAACTTGAAGAGGTTGATGGACTCGATCAGCTTGAGCCGGGAGGCGATGTCGTCCGCGTTCTTGTGGATCTGGTGGACCAGGGACTCGAACTTGCCGATGGCCTGCTTGCACCGCGTTATGTAGTCAGAAATCCCTGTGGAGGGAGAGCGAGACGACGCTCAGCAGTGAGGACAGATGAGAGGCGGGGGGGGGGGGGGGGGTCGGGACGGGAGGGTAGGCGGCTTTCAGCGCGGAGCGGGGAGCCCTGTGGGTGGGGACAGCCTGTGTCCTGGCTGTGGGGGACCAGGTGGGGGAACACGGGATCTCCCCGAGCTCATTCTCACAGCAGCGTGCGAATACATAATTGTTTCAAAATTGAAATATTCGTCGTAGAAAGAAAGAGAGCGAGCTGCGGGTCAGCAGAGTGTGCAAACAGCACCCACCTCATCCCCACTCCCACCCGCGGCGTCGGGATGAAGACAGACTCCCCAGGGGCTGCCGACCACACCCGTCGGCACAGAAAGCAGACCCCCCACGGCCGGCCGCCCGCGGCGCAGGAGGCACCTAGCGAGTTCCAGTTCAGCCTCTTGAACCCGGAGCGGAACGTGCGGAGCAGCTCCTGCGAGTGGTCTTCCAGCAGGACGGTCTCGGCGCTGTTGAGCGTCCCGACCAGCATGTGGTAGTGGTCCAGCATGTTCTGGATGCCCTCCGTGTACCTGCGCGCGGGCGGAGCGGGCGGGGCGAGGACGAGGGCAAGTGAAGCTCTGACCGGGAGACCGCTCCCCAGCCACGGCCCTTTGCTTGGACCGTCTGGTCACTTCTCATTAGAAGCGTCACTTACGTTCCCGGGACAGGGTTTGTTATTGCTGTTTTTAGGTCAATGAGGAAAAAAACATTTTAAACCCTTCCTTCTTATTTCTACCGTAAATGTTGGTCATTAGAAAGCCCACAGAAGCCGGGACCGGTTTGGCTCAATGGATAGAGCGTCGACTTGGGGACTGAAGGGTCCCGGGTTCGATTCCGGTCAAGGGCATGTACCTTGGTTGCAGGCATATCCCCAATAGGGGGTGTGCAAGAAGCAGCTGATCGATGACTCTCTCTCATCGATGTTTCTAATTCTCTATCTCTCTCCCTTCCTCTCTGTACAAAATCAATAAAATATATTTAAAAAAAAAAAAAAAAAAAAAAAGAAAGCCCACAGAAATGCAAGCTCAGGGGCTTGGGCTCCCCGTGATGGTCAGGGTGGGGCAGCCGCTGGGAGGCGTGCTACCTGAGGAATTTGTCCTCCTGCAGGGCCACGTTCCTGGCTAGCTCGGGGATGGGGAAGCCCAGCTGCTCCAGGTACTTGGTTTCGTTAATGATCTCCCGGAGCGCGAACGGGAAGTTGATGGCAAACGTGATGCCCCTGTCGGAGCTCTCGGCGCCGTCATCAGGGTTGGCAGAAACCTAGGGAGAGACGCGCCTGCCGTCAGCGCGGGAGGACGGTCGGGAGGCGGTTGGATCACTGCCACCCGAGCGGCAGGGGCCTTGTCAGACGGGCCGGGAGCTGGCTGGCACCAGCGCGACTGCACCATTTTATCTGGTGAACAGAGTTTCAATGAATTCCATTTAGCCCCCCAACTCGAAACTTGGGCCACTGAATCCAAAATCCCCCAATTCTAGCTCCCCTCACAATGTGGGGACGCTGATGCTGTGAGACTGGGGGCCGGAGTGAGGAGCGGCGGAGCACCCCCCACACACACACCCACCCGGTCTGTCACTCCCTTCAGGCGCCGCAGACCCAACCCCGCCGGCCCGGCCCTCCCCGCAGCGGGAGGCAGTCGCTGAGAGCTGCCAGGTGCCAGCCCCGAAGAGAAAGAACAGCGATCCCGAGAGGCGCGTCTCCCTGAGGTTCAACCTGGGCAACGGCCGGCTGTGCCCTCTGCGGCTCAATATCGCTTATGCCATGGGGCCCAGCTCAGGTTGGCAAAGGGAGGCTCCGAGGCCGAGCGAAGCTGTTCTCCTGCCGCTCCCCTCGCCTCCGCCCGGTGCCCGCCCGGGCCACACCTTCATGAGCAGGCTCTTCTTCATGAGCGTGGGCAGCAGCTGCTCCGTCGTCTCCCTCCACTGCTCGTACTTCCGGTCCTCGTAGTCCTTCATCGTCCTGCCCACTTCCAGGTACTTCAGTCTCACCTGCCCGAACACAGCATTTCCACTTGGCCCTTGGAAATAAGCTTTTCTCTCTCTCTCTCTCTCTCTCTCTCTCTCTCTCTCTCTCTCTCTCTCTCTCTCTCTCTCTTTCTGTCTCTCTCTCTCTCTCTCTCAAAAAGAAACGGCCTACCCACTCTGCAAAAGGAAGCAGACAGAATGTCACAGATGCCAGAGGGCCTGCTGGGGGGCGGCCTGAGCCCCAGGCTGACAGCAGAGATCGGCAGCGCATTTGGTGCGGCCAGGAACTAAGACGGCTTTCCGTCTTAAAAATGTGTTTTCAGTGGTTCTTGGGGAGGGGGCGGGAGGGAGGGAGCGGGAGAAGGGGGGTCCCCGCGCACCTCCTCGCCCCGCTCGCTCTCCATGATCTCCTGCACCTCCTGGAAGCGCAGGATGGTGTGCTTGATGCGGTGGAACAGGGAGCGCTCCCAGTAGATGGCGCCGGCCACCGGCGGGTGGTTCTTGTACAGTGGCGGGTTCTCGTGGTTCTGGACGAAGATCCTGTTGATGATGTCGATCTGAAAGAAGCGCACGCCACACGGTCTGTGAGCCAGAGCCACCGCGTGGCCGAGGCCATTCGGCTGGAGACAGGCCTCTCTGCAGAAATGAACACCGGGACGCCCAGAAATAGTCTAAAGCCGCGTTCCTGCTGCTTAACTTACTATTTACTGCTTTTTCGCGTGTTTCCCAGTAATGTTCCTCTTGCTGAACATAAGCTGTGTCCTAACTGCCTCCTAGCTACAGACTGCGCCTCCGTCTGACACTAGAAAGCCTGGCATGTGCTCTGGACGTGGCAGAGGCCTGTGGCCATGTCACTGGGATCCTGTGAGGACGCACGCACACAGGGCGCACAGCCACACGAGGGGATAACTTCCCGCTGGGTCACCCCCACTGAACTCTCCGAGCAGCCAGGGCTCTGCGCTGTGGCTGCCTGTGTCACGCGGCACAGACGTGGGTGGCCACGCTCGCTGTCACTCCGGGGGGAAGGAGGCCGGGGTGGCTGGCTGCTCCCGTCCGTTACCTCTTTGCAGTACTGCACGAGGATGTCATTGAACTTCATCATCATCTGCCGATTGATGGCCTCCCGTGAGCGGATGTGCTTGAACTTTAGAAGCATGTCAAATGCTGCTTCAGCCGATCGCAGCGTCTTAAAAGACTCGTCAATGAAATTTTTTGCTTCTTTCTCAATAACCTGCCGAAACAAAACAAAACAACAACAAAACAGTCAAGAAAACAGGTGCTTCAGGGAGGCTGGCGGGCGACAGGGATGGCAGATCAGCACTCGGTTCTCTGCCCGCCCTCAGCCAGCACACAATGGCGGGAAGGACCGTTTTTAAATGTCAACTTATTCGGACAAAGACATGGGAGAGGGTACAGCGGCAGAGGACACTCTGGAAGGAGCGGCTCTGTGCGAGGCCACGGTGCCCGGCTCTGCGCGAGGCCAGGATTCCTGGCTCAATTTGAACTAATTCATCCAGGGAGAAGTGGGGACAAAGAAGACTGAGGAATCTCCCTTTCACCTTATGCTCTTCTGTATTGTTCCCATCTTTTACAAAAAAGCAGCTATTCACCTTTGTGATTAAAAAAATACACGCACATAAACTCAGAAGGAGAACCCAACCACCGACAGGCTTAAAGGGAGAGCACGGTGCCGTGTCCCAGATCGGTGACGGGTTACTTGCCAGAACTTCGATCTTGAAGTCGTCCATCACGTACTTCCAGTAGGGCAAGGACGTGATGGAGAAGGGGTCAAAGGTCAGGCTCTCCATGGGGGTGACCAGGTTGTCCACTCTGCACAGGACGTCGTCGATGCGCTTGGGGTCCCCCGTCACAGCCTTCAGTTCCGGACCGAATATGTTATAAAACTCCTCCATCACCTGCCCAAGCACAGGAGCACCAGGAGGTCACCTTCATGTCACATCCAACTTTCTTGCGACAAATGGACCGCACGCCAAGCCTGGTCAGAGGAGAGGGACCCTGTCCTGCCGGCAACCTCCTCCCAGTCTGAGCCCGTGGTACCAGGCCCGCTGCGCGCAGGACAGGAGCCAGGCGCCCTGACCAGCTGGCCTCGCTTGTGTGCTCGGGCCCCTCCTTCCTCCTCCGTCTCACACCTCGTCCCGGGGCAGCCCCGGGGCCTGCGCCCTGCGCCCTGCAGGGGCCTCAGCATTTCCCAGGACCTGCCCCGGCCAGGAGCTGCGGGGCTTGGCCACGCATCCTGCCACAGTCCCCCGGCCACGTTCTCCTGAGTTCCTGGGAATGCTCCTCTCAGGCCGGGCCAACTCCCAGGCCGTTTCTTAGACCCAGTGTGACCCATAAACGCAGCAAGAACTTCACGTCTGAAGGTCTACTGCTTTAAAGGAGCTGGTACTGGGCAGGCGTGGTGCAGCGTCAGCCTAGGAACCAGGCGGTCAGGGTTCGATTCCCGGTCAGGGCACAGGCCCGGGCTGTGGGCTCCATCCCCAGTGGGGGGTGTGCCGGTCCATGGTTCTCATTGGTGTTTCTCTCTCTCTCTCTCCCTTCCTCTCTGAAATAAATAGAAATATACTTTAAAAAAGGAAAAGAAAAGAGAGGCCTCCCTACCTGCAGGACGTCGTAGAGATCCTGGCAGATGGTGGACATGTAGTCCGTCCTCTCAAACAGCCGCTTCCGGTCAAACTCCCACCGGGCCTCCCGCCCCGAGGCCTCGATCTTGGCCCTGGTGTCGAAGTAGGCCTTCTTCCACAGGTCCAGCGTGTTCCTGGCCTCCAGCGTTTTGTTCTGGGCAATCGTCCGGTTTTCCCTGCGATCAGAGACCCGGGATGGAGGGAAGGCGGAGAGGCGGTGGGTCCGAGCCCCAGGCCTCGAGGAGCAGGTTCCCGGGAGGATTCTAACTGAGGCCTCTTTCTCCAGAAGCTCACCAGGTGGGCGGCTGCTCTGTCCCAACGCAAGGGTGGGACAGCAGCTTCGAGGCAGCACCCACCCAGTGTGGACAGCTGCGCCTGCCCGGAGAGCGGGCGCGGAGCACAGGGAGCGGGAGCAGGGAGTGGGCATGGGGCACGGAGAGCGGGCACGGAGCATGGGGAGTGGACACGGAGCTCGGGGAGCGGGCGCGGGCAGCGGGCACAGGGAGCGCACAGGGCGCAGGGAACGCACAGGGCGCGGGGAGCGCACAGAGCGCGGGGCGGCAGCGGCGCCGGTCTCACTTGAACAGGGTGCGCAGGTTCACCACCCTGCAGACGCGCTCGGCGATCTCCCAGGCGATGCGCTCCATGAGGGGGATCATGCGCTCGTCCTTGTTGTAGTGCCGCGAGATGATCCACACCATGCGCAGCGCGCTCATCATGGAGGGGATGGTCTCCAGGACCACGTGGAAGCTGGAGCCGTGCGTGATGTTCTGAGCGGAGAGGCGCGGGAGAGAGCAGAGCGGCCAGGTTAGCGCAGGCCCGGGCAGGCACGGAGCAGTGCGAGGCCGAGGCCGGCCGCTCCCGCTCCCCCGCAGGCACTGGGACGGGAACGTGCTGGACAAACAAGACGTTAAACTAGGTCTGCATTTACAGCTAACGAAGCCGGGACAGGCGCGTGTGTGACTGTGGGTGTCATGTGTGTCCTATGCACAGATAAGTATACTGAGCGTAGTGGCAAGAGTGTCACCAAATGAATCAAGCTGCTCCTCAGCCGAAGTTTTCCACGCTCCGGGTCCCGGCAGGAAGTAATGATTTGGCGGCACTCAGCACTCCCAGAAACACGCTTCCTTCATGTGCATCAGAAGAACACAGAAACTGGCCTATCACACCCATGATGGCACGGACATCATTGTTGAAGGTGAGGCTAGATTACAAATACACACACACACACACAAACACACACACACACACGCCGTGAGAAACCTAAAGCCAGCGTGCCGACGGCCTGGCCAGCTGAGCCCGCCGGCCAGGGCCCCGCAGCGGCGTTTAGCCGTTGACACCCCCTGGCGCACATCCACTAGTTACTGAATTCTGTGGCCAAAAAATATACTGTCTCCTGCTGATCTGACCCAAAAGACGGCTCTGTTGGCCACTGTTGTGTTTCCTGGGCGGTCAGGGAAAGGGGGCGGTGCCCTGGCTGAAGGCGGGGACGGCACGTTCAGAAGCCCCTGGGCAGGCGCCACTGAGCACGTGGACTCGGCACAGACGTGACGCTGGGGATGAGCCGCTTCGGGCGGGGACGGTGATGGCGGGACACAGCGAGGGTGTGCTCAGTGCACGGACCCACGCCGCCACGTGCTGGCACGGCCATGGCTCTGTGCCCCCGAGCCCGTGCGCGTGCCCGCGGCGCACCTTGAAGTGGCGCTCCACGGTGGACAGGAAGCGCACGTTGTCCGAGGCCTCCATGTGCAGCTTGAAGAGGTAGGTCAGCACCGGCTGCAGGTTGGCCACGAGCAGGGAGTCCGACTCCTTGATCACCTCCAGCACCTTCCTGACCAGCGGGAGCTTGGTCTGCTCGTGGAGGGCACTCAGCGTGGCGTTCCTCTCCCTCCAGAACTCGATTTCGGCCAGAGGACCGTTACCCTGGAGGGACACGGACACCGCTGCCGTCCCCGCCAGTGCGGAGGGACAGGGGCTGCTCCTCCAGCCGCCGTGCCTCTGCTCCCCACGGGGCGGATCTGCCCAAGGACGCCAGGTGGACACGCGGCCCAGGAGGGTCCGTCCAGGTGGACCTCAGGACTTCATCGGGGAGACTAGACAGAGCCACATGCTCTTCCTCTGGACAACGGGGGGATGCGGGGCCAGACAAGCTGCAAACCGCGACCCTGAAGGAAGCCAGGCGGAGGGGAAGCCCCACAGAGAGGAGGCCGGAACTGATTCCCAGAGAAACGCAGCCGGGGCCTTGATCAAACCACACCTGAAGCCAGCTGCCTCTGGACTTCTCAGTTCTGTGAGGCAGCCAATGCTTTCTTACGGAGGCCAGCTGGGCTACGTGTCCTGTTCTGGGAGGCCCAACCCTCCTGACTGACCCCAGCATGCCTCCATCACCCGGACGCAGCCTGGTAGTGCAGACGTCAGAAGCCCCCCAATGCCTCGGGGACGTTGACTCCACCCTCTGAGGTGGTCCCAGGACAGTCCGAAAGGAGGCTGCCCACGGGGACCCCGGGCACGGCCCCTGCAGGGAGGCTGCATAGCCTGTGCCCAGCCCGAGAGCAGCCCCGGCACCTGCGGGGTCTTCCTCAGCTGGCCCTCCACGGCCATGGAGATCTGGCCCAGCCAGTTGATGACACACTGCTCCAAGGCCTCCACGGTCTCCGGGTCCGCAGCCAGGGCGGACACCTCGCCCTCCACGCTGATGGAGGGCATCTCCAACTTGATCTCCCCTGCGAGGAGGAAGGCGCCGTCAGCACTCCGGGGAAACAATGCCAGGCAGTGAGGTTCAGGCTGATCCACTGGCTCTTCTTCTCCCCCCACTCTCCCCAGCCGATCCATGATTCTCTCTCGTCATTGATGTTTCTCTCTCCCTCTCTTTTCCTCTCTCAAGTCAGTAAGAATATATTTTTTAGCCAGTCTGTGTGAGGCAACACATCCCTACCCTGACCCATCTCCGTTTCGTAGGGGTGTCGAACTCAATCAGAGAAGGGGCCAAAATCTAAAATCCAGCCTAAATCGCGGGCCGAATGGTTTACTGAACAGTCATAAACTGACAATGTCATAAACTGACAGCGGAGTGCAGTGATGACAGAGCAGTGCGGGCCACATTGCAAGGCCTGGCGGGCTGGATTTGGCCCGCGGGCCTTGTGTTTGACACATGTGCATTAGAGCGAGACAGAAATATTTTAGAGTATTTGTCATTGTTCCCGGGGTGAGCCGGATCAAAGGGGTGTAATGATTTATGATGTTCCTGAATTTAAGACCACCAACTTCCGTTTAAAAACTGAGCCCTGGCTGGTTTGGGTCAGTGGAGAGGGTCTGCTTGCGGTTGGATTCCAGTCCAGGACGTGTCCCTGGGTTGCAGGCTCCCAGCTTTGGTCGGGGCATGCAGGAGGCAACCAATCAATGTGTCTCTCTCACATCTGTGTTTCTCTCTGTCCCTCCCACTCCTTTCCACTCTCTCTAAAAATCAATGGAAAAAATATCCTCAGGTGAGGAAAAAACAAATTTAAAAAGTAGGGCCAATTTGTTTTAAAAAACAAAACAAAACAAAAAACTGAACCAGAAGAATACAGCTAACATGTGTGAGCTTTCCTCACGGGCAGAGTCCTGCTGTAGGGGCCTCAGAGCGCGCCTGGAGGGGGAGGAGGGGGGACACGGGGGCGGGGGCAGCACGGGGCGGGGGGGTTGGGTGGGAGGAGCACGCCTGGCGGGGGGAGCATGGGGGGGAGCACGCCAGGGAACGTGCAGACCTGTCCTCTGGGCGCGTGAATCTGCGGGACAGGAAGTGGGAATACACACACCCAACCTCTAACGCACGCTGACGGGCAGTGAGATGGTTAGAGAGACAACTCTCAGCCTCGGTTGTATTTCAGCTCCAGGCCCAGAAAGTCAGCAAAACCCGATAAGCAGCTCCAAGGCCGACCTCAGGACCAGGTGCCGCCAATCCACCGTGGAGACCACGGCCCGGAAAGGACTCACCTGGGAGCTGCTGAGTGTTCCAGGGGATCCTCCCGCGGGACCTCCCCTGAAATCTCCCCCTTAAAGCCCTCAGGACGGAGGACCCGCACCTCTCCCCTGGAGCACACCCTCCCCTCCCTTCTCCCCAGACACCTGACCTTCACCTTCCACCGGTCTAAACTGCCAGGGCCCCCTTGGCCTCTGAAACTGTTTCCTGAGCCCATGTCTTCTACCAATCACTTTTCCACCCTGAGGTCTTTTAAGTAAATGTTATCTATTAAAAAAGAGTGCACCGCCCAGCCAGCGTGGCTCCGTGGCTGAGCATCGAACTATGAACCAGGAGGTCAGGGCAGAGGCCCGCGCCTGCGGGCTTGATCCCAGTGGGAGGCGTGAAGGAAGCAGCCGATCCACGATTCTCTCATCACTGATGTTTCTCTCTCCCTCTCCCTCTCTATTCCTCTCTCAAATCAGTAAGAATATATTTTTTTTAAAAAGAAGAGTCCTAAGTTAAAACAAAAAAAGCTCGTGGACTCCTAGATTGCCTTTCCAGGTGACCTCATCGCCTGAGCCAGAGGAGGGACTGAGAGCTCACCTTCCAGCTGCTGCACTGTCCGCTGGATGTTGTTTGAGAATTTCTGGAGGTTCATTAAGAACTCGTCCCGTATCAGCTGAATGCCGTGGTATTCCACCGTCTCCCCGGCCACGCTCAGGGGGTCCGCGTCCGGGTCCGTGGGGTCCAGCGTGTCTCCTGGTGGCAAAGCCGCGCTGGCCTCCTTGTGCTGATTGAAGGACAGCGCCGGCAGGAAGACCTGAAAGGCCGAGCGGGTGAAACCAGTCACCAGCCGACCCCGTGTCCATGGCGTGTGCTCTGAGCGCCCTGCCTTGGAATCAGAGGCACAAACGTAAGGACAGAGCCCAGGACGGGGCCTGGACCACGAGCTGCGGGCCGCCTGCTCGCCGAGACTCCGTGGCCTCCCTCTTGTACGCGCCGGCTCCGCCTCCGCCCACACGCACCTGACAGACAATGTCTCTGAGGAAGTGGAGAATGTTCGAGTTTAGGATGCCGTACTCCAGCGTCTCGGGCATGATGTCCATAGCTTCCTTCATGTAGCTGGCTTCCGAGATGGTCTCTGAAAGGGAGCGGGTGCAGGGGCTGCGGGCGCGGGCAGACAGCTCACACGCATGTGAGGTCAGGGGCCAGCACCCTCTGAGGCCTCAGGCCGTGGACGCCCGAGGAGCAGCCAAGGAGCGTTCCGGCCTCGGACTCAGAGTCCACGCCAGTCCCATTCCCACGGCGCCCCTGGCCTACGAGACGCTGAGACACACACTGACGCACCGGGGTCCGGACCGGGACACGCAGCGCCCGAGCGCTCCACGGAGGAGCCCGGCTGAAGCCGGACGAGAGCAGGACCAACTAGCGGTTCCTAGAAACACCTGCGGGGCTCCCTGCTCTGAGGGCTCTGCCTCCCATCCATGCCCCCCCAGCCCCCGGCACACTGCCTTCTGAATCCTGGGGTTTCTAAAGACACGTCTGCTAGTCTGCCCTGCTGCCGGGCTGCCAGGCCTGAACCACTGCTCCACCAGGACCAGCAGCACGGCCCGCATCGGCATGCCACCTGGACCAGTCTCACTCTAACCAGGGGAGTGGAAGCTCCGATGTTTCTCCAGCGCCGGCCTCGGTGCTCCCCGCCTTGGAGACGCACTCTGTGCTTTGCTGGGCAGGTTCTCACACACACACCCCGCGATCTCGCCCACTCCCGGGAAAGGTTACCTTTTGTGTTTCTCAGGAAAAACACCACGTTCTGGGCCAGAAACTCCTCGGGGACAGGAGTGCAGAGCACGTGGAGGTACGTCTTGTCCACAATGTGCTTAACGATCCTCTGAAACGGGCGGCGCCAGCCAGGAGATACATCCAATCACCCCACCGCCTAACCCACGACCTAGCCCCCGCCACCTGCCTTTCCCTCCGGGCCCAGCTCTGCTCTCACTCCTGACGGCGCAGACGCAGCTGCACCTCAGGCATGAGCCACTCAGGGTTTTAAAAAACAACACGCCCTGACCGGTTTGGCCCAGTGGGTAAAGCGTCGGCCTGCAGACTCAAGAGTCCCAGGTTTGATTCCGGTCAAGGGCATGTACCTTGGTTGCAGGCATATCCCCAGTAGGGCGTGTGCAGGAAGCAGCTGATCAATGCTTCTCTCTCACTGATGTTTCTAACTATCCCTCTCCCTTTCTCTCTGTAAAAATAAATAAAAAAATAAATAAATTATATATATATATATATATATATATATATATATATATATATATATATATATATATATTTTTTTTTTTTTAATTTTTTAAAAAAATACAAAACAACAACCTGCAAGTTTTCTGGGCCACACTGACTTCCGTGTTGGGGGTGGGGCATTCACAGAGCGGTAAAGTGTCCTTTCCCTCAGCAGAGGTAAGGCTAACGGCTTGCATCCCGGCTTTAAGCTGCGGGGAAGGGTTAACCCAGCAGCCTGGGGTGTCCACACCTCGCACATTGCTGAGTGTTTGGATCTGGCCCTGAGTGACTGGGTGCATGAGTGTCTGCACACCTGCGGAGGGTATGCCGCCTCGGGGCCTTATGGGGACTGCCCGTCTGCCTGGTCACATCGTATCAGACTCTGAGGGCGCCGGGACAGAGCCGCTGACGTGAGCCCGAGGGCACTTCCGCCTGTGTGACTGGCCGCCCGGACACCAGGCTCAGGCGAGCTCCCCACGCGTTGTCCCCCGCAGCCACAGCGCCGGGAGAATGAGCTCTGTCCGGGCCCGGCCCCCGGCAGGCCGGGGGGAAGCTCAGGCCCGCGCTCTGCCGGCCTCTGCCCGCCGCCTTTTCCTTGTGGGTTAGAATCTGCCTGCTTCCCCGAGATAAACTCTCCGGGACCACACAGCTCTTCTGGGAGTCACTGCAGCGAGCCATTCGCTCCCAGGCGGCCTCGGGGACTCCCCGCACAGAAGCCTGTCCTCTCCGGGCCGCGGAGGACCGGGCCCCCCAGCGCCCCGGGAGGCACCCAGGGCCATCACCGCGCGCGGGGCGGGAAGCGCCTACCTTGGAGAGCCTGCGGTCCAGCCTCTCTCGGCCCCAGTCGTCATCCTCTGTGATCACCACGGACTGAGTCATGGAATTGGCTCTCGACTGCCTACCCTTAGCTGCAGAGCGTCGTGCAGGGAACAAGAGGAGCCTCTCAGAAACCGGTTCCCTCCCCTCAGGACCCAACGTGCACGCTGCCCGGAGCCCCTGGCATTCCACAGCCGGCACCACAGGCCGCCTCCGTCTCTCCCAAACGCCTCCTCTCGGAGCCTCGACCTGCCCTCTGGTCGGGAGGGCTGTGTTGCATTTTGGATGGGTCCTCAATCAGAAATTCAGCATGTTTGTGTGCATGTGTGTGCATGTCTGTGCGTGCGTGTGTGTGTGTGTGTGTGTCTCTGTGTGTGCATGTGTCTGTGCGTGTATGTGCATGTGTGTGCGTGTCTGTGCGTGTGTGCATGTGTCTGTGCGTGTGTGTGCCTGTGTGCGTGTGTCTTCTACGACTGTGTCCAACCAGTGACTCCCCAGAGTTTTACTTTGAAAAATGGGAGTTTTAGCGTCAGGAAGAGAATCACAGCTTGCACGTAAGCATGTACTCCCTTCCCACTACAAAACTCGAAACTCGTGGGGGCTGCAGAGAGAAGGATCTGGATAACGGGGCCTGGTCAGAAACTCCGGGCGGCAGGTCACGGTGCGGAGCCGCGCCGCAGGCTCAGAGCTTCTCATCTTTGCTTCGAGCCGGCCCGGTCCATCCAAAGGGCGCTCGGCCCGGCTCCCCTGGGGCTTGCGGCCTGCACGGGCCGCCGTGGAGGCCGCCGGTGCTGGCAGCCCCGGGGCTAATAACGCGCCTGTCCACCCCCCGCCGGTCCCTCCGCGCGGCCCGCCGCGGCCCGCATCACCCGGGTGAAGCGCAGACCTGAGCCCGGTCCGGCCACGAGCCTCCCGGGTTCTGCCCGCGGGCCCCGCACCTGACTCTCTGTCCACGGACTCGCGCTTCTGAAGCTTCGTCTCTTCCTCCTCCTCTTCCTCCCCCTCCGTGGCGGAAAGGTCGTCTTCGCGGCGGAGAAGCGGAAAGAAAAGAGCCAGTCACGCCGTCTCCCCGCGGCAGGCACCCGGCCTCACAGCTCTCCTCGCCGCTGCGAGGCGGGAGAGGCCAGCCAATGGGAGGCGGCCTCCGAGCGGAAGTGACCCCGGTTGACCCGGAAGCTGGCCCCGGGCAGTAGGCGGTCCCTCCCTCTGCTCTGCCCTTGGGATGGGACGTTCCACGTGGATGGGGACCAAGGCTGATGCCAGCGAAGCCTGCCAGGGCCCAAAGCAAGGCGCCGGTGGATGCCCCCGGGCTCACTAAACCCGTCCGTCACCGATCCATCCGCCCTTCTCCATGTTCAGGCGGCCAGTGTGAGCCAACACGGCCCTACAGAAACATCCGGGGTAGCAAAGGGCAGACGTGCGGATTCTCCAGCAGGGAGCGCACTGGCACCCTCAGACAGGGTGGCTGTGGAGAGGGACCAAGAAGGAGGGGAAGGCCGGGGGAGACTCAGAGGCAGCCCGGAAACAGCTCAGCACCTAAGGGAGGTTTCCCAGCAGCCTTCGGAGGGCCCAGGCATGAACCAGGGGGACCCTCCACAGTGAGCGTGTAGTCTGGGTCCGTGTAGAATGGGGACATCCAGCCAGGAGACACTGGGCCAAACGTGTGAGGACACACAGCACAGCAAAGGGCCACCAGACCGCTAAAAGGAGCCCTCAGCGGTCACACGCAGTGCGAGTCCAGTCCATTTCTTAGGGTCTTGGGGAATATATATATATAAAATCAGGGTTACTGAAATTTGGCCCACGTTAAGTAGTCGATCCTGTTCGTGTATCTGTGTGTCCGTATTTTCACTTGGTGATAGTGAGAGTCTAAACTCAAGGTCCCGCTGTAATGTAACACCCAAGTCCAAAGGTCTGCCTGGGAGAGAGTAATAAAGGGCTGGAAGGATAGATTCCAAAATGCCATTGTGGTCCTCTCTCTGGGTGCCGCTAGCAATTGGTTGTGGTGGCTAGGTGTGGTTTTGGCTTTTTCTACAATGAAAACTAAGTGTGTGGCCTGCCCAGCACGGCTCAGTGGTTGAGCATCGACCTATAAGCCAGGAAGTCAGGGTTCGATTCCCTGACTCCTAGTCAGGGCACAGGCCTGGGTTGTGGGCTTGATCCCCAGTAGGGAGCATGCAAAAGGCAGCCGGTCCATGATTCTCTCTCCTCATGGATTTTGTAACTCCCTCTCCCTCTCCCTTTCTCCCTGAAATAAATAAAAATATTTTTTTTAAATATAAATAAAAGTGGCTGTCCTTTTTAAAATCTCATTTTAAGGTGACCAGATGTCCCGCTTTTGGCGGGACAGTCCCGATTTTTAACAATTTGTCCCGCTTCCCACAGCGTTTTAAAAAAAAGTCTCAATTTTTTGAAAGAATCTTTTAAATCTTTTGAACTTTTTTAAAAATGCCGCGGGACAAATTGTTAAAAATCAGGACGTCTGGTCACCTTACCTCATTTGCACATTACTTTCCAATCGCATGTCAGGAACCACAGAGGATATTAAGGACCGCTCTCCCGCCCTGGGCACACCTGTGTCAGGGAGAGGCAGGATGGAGTGTCGCCCCCAGTACCCAGGCTGGTCTCGGCCTGTCAATGACCAGTGGCTGCTAATCTTGAATCTTGAGTGCCTGGGTGACCTACGGGGTGGGCCATTTAGGCCTGTCTGGGCCGCAGCTTGCTCATCTGTGAAATGGGTCAGCAATGCTCCCACCTCACAGCACGCAGGGGATGTTACAAGCGCGTGGACCTGTGCCCGGTGCGGAGGAAGCACTGATGGATGAGCGTTTGCTCCTTTCCCAGCGGGCTGTGCGAGCAGGGGCGGCTCCCCCCTCCCCCCCCCCCCCCCGGTTCCCCCAGGACCCCAGGACCCCGACAGTCCCTGCCCTGGGTGGGCGACCACAACCCTCTAAGCTGGCACGGAGGGGGGCCCAGGCCGGAGGGGGGCGCAGGCCGGAGGGGGGCGCAGGCCGGAGGGGGGCGCAGGCCGGAGGGGGGCGCAGCTGGAGGGGGGCGCAGGCCGGAGGGGGGCGCAGGCCGGAGGGGGGCCCAGGCCAGAGGGGGGCGCAGGCCTGGGGCGGCGGGCGGCCGCGGGAGGGGCGGCGGCTCACCGTTGTCCACCTCCACCTCCACCTCCTCGGGCACCACCTTGCGGTAGAAGAAGAGCGTGGAGGCGCCCTCCTCCTCGCTGGTCTTGTTGAGAAAGTGCAGGATCAGGTCCTCGGCCTCGCCGTCCTCGCGGGTCAGCAGCTCCTCGAAGAGCTGCGGGTCTGTGAGGCCCAAGGCCGTGTACACCCGGTCGCGCATCCACTGCACCCGCAGGTCGTCCATGGCGCCGCGGACGGAGCCCGGCGCCGGCAGGCAGGCGTCCTTGGCAACGGCGCCCCTAGCAACGGCCGCCTCGCAACGGCAGCCCGCGCGGGCCGGCTGCCGCCCGGCCACACGTCCCCGCGGGCGGAGCGCGAGCCCGGAGGCGGGCGCGGGTGGATCCGAGCCCTCGGGGAAGCCTGGGGCCCCGGCCGGCCCCCCAGCCTGTGCGCCGAGGGGTGAGGGCCTCCTCCTTCCCCCGAGCCCCGCCGGGGGCAGCCCGCACCCTGGGGTGGGCCCTCGGGGCGCCAGGAGCCTGTCCTGGGACTCCCAGCGCCGGACCCTGCCCGTTTCGCTGTGAGGAAACCGAGGCAGGAGCGGTGACAAGACGAGGCCCAGGATCTGGAGGCAGAGGCCGAGCTGGAGGCCAGGAAGGACCCTCCCCGCCCCCAGGCCGGTGGAGCACAGGGGCCGGAGGAGCAAAGAGCTTTGCGGAGGGAGGTCGAAGGGACAAGTCCCGGGGTGTGTGTGGGGGGGAGGGACACACGTTTTTTGGCTTCTAGTCAAGCCAGGGAATAAAGCAGAGCGCTCACGTTTTAAAAATAAAGATTTATTTTCCGTTAGTAAAAAGTTCAACACAGAGAGGGAGACGCGCACGTGTCCTTTCATGCATTGGGGTTGGGGCTTGTCCCCCGTGTTTCTGCTCAGCGTGGAGCCCTCGCTTCCGGCCGACCCTGAGCACCGGCCCTGGCCGGGTCCCCGCTGAGTGAGGGGAGTCCTAAGGCTCCTTACAGTTCCCAGCCCGCACTCAGCTCGGGCTGGCTGCCGGCAGGGTCCCTGGCCCTGCCCCGTGTCCAGCCTGGAATCGCGATGCCCCCGGAGACCAGGTGGCACGCACGCACGCACGCACACCTGGCTTCAACACTTTAGTCAAAAAACGTGTTTTTAATGCAGACTGCAGAGCAGCGGCTGAAGTTCATTTTCATTTGTTTTCCAAATCAGAGGGTCCTAAAGCATCGCTAAGAGACTCATACACGCAGCAGGTCCACCAAATCCTAGCTTAAAAACAGAACAAAGCACTGCTCTGGGGACACGGCGCTGGGACCAAGAGCTCCAACGGGAAATGAAGTTCCCTTTAGTGCCGAGACCGTCACACTGTGTTTCTAGAGGGTTCTGTCAGGACCACTCGTTTGCTTTTTATAGAATTACATTCCACACATTTTCAATGGAGAAATACTCCCTCTCGAGTTCATCCCGAAGTGCTCATCTGAATGACAGGGCCCGGACAGGGAGCAGCGGGCCTGGCGGCTCCGGCAAATGCTCTCCGTGCTCCCCGGGGAGGACTTAGCCCCTCCTCCTTCTCGGCCCCTGGAGGCGCCCAATGATCACGGCCTAAGGGCCAGGCTGAGCGCTGAGCTGAAATCTGATTTCAACGGGAGTTTTGTAACGCCTTCTGCTCTCAGCTTCCCACCTGCAGTCTCACAGCTGTTCGCCAGCCCTCCCCCCACTGCGGTGTCCCACCTGGAGACGGAGGACTCAGATCTCATCTTCCCCCCAACAGTGTCCGACATCACTCCCTCTGGGAAACTCAGCTGAGAGCATTTTCCCGTCTGTCTCCTCAGCCTCGCTATCGGCCTGATGTTTAACAGGAGGCACAAACCCCAGAATTCCAACTGGCGTGGGTAACACCCCGTGGGGAGCAGCATGGAATCCTCACGATGAAAAGGTCTGTCAGTTCTGCTCAGGGGTTGTCGACCCACCAACCAGGAAGTCCCAGTTCATTCTGGGTCAGGGCCCAGGCCCAGGCCCAGTTGTGGGCTTGATCCCCATTGGGGGGCGTGCAGGAGGCAGCCCTTGCATGATTCCCTCATCATGGATGTTTCTCTCCCCCTTCCTCTCTGAAACCAATAAAAATGCCTATTTCTTAAAAAGGTGTGATGTTAGAGTCAGTTATGCCTGGCTGTTCAGTTCCCCCTCCTCGGCCCACGAGCCAGGGCGGAGGAGGACGGCCACGGACAGCCCTGGGCATGTGTCACGGGAAGTGTGAGCAGGTGGACATACTGCGGGCGCGTCCTGAACGTGACTGACGGCCATCACAGCGGAGCCGGGGGAAGGAGCGTGACACACAGGAGACGGGACCGATTCCCGCCCGTTCAGAACTGAGCGTCGCGTGAGCAGATGCAGTTAAAGGAGACTCCAGGCCGGTGGCGGAGAATCGGCTTCCGACCGAGCTGAGGGCGCGCCATGCCCGTGACCTCCGAGTGCCTTAGCCGGACCTTCATTTAGAATCGCCCTCAAAGTACAGAAACGACAATGTCCCGTTCTCCAGGGGAGGTCCGACCCCCTCGTGGTAAATACCTTCGTTCACATTTTGTGATAAAAGCATACAAAAGATTATTCTCTCTCCCTCTCCCCCGCTCAGCATAAACCCTGCCGGCTCGGTTACGTCAGCCACGCGGGGACTGAGCCCAGGGCCTGTCCCGCTGCGTCTTCCAGTCCCGCTGCGTCACACGGCCCGGCACAGCGAACACACAGCGAACACACAGCGAGGGTAACCAGAGTGACGCGGGAGAACAGGGCAAGGGTCTTTAAAAACGCACAAGCGGGATAAACATCTGTGTAGGTTTCGTCCCATAGTCCCCAGTTAAGACAGGACAGAAGTGTAGAAACCACCTCCTACTCGGAATCCCAGGAGAATAAAAAATGTTCGCACAGTTCTGGTCAGGCAGAGTATTAAATGTGTCTTGATTATCCGTCATTAAACTTTTTAAAAAACTAGACTTATTCAGCTGCTGGAAAATATTCTCTGACTTCGGGTGACAGAGTAACTCTGTTTTGGGGTTTTTTTTAATAAGGTGAAAAGGAATGAATTACCTACGACTGCTTCCGATCAGCCACTCAAAGGGGACTCCCCTCGCCCAAGCCTGTGTTTTAAAAAATAACTTTATCGTAACGTTTGGCGTTAACTTATGTTTGCTCCTCAGGAACACTGAAATAAATGTGTGTATCTAAACTGACAA
The DNA here is from genome assembly GCF_964339955.1 of Pipistrellus hanaki. Classification (NCBI taxonomy): domain Eukaryota; kingdom Metazoa; phylum Chordata; class Mammalia; order Chiroptera; family Vespertilionidae; genus Pipistrellus; species Pipistrellus hanaki. The sequence continues at coordinate 1,221,020 of NC_140521.1, forward strand.
ACTTTACAAAACACTTAACGTGAGGAAGAGGTATATCTTACAGAATTATTTGGCTAGATCCTAAGGCAATCAATGAAGACAAGAGTTTTTCTGATCGTAAATCGGACTTAAGCGAATTTCTACAACATGATAACCCTCCGCCACCGGAGCCCGAGGGAGGCAGCTGCGCGGTCAGGCCCCGTCGTCGCTGAACTTCCACGACAGTCGTCGGAAGGAGAAGGGGACGAACTTGGTGCCTGCACCAACATAGAACTTGTTCTGGAATTCCACCCTAAAATGAAAAATAAAAAAATCCATGATTAATGAAAGGCTGCGAATAACGTTCCTACATTCCATAGAACAGCTTCTAAATTAAGAACAAAATCCCTGGGCTGCGGTTGCTTCACCCCGTAGTATTCTTGGCAGAACTATCTGTACTCAGAATGCACACACGTGCCCGCCCGTGTAAGCGTGACGTGTTAGAAACACATCACTGCCACACCCACTGCACACACACACACACACACACACACACACCAGCACCAGGACCTCCCCACCGGGGCAGAGGGTACAGACACTGAGAAACAGGCAGGAAGCCTTTTACGGGATAAAGCAAGGCCCGCGGTGAACCGAGAGCCTGGAACACAGTCACGGGGCGAGTGTGGACTTGCTCTCGCCTGTCAGGGCTGACAGCTCAGACACCAAACAGAATGGTAACTCGGGGATCCGGACACAGGCCCCGTGCGGAGGGGAGACCCGGCTGAGGTAAGCACTGGAGGGGCCCCATGCGGAGGGGAGACCCGGCTGAGATGAGCCCTGGAGGGCCCCTGTGCGGGGGGGAGACCCGGCTGAGATGAGCCCTGGAGGGCCCCTGTGCGAAGGGGAGACCCGGCTGAGCTAAGCACTGGAGGGGCCCTGTGCGGAGGGGAGACCCGGCTGAGATGAGCACTGGAGGGGGGGGCGGTTACACACACACACACACACGAGCGGGAGGAGCTGGACTTTCGGAGGGACAGTGCCGCTCACCAGTGGAGGCGGATGGCGTGGAGGAAGGCGGACAGCCCCTCCATGAGCAGCAGGATGAAGATGGTGAGCACGGCAAACAGCGCCATCACGGGCAGCAGCAGCAGCACGCCGTAGGTCTTGTCCACGCGGAGGCCCACGCGCATCAGCATGGCCCACAGCACGTCCGACAGCTCTGCGGGCCGCGGGCGGGTGAGCGTCCGTCCCGGCTGCCTGCACGGGCTCCCCTGGCCACTCCACTGCCCCCCGCGGATCCCACACCCTCCGCCACGCCACCTCTCCTCACGGGAACGGACACAGCGCCTGACCCAGACCGGGAGGGGTGGCGCCAAGCGGGGGGCCGTCGGCTCCTCCCAGCACAGCCCGGCCCAGCAGCGCCGAGGGCGGTGCTGAGCTTCCCCCGATGTGGCCGGGCGCCGGGCGGGCGCCGGGCGGGCGCCGGGCGGGTGCCGGGCGGGTGCCGGGCGGGCGCCGGGGGGCAGGGGAAGCGGGGCACTCACGTGCGTGGGCCAGGCTGAGGGCCCAGAGCCGCAGGTAGGACGCGGTGTTGGAGATGCAGCCCAGGCAGTACTCGATGGAGTGGATCACCTGGGTCATCAGTATTTCTCCGAAGTTGAACTGCGGAGACCAGCGCACGGTGAGCGTCGGCGCCCGTGAGGTCCGAGCCCGCTCCGCGCTCCGGGCGGCCAGAGAGCTGGCTTGGGGCGCGGCCCGCGGACGCCAGGGTGCAGGGGCCGCTCAGCTCTGCTCCCAGCCCTCCCCCACCTTGGTGTCTCACCCGGAGACGGGTTATTCTCATCCTTCTCACCAAGACCACTACTTTATGGAAGCTTAGTGATGAGTCTATTTTTTTTATTAATTTCAGAGGAAAGGTGAGGAAGAGAAAGAGAAACATCGATGATAAGAATCACTGATCGGCTGCCTCCTGCACGCCTGACACTGGGGATCGAGCCCAAAACCCGGGCCTGTGCCCTGACCGGGAATCAAACCCTGACCTCCTGGTTCACAGGCCAACGCCCTACACTAAACCCCGCCGGTGGGCGCGGGGCGTCCATTTTACAGCAGCACAGGACTTTACCTCCTCACTGGTCACCTCCCGGCAGCCGTCCTCCAGCACGGTGCTCCCCTCCTCGATGTCCTGGCTGCCCATCAGAGACACCTCCTCCTCGCTGTCCTTCCTGACCAGCGTGTACCCACTCTAGCGACAGACGGGGAGCACGGTCAGCACCTTTCGGAGCCGAGGCCGGAGCCCTGGCTTCTCCCGACAAGCTGAGGTCCCTCAGGAACACCAGCGTCCGTTAGAGTAAAAGGAGACTTTATGCCCGTCAGGACGGCGATGAAGAGACATCGGGACAGGGCGCGCCCGGCCACTGGCCGCCCCCCGGAGCAGCACCAGCCCTGCGGCTCCGTGGAGGCCCGGACACCGAGGGGAGCAGTGGGAGCGCGTCAGAGTCATGGACTCCTGGAGAGAGTGGCTGGGGCCGCGGGGCGGGCGGGGCGGGCGGGGCAGGGGCTGCCGGGGACCGAGGAGCCAACAGGCCGCCCTGGGGGGGGGGGGCGCACTCACCCTGCTGACGCCGAAGCAGCTGCGGCCGTTGTGCAGCCACAGCAGGAAGAGCGGCTTCCCCAGGAAGAGCACGGGCACGGCCAGCGCGGTCACGGCCAGCAGCAGCCGCTGCACGTGCTCCTGCGGGCGGAGGGCGGGGCGGGGGGGGCGGTGACCACGCGGCCCCGGCGGGTCCTCGGGCCCCGCACCCCTTCGCTCATGAGCGGGAGCTCAGCCCGGCCGGGGTGGCTCGGGTTCGGCTCACCTGGCCGGCGTACAGCCCGCTGGCGGGCGCGCTCGGGAACAGGAACATGTTGATGAACTCGATGAGGATGCTGGGCGCCGCGCGGGAGGTGTCCGCCGAGTACACCAGCCACTTGTAGATGATCATGAAGATGAGGTAGCCGAACATGCAGAGCAGGAAGAGCAGCTCGGGCACGGTCACCAGGTAGATGTTGAACTTCTTCCGGAAATGCCTGCGGAGAGGGCCGGTCAGCCGGGCGGGCCGCGCCGAGGCACCAGGGGATCCCCAGGACGGAGCCTCTCGGCACGGCTCCGCCCGGCACGCAGACCGTGGCTCCGGGCGGCCGCGGAGCGACGTGAGGACCGTGAAGCGACGTGCCGCCACCACAGACCCGTCAGGGGAGAAGATGCACCCTCACCCCCACGACCCCAGCTACGGACAGAGGGCTGTCTGCCCGGCCGGGGCTCGGTGGCTGGAGCTTCCCCGCACACCGAGAGGCCTGCCCCAGGCCGTGGTTCCATCCCCGGTGGGGGCAGGTACGTGAGGCCACCAATCGAGTTTCTCTCTCTCTCAGCAACAAAGATACCCTCGAGTGAGGACTACAAAACTAAAAAATTTTTAAAGTTTTCTAACTCATAAATAAAAAAAAAGAGAGAGAGAGAGAACGGGAAGAGCCAATTCCAGAAAGGAGTGTGTGATTGCCGTGCTCTCCGTGTCCTCCCTGCTTGTTCCCTGAGCCCGAAGCACTGCCTGGCGCCTGCTGAGCGAACGAGCTAACGGAGCTGTCACCACCGGACCGTCGGCCGGGGACTCACCACACCGGCTCGCTCCCCATCGCTGCCATCGAGAGGCAGAGTGAGCAGCGCCACGCGCGGCTCAGAAACACGCGCTGAGACCCTGTACTCACACGTGGTTGAATATTCCCAGGACGACGCCGAAGGTCATGTGGATGATCCCCAAGATGACCGCCATCTTCATTTTGAACGAGTTCAGGAAAGTGAGGCGATTGGTGGCCAGGTTCCAAATCTACAGACAAACCAAAGCCAAGGAGAAACCGCGAGGTCCTGCCGCCGCCTCGGTGACTGGGGACGTCACCCCGACCGGACGCAGCGGGAACCCAGCAGGAGGCGGCCTCACGCCGTCCTCCGAGGCCCTGCTCCCCCGAGGGCCGGCTCCTCACCAGGCCCGGAGGACAGAGAGCCCACCCTGAACACCAGCGCCTGCGCGTCCGGGGACGGCGCCGGGGAGTGGAGGAGCGAGGAGAGCAGGAGGCAGGGACCCTGGGCTCAGCAGTCAGGGCGCCCATCCCTCTGGGGAGAGCGAGGGGGTGCCTGTGGGGCCAGGGCCCTGACCCTGGGCAGGGACAGACAGGCTGTGGTACCTTCTCGTACAAATATTGCAGGTTAACCACACACACACACAAAAAAAAATTGTGTTATTAAAGCGTGTGCGGGCAGGCGGGTGTGGGATATCGGGCACCGTCCTATAAAACAACAGTCTAACCACCAGTGTCCTGAACGAATACAAAGCCCGTGGCCCTGAGAAGCCACGGTGCCGGAAGGGGTGCCGAAGAGGGGAGGGGAGGGGGCACTCACAGGGTCGATGCCCAGCGGGTAAGGGCCCTGGAACACCCCGGGGACGCTTGGGTCCAGCTGCAGGACGCGGCTGTGCCTGACCACGCTGTCACTGAAACGGAGCGAGGGGAGAGGGCGGTGGGAGAGCGCTCCCCCTGCCGCCCGGGCGCCCGGCCGCGGCCTCACTCACTTCCACAGCGCCCTCCGGCCGCGCTCCGCGGGCGGGTGGCTGGCGCCGTACATGGCGGACACGTTCCAGCCGGAGCCGAAGAGGTTGAGGGACTTGGAGAAGCAGTCGTTGTAGATGAGGCCGGTGTACACGGAGAACAGCCCCATGAGCAGGAGGATGTAGCGGCCGTTGAAGAACATGCCCAGGATCTGCGCGGAGAGCGGCGTGTGGTGAGCGCGGGCCACGCCGCAGGCCGGCAGGAGCGGGCGAGGGCCACGTGACCGAGGCTGGTCCGCGCCCCTTCTCCACCACCGCCCTCAGGGCCCTCGGACGAGGCACTGCAGCCCGGCCCGTGTGGCTCAGGGGCTGAGCATCAACCTAGGAACCAGGAGGTCACGGTTCATTCCCAGTCAGGGCACAGGCCTGGGTTTTAGGCTTGATCCCAAGTGGGGGGGCGTGCAGGGGGCACCTGATTCATGATTCTCTCTCTTCATTGATGTTTCTCTCTCTCCCCCTCTTTATAAAAATCAAAAAACAAAACCACCACCAAGACGTGGTCACAGAGGTCCCCGCACAGAGGAGCCCCGCTCGGTCTCGGCCGGCGCATCGCCGCGCCCGCCCGCCCTGACCGGCACCAGCGGACTGTGCAGCCCCAGGAAGACCCCACGCCTCTGGCCGCCCAACCAGGGGGCGCGGCGGCTCACCTCCTGGGGCTGGCTCATCCGGGGGTGGTTCTCGTTCACCACCAGCAGGAGGGCGAACAGGAACATCACGAAGCCGTGGCCCAGGTCCCCGAACATGACGGCGAACAGGAAGGGGAAGGTGATGATGCTGAAGAGGGCTGCGGGGGGAGAGGGCTCAGGCCGGCGCGGGGAGGGCGGCTGGGGGGCTGCCTCCCCCACGGGCCCCGCCGGACACACACACACACACACACACACACACACGCACACACACGCACACACACGCACACACCTCCCCCACGGGCCCCGTCGGGGACACACACACACACACACACACACACGCCTCCCCCACGGGCCCTGTCAGACACACACACACACACACACACACGCACACGCACACGCACACGCACACGCGCGTACACGGGCCCACCTGGGTTCACCTCCCGGTAGCAGCCCACGCCGTAGGCGTCCACGATGTTCTGGAAGCCCTCGGTGAACTTGTTGGTGCGGATCAGGGTGGGGGGCGTTTCCTTCGTCGGGATCGTGTTCATGAACGAGGTGACGGAAGCTCCGCTCTCTCTCTTCCACGAGAAAAAGTAAAATAAAGAGACTGTCCGCAAGCCTTCCGACACGCTGCTCCCGCCAGCCGGCTCCGGGCTCCGGAGGAGTGCTGATCGCGCCCGCCAGCCTCGAGGCCAGCAGGAGGCGCAGGAACGGGCGGGGCGAGTGGGTTTGGGGACAGGGAGGGAGGAGCTGGAGGGCCTCCTCCACGCAGAGAGATACTAAGAGTCAAAGGATTAGCCCTGACCGGTGTAGCTCAGTGGATAGAGCGTGGGCCTGCGGACTGAAGGGACCAGGGTTCAATTCCAGTCAAGGGCATGTGCCTTGGTTTCGGGGACATCCCCAGTGGCAGGAGGCAGCTGATCACGGTTTCTCTCTCATTGATGTTTGTAACTCCCTTCCTCTCTGTAAAAAAAAATCAATAAAATATATTTTAAAAAAAAAAAAAAAGTGCCCCAGGATCACCAGGAAACTGAAGTTTGGTCTATTATCTTTTAAAAATGTTCAGAGGAGATGAACCCGAGCCCAAGGCCCTCCTCATACACGCGTCACCACAGACACGGACAGTGAGGCATGGAGGCCGGGGGGGAGGGGGTCACTGGGGGCAAGGGGACATAGGTAACACTTTCAACAACAAAGATGTTAAAAGGTAAAAATTAAAAGTAATGAAGCGTTCCAGAGTCGTTTGCAGACCGCGCACCACCTCACACACCGATCCAGCGTCCGCGGGCGGCTGCCTCCTGGCCCAGCCGGCCTCGCACGCCCCGTGCTCTGAGCACACCCCCGGCTCGGAGGGAAGGGCGCCCTCACATCCAGCAGCTCGGGCGTGGCCAGAAGGGTTTCCGGTCAATTCCATTTGCGGAGACATGGGCCGGGCCCGGGGAGCTTGCCACCACGGCAGAGCGTGCACCCCGAGGCCCCTCGAGGGCACAGTGCACCCGACAGCACGACGGAGACCCGCCAACACGCTCACAACAAAGCCGCGGCCCCGAGATCACAAACCCCAGGTGCGGGCCGGCCCTCGGGGCCCCAGCCCCGCCCGGCCGCGGAGCCGAGCTGTGGTCCTTACCGAGCCGTCCTCCAGCGCGCGCCGCAGGCCCGGCAGGTCGGCCTCGGGGCACCAGACCTCGGCGATGAGGCACTTGTTGGTCACGTCGAGGCTGCACATGTTGAGCATGTGGTAGATGGCCTTCATCTTCTTCACCTGCACGGCGCGGCTGTACACCGACTCGGCCGCCTTGCTCAGCACCTGCCTGAGGTAGTCCTCGGTTTTGTGCAGCACCTGGGGGGGGGGGGGGCGCTGTGGGCGGGCGGCGCGCGGCTCTGCCCTCCTGCCCTCCTCAGGGCTCTCCTCGGAGGCAGGCGGATGCCCGGCACCTGCTGCCCGGAGACAGGTGAGCAGCCTTCACCAGCCTCCTCCTCTTCCCCGCCTCCTCCTCTTCCCCGCCGCCTCCTCTTCCCCGCCTCCTCCTCTTCCCCTCCTCCTCGCCTCCTCCGCCTCCTCCGCCTCATCCCCTCCTTCCCTCCTCTTCCCCCTCCTCCTCTCCTGCGCCTCCTCTGGACGCCAGCACCCAGCACCCAGCACCCAGCACCCAGCACCCAGGCGGCAGCGGGAGGCCTGAGCTAGCCTCGCCCAGAGGGGACCCAGGGCCACGGGAAAGAGTTCGGGGTCACAGGCCTGGGGGTGCGGGGGCTCCGGGTTCTCACCGCCCCCACCTCCCGTGCCATCCCGGCAGGAGGCCCGGCGTCTGTGGTCACAGCCCGCTTCTCCACCCAGAGCCCGCCCTGCCCGGAGGAGACGGCACGCGAGAGCCACTCGAGGCGGGCGTGATGAAGGCTTCCGCGACACAGCATGGCGACCTCCCAGGCAGAGCCGCCACGCGCTGGTCCCCGCAGGCTGTCCAAGGACACGCCCGGCGGGAGGCGCGCCTGCGGCCTCCGGTCCCCGCAGCACCTCCCCCTGAGCGCGGCCGGCCCTCACCGTGTACAGGTCCTGGATGCGGGTGCTCAGCCCCTCCTGGATCTCGCGGCGCTCCTCGGCGGTGCTGGGGTACGGGTAGACGTGGCAGTGGTAACTGCAAGACAGAGTGCCGCAGCCGTCAGGACCCGGAGGGGCTGGAGGGAACTGGGAGCGAACCTCAGGGAGAAACTGCCCAGGCTCCACCCAACACGGCCACGGCCACGGCCACGGCCACGGCCACGGCCACGTGCGGCTCAGAACCCCGGGGAGGTGCAGATCCTTTCCAACTGACCTGCTTTAAAATGCTCTTAAATTATTTAAATGTTTTCTCAAATGACTTTAGAGAGAGGAAGGGAAAGGGAGAGGGAGAAACATCAATGAGACAGAATCATGATCAGCTGCCTCCTGTATGCCCCCCACTGGGGATGGAGCTCCCAACCCGGGCCTGTGCCCTGACCTCCTGGTTCCGAGGTCAACGCTCAGCCCCCGAGCCAGGCCGGTGGGGCCAATTAATCTTTTAAGCCTTGATTTTCAAAACACACACAAGGCTGGGAACGTCATTATAGCGTGGCCTCTAAGCTGTCTGAAGAATCACCCTGGCAGAGTCGGCTGACCGATGCCATGTTTAGAGGCGCAGTGCTGCAGCGAAGACGCTCCAGTCAGCCTGGCAGCCCTGGGGCCCGCTGCGCTCCTGCACCGGCGGGGGGCGGGGACCGGGAGGAGGGAGGGAGCGAGGGGAGGAACGGGGGAGAGGAGGGGCAGGGGCGGGGAGCGAGGGGGTGAGTGAGGGGAGGAACGGGGAGAGGAGGGGACAGGGATGGGAGGAGGGGGGGAGCGAGGGGAGGAACGGGGAGAGGAGGGGCGGCCCTCACCAGTCGCAGATCTTCTTCACCTTGTGGCCGATCTGCTCGCCCCAGAAGGAGATGAGGAACACGTACCACTTGATGACCTCGCCCTGCGGTAGGACGCCTTACTCCGGGCTCGGCCTCCGCCCGGCCTGCCACTCCCTCCCCACAGACACGCCGACCCCTCCTGCGAGGCCACGCGCACGGTCACCGCGAAAACCGCCCCAACCCAAGCAGGGCCGGCGTGTGGCCATCCGCGGACGAGCAGTGGCCACGGCCCGAGGCCCCGCGTGCCCCCTCCGCCTCGCGCCCTCCGCCTGCCCGGCGCCCGCGGCCTGGGGTGGCGGCCTCGCCGCTAAAACAGCCGAGCGCAGAGTGGACGTGCTGTCCGCGTCCCCACCCCCGCTGACCGGGGACACCTCTGAGGAGCCCCACAGGCAGAGGCTGGAGGGACAGCGCGCCCAGGGCCGGCCGTGCTGTGGCCGGGGAGAAGCCTGGGATGGGGGCGGGGGGGGCCCGGCCTCCGGGCTGCCCAGCCCTGCGGGCCCGTCGGCCGAGGCGGCCGCGCCCGCTCACCGTCTCCGGGTCCTCCAGCGCCTCGTCCAGCTCGGCGTAGGTCACGATGGTGTAGCCCTTGCAGACGCGCCACAGCATCCGCTCGAACGCCTCCACCTTGCCCTGGTGGATGAGGCCGGACACGAACCTGGGGGAGGGCCGGGCGGTGAGGGCAGCGCCTCGCCAGCACCGCACACGCCGAGCACTCCTGCCCGGGAAGGGGCGCGGGAAGCTCCGCCTGCCGGCGCCCGCCATGCTGGACGCCCCCACACTGGGTGCCTCCCGTGCTGGGCGCCTCCCCCCGCCCCCCACCATGCTGGGCACCCCCGTGCTGGGTGAAAGACACTGAGCACCCCTCCCAGTGCAGAGCTGAGTCTGGAGCAGAGGCCTCCCAGGACAGAAGGCACAGGGCCTCGCACCCGCCCCACCCGCCCCCCAATCCTGCCCCCCTCCCCCCGCTCCCCTGGGCTCTGCGTGCCCAGCACCCCAGGCTGGAGTCTCCGTGCTCCAGGGGAGAGGGGAGGGCCCTGCGTCTCCGCCAGGTGAGGAGAAACTGGTCGCCCCAAACCTCCTCTCTTAAGCTGGGTCCCCCCAAAGGGCTCTCCTGAGGGAGTGGGCGGATGAGCACCCTGCAAAGGAGCCCCGAGTGCATGTCTGTCCCTCAGACCCGGGACACACACACACACACACACACACACACACCACCTCTCTCGCGCACACGGAGCTCCCTTCCTCCCGCTCGCCCGTGGCAATGGGACGTCCGTCCGTCCGTCCGTCCCCCAGGAGCTCGCCTCCCCAGGGCGGCAGGCCCCGCTGCACCTACCCCAGCTTGGCGCCCAGCCTCTGCATGGAGCTGTAGTCCAGCAGGGAGTCGCTGTCCAGGGAGGGGAACTCCTCATACGAGGGCTCAAACTGCGAGAGAGGGCCAGGCGTCCCGTGAGGAGGGTCCCCACGTCTGCTCCCAGCACGTTCAGGGCGTCACTGCCCCGTGGACCCGGGGCCACGGCCCCAGGGAACTCAGACAGGGACGGAGCGGAGTCTGGCCCTCCCTCCCGGGGCGGACCGGGCTGAGCCACGGCGGCGGGGAGGGGAGGGGCAGGCGCGCAGGGAACCGCGGGGCCTGCGCTTGGTTCTTATCGCGCGCGTGGTGGGTCTCACCCCTTCCCTCTCAGCAATTTGGAAGTAAAATCTAGGTTTTAGACCTGAAGGGCCTGTTCCATTCTTTCTCACGATCATAGATTTTTTTCCAACTGCGAACTAACTAAAGCACTGAGCAAGCAGGAGGCATCGCTGGTAACCTCCGGCCGGAGCAGAGGGCGGAGGGGGCCGGGCCGGGGCGGTGAGAGGGCCAATGGGGAGACAGGGGGCCTCGGGGATGCTTCCAACAATAAAGACAAACAAAACAAACAACAAAACCAGCAGGAGCTACTGTTACTGCTCAGACTGCCAACCAGGAGAAGGCTCCCAGCTTTTCTCGGGTGGGACCGCCCACTGGGAATGAGGCTGAGCCCACGCATCTCCCGGGAAAGCACGTCGCAGGCAGGAACCGGCAGGAACCGCCGACCCCACTGAGACCCGGGGCCCGAGACCGTCGCCGACACAGGCCCCGGCGAGGCCCCACCTCCACGCTGCGATGCACGAAGGTCTTGGTGACGCGCAGCATGTGCGTGTACTCGATCAGCTCCAGCAGGTTCCTCCGCAGCTTCTCCTTGTTCCCCGTGACCTCCCTCAGCTCCACCTCCAGCTTCTGCAGCTGCTCCTGCAATGATCGCAGCCGCTCAGGACCGCCCCGAGCCCCTTCCAGGAACCCTCCCGCCCTCCACGGAGCTTTTAAAAAGCCGGAGTCTAGCCAGGCCACGGGATGACGCCGCCCGCTGAGCCACACGGCCAGGTCGCCGATGGCCATCTGGGCAGCGCCCTCTGGCTCCGAGGGGACAGGCGGCGAGCCCAGGCAGCGGTGAGCAGGCAGCAGCCTGCGGGGGGCGTTACCTGCATCTCCAGAACCTGCTTCAGCGGCGGGGCCGGGGGGCTGGTCTCGCCCTCGGGCAGCGGGATGTCCGCTCGGTGAATCTCCTGCGCCAGGTACGCTGCGGGGCCCACGGGCGGCAGTGAGACCACCCCGAGCCCGGGACACGCAGGTCGGACCCTTCCCATCCCCACTCCCTGCGTCTGACGCCCCCTGTCCGGTTCCCGCGGACCCGAGGCCCCCGCTGAGAGCTTCTCCAAAGGGGCGCTGCCCGACAGCAGCAGGAGGGGGCCAGGGTGGCCCGGCAGCCGTGGCTGTGAACCCCGATGTTTACGGGTGAAAGAGGCAGGTGCGGGTAAGGCCCCTGAACGGGAGCCCGGCCCTGCCTCCTCCCCCCTCCGGCCTCGCCGCCCGGTGAACGGGCTGCTCCCGCAGGAAGGGCTGTGGGGGTCCCTCGGAGCGCTCACCCAGGATTCGCTCCAGCTCCTCGCACCGCTTCACCTCACCGACGAACTTTCTTTGGAAAGAACTCACGTTCTGGTTGAGCTGAGAAAAGAACCAAAAATTCTCTTTCAGCGCCTACAGCTGGACAAGGACTTAGACATTACAGTGTCTCTGGAAGGGCCTGGGCACAGCGCCCCCTGGGGGAGCCCCGCGGCCACACTGCTCTGGGAGGGGATCGGCAACTGTTAGCAAAACCCCTGACAGACGCCCTCCGGCCTGACAGACGCCCTCCTGGTGCCCTCCGGCCTGACAGACGCCCTCCTGATGCCCTCCGGCCTGACAGACGCCCTCCTGATGCCCTCCGGCCTGACAGACGCCCTCCTGGTGCCCTCCGGCCTGACAGACGCCCTCCTGAGGCCCTCCGGCCAGAAACAGCCCCTGGGGAGAGCTAACCCAGCCAGCTCTGCGGATCCGGATCGGACCAGGATTCTCTGGGAGAAGCCAGCACCCGGGCTCCAGAGCGGCCCTGACCACAGGAAACGGGCTGCAGACACCACCGCCCACACCGCCCCTGGGCTCCTACTCGGCAGGGAAGAGGGACGAGCCGCTGACACACCAAGCGTCACGGGCCTCTCGGGGGGACAGGAGGCGGCACACTGTGCAGCCCGTTCCTGTGAGGCGAGCCGGGAAGGCGAGCCCGGGGGAGGCAGCGAGGGAGCCACGGGCCGCGAGAGGGCTGCAGGCTGGGACCCCTCCCCGGCGGGATGGGATGTCTAAACGGCAGGACGCTTCCTAAGTCAGCGAATGTGCGCTGGGAACGGGGGAATTTCGTGGCATACGTCAATAGAGTTGTAGAGCCCTGACCGGTGTGGCTCCGTGGATAGAGCGACGGCCTGCGGACTGAAGGGTCCCGGGTTCTATACTGTCAGGGGCATGTACCTTGGTTGCGGGCACATCCCCCGTGGGGGGTGTGCAGGAGGCAGCTGATCGATGTTTCTCTCTCATCCATGTTTCTAACTCTATCCCTCTCCCTTCCTCTGTAAAATATCAATAAAATGTATTTTTAAAAATAAAATAAAAAATAAAGAGCTCAGGTAAAACAATGACACTGAGGTTATGATTGTTAAGTGTCCTCGCCTTTTACAGACACTGAAATATTTACACACAAGATGTCACACCTGGGACCTGCCTCCCCAGGTTCTCGGGGGCCGGGATGAGCGAGTGAGTTTACATCGGGGGACACGGCGTCTCCGTTCCCACACACTCTTCCCTCAACTGCACTTCTACCGCGAAGCTCAAACCACGTGCCATGTTGTAAAAGATTAGTAAGTTCAGGACGTGATTTGTGTGTGGAAAGATGAGAGGTATTTTCAGTGCGGTTTCAATTATATAAATACACATGCGCATTTTTAATTGTTATTTTAAAAAGAATGGTTGGCCAACATTAACCAGAAAGTTAAAGTGTTTATTTCTAGGTACTGGATTCATAGAAGTTATCATCTTATTCTTTTATTTTCCAAATGTTCCACAATATACTTTTCCCCCCCACGTGTATCACGTTTATAATTTAAAAATGACTGACACCTGGCTCCCCTCCGGCAGGAATTGGGGGGGCCTGAGGGGGGCTGTGGGGCAGGTGGGCATCCCGCTGCCCCGGAGGCACGTCCGCCCTCTGGTGGCCGCACGGCGCAGGCCCCGCCCTCCGGAGTGACGTCAGCAGACCGGGCGCTCTGGGCCTTGGGAGGTATGTGAGGGCGGAGGGCCCCCCTGGTGTCTGCACCCCAATGTCTGAGGGTCACCCCCCCCAGACTGAGGACCCGGGGGGAGTGACAGGCTGGGCCGGGCTCAGGGGTCCCCGGGGCCGCGGGGGAGGCCGAGGGGGACCCAGGGGTGCGCTGCCGGCCGTGGGCGGCGCCGGCAGAGCCCAGTGGCCGGGGCGAATGCGGGGTCCCCAGTGTGCAGACCCGAGTCAGTCCCACGTCGGGCCCCTCAGGGCCTCTGGCCCTGCGCCCCGGCTCCCCTCAGTCACCGCCCAGCAGGGGCTGCGCCCGCCCATGGCTTCCCGGGGGGACTGGGCACAGGCCTGTGACTGTGCGAGGGGGCAGACCGGAGTGGGCACCGGAAACAGCCCATCTAGGGCTCAAGAGGGCGGGCCATGTGGACAGCTGTAATCGAGCACATGGTCAAGGAGCGAGGCCACGTGATCAGCCTGAAGTGAGCACGTGAACAGGGGCGGGCCACGTAAACAGGCGGAAGTGGGCAGGTAGATGGAGGAGGGCCCGGATGCAGCCAGGAGCCCCCAGAAGCTGAAGGGGCAGGAAGGACCCTCCCCGGCAGCCCTCTCGGGAGCACAGCCCAGACGCCCTGATTCAGGTTCTGGGGAGGAGCGGGGCGGCGGGGAGGGTCAATGGGAGGAGAAAGGGGACACCTGTAGTACTTACAACAGTAAATTGTTTTTTTTTTTAAAAAATCCCAGCCCAGCCAGTGTGGCTCAGGGGCTGAACGCCGACCTACAAACTAGAAGTTTTCCGTTCAGAATTCTTGCGACTGTGACCAAGTCAACAGCTCGGCATGGAGTCTACCCGAAGGTTCGGTTCTTGTGCAGTGTGCGGAGTTACTTCTTTAAAAATTACCCCCAAGGAAGACAAATCCCACGCATTTCTGGAACTCACGCTGACCTGATGTAGCCCCTCTCCAGCTGCTGGTGTTTCGGACACCATCGGTCCCCCCAGAACTGTGTCAAAGGGGAGCCAGGCCCCAAGCCGCCCGCCAACCACACGGCTGCCGGCTTCGCTGCTTCCGTCCTCCCCGCGCTGAGCACTCCCCGGACCCTGCGGCCCAGGGCGGCCCCAGGAAGAACCGGCCCGGCCCTGAGCACGGATCGGGGGGACTCGGCCTCACCGTCTCACAGGCGCTAACTCTGTGCTTTCTGTTACGTGGCTCCCTCTACACAGTGTCTTTTCTCTTTTCTTTTTGGGAGGCAGCACCGCCCTAACTCCAGCCGGCGAGACGAAGGACGTTTAAAGGTGGATTCCCGGGAAGACTAACATTTAACTCAGAAACCCGGCAGAGGGCCCGGCCAGCATGGCTCAGAGGCTGAGCGTCGACCTATGAACCAGGAGGTCAGGGTTCGATTCCTGGTCAGGGCCCGTGCCCAGTGGGAGACATACAGAGGGCAGTCCATCAGTGATTCTCACATGGATGTTTCTCTCTATCCCTCTCCCTTCCTTGCTCTCTAAAACCTACAAAAAAAAAAAAAAAAAAAAAACCTCTAAAACCAACAAAAATCTCACCCTAACCGGTTTGGCTCAGTAAACAGAGTGTCAGCCTTCGGACTCAAGGGTCCCAGGTTTGATTCCAGTCAAAGGCATGTTACCTAGGTTGCAGGCACATCCCCAGTGGGGGGGTGAGCAGGAGGCAGCTGACGATGTCTCTCTCTCATCGATGTTTCTAACTCTCCCTCTCCCTTCCTCTCTGTAAAAAATCAAAATATATTTTTAAAAACCTCTAAAACCAATAAAAGCCAAAATAAAATAAATAAAGTAAAACCAATAAAAAACCTATAAAACAAAGCAGGCAGAGGCTCCCGGCTGCTCTTTTTGCTCATCTCCTCCCGGTGATGCAGCTGTGGGACTGCCTACAGGTGACAGTTGTCCTGAGACTTCAGACTGTGGCCAAGTTCAAGGCTCCGCCTTCCCTGAGCCGCAGGTCCAGGAGAGAACCGTGCCTTTATCCAGGTCGTCTCAGGGCTGTCACCACGGAAACCCCGGCCCCGCCTCCTTCCCCTGAGAAGGACTGGGAAGTCAGAGGCCAGGCATCCAGCTGGTGAACAGGTCAGTAAGACAGCCCAGAAAAGAGCAGGGGAATGTCAGCCGGATGGAACTTTCTGCACCAGCATCCACGCTGCTGGACGGCCGCCCGGAGACAGACACACACACAGACACACACACAGACACACACACACACCCCGAGCGCGGAAAACCAGCCCCACACGAGGAAGAGCCTTCGGTTTTGCTTCTCCTGGAAGAGGAGAACCGCTCTTTCGCTTCCTCCCTCGGCCTCAGGTGGCAATGACACCGCGTGAAACTCGAATCTCCCGGAGATCGGGCATTGGTTCAAGCCTCTGAGATTGAAGCCTGACCCGCCGGGCCCGGGACTCCCAAGCTGTGCAGGAGGGAGGTGCTTCCTGAGTCCGGGCTGCGCGGCGCGGCCCAGCACCCGCCGGGCAAGTGGGCACCGGGGGTCCGGGGTGCGGGAGCCCGAGCACCCCCGGGGCCGGGCAGACGGGGCCTGCCCTGCTGCCTCCCCCGGCCCTCGGGGCTTGTCCCCAGCCCTCGGGGCTTCTCCCTGGCCCTCGGGGCTTCTCCCCGGCCCAGCGGCTTCAGCACGCGGGAGGGGCGTTTCCTTTGGAAGTGCAGGAACCCCCGAAAGATGAGGGGAACCCCCCGGAGAGGAAGGCTGTGGCCCAGGAAATCGAACACCCACCCCGTGACTTCGCGTCCCAGGTCCGGCTTCCCGCTCCGGCCCACACCCCGCTCTCCCTATCGCCCTCCTCATCAGCGGGTGCGCCTCCTCCCAGGCCCGGCGCGGCCACACCAGGACCTTGTCCTCCTGGCTCCCACCCAGGCGTCCCAGCACCCAAGCCGGCATCTGGCACCGAGCACACACTCAGCCAAGGCGTGCCGGTCACTCGGCAAACGCCTATCGGTGCCTCCCAGCGCCGGGGCTGCTCCGAATCTGGGGGACGAGGGCGGGGACCCGTGAGGAGAGGCCCTGACCCTCGGGGGCGAACAGGCGGAGCGTGAACAGAGGAGACACACAAGGAAACAGACCCACAAACAAGCGCTCACTGTCCCTTGTCGGGGAGACAGCGTCCATTCAAACCAGTACTGACGGCGCTCCCGGTGCCGGCCAGGCCATGGCCCATCTTCCCACCATCAGGGAACAAAACCCACACCAATCCCTCCCCTGGAGGAGCCCACGCCTCGCTCACGGCCCATTCAGGCTCCGAGTTCACCTGTCACCCGGTGCCCCAATATGCCCCCAGGCCAGGTCCTTCCTTCCTTCCCATCCGGTCTCGACCCAAATGCCACCTCCTCCGGGAAGCCCTCCTTGACCACCGCCAGCGGAGCCACACCCTCACGCCAACCCCCGTATTTTTTCCTTTTCAGCAAAACATCTTCTTGTTTATGGACTTAACGTGCCGGATCTCTGTCTGTCCCCCGCCACCCCCGTCCGTCCCAGATGGACTCGGGGAGAGAGGCCGGGTCGGAGGTGCTCGCCCGCCCTGCCCGGCGCCGGGTGGAGCTGAGGAGGGCCTCTCGGGGCGCTCGCTGCTCACTAGGTCGGGACCCTGGGCGCGGCCTCAGTTTCCCCGCCTGGGAAATGGGGGCAGCGGCGCGCCCCGGGGCCCCGCGCGGGCGGAAGGGAGGCCCGAGTCTCCCGGGCGACACTCACGTCTCGGAACTGGACCAGGCCCTTCTCGCCCAGGGCGCTCAGGCACTCGTAGGCCGTGCCCGACTGCAGGAAGAGCTGCGCCAGGCACATGGGCTCGCTCCGGAACAGGGACCCCATGGCGGCGGGCGGCCCGCGCCCCGGCGGGGCCCGACGGGCGGCACCGGGGCTCCGGGCGGCGCGGGCCCGCGCGGTCAGCCGGGGCGGCCCAGGCCTCGGGCTCCTGCTGCGGCCTGGCCGCGGCGCCGCACCATCGGGCTCCGGGCAGCTGCGCCGCCCCCGGTCCTGCCCCCGCGGCCGCCGCTCCAGCCGCGCCGCCGCCACCGCCACCGCGCCAGGCCCCGCCCACCGCCCGAGCCACTTCCGGTCCCGCCCCTCCCCCGAGGCTGACCAATGGCGCTCGGAGTTGCGGCGTGCGACGGCGCCGAGCAGCCAATCAGCGCACACCCCGCGGGGGAACGCGGGTGCTCTCGACGCCCCGCCGGACGCGGACGGAACCCGCCCGCCCGCCGCCTGCAGCTGGAAGACGAGTGTCTGGGGGTGCGCGCCGCGTCCCCCGATCCCCGACCCGCGCTCTCGGTCACGTCGCAGGCTGTGCAGCTTCTTCTCGGTCGATGTTGGGGCATCAACCCCGCGGGCAGCCCCTTCCCGCCCCTTCCCGTCCGCGCGGCCCTTTGTCTCCGAGGGTCTCCCCGTTTCCGGACACTTCACGCCGCGGAGCCACACGGGCGGCCGTGGTGCTGGCCGGCGGCGGGCTTTCCCTCGGGACCCGGTCCCCGTGCAGACAGGAGGCAGGCTCAGCGCTGCACCGGGTGACCTGATGCGGGGCCCGGAGGTCCGCCTCCCCCTGCACCCCCGACTTCTCCCGTGGAGACCCCGCGGAATCGTGTCCTGAAAAAAATGCATATACACGTGTTGGATAATTATAAAGGCGGTGTTTATTAAAGTACATTTCATTTTCAGAATTGAGCTGTCAGCTGTTAAAGTTGTACACATTTTTGGGGACTCTGTATATAAAAAGTAGAAGAAATAATTGATTCTCTAAGGTAGGGGTGTCGAACTCAATCAGAGAAGGGGCCAAAATCTAAAATCCAGCCTAAATCGCGGGCCGAATGGTTTACTGAACAGTCATAAACTGACAATGTCATAAACTGACAGCGGAGTGCAGTGATGACAGCGCGGTGCGGGCCACATTGCAAGGCCTGGCGGGCTGGATTTGGCCCGCGGGCCTTGTGTTTGACATATGTGCTCTAAGGTATAAATAACATATTTGGACCGAAGCTCCTAGGACCTGAGCAAAGTGGGATAAACTAACGCTTCCGGTAGCTGGAGGCAGGCCCAGACCCCGTGCATGCTGCTCCGTCTGGTCCAGCAGCGAGCACCGGTCTGGAGAGCCCGCGGGGGAATGAAACCCACCGGGCGCTTGGCCAGCCTTTCCCGCAGAACAAAACCCTCCGTCTCAGAGCTGGACGCGGAGCCGCAGGTCCGGGGGCGTCTGTGGTCTGAGGGCGGGAGGTCAGGCTCTGCGGGCTCTGGTCCAGGGGTCACTGAGGAGCACGGCCGCCACGGAGAAGGCGGCCAGCAGCAGGCCCTTGGCCACGCACCGGGCATACGGCTCCCCTGCAAGAGGAGAGGCCAGTCGGCGACACCTTCCTTCTCCATTTCCCGTAATTACTCAGATGGCAGCAAGCCAAACCACGAACAACCGTTGTTTTTTCAATTGGTTTTTAGAGAAGAAGTGAGAGAGAGAAACATCAATGCGAGAGTAAAACATCCACCGGGGACTGAGCCCGCCAGCTGGGCATGTGTCTGACCGGGAATCGAACCAGCAACCTCTCGGCGCTCAGGACGCTGCCCGGCCAACTGAGCCACACCGGCAGGGCCACAGCGGTGATTGTTAAGTGCAACGTGGCCGGTACGTTTTCCTTTTTAACCTGTACACAGGCCACAATGGCTGCCCACCTCGGTAGTGCCGGGTCCAGGGGTACAGGAGCTGCGGCCAGCACACGTCGTTCCTGTCACAGTCGTACTCTGTGGAGTTCACCTGGAACCTAGGAAACGTTTAGCAGATTGCAGTCGCTGCCACAAAGCACACTTTTGGTGAGAAGTAGCAAAGCTGGTTAAAGAAATACGCTTATTTTCAAAGACCTCTATTTTTCTGCTTCCTAAAAACCACGCACCGGGTCAGTGCCCTACCTGGTCAGCGGCCGGGGTCGCCGGGCAGGGACCTGAATGAACTGCACGGAGGCGCTGAGGGCGAAGAGGCCGGCCTGCTCACAGGTCAGCCCGCACTGGGGCCGCCAGGTCACCGAGGAGACCCTGCGGGGGGAGGGCACAGGCAGCACGCCGGCTCGCTCGTCCCCTGAGGACATCGGGCGACTGACAGCAACATGACCAGGAGTCTCTCAAAGACCTCGCCCCTGCTGGCCAGCGGGGCTCAGGGGCTCCAGAAGGTCAGGGTTCGATCCCCGGTCAGGGCACAGGCCCAGGATGTGGGCTCAATCCCCAGTGGGGGGAGTGCAGGAGGCAGCCGATCCATGATTCTCTCATCATCAATGTTTTTTTTTCCTCCTCTCTCCCTTCCTCTCTGAAATCAATAAAAACATATTTTTAAAAAGTTACCCGGTTTGCACTATGTGAGTTTTCAGATGTACTCGCAAGAAGCCGTTACACACAGCTATTGCCATGACAACGCGGGGACACATGTCCGTTTTCCCACCCGTGGCCAACAACTGTGACTTGCACGTAAGCCCTTGGCAGAAGCCGGCGTGTCCGTGCCGGGCGCCCTCCCCGCTCCCGCCTCGGAACCCCATCGGGCAGCCTCACCTCTTCTCGGCGCCCAGGATCTCCTGCTGGGGGACCCCCTCCACCGCACCAGCCTCCCAGGTGAGGATGCGGACGTGCAGACGGGCAGGGACCTCCTCGCAGACGCCATTCCCGCGGCCACCAGCCGGGCCTGCGCCTGGGTCCCGGGCGGCTGCATTGGGGTAGAAAAGTAACGGTTTTTCTACAATCCCCGGATGCCGTAAAAACGGGAAATATCGGACAGGAAGCGCGTGAATGAGGCTTCCCTCTCTAAGGGGCTCCTATCTGTCATCCCATGACAGTAGAACCCCTTGTGTTCGAGAAGTTTCCGTACACGTTGTCAGCACTGGAATTTTTGAACTCCAGGCCCACGTAACCTCACGAGAAATCATGATTGGTTCCGGTCCTCACTGAGTTCTCACAGAGGCCGCCTCACTGTGGTGAAACCTCGGAGCTGGTGGGTGAGAGCCCGGCCGGCGGGGCTGCAGGACCTCAGGGCAGTGAGGCAGCCCGGACGGTGTGGCCCGGGCGCTTTGGGGCGTGGGTTTGATTCCCGGGTAAGGGCGCATGGGGTGCAGGTTTGATTCCGGCCCGGGTCAGTGTGACCCGGCAGAGTCCTGTGCTCATGAGCAGTCACCCTCACCGCCTCCCACCGCCCCGGCCGGCCACCCGCGGCCACTGATCTGCTTTCGGTCTCCGGTTCTGGTAGCTGCTCAAGGAGGGGGATGGGCTCCGACAGGGCAGGCACTGGTTCCCTTAGCAGCAGGTCTCCTGTCACCTTTTCTTTTAAGTTAAAAAACTTTTTAAATCAAAAAGGCAGGTCTCAACTGCCCATGTTCCTGGGACCAAAAACAATGCAAACTCCCCCCCACTCCACTTCCTACAGACACTGTTGGCTCCTAACGCCGAGGGCAACCTGACCTTCGTGCGGATTTCCTTCTTCAGAAACAAAAAGTAAGAGAGGAGGAGTGCTAACCCCAACGTGTCGGAGAGCCACAGCAGAGACAGCGGGCCGGCTGGAGGGCTCACAGTCCAGCAGCCACGCCCTCCATGCCCGGGGCAGCCCCCACTCACCGACAATCTCCAGCCAGCCGTCGCTGCGGTCCCCGAAATCCGAGTTGCCTCTCGCTGCCACGTGAGTCGCTGGTATTAATGAATCGAGGATTCCCGCCGCCTTGTCCCTGCGAGAGAGCAAGACCTTTCCCAGCGCGTGGCCGGCAGCTGGGCTCACCCCAAGTCCTGCCTCTCGGGTCTCCAGGCCATGGGGGGGGGGGGCGGCACTCACCGGAGCCGAGTGCAGTTCTCGTCGATGCCCACCTCCAAGAGGCACCCCGACAGCACGTTTTCTCCAAACAAGACGGGTCTGAGGGGCGCCGATGCGCACAGACCCCTCCCGGCTGTGAAAAAAGGAGTCCGCCTCTTACTACCCGAGCTAAACAAAAGGAAAGATCCACTACAAAGCTCTCCTTGAGCCTGGCCGGTGTGCTCAGTGGGTTGAGCATTGTCCTAGGCACCAAAAGGTTGCCAGCTGGATTCCCGGCCAGGGCACAGGCCCGGGTTGGGGGATCCATCCCCAGTGGGGGTTGTGCAGGAAGCAGCCGGTCCATGATTCTCACTGTTGTTTGTCTTCCTCAAATCAATGAAACTATTTTTTAAAGTTTTTCTTGAGACGCAGAGAGAAAGCGACAAGCAGAGCGAGTCTCCGTGCTGAGGACACTCGGTCCCCCAGGCTGAGCCGGCGCCTCCAGAGACACCAGGGCCGGCTCGTTCACTGGGAACGCGGAGCCTGATCGGGACAAAGCTCTTGTCTCCACCAAGGGCTCCATGTGTCACTCTCTTACTGATGCCCAACACCTCGGGCACAAACCACGTGACCATCTTAACGACGACGACGACAAAGCAGGAGAAACCCCTCCCTGCGGCTAAGTAAACAGCTGAACCCAAAGTCACCGCACTGGCTCCATCCCAAACGGGCACAGCCTCCCTCCAGCAGGTTACCTGGCTGCCAGAGGCTCAGGGCCGCCGCAGTGTCGCTCCTGCCGGCACGGAGGGCGCGCACGGGCCTGCCCAGCTGGTAACCTGGATGCACAGCAAGCGGGGGTCAGGCGAGGCCAGCGCAGCCGCCGGCAGCGGGGAACAGGGGGGGAGCACGGGGGACGCACGGGGGACAGCCGGCGGGCTGCGGCCGTCACTGTCCTGCGAAGATGCTCGCTGACTCAGAGATAAACGTGAGACTCGGGAAGGGGATGAGCGGCAGGTGCCCCTGTGGGGTTGCTCCGCCGAGCAGGCGGCTCAGCGAGTCCTGGTGAGTGACAGGCGTGGGGCTTGGGGGGAGGGAGGGTTGGTAAAGCAGGAGCAAGCCAAGGAGCCCCCCACTCCCCAGCAGGTCAGCTCAACCCCAGGCCGGGCCAGGGCCCGCTCCCAGTGAGGAGAGACAGGCGGATCACAAGCTCACACCGGACGTTACTCGCCATCTCCCCCCGATCCCTGACGCCTCGGGCCGGGGTGCTGGCCGGACACTTGTGAGGTGGGCGGCTGGCGTGTACTCTCACCTGGGTTCCCAGACCTCTCCTCCCCGGGGCCGCTGTTATGGCTTAAAAACCTCACTGTGAACCGCTGCGTCAGGGTTCCTGGAGAGAATACAAACGGAACGAGAGCCGTCTCACTGGGAAGGGGTGCCGCCCGCCCGCCCGCAGCGGGCTCTCTCCCGGCAGCTGCACTCTGACGTGTACACAAGCCGCCTTCTTATGTCACGTCGCACACACCGACAAGCCGGCCTGTGTCTGACTGCTCTGGTGGCGGAATCTCAAAGCGGGAAAGCCGCCCCGCTGCCTCCCCGTACCTGTCTGGTGGGGGTGGAGCCTCGCCCTGACGATCCTGATGTGCACTTCGCTGATGGTGCGGTTGTTCCACCGGAAGAGATAGTGTCCCTCCACAGTCACGTTCCTGGGGGCCGATCCAGGAGGTAGCAGTGTTTCTGCGGAGGAAAGAACACGTTCACCGGGGATCCGATCCCGCGGCCTGGCTCGCAGCCCGAGGACAGGCTCGGCGAGATGCTGGTTAAAGGGGAGGCTCCCTGCCGCGCGGCAGCCACCCCACTGAGCTCGTGCAGGAAGAAGCGAAAGCGAGAAGTGAAAACGGCCCTAAAAAATGGCATAAACACGTGACCCCGAGTACCTGTGCCCGTGACGACCTGGCCCGGGTCAGCTGCCTCCTCGTAGGTCACGTGCGGGATGACGACGCCTGAGAGAGACGGGATTAACGTCCACGGGCGCCGGCCTGGCGGGGCCGTGTGGACGGGAAGAGAAAGCCTGTCCCGCAGGTGTGGGCCCTGCGTGGCCGGGTCTGTGTGCCAACCACCTCTCTCCCACCCCGAGCACCACCGAGTGGGAACCCCGTGGCCGGCCCCTTTACACTGAGGAGGGTCGGCGACAAGGTCTGGAAAGAAACTGCCAGGAGAAGAGCCGGGCACACTGCCAGGATGGACATGGGCAGCCCCTTTAGAAAGCAGCTTGGTTAGGGGACCGCAGGACCCCGCGATCCCACCGCGGATATCCCGGAAACGGGAACCTGCCCGGCCGCCTGGCTCAGCCTAGGAACCAGGAGGTCACGGTTCGATTCCTGGTCAGGGCACAGGCCCAGGGTTTCCGGCTCCGTCCCCAGTGGGGGGTGTGCAGGAGGCAGCTGATCCATGATTCTCTCTCCTCATTGGTGTTTCTCTCTCCCTCTCCCTTCTTCTCTGAGATCAATAAAAATATATTTAAAAAAATAAAATAAAATAAGCCTCCGCTTCCTCAATGGGATTAAGTGTTTCCTGTCGCTGCAGATGGGCACTGCAGTTCTCAGGCGATGAGCGCTGACCTCGCCCTGGGGCCTGCGCTCAGTCCGGCCGCCGCGCCTACCTCCCACAGTGCCCGCCTTTATCCCGGCGTCTGGGGCGCTGCCCGGTTCCTGGTAGGAGTCCAGGTCAGTAACGCAGCGAACGTCGAAGTTCTGCAGGAATCCCACCGGGGCGTCCTGAACACACTGCCCGGCCAGGGTCACCTGCGGGCGAGGGGACACCCTGCACTTAGCACCGGCTGATCAGCAAACACAGGCGGCTTCCGAAGAGGGTCTCCCCACAGCCCCCGCGCCCACTGCTGGGTGCGCTGGGCTCGCCCCCCGCCTCACTGGCTGACCACCTAGACCAGTGTTTCCCAAACTTCTCTCAGGATGAGAATCACCTGGTGGAGTTGTTAAACTACAGATTCCTGAGTCCCAACTAAGTCAAGTATACACTTTTACCTATATGTTCCCAAAAATTCTAATTTAGCACTTCTCAGTTGGGATTCAGGAATCTGCAGTTTAACAACTCCACCAGGTGATTCTCATCCTGAGAGAAGGTTGGGAAACACTGGTCTAGACCACCAAGGGCCACCTGCTCGTCAGCCATCACAGCGATAACCTTTCCAAGGAGACAGCTGATCGATGGGAAGAATAAGCCGCTGGGGGTGTTTTTAGAGCAAAACGTGTTAAATCAAAAACCGGGGGAGACAGAGAAAAGGCTGCAGCACATCCCGCTGGGACTGTTACCTGAGGGACAGTGAGATAGGCCTGAGCGGCAGTCATCACGGGGTCTCCCTGTTTGTACCCCAAGTCCGACATGTCCTTCGGGTCAGCGTGCAGGTACGGGGCAAAGGTGGTGGGCTGCCCCGAGGACCTGGAAGTCAACGAGAAAGACGCTCACTGACTGACACTGTCAGCTCTTACCTGCCGAGCGCACGTGTTCTTTCTCACCGAGAGGAAGGGAGAGGGACAGAGTTAGAGACATGGATCAGCTCCCTCTGCGGCGCCCTCCCCAGCCCGGGGACACTCACACGGCCCCGCGGTGGAAGAAGCCCAGGAAGGGCGAGTTGGCGGGCGAGGACTGCACGCACAGGAACGGGAACCAGCCGGGGGCCCCGGGCGCCCTCCGCGCGGAGCAGAGCTGGTCGAAAGGCGGGCTGACGTCCCCTCCAAACACGCCGGCGAAACAGGCCCCCCGGAAGAGCTGGGCGGCATCGGGGGAGCATTCCTGGAAGGAAGGAAGGAAGGGAGGAAGGAAGGGAGGGAGGGAGGAAGGGAGGAAGGGAGGAAGGGAGGAAGGGAGGAAGGAAGGAAGGGAGGAAGGAAGGGAGGGAGGGAGGGAGGGAGGGAAGAAGGAAGGAAGGTAGGTAGGTACAGGGGCGCCGGGAGGTCACAGGTCTGTCCCTGTCGGGGAACGTGCCTGGGCCTCGGACTCCATCCCCCCGATGTTGATGTCGCTTCCCCATGTTCCTCTCTCTCCCCCTCTGCCTTCCCCTCTCTCTCTGAAATCGGTGAGGACTATTTGAAAGAAGGAGAAGAGGACTCGGCGCACCTGGTCGCAGCAGCAGCGCACGTCGCAGGCGCCGGCCGTGAGGTTGCAGGGGCACGGGCCCAGCGGCTGGTGCACCTGGTCGGGGATGGCGGTCACGTTCTCTGCGAGGAACCCCGGAGCTCAGCTGGACCGCCCCGAACAAGCCCCGCCACGTCCCCGACACCGACCAACGGACCAAGTCCCGTCCCCCAGACCCCGTTCCCACCGCCACGCCAGGAGCCCTGCCGGGAGCTGTGCATCAGACACAGGGAAACCCAAACACCGGGAAACAGGCAAAGCGGACCCTGGAGGTGAGCACCACGTGTCAGCGCCAGCCACCCCAGCGAAAGCTGGAAATGGCGTGGGCGCCCTCACTGAGAGGTCAGTTGAATGAAACCACGGTATATTCGCACAGGGCACTATTGACAGCTGCTCAACGGAACGAGGCAAACCTAGGTGTATTCATATGGAGCAATCTCCAGTTTGTATTTAAATCTGTTAACTAGTTATCATTGTGCTACTGTTTGATGACATCATCTTAATATATTTTATTGATTTTTTACAGAGAGGAAGGGAGAGGTACGGAGAGTTAGAAACATCAATCAGCTACCTCCTGCACAGGTCCTACTGGGGATATACCCACAACCAAGGTACATGCCCTTGACGGGAACTGAACCTGGGACCCTTCAGTCCGCAGGCCGATGCTCTATCCACTGAGCCACACCGGTCAGGACCATGCATTTTTTAGAAGGTATAGAACAGTGCCCTGGCCAGCAGGGCTCAGTTGGTTGGATCATCATCCCCAACACCTGTCAGGGCAGATACCCAGGTTGCGGGTTCAATCCCTGGTTGGGGCATGTACAGGAGGCAACCAGTCCATGTTTCTTTCTCACATCAACCTCTCTCTCCTCTCTTTCTTCCTCTCTCTAAAAAAGGAAATGTTTAAAAATCAATAAAAGGAGCCAAAACCGGTTTGGCTCAGTAGATAGAGCGTCCGCCTGGGGACTGAAAGGTCCCGGGTTCGATTCCGGTCAAGGGCATGTACCTTGGTTGCGGGCACATCCCCAATAGGGGATATGCAAGAGGCAGCTAATCAATGACTCTCTCTCATCGATGTTTCTAACTCTCTATCCCTTTCTCTTCCTCTCTGTAAAAAACCAATAAAAGCATGTCCTTAGGCAGAGATTAAAGAGACTCCACTTGCCTGACACACTCTGGGCCAGAGAGGAATTGGCGTAGATTTCCACTTGGATGAGCAGGTGCGCTAAGCAGACGGCGTTGTGCGATGCCGACACCAGGAGGGTTTGGAGGACGCACGGGGCCTCCGGGAAGGGGCGGGTCCCGTTGGAGGAACAGGCTGGCGGGGCCCTCTCCAGCCTCACCGTCACGTCCCACGCGTTCTGGAAGGAAGCAGATCGCTGCCCTTTCCGCACCGGCCATGGTGAGAGTCCCTCACGGGAACGCCGCAGCGCCCGGGGCCCCGGGGCACGGCTCCACCGGAGGACTGGATACAAAGGCCCTGGTTCCGGCCGGTGCCACCCTCCACCGCTCCACACGCAAACCCGACTCCCCCTCCGGTTCCCGCCACAGAGAGCAACGTGTGCCAGCCCGGAGAAAGCGCAGCACAGGTGTGGACGTTCACGCGGTTTATCTAGCTTACGTTCCTAGCAGCGGGAGAGGAAAACACCGAAAAATAAATAAAAATTTTCAAAAAGGTATGAAAACAGTACCTGGGGTGCAAAATCTGTCTTTTTCATCCTCGATAAGCCCTAGATTTGCCCTGGCTGGTGTTGCTCAGTGGATAGAGCATTGGCCTGCAGACTAAAGGGTCCCAGGTTCAATTCCTGTCAAGGGTCCCGCCCACAGCATCCAGGGTTGCAGAGTCGATCTCCAGTAGGGGGCGTGCAGGAGGCAGCCAATCAATCATTCTCTCTCATCGTGGATGTTTATCTCTCTCTCTCTCTCTCTCCCTCTCTTTTCCTCTCTGAAATCAATAAAAATATATCAAAAATAAAAATAAGTAAACCCTAGAGTTGATGCCTTGCACGAATCAGGCACTCCATCAAACGTTTACTAAATGGAAGGGCTGGCAGAGGTTGGTGGTTAAGAAAGCTTTGTGAGTCACAGAATCACCGAGAAAAATGCACACCCGCACGTGATTCACACACCATTTCGGAGGGCCCCTGCAGCTCGTCCAGGGACCCCCAGCCCCAGGGTGAGGACCTCCGGGCTGGATGGGTGCCCGCGGGGCGGGGCCGGACAGCCCACGGCCAGCGGCATTTCCAGCGGGAGGCAGTCCCAGGAAGAAGGCACTACACGCGGGTCCCGCAGCTCCCACGGGGCGGGGCGCACCTCCGGCCTTACCACGTTGGGGGTCACTGTCAGACTCCAGGCTCCCGTGTCGTTGTTCCGCTCGCCACACGTGGGAACCGGCAGGGATCCTGCAGGAGGCAGAATGCAGGGCGGCACTGACCACGGCGAAGGGGGTGCACCCACTGGCACGGAATCCCCCGCCAGGCCTGGGCCGGCCCTTTGCAAGCTGTAGGCCTCCGGGCAAGGGACCGCCTCTCTGCACCTCAGCATCCCCATGTCTAACGGGCTCACAAGGCCACTGTCTTCATCCCGACAACAAGGTGAGTGCCAGGCATTGTGGCCGCGGGCTTTCTTGTGGGGTCGCCTCTGGTCCACATCAGCCCCATCCCCATCCCCATCCTGACTCCGCGGGTGGACGGGGGCAGGGGACCCCGGGGGCCACCTCCCCAGCCTCTCGGCCGGCCCGGACCTGGTCCAGCGCCCACCCTTCCCGCCCGGCCGGGCTTTACCCGCCTGGTCCTGCAGCAGCGACAGGGACACGGCCGCGTCCTCGGGGGCTCCGAGCAGGGCCGCGCTGGCCACCGGGCCGGACGCGCGGATGGACGCGGGGAGGAAGCCTGGCGGAGGGGGGCCCAGGGAGGGTCAGGCGCGGCGGGCCCGTGCCCGCGGGGGAGCCCGTGCCCGCGGGGGTGACGGCGGCCCGGCCCCTACGCTCCCCTCCCTCCCGGCCCGCGGGCCCCTTCCCCGGACACACCCGGGTGCCCCCGCAGCGGCCTCGGGACGCCCAGCAGGAGGAGGAGCCCCAAGAGCGGCGGGGCCAGCGGTGGCGAGCCCATGTCCGGGCCCTCGCCGGCCGCCACACCGAACCGCGCCGCCTCAGGAGCCGGGAAGCGCCCGGAGGCCGCGCAGAGGCCCCCGTCTCCCCTCCGCCGCCATCTTGTCAAGCGAACGCCGGGAGCTATGGCAACCACCAATCGGCCGCCGGCCTGCGGAGCGTCGCGTCGGGATTGGACCAGAGGCAGAGGGCCCGCCCCAGGCCCCGCTCACAGCATCCCGGCCCCGCCCACACCCCTTGCCCTTTTGTATGTTGTTTGATACAGTCTGCTTTTGAAGGTCTCAACACCCCGAAAGCAGACTGTATCAAACAACATACAAAAGGTTTTGCCCAGCATGAGGACAGGTGCAAAAGTAGCAGAAATTAGCCGGGCAAAAAATGTAACAGTATTTTCACAAATAACTTTGGCAAGATTTGAAATTAAAGTTCTTCAGAAATAAATAAAAATTTGATATTTGACCAAATCCAGTTAACAAGTACACAGCTGAAGCAGAGTTGAGTGAGCATGAAATAAACATTAAGAGAAAATAACTCAGGAAAATATTAAAGTTTAAATTATTTTATTACAAAAATTTATATAAAATAAACCATAAACACAACCATTAAAAATAAAACAAACAGAACTAAGACATGTATATAAAAACATTTCCAGTGAAAATTAAGAACCTTATCAAACTTCTTGAAATTGTCTTTTAGATATACAATGCTTTCTTTCCTAGACTTAAAATAGGGATTTCCGTTACACTTAATGAGGCTATGAATATTAAATATTATTTTTAAAAAGACAGATTCTCAAACTCAAGAATTAACAAATACTTGCAAAGTTATCACAAAAATCTTTATGTAGTTAATAAAATCCTAAGTCCAGGATACAAAACCTATCTGAAATAATCTAATCAAACACCACAAGTTACTTAAATGAGACTGAGCTTCCTAGATGGTGGAGAAAATTTAAATCTCATTTATAGACAAGATTGGATACACAATCTGTCAACATATTTTTTTGTTTCCCTTGGCAACATACTTTTAAAAACAAACCAAATCAGCCACTGTTCCTGAAAACCCTCCCCACGCTATGCTGGAATTTAAAAGGACTTCTAATAACTTCAAGGTCACACGGAAAAGTAAGTTTCTTATTGCTGAAATTACAAATATTTTTTTCGTTTGAACCGAAATTTTCAGTATTACATCCGAAGCTTCTAGAGATCAGTTCGCCAATATTAATACTTTTATTTCTTTTCCTTGGTAAAAAAGAACGGATCCAGTCTGCAGGTGACAACTATAAAGACTCCATCCTCCCCTGTGGTACCCTCCCAGCCCAGACATCAGTGTTCACAAATGATCCCTTCGCCCGATTGTTTTTGAAGAAGTTGCCACCAGATTCCTGCACTCACTCACCTGACTCTTTTAAAGTCATTTCGCACTGAATCCGTGACAAACTATTGTCATTATTTGGGTATCGTCACACAAAGGAATAAGTAACTGCAAACATCTGAAGCTGAACCTCAAAGCAGACAACAAGGGTTTGAGAGTGGATCAAGGATGTAAGATGCTGCACGTTGATTAGCGCCATCACTCCACTTTTTCTAAAACTGTGTAATGCTTCCCAGTGAGAAGCTCTAAAGGCTACGACCAGTCAGGACAGGCTGGTGTGACACAAGATTGTGTGAGAGAACCCTCCGGAAGCATTCTAGGGCCTGGACTCTGCAGAGAAGGGCTTCCGGTACAGCATCCCCGCAGGAGAGGGTGATCTCCAGGACTGCACCCTGTGAGGAGCCGCATTAAGAACTCGTACACGTGTCTCTGCTTTCTCAGAGCCTCCTTATAAAGACTCCCGCCCCCGGGCCCCGTTTCTCCAGGCAGCGCCGGGAGACGGAACGCTCCATCATCATGCAGTCGCTTTCAGCTTCTTTTTCTTGGCCTTCAGCACGGGAGGGAGAGAGATCTTAAAGGCCGTCCTGAAAGACACGGGGAGGAAGTCGCTGTAACGCGCTGACTCTGGCGCGGGAGGGGCGCAGCCACCCAACCCCAGGGAGACTTACTCGCAGGTCGTGCAGATGGGGCTGAAGTTGCAGAATACTGTGAAGGCAGAAAACAGAGAAAAGCCAGGCTGGCGGGAAACCGTACCGTGCGGCTAGCCTCCGGCCTCCCGAGACACGGCAGAAGGAACACGGCGGCCGTGAACTTACTGGACAAGCACACGGAGCACACGTAGCCGATCTCAATGAGGTTGCGGTGGCAGAAGCAGGCGGCCCGGTAGTCCACGTGGATCGGGGGCGGGAGGGTTAACTGAGATCTCTGGTCTTGATCAGGAAGAAAGAGCCACTGTAAGAAAATAAGTTAAAAAACCTTTTTATTATTCATTCAGCAATCACTGAGCGCCTCCCAGACAGGCACTGCTCCGCCAGCAGGCAGGAATGCAGCTTTCTGCACACGGCCTGAAGCTCTCAAAGACCATGGAAAGCCCCCTTCTCAGTTCCGTGACCACCACGTCCCCCTTCTTCCTTTCCGCCAATGACTGGCGCCCGCCATGCTGCGCCCATCCCTTCCCCAGGAGATGGGCACGGCTCCTTACCAGCAAGTACTGCAGGAGGGAGGGCATCTGAGGCACCTTCAGGTACAGGCCCCCCGTGATGTCACACGCCTGCAAGACACACCACCCTCCTGCCAGACCGGCTCGCACACATGGAACCACAGGACAGAACATACCCCGCTTTCGTAACCACCACCGCCCAGCATTCACCTAGAATGTACCTGCTGGAGGAGTCCTGAATCGGAGTCTAAGACACAGGCATCGATCAAAATGTTCTGAAATGGATGTTGTGGAAATATTAACAAGAATGACTGATTTACACTCAGAATCTATGTGCCGAGCTCTGCTCTTGAAACTTAGTATCTAATACGCATAACCGTGCGAGGCAGGTCTCCGACCAGCACCCTGCAGCCCAGGCCGGGGCCAGGCGTGGTCACAGAGCCGGGGAGGCAGTGGGGTCAGCCCTAGCTGGCCTGCCCCCAAGGCCCATGGTCTTTTCACTGCCTCACGTGGGCACTCCAGACGGAGAAGCGTATATGCAACTATGGCACGGAGATTGTAACAGGAGTTTAACATATCAGAGAAAACGGCATGTATCAGTGGCACTCCACAAGGCACAGAGCACACTGTACAGCCAGAGACTCTTGGCCTGGGTCCGCGGATGGCCGATGGGTCCATGAAGGCCCGGGAACTGCGTTAACCCTGCCTGAGTGCATGTCTGTCTGGGGCTCATCCTCATGGGCCAGGACTCCAATGGCCGTATGAACTATGGGGTGCAGATCCCTCACCCATTCATAAGGCTACTGAGTCAGACCGCCCTCAGCGGGCCGTTAGGAAAAGCAGTCAGTTCCCCGTTCTGAGCACCCGGAGAGGAGGGCGTCCGCGCACCTGCTTCTGCGCCGCGAAGATGACGTTCATGAAGTTCATGTACTGCAGGGCGCTGTCCGCCGCCGCCTTGATCACCTGCGGTCACAGCCGTCAGCACCTGCAGGCGCCCGCCTCCCCAGGAGGTCCCGCTGCTCTCACAGCCTTTCCCACTGCCTCCCTCGCCGTCCTCAGGAAAGGGCCCCATCGGGGAGAGGAGACGGGAAACCCCCAAACCCACCACCCCAGAGGCAGCCCCCTAACAGTGTCTGGAGAGCAGCTCTGGGCCGCCATGCCCTCACACCCACCGCACACACAGCGGGCCGGTCCTCCCCGGGGTGCTGCCACCTGCTTCTCGGGCTTCTATGTCCTTCCTGCCAACTCCCGCTATTTACCCAGATCCCTGCAGGGGCCTCGGGAGCGGCGGCAAGCCTCGGTGTAGGCAGTGCCCTTCGCACAGCCCCAGGATGAGCTCCAGAAATCATCGAGACCGCACATCCCACCCTGACCCTGACCCTGACCCTGACCCTGACCCGGCGGATGACCACTGCCGGGAGAGCGGCACTGTTTCTCCCCTCAGTGACGCCATGTGACACGGACAGAGCCAACCCCCAGCCGCTAGGGGCAGACACAAACATAGTAATAACTGTAAAGACCTTACCAGCACCCGGGACTTCATCTCCTGGTTGTCTGTGGGGAGAAAAGGGCTGCGATGTAACTGAGCTTAAGCGTGTTGTGAGGTCTCCTAACCAACCCCAGGCGGCCCACCAGTTACGGGCGAGATGAGGCTCAGTCCCACAGGAAACGTAGGCGCCTACCTTTAACCTCCTTGTTCATCCTGTGGATGTCTGATTGTCTTCGCATTAAGGAATTTTAAAGTATCATTGACTTCATCAGTATTCATAGTAAACAAAAAATAACCCCAGATTTACTTAAATAAACCCCGCATCCCCAAACGGAGAGAGATCTGTTCCCTTCACCGGGACAGACACCTAAAACAAAGGACTGGAGGTCTCCAAAGTACCTCTGTCCCAGAAAATACAATGGCCACCACGGACCCCCCACACCCAGATTGGACCACTGGGACCACAGCCAGCCCGTCAACCAGCCGGTCAGCCAGCCGGTCAGGGGGGATCTGGAACCTGAAGACCACAGACACCACCCTCAAAGACACAGACATCGAAATGCTCAGAGGGCTGTGGGCCCCACACTGACCGCAGAGTAGCCCGCTGGCCTGTGGAGCAGCGGCGGCTCGCCTGCCGAGCACCAGGGCGGTGAGTGGCTTTTATAATCAAGCAGAAATGAAAAAACAACTCCCCAGTCTGCCTCACCAAGAAACGAGGCAGCAAGGACGTGCCCGGGAGGACTGTGAGCAGGCCTGGCCGGGTAGCGCCGTTGGTGAGAGCGTCGTCCCCACACAGAGGTTGCAGGTTCGATCCCCGGTCTGGGCACGTACAAGAAGCAACCAATGAATGCGTGAGTAAGTGGAACAGCACATCGACGTTTCTCCCCACATCACAACAAAAGCATTAGCGTTCTCCCACTCGTCCCACTCCGAGTTCCTCAGCTTGCCCACAGACACGGCAAAGCCACCGCTTCGCAAGGCTCAGCCTTCCTTCCCGTGGACACATGAACGTGGACACAGGGGCCAGGCGGCACCCCAGGAAGACACGTTTCTCACGGAGGACACACGCGTGACCACACGGAGGAGGATACAGCACAGGGCTTTGGCCAGGGACCCCGCCAGCAGGGTCTCTGTGTGCTGCCCCTTTATGTCGCCTGCGAATAGAAATAAGCAGCATTAAAAGGGGATTTCCTGGCATTTTCTTCAATTAAAAACATTATTAAACCAAAGTGTTCTTCTTCATGAGTGAAAATAATACTTTAAACAAAATAAAAAACATGTATTTCAAGGAAAGGGCATAAATAGAAGGAAAAGTGGTCCAAAAAGAGGAAAAGCAGACCCACAGGACAGGCTTAGAAGCCAGAGCGTGCTTCCAGCAGCGGGGCCAGCGCAGGGCGAGGCTGCGGGGGCAGGGAGAGGAGGCAGGTAAGGCCTCCAGGCCCACGTTCAACTCCGTTCGCAAAATAACAGCGGAGGGAAAAGCTCTTACTCTTGGTCATCAGGTCCTTGATCTCGTCCACAATGACTTCATTTGCCGCTGTCAGCAGCTCGTACTTCCCGTCTTTGCTCCCCGAGGGGTTATATTCCGAAGCGGGGTTGCCAGGGTCCCCGAAGAAGTCTCCGAGTCGCCCGTTCCTCCCAGGGTACAGGAACCGGCTGAAACGGCAGGGGAAGGCTGCTTACACCGGGACGCAGCCCCCTCACTAGACGTGAGGGTGACCTTCAGCAGAGAAAACCCGCAAAAGCCACATTAACTCTGGGTCACAAGATCTATAATAAATTCCATTTAAAAACCTACAGCCCTGGCTGGTGTGGCTCAGTGGATAGAGCGTAAGCCTGCGGACTAAAGTCCTGGGTTCAATTCCAGTCAAGAGCACGTGCCTGGGTTTCAGGCTGCATCCCCAGCGGGGGGCGTGCAGGAGGCAGCTGGTCAATGATTCTCTCTCATCACTGATGTTTCTCTCTCTCTCTCTCCTTCTCCCTTCCTCTCTGTAGACAGGTTTGTGCACCACTGTCCCTTCAGCCCAGCACCAGCGGTCGGAGCTGGTGTGGGTTAAGGGCCAATTGATAAGCACAATCCTTACTTACCAACACGGGAATCACACCCAGAGCCGAGGAGCAGTCCCACTGGGAGTGAGGCGGCCAGGAGCAGGGCTGGCTGAAGGGCAGTGGAATCCCAGCGCTCTCCCGCCTGCCCCGCCCCGCAGACCCCCCAGGAGAGCAGAGCCGGGGCTGCCACCATCAGTGATGCTCCCTCTGCCCCAGGACAAGGTGAGGTGTACGTTAGACGCGCACCCGACCAGCTCCCTGTCTCCCGGCCTGGAGGTTCCCTGTGCTCATACCCTCAGGTGTGCCTGTCCCGCTTCCTGATGTGTGAGTGCTGCTCAGAGATGCAGACAACACACAGCAGGCACAGGACACGCTAACAGCAGGGAATCCGCCTGCCGCCCTACCTCTCCTGGATGTGGCTGGCGATCACGGCCAGCTTGTTGGCCCGGTTCATGAACAAGTGCGAGTTCCCCAGCACCATCACGGCGTCCATGCATTTCGACAGCGTGAACTGAAAAAGTAAAAGCACAGAACTGTGGTCATAGTTACACAGCTCTCCTGTGGGTTTTACTAAAAATCAACCAATTGTGCGGGCACATCCCCAGTAGGGGGTGTGCAGGAGGCAGCTGGTCAATGATTCTCTCTCATTGATGTTTCTAACTCTCTATCTCTCTCTCTTCCTCTCTGTGAAAAATCAATAAAATATATTAAAAATTAACCAATTATACATTAAAATGGATGCATTTTATGGTACAAAAATACCTTACTCAAGCTATTTCTTTTTTAAAGCAATATAAACACATACTCAGGTAAACTAGAATTAGCCAAAGGCCCTCTCCAGCAATCGTACCTGGGATTCCTTTAACGCTTGCTTTCCCCACCAGATTGGGTTGACATCAACTATAATCACTAGGAGATTCAATTCATCTTCTGAAAATATTAACAAAAAAAAAACATGAGCCTCATGAAAGTGAAAAGCTAACAGTCTACATGCCTCTACATGCCTGTGATCTGACAATCCTGAGACTAACAGAAGGCCAAGCTCTCTCAAACATTTAAAGCTCCGTGGCCCCGAGCAAGCCCTCGCCTGCTCTGGCCACTCAACAGCCTCTCACATCAGCTCCATGAGGTGGGGAGGGGGGGCATCTGTTTTGTCACTATCTCCTGTCCCTCACCTGCTGCACAGCCACACAGGGTGTGTGGTAAACATCAGACAGACCCAAAATATTTGCATTTTTGTTTATTTTTGAAAAACGTTTTTTGTTGGCTTTAGAGCAGTGGTCTCAACCTTCCTAACGAATGCCGTGACCCTTTAATACAGTGCCTCATGTTGTGGGGACCCCCCAACCATAAAATTATTTTCGTTGCTACTTCATAACTATTTGGGCTACTGTTATGAACTGTAATGTAAATATCGGTGTTTTCCGATGGTCTTAGGCTCTACAGCAGCGGTTCTCAACCGGTGGGTCGCTAGCAGGGTCTCCAATGACAGTTATACGAAAGAGCATTTCACAATCAACGCTGTTTCCGTGTGGATGAAATGTGGCGGTCCTGATTTTGCAAAGGAAAGGCGCCTGCTGGGAGTCCCGTGGCCTGCTGGCCACCAGCCGGGCAGGTCTGGCTGCTCGGAGCCCGCTGCCCAGTGCGGACCGCAGGGCTGACCCTCCTAACGGCGCTCCGGGCACGACCTCCCTTCACAGCTCCCTGTGCTCCGTTCTCATCGCTTCCCACGAGGCTGGGACTCCTTAGCGAATGAGGGCTTTTGCCCGCCCGGGCCGGCGGGGCCCCGTGGGCCGGAGCGGCCCCGTGCACCGAGGGTGCATGCTCACTCCTCTCTCTGCAGCCCCTGCGGCTGCCCGGACGCCCATCTAAGCGCCGCGCCTCCTTCGCCTCCTCCTCACACGCTGACACGTCACCCGTGAGCCGCTTTCACAGCTCCGTCCCCGTCAGCATCCTTTCTATTCACTGGCCTCTGTCTGCCTCACCCGCTGGGCTGTGCCCTCCACGGGGGCCGTGCTGGCTCCCCGCTGCTATTGCACAGCAAGCAATGCCGGGCCCGCAGGCGGGAGCCAGCAGCAGCTCCGGAATGAGCACATTCGCTGCCAACCAGGTGCCCCCGGCCCAAACACGCAGCCATCTGCCGGTTCCGGGCGGCCCATCCCACCAGCCCCGGTCCCGGTCCCAACCGGCGCGGCCCTCACCGTCCATGGTGGCCTGGGATCCCTCAGCGCAGAGCTCCCGGAAGTCAAGTGAGCATCCCGGAAGTCGCGCATCTCCACTTCCGGCGCTTCCGAGTGACGTTGGCGGTTGGGCCCATACCCAGCGCGACACCCAGGCCCCGCCCCCCGCGCGCCGGAAGTGGAGTGCGGAGCGGCGCGGCGCGCTGTCAGACTCTGAGATCCCGAGCCGGCGCGGTCGCGGGACGCCAGCGGGCAGCACGGGCGGCTCCGGGCCCCTCGGGCTCCGCGGTCCGGAGGGCACCATGGACGACAAGGGTAAGTGGGGCCGGGCCGGGCCTGCCGGGTCTAGAGCGGGGCCGCGCAGGGGTCCCTGCACCTCGCACGCGCAGGCTGGGCTCCGGGAGAGAGCGGCCGCTTTCCGAGCTCCGGCTGCTCGGCTGGATGTGGTTCCTCTAATCCCTCTCGTGGTCCTGGGTCCGGGGGCTGGGCCCTGAGCGTGTCCGCAGACACCCCCGCTCCCCACGCTTCTTGGCCTTGCAAGCCTTCGCAGTCCTGATCTCCCCGCAGGCGGAATAGGAGTGACTCTTGAACTGTTGAATCTGGCATTAGAGTCAGCAGAATAAGGCGTGTTGGATGTGCTCGCCTAGTGTGGTTATCAAAGCGTTTTTTAGGAGATAATAAACTAATACACATGTAATGTTCACGTTAAGCAAATAAAAGGTGGTTAAGCAAATACAAGTAAATAAGTCTGCATTGAATAGGCGTGACCTAGCATAGACTGTCTGCAGGGACGGGTACAGGAGACACTGGTAAGGTGGTTGAGTGGGGTTCTCAGGACGCAGGGTCCAGGATAAGAGGGAGAATGGCCCCTAAGTCTCATCTGTGCCCCCATTCGCCATTATCCCCTGACAGCCAGACACCTGCGCAAGAAAGCTGTCTAAGGTGAACGGTGATTGACAAGCTCTCTGGCCTCGAGGAGAATTTGATGCATCACTTTTTCCTCTCTTCCCAGAGCTAATCCAGTACTTTAAGTCTCAGATGAAAGAAGATCCCGACATGGCCTCGGCGGTGGCTGCCATCCGGACGCTGCTGGAGTTCTTGAAGCGGGATAAAGGTGAGGGTCGCCGCGGCGCACACGGGCCCTAGGACAGTCTCCCGACATCTGTGTCCCTGTCACCCCGAGCTCAGCTTCTTCCTTCCCTGTTCTCCCTTTGACCCTGAGAGAGCCCTCAAGTTAAATTCTGGCATTAAGTCCGTTCATCCCGATCGCCTGCCAGGTCAGGCATTCCACGTGTGAGCATCCGGGGAGAGCGAAGAGGAATAATGAAGCTTCTTTAATCCCTGGACATCGTGTCTCCATCTGCTCCCAGTAACACCCAAACCCCTGGTTCTCGCTGCTCCGCCTCCCAGACCTCACCTGCCTGGGCTACTTAATGTCCTCCGTTCTCTCTCTCTCTGTCTCTCTCTCTCTCTCTTTCTCTCTCTCTTACCTGTGCTTTGGCCAAGCTGGCCTCTTTCTCAGACCCAGGTTGTTTCCATCTCGTGGCCTTTGCCCCTGGGACCTGTCCCACTGGATCTTATGTGGCTGGACCCTTCCCTCTTCATTTAAAGGGCCCCCACTCCTAGAAGCCATGCCTGCTCGCCTGACCACAGCTTCACCTTGCCTATCATTTTTCTCTTTTCTGTCCTCATTACTCTGTAATTCCCGTCCCGATTTCGCTGGGTACCCGTTTCTTTTCTGCCTCTCCCACTAGAGAGTTCATCAGAGCAGCGACCCTGTCTGTCGTGTTCCCTGGCGTCTCTCTGGCATCTAGACTAGCATAACTGTACATCGTAGATGAATGAGTGAGTGAGTGAATGACAGACCCACCGAGGGCCTGTGATGCGAAGGTGAGCGTCACGTTTCTCATGTGATCGGCCCAGGGGAGACGATCCAGGGCCTGAGGGCGAACCTCACCAGAGCCATCGAGACCCTGTGCGGCGTGGACTCCTCCGTGGCCGTGTCCTCGGGCGGCGAGCTCTTCCTGCGCTTCATCAGCCTCGCGTCCCTGGAGTACTCGGTGAGCCGCCGCCCGGGCCCTCTCCCGCGGCTCTCCGGCTGCAGACCTTCCCCGCTTCTGCCTCATCCTGCCCTTCCCCTCCTAGGACTACTCCAAGTGTAAGAAGATCATGATTGAGCGGGGAGAGCTTTTCCTCAGGAGGATATCGCTGTCGAGAAGGAAAATCGCGGACCTGTGCCACACTTTCATCAAAGACGGGGCGGTGAGTAAGGGGCCGTGGTAATGGAGCGAGGGCTTTGGAGGGAGGACTCCAAGGTGACTTCCTGCCTCTGCCGTGCTCCCTGCTGAGTGGGCGGAATATCAGCGCCCACCTCGCCGGGTGGTTGTGAGGATAGCCAGGCGGTGTGTGTAAGGACTGTGTGCTGGGCCTGGCACACAGCAGGCACTACATAAATGCAGGTATGATCGTAGACGGTTGTCACTTTAAACGGGCAGA
Organism: Pipistrellus hanaki; assembly: GCF_964339955.1. NCBI lineage: Eukaryota > Metazoa > Chordata > Mammalia > Chiroptera > Vespertilionidae > Pipistrellus > Pipistrellus hanaki. The sequence goes on from NC_140521.1 coordinate 1,260,076, forward strand.
GAAAAACACGGGGACAGCGTAGATAAGCCGTGACTTAATGAGATACCTTAAGTGATTATGTTATGGGACGTGTACTGAGTTAATACAAAATGGACACAGCAGCTCCTGTCACTTCCTGGTAAAGGCTGGCACTGGGGTGAGATGTTTTTATTTTTATTTATTTTTATTTATTTATTTATTTTTTAAAATATATTTTATTGATTTTTGTACAGAGAGGAAGGGAGAGAGATAGAGAGTTAGAAACATCGATGAGAGAGAGTCATCGATCAGTTGCCTCTTGCACACCCCCAACTGGGGATATGCCCGCAACCAAGGTACATGCCCTTGACCGGAATCGAACCCGGGTCCCTTCAGTCCCCAAGCCGACGCTCTATCCATTGAGCTAAACCGGTCCCGGCGGGTGAGATGTTTTTAATCTCATTTCACTGCTGTGGCAGATGCTCGGCTGCCAAGTGTTGATCAGGGAAAGACAGGAGCTGCGAGCGCAGTGGGCCGCCTGGCCCAGGGCTAGTAAGACTCTTAGACGCGTCTGCATCCTTCCCTCGGCATCGCCCTCCAGTGCCCAGGGCGGGCGGGGCGGGCCGGCCCTCTGACGGACGGAGCGTTCCCGCCCACAGCGGATCCTGACCCACGCCTGCTCCAGGGTGGTCCTGCGGGTCCTGGAGGCGGCCGTGGCGGCCAAGAAGCGCTTCAGCGTGTACATCACCGAGTCGCAGCCGGATTTGTCCGGGCAAGTACCCCCCCGGGTCCGGGGCCCGCAGCCGGTCTCAGGGGCGGGCTGTGGGCTGGAAGCCACCGCGAGGAGCAGGGCAGGCCCCGACTTGCAGCGTCCCGCGCTGCCCGCCTGCTGGCGCCGGGGAAGCCGCGTGAAGCACCGGAGGGGGTGTCGCCCTGCGGCCCAGGGCTTGACCTACCAGCGAGGTCAGGGGTCTGCAGGTTTCCATCCGCTGTTTCTCGTCAGTGACGTGACTGGTCACACACCCCTCTGGAACTTTCTGGGTTTTATCTGATGCTCTCAAATGCCATTTTCAGGAAGAAAATGGCCAAAGCGCTGTGCCACCTCAACGTGCCCGTCACCGTGGTCCTGGACGCCGCTGTGGGGTGAGCGCCCGCGTCCCCGGCTGCGATGCCGCGTCCCCACCCACTCCCAGGGCCGGCGGAGCACCCAGCTCTTAATTAACAGCTGCCAGACGCCCGGCTGGAGGACACCAGCGGGCGGTGATGGGCAGGGCTCAGCCTGTGGTGCCAGGGCAGGGGGCAAAGTCGGGGTCAGGTCAGTGGTTGGCTTCTTCGTCTCCGCCACGCCACTTACCCCGAGGCCACGGGCAGTGAGCCCGAGACCACAGGAAAGCCCCTCGGAGGGACCGCGTGGGGAAGCCGGGCTGCAGGCTGCGCCTCTGGAGCGTTCTCCCGCGGCCGAAGTCCTGCTCGGGTTCGCACATCTGTGCGCACTGGGTGGCAGCGCGGCGTGAGGTCCGGATGGAAACGGGTCTCACTGCGCTGGCGGCAGTGCCGGGGCCGCCCGTGTGTGCGGGGCCCAGGAGCACGGACGGCGGTTACAGGGGAGCGCACCCCGGGAGGCAGCGTCAGGCTGTGCAGGGAGGCTGCCGAGCGGAGGGAGGAGTAACCGCCGCCTCACTCCCGCAGCTACATCATGGAGAAGGCCGACCTCGTCATCGTGGGCGCCGAGGGGGTTGTGGAGAACGGGGGCATCATTAACAAGGTAGGGGCCCCCTCTGCCCGGTCCTCCCCACTGCGGGGACATGCCTGACCCAGGGCACGGAAGCGTGCGGTGTGTGTGGTTCAGTCACGTGATCCTGCTTAGCCCATCCGCTTGCTTCCCGGTCCCAGTAGCCATTGTGGTGGTCGGTCCAGTTTTGGTAAAACTCCCTGGTTTCGGAGACTCATCTATAGATGTAATTTCTATTCCCCAAAAATATGTTTTAACTGAAATTGGGTCTTTTCAGTTGGTTTTCTTTTCTATTGAGTATGTCTGGCATCAATAGAACGTGTTAAAAGGTCTCTATCCAGCCCGGCCGGGCCAGTGTGGCTCAGTGGCTGGGCACCGGCTGTGCGGTGCCGGTCAGGGCAGGTCACTGTGAGGAAGTGGTGTTTAGTGGCTCTGACCTGCATTTCCCTGGTGACTCAGGGCCCAGAGCGTCTTTCCCTGAGTTTATTGGTGTGTCTCTGGGAGAAGATCCACTTTGTTTTTCTTTTTTAAAAGCTCCTCTTGGGTTCCACAGTGAGGTTACACGTTACGATCACGCGTGTGCTTTCTGTTGCCTCCGTGCCTGCCGTCGGCCTCACCGGCCCCCTTCCTGTCTTCCCAGATCGGAACCAACCAGATGGCCGTGTGCGCCAAAGCGCAGAACAAGCCCTTCTACGTGGTCGCCGAGAGTTTCAAGTTCGTCCGGCTCTTCCCCCTGAACCAGCAGGACGTCCCCGACAAGTTTAAGGCAAGAGCTTGACGCAGGTGCCCCTTCAGACGCGTGCGTTACTCCCTGCCCAGTGGGGACCAGGAGACAAACGGGTGGCGGTGAGACCCAGCCTGACTTGCCCAGAGTCTCAGCCTTCGTCTCCCGCGCACTGAGCACTGGCCGCGGCTGCGGGGGGGGATGGGGGGGGTTGGTGGTGAGTGTGCAGGCCTGGAGCCACTTCCTGACCACGTGCCTGTGGCAGGCCCTGTCCTCCGAGCTCCGAACCTCAGAGATCTGCGCAGGGGAACAGCATTGGCAGCCTACCACCGGGGGTAGGCTGAGCAGTGCCCGCCCAGAGGGAGGGGACAGGTGCCTGGGCTTCTGTGGCCAGGGACCGCCGTGACCGCCCACAACAGCAGCGCCCTGGTATCAGTGCGCCCAGCTGGCCTCTCCCGTTTGGGGACAGTGGTGGGGCCAGCCCCCGTGCAGAGCCCTGAGCGCGTGGCGGGCAGACTAACATGGCTTCTGTCTCTGCAGTACAAGGCGGACACGCTGCGGTCTGTGCAGACTGGACAGGACCTCCGAGAGGAGCACCCGTGGGTGGACTACACGCCCCCCTCGCTGATCACACTGCTGTTCACGGACCTGGGCGTGCTGACGCCCTCGGCCGTCAGCGACGAGCTCATCAAGCTGTACCTGTAACGGCTTCCTGCCTCAGGGGACGGACCCCGGTGAGCTGGCCAAACGGAGCCGTTTTAATGGAGATTTATGGACTAGGGACTTAAAGTCATCATTTTGGTGATTTTTTTATCCTTTCCAGTCCTGTTTGAACATGTTCCCGGTTCCCGTAAAACAACCTAAGCTGTACTGATGGTTCCCAGAAACTGCCATTCACTTCCTGTTTCTAGAAACACACGTTAGACTATTGGCTCTTAACCCTCCAGACCCCGCCCCTCGTCCTCTGCCAAGGCCCACTCACAGGGCAGGCCTCCTCACTGCGCAGGCGCCCTGCACCACGCGGCGCCCTGCACCACGCGGTGCCCTGCACCACGCGGTGCCCAGGAGGGCAGGTAGCACCGCTGCCCCTGGTGGACACGAGCCAGAGCGCAGCCCGGGGGGCATCGAACCAAAGGAGCACCCCAGCCAACCCAGGCGCGCTCACCGCCAATGACGCCTCCAGACGTTTGGAAACGAAAGTTGTGTCTGTGAAAGATGTGGATCTTAACAGGTTTGGGACCTGAACGTTTAAAAATTGTACGTGAATGAATGAATACATTCAGCATCTTTTCAATAAATAACATGAGACACTGACTGGTTTTGCATCAGCACTGCGCGCTGAGCCAGGCCTCACTGTGGACACAGTGCCACCTCGTTCATACTGAGGGTGTGGTCAATAAGGCGTCATCTCCCAAACAGGACTAGCTGCCCCGACTTTTCAGATACTCCCCTGTAACAGAGTCCTGGGGGCCGTTCTTAGAAGGAAAACCAGGCCACTGCCGCTCTGGGCCGTGTCCTGTGCCCTGCCCCACAGGGACCCCGTGGCCCGCGCACTGCCCCAGGGAGCTCAGGGGCCTGAAAGCACTAGGGAACTTTAAAAAGCCTGAAGTCAAGTCTACACCAGCATCAGTGCATTAAAAAGAGTGTAAAATAAGCTCTTTAATTATAGGCGACCATCAAAATAAATATTGACATCTATTATTTACACCAGATAAGTCCCACCTCCCGCTGGGCCTCAGGCGGGCGTGTCTGTGGTCAATCGTTCCTGACCTGAAGGCCCCCCCGCCCTCCCAGCCTGCAGGACAGCACGCCGCCCGGTCCCGGTCCCGGTCCGGGAAAGGACGCAGCCACGTGCCGGCTCCCCGCTCACCCGAGCCCCGGATCAGCCGTCCCCCTCCACATCGGAGACCCCCAAACCCTCGGTCCTGACGGGCCCCCTGGCGCTCGTCAGCAGCCCCTTCTCCAGCTCCTCCTCCGTGATCCTGCCTTTCCTGAACTTCCTCAGGAGCCGCGTGTCCTTCAGGAGCTCCTCCATGTCCTCGTCCTCCAGCTCGGAGTCCTGCAGGGGGAGCGAGCCGAGCGCCTCAGTGACGGAGCCGGGGAGCCGCTCTCATCAGGAATGACTCGCTCTCAGAGCGGCTCCCCCGGGCACAGGGCGCCCGTCACCACCTAACAGCGCTGTGAGCGCCCGGGCACGTCCCGTAGGAGACACCCCGCAGGCCCCCCCACAAATTCCAAAAGTCTCCCACGTTACCTCTTCCCTCTTCCTCTTCTTGTTCATTTTCTTCTTCTCCCTCTTGGCTTTCTGCTTCGACCACGCTTTGTTTTTGACGAACCTCCTCCTCCCTTCGCTGTCGGTTTTCTCCTTCCTCTGCTCCAGCAGCTTCTGCCTCTGCTTTTCCCGGATCTTGTCTCTGAACGGGATGGTGTCCGTGTTGATGTCCACGGGCACGAAGTCCGGGAACTGCTGCCCCCTCAGCTCCGGCATCCGGGGCATCTTCAGGAGGGCGAAGCCGCGCGCGAGGGCAGCGAAGTCCAGATCTGATGCGGGGAAGCCCAGGGTGAGACCCGCCCGGAGGTTCCAGATCCTTCCTCTAACCAACGACCTCACCATCCACTGTAGCTCCAGTCACCACGTCTGTACTAAACGGAAAACTCGGCGCCAGTCCATTCCCTCCACCCACACCCTGGGAGGACTCCGTGGTGTTTACACACCCTGGGAGGACTCCGTGGTGTTTAGAACACAGCGCCCGACACAGGCCCAGCATTTATAAGCCAGAGCAGCCTCACACCGGGGCCTGCGGGAGCGCAGCCGCTCGGACAGGCCCAGCCGCGTGCCGACGCCCGACTCACCCTTGAGCCGGAAGATGAGGCTGCACTCGTGCTTGGCGTAGGCCTGCACGAAGGAGACGAAGGCGCGCATGCCCTTCTCAAACACGGCCCGGTCGGCCAGGGCAAGGGCCCGCAGCTTTGGGAGGAGGTCGGCCGTGTGCTTCTGCGGCTGCATCTCCTGCAGGGGGCACTGCGGAGACACACTCACTTCCTGCCCCGAGGCTCCCCCAGAGCCAGCGCCACGGAGACCGAGGGCCAAACAACCCCCGGCATCTCCGATCAGAGGCAGCGAAGCCCAAGGCCAGCCCAAGTGCTCTACTGGACCCGAACGTTTAAAAATGTTACGTGACCACTGGCTTCTGGTTGGCAAGTGAGGCAAAGCTGGGTCCACGTTCCCACCCGTGTCCACCAGGGACACCGCTGCCCCTGCGATGAGGCTGGGGAGACCCTCGGCCCTGAAGCCCAGGTTCCCGCACCAACATAACCAGCCGGGCCCTGTGAGTCTGCACCCGATTTAACCCCCGACCCCGCGCCAGAACGGGGCGAGAGGCGGCTCACCTTCTGGTTGATGGCGAGGAAGTTGACGTAGGCCTCCTCCATGGGCAGCAGGAACACCAGCGCGCTGCCGCCGTGGCCGATGCGCGCGGTGCGGCCGCAGCGATGCACGAAGGCGCTGGAACAGGAGGGACATGGGCATGCGGCGGCGGCCGAGCCAAGCACAGGCCCGGGGCCACCGGGGCCCCCGGCCACGGCTCAGTCCCAGCCCCGCCCTGACCAGGACACAGGAGAGTCAGCGACTACATATCCACCGCCCACCAGACAGGACGCTGTGAGCACTGAACACGGACTACAGGTGTTCACATGGATGCTCATCCGGTGGGACAGGCTGGAATCGCTACCGAGGGCCGTGATACACCCTCTCGCCTGTTTCTGCCGTTAGAAATACCCTGTGACTCGGCATTTTGTCTGCCTGCCCCAGACCCCTATTTCCAGGCGGTTCCCAGCGGAGAGCAGCATTCGGCCGCGGTACCTTGCGCTGCTGGGGGGGTCGTACTGCAGCACCCAGTTCACCTCGGGGATGTCGATGCCGCGGGCCATCACGTCGGTGCACACCAAGACCCCGCTGGGGAGGGAGACGGCATGGTGAGCGGGAGCTGCACACCCCGGCCAGCAGCCTCAGCGCTCAGGGAGGACAACGGGGGGCGGGGGGGGGGTGTCCCGGAATCTCTCAGTGACCATGACATGCAGGTCCCTGCTCTTACAGAGCTCACAACCTCTCAGGGAAGTGGGCACAGCACAATGGCCGGGCAGGACAGAGGGACAGGTGCGCACCTGCACAGGGAAGACGGGATGACTGGGGGGAGGGGAGGGGGAGGGGCAGCAGGGAATGAAGGACGCCGAGGCAGAGGGACACTCGCGGCCGGAGAAGCGCCGTCCCCACCAGGCCCACCTCTGCAGCTGGCGGAAGCCCATGAAGATCTTGTTGCGCTTGAACTTCATCTTCCCGTGAATGCACATGACCTCCACGCCCTTCACCAGCGCCTCCAGCGCCTTCCCGTAGTATTCCACGCAGGCGCAGGTGCTGCGAGGGGACGGGGCTCAGGCGGGGCCACCGGCCTCCGGGAGAAGGCAGAGGGCTGTGCGTGCCCACAGCTGACGGGGGGCCCCAAGCTAAACCCCAGGCCTCTCTCCCACAGCTCCCCCCAAGCACGGGCTAAACGCCCAGGACACATCCCCACGCCTATCGATGATGGAGCGAGGGCTCTCCTGAACCCTGAGAAACGGACTAAACTGAAGCCGTCTTTCATAACAAAAACGATGACATCTTAAATATAAAGTTTCCTGCTTCCCTCTGGGGACCGGCTTCTTCCCCAGGGCTCAGCACCGCCCACCCGGCCCGGAGCGCTACCTGAAGAAGACCAGGTGCTTCTCCTGCTTGTGGTTGCGCAGGAAATGGACCAGCTGGTTAAACTTCTCATCTGCCTTGCACACCTGCAACGAGAAAGGAAAACCAGTAAAACACACACAAATGCACTGACGATCCCCATCCCTACAGCCAATCCTATAGCAATCCCTATAGCCAATCCCCACAGCCAATCCCTATAGCCAATCCCCAGAGCCAATCCCCACAGCCAATCCCTATAGCCAATCCCCATAGCGAGCGATGCTCCGTCTCAGCCCTAACCCTAAGAGTCTGCCTCCCGCACACACAGGACGTTTGTCAGACGCCCATCAGGCAGCCAGCTCCGAGCGCAGTCCCAGTGAAGAAGTGAACGCTTCCCAGCACACTGCGTTAGCTCAAAGCAGTGTCTCTCTCCTCCCAGCTCTGCGGAGGGGGAGCTGGCAGATAACATTGCACGTATTCGAGGTGTCCGGTGTGCTGATTGGACACACGTGTACAATGAATGTGAGACGAGGGCCACCATCCAGGTAACTGCCTGGCTGCTGCCCAGCCCGGTGTGGCTCAGTGGCCGAGCGGCGACCTCTGAACAGAGAATTTAACTGGCTGAATTGCTGGTCAGGCCACATGCTCAGGTTACGGCTGATCTTCAGCAGGAGGCAAGGAGGCAGCTGATGGATGTTTCTCATCAATCTCTTTCTCTCCCCCTCTCCCTTCTTCTCTGAATTCAATAAAAACATGTTTTTTAAAAAAGGTAACTAGCAATACCTATCTCCCATTGAGAACCCGTCCCATCTGGCCCTTGGCAAACGCAAGCACCCCCGGCACCGGGCTGCGCCGAGTGGCCGGGGCGCGGAGCCCCCCAGGGGCTCACCATGTAGTGGTTCTCCAGGCGCGAGGGGGTCTTCTGGGTGCTGCTGGCCGCCGCGCCCTTCTCCTTCACGGACACGCGCACGGGGTTCCGCAGGCCAGCGCGCACCAGGCTCTCCACCTCCTGCGTCTGCGTGGCCGAGAACAGCCCCGTCCTCCTCTGCTTGGGCAGCAGCTCCAGGATGGTGTTTATGCTGGAAGAGGGGCGCAAACGGAACCCCCGACTTACCGGCACGACCAGCAAACTTTACCTTATGATACCAAACATTACATTATGTTAAACCCGAAAGGAATGACCGCAGTACTGACAGCAAATGTCACTGAGGTGAGATGATTTATGCCTTTTATTATCTTCTGTGTTCTCACTTCGCGTTTCTCTATGTAAGCACATGTTGTACTTCCATAAAGTGGGGCAGTGCGAGGAGAAAGTGAAATTAAGACAAACTTTCTGAGACTAAAAACCAGTGAACTGCCCATTTTAAATGGGTGAATTGTAAGACATAGGCATCAGATCCCAATTGAGCTGTTTATTAATACACGTGTGCGTGCACACACAGACACACACACACCCCCAAAAAAACAAAAAAAACACATGTACACCAAAAGGTTGAGGGTTCGATTCCTGGTCAGGGCACATAAAGAGGCAACCTATCAATATTTTTCTCTCTTCGTTTCTCTAAACATATCCTCCGGTGAGGATTAAAGGAAAAAATAAGAAGAAAAGATGAACTGGAGTTTATATTGTGCGGTAGAATTTGAAGGAACAATCTAATGCCGTGAAATTCACGTGTCCAATCGAGTCCAAAACCCAGTACCTAGCCTCGAACCCCATGTCCAGAAGTCTGTCCGCTTCATCCAACACCAGGACATCGAGGGACCTCACGCAGCTGGCCAGGTCCAGGCCCTCGGCCTTCCTTCGGAACATGTCCTCCAGGCGGCCTGGCGTCGCCACAATGATGTTCCCCCTTGGAGAACAAAGTCAACGTGGCCACACGTCCTGATCTTGGGCGTAATTTGTAATTCCAAACACCACGTTTTATATCTGGCCCCTCAAAGGCCCCCTGATCCCCGTGGAGAGAGAGGAGACTCATGAGTGGGAGGCCAGGTGGACGGGAGCTCCAGGTGCCGGGCAGGTCGGGGATGACAATCCCAAGCCCCATTTTAGACGCGTCTGCAGCGAGTGGCTAAGACGCCGGGGCGATGAGGCAGACTAGTGTATGTGCGTGGATCTGGGGCTCCGGGCGAGGTCAGAACCTCCAGGAGGGCTGAGCCACTGAGAGAGCCCCGAGTACCAAAGCAGCGCCCTGGGCCTGTGTAGTCTCGGGGGAGAGCTGGGGGCCCACAGCCCACACCTCCTGCCCCTGCAGGGGCAGGGCTCGCCGGAGGGAGGGTTTGGGAGGGCCGGAAGGAAGGCGCCAGAGGGTGAAAAGGAGACTGCCAGGAGGAAGCACGGGCTGGGAGGGCGGTGCCTGAGGGGCGTTCGGGTTAAGCTGAGAGGATCATCCATTCCGCCTGGGCTCAGCGCCCAGAGCCGGCAGCCGCGATCACACTCACCCGTGCTCCTTAAACCTCGAGACATCCTCTCCGGGATTCCTGCCTCCGATCCAGAGGATCTGGCTGAAACAGGAAACGGGTCCAGAGCAGGCCAGGCACAGCCCGGCCCGCGGCCCGCGGCCCGCGGGGACCCGGCACCCCCTTTACCTGAACTGCGGGAAGGGCTTGGTGAAGTGCGCCAGGACCTCGTCTATCTGCACAGCCAGCTCTCGAGTGGGCGTGATGATGATGGCTCCCACCTGCCCACGGGGATGGACGGACACACACACACACACACACACACACACACAGGGAGTGGGGGGGTGAGATGCCATGAGCAGTGCACGGGGCCTGCAGGCTGAGCACATGCACCCGGACCCTCCATCTCTCGGCCTGGGCTCGCCCAGCAGCCCGGTCCCTGTGCTTGTCTGCTATTTTTCCCCCCATATATCTTACTGAGTTTTTACAGAGAGGAAGGGAGAGGGATAGAGAGTTAGAAACATTGATGAGAGAGAAACATCGGTGTCAGCTGCCTCCTGCACACCCCCCACTGGGGATGTGCCCACAACCAAGGCACATGTCTTTGACCGGAATCGAACCTGGGACCCTTCAGTCCGCAGGCCGACGCTCCATCCACTGAGCCACACCGGTCAGGGCCCCCTTTGCTGTTTAAGCATCTGCCCAGCCTCCAGCCACTGGGAACAGCCCGGGGCTCGCCTCACCTGATGCCTCTTCAGCTTCTCCTCCCTCCGCAGGAGGATCTCCAGGATGGGGATGACGAAAGCGAGGGTCTTCCCGCTGCCCGTGACCTGCGGGGGGACAGGGTGTGGTGGGCGGGCGCCCGCGGTCCCTGGCGGGGGGAACCCGGAGGGCAGCCCGCACGCGGACTCACCGCCTCGGCAGCGACGTCCTTGTTCCTCAGGAACAGCGGGATGGCGGCGGACTGCGGAGAGACGGAGGCGCCGGTCGGAGGAGGGCTGCACGGCCGGCGTGCCCCTCCGGCGGGCGCCTTCCCCACCCCCGGCGGTACCTGCACCGGCGTCATGTGGGGGAAGCCCAGCTCCCGCAGCGCGCCCAGCACCCGGGGGTGCAGCGGCACCGGCAGCGACTCCCAGGACCCCTCCGTCACGTGCTCCATAGCGAGCCCCGCAGCCGCCGCCCCCCGGACGCCTCCGGAACCCCGCGGCGAGCACTTCCGCTTCCGGCCGCCTACCGGTCCGGCGGGGAACCGGGCCCGGGCTGCTGAGTTCCGGGCGCGGAAAGGCGTCCTCGCCGCCGGCGCCTGCGAAGCCGGTCAGGGGAGTGAGAGCGGCGGCGGGGCCGGAGGATGCGCGGCCGCCGGGGCGCGGCCACTCGGGCGGCGGTTCGGCGGGAGGCCCGCCTCACGTCCTCCGCCGTCGGAGGCAGATGGCGGCACAGACCGCGTGCTGGCCGAGGACAGCGGGCAGGACGGACCCCGGCCGAGCTCCAGGCTAACAGCAACGCAAAAGAGGGCTGATGGCGGGGTCCAGGGCCCGGTACGTAACAGATGTGTGCTTCCTAGGAAGTTGCGATCGGAGTCCTAACTAGAACCCTGTGGCGTCCCTGTCATCATTCGCTGGCGCCGTGGGCACTGGGCGAGCTTCAGTGCTGGGCTCGGTGAGCACCCTTCCCAGTTAGCGCCGGCTTCCTCCCTCCCTCCACCGTTTCCCAATTCCCTCTCAGCGGGCCTTCCTGCCCCACAGCCCACCCACAGCCCATGTTTCATCTCCCCCTCCGGAACGGAGGGTTTTCCTCTTCACCCCAGTGGCTACACTGGCAGTACGTACACAGCCAATGTTCTGGGATGAATAAATATCTTGAAGTGGAAAATGAAAGCCCAAGGTAACATTTCCACTGAAACTTGTTCACCTCAAAACACCGCCCACCACTTTCGCAGACGGGACTTGCAGAGCGAGCGCTGAAAACAAAGCCTGCGTTTGGGGCTCTACTACCTTCTGGACCTTCTCCACGCCTGTTTATTTCCAAAGTAAGAACATCGCCCAACGTAATGGCGGTTTGAGGACTGAATGAGACGGACGGTGTGGTGGTTAGCTTCCTGCCAGGTGCTCAGGAAGGGCCAGCCTTCTGTGTCGCTGCCGGCCTGGTGTCAGGGAGAAAGGAATCGTTCCTAGCGGCAGACTTATTTTCTGGTCTCTTCACCTGGGAGCCTTCAGCAAATCTCGCTCAAACTTATTCCCCACATCCGTAAACCAATAGGTGGATGAATAAAAATCACCCAAAACTACTTTTTCCACATGAAAAAAAGAGCAAAGATGTTAACACTGACCCATGAAAGAAACCACACAGGGAAACCTAAAATTGGGCTCCTTTTCACTATCATCTAGTTACGGATATAAAAAGGAACGCTCAGAAAAAAGGGACATGTCTCATTTCAAATACTGGAATATAATAAATGTGAGTTAATATATAAAACAATATAATTGCTTCTCAGCCTTTTGGCTAAGATCAAGTGTAATATATAAAACAGAATACAAAGACTGTTTTTAAAAAGAATTGTTTATTTACTGAACCTGGGGCAGATTCGATACACAACCAATTTTAAATTTACATATTTTAATTCCATTTTGAAGTGTTTTCTCACACACGCAGAAAAACTGGCATGCAACAGTGTCCTAAGGTGGAACAGTCACCTTAAGCTGCTGCAAGTATCGTCACCCAAGGTTGAAAAAGTGTTTATCCTGAACATGAAAACCTGTAACAAATTTAAATTAATTATATAAAACTCGTTACTTGTAGTTTTACCTTTGCAAAGATCAAAAAAATGTACAAGTAACTAAAATACATCAGTTTACAACATAATCTTGGATCATCCCCACACCAAACCTGATGCTCCTTCAATTTTAAACACATCATCAGAGACCAAGAGGAAGTCATCTTGTTTTATACAAATAAAATCCACATGTGCCAAAAAAGACCCCAAAAAACAAAACCAGAAACCCCAGCACTGACAGTGCTGTCAGTGCCCTCATTAACAAGTGGCCAAACGCCGCTGATCGGAACTAAACAGTGGCTCTCACTCACTGCAACGAAACCCAAGAGGCTTACCCACGTGCGCGAGAAACCCACGTTTCCCCAATTCCGTGGATGCAGAGCTCCCACGCGCCCAGAGTGAAGTGTGTGCCAGCACGGAAAGTACAAGGGCTGCCCTCAGCTGAAACACCCAGAGAACTGGCTCTAGTAGACTTCTTACAAGGTTAGGCAGAAATCAAAACAGGATAATTAGTGCTGTGTCATCAATGTGTAAAGGTGAAGTCCTGAAGATCAAAGTGAAAAGGGGGGGGGGGGGAGGGATATTATCAAGTGTAAAAGGACCAACCTGGTAGCACAGCGCTCTGCCATTAGGTGGGTAAAAATGCCGATTCCGACTGTTGTTTCTCATAAGAACTAAACAAAATGAATCTTTAATGACTTGAACTGCAAGATAAGGGGCCAAAAGATTGCAGTCATTTTAGTGAAGTGCTGTCCTGAACAAACGGCATTTTAGTTTGGAAACTAACGAAGACGTAAGGAGGACTACATGCCTACATTTCATTTACAGTGTTCAAGCTCTGGAAGGGCCTGTAGAATGAGGCAGAATTCAAATAAACTGTGCCAATCAAATGTCAAATTCTCACTATCACTTTCCCAATAGCTATTAATCACAAAGAAACCTAGGCTGTAAATGTACAATTCAGAAAATAAAAACGTATGAACTAAATGACATTATAATGACCAAGATGTTTGGTAAACAGTGAATTATGAGTTTCGGATCATCAGGAAAAAAAGGCTTTTTAAACAACCCTCCGGACTTCGAAGAATCTCTTCAGGTAGTAGATCTGTCCCAATGTCATGGCAACTAAAACCAGCGCTTCAAAGAAGGACCAGAGGACCACTCTGCTGTTTGTGTTGTCGTTGACTGTGGAGGATAAACAGATACACAGCATTTAATAACGGTGACAGAGAAGCTGGAAAAGCACCCACTCTTACCCCGTGTGAAGTAATATCGCACACATTCCTGGCACTCAGTACTTCTGTCCCCAAGCAACTCAACAGTTAGAAGCAGAGAATTTTAGACTTAAATGGACCTTTAAGATTCAGAGTGCAGTCACATCTGCTTACTATGTATGGGGAACCGAGAGAGAAAGTGGCTGGCCCAAGGTTACCCTTCTAGGGTTAAAATCCAACCAACATTCTTTCTCACTCACATCGAAGTGTCCCTACATTATAATCTTTTTTTTTAATCAGAAAACTGACTTTTAACAAAATTAAGAGATTTCAAGATCACCATTACTAAATTAAAGACACTTTAAAAAACAAACACACACACACATTTATTGAGCACCTACTGTAGCGGCATTTGTTCCAGGTGGGGGAGATTTCTGTTTCATGGACCAACACTGACAGTTACTACTAACCTGGAACGAGTCTCATGCCTTTTCCCGCTCATTAGCTAAGGATTTAAATCTTAAAGTAACAGGCATGAAAAAATATATTTTATTTTTATATTTTATTCTGCTCGATTTATATCACATTCAGTTTCTGATCAAATTCTATAGCCTTAACTTTTTAGAATTACTAGGCAGACACAGCACTCAAATCTCCTTTCCGAGTGATTTTCTTTCTCTAAACTCGAAGGATCCCCACAAGACTTGTAGTCAGGGGAGCAATGTCCCAATAGTAAGCTGGTGTGGTCGAAGCTCTACCAACACGGACACTCAAAAGCTATCTGGACCAGGAGCTTTTTTAAGTCAATGCTCCGTATGATGTTTGCAGACCTCCCAGCTGCGGCCAGCAGCTGTGTGACTTACTTGCTCTGTGTATCCTCTCCCGCACTTCCATGTACTCCTGCTCGTGCTTCACAGCTGTCATGGCCACTGCCAGCTCGTTGATCATCTCTTCCAGCTTGTTCTGGTGAGCTGCAGGAGGGTTGGAAAACAATCAGCATGGGTGTGGAATCTCTTTGAAAAATACGCATAAAGCAATCAAAATATTCCTCAGAGAAGACGTACAAAAGCAGCTATTTTTAGAAATCCAAGAGGCTCCAACATCATTTTGGACCCCTTATGACTTAATTCTCTACACATTTTTTAAAATCCCATTCCTAGTAAAAAAAAATCTTTCAGGGTAGAAAACATACCATACAATACTTACTAACTAGAGGAAGACCACCTCAGAAATGTCTCCCACTGACCTGCTGCTGGTGAAGCTCTCTACTGACTGCTCACCAAGGAGGGGAACGTTAGGGAGGGGGAGCAAAAATATCAAACGATGCCGAAACCGGTGTGGCTCAGTGAATAGAGCGTCGACCTGCGGACTGGGTCCCGGGTTCGATTCTGGTCAAGGGCATGTACCTTGGTTGTGGGTACATCCCTAGTAGGGGGTGTGCAAGAGGCAGCTGATCGATGTTTCTCTCTCATCGATGTTTCTAACTTTCTATCCCTCTCTCTTCCTCTCTGTAAAAAATCAATAAAATATATTTTTTTTTAAAAACATATCAAAGGAAGTCCCTGTAACACCCTAGTGCTATTCTATAAATATTTATACTAAAATTAAAATCTACATATTAACTCTAAATGTTAATTGAGAAGCAGTATCAAAACAGACTCAATCTCAGAAGCTGAGCAGAGAAAAACATTCCTGGGAAAACGCACAGCCGCTCAAACGTCCACTCCGAGCCAAGCAGCCACTTCACTCGGCGGGAGCAGCAGGCACTGCCAGTGAAAGCGCTCGGCGGCACAAGGCCCAGCACCGGTGCTCCTGGGCAGAACTGGGTACCAGGGGAGCCCACGCTCTGAGGAGCACGTGTACGCTTGCAGGCTGCACTGTCTGATGGCCACGAGGAAAGGGCAGGAAAACACACCAGGAGGTTCCCACTGGAGGGTCTGGTTACCAGGGCCGCACTGGGCTTCATGGAGAATTCCAAAGCCCCCCAGGGACCCTGCATCCTGAGGGGAGCCCAGGGCCGCCACTGTAAGGGCTGGCTGCAACTCAGCCTCCCTCGCTCGATCCCCTTCCCTCCAGGAGCAGGGTTCCACATCCTGACTAAGAACCACTGCTTTAGAGGAAGGCGTGACTTGACAGCTGCCATTCATTGACATTAACAAGGCAAAAGCAAGAACTTTACATACCGTGTTAAGGATTATTTAGAGGCTAATTCAATATTCACACTCATCAGCCAACAATGTCTAACTACTTAGAAAGGACTAACTTCCAGAAAGCACACACACACAAAGCCCTGAAACTCCCAATTCTTCCTGAAAACCAGCCAAGTTCTACCCTGTAAACGGCCCTGAAAAGCAAGCGCAGGATTACTAAGCAGAATGAGTCTCTGAATCCAGAGACTTCACAACCTAACGCGCACTTCTTTAGGATGTAAGTCCTCTACTATCTGCTCAATACCTACGACAACGCTATCGGCCACAGCAGGCAATGTGCTGGCTGCTCCCTTCCAAATCCCTACCTGCTCTGTGGTAACAGCCCCTCCCCCCCCCCCATGCTAATGTGCTGCTCCTGTAAACAATCCATCCAGAAGAATCCACTGAGGGCTCAGTGCTGGTCAGCTGGGGAAGGAAAACTGATCTAGCAGCAATGTATGGTTGAAAGAACTTTCATCACAAAATCTAGACATGGCTCTTAGCACTGTATTGTATATCCAACCAAGTTTCCAGTTAGAAAGCTTTAGTAATCATTAAAACAAGGCTATAAAATACTTCCTACAAAGTCAATAGAACCACTTGCTATTAACTGTGTTTGAGACTTCTACTTGTCCAGTTATAGTCGAATAGTCCACCCCTCCAAGCATTTAAAAGAAACAAATGGTAGCATTAAATGTCAATGGCTCTGTTCCCAGGGATACCACTTTAAAATGGCCTAACCTGTACCCCCTGTCAACCAAATAAACCACCAAAACCACCACTCCAATGAGATGCAGGGCTGCAGTTTTTTCATTAAGACAAAACACACTCTCATGCCAACAAACGGAGGTTAGAAAGGAGAGCAGAAGTTAGGTAACAGCCAGCAAAAATGTGCAAAAGGCAGGATGCCGTCCAAAAGCAATCCACGTACCATCCCAGGTGTCTCCACCGCCTAGAGAGAAGTTTAAAGGGTGAACACAAAGATAGAAGAGAATGTTCGGCTAAACTAGTCACGTACACAAACGAGCAAACGCAGACGAAGTGCCAGGTCTGGCAAATCAGAGAACGAGCCCGGAGCCCAGGGACCCTGGTGTCACTGCAGCACCACGTGCCCAGGCTGCCGCCGGGCCACGTGGAGAACCAGAATGGAAACGTGAATTTCCAGAAACTTCTGTGACTTAGGAGCTCGGGGGACATAAAAAGTGTATTTCACAAAAGGTTCCTGACTTTAAAGACAGTGAGTGAAACAAGGGAGGGGGGTTTGGAGGAAAAAGGACAGTGGATGGAACCAGAGTAAGAAACCAAAGGGAACGCTCCAGCAGAGGATCAGAGTGTGCAACACCAACCCCCCTCCCGGATGGGCCGTGAACCTGAGCGTCCGCCTCACCTTCCGTTTCCATGTCCTGCCCTTTGGGGGCCTCCCCGATATCAATGGTGAACATCACGATCTTCGGAGTCATGGTGGACATCCTGTTGCTAAAGCAGAACTTGTATGTCCCGTCCATGTGAGCAGCGAACGTGTACTTCCCGCTGGACTCCCGGTCCCCTTTATAGATCCCTTTGTTGTCCGGCCCTGTGATCTGGAGGAGGGAAATGCCGACGTCAGGGAAGATTTCAATATGAGCATCACAGTGACTTCCACTGGCTGAGGAAATGGGAATTTCAAAATGCAGCCTTCACTCAGTCCATCCACAGGGGGACGGGAGCTCCCGGTCAGGACACAGGCTGGGTTTCTAATCACCTTTCGACTCGGACTGCATCTTATTCAACCTAAATGCAGCCCCTCAGAAAGGAAAACACACCTCCCGCACCGTCTCTGCGGCTGGCGCCTCCAACGGCCACGCACACACACAGCCACTGCGCCCTCACCAAAAGCAAGAAACCTCCCCGCGGCTCAGGGGCTGAGGGTCCACCTAAACACAGGAGGTCACAGTGCGACGTGCCCTGACGGGGTGCAGGCCGATCCCCAGTGTGGGACACACAGGAGGCAGCCGACCCCCGATCCACGGTTCTCTCTCATCATTGATGTTTCTCTCTCTCTCCCACTCCTTTAGTCTGAAATCGATTTTTAAAAAAATACTTTTTTTTTTTTTTTTTTAAGCAAGAGCCTCTTTTAACTAAGACTTCTGAGCAAGGTGCACTCCTAGGTTTTCCTGGTAACTACTTCCAGCCAGAGAAGGCCATCTGTGTTACCGGGTGGAAATCAGGAGGCCACGCTCTCATGCCAACCAGCTACCCATGGCGGCTGGCCTCGCTCACCGCCTACAAAGCCCTCCACTGTCCACCGTGGAAACCAACAGTTGGCCTCTGTCATTTCCACGGTCACTCCTTCCAGCATCCCTTAAGCCTGGACTTCCCTTGCGTGGCGTGGGAAATCCTTACACCCAAGTAATCAATGCCAACGCGTGAATGCAAATATTAATTCCATGTGACCACAGACCAATAAAAGTGTTAAGGGGGTCATTCCTTTGGGTTAAAATAAAAGTATGCAGACTTCGGGGCTGGTTTCTTAGTAATCTCCGGTTCCCTCCAGCTACTCCACCGCAATCGCTACTCTTAAAATGCATGGCCCAACTCCATCCACCTCCATCCCAGGCGGCATGTGTCACTCTCCACCCAAAACTGGTCAAAGCGGGTGAGCCACGCGGGTCGTTTCCGGGGAAAGGAAAGAAGAACCGCCCGGCGTCCCTCGGTAACTTCCGATCCGCTTTCCCCAAAGTTCCCACGGCGCGTGCCCACGGGAATCCGTGTCAGGACGGAAGGCGGCCGCTCCCGGGACGGAGTCCCGCCTCCGCTGCGCCGGGCTGAGAAGCGCCCTCCGCCCCGGGCGGGCGGCCAAGCCCGGAGAGGTCCCCGGGCGCCCGCCGTCCCAGCTGTCAGCCGGCGCCGCGGACGGCGCCCCGGTCCGATCCCAGGGCCGTCGGGGCCCCGCACCGCGCGGGCGGCGGGGAAAGGGCCGAGCCGGCGCGGCCGCGGCGGGGGGCCGGCCTCTCCAAGGACCCGGGCGGCGGCCTCCATGCCCGCCCCCCGCGCCCCGGCCGCCCCCAACCCCCGAGCGGCCGCGCGCCCCCGCCTGGGCCGCGGGCAGCGCGCGCGCCCGCACCTCCACGTCGATGTCCAGGAAGCCGCCCTCCGCCACCTCGAAGATGAGGCCCATCTTGGTGCCCGAGGTGACCCGCTCGAAGAAGCACTCCTCGGCGTGCGCGTCGATGCTGACGAAGTAGCCCGAGGCCGTGGCCAGGAGCGCGGCCACGAGCACCAGCAGCTCCGCGAGCGTCACCATGGTGGGGCTGGGCCCGAAGCCACGTCCGGGACTGCGGCCTCCGGAGCCGCCGCCGTCGCCGCCACCGCTGCCTCCTCGGCCGCCACCGCCTCAGCTCCGCCCCTTCCGGCTGCGCCGCCCGCGGGGGCTGATGCGGGCGCCGCGGATTGGCCGGCGCCGGCAGCTGCCACGTAACGGACGCACGGCGGCCGGCGAGGGACACGGCGGCCGGCGGCGGCCCCGAGCCTGGACGGTGGCTCCGACGGACCAAAAACCGTCGGCCCCGCGTCCTTTACCCCATTCGCGCGCAGCCTTGAGTTCACGTGGACCTCGCAACAAAGCAAATAGTCCCCAGCCTCGCCTGTCCGCCCGCAGTACCCTCTTTGGGTTGTTCAGAAAGACTTGGAGGCAACAGTAGGTGTGACTGCATGGAAGGACACATTTGCCAGGGCTATCTCAGATAAGGGTTTAATCTCCAACAGTTACAGGAAACTCAAACAACTTTTTAAAAATATATATTTTATTGATTTTACACAGAGGGGAATTGAGAAGGATAGAGAGTTAGAAATGTCGATGAGAGAGAAACATCAACCAGCTGTCCCTTGCAAATCCCCCACTCGGGATGTGCCCACAACCAAGGTATGTGCCCTTGGCCAGAATCGAACCCGGGACCCTTCAGTGCGCAGGCCGACGCTCTATCCACTGAGTCAAGCCGGTTTCGGCTCAAACAACTTAACAAAAGGAAGATAAACAGTTCAATCAAAAAATGGGCAAAGCACCTAAATAGACACTTTTCAAAAGAGGACCTACAGAAGGCCAGGAGGCATATGAAAACATGCTCAAAGTCACTAATCATCCGAGAGATGCAAATCAAAAAAAGAACGAGTTAACCATCTCACACCTGTCAGAATGGCTCTCATCAACAAATCAACAAACGACATCCTGACATGCTCCTACTCATCCCTCAAAGCCCAGCTCACACGTCACTTCCTCTCCTCTGAATCCCTCTGCCCGGCACCTGCCCCTTCCCCTGTGCTTACGCTGCAGATCTGTGCCTCCTGGGTTACGGTTAGTTACCAGCCTGAGCCCTCTCCCGTCTCCACCCCCCTATGAGGTGCTCTCAGGCCCCCGGAGGCCTCGCTCATGACAAGTTAGTTGAATTTTTAGAACCGGCGAACTGGCCAGGGGTGCGGAGGTCTAGGTTGTTGCTCCAGCTTTGCGACCTTAACTGTCACATCACTGCTGTCTTTGTCTGTAAGGGAAGAACTGTCTTTATCTGTCTTTATCTGTGGAGGGAGGAACACCATATGCCTTCTTCTCTGGTTAGGATCAGATGGCACCATATGTGTGCATGAGCTGTTTGAGGGGCTGTTTCCTTTTTTATTTATTTCTTTTTTTTTACAGAGAGGAAGAGAGAGGGATAGAGTTAGAAACATCGATGAGAGAAAAACATCGATCAGCTGCCTCTTGCACACCCCCCACTGGGGATGTGCCCGCAACCCAGGTACATGCCCTTGACCGGAATCGAACCTGGGACCTTCCAGTCCGCAGGCCGATGCTCCATCCACTGAGCCACACCCCTTAGGCTGAGAGACTGTTTCTTAAAGACATCAGGCGCCGAAGCCGGTTTGGCTCAGCGGAAGAGCGTCGGTCTGCGGACTGAAAGGTCCCAGGTTCGATTCCGGTCAAGGGCATGTACATTGGTTGCGGGCACATCCCCAGTAGGGGGTGTGCAAGAGGCAGCTGGTCGATGTTTCTCTCTCATCGACGTTTCTAGCTCTCTAGCTCTCTCCCTTCCTCTCTGTAAAAAATCAATAAAATATGTTTTAAAAAAAAAGACATCAGGCAACAGAGGGCAGCAATGGCCAGTTTCCCACTTTCGGTGTGGAGCACGGGAGCAGTGATGAGCCTGTCCTGGTGATGACCTTGTGTGAGGGGAACCAAGAGTTCTAGCAGTGTCCCCCCCCCACCCCCGCTCCCCCATCCCTCTCCGTCTGGGCTGGGCAGTGGCTTCCCCCGGCAGGCCGGTTCGGCGGTGGTCCTCGGGGAGCTGTCATTGCAGGAGGCTCGCTGAGCCGGGAGCCTGCTCCTGCAGCCTCACCGACCCACCTCCACGCCGCTGTTTCTTATTAACTCTCTTCCCGCCTCAAATACCTGCAGAGGTTTCCTATTGCGTTGGATTAAGCTGATGGACGAGCCTTTTGACTTCCCGAGAGAGCCAACTCTGCAGAAAAGCGCCCAGAACAGCCGGCCGGCGCGGCTCAGGGCCTGAGCATCGACCTACGAAGCAGCGGCTCGCAGATTGGTTCCCACAGGTGCGGGCTCCATCCCCGGTGTGGGGCGTGCAGGAGGCAGCCCACCCTGATTCTCTCTCATCATCGGTGTTTCTCTCTCTCCCCATCTCCCTTCCTCCCTGACATCAATAAAAAATAAATTGAAAAGTGCCCAGAACACCTCTAGAAATTAGATATGTTCACTTTCATCTCTGGATGAATTAAATAACATTCAAACTCCACCTGTCAGGGGTTTAAAAGGTGGACAAAGAGTTGTCTGTTTCGGGGTTTTATTTTCTAAGTCAAGGACGCAAATTTAAATGCCTTCAGGGATCAGCCGGTTTGTATGCATGACAGATGGCACCAGCTTAAGGCAAGAGGGAGGGGTGGGGCAGTGTCAAACTGTACCCTTGATGCTGGACCCAAGTACATTCAGCTCCAATTTTTAAAAAAATGTATTTTATTTATTTTTTTTACAGAGAGGAAGGAAGAGGGATAGAGTTAGAAACATCGATGAGAGAGAAACGGATCAGCTGCCTCCTGCACACTCCCCACTGAGGATGTGCCCACAACCTTTCAGTCCGCAAGCCGACGCTCTATCCACTGAGACACACCGGTTAAAGCTCAGCTCCAACTTTTGAAAAGCACAGGGGTGGCCACGCCAGAGACACAGCCAGAAGCCGTCTGTGAGCGTGTGTTTCACAAAAGTAGTTGCTCTGTCAAATGGTTAAAAAGGAGCCGGTGCCGACCACAGCGCCGTCACCGAGCACTGGCTCTCTTCGGTCCGTTCCTGCCTCCCGCCGGGTCTTCCTTCCGGCATCACTCATGACTGCGCGTCCGGGGTCTCCCCGCACTGTCTCAGGAGGAAGGCAGAGGGAGACAGACGTGTGCTTTAAAATCATTTAGGTCCCTTTGTGGTTTAGACGCTTTCATTTTTTATTTTATTTTATTATTGATTCCAGAGAAGAAGGGAGAAGAAGAGAGAGAGAAACATCAATGATGAGAGAGAATCATGGACCAGCTGCCACCTGCACACCTCCCACTGGGGATGGAGTTCACAGCCGGGGCCTGTGCCCTGACCGGGAATCTAACTGTGACCTCCTGGTTCACAGGTCGGAGCTCAATCATTGAATCACACCGGCCGGCAATAAAAACTTATTAAAGAGAGAGAGAGAGAGAGAGAGAGGGAGAGGGAGAGATCCTGGGTTTGGTTCCGGTCGGGGGCACAGGCCTGGGTTGCTGGCTCGATTCCCAATGGGGGGAGTGCAGGAGGCAGCCAGTCAATGATTCTCATCTTTGATGTTTCTATCTCTTTCCCCCTCCCTTCCTCTTGAAATAAAACATATTTAGAAAAGGAAAAGAAAAAAGAGAGGAGAGGAGCGGACAGAAATTGCTCGCCTGCTCCCACATGCCCCTCCATCCTGTCCACCCTCCATGCTCAGGACGGTTCTGAGACTCTGGCTGCACAAGTCCGCCCAGACCTGCCCCACAGACCCCGCCACCAGCGTGGAGTCCTTGCAAAGCCGGCCAACCTGAGCCATACCCCTCTTCCTCCTTTTCTGCCTCACTTCCCTCTCCCTGGCTCTGGTCTCCCTGGCACTACCCTCTCTTTTAAGGCATTAGCTCATATGTTTTGTTTTGTTTTAAGGAACCCAGACAAAAGCAATGGGTGATTTAAAATATATATATTTGTATTGATTTCAGAGAGGGAAAGCTAGAAACATCAGTGATGAGAGAGAATCATGGACCGGCTGCCTTCTGCACGCCCCCCACTGGGGAGGGAGCCCGCAACCCAGGCCTGTGCACTGACCGGGAATCGAACCCAGGACCTCCTGGTTTGTCGGTCGACGCTCAACCACTGAGCCAAGGTGGCCAGGCAAAGGCCCTGTCTCTTAATACCACCACATTGGGGGTCGAGATTTCAACCTATGCGTTTGGGGAAACTCGGACATTCAGCCTGTGCATGGTCTATGGCAGCAGCATAGGAGAGCGACACTCAAGTGGCCCCAAGTGGCCTCCCGGAGCGCAGTGCGGTCTCCAGGCCCTGCGGCCAGATGTTCCAGGAAGTGGGCACTTCTCCTTCCACACAATCACGGCCCCCCTCTGCCCGGTGCCAGCCCCACTGGCCCCCCTCTGCCCGCAGGCAGCTCTTCCGACCTGCCCCTGGCGGGGTGTTCCCAGCCCCCACTCACCTTCCGCCTGCTCCTCATCTTCCATCTCTCCTCTCCGGCCTTGTGCTCATCCCAGGCACTTCGTCAAGGCTGGAGTTTGTTGTTGGTTTTTGTTTTTATTTTCATTTTTATTGGGATGACATTGGTTAATAGGTTTGCAATCTTTTTTTTTTTTTTCCGTGTGTGCAGCTCCGTGTCAAACCCACGAGGCACAGCCAGCCTCTGCCTCATCCAGAGCCGGCAGAGGGACACCGCAGGCCCTCTGGGCGCTGGGGAAACAAGAGCCGCCGGGGAACGGAGCCAATGGAAGGATGACATGAGGAAACGTTTCCAGGCACTGAGAGAAAGGCCTGGCCCGAGGGAAGGATAAGCTTTAGATACCTTCAAAAAGCAAATGCCTTTTACGTTTTTAACCAAGTCCCAACCGGTGTGGCCCAGTGGATAGAGCGTCGGCTTGCGTACTAAAGGGTCCCGGTTTGATTCCGGTCAGGGGCATGTACCTTGGTTGCGGGCACATCCCCAGTAGGGGGTGTGCAGGAAGCAGCTGATCCATGTTTCTGACTCTCTATCCCTCTCCCTTCCTCTCTGTAAAAAACAAAACAAAACACAATAAAATATATTTAAATAAATAAATAAATAAATGTTTAATCCACATGGAGCCAGGTTGGTGGGCTTTTTGGCTCCAAGGCGGTTCAGGGCAGTTTGAGGGAGGAGGCAGAGGGGGAATGTGGGTCCAGGAAGGGCCCTCCTGGTGGGGGACCTGCGGGGGAGGGGGGTGTCTGATGGAAGGGACACGGGGTTTAGCCGCATCTAAAGGGCAGGGGCCGGGGACCAGAGACTCCTCCATAAGGGGGGTCTAAGACCCAGGGAGCCGGCCGCCCGTGGACGTGGCTCGGCGGGCGCGGCAGCTTGGGGGGCAGAGGAACCCTCGCCCGTGCGCCCCGCTCTGGGGGCGGGAGACGGGCGCCCTTAGCGGGGCGCAGGCCCCGGCCCGGCCCGGCGGGTCCCCCCCCCGGAGTCCACCCCCCTCATCTCTCCCCAAAGCGGGGCTCCCCACCCCCCGACCACCGACCCCCTCACTGCCGCCGCCCCCTCCTCCGGGCCGGCCTCGGACCCGTCCTTTCCCGGGAACAGGGGGGAGGAGCCAGGACCGGCCGGGACCGGGAGGGGCGGTGCGCGGGGGCGCGGCGGGGGGATCGGGGGTTGGGGGGGAGATGGGGTGCCGGCCGAGCGGGCGGATGGGCGGGGCCCGTGCCCGCGGGGCCCCGGGGCGCCCCCCGGCGGCGGGAGCCGGCCGCGCCCCTCGCCGGGCGGGATCGGGGCGGGATCGGGGCGGGGCGGGCGCGGCATCCCTGCGGGGGAGGGAGGGAGCGGGTCCCCGGGTCCCGCCGCCGCCGCCAAAGTTTCCCGGAGCCGCGGCGCCGCCTTCCTCCCGGGCCCGGGCGCGGGGAGCACCGGTCCGAGGGCGGCGGGGCCTCCGGCCGGACCCCGGCCTCCACCGGCGCAACTCGGGCCCCAACTCGGGAGGCGCCGCCGCGGGCTGCGCACGCGCCCTCCCCGCCCTCCGCCGCCTCCCCCGCGCCGAGCGGATCCGGCCGCCGGACCGGCACCGACCGAGCACCGACCCGGGCCCGGACCCGGCACCGAGCACAGACCCGGGCCCGGACCCGGCACCGAGCACAGACCCGGGCCCGGACCCGGCACCGAGCACAGACCCGGACCCGGACCCGGACCCGGACCCGCCGCCGCCCGGGCCCGCGGCCGCCGCGCCCCCCCCGGTGCCCTGAGCGCGGGGGCCGGGGCCGGGGGGTCCCCGGGGCGCCGCCGCGAGTTCGGGGGCAGTTGCGGGATCGGGCGCCGCGGGCCATGGAGGAGGACGGCGGCCCGGGCGCGGCCCCCTCGGCGCTGGACAAGAACGTGGCCGAGCTGACCGCCATGGACGTGTACGACATCGCGGCGCTGGTGGGCCACGAGTTCGAGCGGGTCATCGACCAGCACGGCTGCGAGGCCATCGCGCGCCTCATGCCCAAGGTCGTGCGCGTCCTGGAGATCCTGGAGGTGCTGGTCAGCCGCCACCACGTCGCGCCCGAGCTGGACGAGCTGCGCCTGGAGCTGGACCGCCTGCGCCTGGAGCGGATGGACCGCATCGAGAAGGAGCGCGAGCACCGGAAGGTGGGCTCGGCCCGGGCGCCCCTCCGGGCGGGCGCGGGGCCCTGGCGCCGGGCGCGCACGTGGGTGCCCGGTGCGGGGACCGAGGGGAGCAGAGCCCCGGGGTGGCCGGCGGAGGGAGGGAGGGAGGCCCCCTGCCCGGTGCCACCCGGACTCAGGGCAGCGCTTTGGGTCGGACCTGAGTTCCGATCCCGCCTTCCCCGGTGCCAGGTTGGTGACCTCAGGTGAGGTGCCCAATCTCTCTCTCTCTGGGCTTTCTTAACTCGCATCTCGCATGTCAAACGGTGACAGTAACAGGACCCGACTTATAAGGAGACTCACACCGGACACATCTCAGCTGCTCAGATAATATTCCTCTTTTCACAAGGGGAAGCGGCTTCCTGCCCTGCCCTGCCACCCAGGAGGGGAGACACGGGCCCTTTAATTCCTCCTGCCTCAGGGCCCCCAGAGAGCACGGGGTGACCTCCAGCCCCTGGCCCCCACTACAACCCCCCCTCCTATTTGCAAATTGCTCCCCAGGCTCCGCGGTGCTTTCTCCTCCTTGGTTTTATCTTCCGTTCTCACAGGACCCTGTGAGCAGGAACGATCTCCATTTCACAGATGGAAAAACTGAGGGGGTGGGGGGGTGGGGGGGAGAGGACGTGGCCCACGCGGGTGCTCAGAGAGCCCGGCCCCCGGGAAGGAGAATGCTAGTGGCTCTCTCGTTGTTTAAATTGGGGGGAGGCTGCCCACTGGCGGGGCTCAGGGGTTGAGTGTCGACCTGTGAACCAGGAGGTCAGGGTTCGATTCCCGGTCAGCGCACAGGCCCGGGTGGTGGGCTCCATCCCCAATGGGGAGCGTGCAGGAGGCAGCCGGTCCATGATTCCCTCCCATCATGGATGTTTCTCTCCCTCTCCCTCTCTCTTCCTCTCTGACATCCGTAGAAATATGTTTTAAAAAGTACATTATGGGGGAGGCAGGGATTTGGGGCAGATGTAAAGCTGAGCCGCCGCCGGGTGAACAGGGATTCCCACAGCTCGGGGCTCGGCCTCCCCTCGGGGCCAGGGCCCAGCCCAGGGCCTGGAGGGGAGGAAGGGGGAGCCGGTTTCCTGTCCGACCTCGGCTCCCGGAAGCTCCTGCCAGACACCTTCCTTCCGGCTGGGAATGGAAGGAACCGCCTTTCCTCGGGGCCGGTGCCTGACCGCTCTGTGTGCTGTGCGGCCTCAGGAAATGCACTGCGCCTCTCTGAGCCTCCCGCAGGCCTCCCCCTGGCCTAGGCCCGCGGTCCGCAAACTCGTTAGTCCCCAGAGCCAAATATCCACAGGACGACAATTTAAATTCCTGCCGAAGCCGGTATGGCTCAGTGGTAGAGCGTCGGTCTGCCGACTGAAAGGTCCCAGGTTCGATTCCGGTCAAGGGCATGTACCTTGGTTGCAGGCACATTCCTATTGGGGAGGTGTGCAGGAGGCAGCTGATAGATGTTTCTAGCTTTTTTTTTTTTTTTTTTTTTTTTTAATATATTTTATTGATTTTGTACAGAGAGGAAGGGAGAGAGAGAGTCATCGATCAGCTGCCTCTTGCACACCCCTTACTGGGGATATGCCTGCAACCAAGGTACATGCCCTTGACCGGAATCGAACCCGGGACCTTTCAGTTCCCAAGCCGACGCTCTATCCATTGAGCCAAACCGGTTTCGGCTGTTTCTAGCTTTCTATCCCTCTCTCTTCCTCTATGTAAAAACTCAATAAAATATATTTTTAAAAAACATTTTAATTCCTTTAGAGAACCACATTTTTTAAGCTTAAACTTCTTCTAACACCACTTCTTCAACATAGAAACTCGCCCAGGCCGTGGTATTCTGTGGAAGAGCCACACTCAAGGGGCCAAAGAGCCGAGGCTTGCCGACCACTGGCCTAATAGGTACTTTGAAGTCTGAGAAAATAGCCCCACCGAGTCTGCAGTCTTAACCTGAGGGCAGATGGCGGGAGCGGGGAGCACCTGTGTGGGAGGTGGGGCTGGGCTTGTCCTCAAAGGTCCCGGTGCCCTGGGGTGAGGCAGGAAACCCAAGCTCCCAGGAGTTAGACAACGCCTTCGGGTCACCCTGCCAGCCCCACAGCGCCCAGGGCTACAACTCACGTCGCAGTTCTCCGGGCAGGGACGGTTCCCCGGACAGGCATGTTGGAGCCGGCAGCCTGGCTTCCAGCCCTCCCCCTCCCGGGCTGTGTGACCTTGGGCAGGTCACCTCGCCTCTCTGGGCCTCAGTGTTCGCAGCTGTGAAATGGGACAGCAGCCCCCAGCCGGTAGGGTTGTGGTGAGGACTGTGGGAGTTCACGTGTGTGAAACGCTCGGGACAGAGCCCAGCTCATCGCGAGGGCCTGGTCTGTTACCTTGTCTCTGGGCCGGAGAGGTTTTCCCTGGCATCGGGGACCCCACCTCCATCCCGGGCACCCCTACTCCTGCCCCAGAGGGCTCCATCTCTGTGAGGGAAGGATCTTTGACATCCTCTCATAGCTCTTTTTTCTTTTTTTTAATGTATTGACTTCAGAGAGGAAGGGAGAGGGAGAAAGAGAGAGATATCAATGATGAGAATGAATCATGGACCAGCTGCCTCCTGCACACCCTCTCCTGGGGATGGAGCCTGCAACCCAGACATGTGCCCTGACCGGGAATTGAACCCTGACCGGGAATTGAACCCTGACCTCCTGGTTCCTCAATCACTGAGCCACACTGGCCCGACCCCTCATGCCTCTTAACAGGGAGAAGGTCACACAGGGTCCTAGCCCCCGTGTCCGTACGCCCTGCGCCAGTCCCTAACATTAATGAAGAGACACAGATGCGGCTAATTTTAATAACATACCTTTTTACAAAAATGTTTTTATTTCAGAGAGGGAGGGAGAGGGAGAGAGAGAGAAACATCCATGATGAGAGAGAAACATGGACTGGCTGCCTCCTGCATGGCCCCGACAGGGGATCAGGTCCGCAACCAGGGCCTGGGCCCCGACCGGGAATCGAACTCAGGCCCTGCCCTTCACCGCTCCGGTGACCTTGAGCCAGCTGTGCAGGCTCTTAGTTACCGCCCCCCCCCGATTCCTAAAGGGGCTTCTTCCGGAGAGGAGCGGGGGCGAACTGCCATCCGGCCCCTAGGCCAGCTGGTGGCGGCTGTGGGAGGGCCACCCCCGGTGCTGGCACCAGTCCATCCCCGGCCACCCCCGGGGGCTCTGGGGGGACAGACTACACTATTGCCCCGGCCCGGCTCCCAGAGGCCGAGTACCTTGTCCCCGACCAGCTGGGACCCGGCGGGAACAATTCGGGTCCAGGCCCGGGTGTCCGCTTTAGCCCAGCCATCTGTGCGGGCATCGGCTTAGTTCGTAGTTTTACAAAATGCAGAATGCCAGGTTTTGGGTAACAGCTTTATTGAATATAATTTGCATATTATGCAACGTACCCCTTAAAGCTTCAATCCCGTGTTTTCAGTCACTCCGCAGAGCTGTGCAGCCGTCTCTGCGGTCCGTTTTAGAACGTTTTCTTCGCTCAGAAAAGAAAGCCCGCGTGCCCTGGCCGGGGGCGCGGTGGGTGGGCGTCATCCGGGCACCAAACGGTTGCTGGTTCGAGTCCCAGTCCGGGCACGTGCCCGAGTGGTGGGCTCCATCCCTGAGGGGGCGGGGGGCTGCAGGAGGGGACTCTTTCTCCTCTCCCTCCCTCGCTCTCTAAAAACACACCCGTGTTCCTTAATAGTCACTGCCCCCCCCACTCCCCGCTCCGCCCTCCGCCCCGGACAGCAGCCAGGCTCTGCCTGTGGGTTTAGCACATTCCCACGAGCGGGTCCTCAGTATGCGGGTCTTCGTGCCGGCTGTTCTCACTGAGTGTGATTTTTGTGTTAGTGTGATGTTTATCTTTCAAATATATGTTTACTGATTTCAGAGAGGAAGGGAGAGGGAGAGAGAGATAGACACATCCACGATGAGAGAGCATCATGGATCGGCTGCCTCCTGCATGCCCCCTACTGAGGACCTAGCTCAAAACCCAGGCACATGCCCTTCAGTCCGAAGGCGATGCTCTGTCCACTGAGCCGCACCGGCCAGGCTCATCCACGCTGTGGCAGGTGTCGGTGCTCCGTTCCTTCTCACAGCTGAGGAGGGTCAGGGCTCCTCAGCTGAGGGAAAGGGAGGCCCGGACGGTAAGGACCCCGCCCTGGGCGTTCGGGGATACGCCGAGGGGACGTACGGGGACCCCTGGGGCCAGGGGGCAGCCCCAGGTCTTCGCAGCCTCTCTCCCTGGAGAGGGGTCTGTCCTGACGGAGGGTCTGTCCGGAGGTCAGGGGTGCGGGCCGGTGCCCGGTGCCGGCCGCTCCGTAGCTGACCTTGCTGGTCTCACCCGGGCACGTCCACATGGGCCGGCGCCCCCTCCCGTCTGCACGTGGCCCCGCGGGCTGTGGGGACGGGGAGCCCCAGCCCCGCAGGCCGTGACGCGCCCCCCGCCCCGCCCCGCAGGAGCTGGAGCTGGTGGAGGACGTGTGGCGGGGGGAGGCGCAGGACCTGCTGTCCCAGATCGCGCAGCTGCAGCAGGAGAACAAGCAGCTGCTCACCAACCTCTCCCACAAGGACGCCGGCTTCTCCGAGGAGGAGTTCCAGAAGCAGGAAGGTGGGGGGGACATGGCGGGGCGGGGAGGGGGAGGGGGCGAGCGGGCAGGGCAGGGCTCACCGGCCGTCTCCCCCCAGGCATGTCGGAGCGGGAGCGGCAGGTGATGAAGAAGCTGAAGGAGGTGGTGGACAAGCAGCGGGACGAGATCCGCGCCAAGGACCGGGAGCTGGGCCTGAAGAGCGAGGACGTGGAAGCTGTGAGTGGCCCGGTCCCCCTTTCCCCGCCCCCCGCGTCCCTCCTCCCGGCCAGCAGTCCCCGGCTCCCGGGTCTCATCCCGTGGGCTCCGGGGGGTGCCGGTCCTGCCTGAGGCCTGGCTGCCCAGCCCTGGAACAGCGGGAGGGACCATGCCCCACCGGGGGACCTGCCTGCTGCCTCCCACACCCGTCTGCCATGAGTCACCACGTGACTACATACACACGCCGCCATCCCCGGCATCGGCCGCGCGAACGCGTGTCAGACCAGGGGGACGTGGGCGGTGCGCGGGGCGGTTGCCGTGTGCGGGGTGGTTTGCCGTCAGCGGCCTCTCCGCCCGCAGCTGCAGCAGCAGCAGGCGCGGCTGATGAAGATCAACCACGACCTGCGGCACCGCGTCACGGTGGTGGAGGCGCAGGGCAAGGCGCTCATCGAGCAGAAGGTGGAGCTGGAGGCCGACCTGCAGACCCGGGAGCAGGAGCTGGGCAGCCTGCGGGCCGAGCTGGGGCGGCTGCGGGAGCGGCTGCGGGGCGGCCCCAGCCAGAACGGCGAGGAGGCGCCCGAGGTGAGGCCGGGGCACGGGAAGTGGCCGGCCGGGATGTGCGGGCAGCAGGGAGCGTGCGAGGGCCTGTGGATGGAGGCCGGAGGGAGACGGGACCTCCCTGACGCCTCTCGGACAGGCCCCGTGCTTGTCTGCCGGGCTCTCCGGGGAGCAGCGGGCCTGGGCGTCTCCCTCGGGCCGTGCCCAGAGGCCTCGGGGGACCAGTGGACAAGCCGAGATAACCCGAGTCTCCTGCACGGTCCCGGGGCCGACAGCGATCCCCAGCTGGGGGGGGGTCGGGTTTGGGGTTCCCGCTGCCCCTGCCTCCGTGCTGCTTGCTGACTCCGGGTCACTCCCCTCCCCCGCCCGCCCAGTGGCCTGTCACCTGCCCTGCCCAGGGGGTGTCTCCTCCCCGGTGCCCTTTCCCGGGACAGCCTGGCCGGCTCCGGGAGGGCTCTGGGCCCAGCATCCCCCCCGTGGCCCCCGCCAGGCCGGCGGCCCCGTGGCCCGGTGCTGCCGGGTGGTTTGGGGGCGGCGAGGGCCTTTATTTCAATCTCATTCTCCTGTTCTGGAACCTTCCCTCTCGCCCTGAGCTTTTCCTCCTCTTTCTTTTTTTAAATTACTTTATTGATTTCAGAGAGGAAATGAGAGAGAGAGAAACATCAATGATGAGAATCATGGATCGGCTGCCCCCTTCACCATCACCACCCCCAGGGATGGAGCCCGCAACCGGGCCTGTGCCCAGACCAGGAATGGAGCCTCCTGGTTCCTGAGCCATGTCAGCGGGCTTACCATCATTTGTTTAAAGCTCCTTTTTCTGGGAGAGGGTGGGAGGACCAGGTTTGGATGTGACCTGGGACTCCGTCTGTGTGACCCCCCCCCCATACCTCTGAGCTGGCCTTCCACTGAACCCCGGGAACTGCCCACGGCCACGGGAGAAAGGGCTGGACCGGAAGGCCGGTCACAGAGGGGAGGGGTGGAGAGGATTAGGCGCGGGCGCTGGCCCCAGACGCCGTGAGAGGGGACAGGCGGGGCGGAGGGTGGCGGCCGAGGGTGTGGGGTTCTGCTCTTGGCCGCCTCTGAATGCGCCTGGTAACGAAACCCCGCTCAGGTGGGGCGGCCGGGGACGGTGTCCGGCGGGGCAGCGGAGAGGCAGACAATGGACAGGTGGCCGCCGGCTCTCGTCCCAGAGGACGTCAGGGGACGGGAGCGGAGGCCACGGTTCCTGAAATAGCGCCCGGGCCGCTGCGGGGCCGGAGGTGGCCGGCGGGACAGGTGCCGTCCCGGCTCACCAGCAGCCTCTGTGCCTCCAGGCGGAGCCCGCGGAGGAGAGCAGCTCCGAGGCCGAGCGGGCAGCCATGGACCCCCAGGACCCCAACCGCCCGCGCTTCACGCTGCAGGAGCTGCGGGACGTGCTGCACGAGAGGAACGAGCTCAAGTCCAAGGTGTTTCTGCTGCAGGAGGAGCTGGCGTACTACAAGAGGTGAGCGCCGGAGCCAGCACCCGGAGCCAGTGCCCGGAGCCGGCGCCCGGAGCCCCGCAGCCCCGGGGTCGTGCAGGGCCGGGGGACGGAGCGCCTGGAGGACAAGGGCAGCATCTGTGTCTGTCCTGGGGCCTCTGGCCCAAGCACTTAGCAGCCCCCCGTCTCACTCTGGGAAGGCTTCCCGGAGGAGGTGGCATTGAACGGGGCTGCCCCAAAGGAGGGGGTACTGTTCAGGATGGGGGGTGACGGGGGAGGCTATGGGCGGGACCTCATTTCTGGAACCTCATTGGTTCCCGGGGCTGGTGGAAACCGACTCGTTTTTCCCGTTAAAAATCATGTGAATGGAGTTAATTCGTTCCAGACCCCAAATGACTCCGTCTTAACCTTTCTTATATACAGAACGTGTCTCTTGTTCTGTGCAATCTGTAAATAAACACACATGGTCCCAAAGCCAGAGGGCCCCAGGCCCCCGAGCCTGCCGCCTGCGGGGCAGGGCCTCCCTGCCCACTGCCCCGCCCCTCCCGAGGGGCAGCCCCCCAGGCGGGGAGGCCACTGGCCCCAGCCTCCTGGGTCCCGTTATTCCCCGGCCATCAGACAGGACCCTTCTGGAACATTCCAGCTCTCCTGGGGTTTTTGACTCTTGCTTCCCTCCTCTCACCCTCCCAGTGAAGAGATGGAAGAGGAGAACCAGATACTGCAGCCCCCGCCCG
Organism: Pipistrellus hanaki; assembly: GCF_964339955.1. Taxonomy (NCBI): domain Eukaryota; kingdom Metazoa; phylum Chordata; class Mammalia; order Chiroptera; family Vespertilionidae; genus Pipistrellus; species Pipistrellus hanaki. Next base: position 1,293,201 of record NC_140521.1, read on the forward strand.
TCGTCCACCCGCGAACGTCCCCCCAGCCCGAGTCCGGCATCAAGCGACTGTAAGTGCCCGGCTTCCGGCCACGCTGCTCGCTGGCGGCTCTCCTCCCGGCCCTGCCCGGGCCAGGCTCGTCACTAACCAGCTCCTGCCGAGACAGGCCTAACCGGGCGCGGGGCCGCCCTGGGCTCGAGGCCCCCTGTGTGGGCCGGGCTCCCGGGCAGAGGTGTGGGGTAGGCTTGCTTGAGTGGGTCTGGTGGGGGGTGTCCTTGAGGCTGGGGCGGGGGCGGGGAGGGGGGATCTTGTGCTGCTTAAGGGCTTGGAACCCCAGCTCCGAGGTCAGGAATGGGCCCCGGCCCACAATCATCTCTGCATGCTCCGGTGACTCCCCACCTGTTCCTCCATACCTCCGCTGATCGTTACTGGTTTGATACCTCTACTGATGAGTTAAGGACACGTAATGCGGAGTCAGGGGCGCTGTGGGGGCACCAGAAAGAGCAGCCTGTCCCTGCCCGCCCCTGCCCGCCCCGAGACCTGCAGAGCTGTTGTTTTTAATGTTTTTACTGATTTCAGAGAGGAAGGGAGAGGGAGAGAGAGAAACCTCTGTGATGAGAGAGCATCATGGACCGGCTGCCTCCTGCACGCCCCCCACTGGGGATGGAGCCCGCAACCCGGGCCTGTGCCCTGACCGGGAATCGAACCCTGACCGCCTGGTTCACAGGTCAGTGCTCAACTCCTGAGCCACACCGGCCGGGCCCACCTCAGTGTTTTTTTGCATCAAAGACCCTCGGAGAGTGTGATGGCGTTTACAAACCAGCTTGGAGCACTTAGTGAAGTTGTCTCTCCCCCCCCTCACCCCCTCCCCGAGTCAGGGGAGGCTCCGGGCTGGGACAGTCCGCCCCGTTTCTTGGGAGACAGGACTTAACCCAGGCTGCGTGTCTGCCCCCGGGCTGTCCCGCCCCCTCCCGCCCCTGCCCTCCCCCCACTTCTGTCGCCAGCTGCGGGCGGCTGCCCAGCTAGTTCCCTTATCTCTCCCGTGCCCACAGCCGGAGGCGCCGGAGCCTGCGCTTCTGGGCTGGACCGCCCGAGGGAACCAGAAACCCGCTGCCAGTCAAAACAATGTGCCCAGGAGACGGTCCAAGAATAGCTTGTGACCCGCAGCTGCTGGCCAGGCGCTGGCACTGCCCGCAGGTCACGCGGGAGCGGGAGCGACGCGGCTGGTCCCCCGCCGACGCCAGGCACCGGGGCCCCCTTTGTGTGGCCTCCGCTCCGCTCGGGGTCCCAGGGGCCCAGCAGCTGCTCCCGCGGAGCGGGCGGAGGGGCTGGCCGGAGGCAGGAAGCAGGGGGGGCCAGGAGGCGGCGGTCAGACGGCGGCCACCCAGGTCCAGCGGTGGGGCAGCGGGCATGCTGTCCCCGTCCTCCCTCCACCCCCCGCTCCAGCCTAGAAATAGCCTCCCAGCGCGTGACCTGCCTCCGGAGCTAACTGGCCGCCTCGGGGGGCGTTGGGGGAGAGCAGGTGCCTCTGCAGGGAGGGCAGGGCCGTGTATCAGGGGCCGCCCAGGCCGGGTCCCGGGGCCCTGCCCTCCCGCCTGGCCAGCGCATGTGCAGGCAGAAGGCCCGGCCACGTCTAGGGCCACCCCCCACAGACTGTCTTTGGGGCGCCCGGTCATTGAGAGGGTGCTGGCGCAGGGGGAGCAGGACCCTGTGGCTGACGGCATCCCCTTCTCGTCACGTGAGCACCGTCAGCTGGTCCTGCCCGGATGCCAGCCACTCGGGCGCGTCGGGGGCGACCACACACAGAATCCCAGCCTCGCCCGAGACAGTAGTTTATGTCCTTCCCGCCAACCTCCCAAAAACTGAAAAGAAAAGAAAGAAAGAAAAAGCCGAGCCGTTCACGGTGCACGGCAGGGGTTCGGCTGGCGCTCCCCGGCTGTCCTGGCCCAGCCAAGCGCCCGACGCCCTCCCTGTCGGCTGCCGCCCCCCAGGCCTCCCTGCTCCTGTCCTCCCCAGTGGCTGTCACCTGCCCGGGTCTGGTGTTGGCCTTCGTTGGCTTCTAGAACCTTCACCAGCCCTCCCACTTCATCCCCACGTGGCCTTCCTCCCTGTGTGCATGTCCGTCTCCACCTGCTCCACCGTGACCTCATCTTAACCAGTTACATCGGCAAAGGCCCTGCCCCTGCAAGGCACTTCGGAGGCCCCGGGCCAGGACGCCGTCACACGAGGGGCCCAGCTCCCCTCTCGTGCCCTGGGCCCTCCGCGGCGCCCCTTTCACTGTCTGTCTGTCTGTACTTCTCCGAGCAGGCTCTTTACCGCCGTAATGCCCATGGTAGCGGCCGGACTGATCCTAGATGACCCCACCCTGCAGCCCGTGCGAGGACTCGTGTCCCTTGTAGGCACTGCGTGTTTCTGACGTGTGTGCGCTTGGCCGTGGGGCCGTGTGCTGCTGCCGCTGGGCTGCCGTCCCCCTGGCCGCTCTGGCTGCATGGCCGCCGCCTGCGTGTCCCGGGCAGCGGGTGTCGGGCGCGGCCTCCGACGTGCCCGATGGCCCGCCTCGGAGGCCTGGCCGTCGGCTCTGCCACTGACGACTCTCTCTGTCTCTTCTGTTTCTGCTCTAAAACCACCTTGTCCATGGCCAGTAAGGAAGGTCCTTTACGTGACGGGTCAGTAATCATGCCCACTGACACCCCCACCAATGGCACTAACACGGTGTTCTCCGTCTCCACGCCAGCTTTCTAAACCGCTGTGTTTTGCCAAGCTGACCTCAGGAAGCTATTTGATCTGGCTTTTTAAAAACTATTTTTAATTAATTTATAGAGAGAGGAAGGAAGGAAGAGGGAGAGAGAGAAACATCCATGAGACAGGAACATCATCAATCAGCTGTCTCCTGCAGACTGGGAACCGAACCCTGACCTCCTGGTTCCTATGTCAGGCTGATCTGACCTTTTTTTTTAAGGAAAAGTGAAGGAGGGGACCTGTGTGCTGATTCCCTCCGTGTCCCCTTGGCCGGAAGTGGCACGTGGCTGGCCTGCTTACCTGAGGGAGGCGGGGGGGGGGGGGGGACGACACACACGTGACAGTGCCGTGTGGCTGCTGTGCTGTGGCCGGCTTGTTGCCCTGACGACCCTCTGGAAAGAGCTCACACGTGGCCGTGGCCGTGGCCGTGGCCGTGGCCGGGGTGAAGCGGTGCCTCTGTCAGCCCCTCGCTCACCTGTCACCGGAAGAGGTCTTAGCCGGGAGGGAGGGTTCCCGGCAGGTCCCGCCCCAGGTCTGCGAGGAGGGACCACGCATTCCTGCTGGGACGTGGTTGCAGGGTCGAGTAGCCACGGAAGAGGCCAGTCAGTCACCCAGATGGGCTCGCACTCGCACTCGCACACATACATACACACACATACACACACACACACACACACACACAGCAAACAGGCGAGGAGACGGAACTAAGCGCGGTGCATCTGCAGCGGGAGTTTCTCCATGGCCCCTCCTCCCCCTGTGCCGGGAGCATGGCTTAGCGTGGGGTCACTTACCAAGGCCGGGACCACGAGGCGGGAGGCGGGAATGCAGGAAGGGGGTGGGCGGTCCCCGGGCCAGCCAGGTGCACGGGTCAGCCGCGTCTGCTGAGGAGGAGGCCGCAGACCTTGTGGGAAATGGCCCGTGAGGCCCACCTTTATCTTCCGGGCAGCGATGGCTCACTCTCATGGGCCAGTGACCATAGCCGGCTGTTTTCAAAAGGCCTTCTGGTCTACACTCAGATTTTTTTTTTAAGCATTTTTATTGATTTCAGAGAGGAAGGGAGAGGGAGAAAGAAACATCCATGATGAGAGAGAATCATGGACCGGCTGCCTCCTGCACACCCCCTACTGGGGATGGAGCCTGCAAACCAGGGTAGGTATCCTCACTGGAAATCGAATCATGACTTTGGTTCATAGGTTGGCGCTCAACCACTGAGCCACACTGTCCAGGGCCAGGCTGCATTCGCTGTTTCTCATGAAGTGATCGCTCCGCCAGGCTGTCACCATCAGTCAGTTTTTTACTCTCCAGAGTCTCGGTGTTTCTCTCATCAGAACCACATGTCCCAGTCATATCTCATTTTTTTCGCATCCCTGCTTTGCCTGGGCAGCAGCGTCCATGCAATCAGGGCTCTGAGGTGCCGCTCACCGTTCCATAAGCATCTTCACCCCACACACACATACACACACACACACACACACACACACGTTCGCCTGCTCTCCCCGTGCCGCCTCCCACGTGTGGCCCTCGGGCCTGCCTGCCCCACACGCACAGGCTGCGGACACCCGTGAGGGCGGCTTCCGGCGGCCCTTTCCCTCCGCTGGTGGGAGAGGCGTCACGTGTGCGCTCCCCGTCCACACGGTCCCCTCCCCGGTGCCATGACGGGACACCTGCTGCTTTCCGGCGTGACTCCGCCCGCACCCCGTGTGTCCCCCCCTCGCCTGGGTGTGCTCCCGCCGTGTGCGCTGTGTCCCGCGTGGCGTTCAGCGTCCGTGCCCCCGAGGGCGGCGCTCACGTCTGTCCTCCCCGCAGGTTTAGCTTTTTCTCCCGGGACAAGAGGCGCCTGGCCACCATGCAGCGCAGCCCGCACAGCCAGGAGTCCTTCGGCCAGTGGGCCAGCGCCCAGCGGGACGACGGCTACACGGAGCAAGGACAGGAGGCCCTGCAGCACCTGTGAGCCCGCCGCCGCCTCGGACCTGCACCCGAACCCGGCCCCGCGGCGCCCGCCACGGCCCCGGCGGCCCCGGCTCTCGGCCCCGCACCGCCCTCGGTCCGGGCGCCCCTCCGCCCGGAGCCTCAGACGGACTGTCCGCTCCGAGGACACACGTGGAAAACATGCCCAGCTCTCGGGACATGCGTGCGGATGGCCAGGCCCTCCGTGTGTGATGCGTGACTGATCCCTAGGTTTCTATTTAAGGAGCGTGAGTGGAGCCAGACTTCGGCGTTAACGTCAGTAACACAAGCTTCCTAAGCCAAATACACCACTTCTGCTGCAGACTGCCGCGTGCCTGCTGGGGGGCAGGGCCAGAGGTTTCCTGACGCCTAGGTCACTTGTATTTTTTATTTTTGTCAGTTCTCACCAGAGGATATTTTCCCACTGGTTTTTAGGGAGAAGGGAAGAGGGAGGAGAGAAGAGTGGAAGAGACGCGCGCTGATCGGCTGCCTCCTCTCGCCCCTGGCTGTCCCCCGAGGCCCCTTGCTTCTTGGCTGTGGGCACTAACTCTTGGCCAGACCTTCTGTCTTCAAGAACGTCATCTCGGCCCGAGCTGGGTGGGCTCAGTGGGTAGAGCACTGGTCTGCGGACTGAAGGGTCCTGGTGGGATCGTGTGCAGGAGGCAACCAATCGATGTGTTTCACATTGAAGTTTCTCTTTCCCGCTCTTTTCTACTCTCTAAAAAAAAAGAATCATCCAGCCCCTAACGTCCAGTGCTGAGCTGGGAGCCCGGTCCACCGTTCGTGTCCCAGTGGTCCAGGCCCCCGGGGGCAGCTTCCCGCCCGCACCCCTGCCTGCACAGCGTCCGGCTGCAGAATAAACCGGAAGCAGATGGCTGGGATGGGGTGAGCGTCTTTGTCACGGCGATGGCGACCACAAAAGGTTCTGCTATGGGTGGGTGTCACCCTTTTCTTTTTTTAAGTTACCAGGGCAATGCAAGACTACGTCCAGAGATGCTGCTGAGCATGAGTGTCTTTTAATGTGTTTATTGATTTTTAGAGAGAGAGAGAGAGAAAGAGATAGAAACATCAATGAAGGAAACGGCAACATGGATCAGCTGCCTCCCGCACGCCCCCTGCTGGGGAGCTGAGCCCACAGTCCCAGGCATGTGCCCTGACCAGAGTATGGCTTAGACCTCTGTGTCTCGGTTGATGCACAAACACTGAGCCACACTGGCCAGTGTGTTGTTTTGTTTTTTAATTCTCACCCAAGGATATTGTTCTATTGATTTCTAAAGAGAATGGAAGGGAGTGGGAGAGAAACACTGATGTGAGAGAGACTTCAATTGGTTGCCTCCTGCACCCACCCTTCCGGGCTAGGAAACCTGCAACCCATGTGCATGCCCTTGACCAGGAATCAGACCTGCGGCCCTTTGGTCCACGGGACGACACTGGCCACTGAGCCACACTGGCCGGGCTCGTTCTTCAGTCCACCCACATTCTGATCCTCAGTGACCGCACCTCCGCGGGACGGGCTCTCATGCCCGCTCCCGACACATGGCTCCTGATGGGAGCACTCTGTTCGGCTGGATTCCCACATGGTTAGCCCGGGGCCAGCGTTGGCCTGTCCTAGGAGCGCTCTGTCAGTGAAACGGACGAACCAGGAAGGCTTTCCTGGGGGTTCTTGTCCGAGACGGGACGGACGCCTGCCCTGGAGACGGCCTGTTCTCCTGAGGCTGTGCCCACAGCTGGCGGCCACAGGGAGACCAGCGGGCTCCCAGGGAACGGCGAGATCGCACCCGAGGCAAAACCCCGCGAACACGTCTGAGTCTGGGTGTCGTCAGACATGTATTCTGCGCCAAGCATCTTCAGTTCAAAGAAAGCTGAACTCGCCAGACAGACGCCGGAGGTCGCCTTTGTGAAGGCCGCAGGAGCTGAGGTCAGCGCGCCAGCTCTCACACGGAGGCCTGGGGTCCGGAGGGGCGCCACCGTCGGGGCTGGTACAAACCGGTCATTGTCTTCATTTTCCTTCCACTCTCACTTATGTTAGAGAATTTTTGTGAGTTTATTTGAGCCAGTTGCCAGGAAGCAGAATCTCAAGGAGCTGGAATAACGCTCCAGAGGATGGAGTGGTTACCGAGCTGTGTACATCAGTGAAGAGGAGCCGGCGGTGGTTACTGAGCTCCATCGGCGATAGTGAGGGAGGCGGGAGAAAGCAAAGCGAGGGGGCGGGGGGCCTCGGGCTGGATGGGAAGGGAAATGAGTAGGTGAGCGCAGGGTGGTTAACAGTCAACAGTGAACTCAGTGGCAACATAACGAGGGGATGTGTGGTCTGTGTGTTGAGGGCAGGGCGAGAGCATCTCTGGGCTAACGCCACCATCATCACGTCAGTCAGCAGAGGGCGGGAGGGAGGAACATTGATGAGAATCATGGATCGGCTGCCTCCTGCACGCCCCACTCTGAGGATCCAGCCCATACCCAGGCAAGTGCCCTGACCGGGAATTGAACCCTGACCGGGAATCAAACCCTGACCTGGTACACGGGTCTGATGCCCCCTCCTCCCCTCCCCAGCCACCAGAACAGATCTTCCCTGGGCAGTCCTGATGCCAGGCCAGCCAGAGGCACCTTTTGTTGGACGTGCGGGTAGGTTTATACCCAACAGAAATTCTACTCCCAGAGAAAACTGTGGTTCCTGCCTCAAGAAGCTTGTTTCTGAATGGCCGGAACCGGCCGGCGGAGCGTGGAGGAGGAGGGGGCTTCTCTCCTCTCACCTCAGGGGCTGCAGGGCCCTGAGCCCAGGCTCTCCTGGGCCACCCCTGCCCACTCCGTGGCCTGGTTCCCAGCTCCCGGCTGCCCCGAAGCTGCTGCCCAGCCGGGGTTGTGTCCGTGTCCTGGCAGGGGCGGCGGGAAGCTGCTAGGGCGGCGCTCCATCAGCAGAGCCGCTGCTGCCCCCTACCCAAACCCGGCATGAGCCGCGGGCCTGCCTGGCCTCACCCACCGGCCGCCGGCTCCGGGCAGCCGAGCTCTCATCACAGACGGGGGTCCTGGTGAGGAGGAAGGGCCAGCCGTGCCTGCATCGCCTCCTGCGCAGGGGTCCTGTCACGAGCAGATGACCACGGAGCCCCATGGATGCCAGAGGCATTGCTTTCTGTCGCTCCTAGAACAAATGACCACACGTGTAGCTGCTTATACCAGGGCACGTTTATTAGCTCACGGCTGTGGGTCAGAGGGCCAGCCGGAGTGGGGGAGGGGGGGACCAGGCCTCTGGCCGAAGGCCTCACACGGCCGAGGTCAAGGTGCTTCAGCTCGGGCAGGAAGCCCCCCTCCGTGTCCAGTCAGGCTGTCGGCAGAATTCAGTTCCTTGTGGTGCGTGGCTGCGGCGCCCCCATCATCGGCAAAGCCTGGAGCAGCGCTTGGGGGCCTCCCGCTCTGGGTCTGGCTTCCCCCTCGGTGCGGTGCATCCCCTGACTCCTTGGAGAAAATTCTCTGCTCTCTAGGGCTCCTGCGGTTATCTTGGACTCACCCAGATAATCCACGACAATCTCCCCAATCACAGCCCGCGAGCCGGGGTGTCCTCCCGGTGACACAGCGTGCTCCGGGCCGGGCACACGGGGATCTTTGGAGGCCTCGGACCGCACCAAGTGCAGCGTCAGGAAGGAGGCAGACAGCAACGGCTGAAGCCTCCACTCTCACGGGGCTTGCGCCTGGAGAGATTGGCTCACAAATAGAAATCTGGCCATGGCCTCGAAGGACAGGACAGATGCTGGGCCAGCAGGACCTGCCAGAGCCAGGAACTCGGGCACCTTTCCCAAGGAACGGACCAGGGCCCACGCCAGGAGCCAGGAGCGTGGCGTGGACCAGACGAGAGAGCCGCGCCGGCCGTGGGGCGGGAGGTCCCGGGGCGTTGGGACAGTGCAGTCTCTGATGTCCGAGACCATCCCGTATGCAGGCCAGCACACCTCCGTGAGGGAGGGATGGCCGGCACCCCCATTACAGGGAAATGAGGCTCAGATATCAGGCAAGTATCCAGGCTAGCAAGAGGGGGGCCTGGGAACGAGACCGCCTCCTTGGGAACAAGGTGGGAAGTGACGGCAAGCGGCTCCGGCCGGCCAGATCAGGGGGCTCCCCTGTTCTCAGTCACAGCCTGCACAGGGCCGGCTCCCGCCGGGACGTCAGCGAGCAGCACGCTGGGTGCCGGCCTGGGACTCGAGTCACTCATGTCCCTCCTGTTCACATATCATCGGGGCCAGTGCTCAGCCGGACCTGCGGGGCCCTGCTGGGGCAATGCAGCGGGCAGTGGTGGTGAGGTGGGTGCGGAGGAGTGAGATCCAGGCGGGAAGCAGGCAATTAGAGTGGAGAAGAGCCGAGCAGTTGACATAGACCTAGAGAAGCAGTGCTGAGCCGGGTGCCGGGCCGAGGACGCTCTGGCTGGATGCTGGGCGCAGGGCGCACCGTCCTGGCACCAGTGGCCAGTTCTCGCTGCACCTCATGAGCCTGGTTCATCTCCCCAAGACCAAGGACAGGATCTTCCTGGAGAGCTCTGAGGACCTGGCCAAACACACCACGCTCCCTCTCGCACCCGAGATCGGCTCTCGGCACGCACCCCACGGGGCCCTCAGAGTGGCCCGGGCCCCACTTCAGCTGCTGTCCTCTTCCTCTGTCTCATGGCGATACTCATTCACCCATTCATTTATTCAGCCGGCACCGAGTGTGTGCTTGGCTGCCTGGCTGCAGGCTCTTAGAGGCACCCAGAGGCGGAGCCCTAGTGCTCAGAAGTGGCTTGAAGTTTGGGGGTGACCCCCAGGTCTGGTTGCTGCCGGCCTTTCACCCCAGGAGCTGTGTCTGGGCCCCGCCTCGCGCTCCCTGCTCCCACCCTGGGCACCTGCCGGCATCCTCGCCCCCCCCCAGGGAGGTGGCACCGGTGGGGACGGGCGGCCCTCCAGCCCCTGCAGCGATGACCAGCGCACTCTCTCACACTCAGGACTGTGGTCCCCGGGGGCTTATGGGGCTTCCCTCAATGCGTGCGAGGGAAGGGGACGGGACTCCTCTGCGGGCCGGCCTCACCCCTGAGGACAGGGCCATCTCCCCATGAGCTGCGATCGCCAGCTCCCGCACGCCAGGGACTGAGGGGCAGGCAGGTTTCGGGGGCTGCGCGGAGGTGAGCGCAGCCAGGGGTCCCCGCAGCAGGACGAGCGGGAACCAGCTCGGAAACCCGCTGGCGGCCGACCCCATTGATCTCACGGCTCCGGGTCCCGCAGGAGCGGATGCGCGGGGCGGGGCCTCCGTCTCGGCGACGTCAGGGGCGGGGCCTCCGTCTCCGCGACGTCGGGGGCGGGGCCGCAAGCGCACTGGGGCGGGGCCTCCGTCTCGGGACGTTGGGGGCGGGGCCGCAAGCGCACTGGGGCGGGGCCTCCGTCTCGGGACGTTGGGGGCGGGGCCGCAAGCGCACTGGGGCGGGGCCTCCGTCTCGGGACGTCGGGGCGGGGCCGCAGGCGCACTGGGGCGGAACCGGCGGTCACGTAGCTCAGGTTCAGCCGCGCGCGCGTTAGTTCCTGTGCCCGTGCTCGCCGCCGCCGCCGCGATCATGCCGATGTTCGTGGTCAACACCAACGTGCCCCGCGCCTCGGTGCCGGACGGGCTCCTCTCCGAGCTCACCCAGCAGCTGGCGCAGGCCACGGGCAAGCCGGCCCAGGTTTGTGGGGAGGGGACGGGAGCGGGGGGGGGGCGGGGGGTGCCCGGGGTGCCCAGCCGCTCGGGGTCTGACCGCGTCCTCCCCGCAGTACATCGCGGTGCACGTGGTGCCGGACCAGCTCATGAGTTTCGGCGGCTCCACCGAGCCCTGCGCGCTCTGCAGCCTGCACAGCATCGGCAAGATCGGCGGCCCGCAGAACCGCGCCTACAGCAAGCTGCTGTGCGGCCTCCTGGCCGAGCGCCTGCGCCTCAGCCCGGACAGGTGCGCGGTGCGGGGGTGAGGGGATGGGGGGCCGGCGGGATGGGGGATGGGGGATGGGGGGCGGGGGATGGGGGACGGGGGTGAGGGGATGGGGACCGGCGGGATGGGGGATGGGGGGATGGGGGGCGGGGGATGGGGGGCGGGGGTGAGGGGATGGGGGCCGGCGGGATGGGGGATGGGGGGCCGGCGGGATGGGGGATGGGGGGCGGGGGGATGGGGGATGGGGGGCGGGGGGATGGGGGATGGGGGCCGGCGGGATGGGGGGGCGGGGGGTGGGGGCGCCGGGCGCGCAGCCCGCTCAGCACGGCCTGCACCCCCTCTCCCCCCGCAGGATCTACATCAACTACTATGACATGAACGCGGCCAACGTGGGCTGGAACGGCTCCACCTTCGCCTGAGGGCCCCGCCGCAGCGTGTTCGCGCTCCCGGCGGCCCCCACCTCGCGTCGGGAGAAATAAACGGTTTGGAGACCGCGCTGCCCCCGCTTCCTTGGCTGTGGTGACATGGGTTCTGGTCGGCGAGGGGACGGAACCGAGGCTCGGAGGTGCCTTTTGACCAGCCTCCCCCTGCTCGCCCAGCAGGAGGCCAGTCTTGGTTGGCATCCTGCCCGGGTCCACAGACCGCTCTTGTGGAGTCAGTTCCGTTCCTGCCCGCAGGGGGCACCACGTGGGCTGGGGCAGGCCCACTACAACATCTTCCAGATGAGCAAAGGACACCCTGGAGGAGGCCCCCCCTTCTCTGCCGGGCAGGTGCCGTTACCCAGAGTGAGGAGGTCATACAGATAGAGCGGGGCTGGGCTGGCCTGGCCCAAGATCACCCCGTATGGGGTGGGAGAGGGGGACAGTGGGCAGTTTCAGCACCGGGGCCTGGACCACGGGCCTGGGCTGCCCTGTGCTCATCCTTCCCGCGGGCGGCCTCAGCCTCTGCCTGCAGCCCGGCCGCCTGCGGGCCGGGGCCTCCGCTTGTCCCCCAGCTGCCCAGAGTGCCACGCTGTGTCCTGGGGGCCCCTTCCTGCCCCCCGTACATGGCATCAATGCCCCCAGCCTCTCCCTGTGCCCCTCGGCATCCTGTGGGCGTGGCAGGAGGCAGCCCAGGCGCACCCTGGGCCTCCTGCCTGCCTCCACCCAGCTCCCCTCAGTCTCCGTCTCCGCCCCCTCTCAGGGCCTCAGTTTCCCCATCTGTGAAATGAAGGTATTCACCAGACGCCCTCCCACCTGTGGCCTCACCGTGGAGGGGACTGACATTCCCATGACGAATTCCCCAGTCTCAGCTCAGCTCGGAGGGTGGGCAGGACCCCAGGGCCGTCCTGTACTCAGGTCTTGATAAATTGTGAAACCCGGGCCGGTTCTGCCCGCAGCGGGAGGAGCTGGAGGGAGGAGGCCGAGGCGGCACAGGTCCTCACCGCGCACCCGGTCCCTCCAGGGGCCACCAGTCACGGGCTGCTGGGCCGGAGGCCAGGGCAGTGCAGGGCGCCCTCCGTGCCCAGGAGGGAAGTTTAGTATTTCTGGGCTGCCCAAGTCTTCTGGACTCCTCGCCTCCCTGGTCAGCTCAGCGTCCCCCCAAACTGTCTGTAAAGCCCTCAGCTGAGCCAGGGCCCTGCCCCCGAGCCTCCCGGTGAGAATCCTAGAACCGGCAGGAGCGGGCGTGAAGGAACGGAACGAAAACCCACGTTCTTGCCCACACTCCCCCTCCTGGCTGAGAGAGCACAGGCCTCGTCCTGTGCGAAGCCCTCATCAGAGACAAAACGGCCGTTTCACAAATCGCTGTCCCCTCACTGCTGGAGCCGCCGCCCAGCCTGGGCCAGGAGGGTCTGGACTCAATTCTCCTGGGCCCAGACCCTCACACATCCAGACCGGGCTCTGAATCCAAAAATTACAACGGAGAGGGCCTCCCCGGTCCCCTGGCCCCGAGGCCTTGTCCCATGAGGCTGTTAGGCATTTTATGCAAATGCGCGCACCCCCCCCCCAATAGCAGCGGCCTCCCTGTGAGTTCTGCATTTGCCTTTTTACTTGAAAGTCGGTCGGCCTCAGGCTCCTAGGAGAGGCCGATCCATTCACCCAGCCCCTCATGAACCCCGAGTCCTCCAGCACCGCGAGGAGGAGCCCCATGCACGCAGGGGGTTGTGTGTATGTGTGTGTAATGCCTGAGGATAGGTTCCTGGAAGTAGGATTGCCTGGTCAAAGGTCATGATGCAGCTTTGTGTTGTTAATCCTCACCGGAGGAAATTTTTCCATTGATTTTTAGAGAGAGGAAGAGAGAAGGAGAGACAGAGAGAAACATCCATGTGAGAGACACACATTGATTGGTTGCCTCCTGCATGAGCTCAGGCCCAGGGCCAGGGTGGAGCCTGCGACCAAGGTCCGTGCCCTTGACTGGAATCGAACCCAGGACCCTTCAGTCCAAAGGCTGACACTCTACTCTACCCACTGAGCCACACTGGCCAGGTTGATGATGCAGTTCTCATCGGGCCAGATGTCCCCGTCAGTGTGTGTGTGTGTGTGTGTGTGTGTGTGTGTGTGTGTGTGGCTGGGGGGTCGATGGCCTCATGCAGCGGTGCACGGAGGCCCTCCCGGGGTTTGACGTTGCTGCCTGATGGGGAATGCTTTTCTCTCAAGCAAAAGCGTGGCGTTTACTTCTCTTCGCGTGGGAGCAGCCGCCCCCTTCCTGGGTGGGGAACTAAAATCCTAAGCCCACGGGCCCAGCGGCACTTCGTTCAAAGCTCTTTATGCAGCAGAGACATTAGCTGTCCCTCGAAGTGCAAAGATCCCCTCAGTGTGTCTGTCACCTGGCTTCGGCGGTGTGGGCCGGAGACCCCCACGCCTTCTCCGGACCCCTGTCCTCGGCCTCCCCACGCCGGGACCGCCACCTGCTGCCCACGGCCTCCCCCGGGCTTCCTGTCCCGGTCCTGCCGTTACGTCTGGGATCCCTCGTGGCGGCTCCCAGGTGTGGCTCCATGTTTTTATTGTCGATGCCACCCACCTGCCCCTCCCCGTCTGTTCATCGCCCACCTGACCCCACCGATGAAAAGCACTTTATATCAAATTAATCCCCTTGTCCTTGGTCCACTTCTGAGCTCTTGGTTCTCTTCCCGATGGGTCGCTCCATTCCATTTCTGACAGACAGGCTGTTTGCAGACTGTCCAGCGAGGGGGGGGGGAGACAGGGGCCTTCCCGCTCAGGCTGTGTCTGGGCCCCATCACAGGTGCCCCCTCCTCCAGATGCTCCTGCCTCAGTTTCCCCCTGCCCGCCTCCGCACCTGCCCCCTGTCCACCCACAGGCCAGGGCTCGGTGTCACGTGCCACACCGGGGCCATCCGCAGGGAAAAAGCTGCAGCAAACCCCACAGTTTTCAACCTGCTGCTGAGCCAGGCCCTCCCGGAGCCAGCGCCGCCCCCCCCCCCAAAGCGGGCTCTCCCCCCACACACACAGTGGGCCCCCCCTGTCCCCCTTCCCCCGACAGCGGCCCCCCCACAGCCGCTTAGCTGCTCCTTCGGCACGTGACCCCCAGATGGTGCAGGTTCGGCTTCTCTGGCAGAGAGAGCCGCTCAGCGGGGACCGCCTCTCAGCATCTCAGGGAGTGACTGCGAGCCCAGGTCTCTCCCCGGGCAGCTCCCTCTGGCTGCTCGCCCACACCCCACGTCCATGCTGACGGTAGATCCGGGGAAGGGACGAGGCCAGACGCCTGCCCACCAGCTCGTGGCTTTGGAGGAGCTCGATGGGCCTCTGTGGACGGGCCGTGGCTCGCGGGTGGCGTGGCCCTGAGGGTGTTGCTGGGGGCGACTGATAAGGAAAAACAAGAGGAAGCAGCCAGGACAGGGCGCTGGCCACGGGCGGGCTGGCCGGGAGGCCCGGCCACAGGAGGGCGGCTCCGTCCCGCACCCCCTCCCCCAGAGGCTCCTCCAGCCCCGGCCGGTGCCAGCGCTGTGCCGGGAGCCGGCTGCCGGGAGCCCAGCCGGTCACCGCGAGGCCCGGCCCTCCCCTGCGAGTGCGGACCGTCTCTGCGTGGACATTAGGGATGCTGGCGGTCATGAGGGATGAAATGGCCCAGGAAGGACACGGGAGTGACTTCATACAAATTCCAAGTTTATGGCCAGGCGGGGTCCCGGCAGGAGCCGATCAGAGGGTGTCATGGCCAGAAGAGGAGAGGACCACAGATACCATACAGAATATGACTCAGACACTCAGGCTGGCGGGAGGGAGGGGCCTAGAGCGAGTCCTACATCTGCAGAGGCTGCGGAGGCAGCTGCCGCCTGCAGGCCTGGGCCTCGCACCGAGCCTCACTGAAGGCAATACCCATCGCGACCCGGCCCAGCCCGAGGCCAGCGCTGCGCACCTGTGGGTCACGACCCTTTCACAGGGGTCGCCCCAGACCATCGGAAAACACATATGTAGCAGCGTAGTTTACTGTTGTTATACTAAGACTGTTACCCATGCTACACCATGCTTCAAGACAAAACTTCATGTATTTGTCATTAGAAATAGATATTTCAAGATATATAGTTACATATTGTTTTTGTGATTAACCACTATGCTTTCATTATGTTCAATTTGTAACAATGAAAATGCATCCTTGGCCTTGTAAACTGAGCCTGGAGTAGCAAAATTACAGCTATGAAGTAGCAAGGAAAATAATTGTAGGGTGGGGTCACCACCACATGAGGAGCTGTGTTAAAGGGACGGCTGAGCACCCTGCCCTGGACAGCCCGGGGGAGGGGGGGGGCCATTCCCGGGAACCAGGGGGCCAAGAGGAGAGGACACGGGGAGACTGGCTTCTCCGACGTCAGGTTTGGAGAGTGTTCCCAGCACGGGAAGGGCTGGTGGTCACCGGAAGGACACAGCCACCCGCGCACCGGGGAGGCCATCTCCTGCCAGAGACAGCGCCCCCGGAGGACGCCGCCTCAGCACCGCGGCCCGCGCTGCCGAAGGGCCACTCGCCGACCTGGCCAAGCGCGGCCCCGCTGAGGCCACACAGGCGCCTGCAAGGTGCTCGCTCGGGGACTGGGATAATGACTAACAGAATGCTGCCTACCAACGGTACCATTTCATTGATTTCAAGGTCAAACACAGGGAGCCCGCTGCAGCGTCCAGAGGTCCAGGCCCCGCTGGGAACGGCGCCGGAAGCGGGAAAAGGGGCTCCTTACAGTCGGGACAGCCGTCCCCGCCCCGCGAGGAGGCGGCTGGGGGGCGCAGAGAGTTCCCTCTGTCTCTCCCGTCGCCGAGTTATTGTATGGGCATCGCATGCACGTCTCTGTGTTGTCTGTCCCTCACACCACCGCGCTGACAGCACACACAGGACAGGGGGACACCACCCGCATGCTGGACAGAGGTGCTGTCGGACCCCAGCCCTCTAACCAATCGCCCCCCTCACTCGGTCGCCCTCTCCCAGTGCCAGCCCCCGCGTCTCCTGCCTCTGAAGCCCCCGCGTCTCCTCCTCTGATGCCCCTGCTTGGGCGAGGACAGTCAGAAGCTAGGACAATCCCTGGGCAAGTGGAATGGGAAAACTGAGGCAAGAAAGTTCAACAAGGCCCAACAGTCTGGGCACTTGCAGCCAGCTTGAGTCACATGACCTCATCTCCCCAAACAAGGACACTGAGAGCAAACGGCTTCTCCCTCCTCCCTGGCCAGGGACCTGCTGACCCACCCTGGCCTGGAAGACGGAACGAAGGCCCAGTGGGTGCCATTGGTGCCAGCGAACAGAGGGAACTGGGGGACAACAGGAGGACCGTTAGAGCCAGTCAGGCGGAGCAGAGCCGGGAGCACAGGCAGCCCCGGCCCTCGGCGTCGGGACTCGGTGTCACGTGGAAGGCGCACCGAGCGGCGGGCTGCGGGCTGAGCGGTCCCACACACCGCGAGGCCGGCAGTCCCCTCCCGTCGGGGCAGAGCCGGCGTGGCTCACCGCGCCCTTCCCGGGCGTGGGCTCGTCCCTAAGGGTCCTGCGAGCGTGCACCGGGCGCGGGGTAGCTCGGCCGGCTCACCCTCTGGCCGGTCTCTGAGGCCCCTTTCTGTCTGACTTCCCAGGGATCGGAAGCGCCCGCCTCGGCCCCTCCCCCAGGACAGGCGCCCCACCTGCTGCTGTTCCCGCCCCAGTTTCTCCCTTGGCTGCGTTCCCATCCTGAGCCGGGCAGGGAGCAGGCGGCCCCCTCCCCCAGGCCCTCCGAGCCGCTCAGTGACATCGCTGCCCCCAGAGCCGGGAGGCTGGCGTGGAGACCCAGAGCAACTGGGATGGTTGGGAAACACGCCACGTCTTCCGCTGAGGACAGAGCCGTGGGAAGGAGGGGGACCAGCTACAGAGAGGATGTTCCAGAGCCACGATGGGTCAGGAGACAGGCGGGCCCCGAACAGCTGCACAGACCGGCTCGGGAACGGGAAACTGCTGCGGGAGGCGGGCAGGGCCACTGGCCAGGGCCCCCAGCCTCAGGGCCCCCAGCCTCAGGGCCAGCCTCAGAGCCCCCCAGCCTCAGGCCCCCAGCCTCAGGGCCAGCCTCAGAGCCCCCCAGCCTCAGGCCCCCAGCCTCAGGGCCAGCCTCAGGGCCCCCCAGCCTCAGGGCCAGCCTCAGGGCCCAGCCTCAGGGCCCCCCAGCCTCAGGGCCAGCCTCAGGGCCAGCCTCAGGGCCCCCCAGCCTCAGGGCCCAGCCTCAGAGCCCCCAGCCTCAGGGCCCCCAGCCTCAGGGCCCCCAGCCTCAGAGCCCCCAGCCTCAGGGCCCCCAGCCTCAGGCCCCCAGCCTCAGGGCCCAGCCTCAGGGCCCAGCCTCAGGGCCCCCAGCCTCAGGGCCCCCAGCCTCAGGGCCCAGCCTCAGGGCCCAGCCTCAGGGCCCAGCCTCAGGGCCCCCAGCCTCAGGCCCCCAGCCTCAGGGGCGGCCGCAGGAAGAGAGCCACCCTCACCACTGCCCTCCTTCCAGGCTGCGGCCTTTTTCTCCCAAGTCTGCCCTTTTTCTCTCCCGTCTGCCCGCCCCTCACGACATGGACGAATTTCCAGCAGCCCATAGCGGCCCGCCGGGCATGGGCGGGTCTGTCCCTTCCAGACCTCCGAGGCCAGCCTGCCCAGCTGTGCGCCAGGAGAGGGCAGGGTGGGGGCTCAGCAGGGAGAACTCTGCCAGCCGGCTGGGACCCTCTTCCCGCCCAGGAGAGGTGCGTGGGGTGGGCTCAAACCTCAGGGACCTCCCCGCTCTGCCCATGTGCGGGCCGGGGGTGCAGGGAGGCAGGTGGGCTGGGGAGCTTGTGGGCCAACACAAAATTAGCCAAGAGGCAGGCGGCCCCCGTCCTGTTCCAAGGCTGTCTCCCCCAGAGCGCCCTCTGCGGGGCCGCCTGACACCTGTCCCGCTGCAGTTCATCAGGGGGGACGAACACCACGGTGAACGGGTGCCCTGGGCGGGCCCGGCAATGCCGCCAGCCGTCAGCATTGAGTTGGGGGAGGCTCGCTGTCCCTCTCCGTTGTCAGTCCCTGTCTCCCGCCCCCCGGGGGCGTAGGTGCGGCCATTTGGGCCGTGGCTAAGGGGAAGGTAAAACTGGAGGCCGTTATATGGGACAGATTCATGTGCTTTGAAATCTCTCCTGGGTGTACCGAGTTAGAGCTGTGTGGGTGCATACATGGCTCCTGGGACACCCCAACTGCCGATATGTGATACCTCAATCAATAAAGAAAAACTTTAAAACTATATATTTATTTCAGAGAGGAAGGGAGAAGGAGAAAGAGACAGAAACATCAATGATGAGAGAGAATCATTGATTGGCTGCCTCCTGCACATTCCCTACTGGGGAGGGAGCCCGCAACCCAGGCACGTGCCCTTAGCCAGAATCGAACCTGGGACCCTTCAGTCTGCAGGCTGACGCTCTATCCACAGAGCCAAGCTGGCTAGGACTCAATAAAGAAATTTAAGAGAAAAAAGGCGGCAGGACCACCTATTCTTTCTGTAGGCCCCGTGGAAAGTAACCAGAGGGCCCCCGGGAAGGCACGCGGTTCATTAAATCAGCTGAACTCGGGGCGACAGGCAGAGCCACTCCCTGGGCACACGCTTCCCCCAAAGTGCCGACTCTTAACTCTGCCCGGGCGTCTGGGAGGGCGGCTTTGATATGTAAGTCCGGTCAGGCACCAGGAATTCTCGGGCCTTCTCAAGAATGCAAATCAGCTCCTGGGATCCTAAGTTTTGGTGACACGTGCTGTTATTTGGGGGTTATATAAACAGGCACTCTGCGTGGGCTCCATCACAGAGGGCGGCAGTTCCACCCGGCTCCCAGCTTTGTCTCTGTCTCTGCATCCCGTTTCTTTCTTTTATTTCTCAGTCCCCAGCCCCCTCTCCTCAGGAACCGGACCCGTCCTTTTCCGTGAATGCGGAAAGAGAGAAACACAGTACTTTTTAAAGGCGAGGTTGTGCCCAGCAGTTAAGTAAAACATCTTTTTTTTAAAAAAAGAAAAATATGTCAGGATATTGTTTTTGAGTCTGTGATCATTCATGTATTTTTCGGGAGGGGGGGGGCGGCGTGTAAAATCCTAATTTCTGTTCTGACTCCAAACAATCTCCTTTTTTTAAAAAAAGAGGTCTGCTTATTTTGTGTGCTGACCATGACCTGGTCTTCTGTTCAGCTTCCTTTTCCAACCAAATCTTCCCAGTCGCCCCTTTCTTATGGACCGGACTTTTTTAGAGAGAGTGGGAGCAGCGAGGGGGAGATAATAGAGAGAAGCATCCATATGAAAGAGACACATCGATTGGCTGCCTTCCGCACACGCCCTGACCTGAGCCGGGGATTTAACCTGCCACCGGGGCACGTGCCCTGGACCTGGAACCGAACCTGCAACCCTTTGGCACGCAGGCCGGTGCTCCAGCCAATGAGCTACTCGGGCCGGGCACGGAGGCCAAGGCCGGTGCTGAGGCTGAGCCAGGTGAGGGCGCTGCAGAGGGAGTGAAACCAAGGCCCCTGGGGGGGCCGGCGCGCTGCGGGGCTTTGTGGGGCGACAAAATAGCCGCCCCTCCCTGGTGCCCGGCCCGGCTCCTCCCCCGCCACGGCCGCTCCCTCTGGAGCCAGGATTGCCTTTTACGTGTTATTTTTTTCAGCCACAGCTGACACACATCCTCCTATTAGCTTCAGGTGGACAGCCCGGGGCTCATCTGCCCGTGCCCCCCTTGGGCTGTCAGTTGCGAGTGTGTCCCCCCCTTCCTGCCCTTTGTCCCACGTGGTTCAGGGTTCGGGCTTCCTTCTTAGAAGGCCACACGCAAAGGAAAGAGACCAGAAAATATTAATTTGGAAATACCGGGGGCCAGGCGGGAGCCCAGCCAAGGGGAAGGTCTCCGCTTTGCTCCAGCCTCGCCATCCCTTTTATTCTGGTTTTGGGGTCCACCCACAGCCCTTAGACGGGCAATTCCCAGGACAGAACATGAACAGGATTTACATAAAACTAAAAGGCGGAGGCTGCTTCAGCTGCCGCTGTCCAGACAGTGGGCGGCTGGCTCTGGCCTTTCAAAGCTTCAGGGCGGACCAGCCTTCCGGGTTCCTTGTCCACACCTCTCTCTGCTGGTGAGGACATTTGTTTTGTTTAATCCTCACTCGAGGACATTTTTCATTGGTTTTTAGGGTGAGGAGAAGAGAGAGGGAGAGACATCGATGCGAGAGAGACTTGCCTCCTGCTAGTGCTCCGACCAGGGCCCCAGGCCGGGAGGAGACTGCAACCGAGGTACGTGCCCTTGATCAGAATCGAACCTGGGACCCTTAGGTCTGCAGGCAGACGCTCTGTCCAGGGAGCCACCCCAGCGAGGGCGTGCCCTGGCTTTTACAGGGTTTCCTTCACAGGTTCTCTTAGTTCTACTGCGGCAGGAAAGCTGCCATGGCTTTGTTAGACATCACTCAGCTGGCGAGGGGGAGAGCGAGGGTTCAAACACAGGCTGGGACTCAGGAGAAATGACGGCAGACGGTCTGCTTGCCGATCAAGCGGCCCAGGCCCTCCCTCCTGGCGGACTGGGCAGCGTGAATGTGGCGCCTGCACAGCGCGGCTCCAGCCCCTCTCTGCCCCAGCGATGCCCACGCCATGGGGACGGGGCTTTCTGGTAAGGGCCCCATACCCTTTATTTTTTGAAAGGAAAGGGAGAGAGAGAGAAACATCAAGGGTGAGAATCATGGATCGGCTGCCTCCTGCACACCCCGGACTGGGGATGGAGCCCTCAACCTGAGCACGTGTCCCGGAGGGAAATCAAACCGTGGCCTCCTGGTCCCTAGGCAGACGCCCAGTCCCCGCGCCCAGGCAGCCGGGCCCGCACTCTTTAAAAGCACCGGTGCCTCGCGGGGCCCCGGCCCAGCCCGGGAAGGGAGCGGGCCGAGCAGTGCGTGTCTCTGAGGACCAAACAGCCTCAGAAAACAAGGGGCTCCCACCTCCCCGTCAGCGATGTTCCCGAAAGGCACTGGGCCGTGCGCCCACGTCCTGGGGAGACCCCGCCAGAGCGTGGGCCGAGGCCCGAGGCGCCCCGGGCGAGGGGTGCACAGAGCAGGAACACGATGGGTGCGTGGTGGTGGCCGAGCCCCATGAGGTGGGTCCCCCGTGAAGTCTCCCCATTCATTGAAGAGGACTGCTGAGAGGGGCCTCCCCCGCACCCCCAGCCGCACACGTGGTCCCCACCACACCCAGACACCCCGACATGGGACATCTCTCAAAGCCGGTGTCTACTCAGCAGGCTGAGCCCCCTCCAAGGGGTCCCCTCCCTCCGCTCCCACTGGCGTTCCCTCCTTGCATTGCCCCCGTCCATCAGACCCTCTCCGCTCCTTCACCGGAGGAAGGACCCCAGAGGCGAAGGTAAGTCTCCGAGTGGGTAAGAGGGAGCCGTAGGCGCCAGCAAGAGCGTGGTTAGACCGCCAGCCCCCCAGCGAGCCACCTCTCAGGCCCCTTCCTGCTCCAGGCCGGGCTCTGGATTCAGGTCAGCAGAGCTTCTGCTCCTCCTTCTATGTCCCCGTCCCCCAGCCTTCACCCCCTGGCCGCGCCCCTGCCCCCTCTTGTACGTGAGAAACATCAGGCCTCCCGGATGCGGAGGGCAGAGCGTGCTCCGCTCAGGGGCCTGGCTCTGAGGGCCGGGAAAGGGAGCCACCGGCTCAGCTGTGGGGAGGCGTCCCCGCTTTCACTCCCCCATCCCCGTTCTCTCCCCCCCTCGCGTTTGGACTTCACCCCTCTTTCCCTGCCTCCCTGGCCTCCCTCCCCTCCTTCCCCTCCGGAGCTCTGCACAGCTCCTGCCTCTCAACACGCCCCGTGGGCACAGCACAGCCGGAGTCCCCGACCTTTGCCTTCTGCCCAGGGTCCGAAACAATGTGAGACACGCCCCCGCCCCCGCCCAGCACCCTCAGGTCCCGGGCGCAGGGGCCGTTGGGTCACCCGGGCGAGTTTAACGGAGCTTAACGGTCCAGCGCGTGCCCAGCGCCCGTTGCTGGAGCTGTCTGTTGCCAGGGCAACCTGTCAACGAACCTCCACCTCCCTCCCTCCAGCTCCGCTCACGTGACCAGGGCCTGGCGCGTGATTCTGTCCACTCCCAGCATGCTCCGCACGGGGCCGGGCCAGGGGCGGGGCGGGGCCAGATAGGTGGGACCCAGCGGGCGGGGGCGGGGCCAGGGGCGGGGCTGGGCGGGAACTGCCGTGGTCAGCGACCACAGCAGCCTGGGTCCTGGCAGTGCCTGCTCTGAGGGCAAAGTGAAGGCGAAGGAAAATCCTGAGCCAGGGGCCGGCCAGGAGGCAGGCATCCCAGAGGAGGGTTAGCTGGCTTAATGTTTGTTGTTTGCAAAGACCTTTCTGTGAGCACGGAGGTTTTAGCTTGTTCCTGCACAAAATAACCTAAGCCCGGCCGGTGTGGCCAGGTGGGTGGGTGTAGGGAGCGGCTATGGGGTCAGGCCTCAGACTGGCCCGGGGCAGAGCCACATACAAGTCCCAGCTTGGAGGGCAGAGCTCCCCTCCCTCCCCCAGCACAGTTAAGCCTGCCCCTATAGTTCTCCCTTGTTCCTGGGCAGCTAACGGGCTGTGGGAGGGGCAGCAGTGCTGCCAACGCTCGGCTTGAGTAAGGACATGGATTTGAAACTCGCAAGAACCCTGGAGACATGCTGACCCCTCCCCTTGCTTTGCTCTGTGTGACCTGATTACAAAATAAAGCTTCGGCTTACAGCTTTCACTGGGTCCTCATCCGGGCACAGTGATCCGCCCGGCCCCAATGGTATCCTGTCTGTCTGCTTCAACCCCTCACCGGCCACCTCCCGTTCACCCCTGGCCGCGCTGGGCACCGCTCAGGTGAGCATCAGCGGCCACCGCCGCGAACCAGGGGTCAAGGCTGGATTCCTCCTGGTCAGGGCATGTCCCCAGGTTGCCGATGGTAGGCTCGATCCCCAGTAGGGGGCGTGCAGGAGGCAGTTCTCATATAAATATTTCTCACTCTCCTCCCTACCCTCCCTCCCTCCCTCTCTCAAACATCTTTTGAAAAAAGAAAGTACAGCCGAAACCGGTTTGGCTCAGTGGATAGAGCATTGGCCTGTGGACTGAAAGGTCCCAGGTTCGATTCCAGTCAAGGGCATGTACCTTGGTTGCGGGCACAACCCCGGTAGGGGGTGTGCAGGAGGCAGCTGATCCATGATTCTCTCTCATCGATGTTTCTAACTCTCTATCCCTCTCTCTTCCTCTCTGTAAAAAATCAATAAAATATATTAGAAAGGGAAAAAAGAAAAAGAAAGTACAGATACTTGTGAATGATCACTTGGTCAGGCTGAAATGAAAACTCCTGGCACTTTGGCTCAGCCTCCAGAGGGGGCGCCCCCCTCTCCCTCCCCACGGCGCGCCCCCCTCTCCCTCCCCACGGGCGCCCCTCTCCCTCCCTACGGGGCGCCCCCCTCTCCCTCCCCACGGGGCGCCCCCCTCTCCCTCCCCACGGGCGCCCCTCTCCCTCCCCACGGGGCGCCCCCCTCTCCCTCCCCACGGCGCGCCCCCCTCTCCCTCCCCACGGCGCGCCCCCCTCTCCCTCCCCACGGGCGCCCCTCTCCCTCCCCACGGGCGCCCCTCTCCCTCCCCACGGGGCGCCCCCCTCTCCCTCCCCACGGGCGCCCCTCTCCCTCCCCACGGGCGCCCCTCTCCCTCCCTACGGGGCGCCCCCCTCTCCCTCCCCACGGGGCGCCCCCTTCTCCCTCCCCACGGGCGCCCCTCCCCCTCCCCACGGGCGCCCCTCTCCCTCCCTACGGGGCGCCCCCCTCTCCCTCCCCACGGGCGCCCCTCTCCCTTCCCACGGGCGCCCCTCTCCCTCCCCACGGGGCGCCCCCCTCTCCCTTCCCACGGGCGCCCCTCTCCCTCCCCACGGGGCGCCCCCCTCTCCCTCCCCACGGGCGCCCCTCTCCCTCCCCACGGGCGCCCCTCTCCCTCCCTACGGGGCGCCCCCCTCTCCCTCCCCACGGGGCGCCCCCTTCTCCCACCCCACGGGCGCCCCTCCCCCTCCCCACGGGCGCCCCCTCGGGCCGTGCGCGCGGCTCTGGGGAGAGATGCTGGCGCAGGAGCCGCGGCCGAACCGCACCCGCGGCATTATCAGCCGGATGTGGCCTGGGACCCGGAGCCCAGCGAGGTCTGAGCAAATCAATCTCAGAGCAAAATAAACAAACAAAAGTACCCGCAGGTCTGAGCAAATCAAACAAACAAGAGTGTTTGTGGAACTTCACCCGCAGGCGCGGCGGGGCGGCGGGGCGGACTGGACCTTGGTCCGGGCGGGGCGCCCACACGCGGGCGGGGCTCGGCCCTATTTCTTGGGGGCGGGGGCGGGCCACCATCGCCGACCGTGCAGGCTGCCCTCCCGCCGCCCGCCGCCATGGGCCTGGAGCTCTACCTGGACCTGCTGTCGCAGCCCTGCCGCTCCGTCTACATCTTCGCCAAGAAGATCGGCGTCCCCTTCGAGCTGCGCCCCGTGGAGCTGCTCAAAGGTGGGCCTGGCCGGCGGGGCGTCCGTGGCCCGTGCACCCCCTGGCCCCCCGCCCCGCAGCTCCCCGAGGCCCGTGCACCCCCTGGCCCCCCGCCCCGCAGCTCCCCGAGGCCCGTGCACCCCCTGGCCCCCCGCCCCGCAGCTCCCCGAGGCCCGTGCACCCCCTGGCCCCCCGCCCCGCAGCTCCCCGAGGCCCGTGCACCCCCTGGCCCCCCGCCCCGCAGCTCCCCGAGGCCCGTGCACCCCCTGGCTCCCCACACCGCAGCTCCCTGCAGCCCTCTGCACCCCCTGGCCCCCCGCCCCGCAGCTCCCCGAGGCCCGTGCACCCCCTGGCCCCCCGCCCCGCAGCTCCCCGAGGCCCGTGCACCCCCTGGCTCCCCACACCGCAGCTCCCTGCAGCCCTCTGCACACCCTGGCTCCCCGCCCCCCAGCTCCCCGAGGCCCGTGCACCCCTTGGCCCCCCGCCCCGCAGCTCCCCGAGGCCCCCGCCTCGCAGCTCCCCGAGGCCCGTGCACCCCCTGGCTCCCTGGCCCCTCGCCCTGCAGCTCCCCGAGGCCCCACGGTGGGCAGAGCCCCCTCACCGCCCGTGCCGTCTCTCCTCCGTGCCTGGTGCCTGGGGCAGGTCACAGGCCTTCCCTGAAGGGGGGTGCTGTTCCGCTCGGATGGGGAGAAAGCTGGTTTCCAGAGGCACCCCCAAACAGCATGCCTCAATCCCCAAAGCCCTGGAGACCTGGGGGACCGGCACCCCTCCCCTTGCTCACCCCAGTCCTGTCTGATAACTTCTCCCCCACCGCAGCCCCTGGCGGCACCCAGCACAGCCCCATCGCCACTCCCGGAGGTGGCAGGGCAGGGGCCCAGCGACACCCGCCCCCACCCAGCCGCTGTTCCCAGCCTGGCAGGGGCTCTGGCCGGAGGGGGTGTGCTGTTGTCCTCAGCCTTTCCTATTTTAAAAACATACGTTTTTTGATTCTATAGAGAGGAAGGGAGAGAGAGAGCGAGCGGGAGAGGGAGAGAAACATTAATGATGGGAGAGAATCATGGATCGGGTGCCTCCTGCATGCTCCCCCCCTAATGCTCCCCCCCCCCCCCCCCCCCGGAGCCTGCAACCCGGACCTGTGCCCTGACCGGAGTCGAACTGCTGAGCGCTCGGTTCCTGGGTCCATGCTCGCCCACGGAGGCCGGGGGGGGGGGGGGGTGCAGGCCTTTCTGACCTCCTTCTCCGCAGGGCAGCACCTCCAGGGGTTCTTGCCGGCGGGCAGCCCGAAGGTGGTGCCCCTCCTCAAGGACGGAGACTTCGTCCTGCACCAGAGGTACGCTCCTTCCCGCCGGCTCCGCCCGCCGCCTCCGAGGCCGGCCCGCGGCCCCCGCTGCGGCCCCCCACCCACCCCACAGGCACCGCCTCCCGCGGGCGGCCGCCAGACCCCACAGGCACCGCCCGAGGGCCGAGGGAAGGTGCGATGGGAGCAGGCGGCTGGGCGTGAGCCAGGGTGGCCAGGGGCTCCCGGGGTGACACAGCGCATCCCTGCACCTCTCTCCCTCCCTCCCTCCCTCCCTCCCTCCCTCCCTCTCTCTCTCTCTTAAATATATTTTATTGATTTTTTACAGAGAGGAAGGGAGAGGGATAGAGAATTAGAAACATTAACCAGCTGCCTCCTGCATGCCTCCCTCTGGAGATGTGCCTGAAACCAAGGTACATGCCCTTGACCGGAATCGAACCCGGAACCTTTCAGTCCACAGGCCGACGCTCTATCCACTGAGCCACACTGGTGGTTAGGGCTCGCTCTTTCTCTTAAAAAAAATATATTTATATTGATTTCAGAGAGGAAGGGAAAGGGAGAGAGAGAGAGAGAGAGAGAGAGAGAGAGAGAGAGAGAGAGAGAAATCAGTGATGTGAGAGAATCATTGATTGGCTGCCTCCTGTGCACCCCCTACCGGGGATCCAGCCGGCAACCTGGGAATTGAACCTGGGACGCTTCAGACCACAGCCTGATGTTCTGCCCACTGAGCCAAACCGGCTGGGGCTGCGAAGAGGTTCTTGAAGTCCGGAACAGAGGGGCTGGCCGAGACTTAGTGCCCAAGACTGAGAAGAAAAGAGCCTCAGGGGGACAGTCAGGGGCGAGAGGCGGCAGCGCCCGGGGAGCAGGGGTGGGAGGGGCGGCCGGCCCTCAAAAGCAGACAAGCCCCAGGTCCCAGGGGTGGGGCAGCCGGGAATGAAGGCCCAGGTCTTCTCACAGCCCCCCTCCCCCCGCGCCTGTCCCCAGCGTGGCCATCCTGATTTACCTGAGCTGTAAGTACCAGGCGGCGGACCACTGGTACCCAGCCGACCTGCAGGCCCGCGCCCGCGTCCACGAGTACCTGGGCTGGCAGGCGGACTTCATCCGGGGCACCTTTGGGGTGTGCCTGTGGACCCAGGTGAGGGGAGGGGAATTGGGGGGGGGGGCGGTTACCTGCCAGGGGCCTGGGAGGAGGCGGGGCCACAGGCTGAGCCTGCACGTGGCCTGCGCCAGGTGCTGGCACCGCACATCAGGGCGCCAGTGCCCGAGGAGAAGGTGACGCGCAACAGGGCGGCGGTGGACGGCGTGCTGCAGCAGCTGGAGGAGCAGGTGCTGGGGGACCAGGCCTTCCTGGCCGGCCCGCAGCTGACGCTGGCGGACCTCATGGCCCTGGAGGAGCTGATGCAGGTAGGAGCGTGGCCAGGAGCGGCCTGGAGACCCCGCACCCCCCCCCCCCCCCCCCTGCTCTGTCCGAAGCACAGAGCGCTCTGGCTGAACCCGGCGCTGCAGCCGCGCCCTCTGCTTCCCTCCTGGGGGAGGGGGGGGTACCTTCCGGAGCTATTTAAAAAATATATTTTTTAGCCCTCACCGGTGTGGCCCAGTGGATAGAGCGTCGGCCTGCGGACTGAAGGGTCCCAGGTTGGATTCCGGTCAAGGGCATGGACCTTGGTTGCGGACACATCCCCAGTAGGGGGTGTGCAGGAGGCAGCTGATCGATGTTTCTCTCTCATCGATGTTTCTAACTATCTCTCCCTCTCTGTAAAGAATCAATAAAATACATTAATATATATATGTATATATTCTTAATGTATATATATATTTCATTATAATTTTAAAATATATTTTTATTGATTTCAGAAAGGAAGGGAGAGGGAGATAGAGATGGAAGCATCAATGTTGAGGGCGCGAATCATCAGTCAGCTGCCTCCCACACGCCCCCCTCACTGGGGGTCGAGCCTGTAACCTGAGCATGTGCCCTTACCTGGAATCGAACCTGGAACCCTCCAGTCCATAGGCAGACACTATCCACTGAGCCAAACCAACTAGGACTATTATTATTTATATATATGTATATTTTTATAGATTTTAGAGAGGAAGGGAGGAGAGAAAGAACCATCCATCGGCTGCCTCCTCCACACCCCACCCTGGGGATCGAGCCCGCAACCCGGGCCTGTGCCCTTGACTGGGGATCGAACCCTGACCTCCTGGTGCACAGGCCGAGGCGCAGCCTCTGGGCCTGGGCCGTCTGGTGCTCTCAGGCCTGCGGTGGGCACACTGCCTGGGCCTCACTCACATGGCGGCTGGACAAGGAACCCGCACCTGTGCCAGGGCTCCTGGCATCGGGACCTCCGTATCCCACCCACGGCCCCGCCCTCATCCCCCATGCCAGGGCCAGCCTGACGGTGGAACCAGGCTGAGGTAGGGGGGTGGGCATTGAGAAGAGAAAGAGAGACAGGAACGCGGGGTCGGGAGGACTACAGGTAGCCGGTTTATTAACTGCGCGATGCTTTTTATGCACCAAACACGGAATGGGAGGTCTGCCAAGAGGAGTGTACTCTGTGTTCCTCTCAATCTCTGAGGGAGAGGCAGAGCAGGACAGATTCTCGGTGCAGCAGATCTCAGTCAATCTCAGACTTTTCTTGGCACGCCATGAAAGGTTGCTCTCATTCTACTGATAGTCGCCATCCACACAGGTCTGGGAACACTGTGTGGGTAGGGTAGGGGGGCTAGAAGGCTAAGACCTTGTCAGCTTACACCCTGTCTCCAACGCCCACAGGTGGTGGCTCTCGGCCGCGACGTGTTTGCGGGCCGGCCGCGGCTGGCTGCGTGGCGCGGGCGGGTGGAGGCCATCCTGGGGGCCGATCTGTGCCGGGAGGCCCGCGGCCCCATCCTGAACATCCTGGAGCAGGCGGCCAGCCAGCAGCTCCCGCAGCCCCCCGCGGAGTACCGCCACAGGATGCTGCTGCGCCTCTCCAGGATCCCCTGAGGGCGGCGGGGGGCTGGCCGGCCCAAGGCGAGCACGGTTCCTTCCTTCCTTCTGCGTCTGACCTGTCCCTTTCCCCTCTCCCTCACGTCTCCGCTCCCCCTCTGGCTCCGGGAGGAGTCTGCACAGACCGGCCCCCGCTGTCCTCGGCCGCCTCTCCGGTGCCGAAGAAATAGCACTAGAAACCCACCATGCAGCCCTGGATAGTGTAGCTCAGTGGATAGAGCGTCGGCCTGCAGATGGAAGGGTCCCGAGTTTGATTCCGGTCCAGGGAACGTGCCTGGGTTGCAGGCTGATCCCACACTGGGATCCCCACACTGGGGGCGTGCAGGAGGCAGCTGACCCATGATGCTCTCTCATCATTACTGTTTCTATCCCTCTCTTCCTCTCCTTTCCTCTCTGAAATCAATAAAAAAAAAATTATAAAAAAACACACACAAAAAAAACAAGTTCCCTGTGTTGCGTGTGGACCAGGACCAAGGGCCCGGGTAGAGGCAGGGCGGGGGCCGGAGGCTGTGAGGTTGGCCAGGCCGTCAGAGGCGTGTGTGTGTGTGTGTGTGTGTGTGTGTGGGCGGGGGGAGGAGATGCAGGATGTGGAGCGACAGCGTGACCGCAGCTGGCGGTAGAGGGGTGGGTGGGATGAGGAAGAGGGGTGACGCCTAGGGCCTGAGCCCCACGGAGTTGGGGGTGCACCCTGCGGTGGGGAGCTCTGGAGAGAGTGCATCTTTACCAGGTCAGGACGGTTACTCTGTGGACAGAGGTGAGGCCTGGGCTGGGGGTGGGTGGGGCATGGAGTACACGCATGTGTGTGCGTGCTTGTGTGTGTGCGTGAGTGCACGCGCGCACGTGAGTGTGTGTGTGTGTGTGTGTGTGTGAGAGAGAGAGAGAGAGAGAGAGAGAGAGAGAGAGAGAGTGGGAGGGAGGGCCTAAAGCCCTGAACTTTGCGCCTGCAGCTCCTCGGCCTGCCTGCCTGTCGCCACTCCCTGAAGGATTGTGAGGCCACCAGGTTGTCCCAGGCGCAGGTCAGGGCGGGGAGCAGGATGGCGGAGTGCCCGTGGGCTCGCCCTGTGGGTGAGGGAGAGGGCCAGGCTGGGACCCTGCTTCTGGAAAACCCAGGGCCAAGCCCCGGCAGGGATACAGCTGGGCCTGCCGCCATGCCCACGAGGCCAGGAGGGCCCCAGCCGGTCAGGGAGGAAGTGGGCTTGAGGGAAGGGCACAGACCTCAGGCCCCATTTCTTTTTTATTCCTCACTGGAGGGTATTTTTTCCATTGATTTTTAGAGAGTGGAAGAGAGGGAGGGGAGAGGGAGAGGGAGAGGGAGAGGAGAGAGAAAGGAAGAGGGGGAGAGAGAGAGAGAGAGGGAGAAAGAGAGGGAGGGGGAGAGGGGGAGAGGGGGAGAGAAAGAGAGTGAGAGAGAGAGAGAGAGAAACATAGATGAGAGAGAGGCACATGGATCGGTTGCCTCCCACGTGCATCCTGCCTGGGGCTGGGCTCCTCTTTCTCCCTGTCTTTTTCAGCCACAGTTCGGGTTCGATTGGTCAGTGCCTACTTCCAATCTCTGCTTCTGGAACCTTCCAGGGCTGGACCTCGATGCCCGTCCTCCCTCCACAAGGAAGGCCTGGCCCTGGGAAGGGATTCCCTGGAGCGAGCCCCTTGCACACACCGGCCCTGAGGGAGGGGAAGGGCAGAGTCAGGGGACCCCTCCCCGGCCTCCTCCTGCCTCCTCAGAACCCTCGCTGCTGCCAGGATTCCAGGTCGCACGGCCTCGGGACAATCCCCAGTGAAGCAGGAGTTCCGGAACGCGGGCTGCTGGCCTGGGCGGGAGAGGGCTGCTGGGCGGGAGCCGGGCTCAGGCTGCACCTCGCTGGAGTCAGGGCCTGCGGCGGTGGCTGGGGGCGCCCGTTCCGCGTCTCGGCCATGGGCCTGGAGCTCTACCTGGACCTGCTGTCCGCGTCCTGCCGCGCCGTCTACATCTTCGCCAGGAAGAACGGCATCCCCTTTGACTTCCAGTTTGTGGACCTGCTGAAAGGTCAGCACTGGTGGCTCCCGGGCGGCCTGGTCCCGGGAGGAGGCGGAGCACAAGGCAGGGGTGTTTCTGAAAAGCAGAGGCGGAGACCAGGAGGGAGGTGCCTCTGCCCGGACCCTGAGGGGAAGCACAGGTTTCCGAGGGAAGTGCAGGCCCTGCGTCTGTCCCCCGCCCCGATGCTGCCCTGCTCTTGGAGGGCAGAGGCGAAGAGAGTGCTGCAGAGGGGCCCCTGGGCTCCCACCCGGTGCCCGCACCTTCTCCTGGCGGGACTGAACGCTTGTTAACGGTGGCACCCTGTTCCTCGGCACCCACCAAGGATGTCGGAAAAGGCACAGAGGTGTCTGGTCATCTCACATCTAAGAGTCCTGAGGCAGCTTCGGTCTACACTAGGGGTGTCGAGCTCAATCAGAGAAGGGGCCAAAATCTAAAATCCAGCCTAAATCTCGGGCCGAATGGTTTACTGAACAGTAATAAACTGACAATGTCATAAACTGACAGTGGAGTGCAGTGATGACAGCGCGGTGCGGGCCACATTGCAAGGCCTGGCGGGCTGGATTTGGCCCGCGGGCCTTGTGTTTGACACATGTGGTCTACACCATCCTCCCTCAGCATTCACAGCTGCTCAGGGTGACACAGACCAGTGAAGCTTGGGGGCTGGTCTCCAGGACTCCCCTATCCCAAACACAGAGGGGGCTTTAAAAGCTCAACGTGGCCCTAACTTGGTTTGGCTCAGTGGCTAGAGCGTCAGCCTCCGGACTCAAGGGTCTCAGGTTCGATTCTGGTCAAGGGCACGTACCTTGGTTGCGGGCACATCCCCAGTAGGGTGTGTGCAGGAGGCAGCTGATCGATGCTTCTCTCTCATCGATGTTTCTAACTCTGTCCCTCTCCCTTCCTCTCTGTAAAAAAATTCAATAAAATAAAATAAAAGCTCAGCTTGTGGGAGCCCATACCCAGGTGCTCCAGAAATGAACGAGGTGGAGCCCAAAAATGTTTCCAGCCGGAGACAGCCGGTCACGGGAGAGTTCCACACGGGGCCGGCTGCATGTGAAAGGCTCTTTTGTTGAATCCCAGCTGTGTGCTAGGCTGCCGGCGGTGGCTGCAGGCCCCAGAGTTGGGGGTGAGACCGGCACCCTCCAGCTTCTGGGAGGGAGAGGGTCCTCCTGGTCACGGAGCCTGAACAGGAGCAGGAGTCCTGACCCCAGGCCCGTGACCTTCCCCGACTTGCTCTCTGACCTGGGGCGAGCCATGACGTCCCCTGGGCCTCAGTTTCCCCTGGTGAGCACATGGAGAGAAAGGACATGTCTGCCTCCGGGATGCCTGGCTCTCTCTTCCCAGGGTGTCTGCAGCCTCTCTTTCCTGCCCCGCGCAGGTTACCACCACAGCAAGGAGTACAGCGAGATCAACCCTCTGAAGAAGCTGCCCAGCCTCAAAGATGGGAAATTCGTCTTATCGGAAAGGTAACCGTCTGCCCGGGGCCCTGCCGCCAGCAGTCTCTGCTCCTCCTGCGGCTGGTCTGCTGGTGCTGACCCTGGACCATGGCCCCCAGACGCCACAGCAGACGGGCCACGAGCCAAGGAGGAGCATAACGCCCCGCGGACCCATCACGGAGCTCCAGAAGTGGTCCACGCAGGGGCCCGGGAGCCACTGGCAGGTCTCCCCAGAGCAGTTGTGACCCAGGAACTGGCCCCCAAGGGTGGTGCTCCCAGAGGTCACAGAAAGGGCAGGCGTAGCCGAAACCGGTGTGGCTCAGTGGATAGAGCGTCGGCCTGCGGACAGAAAGGTCCCAGGTTCGATTCCGGTCAAGGGCATGTACAGTGGTTGCGGACACATCCCAAGTAGGGGTTTTGCAGGAGGCAGCTGATTGATGTTTCTCTCTCATCGATGTTTCTAACTCTCTATCCCTCTCTCTTCCTCTCTGTGAAAAATCAATAAAATATATATTAAAAAGAAAAAGCCCGAAGCCAGTTTGGCTGAGTGGTAGAGCATCGGTCTGCGGACTGAAAGGTCCCAGGTTCGATTCCAGTCAAGGGCATGTACATTGGCTGCGGGCATATCCCCGGTAGGGGGTGTGCAGGAGGCAGCTGGCTGATGTTTCTCTCTCATCGACGTTTCTAGCTCTCTATTTACCTTTCTCTCTGTTAAAAATCAATAAAATATATTTAAAAAAAAGAGAGAGAGAGAGAACAAGAAAAATGAAAAGGCAGGTGCAGGGAGCGCTTATGGGGTCAGGCCTTGGACTGATCAATGGCAGAGCCACATACAAGCCCCAGCTTGGAGGGCAGAGCTCCGCTCCCACCCCAGGCACAGTTAAGCCTGACTCTATAGTTCTTCCTTGTTCCTGGACAGCAACTGGGCTGTGGGAGGGGCAGCAGTGCTGCCAACGCTCGGCCTGAGTGAGGACATGGATTTGAAACTTGCAAGAACCCTGGAGACATGCTGACCCCTCCCCTTGCTTTGCTCTGTGTGACCTGATTACAAAATAAAGCTTCGGCTTACAGCTGTCA
Source organism: Pipistrellus hanaki (assembly GCF_964339955.1). Taxonomy (NCBI): domain Eukaryota; kingdom Metazoa; phylum Chordata; class Mammalia; order Chiroptera; family Vespertilionidae; genus Pipistrellus; species Pipistrellus hanaki. The sequence continues at coordinate 1,326,493 of NC_140521.1, forward strand.
CGGTCCTCATCCAGGCACAGTGATCCGCCTGGCCCCAATGGCATTCTCTTGTCTGTCTGCTTCAATCCCTCACCGGCCACCTCCGGTTCACCCCTGGCCGCGCTGGGTGCGGTTCAGGCAGGGCTGTTGGGCCAGTGAGTCAAACCTCACCTGCCTCTTAAGCCTCCCCCGGTGTCTCATCCCTCTGCTGCCAGTTCACTCTCTTCTCTCCACTCCCCCAGCTCCCCATTCCCAGGCCCCACCTGACCAAGGTCACCAGCTATGCTAGGCGGTTTGGCTCAGTGGATAGAGCCTCTCAGCCTGAGGACTCAAGGGTCTCGGGCTCGATTCCGCTTAGGGGCACATGCCCAGGGTTTAAGGCTGGATCCCCTGTAGGGAGCATGCAGGAGCCAGCCGACCAATGATTCAGCATTTAAAAAAAATACATATTTTATTGATTTTTAACAGAGAGGAAGAGAGAGGGATAGAGAGTTAGAAACATCGATGAGAGAGAAACATCGATCAGCTGCCTCTTGCACGCCCCCCACTGGGGATGCGCCCCCAACCAAGGTCCATGCCCTTGACCGGAATCGAACCTGGGACCTTTCAGTCCGCAGGCCGACGCTCCATCCACTGAGCCACACCGGTTTCGGCAACGATTCAGCATTGATGTTTCTATCTCTCTCTCCCTCTTCCTTCTCCAAAATCAATGAAACTGTATGAAAACAAACGGAAAGCAGGGAGGGGGCCGGCTGGCGGGCCCTCGCGGACCAGCGGGCTGCTGGCCCTCCCCGCAGCCTTTGGGCTCCCCCTTCCGCTGGAAGGAGGTCTGTGCCTGGAGCCCACGGGGGACGGGGACGGGGGAGCTCTGCCTGGGGGAGGCCTCCCTGGGGCGGCGGCTGGGGCAGCCGAGCCGGCCGGCCTGAGCAGCGCCCCCCTGTCCGCCCGCAGCGTGGCCGTCCTCCTCTACCTGTGCCGCAAGCACAGCGCCCCCTCCCACTGGTACCCGCCGGACCTGCACACGCGCGCCCGCGTGGACGAGTTCATGGCCTGGCAGTACACGGCCATCCAGCTGCCCATGAGCAAGGTCCTCTGGATCAAGGTGAGAGGGCCGCGCCCCGGCCGGCCGGCCGGCGGCGGGGGCTCAGCAGGCGCCCCTCGGTCCCCCAGACTCACTCTCCCCGCTGCCTTCCTCGCCTCCTCCAGAGCAGGGAGGAGCGAGGCGGTGGGGGGGAGGGGAGGAGGGGAGAGACAGGTGTCACTCAAACCAGGACGGGACTCCAGACGTTTCGTTCTCAGCGGGAATAGATCAGAGGCCAAGGGCCTGGGGACACCAGGGATCTAAAGATGACACGTGAGCCGAAGCCGGTGTGGCTCAGTGGATAGAGCGCCGGCCTGCGGACTGGAAGGTCCCAGGTTGGATTCCGGTCGAGGGCATGTGCCTTGGTTGCGGGCTCATCCCCGGTAAAGAGTGTGCAGGAGGCAGCTGGTGGATGTTTCTCTCTCATCGACGTTTCTAACTCTCTATCTCCTTTCCTTTCTGTGAAAAAATCAATGAAATATATTTTAAAATAAATAAATAAATAAATAAAATTTTGAAAACGGGAAGTATGGAGATCTATTTAGCATTTAAAATAAATAAATAAATAAATAAAGATGACACATGACAGTTATGTGACGCTTCGCGGGGGATCTGTTCTGAGAAAGTAGTTGTCAGGCGATTTAAAAATATATATATTTTATTGATTTTTTTTTTTTTTTACAGAGAGGAAGGGAGAGGGATAGAGAGTTAGAAACATCAATAAGAGAGAAATATCCATCAGCTGCCTCCTGCACACCCCCTACTGGGGGTGTGCCCGCAACCAAGGTCCATGCCCTTGACTGGGATTGAACCTGGGACCCCTGAGTCTGCAGGCCGACGCTCTATCCACTGAGCCACACCTGTGATTTTGTGGTGGAGCGTCGTCGAGTGTACTTACACCGACCTACACGGTGTCGCCTGCTGCTCGCGTGGGCCGCGTGGCTCCGCCCGTCGCTCCAAGGCTGCCAGCCTGGGGAGCGTGGGATTGTCCGAATCGGTGTGAGCTTAGATCCGGGCCGGGGACACGGTGGGATGGAGAGAGGCCATCAGCCCGAGACAAGGCTGCCGAGGCTGGAGGCTCGGGGGGGCGGGGGGGGGTGAGCCTGGGTGCGGCCGCCTCCTCCATCCTCTCCCCGGGCCCCCAGCTCCTGATCCCCATGATCACAGGCGAGGAGGTGCCAGCGGAGAAGGTGGAGGAGGTGCTGGCTGAGGTGAAGCAGAACCTGCAGCTGTTTGAGGAGCGGTTCCTGCAGGACCGGAACTTCATCACCGGGGACAGCATCTCCCTGGCCGACCTGGTGGCCTTGGTGGAGATGATGCAGGTGAGGGCTGCGGGCGGGAGGCAGCGGGGACAGACAGACAGTGGGGAGGCGGGCCTGGGGGCTGCGGAGGCCGAGTCTGGGTGGCGGCACTCCATCGGGGCCACACAGGAAACAGTTTTTTGTTTTGTTTTGTTTTGTTTTGTTTTGAATATATCTTGCCCTGGCCAGTTTGGCTCAGTGGATAGAGCATCGGCCTGCGGACTGAAGGGTCCCGGGTTCGATTCGGGCCAAGGGCACGTGCCTAGGTTGCAGGCTCAATGATCCCCAGTGGGGAATGTGCAGGAGGCAGCGGATCGATCATTCTCTCTCATCATTGATGTTTCTATCTCTCTTTCGTTCTTCCGTCCTCTCTGAAATCAATCAATAAATATATTTTAAAAATAAAAATATATATATCTTGATTGATTTCAGAGAAGAAGGGCGAAGAGAGAGAGAGAGAGAGAGAGAGAGAGAGAGAGAGAGAGAGAAACATCAATGATGAGAATCATGGATGGGCTGCCTCCTGCACACCTCCCACTGGGAATCAAGCCCACAGCCTGGGTATGTGCCCTTGACTGGAATTGGACCCGGGACCTTTCCGTCCGTAGGCTGACGCTCTACCCACTGAGCCAACCGGACAGGGCGAACAGAGCGTTTGAACCATAGAGGGAGATTGCTAGCATCCACGCTGCATTCCTGGGTGTGTGTGGGGGTGGGGAGGGGGAGGCCGAGCCCGGGGCAGGGAGGAGAGCACAGGTTTCTTGGTCAGTCAGCTGGATCCTAGATGCCTCTGCCTCCTGGTGGACGCCCAGACAGTGTCCAGAGGCTTCCAAAGCATCCTTCTGGCTGTAGGGCTTCTCCTCCGAGTCCCAGAGGGCTGCACAGAGCAGCGCCCCCGCCGCTGGGTCTGAGGGGCGTCCGCGGAGCACGTGGGGGCAGACCTGCATGCAGGGGAGGCAGCCCGGTCCAGCCCAGTGGGCGTGCAGGCCAGTTTATTTATTTTTTTTCCAAACATATTTTTATTGATTTCAGAGAGGAAAGAGGAGAGGGAGGGATCGAGAGAAACATCCATGACGCGAGAGACTCATCCACTGGCTGCCTCCTGCATGCCTCCCACTGGGGACGGAGCCCACAGCCCAGGCCTGTGCCACTGACCGGGAACTGAACCGTGACCTCCTGGTTCACAGGTCGCCGCTCAATCGCTGAGCCACGCAGGCCGGGCAGGATGGCCAGTTTAGACCCTGGCTGGTGTCTTTGCAACTGGCCACCTTGGTCCGTGTGCCATGCAGATCGGCCCGGGAAAGCCCGTTGTAGGTTTTCTCGGTGGGAGAGCGCCTGCGTTTCCCTCTCGCCCGCCCGCCCGCCGGCCAGCCCGCTGTGGGCCTCCACACATACTGGGTGCAGGCTCCTCCCGCTGCCTGCTGGGTCTCCCATGCCAGCCCCCTTGCCGGACCACAGAGGGAGCTGGACATGGGGCGGGGCGGTTCCTCCCCCCTCATCGGGGACCCCGCGGATCTCTGGGAGAAGGCGGGACCCACGGGCGGCTTCCCACTGGGAAAAGGAGGAGCCACGTGGGCCAGGGGTCCCCCAGAGAGGGATTTGAGACCTTGGACCAAGACTAGTGACCAGGAGCCTGGGGGGTCCCGGAGCCCCCACCCCCAGCCCACCTCCGTGACGGAGCCTGTGACTGAGGCTGAGGGAGGAGCGGCGGGGGCTGGGCCCCAGGTGACCGCGCCTTCCGCTCTGTCCCCCTCTCCCCCCCGCAGCCCATGGGGGGCAACTACAACGTCTTCCAGTCCAGCCCCAGGCTGTCTGAGTGGCGCATGCGGGTGGAGCTGAGCATCGGCCCCAACCTCTTCTGGGAGGCCCACAACCGGCTGACGAAGCTGGGCGAGTGGGACTGCTCCACGCTGGACCCGTCGGTCAAAGAGAGGATCGCCAACATGCTGCAGAAGCTGAAGTAGGAGCCGCCCCGCGGCGCTGGCTGCTCCGCCCTCGGAGCCTCCTTTCTGAGGACGGACACCAAACCCAGTTTCTTTGTCCAATAAAGAGCCGGGACCACCGCCACGGCTGCCGAGCCTGCGCCCGGGGTGGGCACGGGGCTGCCGGGGAGCGGGGGGGAGGGGGGGAGCCCGGAGAAGGAAGGCCTGTTCTTGCACAAACATCACGCAACAGGCCTCTAATATATATTATATATATATATATTATATATTATAAATAGAGAGAGAGAGAGAGAAAGAGAGAGAGAGGGAGAGAGAGAGAACACTCAAGAACAGAATAGCCCTAGCCAGTTTGGATCAGGGGATAGAACTTCCGCCTGTGGACCTAAGGGTCCCGGGTTCGATTCCCATCAAAGGCACATCACCTCTGTTGCAGGCGCCTCCCTGGGCCAGGCCCCGGTCAGGGCTCATGCAGGAGGCAACCCATTGAGGTGTTTCTCTCACACCGATGTTTCTGTCTTTCCCTCTCTCTTCCACTCTCTTTAAAAATCAATGGAAAGCATATCCTTGGGTGAGGATTAAAAATGAAATAAATTTAAAACAAAAAACAAAGAGCAGCAGAATAAACATTCTCTTCCAGTGCATGTGAGATAGTCTCCGTGACAGACCACGTGTCAGGCCATAAAGTCCCAACAAGTTGAAACAGATAGGTCTCCTAACCAGGCATGTTCTCTGAATGCACTGGAATAAACCAGAAAGATCTGGCCCCGGACCCCATGCCCTTAGCCCCAGGCTCCACAGAGGCCGGTTCCTCGCGTGTCAGAGCCCTGGGCCATGGTGGGCATTGCGTGGCGGCTGGATGCCCTCCTCTCGCACACCCGGGGGCCTCACCACCTCGGTCTTCCTGGTTGGGTGGGCACTGCCCCCCCCCCCCAATCGCTGGGACTGCCTCTTTCCTTCTCTGCACCCCGTTTCTCCATCTTTTTTTTTTTTAAATATATTTTATTGATTTTGTACAGAGAGGAAGGGAGAGAGATAGAGAGCTAGAAACATCAATGAGAGAGAGTCATCGATCGGCTGCCTCTTGCACACCCCCTACTGGGGAGATGCCCGCAACCAAGGTACATGCCCTTGACCGGAATCGAACCCGGGACCTTTCAGTTCCCAAGCCGACGCTCTATCCATTGAGCCAAATCGGTTTCGGCATCCATCTTTTTTTAAAATAAATTTTTATTGATTTTTTTTTACAGAGAGGGAGGGAGAGGGATAGAGAGTTAGAAACATCGATGAGAGAGAAGCATCGATCAGCTGCCTCCTGCTCACCCTCCCACAGGGGATGTGCTCGCAACCAAGGTACATGCCCTTGACCGGACTCGAACCTGGGACCCTTCAGTCCGCAGGCCGATGCTCTATCCACTGAGCCAAACCGGTCTTGGCTCGTTTCTCCATCTTGAACACGGTCAGGCAGAGCCAGCCCCCCCACCTCTGCATATCTCATATCCGCAGACTTTCTGGGTCTGCAGTCATGCCTGGGCCTTCACCTCCTCACCTGTGAAATGGGGGTGACAGGAGATACTCTGAGACGCTACCAGGTGAAACTGGAGGCTGTGATTCTAAATCCAACGAGCCAGCCAGAACCGGTGTGGCTCAGTGGATAGAGCATCAGCCTGTGGACTGAAAGGTCCCAGTTCGATTCCGGTCAAGGGCATGCACCTCGGTTGCGGGGAACATCCCCCGTGGGGGGTGTGCAGGAGGCAGCTGGTCCATGATTCTCTCTCATCAGTGTTTCTAACCTCTATCCCTCTCTCTTCCTCTCTGAAAAAAATCAATAAATATATTTAAAACAGCTAAAACTGGTTTGGCTCAGTGGTAGAGCCTCGGTCTGAGGACTGAAGGGTCCCGGGTTCGATTCCGGTCAAGGGCATGTTCATTGGTTGCGGGCACATCCCTGGTGGGGGGTGTGCAGGAGGCAGCTGGTCGATGTTTCTCTCTCATTGACGTTTCTAGCTCTCTATCCCTCTCTCCTCCTCTCTGTAAAAAATCAATAAAATAAAATAAAAAATTTAAAACAATAAAATAAAATAAAATAAAATAAAATAAATCCAAGGAGCCAGCCACAGAGCCCTGGGGCTGGGAGCCCTCCGCCTGACCCTCTGAGGGGGGACCCGCCCATTGCCCCCACCCACCTTGGCTGGGCCCGGAGCCCCAGGCTCAGCCTCTCCCGCCCGCCCCGTCGGGGCGTCGCCAGCCGTTGGCCCCGGAATGACCGCCAGGGGGCGTGGCCTCCTGCGAACCAGTCCGCTGGGCTCCGCGCAGTGCCCGGAGCTGGGGTCCGCCCGCCGCCATGGGCCTGGAGCTCTTCCTGGACCTGCTGTCGCAGCCCTGCCGCGCCGTCTACATCTTCGCCAAGAAGAACAGCATCCCCTTCGAGCTGCGCATCGTGGAGCTGCTCAAAGGTGGGCCCGGCGGCGGGCGTCCGGGGAGGAGCCGGGAGGCCGGACGTCGCTGGGGGGGGTGCGGGGTACCCCCTCCCGGGCCATCTCCTCTCCATCGCGGAGAATGGCGAGCCACCGGAGGCTCCCAGATCCCGGAGGAGAGACCTGCGGGCAGAGCATCCCCCGAGGAACCCGAGGCCGGGGCGCAGGCCTGGGGTGCGGGCGCGGCCCCCAATCGGGTGTGTGTGTGTGAGTGTGTGAGAGTGTGAGTGTGAGTGTGTGTGTGTGTGTGTGTGTGTGTGTGCAAGAGGCAGCCCACTCCGGCTCTCTCTCCATGGATGTTTCTCTCTCTCTCCCTTTCTTAAATAAATACCGATAAAGATGAGTGCGGAGGAGAGACCGCCTGGTGAAGAAGGGGTGCCCCCGGTGGGGGGACCGGCCTTTAGGAAGGAGGCGGCAGGAGGAGAGGGTGAGGTGGCCCGGGGCAGAGCCTGGGACAGAGGCCAGCCCGCCGGGCAGCCTCCCATCGGAAGTTCTGCAACAGCTCGCACTGCCCCCACCTTCCAGCCCTTCTCTGCTCCACCCAGTCTGCACTGGAGCCCCTTCTACCCCTCCCTCTTCCTCCTCCTCCTCCTCCTCCTCCTCCTCCTCCTCCTCCTCCTCTATCTCTTCTTCTTCCTCCTCCTCCTTCCACTCCTCCTCCTCTTCCTCCTCCTCCTCCTTTACCTCTTCTTCTTCCTCCCTTTCCTCCTCTCCCTCCTCCCCCTCCTCCTCCTCTATCCCTTCCTCCTCCTCCTCCTCCTCCTCCTCCTTCTCCTCCTCCTTTATCTCTTCTTCTTCCTCCTCCTCCTCCTCCTCCTCTATCTCTTCTTCTTCCTCCTCCTCCTCCTCTCCCTCCTCCCTCTCCTCCTCCTCCTCCCGCTCCTCCTCCTCCTCCTCTCCTCCTCCTCCTCTATCTCCTCCTCCTCCTCTCCTCCTCCTCCTCTATCTCCTCCTCCTCCTCCTCCTCCTCCTCCTCCTCTCCTCCTCTGTCTCCTCCTCCTCCTCTCCTCCTCCTCCTCTATCTCCTCCTCCTCTCCCTCCTTCTCCTTCTCTTCCTCCAACTTTGCCTTTATCCACTTTGTCCTGTTTCTCTTGTCCCTGGTGGGGAGGAGGGGCGCTCGGTGGTGTGCCCTGGGGAGGGTTGGAGGCTTGGTGAGCGAGATGACTCGTTCCTTTGGCCAGGCCCCAAGGCCCGGCTGGCACACGGCTCGCCCGGAGGAGGAGTGGGGCAGCTTGCCCTGGCCCGGTGGGCTCCGTGGACAGCAGCCCTGGCCGGGCGACAGTGGAGACCTACGTGCCGGGCAGCGGCTCTCTCCGGTGCAGCTGCAGGAGCAGAAGCCTCTTAGATAAACTCGGGCCATAGCCAGGACCCCGCAGAGGGGGCGCAGGCCCTCCAGGGCCCCCGCTCTCCGCTGACCGCCGCCCTGCTGCTCGCTCCGCAGGCCAGCACCTCAGCGAGGACTTTGCCCTGGTGAACCCCGTCCAGAAGGTGCCCGCCCTGAAGGACGGCGACTTCACCTTGACCGAGAGGTAACGGGGGCCCGGGGCTGCTCCCAGACCTCGCCGGGACCATCTTGTCCCAACCCTCTATTTTATCCTTATTTATTTATTTAAAAATATATTTTATTGATTTTTTTTACAGAGGAGAAGGGAGAGGGATAGAGAGCTAGAAACGTCGATGAGAGAGAGACATCGACCAGCTGCCTCCTGCACACCCCCCCTACCGGGGATGTGCCCGCAACCAGTGTACATGCCCTTGACCGGAATCGAACTCGGGACCTTTCAGTCCGCAGACCGACGCTCTATCCACTGAGCCACACCGGTTTCGGCTTTATGCTTATTTTTTAAAATATATTTTTTTAATTGATTTCAGAGAGGAAGGGAGGAGAGGGAGACAGAAACATCATTGATGAGATGGGCTGCCTCCTGCACGTCCCCTTCTGGGGATCGAGCCTGCAATCCGGGCGTGTGCTCTGACCAGAACTGAACCGTGACCTCCTGGGTCATCGGCCAATGTTCTATCCGTGGAGCCAAAACAGCTGGGACAGAACTGAGCTTCTTTAAGGCTCAGCTTGACTGCCCGCTCCTCCCGGAGACTCTCCCCGGCTCTCCCATCAGACCGGCTCTGAGCACGTGGCCGGACACGTGGGGGCGGTTGGTCGCCTGCGGGAGGATCAGCTTGGGCGTGAGTCTCAGCGAGACTGCTAGCTCTGCTGCCACCACAAGCTGTGTGTCCGGGGCAAGTCCCTTCACTGCTCCAAGCCTGGCTTCCTGGTCTGGGAAATGAGGCAAATCCTTTGGCACATTGTCAGGGAGACTGAAGAAAGGATCTGTAGAAAGCTCCTAGCACAGCGCCCTTTCTTTTCTTCTTCTTCTTCTTTTTTTTTTTTTTTACAGAGGGAGAGGGATAGAGAGTTAGAAACATTGATGAGAGAGAAACCGACCAGCTGCCTCCTGCACACACACACACACCCCCACTGGGAAAGGTACATGCCCTTGACCGGAGTTAAACCTGGGACCCTTCAGTCTGCAGGCCGACGCTCTATCCACTGAGCCACACCGGTTAGGGCTTCTTCTGCTTCTAAATATATTTTTATTGACTTTAGAGAGGGAGGGAGAGGGAGAGAGAGAAACATCCGTGATGAGAGAGAATCATGGAGCGGCTGCCTCCTGCACGCTCTGCACTGGGGATGGAGCCATGTGCCCTGACCCGGAATCGAACCCAGGTGCCTTCAGTCTGCAGGCTGACGCTCTGTCCACCGAGCCACACCAGCTAGGGCCTCAGTGCCCTTTCTACACCCTTCATGTCCTCCCTCCCCTTGCAGTGTGGCCATCCTACTCTACCTGACCCGCAAGTTCAAGGTCCCTGACCACTGGTACCCTCAGGAGCTGCAGGCTCGGGCCCGCGTGGATGAGTACCTGTCCTGGCAGCACACGAACCTGCGCAGACACTGCCTCCGGGCCCTGTGGCATAAGGTGAGGCCCCGACAGGGGCAGTGAGGGCACCACCTCAGGGCTCAGGCACCGTCACCTTCTCCTCTTCAGTTTGGGTAGTTTCTACTGACCTGACTTCGACTTCACTCGTCCTTCCTTCTATTGTGCTCAGGATGCTGTGAAGCCCACCGAGTACGTAAAAAAAAATTATTTATATAAAAATATAAATATATAATTTAAAAAATTATCTATGTCTATATCTATCTATATCTATCTATATCTATCTATCTATCTATCTATCTATCTATATATATATATTATTGATTTCAGAGAGGAAGGAAGAGACAGAGAGAGAGAGAAAACATCAGTGATGAGAGAGAGTCATTGATCAGCCGTTTCCTGTACTCTCCCTACTGGGGATGGAGCCTGCAACCTGGGCATGTGCCCTGACTCACATCGAACCCAGTATCCTTCAGTCTGCAGGCTGAAGCTCTACCCACTGAGCCAAACTCACTTTTGTTATATACAAGCCATGGACTGCTATTCCCATATCATAGCTGGGGAGATCGAGGCTCAAGGAGTTTGCGTGCTTTGCTCGAGGTTCTGCAGTTCGTATGAGAGTGGAGGCCTTAAAAGCCCACCCACCCAATTACTTCCACTGTCAGAGGGATTGCTTTTGTGTCAGGAGGAAAGAGGTTATAAAATAGGTAGTTCCTGGGCCTGCTCCCTCCCCTTTTCAAGGTTCAGAATCCCTTTGATCCATTCTTAAAGGGGTCTGAGTCCCGCAGAAGTCTCTGAGGCTCAGCCAATCAGAGCTCACGGCAGCGGCGGGAATAGTTCCGTAGAGAGGGGTCCTTTGGGAATTTCCTTGCAGGCCTTCCCAGGGTATGGAGCCAGGGAAGCAGTTCCAAAGCTGGGGGTCAAGGCTGCTTGCCTTCCTACCCCCAAGGCTGGGCCGGCTCTAACCACCACCCCTCTGGCTCCCCTCGCCTACCCACCTGCCAGATAATGTTCCCCGTCATCCTGGGCGAGCCCGTATCTCCTGAGATCCTGGAAATCACCCTGGCAGAGCTGGATCTGACCCTGCAGATCCTGGAAGACAATTTCCTCCAGGACAAGGCCTTTCTGGTGGGGCCCCACATTTCCCTGGCCGACCTGGTCGCCATCACGGAGCTGATGCACGTGAGTTCGGCTGGGCGGGCCGCCGGAGTCCCCACCCCGGGGCTGGGACATGGAGCATGTTGGAGGTCCCCTCTTCTGGAGCTATGTGGTCCCCACACCGGGCAGGTGCTGCTTGGCCTCGCCCACCCACCCTCACCCCGCCCTGCCCCCCTCTCCCCTGCAGCCCGTGAGTGCCGGCTGCCCGATCTTTGACAGCCGACCCAAGCTGGCTGCATGGAGCCAGCGCGTGGAGGCCGAGGTGGGGCCGCCCCTTTTCCAAGAGGCCCATGAGGTCATCCTGAAGGTCAGCGACTTCCCCCCTGCAGACCCTTTCGTGAAGCAGAAGCTGCTGCCCAGGGTGATGGCCATGATCGCATGAGCCGGGAAGCTCCGCCCCCCCTGCCCCCGGCTCTGCCCCCTGCAGATCACAAAGCACATTCCTGCCACCCCAGAGAGCAGGAGCGGTTTGCCTGAACCCCATCACCCCTCAGGCCAGGTCCCTCCCCCACCCCATCTTCCATGGCCCCCTAAAAAGCGCTAGAGGAGGACAGCACACTCACACCTGGTCTCCTTAATCACCCCTTTCCTTTGCAGTTCGGCAAATAAACCTGGGCTTAGCCTGAGCCGCCACTGCTAACCCTGCTGAGTGATTTATCCGACCTTTCAATGCCCTGGTCTTGGTCTCTGTCCAACAGAGGACCCTCCTCTGCAGGCCCCGTGGGTCAGCGTCTCTCTGCTGGTTGCCAAGGGTGACATTACCAACAGCCTCCTCGGGCCTTCGAATTCCCAGGGGAAGTAATTTCCCAGAAAGCATAGGGGTCAGCGAGCACCACCCCCCCCCCCGCCCCCGCCCCGCACATGTTCGCTGTCGGCATGGTGGTAGACCAGTTGGCTGGGCCGGCCTCCCGGGATGTTGCCCTTTGGCACCAAATAGTCTACGTCACGAGCCCTGTGTCTGTCCCAAGGAACCGGTCCGCGGGGGGCAAAATCTGAATCGCAGCCCTCCTGGTGGCTGCCGGTCCAGAGTTCGCGTGCCTGATGCCTCCAGAGGCCCACCCTCGAAGTTGGTTAGGGTTTGGAGTTCGGGGAAAGGCGCCGGCTGAGAACAGAGGAGTCCATCTTACCCACGGCCAGAGTTCAGGCTTCTTTTATGCCCAGAAAAGGGGACACGGGAGAAGCTGTCTTTGCAGAACTCAAACCTCAGGCAGAATTCCTCCGACGGCTGGCGTGTCTACACGCAAGACTGGGCAGACGGTGTCAGCCTGCAGGGCGGGGGGCAAGGCAGGCTGGGACAAGATGGAGTGCGAGAGAGACTGAGCATCTCACTCTGTTCGTGGTCAGGACTCGGGCACTCAGAGCCTTCACTGCCACAGCGAGGCCCGGAGCCGTGAGCGGGAATGGCGCGCTCAGGCTGTGTTTCAGAATGTTCTGGCTGCGGGGGAGGGGGTGTGGGCTGGAAGGTGGCCGAGGAGGAGGCAGGGAGATTGGGTATTGCAGTGACCCAGTCAGAGGTGACTGGTGGACAGGGGTGGACCCCGATGGGGTGGAGGACAGGCTCCCTCGGCCTGGAAGAGGGGGAGGAGGGGGTAGAGGGAGAAGAGGGGGAGGAGGGGGTAGGGCTTCCTTAACTGGGGAGCTTGGGGGACCCGGGAGGCCAAGCTATTCTCAAACTTTCCAGTGGTTGATCCTCCTCCCAGGTGGCTTTCTTGGGTTTGGGGGCAGTCTTCTCTCCTCTCCTCCCCCCCAAATATATATATTTTAAAATATATTTTATTGATTTTTTTTACAGAGAGGAAGGGAGAGGGATAGAGAGCTAGAAACATCGATCAGCTGCCTCTTGCACACACACACACACACACACACACACACACACACACACACGGGATGTGCCCGGAACCAAGGTACATGCCCTTGACCGGAATCGAACCCGGGACCCTTCAGTCCGCAGGCCGACGCTCTATCTGCTGAGCCAAACTGGTTTTGGCCCCCCAAAAATACTTTTATTGATTTCAGAGAGGAAGGGAGAGGGAGAGAGAAAGAAACATCAATCAGCTGCCTCCTGTACACACTCCACTGAGGATGGAGCCCACAACCCGGGCCTGTGCCCTGATGGGGAATCGAACTGTCAACCACGGAGCCACGCAGGCGTGCGGGACAGCCTTCTTAACCAGAAGGCGCTCTTAGAGAACCGCTGTTATAGCCATGGGCCCGAGGCGCTTGGGGTCACAGGGGGGAAGGCCTGGGCCCCCTGCAAACCCCACATGAACCCACAGGGCTCTGCCCTCCGGAGGGATGAGCTGGAGGGTAAGGATGGCACCGCTAATCCTCGGAATGGGGGTCAGGCCTCCGCAGAGAGCAGGCCCACCCGCCCCAGCCTCCGCCTGGCACTGCGCCCCCTTTTCTCTCCTCCCTAGTGTTCTCAGCCACCCTGACTTCCTTCTCTCTCAGCCTCCCCCGGGCCCGGGGTCAGTGCTGGGGGGCCTTCGCGTCCCGTTTCCCATTATCACCCCTGTGCCCCCTGTCCGTTTGAAGGTCCAGAGAAGGGGTGTGACCCGGGCCGGGCGGGACCCCAGCTCAGACCCCCGGGGAGCAGTGGGAGATGCGGCGCCGCTGATTGGCCCGCAGGTGTCCGCGCCAGCCAATGGGCGCGGGGGCGTGGCGGGCGCGGGCTCCGGCGGGTCCGGCGGGTCCGGCGGTTGCAGCCGGTGGTTCTGGTCCCGGCCGGACTCCGGGGTCCGCCTCCCCCTCTGCGGTCCGCCCGCCGCCATGGGCCTGGAGCTCTACCTGGACCTGCTGTCGCAGCCCTGCCGCGCCGTCTACATCTTCGCCAAGAAGATCGGCGTCCCCTTCGAGCTGCGCACCGTGGAGCTGCTCAAAGGTGACAAGGGAGGTCCCGGTTCAATTCCTGGTCCGGCTCAATGGCGGGGCGGGGCGGGGGGGGGGAGTGTAAGAAGCAGCTGGTCGATGATTCACTCTCATCATTGATGTTCCTCCCTCTCTGAAATCAATTAAAAAAATATATATATATATATATGTCGAGACCTGTGTGGCTTAGTGGATAGAGTGTCGGCCTGCGAACTGAAGGGTCCCGGGTTTGATTTTGGTCAAGGGCATGTGCCTTGGTTGCGGGCGCTTCCCCAGTGGGAGGTGTGCAGGAGGCAGCTGATGGATGACTCTCTTATCGATGTTTCTAACTCTCTATCTCTCTCCCTTCCTCTCTGAAAAAAATCAATAAAATATATTAAAGAGAGAGAGAGAGAGGGAGAGAGAGAGATATCCTGGATGTGGGTGGGCATGACCAGAGGCTCGGAGGGCTCAGGGTTCTGCCCGCTGCCTCCCGCTCTCTCCACAGGTCAGCACTGCAGCCAGGAATTCATCCAGGTGAACCCCCTGCGGAAGGTGCCCGTCTTGAAGGATGGGGACTTCACCCTGGCCGAGAGGTGCATGGCCGTGGGGGGCTGGCCAGCCCCTGTGTGCCCACTGCCGATGGCCTGGACAACTGTGCCAGCACCAGGATGGAGAGATGCCAGGCTGGGAGGGCACCTGGCATTGCTCCTGTCATGTCCATGCTTTGACTCTGCTGGGTGCTGGGTGCTGGGTGCTGGGTGCTGGGTGCTGGGTGAGTTGCTCTCACCCTTAGGGCCCATCTGGGTGCCCCCGTTTTGGGGGAAGCTTTCTCTGGGCACACCCCCCCCCTTCTGAAATCCCCTCGCGTTTTTGGTTTTTTGCTTTGTGCCCTTTGTTCAGAGGATGGGGTGGCTCAGCGTAGCGCTGTGTGACCTGGGGAAATCACCTAACCTCTCTGAGCCTCACATTCCCACTCTGCACCATGGGGATGGGGAAACACATGCCAGGAGCCGAGGCCTGTCCCGTCCAGGGCCTGGCCCCGGGAGAGGAGCGGAAGAGTAACTGGGACGCCTCCCACGCCCCTGCTGTCCCCCCCAGCGTGGCCATCCTGCTGTATCTCAGCCGGAAGTATGAGGCCCCTGACCACTGGTACCCCCAGGACCTGCAGGCCTGCGCCCGTGTGGACGAGTACTTGGCATGGCAGCACACGTCTCTGCGGAGAAGCTGCTCCATGGTCCTGTGGCAGAAGGTGAGCCTGGGGCAGGGACCCTCCCTGGGTCCTCAGGGGATGGTGCCATCTGTTTACTTTTAAAATATATTTTATTGTTTTTTCACAGAGAGGAAGGGAGAGGGACAGAGAGCTAGAAACATCGATGAGAGAGAAACATCAATCAGCTGCCTCCTGCACACCACCCACTGGGGATGTGACCCCAACCAAGGTCCGTGCCCTTGACCGGAATCGAACCTGGGACCTTTCAGTCCGCAGGCTGACGCTCTATCCACTGAGCCAAACCAGTTTCGGTGGCGCCTTCTGTTTAAAACATCCTGTTCAGCCCGGCCGCCGTGGCTCAACATCGACCTATGAATCAGGAGCTCACGGTTCGATTCCCAGTCAGGGCCCAGGCCCAGGATGTGGGCTCCATCCCCAGTGAGGGGGCGTGCAGGAGGCAACCAATCCATGATTCTCTCTCATCATGGATGTTCCCTTCCCCCTTCCTCTCTGAAATCGATAAAGATATTTTTAAGACAAAGAGTCCTCTTTGAGCTCCTGGGGCTGGGAGAGGAGCCCACTCAAGCCAAAAAGGGCCGGAGCCTTTCTGTGCAGAACGGAGAAAGGCCAATGAGTGAGTGTAGACCTTTACTCCTCAAAAGGCTGGTCCGCAGCCCAGGAGCACCAGCATCGCCTGGGAGCTCACTGGCCGTGCCGAGTCTCAGGCTGCACCGAGCACACTGGTCAGGAATGAGCTCTGAGCCATAGCCAGAGCAAGCGCCAGGCACCCTGCCATGTCAGGAGTCCGGGTGGGGAGGAGGTGGAGGTGAGGGAGTGGTGGCGGCTGCGCTGCTGAGGCCTTTGTGGGGAGGGCAGTGGGAGCCACGGCAAGCTCGATGCAGCGAGAAGGGGCGGGCAGCCTGGGGTTGCAGAGGGCCCTGCCAGCGGCTCTTTGAGCATCCAGGGAGGGTGGAGGCTGGCCCCGTGTGAGAGGGGAAATGAGGCCTGGGCACGGGGTGGTGGTTATGGGTGGAAGGGGACGGCGGGAGCAAGGAGAAGCTAGGCTGGGTTTGGGCAGATCCTCAGCCCTCCTCCTGCCCCCCGCCAGATGATGCTCCCTCAGTTCCTTGGCGAACGGGTGCCCCCCGAGGCATTGGCATCTACTATGGCCGAGCTGGAGAGGTGCCTGCAGCTGCTTGAGGTCAAGTTCCTTAAGGACGATGACTTCCTGGCAGGTCCCCGCATCTCGGTGGCAGACTTGGTGGCCATCACCGAGCTGATGCATGTGAGTGCGGGGGGAGGGGGAGCGTGACCCATGGGGCAGGGAGTGCCCAGGAGGGAGCCAGTTTTCTAGCTCATGCTGCCCTTCCTGGCTGGGGGCCCAGGGCGTGTGCTTCCTTCTCTACGCCTCAGTCTCCTCATCTGTGAAATGGGGCTTTAAAAGCCCACCCTGCAGGGACATCGAGGGCTTTCTCAGTGTCTCCTGGGAGGGGACCCCAGCCTATCACGCATGGGGCAGAGGAGGGAAAGTCCACCTGGGGGGTCCCTAAGCCGGATCACGCAGTCTTACAGCTCCCTCTCCCCACAGCCCGTCAGCGCGGGCTGCTCTGTCTTCCAAACCCGCCCCAAGCTGGCTGCCTGGCAGCAGCGCGTGGAGGCGGAGGTCGGGGCGGGCCTCTTCCAGGAGGCCCACGAGGTGGTCCTGAAGGCCAAGGACCTGCCGCCAGTGGACACCGCCATGAAGGACCAGCTGAAGCCCCTGGTGGAGGTTTTGTTGTAGTGAGGAGGGGCAGGCCCGCCGCCGAGGATGGAGACTGTTGTCAAAATAAAGAGATGGCGTCGCCTCTCTCCTTGGCCTTAAGCAAGACACTCCGAAGTCTCTGTTCTCGAGGTCCCGCCACGCATCAGCCCCACGTTCCTCCCTTTGTCTGTCTTCTTACTCCACTCTTGCCCCTTCCACTCCAACTTGCTCGAGACCTCTGGAATAAGCTTTACTCACTATTTTTTAAAAATATATTTTTACTGATTGCAGAGAGGAAGGGAGGGGGAGAAACATCAATGATGAGAATCATGAATGGGCTGCCTCCTGCATGCCTCCGGCTGGGGATCAAGCCGGCAACCCCGGCACGTGCCCTTGACCGGAAATGGAATCCTGATCTCTTGGTTCATAAATCGACTCTCAACTACTGAGCCACACTAGTCGGGCTCAGTTATATTTTCGAAACACTGATGATAGTACCTGGTTAGTCACGCCAACAGATGTCCATGTTTTAAAGAACACCCTCTGTTTTGCCTACAAAACATAAGGTACCATAGCCCTGGCCACGGTTCCATTCCCTCCCTGGTCACATGCCCAGGCTGTGGGTCCCGTTCCTGGTCAGGTGCGTGCGGGAGGCAAGCAATGTTTCCCTCGCACACTGGCGTTTCTCTCTAAAAAAGCATGTGGTAGTCGGGTGAGAATGAAGAAGGTACCGTAAACATTGCCAGTAATTCTCCTGGGACCTGGCTCCCACCCCCTGCTGGACGGTTCCTCACTGCGGCAAAGCTGCTCCAGGCGCTCCAGGACACACTGACCGGAGCCTCCTGACCCAGCGCCATGTGTGACCCCCACGTGTCACCGGGTCTCCTGACCACGAGCGGTGCAGGTTCTCATACTGAGCATGAAGTTGCCTAACTTTGAAGTGGTGGCAAAGCATTAACAAATTTTATTTTAATTAATTTAAAAATATATGTTATTGATTTTTTACAGAGAGGAAGGAAGAGAGAGTTAGAAACATCGCATGAGAGAGAATCATCAATCTGCTGCCTCTTGCACGCCCCCTATTGGGGATGTGCCTGCAACCAAGGTACATGCCCTTGACGGGAATCGAACCCGGGACCCTTTAGTCCGCAGGCTGAGGCTCTATCCACTGAGCCAAACCGGTTTCGGCAAGACCAACCTATTTAAAAAAAAAACACACACAAAAACAAACTTTAAAAAGGACTTCCGGCCGAAACCGATTTGGCTCAGTGGATAGAGCGTAGGCCTGCGGACTGAAAGGTCCCAGGTTCGATTCCGGTCAAGGGCATGTACCTTGGTTGCGGGCACATCTCCAGTGGGGGGTGTGCAAGAGGCAGCTGGTCAATGATTCTCTCTCATTGATGTTTCTAACTCTCTACCCCTCTCTCTTCCTCTCTGTACAAAAATCAATAAAATATATTAAAAAAAAAAAAAAAAAAAAAAAGGACTTCCGGAAATCTGGGCCAGAGTCCACAAAGGTTTTTTTTGCTGAGGCGGGCGGTGCAGCCTAGGCAGCCAATGGGGAGGCGCTGCGTGCCCGCCCAGCCAATGAGAAGCCCGCTTCCCGGCGCCCCGCCCCCGCCCCGCCCCGCCTCCCAGCGGGGCCCGGGGGACCGCCCCGCGGGCCGCTCAGCCTCGCCCGCCGGCCGGCGCCGCGCACACGTCCCGCTCGCCATGCCCTTCCTGGAGCTGGACACCAACCTGCCCGCCGCCCGCGTGCCCGCGGGGCTGGAGAAGCGGCTCTGCGCGGCCGCCGCCGCCATCCTGGCCAAGCCCGAGGACGTGAGCGTGGGCCGGGGCGCCGGGCCGGCGAGCTCCCCGGGGCTGGGGACTCCCCCGCAGTGACCCGCCTCCCAGGGACCCCCCCACCCCGGAGCGCTGAGCTCCCGCTCCGCAGGCCCCCGCGGCCCCCTTTTACCCCCCGTCCGCTCAGTGTCGCCCTCCCCAGCCGTGACACCGACGTGACCTCCAAGCCCCCTGCCCTGACCCCGCGGGATGCGCCCCGCGAGCCCGGCCCGCGCCGCCGGCTCCGGTGAAAACCCTCTCGTGTCCCCCGCAGCGCGTGAACGCGACGGTGCGGCCCGGCCTGGCCATGGCGGTGGGCGGCTCGGCCGAGCCCTGCGCGCAGCTGACGGTCTCCTCCATCGGCGTGGTGGGCACGGCGGAGCAGAACCGGGACCACAGCGCCCGCTTCTTCGAGTTCCTCACGAAGGAGCTGCCGCTGGGCCAGGACCGGTGCGTAGGGGCCGGGAGCCGTCACACTGGGGGGGGCTGTGCCCCACGGAGGGCCCCTCCTAAGGGGGGTGGTGTGTGAGTGTGTGTGTGTGGGGGGCCCACAAACAAATGCCTCACCTTGCCCAGAAAGGGGGAGCGTCTGGGGCTCCCTGTGTGGGCCCCCCTTTGGAGAGTGGGGGGAACGGAAGGAAGTTCTGGCTGGGAGTGAGCGCTGGGTGAGCCAGCTGCCCCGCAGCCACCATCCCGCCCCTGGAGGGAGAACATAATGGGACGAGCAGCTTGCAGCGTCTACCTGGGGGCAAGGGCAGCCTGGTGGGGACCCCCCGGGGTGGGGATGCCTGGCCAGGGGAGGGGTCTTGGAATATGAGGCCTTGGCCAAGGAGCTGATGACATCTCTTTGCTTTGTCCCCTGAAGGATACTTATCCGCTTTTTCCCCCTGGAGCCCTGGCAGATCGGCAAGAAAGGGACGGTGATGACGTTTTTGTGATTGGCACAGAGTGCATCGGGGCACCGGTGAGCTGGCCGCCTCTTCCGGAGAGGCCTCCTGGCCAGAGGGAGGGCCTGGTGGCTACCAGCTTCCTGCACCCCCACCCGCAGCTAGCCTGTGACCTCACAATCCTCCTCTTCCCCATCCTCCTGCCAAATAAAGGAAGAGAGCTTTGTCTTTCAATCATGGCTTCCTTTCCTGACCAAGGCCTTCGGCTCATCCAGAGCAGTGGGGTGGGCTTATGCGATGGGGTGGTTTCTACCGTCAGGATCGCTGTTTCATGGATTGTATGTAGGCTGCTCAAATTGGAAGATGGGACCTAGCTGGTTTGGCTCAGTGGATAGAATGTCGGCCTGTGGACTGAAGGGTCCCAGGTTCGATTCTGGTCAAGGACATATGCCTGGTTTGCTGGTACCATCCCCAGTATGGGGCGTGCAGGAGGTAGCCAATCAATGATTCTCATCGTTGATGTTTCTCTCCGTCTTCCTTCCTCTCTGAAATCAATATATATATGTAAAGCTAGAGCTTGGAGTTCCTTCCCTTAGCAACCTGTCCAGCTGTTTCTGGACTCATTCCTTCTACCTGCACGGGATTCTTGCTTCCCAGATGGGTTCAGGGAACACAGGTTGAGTGTGAGTGAATGAGTCAAGTGCCCAAGGAGGGATTCAGGCCTAACCCTTGTCGGAACCATAAGGCTGAAACAGCAGCCTCCTATTTGGTCTCTCCACCTTCAATCTCTTAGCACCACTCTGGTGAAAGTGATGTCATCTGTTTTCTGCAGGGGGGGGGGGGGGGTGTGGGACTGGCTCCTTCCCCTCTCCAGCAAGATTGCATAGCCCCACCTGGTTTGGCTCAGTGGAGGGAGCATTGACCTGCAGACTAAAGGGTACCAGGTTCAACCGGGTTGCTGGCTCAATCCCCAGTGGGGGGCGTGGAGGAGGTAGCCAATCCATGATTCTCTCTCATCACCGTTTCTCTCTCCCTCTTCCTTCCTCTCTGAAATTAAGAAAAATTAAAAAAAAAAATTAAAAAGAATGCATAAATAAGTGGAACAACAGAGGGATGTTTCTCTCTGCCTTCTAAAATCAACCAATAAAGAAATTTTTAAAAAAGGTTGGTGACTTCATTATTTTTGTAAATCCTGGATATCAGTAAAACTTTATTGTACTGAACTGACTCTGAATTCCTCATGCCTGTACTGTCTTTGGGTGTCGAAGAGAAAGCCTGGCGTTCATTCCTGTGTAAGTAATTCTTGCTGGACTCACAAGGCTGTGCATTTCAACCAGCGTGAAGCCCTCCCAACACGCTCAGCTCCTCTCTCAGCCCGAGACCTTGTCAGACGCCCTTCCACCTGGACCCTCTTTGGGCTCTGAAATTGTGTGACTCCCTCCCTGGCTGCTCCTTTACCGGACCTTGGTTTCTTTTTTCCTTCTGCTTCAATAGTTGATTGTATCTATTTTGGGGGCTTCCGCTCCTTTTCAGAAGAGAGGACAGGTAAGGGGAATGCGGGTCCTCCCCGGCTCCTTCATAAGTGTTCCAAGTTTCTGTTGCTTTCATTTTATTTTAGTATTATTTTATTTTTATTTCCGAGAGGAAGGGAGAAGGGGGGGAGAGAGAAAACATCAACGATAAGAGAAGCATGGATCCGCTGCATCCTGCACACCTCCTACCGGGTCCGAGCCCGCAACCCGGGCCTGTGCAACCGTGACCTCCTGGTTCCTAGGTGGGCGCTTCACCACGGAACCGCACTTAGAACACCTGCCCCAGGTGGTAACAGGAACACCTCCCGCCAGTTAGCGACCGCCGGGGCCAGGCCCCGAGCTCGGCGCCTCCAAGTTTTTGCAAATGGTGGCGCCGAGCGTCCCTTGGCGAGCAGGCGACCCCCGGGAGCTGCGAGCGGCGCCGCCACCTGCCGGCTTTTAACCAGCCCGTCGGCGGGCGCGCGGCGCGGGCGCCCTCGCTGATTGGCTGGCCGAGCCGGCGGCGCAGCCAATGGGCGTGCTCCTTGTTGTCAGGCGCGCGCGAGCGGCCGGCCGGCGCGGGGGTCCGGGCGGAGAGGCGGTTGCCGTGGAGACGCCCGGTGAACCCTCAGGCGGCGCGTTTCGGGGCGGCCCCGGGGGTGCGGTGCGGCTCTCCGGAGCCGAGGGCGGGGCGGCGGCGCGAACCTGAGGGGCGGCGGCGCGGGCCGAGGCCGGTGCGGGCGCGAGGGGCTCGCGGGCAGCCCGGCGCCCCCTCAGCGGAGGAAGCAGAGGCCGGAGCTGTCGGCTGCCTCGCGGGCCGGGTCCCGGCTCTGACCGCCGCCCTGAGGGGGCCTCGGACGGGCTCCGGCCGCGGGAGTGGTTCCCTGTGACCGCAGCCGGCGCCACCATTGATTCGGCCTCTGCTGAGGAACCCCCGGCCGGCGTCCTGTCTCTTCCCCGGCGCCGCGCCCGCGAGGTGAGTGCTGTCGGCGCCGGAGCCGGGGTGGAAACTGAGGCCGGCGGGCTGGGCGCTCGCCCGTGTCCGCACCGCTGGCCGGGCAGCCGCTTCCCTCCCGGGGGCCGGGGTCACTGCAGGTCATCCCCGCGGGGCGGCCGGAACCGAAGTCTGTGGTCGGAACCGAAATATCCCGAGAGAACGGTTTCGTTGGAGGTTGGCACACTTTCGTGGCAAATATAAAGATATCCTAAATAGATTGTCCCATCCCGAGCGTTTCCTACAAATGGGGTCACAGACCACGTGGCCCGAGACCGGCTTTCTTTCAGCGAGTTTATTGCTTTCTTGGCTTCACCCCCGGCATCAGCAGTTCATTCCTTTTGGTCCGTCGTTTGGATAGACCGCATGTTCCTTGATCTGTAGTCATCATTTGACATTAGGTTTGTTTCCACGTTTCGGTTATTATGAATAATGCTGCTGTTCGCATGCCCTCATTCATTTTTTTTTCCAAAAAATATTTTTACTGATTTCAGAGAGGAAGAGAGAGAGAGAAACATCAGTGATGAGAGAGAATAACTGATGGGCTGCCTCCTGCACGCCCCCTACTGGGGATCGAGCTCGCCATCCGGACAGATCCCCTGACGGGAATCGAACCCTGGACCGCCTAGGGCCTCCTTAATTTTTACACCAGTAGTAGCATCTCTGACGTCATGGTGTGGCTGTAGTCTAGGGCCGTGGTCAGCAAACTGCGGCTCGCGAGCCACATGCGGCTCTCTTTGGCCCCTTGAGTGTGGCTCTTCCACAAAAGGCCCGGGCGAGTCTGTGTTGAAGAAGTGGCGTTGGAAGAAGTTTCAGTTTAAAAAATGTGGCTCTCCAAAGAAATGCCAGTCGCTGTGCTGTTGATGTTTGGCTCCGTGGACTAGTGAGTTTGCCGACCGCTGGCCTAGGGAATGCATCCACTCCACCGGCTGTGGCCAGTGAGGTCGTTTCTGTGTCTGCAGTGACAGTGGTGCAGTGCGCGTGCCATTTGTGTTTTCCCGCTGCTGGAGGCACATCCTCAGGGAGTGGGATGGCCGGGTTGGAAGCTGCTTTTGTGATTTGTCAGGTTCCCCCTCCAGAGGGCTTGGGCCGAGTTGCATTCCACCCGCAGGGAGAGAGCGAGCCCCGCTTCCCCGCAGCCTCCCCAGCAGAGGGCGCTGCTGCCCCTGGGATGGATGAGGGGTGTCCCGGTGCTGTTCACAGTTTTATTTCTCTAGTTAATGTGTACGTTTGTTTGAGAGCCGGTTGTATGTCTTTTTTGGTGCATTGTTTGCTAATATATTTTCCCCATTTTTCTATCAGGTTTTTGTTTGTCTTCCCTCAGGCTCTTCCCCCCCAAAAAAAAAAAAATTGTGGTAAAGTGCCGAAACCCGTTTGGCTTAGTGGTAGAGCATCGGTCTGCGGACTGAAAGGTCCCAGGTTCGATTCCGGTCAAGGGCATGTACATTGGTTGCGGGCACATCCCCTGTAGGGGGTGTGCAAGAGGCAGCTGGTCGATGTTTCTCTCTCATCAACATTTCCAGCTCTCTATCCCTCTCTCCTCCTCTCTGTAAAAAATCAATAAAAAAAAAATATTCAAAATTGTGGTAAAGTATGCCAGGCCGATGTGGCCCAGTGGTTGAGTGTGGACTCAGGGTTCCATTCCTGGTCAGATCAGGGCACATGCCCAGGCTTCAAGCTTGGTGCCCAGTAGGGGGCGTGCAGGAGGCAGCCAATCAATGATTCTCATCATTGATGTTTCTCTCCTCCCTTCCTCTCTCTGAAATTAATAAAAACATTTTTTTTAAATTGCGGTAAAGTATGCTTAACTTGAAATGTGCCATTTTAACTATTTTCTAAGTGCACAGCTCCGTGGTATTAAGCACCTCCACCCTGTCTTGCCGCCGCCGCCACCACCACCATCACCAATCTCCTGAGCTTTATCTTCCAAAATGAAAACTCTGTCTCCGTTAGACACTGACTCCCATCCTTCCTTCTCCTTCTCCAGCCCCTGGCAACCACCGTTCTACTTTCTGTCGTTATGAATTTGCCTATTCTAAGTGCCTCATGTAAATAGATTAGTATAATTTTGTCTTTTTGTGAATGGCTTATTTCACTTAACATAATGAAAGTTTCATCCATGTTGTAGCATATGTCAGAATATGTTTCCTTTTTAAGGTTGAATAATATTTTATTTATCCATTCATCTGTCAATAGACACTTGGGCTGCTTTAACCTCTTGGCTATTGTGAATAATGCCGTGTTTCTAAGTTTTTAAGAGCTCTTCATATATTAGGAATATTAGCTCTTTGTCTGTGGTATAACTTGCAAATATTCTGCCAATTTATCAGCTGTCTTTTGACTTTTTCTGATTTAAAAAAAATAGTAAAAAAGTTGCCAGTTTTATTGATATACAATTAACCTATAGCACTATGTAAGTTTAAGGCATACAGCATAGTGATTTGACTTATAATACTACTATATTTATTTAGCCGAAACCGGTTTGGCTCAGTGGTAGAGCATCGGTCTGCGGACTGAAAGGTTCGATTCCGGTCAAGGGCATGTACATTGGTTGCGGGCACATCCCCGGTAGGGGGTGTGCAGGAGGCAGCTGGTCGATGTTTCTCTCTCATCGACGTTTCTAACTTTCTATATCTTTCCCTTCCTCTCTGTAAAAAATCAATAAAATATATTTTAAAAAATAGTAGTATATTTATTTTATTTTTTGAAATATAGTTTTACTCATTTCAGACAGGAAGGGAGAGGAAGAGTGAGATAGAAGCATCAATGATGAGAGAGAATCATTGATGGGCGGCCTCCTGCACGCCCCCACTGGGGATCAAGCCTGCAACCCGGGCATGTGCCCTGACCAGGAATCGCACTGTGACCTCCTGGTTCATAGGTCCACGCTCAGCCGCTCAGCCGCTGAGCCACGCAGGCCGTGGTCAGGCCCCTTGTTGGCCCTCATTTGTTGGCCCCCTGTCCTCCCTGCCATGTGGTCCCTCCCGTGAGGCTAACATAAGTTCACGCCACTCAACCTTTCACGATCCCTTTGAATGAATTGTTCCTCTTCACTCCTAGAGGGTGCCTTGTTTCTCTTTATTTTAGTTAACTTTTGGAAAAAAAAAATTGTTTATAGATCCATTGCCTCTGCTGGGCAGTGAGGCCTGGGGCAGGAGTTGGTCTCACTCTTCCTGTCCTGGCACTTGGTGCCTTGCCTGGCAGGGCATGTACTCACGCCGAGGGGCTCCCTATGTGGCAGCACACTCAGCCCTCCCCAGGCCATTGGTCACCAGCCTGAGTGCCCGGAGCCGGGGAGGCCGTGGGGGCTGGTTCCCGGTGGGCCCTGCATTGTGACACTCTTGGCTCTTCAGGGGCCCTCTCTGTCCTTTGTGCTCTGTCCAGGAGACTGGTGGACGGCGGCCTCCGCAGGTGATGGGAAGCGGCAGCTGAAGCTCCGAGCATGGTGAGGACAGGTGCTGGCTGTTCTGCTGGCGCCGGTGTTCGTTGGCTTCTCTGCTCCGGGGGAAGGGGCTTTCTGAGTGGACCTCCTGGCTGTCCCTGTGGGCGGCCTTCCTCCTGGCTGTCCCTGTGGGCGGCCTTCCTCCTGGCGGTCGGGGACATTGGAGGTGGCTTGCAGGCCTCACCTGGTTGCTGGAAAGGGCAAAGTTAACCCATTCTGTTGGGACCTGTCATTCCAGTCCTGGGTCTTCCTCTGTGCTGGGTCGTGGCTGGGAGTCCCCGGCTGTGATCCTTTCGCAGTGGATTGTACCCAGGACACGCTCCCTGACAGATGGTGGATCCCCCAGACCCGGTCCGGTTCTTCTGTGACCGACCTCCAAGGCTCACTGCGTGCGGTGCTCTGGCCACCGGGACGCAGGAGTCCTGTCCGGAGCGCCACGGGAGGCGGAGCAGTGCCTGTGCACTGTCTGGTCAGCTAGTTACCCGTTCTTGGCAGCTGGCTCCATTTATGAGCTGAGTTCCTGTCAAGCTGATTCAGTTTATAGCTGGTCTGCAAAATACTCTGCTACAGTTTAACATTTAGCAAGGACAGCATTTAGTAAGAACAACCTCGAGTAGACCTTGAGACCTTTGTCCTAGCTTACACTTTTTTTAATTTTATCTTCATTGTTGAAAGTATTACAGTGTCCCTCTAACACTTTTTATTTACTTTTTACGGGTGACCTCTTACTCTTTGCTGCCCACATTCTGAGAGGCCATAGCTATCAAGCAGAATCTGCTATGTATTCACTGTGGGTTGTGGAAAAGACAGTGACATCTCATGTAAACCCAGCTCTCCTTTCCTTCACCTGTCTCCAGATTCGCATCGCAGCCCTCAACGCCAGCTCCACGGTGGAGGATGACCATGAAGGGAGCTTCAAAAGCCACAAGACCCAGACGAAGGAGGCCCAGGTGTGCCAGCCACGCCAGTGGCCCATTTTCCATCACTCAGCTGTGTCCTTCCTGGGGCTGGAGGGGGTGAGGTCTGGGAGGTGGGCGTGTTAGGACTGCTTTCACCACAGAGGGTACAGCGGGCAGTTAACAGGGCCTTGTCTTCAGCCCTGGCTACATACGTGTTTGGCATAAAAAAGACCTTTGTCCTACGGGAAAACGTCACCTGTCTTTGCTTGCAGGAAGCAGAGGCTTTTGCCTTGTATCACAAGGCCCTGGACCTGCAAAAACACGACCAGTTTGAGGAGTCCGCCAAGGCCTACCATGAGCTGCTGGAGGCGCGCCTGCTGCGGGAGGTGAGGCGCCCCCAGGCCAGGAGGCAGGCCCGGGAGCCAGGCATCCTGGCTGCCCTCTGCCCCCCACCCCTTCTTGGCTGGGTGACCTTGGACACATGGTTTCCCCTGTCTGCCCCTCAGCCCGCCGGTAGCCCTGTGGGTGTGTGCCTGCTGCCTGCTGCGGCCTTAAGGCCCAGGGTCCCTGTGTTGCTGTGTGTGTTCCCAGGCAGTCTCCTCGGGCGATGAGAAAGAAGGCTTGAAGCACCCGGGGCTGATGCTGAAATATTCCACATACAAGAACCTGGCCCAGCTGGCCGCCCAGCGCGAGGACCTGGAGACGGCCATGGAGTTCTACCTGGAGGTGCGGCGTTGGCGGTGAAAGTCTTGGTGGCGGGGTGAGGCTGTGGTCTCATTGGCTGCAAAGAATTTATTTATTTGTTAATCCTCTCCGGAAGATATTTGTCTATTGATTTTCAGAGAGAATGGAAGGGACAGAGGGAGGGATGGAAGGTGAAAGGGAGGGAGAAAGAGAGAGAGAGTGTGACAGAGACACATCAATTGGTTCCCTCCTACACGTGCCACAACCAGGGCTGGGGATGAAGCCCACAACCGCGGTATGTGCCCTGGACTGGGACTGAGCCTGGGGCCCTTCAGTCCGCGGGCCAGCGCTCTGTCCACTGAGCCACACCGGCTAGAGCGGTTATGTCTTTCAGTTTTACTTCTTTTACTTCTGTCAAATATGTGAGATATACAGAGTGACAAAATATATCAGGAGTATGTTCTGGGCCTGGCCAGTGTGGCTTAGTGGTTGAGTGTCAACCCATGAACCAAGAGGTCACCAGTTTGAGTCTTAGTCAGGGCACATGCCCAGGTTACGGGCTCAATCCCTAGTAGGGGCCGTGCAGGCAGCAGTGGATCAATGATGTTTCTATCTCTCTCTCCCTCTTACTCCCTCCCTCTCTCTAAAAACCAATGAAAACATATTTTTTAAAAAGCATGTGTTCTGAACTCGGTAAATTGGCCCCTGTGGTTTCTGTTGGTCATGCTCCTGGTAGTGTGAGTGGCTAGGCCGGCGCTGGCCCCTCCCTCACCGCAGCAGCTGCTCAGGGAGAGGCTGACGGAGGGTGTATGTGTCCTCTGCTTGTGCCGCTCCCAGGCTGTCATGCTGGACTCCACGGATGTCAACCTCTGGTATAAGATCGGACACGTGGCCCTGAGGCTCCTGCGGGTGCCCCTGGCTCGCCATGCTTTTGAAGAGGGGCTGCGGTGCAACCCCGACCACTGGCCCTGCCTGGACAACCTCATCACTGTCCTGTACACCCTCAGCGACTACACCAGTGAGTCGGGCTGTGACCCTTTCCCAGCGCTGTGTGTTGGGGACAGCGGAGGGAGGGCGGCTGGGAAGAGGAAGGTCCCTGCAGGTCTCTGCCTGCCTGTGGGGAGCACGAAGATGTCTTTGCGTCTGCTCTGTCTGCTGTCTTTCGTACTCAGTGGAGATTTATTGAGTGTGTTAGAGTGAGTCACATGCTCTCGGAGGGTTTACCTCTGCTCGCCTCCTTTCATCCCTGCATGTGCCCTTCGGTGCCAGGGCCTGCTCCTGGGACTTGCTGACAGGCGGCCTGGCAGCTGCAGCTGGGCTTGTCTGGTGCCAGAGAGTCACTGCCTCTGCAGGGCATCAGGGCTCCTGGGCGATCTCTGCGGACAGAGCCCCCGCCTGCCTCCCCATTGCTTCAGCTCCCTGGTCTCAGCCTTGCCCTCGGCTCTGCAGAGAGCGCCTGCCCCTGGCACGGATGGCCCTGAAGCAGGCACTGCCTAGTGCTCTGGCCTTGGGGGCTCTGGGCCTCCCAGGTGGCAGGCTCCCCTGTGTGCTCCGAGGCCAGAGTAGAGGGTGGCTCCAGGGCGCTCTGCGCAGGCTGGCCAGTGTGCTGCAGGCCAGTCCCAGCAGGACCCAGTGGCCCCTCTGCTGTGAGGAGCGTTCTTTTCAGAAATACTTCCTGGTTGAGTCAGTTAAAATGGGGTCTCGTGATCGCTATGCTTGTCTTCGATCCCAGAGCAGGAACCTGTTCCCGATAGCACCTGGCAGGTGGCTCTTCAGGGTGCGCATCAGCGTCCTAACTGTCTCTGTGTCTGCAGCGTGCCTGTACTTCATCTGCAAGGCGCTGGAGAAGGACTGCCGCTACAGCAAAGGCCTGGTCCTCAAGGAGAAGATATTTGAGGAGCAGCCCTGTCTCCGGAAAGACTCCCTCCGGATGTTCCTGAAATGGTAGGTCCGGCCTTGTGCCTTCCTGGGCTGCACCCCCTCTTTCCCTCCGCAGTAGCTGCTGAATGAGGAGCGTGCTCATCTCCTGGGGGACAGGCCCTGCACCTCTTTCCTTCATCCGCACCTGGGACCGGTGTGGTCTGCCTGTGTGCTCCTCAGCTGCGCGCCCAGCTCAGCACGCCTCCTCGCTGGCTGCTGGCTCCTCTCCGCCCCTCTTCCCCGCCAGCTCCTGGCAATGCCAGCTCTTCTCTGACTGCCCAAGTTCACTGTCACAGACATACCTCTGACTCTATACCATCCCTGCCTTGCCTCCAGGACAAAAGCCATGCTCGATAGCATTGCCCGGGAGGAAAGCTGTCAGGTCCCTGGGCAGTTCTAGGCCTGGCCCAGTGCTCTGTCCTGTCCCTGCACCCCGATCGCACTTTGCTCTCACCTGAACGCCGTCTTCCCACCTCTCCGTGTGTTGTGCTGTCACTCCTCCTTCACGTTCGTTCTCAGGCCGCCTCTCAGCAGCTGTCCACGCTCTGGCTGCCTCCCTCCCCTGCGCCAGCTCCTCCGCCCGCTGGTGTTTCCTGGGCCGGGAACTCAGCTGGTGGAGGGGGGTTGTTTAGCTCAGTCTGTCCCTTGTCAGACTGTCTCTGGTTCACATCTGTCCTCAGTCCAGGCGGGAGGGCCGGTCCTGCGGCGCCACTGCAGGCAGAGTGTCTGTGGAGACACCATAGAGTCCATGGCATAGACTGCGGCGAGCTTGGC
Organism: Pipistrellus hanaki; assembly: GCF_964339955.1. Lineage (NCBI taxonomy): Eukaryota > Metazoa > Chordata > Mammalia > Chiroptera > Vespertilionidae > Pipistrellus > Pipistrellus hanaki. The sequence goes on from NC_140521.1 coordinate 1,356,099, forward strand.
TAGCTGATGACTTTTTGTTGGGATGGGCAGGATGGTCTGGTTAAATTCTTTAAAAATAATTAAAGAGCAAGATTTGATTTTCCTGTGGCTTTTCTGACATCACTCTGATACGGTTAGTACACATGTAAACCCTTTGCTCAATTTCAAATTGCAGAAGGAACAAAGGGTATCTGTCACGACTAGTATGTGTGGGCATTCTGAATGCTAATTACTGCCTTCAGAGGCCAGACTCCAGTGGTTATTTTATTTGTAGGAAGAATTAATATGGATTAGAGGGTGTTCACTTAGCTGCATCCCTGCCTGTAAAGTGTCAGCTTCACTCTGGTGTGTGACATTGAAATTCCTCCCTGTCTTATGTGCTGTGCTGTTAGTGACATGTCCATCCATGACGTGTCGGTGAGCGCGGCTGAGACGCAGGCCATCATTGACGAGGCCCTGGGGCTGCGGAAGAGGAGGCAGGCGCTGACGGTGCGGGAGAGGGAGCCGGACCTGAAGCTGGTGCAGCCCATCCCCTTTCTCACGTAGGTGGCCGTGCGTCTGGGGTGCTGGGTCGGCTGGTGGGTCCTGCACAGAGTGAGCCTGACTCCAGGCTGTGGCGTGGGTGGAGCTGGGGCGCATTGGCAGTGGCTGGAGGCAGGTAGGTGACTTTTGGACCCATAAGAAGTAGTGGGGCCTCTCCAGGTAGGCCCAGTCTGTCCCTCTTTTCTGATGCCATTCTTTTTTAAAATATATTTTTACAAGAGGCCTGGTGCGTGGATTCGTGCACTGGTGGGGTCCCTCTGGCTGGCCCGTGGGGATGGGGATCCGGCCGAAACCAGCTCTCCAACATCCCCCGAGGGGTCCCAGGTTGCGAGAGGGCAGTTCTCAGGTGATGCACCCTGGAATCGGGCTCCCTCCTCTCTGGTTCTTGGTGTGTCACTCACGTCAAGTCACTACAGCTCGTCAGCTCCTCAGCTGTGTTAGACTCAAGATTTTGTCAGTCACGACAATAAACCATGACAGCTCTCCCTGCCCTTGGGAGTTGCAGCCCTGGGGCCACTCTGCCGCTGCTCCAAGGCCAGCTGGCTCTGTGCTCGAGTACCTGGGAGGCGGTGCTGACCACTGAGCTGTCTCTCTGCAGCTGGAAGTGCCTGGGAGAGAGCCTGCTGGCCATGTACAACCACCTCACCACCTGCGAGCCGCCGCGGCCCAGCCTCGGCAAAAGGGTGGACCTGTCTGACTACCAGGACCTCAGCCAGCACCCAGTGTCCTCGGCGGTGGCGGCGCCTGTCAGCGTGGTGCAGCCCAGCCCCGTCAGTGCCAGCTCCTCCGTGACCGTGGCGGAGCCTGTGCTCTCCTGCTCCCCTGTGGCCACAGCCAGCTTCCCGCTGCACAGCCCCAGCCTGCTGGAGTCCGGGGTCCCCCTGGGTGAGCACCCCCAGGGCTGGCTTTGGGGAGACCCGGTTTGCTGGGCTGTTTGGGTCTCTCGGAGGGACACGTCCTGCTCATGTCCTGGTCTGAGGTTTAAGCAAGAGGCCCTGGACCCCAGGGGAGTCTCCACCTGCTCTGGGGGCTGCTCCTCGGGGGCCCTCTTCTCACGGGGGAGACTGAGGGACACGCAGCCCATGTGACTGCGTGTGCTCTCTGTGCAGGCGACTTGTCTGCAGGAGATAAAGCTCGGAAGGGCGTGAAGCGGAAGAAGATCCCGGAAGAGAACGGGGAGACAGCGAAGCGGCGGTCTGCCCGCGTCCGGAACACCAAGTGCAAAAAGGAGGAGAAGGTCGACTTCCAGGAGCTTCTGCTCAAGTTCTTGCCGCCCAGGTACAGTCACTCCTTCTCGGATTTGCAGGCACCAACTTGGGCCTGCCCACCCGCGTTTCTCCTCCACTGCGGCCTCTCCAGCACCTCCTGCTTCCCCATGACATCCTGCCAGTGGCCAAGGCACAGCGCTCCCTGGGTTGGGCTCTCGGTGTCTCTTGTTCTCTTGCTTGGAGCTTCCTGAGGGCAGGGAGCAGGACTTGGAAGGCCAGGCACTTCCGGGGCCTCAGATGAGTGGCTTCCGGAGCTGGAGGCCATGCCCCGCGTCCTGTGCACTCACACCGCTTTCGCGGGCCGGGGCTGCTGCTGCTTGGCAAGAACTCGGGGCCGTTGGCGTGGCCTCTGTGACGGGGGTGTCCTGCAGGCTGAGGAAGCTGGACCCCGAGGAGGAAGACGACCCCTTCCACAGCTACGAGGTGCAGGCGGAAGCCAAGCTGGAGAGCTGCCCGAGCGCGGGGCCTCAGCGGCTGTCCTTGGACGCGGCCACGTTCACGGAATCTGGTAGGAGTCCCCGGGACCATGCCCTGTGGGAGCTTCCTCCTCCACCCTCGAGCCTGGCCAGGTCTTCTCCTGGGAGATTGGGTCTGGATAAAGTGTGGTCAAGGGGCACCTGGACTGGTCTGGGCCTGAGCGCCATGGCAGCTGGGAGGTCTGTCCTTGCTCACACTCGACTGCTTCCTGCAGGGCGTGGGCTTAGGTGAACCCAGGCGGCTCTGCGGTCAGTCTGGCCGACCCCACTCTGGAGGGCATCGTGGTGCCAGGCAGCAGGCTCCGTGTTTTCTGTGTGCAATCTTGCTAGTGTGCATGGCAGCACTTGGAGGCTGACCCTTTAGTGCCCACCTCAGACCTGGAGGTTCAGAGAGGCCTGGGAACATGGGAGGCCCGGGCACAGAGGGCCTTTATTCAAGGCAGGCCTGTCTCCCTCCCGGCAGAGCGGCAGGACGTGCACACGTTCCTGCTGGAGAACCTGACCAACGGGGGCCTCCTGGAGCTGATGATGCGCTACCTGAAGGCCATGGGCCACAAGTTCCTGCTGAGGTGGCCGCCCGGGCTGGCGGAGGTGGTGCTCAGCATCTACCACAGCTGGCGGAGGCACAGCACCAGCCTGCCCAACCCCCTGCTGCGGGACTGCAGCAACAAGCACATCAAGGTGGGGCTGCCCAGAGCCGGGCCTGTCAGGCTGGGGCCTTCTGGGGGCGGGGGCTGTTGAGCTGCACTGGCTTCTGGGCCCGGAATGTGGGCCCCGGGGGTTGGAAGCAGGAAAGCATGGAGCCTGGTTTGTGCCGAGAGAGATCGGGTGGCTGAGTGAGGGTAGCGTGGGAGCGTGGTCAGAGGTTCTCAGGGGCTGTTGCTCAGGGAACCATGGCAGCGGCGGCAGGGGGTGGGGGTTCTGGAGGCAGAGCTGCGAGGATGAACTGAATGCGGGGTGAGGGGTGAGACGGGGAGGATTCCTAGGGCTGGCCCAGCCTGGGCTGGTGGCAGGGTGGTGTAGAGAGGCTGGGAAGTGAAGGCTTGGCTGTATTTGGGGTTCCAGGGGCGGTTACTGAGAAACCTAAGTGCAGAGGCTGAGTAGGGCTGCCGAGGGGAGTGATGGGGTCTTAGTAGTGGGGGCGGAGCCACGCCGTCCACCTGCCCACAGCACTCCATACCGCAGGCTCCTCCCCTCGGTGCCTCCTAGGGCTCCAGGGGACCCAGCGTGCTTGGCCCCCTCTCCCGGTGGGGGAAGAGGCTGGGAACCTCCAGGGCCTGCCTGGCTGGTGATACTTCTGGCCAGGGCACTGCAGGTTGGGCAGCCTCTGCTGGGACGCTTCCTTTTGTGCTGGAGAGCGGTACTCTGACCTGCAGACTCTTGTTTTGTTTATCCTCACTGAGGATATTTCCATTGATTTTTAGAGAGAGTAGAAGAGAGGGGGAGAGAGAGAGAGAAACATCGATGTAAGAAAGACACATTGATTGGTTGCCTCCTGCACGAGGTCAGGGATCAAGCCTGCAATCTAGTAATGTGCCTTAACCAGAATTGAACCCGCAACCTTTCAGTCCAAGGGCCAAAACTCTTAACTACTGAACCAAACTGACCAGGGCTGACCCCGGTCCCTTTAAGGGTTGAGTGGATACGGCAGCTGGCCCAGCACTGGGCAGGCGACAGAGCGGCCCGTCATGGGCTAGTCCCTCAGGACTGAAGACTGGTTCCCTGGCTCCTCCCAGGTTATGCCCCGTGCAGGTCCACATGCTCCCTTCTATGTCCTGGCAGGTCGCCGCTGAGGACCACGTACTAAATGGGAAGTAGGTAGAATAGTGGGTTTTTAAGTCAAAGTAAATTTTAGTTTTGTTTGTTCCATTCTCACCCTTTGGTGACTCTGTGCCCATCCCTGACATCTTGGCGCCTTCCCGCAGGGCATGATGCTGATGTCTCTCTGCTGCATGGAGCTGCAGCTGGACCAGTGGCTGCTGAGCAAGGGCAGAAGCGCCTCGGGTAGGAGTGCTGTTTCCTGTGGCCGGAGCGTCCCGGACTCTGAGCAATCAGCAGGCCTGGGCGTGGGGAGAAGTCAGACTTGAATCTGGGAGTCTGCAATGGGCACATGTCCTGGGTGGGCTTGTCAGGCCTGGAAGGATCCAGGTCTCAGCCAAGGAGTGTTAGCAGAAACTCACCACCAGAGGGAGCCACCTACCCACTTTTCTCTTCCTTGGGATGAAAGGAAGTGAGAGCCTAATGTTCCCAAGTGATCACGTGACAATTTCCGTGTCCCAGTAATGTCCCTGCAGAGCGAGGGCAGAGGGAGAGCTCGGGGGGCAGAAGGGCGCCTGGACCTGCACGTGACGTTGACTTGTCCTGTCTGACTTTTCAGTGTCTCCTCGGAACTGCCCTGCTGCTGGTGGGGCGAATGGCAGGTTTGGGCCTGATTTCCCGGGAACCCACTTCCTGGGGGACCTCCTGCAGATGTCATTTGCCTCGTCTCAGCGGGACCTGTTTGAGGATGGCTGGCTGGAGTTTGTGGTCCGCGTGTATTGGCTGAAGGCTCGGTTCCTGGCACTGCAGGTTGGTTCTGTGCTCGGCTGCGTGGGGAGCCTGCCCTGGCACCAGAGGGATGGGAGGGCTGGATGCCTCCTTGAGGACGTGCATGTGCACATGCGTGGCCCCTGCCGGGCTCAGCTTGAGGAAGTGGGGGCTGGTGGGGTTTTCAGCATCGCGGGAATCCCGGGGTAGCTCCAGTCTGTAAAGCACAGCAGCACAGCAGGGTACAGCCCACTCAAGGTTGCCTCGGGGTCTGGACCCTTTGTTTACGCTTTCCTGAGAAAGCCTGAGCAAGCGCAGGGACGGCTTCAGAGCTTTCTAGAGAGAGAGCTGCTTAGGAGCCTGGTCTGGAAGGCCAGTGACTGGCTGTTCCCCAGCCCTTTGCATATGGGGTACCTGGTGCACTGTGGTGGCATGAGCAGCAGAGTGCATGGTCAGTTCTGGAATTAGGACAGGACTAGCTTGTAATCCTGCATTTATTACCGTACCTTTTTTAAAAATATATATTTTATTGATTTTTTTACAGAGAGGAAGAGAGAGGGATAGAGAGTTAGAAACATCGATGAGAGAGAAACATCGATCAGCTGCCTCCTGTATACCCCTCACTGGGGATGTGCCCGCAACCAAGGTACATGTCCTTGACCGGAATCGAACCTGGGACCCTTCAGTCCGCGGGCTGATGCTGAACCAAACTGGTTAGGACATATTATCATGCTTTTTGAACAAGATGCTCAGCCTCGCTCAAGTGTCTAAAGTGTCCTAATGATACCTCTCCTTAGAGTTGTGATGTGAATTCATTTGTCTGTTTGTTTGTCCATCCATCCATCCATCTGTCCGTCCGTCCATCCCACAAATATTCACTGAGCCCCGCTGTGCATCAGGCCCCTTTCCAGGGTCTGGCAGAAATTGATGAAACTGCCCTGCCTGTGCCTGCAGGCTGGGGGGTCGGGAGGTGAGGCCCTGGCATAGCAGCGAGTCCTCTTCCTTCACCCTGTCCTCTGCTCTTCCTCCGGCCAGGGGGACATGGAGCAGGCCCTGGAGAACTATGACATCTGCACGGAGATGCTCCAGAGCTCCGCGGCCATCCAGGCAGAGGCCGGGGCTGAGCACGGCGACACTGTCATCCGGCTCCCCAACCTCCACAACGACTCGGTCGTCTCCCTGGAGGAGGTGCGTGGGCGTGGTCTTCCCAGCAGAGCTGTTTGGGGCAAGGCCAATGCAGCGCCCTGCTGCGACCTCCGGGGGGGGGGGGGGGGGGGGGGGCCCTGCAGGCCTCGGTGCGGAGAGGCCTGTGGTAAGGGGCATGTGACCTTTGGCCCAGGTGCATGGTCTGCTTTGCTGACTGACTACAAGACCCTACTATTCAGGCAGACACTTTTCTGAGCCGCTCTGGTTCTGGGGAGTTTTTGTTGTTGTTTCCGTAGGTTTGTTTTTTAAGGAATTGAATGTCTTGACTTGAATAGAAGTAAATTTTTTTGTTTTATTACTCCTCACCTGAGGATATTTTTTCCACGGATAGAGTGGGGGTAGAGAGAAAGGGACACAGCTATTGGGTGCTTCCTGCATGTGCCCCAACTAGGTCAGGGAGGGAACCCACAGCCCAGGTACGTGTCCTTGACTGGGAATCGAACCCTTGATCCTTTGGTACGACACTCTAACCACTGAGATACACCGCCAGGGCTAAATAGAAATGTTTTTGATAAAGTGTTTGCCTAACGTAAATGCTGACATAGTCAGGGGAGTCTGATTTTGGGTCTGATATGCAAACGCTGGCCGGGTCAGGGCGCAGTGAGGGGTTATCACCGCTGGGAATGCTGGCTTTCTTCCAGATCGATAAGAACCTGAAGTCGCTGGAGCGGTGCCAGTCCCTGGAGGAGATCCAGCGGCTGTACGAGGCGGGCGACTACGAGGCTGTGGTGCAGCTGCTGCGGCCCACCCTGTGCCCCAGCGGCTTCGACCGGGCCAAGCACCTGGAGTTCATGACCTCCATCCCCGAGCGGCCGGCGCAGCTGCTGCTGCTGCAGGTGCGTGCGCCCGGCCCTCCCCCTGGCCCTTCTGCGCCGGGTGTGGGTTATTCCCTGAAGCTTTGAGAACCTGCAAAAATGGGAGTAAAAGCCACTAACTCGGCGGGCAGCCAGGAGGGTGCCAGTCAGCGGATACGGGAGGAAGCGGGAACTTAGGAGTGCAGGTCCCAGGGTTCATGTATGCGCTCAGTGGGAGCCCGCACTTGACTCTGAACTCTGCCGGCAGAGGAGAGAGCACAGTCAGGACCTTGGCCATCCATCCAGCTGCTTGTTCCTTTGCCTGGCTTTTGAGTCACTTTAAAAGTTAACTAGTGAGTCAATGTAAAATATGGATAAAATGTCTGTATAATGTAAAAATCAAGATGAAAGGAATGCCCACAGGGTCATGTTGTTGAAGGAAAATAACAGCAGTGACGTGGGAGCCCAAGTGCACGGTCGGCTTCTTCATGCCTCTGCTCCTCAGGAATAAACCCTCCTGGGAGCTCGCGGGGCCAGGATCCGGTGGCGCTGGAATTCCCCTGGGCTCAGCTCCTCTCCCCCTCTAAGCTGTGGGGAGATCATTGTCCTTACCTCAGAGGCTGTTGTGGGATTCTAAGAATTAGCATGTGTGGGCACCATGCCTGGCTTGTAGCAAGTGCCATGTGGTGCCAGCTGTCATCACTGCCAGCATCCTCAGGAAGCACGGCATCGGCCGCAGAGGCTGATGGGGAAGATGATAGAAACGAAGTGCTTATGGCATTGGGTCCGTGTCCTGTCCCTGTGGTTCTCACACTAACCACTGTAGCTACTGTGTTATTGGGCCCTTCCCCTTCAGTCTGCAAAGCCAGCCCGTCTTCTCTCAGGCTCTTTGCTCAGATTATGAGACATGGCAGTTATTAGTATTCACTTGCTTGAACTGGGAAACAGATGAAAGGTGCATCGGGAGCAGGGGGAGAGGCCGCCTCCCTGGTCAACGTAAGGGAGGAGAGAGCTGGGCAGAGGAGTCGGGTGGCCCAAGCTGAGGTCCAGGGAGGAGGTTCGTCCGACCTCATTTACCATGGCAGGTGCGGGAAGGACAGCTGGGTGTACCCGGGCCACTGGGTGGGAGGAAGGCAGAGGCCAGTCCGCTGTGCTTCTGGGAAAGGCCCCAGTGGCTCAGGTGTCGCCTGGCCCCTGTGGTCTAGAACTCCTGGTGTGGCCCACGCCCTGTTGGTGGGGACTGCTGTTGGAAGGGCAGTGGGCTCAGGCCGGGCCACGTACCAGGAGGCTCCTCTCTTGGCAAATAAGCGAATCCTGGGTTTTGCTCCATTTCCTGTTGGTGGGAGAGGGGTTCTTACTGATCTAGAGCACTTTTTACGTATTAAAGATAGTCATCTTTTTCTCATCAAATGCTGCAAATATTTTTCCCAGTTCGATGTTTGCTTTTTAATTGAAGCTTGTGTGTTTTTGACATACAGAAGTTTTGAATCATGTTGTCACATCTCTTGATGTTGTCAAATGCCTGTGATTTTGTTCATTGTGCTTAGGCAGCCTTTCTAAGAGTGAGAAAATATTCACCCACTCGTTCCACACACATGGATCGCGTTCCCACAGTGCCTGGCAGGCAGACAGGGCCTCTGCAAACACCCAGAAAGGCCCTCTTCCAGCCTCTGTTTCCTTCCAGCGTGTTGGTGGCTCCGGTTTTGCATTGAAGTGACTTCATCTAGCTTAGAGGGTGGGCGTCTGCAGGGACCTCCCCTCCAGATGTGGTGGCTGTCCCTCTGCCTTTTAAAGTCTTCAGGATGGTTGTCTCTCTGATGCCGAGCTGTTTTCCTCCTCGATGTTTGCGTTGCTGCTTGTGCAGGGCCTTTTGTTGGCGTTCTGTTGTCTCAGAGCGCACTGGTTTACAGGAACCCTGGCGATGTTTGCATGTTTGTTTGGAATCTAGCCACCGCACCGAATTCCTGTTACTCTGATGGCGGCAATTTGGTCTCCTCATTTGTTGGCAGTTCTTCTGCCTTTTAGCTCCTCCTGGCCCTGAGCACGGGGATTATGTCACACTGGAGTGCTGCTGGCAGGTCCTCGACTTGGCCTTGATTTCACGGCAGCTCTGGCTGCAGTTACATAGTCAGTGGTCTTCCTCCTGCCAGAGGAGAGCCCCTGCCCTGGCAGAGTGGCATTTGGTCGGGAGCGTCAGCGTGGGCACCCTCGCACCCAGGGGCCGCCTGCCGGAGGACTCGTTTTCTCTAAAGAAACACGCCACGTGTCCCTGGCCATTAGGCTTTTAAATTAGGGCTGGTTTTGATCTGTGCTCGGATGTCGCAGCACATACCAAAGGCAGTTTGGGATGTTTCGGTCCCCACACCTGTCTGTGTCACCTCAGCGTGCGGCAGCTGCACGTGCCGAGGCTGGCAGGAGCCACCGCTGGGCCTCAGCTGTGCCGAGCCAGAGCCCATGGGCGCCAGGCAGCAGGTGCTTCCTGTGGCTCCGACCGGCCGCAGCCAGATCTGTGACTCCGCAGCCCGCTCAGTAATGAGAGGCTGAGAGGTTTGTTCTGGAGCAAAAGGAAAGGAGGCTTGGCCAAGGCGATGGCTCCCGAAGGGGAGATTTTAAAGTGACAGTGCAGTGTGCGTACTGAGAGCGGCTCCCATCGGACGCCCGTACACCTCGAGCCTCGGCACCTCGTGGGCCGGGGGTGGCTGGTCTCAGCAGCTTCAAGCCCTGCTCCGCCTGGCACCTGGCTTCAGGGCTGCCTGGCCAGCGCCCTCCTCCCGAGGCAGTCCCTCCCGCAGTCCTTCCTCTGCTGAGACCCCCAGAGCCATGGCCCTGGATGAGCACGTGACTGGGTGGGCTGGGCACAGTCAGGCTGACAGAGGTGGTGGAGTCAGCCTCATTTTGGCTGCTCCTGGGCTCTAAATGGGAAACTGAGGCATCAAGGGCAAGCCCCGTTCTGACAGCTTCCTGGCTGGTGGCCTGCCACGCGGTGGTTGCACCCAGGTCCCAGCCCACAGGCCCTGCAGATGCCCCGTGGCTATAGTGCTTCCCTTTCCTTGGCCTGCCCTCCGTCTTCACCCCGTCCGCCTGCCCTCCGTCCTCAGGCCAGGGGGTGGGCATGTCAGCACCCCCCACGCCGCGCCCCTTCCTGTTGTAGGACTCCCTGCTCCGGCGCAAGGACCACCGGCAGTGCTTCGAGTGCTCCGACGTGGCTCTGAATGAGGCGGTCCAGCAGATGGTGAACGCCGGCGAGGCTGCGGCCAAGGAGGAGTGGGTGGCCACCGTGACCCAGCTGCTGCAGGGCATCGAGCAGGCGCTCTCGGCGGACAGCAGCGGCAGCATCCTGAGGGACGCGTCCGCGGCCGCCGGCCTCACCCGGCTCACCAACAACCTGATCCAGGTAGCGCCCTGCCCCTCCTGCCCTGTCCGCAGCAGGAGGCTGTCCCATGTCCCCTTCCAGTCCAGCCACCACCCTGCCGCGAGGCCCCTTTCCGAAACGGAAATACGAATGTGCTGCTCCCTCCCTTCACCCTTCACACTCCTCCTGGGTGCCTGCCCAGAGTGCACTGGGCCACCAGCCCCTCTCTCCACCCTCTCGTTGGCTTTCGTGGCCACCTCTGGGCCCTCAGCCTGCCTGCCTGTCCTCTGCCCCGCTCCTGCCCTCTCTGGGGATCCGGCACCCCACAGCCCCTCTACCTGGCCCCGCTCCTCTGCGACACCACTGCGGCCACCTGATCCATGGCTCCTTCCCCCTGAGCTGTCAGCTCCTCTGCCCTGTTCACTTTGTCACCCTGTGTGGCACCGGGCCCAGCACACAGTAGAAGCTGCACATGGATGAGATGCTGGTCAGAGCTGGCTCCTCTGGAGTCGGGCATGGCCCTGCCATCGGCTCTGTGACCCTCTGTCTGATGACCTGATGGGGTGCCGCTGCGCCAGTGTTCCCCCAGCAAAGCAGCCCGAGGACTCAGCCTGGGTCGGTGACCTCACTGTCCCCCCCCAGATCATCGACTGCAGCATGGCCGTGCAGGAGGAGCCCAAGGAGCCGCACGTCTCCTCGGTGCTGCCCTGGATCATTCTGCATCGCATCATCTGGCAGGAGGAAGACGCCTTCCGCTCCCTGTGCCAGCAGCAGCAGCTCCAGAGCTCAGCAGAGGAAGGTGGGAAGGGGGTCTGGGGTGGCCTCTGCCCAGGGCCCTGCAGCCCCCCCACCTCCCCGGGCTGTGATGGCGGGAGGCGGCGTTGACAGGGTTTCGGGGGCACCCAGACAGAGGCAGAGGCTCCCTAGGGAGCGAGCTCACTGTGCAGTGGGGTTGGTCAGTGGCGTGTGGGATGTCACATGTCTGTGCAGTGGCTGCAGAGGACACGACAGCGAGGCAAGTGCTTATGAAGGCCGGTGTTCTGAGGCCTCGGACCTGCTAACCTCTTTGATCCCCACAAGAGCCCAGCGAGATGGGTGGCATGTGCCAGCCCTTGCACTTAAACCACTTCACTGAACCGCTCCACCTGGGTGTGGGCCGGTGAGGCCGGGCATGTGGACGGCTGGAGGCAACGTGGTTCCAAACCCCAGCTGTCACTTCCTCTTTCCAAAAGCTTCCTGTGCACAGATAGACGCTCCCCGCCATGCTCCCCAAATGTCTGCTCCTCAAATGTGGGGGAAGGGTTTCTCCTGTACACGCTGCAGAGTCTGCATGGCCTAGTAAGCCAGTCAGGCCACTGCTTGTTTTACAAGATGAAGAAGGAAGGAAAGGAAGAAAGCTCTGTGGCTCCCTTGGTAATGAAAGCACGGCCGCACAGGAGAGGCTGTGCCTGCAGCTCCCTCCCTGCCCCGCTCGCTCACTGCCTGTCGTCTGGTCTCTCCCCAGCGATGGCCGAGACGTCCATGCTCCCATCCTCCCTCATGCTGCTCAACACCGCCCACGAGTACTTGGGCCGGAGGTCCTGGTGCTGCAATTCGGACGGGGCGCTGCTGCGGTTCTACGTGAGTGCTGCGGGGCTTGCATGGCCTGCGCTGTGGGGTCGGGGGGGTGGGGTGGGGGGGGTCCCGACTGTGCTGTTTTGACTTGTGGCACAGATGAAACGACTCCAAGTTATGAGAAAGCCTGCATGTGGCGTCCTGTGCACCCGAGGCTAGGGGCTCTGGACCTGGCCTTGAACTGTAGGTAGACTTAGACCCACTAGTTGTTACCGAGTCTGTTACATGTTGGGCACAGGGCCAGGCCTTTGATACCCTGTTTCCCCGAAAATAAGACAGTGTCTTATATTAATTTTTTCTCCCAAAGTTGCACTAGGTCTTATTTTCAGGGGATGTCTTATCTTTCCATGCACTAAGTCTTATTTTCGGGGGATGTTTTATTTAGGGGGAAACATGGTAGTAACTTTAGAAGTACATACTGCATTCACTACCTCCCATTGAGTCCTGTGTGTCCAGCACACTCCCATGCCAGGTGGGAGTTGCTCAGTGAGTAGCTACTGTATTCATTCAGTCAGTAAAGACTGAATGAATGGAAGGGTTCACGCCCTTTCCAGAAAAGGTCCAAGTGGACAGGCCCCCTCCTCAGGTTAACAGGATCCCCGGGGCCTCTCCTCAGGCGTCTCTTCCCGCCCACCCCTGTAGGTGCGAGTGCTCCAGAAGGAACTTGCGGAATCCACCTCTGAGGACACACACCCCTACAAGGAGGAGCTGGAGACGGCCTTGGAGCAGTGCTTCTACTGCCTGTACAGCTTCCCCAGCAAGAAGAGCAAGGCCAGGTACCTGGAGGAGCACTCGGCCCCGCAGGTGAGGCGCCCCCGCAGGCCCACTGTCCCCCCTCCCCAGGAGGGGCTCAGCACCCGAGGGCGTCGTCTGCCGGCATGGGGCCTTGAAGGCCCAGGTTGCATGCGTCCGGAGGATGAAGGTGCTCCGGTGGGTCCGACCTTGCAGGACGCACTTCACAAGTGCTGCCTGATCACTCAAGAACGCAGCATGGCGATTTTAATAGATCCGCTTCCTTTTTTACCAAAATAAATTTTATTCCAGAGAGGAAGGGAGAGGGAGAGGGAGAAACATCCGTGATGAGCGAGAACCGTGGATTGGCTGCCTCCTGCACGCCCCACTCTGGGCTCTATAAGGAGCAGGCTTATACCCGTCACTGCTCTGCTCTCCCGGCACAGGGGGCTGGGAAGGACAGTGGGCACTCAGAGGAGCTTTGTGCTTCCCTGACCGCCCTGCGGTTGGCTTTCTGTCTGTTTTCAAGGTGGACCTCATCTGGGAAGATGCCCTCTTTATGTTTGAGTATTTTAAGCCCAAGACCCTTCCTGAGTTTGACAGCTACAAGACCAGCACCGTGTCTGCTGACCTGGCTAACCTGCTGAAGAGAATCGCCACCATAGTGCCCCGCACAGAGAGGCCGGCCCTGAGCATGGACAGGGTCTCTGCCTACATTGAGGGCACCTTGGCCGAGGTAGGAGCCATGTTCCCTCACCTTCTCCTTCAGCCATCTGACTGAAGTCAGATGGTCCTGGGTTTGAAGCATCACTGGCCACTGTGGAGTCCCTGGCTCCGCCTCCTTTGACCCTTGCCCTCTCCCCTGGCAGGTCCCATGCCTCCCAGAAGGGGCTGACCCCTCCCCTGCAGTGGTGAATGAGCTCTACTACCTGCTGGCCGACTACCACTTTAAAAACAAAGAGCAGTCCAAGGCGATCCGATTCTACATGCACGACATCTGCATCTGCCCTGACAGGTGAGTGCCCGGCGGCTGGGGCCAGGGACCTGGGGGCTGGCCAGGCTGGGTGGGCGGCCGCGGTGCCTGCAGCTCAGGAGGCTCTCCCTGCCCAGGGGGAGGAGTGAGAGATGGCTTAGACACCACAGTTACTGGGAAAGGCTCTCCATAAAAAGATAAGCAAGGGACAAAGCCTCTTGGGAAGTCACTGGGTCAGAGGAAGGCTGAGGTGCCCACCGCATCTGCCTGCAGGGAGCTCGCCCGTCCCGTGCGCTTCGTACTCCCGGCTGTGTGGCTCAGTGGTTGAGTGTTGACCATTGACCTATGAACTAGGAGGTCACGGTTCAATCTCTGCTCAGGGCTCAGGGCACATGCCTGGGTTACAGGCTTGATCCCCAGTGTGGGGCGTGCAGGAGGCAGCCGATCCATGATTCTCTCATTGATGTGTCTTATCTCTCTCTCCCTTCCTCTGAAATTGATAAAAATATATTAAAAGACAAACAACAACAAAGACAGCCGAGTGTTGACTGGTGCCTCTGTCACAACCACAGGTTTGACTCCTGGGCAGGCATGGCCCTGGCCCGGGCCAGTCGCATTCAGGACAAGCTGAACTCCAACGAGCTGAAGAGCGACTGGCCCATCTGGAAGCACGCCACGCCTGTCCTCAGCAGCTTCCGCCGCGCCCTGGAGATCGACAGCTCCAACCTGTCCCTGTGGATCGAGTACGGCACCATGTCCTACGCCCTGCACGCCTTCGCCTCGCGCCAGCTGAAGCAGTGGCGGGGCGACCTGCCCTCCGAGCTCGTGCAGCAGGTGAGGGGCCCGGAGGCGCTGCTCCAGACGCACCGGCTCCCAGGCAGTGAGCAGGGGTGGGGCTGGGATCTGCCCTCTTATAAGCACCCCAAGCCCGGGAAGCATGGGAGCGAGGGTGGGCAGTCCCGTTGCACCCGAGGGCTGGACATCCTCTGGAGCCTTGGTGAGAGGATTACCCAGCCAAGAAGGCAGCGGCGTCCTACGGGCCAGGCCTGAGCTGTCGTGCCGGTTCTGTGCGCTAAGGCCAGTCTGGCCTCGGGGTCTCGTTGCAGATGGAGGGCCGGCGGGACAGCATGCTGGAGACCGCCAGGCACTGCTTCCTGTCGGCGGCACGCTGCGAGGGGGACGGGGATGAGGAGGAGTGGCTCATCCACTACATGCTGGGCAAGGTGGCCGAGAAGCAGCAGCAGCCACCCACCGTCTACCTGCTGCACTACCGGCAGGCCGGCCACTACCTGCACGAGGAGGCCGCCCGCTACCCCAAGAAGATCCACTACCACAACCCGCCGGAGCTGGCCATGGAGGCCCTGGAGGTGACGCTGTGCCAGCCCGGGGCGGGGAAGCAGGGCCAGGGCGGGCCGGTCTGTCCCCGGGCACGGGGCCTGCGGTCCCAGTGACGCCCTGCTGCCCGGCGGAGCCCTGTGTTTGCACCTTCTTGCAGTTAAACGGAAGCAGCCTTTCCGCTTGCTCTCGGGGTGTGCCATCCTTGCCGGGAGCGGGAGCTATTTGTTCTCGTCTCCTCGTTAGCACACGCGGGTTCCGAGGGCCTGGCCAATGGCGCTAGTGCAGGCGCCACCCCTGCGGCTGGCAGGCGTCAGGGAGCGGGCACCTGTGCTCCAGGTGCAGAGGAGACAGCCTGCCTAGGCAGGATGGAGCCAGGGGAGTGGCCGGTTCTCTTAACCTCAGGTTTGGGGTCTCCCACTGCCCCCCAAGAGCAGAGAGCTGTGTTTGCTGCTCGGTGTTGCTGTGTTTCCTGGGCCATTTCACACGATGCTCACGCAGTCCTGCGCGGTGGATGGGTGGCCGTGACCAGCACATTCTGTAGGGAGGAGGCTAGGACACGGGTGTGGATCCACATTACTTGGCCTGACCCAGGACTCCCCACTTTCCAAGGCCCAGAGCCTGGGTCCCCCCTTCCATCTCCCCTCGCCCTCCTCACCTCCCCACAGTGTGTACAGGCCCAGCTTCTGGGAATTTGGGGCAGAGCCACTTGCTTATGCCTTTTCGTGTCTTTTCCGGTTACAAAGTAACATAGACCTTGCCATGGCCGGTGCAGCTTAGTTGGGCGGGCACAGAAGGTGGCAGGTTTGATTCCCAGTCAGGGCACATGCCCAGTTTTCAGGTTCAATCCTGATTGGTTCTCGTTCTCTGCGCGCCCCCCCCCCCCCTTCATACCAATGAAAAACATCCCCCTGGGTGAGGATTTTAAAAGATAAAATTAACACATATTCTTGGTTCAAGAACATATATAAGAATCAAACAGTTGAGAAGTGTTCAAAACGAAGAGTTGAAGTCCCCCGTGATTCAGTCCCCCCACCCAGCATACCTGTGTCCAGTGTGGGCATGCCTGCCTCTCTGGATGCTCTTCTTATTGACATGGAGACATCATACTCAGCACCGTGCCTCTCTCACCGGACCCCATGCAGTGGGAGGCGTGTGGCTCCCTTCCCTGTCCTGTCCCTCAGTCTGGCTGGGCATCCACGTATTTGCCTGGCCCTTTCTTCCTGGGTTTGGCCTCTCTCCCACTTAGTCTATGACGGGTCAGTCAGGGCGTAGCTGTGGACACGGGCCAGGGAGCACACACTGTGGACACGTGTCAGGGAACACACTGAGCTCAGTTGTCCCTGGCACGGTGAGAGGTTCGGGCGCCGCTGCCTGTGTGGTGGGAGATCAC
This sequence comes from Pipistrellus hanaki, assembly GCF_964339955.1. Classification (NCBI taxonomy): domain Eukaryota; kingdom Metazoa; phylum Chordata; class Mammalia; order Chiroptera; family Vespertilionidae; genus Pipistrellus; species Pipistrellus hanaki. The sequence continues at coordinate 1,372,290 of NC_140521.1, forward strand.
ATACACCTACAGCTGGCCCTGCACACACTCAGGTCCCCAGCCGCCAGCTGACCCAGGAGCAATGCGGGTTCGAGCTGCACGGGTCAACTGAGGAAGATCCACGTATGCGTCTCTCTGCCCAATCAGCACGGATGGTTCAAGGGTCAGCTTATTTCCAAGGGTCATTTAACATTTGCTCCAAAAGGTTGTACCGATCTATGAACTTCCATGTTTTTCATCAGCTTAGCTGGTATCTTCTCTTAAAATTTGATAATCTTGTGAGCAAGCAAAACATCTCATTTAAAAAATTTGCCTTTTTACAATGCTCCATGCTGAGTGGCTTCGAGCCGCTGGGTCCCACTTCCTGTGTGGCTGACTGGCCTGGGGAGCGACCTGAGCCCCTGGGGGGCTGCTCACGTCTGAGTGTACCCCCTAGGTGTACTTCCGGCTCCACGCCTCCATCCTGAAGCTCCTGGGGAGGCCCGAGCTGGGGGTTGGCGCCGAGGTCCTGGTCAACTTCATGAAGGAGGCTGCCGAAGGGCCCTTCGCCAGGGGCGAGGAGAAGAACACGCCCAAAGCGTCAGAAAAGTGAGTGGCACCTCCTCCAGTTGCTTGTCCTGTGCCGGGAGGGTTCCTTCCTGGCCGGGGCGCGCCGAGCAGGGCTGCTGCGGAGGCCAGGGTTCTTGGAGCTCGGGCAGGGCTCAGCTGAGTCCGCAGGGGCCGGCGCCAGGCCCTGGCCTCGAGGACAGGCTAACGGAGGGATGGACGCACACGTGGCAGGTCACATGGGGGGACGCAGGATGCCCCAAAGTTAGACATATTTTTTAGTCACAAAGGGCTCCCAATTTAGTGACGTTATCTTTTGTTTCTCTTTTTCAAGAAGTTTAAAAGTAATACAAATGACACATGAATATATTCTAGTTATAGAACACTCGGACAGTTTATAAGCATATAGACAAACCCCTCTCGTCCCCAGAGTTAATCACTCTTCACTATTCAGCTTCTCAAGTCGTTTTCTGTGCATGTGCACACTCTCACATACAAGTACAATCTTGTATGTACTTGTATGTGAAAGTGCTTCTCTGATGAAAACGAATGCTGGGGGTGTTTTTCTAGAGTCTTCTTTTCCCTGACAGTGGGCCTGGGACCCATCCACAGATAGTGCCCGCCTCCTCATTCTTTCTGTGAAATCACATGACAGCTTCCTAGCAGCTGCCGGTGGCCGGTGGCTGTCCTGGTCGAGGCAGGGATGCCCTTGTTTCTGCGGCCATGGCGACGGGACAGGTGCCTGTAGCTCTGCTCAGCGGGGTTGCAGCGACGTCCCTGGCACTCGTGTTCCTCTCGCTGCCCTGGTCGGGGGTTAGTCCTGGCTTCAGCATCGCACAGAAGGACCTGACTTGGTGTGGAGGGTGCTGGGGTGGGCCTTGTCCAGTCCTCCAGTCTCCGGGGCCTGAGGCCTGAGCCGCCAGCAGAGCCCAGCCATGTTGGGGGATTGGACCTGAGCGGGGCCACTCATTTGGGGCCTGGAAGACCAGCCAGAGGTGTGGGGTGTACTGGGGAGCTGGGCCTCGGGAAGGGTGGCTTGGGGACTCGACAGCAGGGAGGGGCATTGTCCAGCCTTGCTCATGTCCTGAGTGCCATGTGGAGCTCTGACCTGCTCCCTCTGCCCCGCAGGGAGAAGGCCTGCCTGGTGGACGAGGACTCCCGCTCTTCAGCTGGGACACTGCCGGGCCCCGGAGCCTCCCTCCCCTCCTCCTCTGGCCCAGGTCTGACATCCCCACCTTACACAGCCACTCCGATTGACCACGATTACGTCAAATGTAAAAAACCCCATCAGCAGGCGACGCCGGACGGTACAGTCCCTGTTCTCCCTACTGCCAGCCCAGGCGGCACGCCAGTCGGGGGCGGGAGCTTTGGGCGATGAGTCGCTTTGTCTCGGTGAGGGGGGTGCTGGGTCTGGGGTGACACGGGCAATGTTGTGGCTGTTCATTAACTTCATGGACTCACGGTGATTCTGTGCTTCGAGACGTGCCCAGGGTCGCCACCTGCCAGCTCGCCCACTGGGAGCCGGGAGGGGTGAGGCGGGCTAACGCTCCATGCCTGCCTCTCGGAGCTTGCATTCTCCCCCCTGCAAATTGGGGGCCTGGAAGGCAGTTGGGGGGCTTGCTGTCAGTCTGCGGGCTGCCTAGCGTGGCTCCCGTGCAGTCGGCTGCACTATTATGGCATGCTCTTCTGGCGACCATGGGCAGGCTGACTGTCGGCACCCCTGGGAATCTAGACAGGTTGGGGGGTGTCAGCTGGGACCACACAAGGCCATCCATGTGGGGTGGGGCAGGTGGCGACTGTCCAACCACATTCCTTACTAACATCTGGAGGCTCGCATGCGCCCTCGCAGCTCGACTTCATGCTCTCACGTGTCAAGGATAGGCTGGGGACGGGGTATTGGCCGGAGTGAGCCAAACTGGCAGACGCAGAGGGCCTTTAGAGCAGAGCCCGTGGAGGGGGTGACAGTGCTGATGGCACCGTCTCCCGGGGGCTGTGGGATGGGCCTCGCTCTGCCTTCCCCAGGGCATCGAGGAACGGGTGGAGAGTAGGCTTAGAGAAGAGCTGGCGGAGGGGGACCAGGGGACAGGTGACCTGAGAGGCAGGGAAGCCTGCAAGTGTCCCTCCGGGGCTCAGGTGGGCCCAAGTGAGTGTGGAGAGAGGCTGCGGACCCCAGTGTGCTGGTGGCTGTCACCTCCCTCTCGTCTCTGTTCCTCCAGGCTGCCCTCTGAGACATTCCCAAGCGCGGTCCTTGTCCCTCCCGTCTCGGGTTCGTTCTCCCGGCGCTTCAGCACCTGTGGGTCTTAGGAGGGAGGGCTGCTCTCACCTGGGCACAGCCAAATGCAGGGAGCAGGATTGTGCTGGGCTCCGTCCACAGAGCTGGGGGTGCCTCCCTGGTGTGGGCACCCGGGGAGAGCGGAGGACGAGGCAGGACTGCCTCAGGCTGGGGCTGTGGTGCCCCCGGCACTGCCACAGCATCCCATGTCTGCGCACACGTGCCGGAGCTGTGGTGAGTGCCTGGCTGCCAGTGAGAGGGTATTGGTTGTGGGTGTTTGCAGAGGGAGCTGTGCACAGGTGTTGCCAATAGTTGTGAAAAGGTGGTTCCTGTCAGTGAGATGGAGCCACTGAGACGCCATGGCCACTGTGCTCAGCCCAGCCCGTGTGCCAGGAAGCCCTGCGCGGGCTCTTAGGAGGGGAGGCCGGGAGGAGCAGTGATGCAGGCCCGTGGCTGGTGCAGCTGCAAGTCCCAGAGGCCGGGCTGGTCTCTTGGTGGGGCGGGAGGCTCCTGAGAGGGCCATGCTTAGCCAGGACCCGGGTGTTTCCTATGAGGGTGGGCAGCAGGGACCAGGCAGGGTCAGAGGAGTGGGGGCGGTAGGGGCTGCTGTCCATGGTTTCGGGGTGCCCATTTACAGCATGAACAGAGGCTGCCCTGACCCAGTTACAGGGCTGCCTAGCGTGGCTCCTGTGTGGTCAGCTGCACTGGACGGCATGTCCTGCGGTCATGCTGTGGGCTAGGTGGGCCTTCCGGGAGAGCCAGAGCCTGTGCCACCCCCATGCGACATTCATCCTCACCTGCCATGTGTCACCGTCTGTGTCGTGTCCTGTGTGCCCACGCCCGCTGCTCGCCCACCTCCTCCGTCAGCATTGCCCGTGCTGCCCCTAACCCGCCCACACTCTGTCTCCAGGCTTTGTCTGTGCCTGCACGGTCACGGCTCGCTTCAGGGGACAGTGCAGACCGCATGCTCCGCCCTCAGTCCGGCTCCCTGCTCCCCGTGCCCCGCCCGCACACCTGCTGGCCTGTGCTCTGTTCGATGTGCTTGGCTTCTGCCCCGGCCATCTCCCTGCTCTGGGCGGATTCAGGGCAGTTGTGGCCCCCACCTGCCCGCCCGCCCTCCTGCCTGGCGCCCGCAGGTGTCTCAGTCCTGTGTTCTCATTGCTTCGCTCTTTCCTGCTTTAAAGAAACAGCAAAGGCAGCAGACTCCAAGATCCCAGCTCCCTCTGTAAGGACCGTTCTCAGTACAGATGGTGCGCAGTCGCCCAGGTGCTAGAGGAGAAGCTCAGAGGGCAGTCAGCGTCGGAGGGCAGGCTGCCTGGTCCCTGCTCCCAGTCCAGGAGGCAGGAGGCTGTGTCCATGGGCAGACCCTCAAAGTTGAGGGGACTCCGAGTGCAGCTCAGTTCGTCTTGTGTGTCCCCCTCCCAGTGGGGACTGGCGTGGGGCAGGGAGAGAAGCTGTCAGAGGGCGGAGCCAGTGACCTCATTTGTTCTCCTTCATTCTTCCCCAGTGGCGAGAGTGTCCGCCTGTGCACCGAAGGGTCGCAGGTTTGATTCCCGGTCAAGGGAATGTACCTGGGTTGCAGGTTTGAGCCCTACTCCAGTCGGGGCACAGATGGGAGGCAACGAATCGATGTCTCTCTCTCAAATCGATATGTGTGTTTCTGCCCCCCACCCCTTCCACTTTCTCTAAAAAATAAATAAATAAATAAATAAAATCAATGAAAAAATATTCTTAGGTGAGGATTACCCCAAATAAAAGCCCTGTTCCGGCCACAGCCGGCCACGGAGATGATCGGGTGTGGGTTCTCCCCTCTGCTCCCAGGTCCCGTGCTCACTTAGTCGTGCTCTTCGGCGGTGGCCGTTGCTGTGGGTGGAATGGTCCCGGGGACCAGGCCCGGAAGCCCAGGGCGCCCGTTGGTGCCCGCCCCTCGGTGTGGCTGCTGCCTTTGCCGCGCTCGGTGCTGGGAGGCTCACTCAGCAGCAGCGCGAGGCCGTTAGCCGTTGGGAGTCAATGCCCGCTTGCTTCCCCAGTCCCTGATTCCGTAATGATCGCACCGGATCCCTCCGGATTAGCCGCTCTTCAGGCCCAGGGCCCAGCCGCTGTGCGTGCCTGCGCTCGCTGGGCAGCGCGCCAGCGCTCATGCTCAGCCGGGCTGCTGCCTGGCTGCTCGCCCGTGGCCTGCTGCTCGGCGTGCAGTGACTCCACCTGGCGCCGTGCTGTTGCGGGGCCGCCCTGCCCGATGCCCAGCCGACTCCTTAGCTTTACGGCCATCACTCCTGTCACGTGCCCGGCACCCAGGCCCTGTGGGATCCCGTGTGTGTCAGGGGCAGAGGCAGAGGCAGGGAGGAGTGACAAACGTGTTAAACAGTGTCAGGTGGAGCCTGCAGCAGCCGAGGGGCAGGTCTGGGGTTGGAGGCAGGTGTGGACCTGCTGGTGCTGAGCTCTGCAGGGACCTACACGGCCTCTGGGGCCAAGGTCTCTGCCCCTGGCCCTCCCTCCCACACAGAATGGGCGGCACTGCCTCTGGGAGCTGACCTCCCACTGGGGACTGGTGGGACTCCGGGGCTGCAGGCCTTCCTGCAATCCCGTCATGCTTACGGAGCTTGGGGTCTGGCCTTACTGAGTGTGAGGCCAGTAAGTGCAGAGGGGTCCCAGCTGGCCTTCTGTTAGTATTCACTGCCATCAGGCCCTGTTCTCTGCACTTCATGTGGATGAACCTGTTAGTCCTCAGACAGCCCTAGGAAGGGGGCACTGGTCCCCAGTTTCTCACATGAGGGACTGGACGAGGGGAGGGGCATCGTGCAGGCTCTCCGTCCGCCACAGAGCAGCTGGCCTCCGGAGTCCGGCTTTGACCTGTTGAGCCGGCTTTGCATTTTGTTGCCAGTCTTGCCCCCAGCTTCCCGTTCCTCTGATGTGATTTCATGCTTAACGTGGGAGCTGGTTTGTGGGATGTTTTAGGTTCCATTCCCGCCTTCTCCTGCCCATGTCCCTGCCCCTCTGTCTGCAGTCGATGCTTGTCCTGTCATCACCCTCAGTAGCGGGAGGAGGGCAGGTGGGGCTTGGTCCAGCCGCAGACTTAGGCAGGCTGTGCCCTGCGTCGGGGGTGTGTGTGTGTGTGTGTGTGTGTGTTAGTGACTCGTTCCTCCCCCAGGCCGGCTCTCCTCTTCTTCCGCTGCAGGGTCCCCTGTCCCGAGGCACAGGTGTGCCCCCCACTGGCCCCTGGCTTTCTCCTTAGGGAGAGAGGCCAGCCAGGCTGCAGGCCTCCAGGCAGTGGCCACTCCTCCCCACCGGCCTGTGCCCAGCACGCTTGCCAGGAGCACCTGTGCGGCCTGAGGAGCGAAGCCAGCAAGAAGGCGCCGCCTCCCTGCCCCTGCGGCTCCCGGCACCTGTGCTCTTGCGCTAGCTGGTGCTTGGCCTTGAGCGCTGGCTAACCGTGTGTGCTGAGTTCTCATACTCAGTTGTTGGTGCCCATGATGTGGAGGCGGTGGCCGCCTCACAGGTCCTGCTCTGCGTCCCCCCGCCCCCTCCCCGCTCAGCAGCATCACCCTGGAAGCCGGGAATCAGTGAGGGGAGTGTTTATCCCACAGAAGCGATAATATCAATAGCTGCAAACGAGGGCTTTTCCCGCCCCCAAGAGCCGCTGTTAAACATTGGCCAGATGCCTTGCTGGGGGCACCCCCAGGAGGGACCATGGAGAGGGGCCTTTGGTGAGGGCTCGGCTATAGGGCATCGGCTCGGCAGGAGCCGCGGCTGTGCTCAGGCCGGTCCAGCCCGCAGGGCAGGCACAGCCTCTGGCAGGGCGGCTCCCCTGGGGCGGCCCCTCCTGTGAGCTGCGGTAGTTTCATGCTGCCGCCTCCCTCCCTCTCTCCCCAGAGCGCAGCCAGGACAGCACGGCCGTGGCCCTCTCGGACTCCAGCTCCACACAGGAGTTCTTCAACGAGCCCCCCAGCTTGCCGGAGGGCGCCCGGAAACCCTGTGCTGAAAAGCGGCCACCTGTTCCCAGTTCCCAAGCAGGGCCAGCCGGCAGAGACCTTCCGGGGGCCCCGGAGGAAAGAGGTGTGGAGCCCTCCCTCGGGGATCGGGGCTGCTGGGGTGTCCTCAGCCAAGGATACCTTTGCATTGATTTTCAGAGAGAGAGAGTGGGATGAAGGAGGAGAGACAGAGGGAAGCATCTGCCATGTCCCCGGCATGAGCACCCTATTTTTCTTCTCGCTAAATGTTTCTTTAAAATGTCTTTGGGTTGTAAATGTCACAAATGTGGGGGTTTTTAGTCTAAATCACATCAGGTCTTTAAGAAAAGAAAGTCTCCCTTTATTTGTGGGGAGAAGGGCTGACCTTAGCCGGGGGTATGCCCAGCTCCTTTGGGGTCCCCAAGTCCCTTTTGGGGACTTGTGCGCAGAGCGCCATAGCCAGCTTGCTGGGAGAGGAATGCAGGCCAGGCACCCGGTGCTGCTTCTGGAGGCCGGGACTGGTCAGCCAGCCGGGGGCTGAGAAAGCTTTCCCGCTCTGGCCCGGCCAAACAGGAGCTTGTCAAACAACAACCACCGCCACCAGGCCCCGTGTGGGGTCTGTGCCAGGCACGGCTTTACCTCCTGCCCACGCTGATGACGCCGGGACTCAGCCTGGGTGGGAATTGGCCCAGGGTTGGTCTGCACCTGTAACTTCTACCCGGTGCTGCCTCTCCGGCGGGTGATGGGCAGGGGAGGTTGATGATAACCTGGGCACCCGGGTCCAGGCCTGGCCCCAAGAGTCCCTGCACAGGCCTGGCTGGGAGCATCCAGCTTCCGGAGCTGCATGGGGGTGCGGCAGGGGCCTGAGCTGTTAGCACTGCGAAGGCCTCAGTGCACAGGACAGGCAGGGTGGGTACAGCCTGCTTCTCCCGCCTCCTCCAGGCGGTCTGTGCCGGGCCTGGGGGCGGGGGGCCGACTCTCCCTTGATACTTGCTCCCACCGCCTTCTATCCCTTCCGCCCACCAGACAGCCTTCTGCAGCCCTGCCGCCCGGCGCCTGCTCCGAGCTGCCTCCCTCCCCCGGGAGCAGGATGGGAGCCCCGGTGCTGAGCTCGTGCTCACACACAGCCGCCGCCGCCGCCGCCCTGGATCGGGGTGCGGGGTCTGTGGGCTGCGGCGCTGCGTGGGGAGCAGGTGCAGCCTTTGGGTGCCTCTCCCGCTGTTGCGTTCTGCAGCGGTGGCAGACACTCCGCCCTGTGGGCTGCTTCCATGCGCACCTGCACAGAGCCCAGCCCCATCTTTCTCAGGGCCCCTCTGTGTGCCAACTGGGTGCCCTGTCTCAGGAGCGGAGCCGAGCTGCCCCCTCCCCGAGGGCCCCCTCCGCGGGGATGGACCCCTCGGGGCAGAGCCTGACGCTGAGGACCTGTCTTTTCCCTTGTCACTAGGGAGACCCGAGGAGTCCTTGGAGAGCACAGAAGGCTTCCGAGCCACGGAGCAGGGCGGCCAGAAGCCTGCCGCAGACCCCCCGGCCGCTGCCTGCGTCCCTGCCAAGGCCTCCGCGGCGGCTCCCACCCTGTGGGACGGCAGGAAGAGAGGGGACGCCCCCGGGGAGCCCGCAGCCTTCCCGCAGGGGCTGCCGGCCGGGGCCGAGGAGCAGCGCCAGTTCCTCACGGAGGAGTGCATCGCGGCCTTCCGCCTGTGCCTCAGCCGCTTCCCGCAGCACTACAAGAGCCTGTACCGGCTGGCCTTCCTCTACACGCACAGCAAGACCCACCGCGTGAGTGTGGCTCGCAGCGGGCGAGCAGGCGAAGGCAGAGAGCTGCTGACGGGCCTGGAGGCCTGGCTGGGGCATGGGAGAAGCAAGTGCGGGGCGGCCGCTCCAGGAGCCGGTGGGGAGGCCGGGACCGGCCACAGGTGAGGGTGCTTGTGGGTGGAGGAGAAGGCCCCGAGGCTTATCTCTGACTCTGAGGATCTGGGTCACGCCTCACACTCCGCTGCCAGGTCCCTCGTCGCCCCCAGCAGGCCTGGTGCAGCTTCCAGGGGCGGAGGCCTCCCTCCTCTCGGCCCGGCCTTGCTGCCCTGGGCCAGTGTCTTCCAGCTGCGGCAGGGCCTTTCAGCGCGGCCGGCCCTGGGGCTCAGCTGCCCCAGATCTGCGCAGCCTCTGCTGCCGGGCCGGCTCTCTGGGAAGCCGTGATGCAGCACTTCTCCCAGCTGCCAGGCTCAGCCCCTAGAGCTCCCGCCGGCCTCCAGCCTGGCACTCCGTTTGTGGAGGGGCTGTGGGGTGTGCATTCTCTCACTCTCCCTTCCCCGGAGGCCCTGTGGAGACGGTGCCGTCACGGTCTCTGCCCCCTGTTCGAGGGGCAGATTACAAACGTGCACCTGAGCCCTATCTGGTGCGGCTCAGTCAGCCTGTGACTGGAAGGTCCTGGGTTCAATTCTGATCAAGGGCATGGACCTCGGGGCCTGAGGCCCACGGCCATGCTTCTGTGGGATGAAGCCTTTGGCTGTGATTCCCTGCGGGGCGGGAGCAGCGCTGGCACAGCTAGTGCCAAGCTGTCACCCGGAGAGGACCCAGGTGCTCATTTTCCAGGAGATTGAGGGAGCGAGATGAAGAAGAGGTAGGTCAGCCTCCCCGGTCACAGGCCTGTCCTTCCCTGGACCCCGTGTTTAGGGTGTGCCTTCCTGCAGCCGCCCTTTCTGTACACAGAGGGCCCCACCGCGAGGGCAGCCTGCCCGGCCCCGTGCGGAAGCCTGGGCTGCTGCTGCAGGTCCCCGCCAGCTCTGTGGTTTGCAAAGTGAAAACTCAGTATTTTCTCAGCTTGGGAATCTCAGCTATGCATTCAGTCTGGTGGCCACATGGTTTGAAGGTTCGGTTGTGCCTCTGGGGCCAGAAGAGATGGGCCAGGGGTCCCCATCGGTGCTGCCTTCCTGGCCGCTGTGCACGGGGACAGTGCTTCCAGCGCGGGCCTGGGCTGAGCGCTCTGCCGGTTCAGCCTTGACAAATCCGTGGCAGCTTGGACGGAAGAGTGAAGTGACCACCAGCTCCCTGTCCCGCCACCAGAACGCGGCAGAACCACTGTGTCCTGTGTCCCCTCCAGCGTGGTTCTGTGCGTTTCTCTGCTCGCTCACTCGCTCCGCAGCTGGCTGGCAGCGGCGGTGTGTGCGAGCCGTGGGAGGTGCTGGGACGCAGAGGGAATCCCTCCCATTGGCCGGGGGTGCTGGCCCATGGGGAGCTGGGCGCAAGCAGGGCCTCCGCGTGGCTGCTGGGGGCGGGGACGGGGGCGGGGTAGACAGACTGGGTCACTCGGGAAAGGCAGACTCGTGCTCCCGGCTCCCAGCACAGGGCTCTCCAGCTGTCTCTCCTCCTATAGCTTTGCTTGCACCCCCCGCCCCCCAAGGCCCCCCTGGGCCTCCTCTGCACGCTGTCCTCTCGGCCTGTGGACCTGACATTCCTGCAAGCTCCAGCTCTGTTCCCTTCCTTCCGACCTTTCCCGGAAGATCCGCCCCATCTCTCTGTGGACCTCGTCCGGGCCTGGCCGTGAGGAGCCATCAGGAGGGAAGTCAGACCAAGCCTGTCCTCCTGGGCTGACAGGCAGCAGGAGCAGCCAGCGGAGCTGGGCCAGTCTGGGAGAGGCCGTTTAAGATGGCCGGGGCGGGGAGGGAGGGAATCTTGGTGCCAGTCCAGAGACTCAGAGGCGGGGGTGGGGTGGGGTGGGGCAGAGGCAGGTGTGGCTAGGGGGCTGACCGAGAGACCGGAAGGAACTGGGGGGGGTCGTCTGCAGTGCAGAAGGGGTGCCCCTGCCTCTGGTGAGGAACCCCTCCCCGGCCGGCCCTTCTCGGCGCATTTCGCACGCTCTGCCTCTGTCAGAGGAGGGTCCCGGAGGTCGGTGCCACGCTCTGGCTGGCGTGTTCCTCCCATCCCAGAGGTGGTGGTGAGCCAGAGGCGCTGGGTAGGGGGTCAGGGCTGCCGTGGGCAGTCCCCTGGTGGCCGGCTCTGGGCCAGGCACACGGATTGGTACAACGATTCGCCCACCCTGTGGGGCAGGGGAAGCGCCCACGTCTCAGTCCCTCTGCCTGGACCAGAGGCAGCCTGGCTCCCCCTTCCTGGCTCCCCCTTCCTGGCTTCCCCTTCCTGGCTCCCCCTTCCTGGCTCGCTCAGGAGCCTGTCTGAGCCTCCGTTCCCAACCCCCATCGTGGAAAGGACAGCTCCATGGACGACGGGCTAGAGCTCTGCTCAGCCCACGTGGCCCGGAGCCTCGCCTCCCCGCGCCGGGCCCTGTGCTCTGGGCAGCATGCGGGTTAGCCGCCCGCCTCACCCCCGGCCTGGTCTCTGCCAGCTCCCCTCTGGGCCTCAGACGCAAAGGCTGACTGGACACTCTGTGCCTTCGCTATCGACCGGCTCTCCCCCGGCGGCCTCAGGCCGGGCGCACGCTCCCTGCGGGGTGCCAGCCCGTCTGCGGGAGGCTAATTGCCGCCCTGCCTGGGTTGGAGGCCAGTGCTGCTTGCGCTCTCCCCAGGGGCCTGGCTCTCAGGTCTGAGAGCCCTGGGCCCCGCCCGCTGCCTCCCCAGCTCCTTACTGCACTGCGTGCCCCCCAGCAGGAAGGCTCTGCCGGCTTTATTGTTTGGGATTCTTAGGAACGTGATGGCCGTGGCACAGGTGCTCCTTCAAACCTTGCTCCCCCATAGAGCCCCCAAAGACTGCTGCTCCTTCAAGGGGTTACCCGGATACTTTCCTCAAGTCCCCAACGCGCCCCAGAAGAGGTGTGGGGTCATAGCTCTGGGGTAGTCAGGCCTGTGCAGTGCCTGCCAGCCTGCGCCTGGGCCTCCTGTGCGGGCGGGGAGCACCCAGAGCCCCCAGCAGCCTCGGGCTGGTGGCTCCCCAGCACGCCAGGGAGCCGGGTTTGCGCTTCTGTCTGAAGTCGTGACCAAAGGAACTATTTCCCAAGTTCCGCCTGGCCCGCAGGGACCAGGCCGGAGCAGCTCGCAGGCTGAGAAGGGGAGGGGCTCACAGTAGGTGGGACACGGGGTGGGGGGGTGAGGACTGGCCCAGTGCAGAGGTACCTGCTGGGGGTGGAGGGGAGGACTGGCTGGCTGGGGAAGGAGCCGGGTGAGGGCTGTGGAAAAACCGTCTGGCATTGTGCAGTCCTGGGCTCAGGCTCCACTCTGCCCCGCAGGTCCCTCAGCCAGCTCTTTCCTGAGTGGGTGAGATGGACATGCAGGCGCTCGGAGCCAGCCCTGGCTCCGACCAGTGGAGGGAGGTGGCCGACCCGGCGGGTGTGGGAAGGGCTGCTCTCCGGTTCGGTGAGAAGGCCAGACCACCAAGTTCGCCCTGCTGCACTCTGCCCCCTGGCACCACTGAGGCCAGCACTCTCTTCTCACCCAGACGGGCACCATTGCCCAGAAAGCACGGGCCTGGGCACTTGGACAGAGCCCCTCCCCGGAAGCTCACAGGCCCTGGCCCCTTTGGGCTAGTGGGGGTCTCCCCGCAGAAAGTGGGCGCTGGGCCCTTGCAGCAGCGTTACAGGTCGGCCAGGGTGCGGGCCCTCCTTGGGCAGTCTGAGGCCACCTCTCCTGTCAGCTGCGCTGGGCAGGACCTCGGTCCCGGAACCTGCTCCCAGCCAGGTGCCCAGTCCGGCAGCCCGGCTGAGCTCCTGGAGCCGCCGGTCGATGTCGGCGGAGCTGCTGCTCCGGCTGCGTTGCCAGTGCAGCCTCCCTCCCCGTGGGTGCCCTGAGCTGCCCACACACTCACTTCCAACCTACTTCTTGTTTCCCCAGAACCTCCAGTGGGCCCGCGACGTGTTGCTAGGCAGCAGTATCCCGTGGCAACAGCTGCAGCACATGCCGGCACAGGGGCTCTTCTGTGAGAGGAACAAGACCAATTTCTTCAACGTGAGTACTTTGCCTGAGGGTTTCCACGGCTGCTCGCTGCCACTGCTTTCCACAGGGCGTGCGCACGGACCCCGGGGGGCGCTCCCGGGGCCACGGGTCTGGGGCACCCTCAGGGCAGGCACGGTGGTGCAGTAGAGTGCGCCAGGCTCAGGCGTGGGGCCGTGCTTGCTGAGGGACTCCTGGCACGTCGCTGCCCGCTGCAGGCACCGGTCTGCTTGTCATGGAGAGGCATGCGCGAGCTCGGGGTGTGCTCCAGAGCGGGCAGCGAGTGGGGAGGGCTCCCCGCCCACGGCCCTGCTTCCTCCCGGGCAGCCCTGGGCCCTGCGCCAGCCCCAGGGCTCTGACGGAGGGACCTGAGGCTGCTGCTGCTTACAAACAAGTGGCGAGTGGCTGGGCTTCCAGGGCCTTCCAGCCCTCACACCCTCTGCAGAGGGAACCCACCACTGGGCAGGACGGGCCCCGCACCAAGGCCTGTGTCTCCCATCCCCGAGGCCCTGGGACCTGCGTCCCTTCCTCGTTCTCTCTGTCCTGCAGACAGATGGCACTGCATTCTGCTCCGCCGAGTCCCCCCGCCCCCCTCAGCACAGCCAGCTCCCTCTGGGATGGCTCTGGCAAGTCCAGGGCCCGCTGAGCGGTGGTTCTCCTGTGCCCTCCCGGGCTCCTTGTTGCACGTAGAGAGGTGAAGAGCGGGTGACGTGGACAGGAGCCGGGAGGCAAGTGGCCGAGGCTGGTGCTGGAAGCGATGGACAGTGAGGGCCCCCCTGAGAGCGGCGGTGGGTGTCGGGGTCGATGGCCTTCCTCTCCCAGGCTGTGAGCCTCTTGCGGCCAGGTGGGGGCGCTGGAGCCGGGAGCCCCGCGCCTGCCAGCCCTCTAAGCAACCCCTGTCCTGGGCCACCCACACGGCCCGCTTGGTGTTGCTCCCTCCTCTGGGCCCAGGCGAGGGCCCCTCCTGCCGTTTCCAGTGACACAGTCCGACACATGCCGAGCAGGCGCCTGCTCTGCTCTTCCGGCGCCGTGTCCTCTCAGAGGGATTGCGTGAGTGGCGAGCTGTTCTCTGTTTTCTGATGTGTGTGTAATCAGCCGCATTTGTCATGCAGCTTTAAAAATTGCGTGTATGTATGGGGGGGAGGGGGTGTTTTTGAGCAGCTTGCTTTTTCCTCTGACACGAAGTCTTGGATTTTCCCTGTGAGAAGTAGAGGCTGGCCCACTCTCTGCGTCGCTACCCTGCAATGCGTTGTGCGTGGGGTGAGCACTTATGTGGGCCTGCCTTTGTGCACACACAGGCCGCAGTGGCCGCCCTCCGCCGGCGCCACGTGGGGTCCCAGCGTTCCTCCCGGAGCCTGGCCGGCCTGCCTGGCGCGGAGGAGGTGCTGTGAGCGCTGGTGGATGGCTCCCTTCACGCCTCTCCCTTAGCAGGTGGCCCCACGCATGCTCTGGCCCAACCAGCATGGCCTACGGAGGGCCCAGGCTGGGGGACTGGGAGGCTCAGCAGAGCCCGCATGCATGGCCCCTCGTGCAGGACGCTCTGGGCATCGGGGCGGGGGAGCAGGGGATGGAGAAGCCTCGACGAGTCTGGGGGCTGGAGGCAGGGCTCCCACTGGGAGGGTGGGTGCTGTCAGCAAGGACAGGCGAAGAGGAGGAGACCAACTGGGGCCCTCAGAGCTCCCGAGACTGGACAGACTAAGCCCCTGGGGCGTGCGGGAAGATGCTGGAGGCACCCATAGGGAGGGAACTGCCCCGCCCCCTTCTCCTCGCTGTCTCCTCGCAGGTCGGTGCTCTGGCGGTGCTCTGCTCCAGCAGCCCAGCACCTTGCCGAAGGCCCCTGCTCCACCCCCCCCATCTCCCAACCTCCCCCTTGGGTCATCTGGTTTTTGCCAAAACAGAGCCAGAGTAGCCGGGTGTTGTTGGTTGAGGTCCTGTGCCCCCCCTGCCCAGGGAGTCCTGGCCTGAGCCCAGGGGCCTGTCCTTGCACAGGTCTCAGCATGGGGATGGGCGGATGGGGACAGAGAAGACATGGAGGCTGTGCTTGGCCTGGGGCATGAGGCCCTCTGAGACAGTGCCATCCCTGTGGGGAGGCACGGGGCATCTCTTCCTGGGCAGAGGGTCCAGGGAAACAGGCGCCATGTGTCCGTGGAGGCTGAGGCTGGCTCAGCTCTGAGTGCCCAGAGCTCCAGGCTTCCCTCCGCCTCTGGCAGGAGGGCTGTGGAGTGGGGCTGCTCTGGCCAGAGGGAATGTCTCTTCCTCTTGTAGTTGATGCAGAAACGTTCCCATAGCAACCAAGCTAGAGAGGGTGCTTCCTCCTTCCCCAAACGTCTGCGTAGTTTAGCAAGTAGGTTTGTCTTGTTTCCACCCAGTCCCCAGCCACTGTGAGGCAGCACAGGGGGCCGAGGCCCGGCCTGCACTGCTTCCTGTTTCCGAGGCTGCGCGGCTGGCAGCGTGGGGCCTGAGTGTGTGTGTGTGTGGGGGGGTGCTGCCGGCTGCGCAGGGCCATCCTGCCTCGTAGCCTCCACAGCCTGCAGCACGGGGAGCAGCCTGAGCAGAGCAAGGCACACCCAGCAGGTGTGGTCCCCCGCTGGCTGTCCCCTCTCCTCAGCATCTGTCGGGACCAGGGAACAGGGGTCGGAAGGGCACGGGGGGCAGCAGAGCCACACCTCTCCTGAGGCTGGTCCCACCACATCCCTGCTCTCCACTTCATGCTGTGGCTGCCTATTCCTAACTAAACCTTTTTTAAAGGTTTTTTATTTTTATTATTATTATTATTATTATTTTTTTTTTTTATTGACTTCAGAGAGGAAGGGAGAGCGAGAGAGAAACATCAGTGATGAGAGAATCATCAATCAGCTGCCTCCTGCACGCCTCCCACTGGGGATCGAGCCTGCAACCCGGGAATCTAATCCTGACCTCCTGGTTCGTAGTTTGACGCTCAGCCCCTGAGCCATGCCGACTGGGCTGACAGGAGCGGTTTAAGATCTCTAGGCCTGAATGAGCCCCAACACCTCCTGGCGCTCAGACTCCATAGCCCGAGGGTGGGCAGAGTGTGAAAAAGGCAGAGGAAGTGACACGGGGGAGGTACCCTCGTGACAGAGCAGGGAGGGGCTTCTGAGCAAGGGAGCATGTGAGCCATCAGGGGCATGGCTGTGCCATGTGCATGCGGGGGCAGCTGGCAGAACCCCCACACCTGCCCACATCACGCCATGACACACATGTACGGGCGGGCCTGGGGGGCAGGGCCTGGGAGTGCTGCCCACCTGCCCTCCTCGGGCTGCCCTACACCCAACAGTTCATTGCATCTTTGAGACCCTCAGGGTGTCGGTGTTGCCATTATCCCTGCCTCACAGACGAGGAAACTGAGGCTTGGGCATGCCCAGTCAGCTCTGGGGCCGGGACCTAGATCCACAGCAGTGTCAGCTTCTAAGGCGGGAGCCAGCCTTCACGCCAACACGGGCAATGGGAACGGCAGAGTGGACAGGCCCCAGAGACGGCCACTGAAGGGCCAGGGCCTGCGGGCTGGTGGGCAGGGCTGTAAGGACGGGGAACAGGGGGCGGGGAGCCTGGCCTGGTAGGTGCTCAGCTCTGCTCTGGGGCACCAGGTCCACTGTCCCAGGTGTCTGCCTGTGTGGGCCCGAGTCTGCGTGCACCCGGGGGTCCCTGAAGGGCCGCTGCGTCCTCGGGTCCCCCGTGGCCTCTCCTGTGCACTGTCTCCCATTCCAGCGGACGTTGCCTGGGGCTCGTTGTGGCTGTTCCTCTTCCCCAGGGTGCCCGGGCACCCATGTCCTCTGTGCCGGGACCGCCCTGCGGGCAGTGACTGGCAGGGGCCCGTCCCCCTCTCGGTAGGATTTGAACTTTGCAGCAGTAGGGGCAAGGAAACCCAGTGCCATCACAGTGGGAACAGGACAGAGAAGGAGTTTCCAGTGAAGAGCCGGGGGCTCCGGCCCCAGCAGGAGTGGCGCAGGCGCTATTTTTAGCCTCGCTGAGATGATCTACGGGCCAGTTGCAGAGGCAGAGTAAATAAAGGGATCAGGGCGAGTTCTCCAGGGAAAAAGGCCCAGCCTGTGCGTCGGAAGAGGCTCGCCAGTTTGTGTGGCTTCTGACCCTCCCCGAGCGCTCCTCCTCCCATCCGGGCTCTGCTGGTGCCCTCCTTCCCAGCTCCCAGCGGAGGCCTGGGTCCAGCCTGCAGCGGACCAGGCCTTCCCTCCCCTCCTGGCTCCTCCCCTCCCTTTCCCTCCTCTCTCCCGGGGGCTGGCAGGAGCATAGGCAGGACAAGGCTCCCGGATGCCCAGGCCCCTGCCCTGACAGAGTCACCGCACGGAACCCTGCCCAAGCCAAGCTACCTCATTCACAGCTAGAACTTAATAAAGACACAACTGTGAGCGGCCTTTCGGCGGTCATCTGGGCATGTGTCCTCTGGCCCAGAGACGGACCGTGTCCAGATGTGGGTTCCCGGTGTGGCCGCGAGGATGCTCCGGCCGAGGGAAGGATGTGTTGAACCCTCAGCGTGCACCATGCAGCCCTGCCAGGGGGTGTGGGAACCCCGCAGCCTGCACACTGCGGCTTACCCTGGGTCACGCAGCCCTACCCAGCAGAGCCAGGCCGGGGCCCGCTCCACGCCGGAGTTTGGGGCCGGCCGGGCCTGGCAGTGTTTGTGTACACGGCTCCGGCTCCGCTGCCTCACATTCCTGAGGAGAGGGGCCTTCCCAGGGGCCTGCTCTCCCACTGCCCGTTACTTTCCAGAAGTCCCCTCTGTGCCTTCCTGAGGCCGCACCTACCTGCTCAGCGTGACCGTGACCGAGCACTGAGCTGGGTCCTCCTGGGCTCCCCCAGGCCCGTCCGGGGGGCAGCACCCCGGTCCTGAGGGGGCAGGAGAGGCTTCCTCTGGGAGGGGGAGGGGGAAGAGGCATGGCCTCTGAGGCCCTGGGCAGCGGAATAAGCCAGCAGCCACTTAGACCAAGGACCTGAGGGGGGCCAGGAGCCGGGGAGAGGAAGGGGGAGGGCAGTGGCTGTTGAGGTGCAAGACCCGGGGCGGGGGTCAGGCACCGTGGGTGCCCTCACTGAGGCAGGCGCTGAAAAATGTGCCCTTTGGAAAGGAGAAGATTGGCAATGCCAGCCTCTGCTCTGTCCACTCGGCCCCATGCGGCTCTCACCCCAGATCCAAGTCCTCCTGTGCCCGCCCAGCGAGTCCTGGCCACTGAGCCAGGGCCGGAAGCACCACTATCCCCTACACTCCCATTGTGCCTCCGAAAACGCTGCCTGGACATCAGCACTGTAGCTTTCCCCATTGGGTGGATTCCGGGTGCGGGAGGTGGCAGGCGTGGGCATGGAAGGGCACCGTGTGCTGCGTCCCCTCTGTCACCACCCCCCGGGCTGTGCCCTTGGAGTTCACTCCGGTCTCGCCTCCCTGGCCGAGGCCTGGGGTCCCTCGTGGCAGGTCGTTGGTGGCCCCAGAGGTCCCAGAGCGGCAGCGTTGGCCGCCTGAGGCTCTCTGTGCCCTGGGCGGATGGGCTCCCGAGGCCAGAAGTGAGCCTCCCCCCCCCCCCCACGCTGGGACCTGACAGGACAGCCCCTCCAGCAGGGACTGGAGTGCTGGGCCCCCTCGGCTCCGGCTGTACCCCTTCCCCCGCCCCCCAGCTCCTGGGAGCGCGTGTGCCCCAGAGTACGTGGGGTCTCTGCTCTGCCACAAACACACCCCGAGCTCGGCGGCCAGGCCTTCCTTCTGGAGTGGCTTCAGGCTGGGAGCCTGCCCGCCCCTCGTTTTTTCCACTTTTCCTACTTGGAAAGTTTGACCGAGCGGCTTCTGGAAGAGCAGCATGGGGCTGGAAACCCAAACCCGAGCGCTGGGCTCAGGAACTCCTGCCCGGTTTCCATAGCGATGGGTGTGGGCTCCCTCCTCCACGTGGGTCTCCCACGCTCTGCTTCTCTGCTGGTGTCCTGTCCCCGTGCTCACCTCGCCCGCCTGTGGGCAGCATCTGCCAGGCTGCTCCTCACCTCACTGTGGGGCTGCCCAGCCGCCTCCCGCGGGGAGGTAGAGCCACAGGAGACTGCTGTCCAGGGAGGGAGGACCTCAGGGGACTGCTGCCCGGGGAGGGAGGACCACAGGAGACTGCTGCCCGGGGAGGGAGGACCACAGGAGACTGCTGCCCGGGGAAGGAGGACCACAGGGGACCGCTGCCCAGGGAGGGAGGACCACAGGAGACTGCTGCCCGGGGAGGGAGGACCACAGGGGACCGCTGCCCAGGGAGGGAGGACCACAGGAGACTGCTGCCCAGGGAGGGAGGACCGCAGAAGATGGCTGCTCAGGGAGGGAGGACCGCAGGAGACTGCTGCCGGGGCCATGGTCTCCGGGACGGGACGGGCAGGAAGACCCTCCGGAAGGAGGGGAGCGGCCAGCTCTGGGCTGCACAGAAGGCCTGTGGACGAGGGCCCGGCGTGAGCGGCTTTCAGGGCTCAGTGGAGGAGGCGGCGAGATGGGCCCAGGTCCGCAGAGAGGCCCTCGGAAGGGAGTGCAGGGATTTCGTTAAGAACAAATTTTGAAATGCTGCCTTCCACACTAACGTTAGAAAGTTAGGACGTGTCAGAACAGGCACTTCCCCAAGCACCCCGCCCATCCCTGGTGGGGGCACAGGGTCTGTCCAGCGGCAGGAACCTCTGGAGGGAACCTCGGCTTTGCTCCTAGAGAGGGACTCCCAGCCCTCCTTGGAGGCGGGAGCAGGTGTGGCTCAGGCGCGCTGTGGTTCCGGCCAGGCTCTTTGGGAATGGCCCTGCCTCCGATGACACGGGACGTGGGGACTTCCAGGCATTCCTTTCCCTCCCGTAAGCACCGGCGGGACGCGGCACACCAGGGACTCACGTGCTGGCCCCGTGCAGCTGAGCGTGGCCTGGGTGTGGCTGTCTCCTGAGGGACAGGGACCCAGCTGTTTCCCTGGGCAGGTCCTTTGCCTGATCCACCCGTGTCCTCACTCAGGGGTCAGACAGGCCAGAGCGGCTGGACGCTGCAGCTCAGCGTGTCAGGGGTCAGACAGAGCCAGGCGGCCAGGCTGAGGACGCAGTGGTGCCGCTGGGCCCGCGTGCCTGTGCGGAGGGCGTGCTCCCTGGCTAGCACCAGGAAGAGACGACGCGCTGGTGTGGCACTCCAGCCCGGCAGCTTCCAGCAGGCACTCGGCAGAGAAGCTGCCCCACAGCAGGGAGGCAGGGAGAAGTGGCAAAGGCACGTGGCTCCAAATTAGCTGGCATCTCAGAGCGCCAAGGCTGAGAATTCAGACCAACTCCCAGAAGCGTTCTGACCATCTGCTATGGTCATCAGCACAGGCCCAACCCCGGGAGATGGGTTCCGCCAGGTGGAGACCAAGGTACCAGTGGCAGAAAGGAGCCAGGAGCGACCTGGGCTCTTGCTGTGATCTGGCCAGTGGGCAAGAGCAGTGCCTCAGGGACAGGCTGGGACAGAGGGCCAGGGACACCCAAAGCCCAGGGTTGACCCAGAGTGGCCAGCTCACAGGTGAGGCCAGCCCCGCCTGCTCACAGGCTCCTGCTGGCCCAGGGTGTGGTCAGCGTGGCCTGGCCTCCTGGGTCCCCAGGGCTTGCGGGGACCTCTAACCCCTTGGGCCCTCAGGGTGGCCGAGGTGTCAGTCTCTCCTGGGAGCACCTGCATGTCCAGGGGTTCCTGCACAGGCTGCTGACAAGTCCCAGGAGGCTTGGGGCCACCAAGCCTGCACTCGCAGGCACTCTACATGTGTCCCCCACCGCCACCCTGGGGCTCCCAGTGTGCGCAGGTGCTACCCTTGGGGTCAGGGAGCGTGACCTCCCTCTCCTGGGCCTGCCAGCTAGAGATGTAGATGCCCATCTCCTGGCACAAACAGGCTCAGGGTACAGGCATCCTGTGGTGCCAGGAGCAGGGCTGAGGAGGCCGGCGACTGGCAGGAACAGACCTCCCACTGAGGTGCCCCCAGAGGCTCTGCTCAGCAGGCGCCTGGCACAGCACCCGAGCTCCCTCCATCACCGGCGGCTCCCTCCCGCTGTGACAGCCAAGGCCCAGGACCCTCGCCGTTGCTCTGAGAGTGCTGCCCAGGCCCCGGGTGAGAGGGCACATGCTGGGCTGCCAGGGACCAGACCCGGAGGCCTGGTGCAGGGCTGATCCTAGAACCACACTCAACAGGCCGTTTCCTCCGGGCCCAGGTGTGAGGCACGTTCTCACCGCCGACTGCCTTCCAGGAAGTAGATACGGTATGAAATGAGGTCATGAGCTGTGAACGCAATGTTACGTGTCTGCTTCAGCCTGGGTCAGCCCGAGGAATGCCAGCTATGGCGCTGTCCAGGCCAGACTGGACTCTGCTGTGGGACTGAACCAGTGCCCGACTCTGAACCCGTCCCCACATGTGGGTGAGGAGGGGCTGCTGGGACTGAGTGACGTGCGGGTTTAAACTCCTTGCCTGAAGCCCAGCCCCTGGGGAGCTCATGAGACCCATGCTTTCCTCCGCAGCCTGGGGCTGGCTGGTCCTCATGCTTGGCGCCTACAGCTGGGTGACCTCTTGGCTCCCAGGCCTGGTCCTCCCAGTACCTGGCAGAGTAGCAGTCCTCCCGGGTGCTGAATGCAACCTCTGGGTCCCAGGGGGAGGGCAGAGGACAGTGCCACACGGGGTCCTGGCTAGAGGGGTAGGTTGGACCTGGGCTGCTATGGACCAGGGGCACCTGGTGAGGGGGCTGGAGCCAGCCTGGGTGGAGGCCAGGTGGAGACAAGCCATCTGGGGAGATGTCGCCTAGACAAGTGCCACCAGGATGGGGGCCAGGCCGACCGGAAGTCTGGGAGTGGGAGGGAGGAGGGAGAGAGGAGCTTGGGGTGCTGAAAGAGAAACTGGTTTGGGGGCAACCTTTCTCCCTCCAGCCCTGCCCCGGCCTCTGCTGGCCCTCCCTCAGCTGGGCTGGGCTGGAGGAACCACCAGCAGCTGGTGGGCAGCCCCCGGAAGGAAGGCGCTGTCCACACAGGAGCGCTGGGTGCCCGTGCTCCTGGGCGAAGCGCTTCCCTTCGGAGCCCACTCCTCGTGTGGCACGGGCACAGACCCCCTTCCTGGCAGCAGGGCAAACGTGCCCAAGAGCAGGCCTTCCAACGCGGCAGAAGGCTGCCCCGCTGGGAGGGAGGGTGCTGCCCTATTGGATACTGAGGCCGAGGGGTTTCTGCCCAGCCCTGCCCTCGCACCCTTGGGCCCAGTGCCTTCTCGCTGGGTCTCAGGGAGGCCCCTCCAGCTGTAAGCCCCTCTGTCCTGCCCCGGAGGGATCAGCAAGGACAGCGCCTTGTGGTCGCATGCCCTTCCACACCCAGGGCTCTGCCTCCAAGGCCTCGGGGCACACCTCCAGAGGTGCCGTTCACACAGCTAACTTGGGGGGGGGGGGGCGCCAAGCCCCGGCAGCGATGGCTGCCCACCTGGCCGCCTCTACACGCTGCCCAGCAGCCCACCCGCTGCTGCGCTTCGGAGCCCAGGGATTGGCCAACAAAAGTCTGTTGTGCTGCTGGGCCCGCTTCCAGCCGAGCCCGCGCCCGCGCCCCGTCCGGCTCTGCCCGGGGCCCCGCCCCGCCCGGCCCGCCGCGAGCGTCTCCGCGGCCATGGCCCGGCGCCTGCAGCAGCTCCGGCACAGATGCCGCGGCGGAGCTGGCGGGTAGGAACTTGCCCGGGGGCGGGGGCCGGGGCCGCCACTGCCTCCCCTCCGCCCTCCGGGCGCTCGCTCTCCGGGCTCCCCGGGTCCGCGGGGCGGCCGCCCCAGCCCGCCTGGCGCAGCAGGAAGCCCGCGGGCCGTGGCTTCCCGGGCGCCGCGGCGGAGGAAGTCGGCGGTGGGGGGCCGCGGCGCCCGTGGCCCGGGCCGGCGCCCCGCTCGGCGTCAGGTGGGCGGAAGGGCGGGCCGTGCGGGGCGGGCGGCGGGCGCCGGGGCCGCACACGCCCGCGTCGCCGGGAGCAGCGCGCCCAGCCTGCCAGCCCGGGGCCGCGGGGCGTGCGCGACGCTGCGCGCGAAAGCGAAAGCTGCTGGCGGGCCGCGGGCCCCGGCAACTTCGCGGCGGCCGGGCTCCCGGGATGGTGAGCGACCCCTGCAGCGGCGCCTCCGCCGCGAGGAGCTGCGCGGGGCGGGGAGGCTGCCAGCCTTTGCGGTGCCCAGCCTCGGCCCGGGCGGCCAGTCCCTGCCCGAGTCAGTGGGGGGAGTGGGTCCAGGGCCGCGGGCCGGGCCCAGGGTGGGGCCGCGGAGGAGTTGCATGCCGTCTCCCCGACGCACCGAGTAGTTTCCGCGGTTCGGGGAGGGGAGGGGAGGGGAGGGGAGGGGGCCTCAGCTCGGGGACCGGCCTGCGCCTCTCCCGCGGCAGAAGGGGCTGGAACGGCGGCCGACTGCAGGCCAGTTGCGCTCCCGGCCGCCTGCGCGGGGTTACCTGTGGATGGCGGGGAATCCCTCGCCTTGGTGGGGTGGGCAATGGCGCCCCTAGCGGCCTCTGTTCGCCCTGCGGGGTTTGCAGGGAAACTGCAGGGCTTCCTTCCCCCAGGGGTGCTCAGCGCGCCGGCCCCTGGTCGCCCCAACCTCACGCCTGGAGCAGATGGGGCTCAGAGCTGTAGGGGGGCAGGGCTGTTAGCTCCTCGGACATCTGGAAGGTGTGGGCCGCCCCGGGTCCCCAGCAGGAGGCGCTGCCGGCCTGCTCTCTGGGGGCGCAGGGTGGGCGGGAAGCGCCCGGGCTGGGTGCTGCTGGGGGCCGGGCGCAGGAGGCTGGGTGTGATCCGTGCTGGAGGGGCTGGGCAGCCGCCTGTGGGTACTGGTGGCCCGGCGCTCATGGGCACCAGGGGGACTGCTGTTTGGGGGTGCCTGTGCGTTTGTGGGTGACAGGTGTCTCCAAGCCTGGAGGACGATGGTATCCCCCTGCTGCTGCGCGTAACCTGCGGGCCTGCAGAGATCCCACCCTCCTCTGCTCGTCCTAGAAGCAACTCTCAGCTTCTCCGGGGCAGAGGGGCTCCCTCGCCCTCAGGGCCAGCTGCCCCCGCAGCAGCTGGTCCTCAGCAGCCGCCTGCTGCTCCGGCCTGGCATGCCAGCAGGCGCCCGCCCGGCTGTGGGAGGCTGAGTCACCGCCCGCCGTGCCAGGTGGGGGGCTGGAGGGATCCCCGCGGGCTCTCCCGGTGCTCGCAGCCGGTGTTCTCCGGACCCGGCTGTGGACGCCGAGGGGCTGGGAAATCAGGCTCGTCTGTCACAGGGCACCTAAGACAGGGCCCAGCCGGCACTGCGGCCGCCCACCACCCTCGTGGCCCCCTCGGCTCCGTCCTGCGGAGAGAGGGTGAGAAGCCACGTGGAGAAGGCTGCTCAGCTGACTTTTATTTTTTTAATCAATTTCAGAGAGGAAGGTAGAAAAAAAATCAATGATGAATCATTGATTGGCTGCCTCCTGCACGCCCCCTACTGGGGATCGAGCCTGCAGCTCAGGCAGGTGCCCTGATGGGAATGGAACTGTGTTCTGGTTCATAGTTGACAGATGCTCAACCACAGACAGCCCCGCGGGCGGGCCAGCGGTACCCTTCACCATGACCCTGGAGGCTCAGGTCCAGCTCCCACCGGGGACTTGACTAGTAAGGGGGCCCCTCTTCTAGCTCCTGCTCCTCCTCGGCTTCTCTCGGCTCCCCTGGGGACCCTGCCCGGGTTCTGCCTGTCTCCCCTGTAACTGCCTCCCCCATCCCCTCCGCCTGGATGGCACCCATGTGTCTGTCCCTCTAATAGTGCCCCGTTGGGGGCGTGGCTGACCACCCGCCGGGCCCGGGGCACCCATGGCTCTCTGTGCTGCTGCGAGCTGTTACCCTGCGGCCGGCACCCGGGAGGAGCGTGGATGGCCCCACCTGGAGAGGATGCGGGGGAGGCAGCTCCCTGTGCAGGGGTGCGGCCAGCCTGAGTCAGGGGTGTGTCCTGACCTGGCCCTCGCCCTCTTCGGGGACTGTCGGAAAGCCCGCGGGAGGCTGGCTCCTGGCCGGGGGACCCTGTCTGCACGGGGAGGCGGCTCAGACCCTCTGACCCGACTCGAGGGGGGACCCCCGCACGGCCTCGGGGGTGGCCGCCCAGTGCGGCCGGGGCAGGCGGCCCCTCGCTGGGCCTCGGCTTCCACCTGCGCGGTGAGAGGCTCAGCCAGCCCCGTGTGCGGGCCGGTGGGCGAGGAGGCGAGCGGTGCTGTGTGAGGGGGGCCGTGCATCCAGAAGGCAGCCCCCCATCCCTGCGAGGCCGGCGTGGGGCTGTGCTCGGTCCCGGGCCCGCAGGGAGTTCTGTGGCTGCTGACGGGCTCACACCCCTCGGCGTCACTGCCAGAGCCTGGGAGCGAGGGCCGGTGCTGGGGATCCCCCTCCACAGGCCCTGACGCCCCGCCCGGGAGCCGCCCCGCCCTCCGCCCGCCCGCCCGCCCGGAGCAGTGCTGCCTCGCACCCGTTTTCAGAGGGGGAGCCGCCGGCCATGGTGGGTGTGGGTTGGCGACTTGCTGTTGGCTTTTCGGTGCAGAGAGGTGTCAGCGCCTGCTCCCCTGTCCCCGGGCAGGGCTGGGCGCGCCAACCCGCCCTGGAAATCCCCCGGGGCCGCGGGAGCCGGCCTCCCCAGCCTTGCTCAGGCTGCTCCTGTGCTGTGAGAGCCCCACGCTCAGACCGGCTGAGCGGGTGCGGGAGCCCGGGGCGGTCAGCAGGGAGGGAGGCCGCGCTGTCCTTCCCCTGGCCCTGGCCTGGCCGGGGGCATGGGTTTGGGGCAGGAGTAGCAGGAAGAGGCTGGACGAGGCCTGGGCTGGAGCGGGTTTAGGGGTTCCAGCGCCGTGTGAGGAGGGGCCCTGTCCAGTGAGGAACTGCAGGTGGTGAGCTCCCAGTGTGCGGACCAGGTGGGCTCCCCTTGCAGGCGTGGAGCCCCCCAGGGCATTGGCACCCTGTCTGAGGCCCCCACGACCCCGGCCTCTGCCAACCTCTCTGCCAGGTTGACCCCAAGTCCCTGGAGGCCGGCTCCAGACCTCCTCCCCGCCCCTCCCCTCCCCCGGCCGCTCGGGTGCGGGTGGCAGGGGTGGCGTAGGAGGGGCCGAGAAGTCAGTGCCCTCCTCACACCCACCCAGAGGCGATCTGGGGCACACGGAGCCTTTTCCCCTCCCGCCTGGTCGCTCCCGAGGGTGTGGCTCTGTGGCTGAGTGAGACCGGAGCGGCCACAGCAGGTCCCGGCCTGGGCCCCGCCCGCTGCCCGCCCACCGGCACGTGCCTGTGGCGGCCGCCCGGGGCCGGGCCTTCCCGCGGGGCCTGGCGGGCGGCAGGGCGGGCGGCAGCCGGGACCGCCTGGGCAGCCGCTCGCCGTCCCGTCCCCTGAAGCCACACCTGCCGAGGGGGCTCCGCCGTGTGCGCGCCGGCCCAGGGGCCGCTGCCCCCGCCTGCCTGGGAGCCCCCACCCCATCCCTGTCCGGCGTGGCGTCCACGGGGACTCACCTGAGGGCTTAGGGTCCTCTTGCTCGAGTGGCTCTGGGCAGGAGGTGCCTGGAGAGGTGGTGCCCGCGGGAGTCAGCATCCGGGGACCAGGCCCCTGCGGAGGAGGCGGCGGCACTGCTCACAGCCCTGGTCACTCCGGGCCGGGGTTTCGGGGCGGGGGGGGCGCACAGGGCCTGTCTGGGGCTGCCAGCCCTCTCTGGGCTCCGGGCCGGCTGTCCTGGTCCCAGCCCGAGGCCCGCCCAGGTGTGTGCGCCGCTCAGCCACTCATGGGGGGCGGGGGGAGGTGAGGGGTGCCCCAGAGCCAGCCTGCCCCAGCCCAGCCTTCAGACGGGGGGGGGGGCGCCAGGATGGACAAGAGGCCGCGGAGGGAGGGGTCCTGGCCAGAGCAAACCGCGGACAAAGCGCGTTAGCAGGAACCGAGCCGCAGGTCATTTCCTGCTCAAACCCTGACTCCCCGGTGCTGCGGAGGGAGTGCGCATGGGGGACGGGGTCCTGTGTGGGGGGACGGGGTCCCGCGTGGGGGAGAGGGGTCCCGCGCCTGCAGCTGGCTGGCAGTCCTCCCCCGGGATTGGGCTCCCTGCGAACCTGCGCCTGTGAGGCGGTGGCCAGTGGTGTCTGACCATTGTGCCCGGTGCTTCCGGAGCGGCAGGTGGAGGAACCCGTGCCGGGAGGCATTCCCGGGGGAGCCCGGCGGCGTGGGGACCTCCTGCCGTCTGGGCAGATCCCCCGGCACCGCGGCAGCTCGGGTGCCGCCCTCTCACCCCCGTTCGCCCCGCAGGGCATCTGGCGGATCCCCGTGGACGAGATCGACCGGCCGGGCAGCTTTGCCTGGCACATGAACCGCTCCATCGTGCTGCTGCTCAAGGTGCTGGCCCAGCTGCGGGACCACGGCACCCTGCTGCGCGTGTCCTCCATGCTGCAGCGCACGCCGGACCAGGGCAAGTGAGTGCCGCGCCCCCGCCGCCGCCCACACCGCCCGCGCCCGGCGCCGGGGCCAGGCGAGCGCCAGGAAAGCCGGCCGGGCGCCAGGAGGGCCTCAGAGGCAATCAGGGACCTTCTGGGGAGACAAAACCCAGGGACAGCTGCCCGGCGGGGAGCGGGGACCCAGGGAGACGAGGCTCACACAGCCCGGCCCGGCGGGGGGTCCCCGCGCCTGTGCTGCCGCCCCTCCTCGCCGTCTCCATCAGCTGCTCTGGGCCAGGCGCTGGGCGGGGGTTTGTGGGGGAGAAGCCAGAGCCGTGGCCACTGGGAGCCCAGGACTGGCCCCTGGAGAGCAGCCCGGGCAGATGGAAGGGCACCTGAGGGCTCTGTGAGGCCCTGACGCTCCGCCGCCCTCTCCGTGCCCGTGTGCCCTCAGGAAGTACCTGCGAGATGCCGACCGCCAGGTCCTGGCGCAGCGGGCCTTCATCCTCACCGTGAAGGTGCTGGAGGACTCGCTGAGCGAGCTCGCGGAGGTACCGCCCGCCCGCCCGCCCCCTCCCTCCCCTGCCCTCCCCTCCCCTCCCCTCCGCTCCCCTCCCTTCCCGGTCCTGGTCCCTCTGGGTTCCCCCGTGTCTCCACCTGTGAGTGGCACCTCCCGCCCAGGTGGGAGTTCCACCGCCGTCAGGTGCAGGCGGCAGCCATGTGGGCTTGTGGTCAGTGCGGGCGAGTGACAGGCCCGGTCCCAGCCCTGTGCCTGGCAGCCACAGCTGTAGCGACAGCATGGTGAACGGGTGTCCCCTCACCCCACTCCGCTGGCTTCCCGGCCCCGTCCCTGCCCGCCCCCCGAGGCCGCCCCCATCCGTGTGACAGCTGCGACCAGAAGCCCAGGGTGGCCGCTGGCTCAGCAGATGGGACCTGAGCAGAACAGTCCCCGCAGCGCCCGGCCCAGGAGGACTGGCCGGGCTGGGGTGCAGGGCCAGGGCAGCCGCCGACCCTCCCCCCGGCCTTTGCACTGGGGGTGTGTGAGCCCAGGACAGGCCTGGCCGCCCCCACCCCGCCCCCAATCCGGCGCCCAGGGCCGCCCTGAGGCTCACGCTGAGGGCAGGCTGGCCCGGCACGGGCCTGTTGGCAGCCGGGCCCCCTCCCGCCCCGCTGCCCCTCCAGGCTGGGGGTGCGGCGGGAGGGCCTTCCTTGGCAGGTCTCCTGGCCCCCGGCAGGTGGGCAGGCCTGGAGCTGGGAGGTTTTCGGGGGAGACACCCAGCTGCCTGTCTCCCTTCGGCTCTCTCTCTCGCAGGGGTCAGAACACCCGGGGCCCAAGGCCTGCGGCCTCCCCGCGGCCAGGATGACCACCGACGCCCCCCACAAGGCCAGCCCCGAGGATGGCCAGGAGGGCCTGCCGCAGCCCAAGAAGCCGGCCCTGGCCGACGGCTCCGCGCCCGGGGCCGAGCCGGGGGGCCGGGCGTGTCCCCTCGGCCACCGGCCGGCGGCGGATGCCGGGGCCAGAGCGGACCCGGGCGGGGAGCGCCAGGACAAGGGGAGCCCCCGGGCGGGCCCCGCGGAGCCCATGGACACCGGCGAGGCCGCCGCTCGCCGCCTGGACTCGGAGCGGGCGCCGCCCCTGCCGCCGGGCCGCTGCCCCCGGGACCGGGCCCCGGAGAGCCGGCCGGCCGAGCTGTCCCTGGAGGAGCTGAGCATCAGCGCCCGGCAGCAGCCCGGCCCGCTCACGCCCACCGCGCCGGCCCCTGCCACGGCCGCCTCCGCCCCGAGGGCGGGGGGCCACGCCGAGGAGCCGCCGCCGCGGCCCAGCCGCAAGAGGAAGCTCCTGGAGGACGCCGAGTCGGGCAAGACGCTGCTGCTGGACGCCTACCGCGTGTGGCAGCAGGGCCAGAAGGGCGTGGCCTACGACCTGGGCCGCATCGAGAGGATCATGGCCGAGACCTACATGCTCATCAAGCAGGTGGGTGCGGGCTGGCCCTGCCCGGAGCCGTCCGCCTCCCGGTGTCCCGGCCCGGCTGGTGTGTCAGTGTGGTCCCACCGCCTCCGTCCGCTGTCCGAGGGTCCCGCTCCGAGAAACGGCGAGTGTGGTGAGGTGCCTGCCGGTCCCACACGGTGCACGCACCCGTCACCGCACCAATGAGACGGGCAGAGGCCGGCCAGTCCCCCTTCAGCAAGGTGTGCGGTTCCGAAGGAGAAGCCACTTCACAGGAACCCTCTCTAGTCCAGGGAGGGAGACCCCGAGGCCCCGGCGTGACGCTCGGGCCCTTCCTCTCCTGCTGAGAGCGGAGTCCTCCTGCCGGCGGGGCCTGCCTCGTCCTCCGCCCGCCGGTCAGAGAGTCCCCCCGATGCCACGGGTCAGGTTCAGCCCCGGTCAGGACGCACACAGGAAGCAGCCTTTGGCCTGGCCGGCGTGCCTCGGTGGGTGCGGGTTGACTGTGCTCGTGCCAGGGTTGCAGGCTTGATCCCCAGTAGGGGGCGTGCTGGAGGCAGCTGGTCCATGAGTCTCATGGTGGATGTTCCCCTCCTCCTCTCCCTTCCTCTCGGACGTCAGTTTGTACAAAAGGACGTGGTCACAAGCGTGAGCTTGGCGTGGCCAGAGGGGCCAGAGCTTCGGTCCTGACGGCAGACCTGGGGCGGAGGCGCACCCGCCAGGTTTCTGGGGGGCTGGCCGGCCTCTGACCTGGGGTGTCCCCTGCCAGGTGGACGAGGAGGCTGCACTGGAGCAGGCTGTCAAGTTCTGTCAGGTGCAGCTGGGGGCCGCCGCCCAGAGACAGGTGAGGCCCCTGCGGTCAGCGCGGCCGAGGGGAGGTGGGCGGAGGGAGCTGAGCCTCAGGCCCGTGGGGAGCCCTGACCACTGCCCGTGGGGGGGCCATCGTACAGCCCAGACCCACCCGCAGCGCGTGACCTCAGCTTCCCCTCAGCTCCCTTTTCCGTACGCGAGGACAGGGCCCCGGGCGGCCCCACCACAGGGGCGGGGGGTGTCCAGCAGCAGCGGTGTCAGGAGGCGGCTGGGCACTGGCCTGGCGAGGCGCCCCCAGCAGCATGAGGCTCACCAGGGCGTCCCCCCACTCAGTGTCCGCTCCCCCTGGCACCCGGCCCCTTGTGGCTGTCCCCGCCTGAGGAGCTGTGCCCCCCCCCTGCTGCCCCCGGAGGGCGGGTGCTCAGTGGAAGAGGCTGTGGGTGAAGGCAGGCCCAGCGGGTGGAGAACCGAAGGCCTGTAGCCGGGCTGCGGGCACAGGGCCGGGCGGGGACAGCCTGGGTGCCGCGGGGGCTGCAGCCTGGCCCGGGAGCTGCCTTGCCCCAGGACTGGCCCCGGCACTGCGGCCCCCGTCTCCCCGCATCGGACACCCCAGCCCGTGCCCAGGAGCCGCTCTGAGCCCCGCCGTGCCTGGGCGGCCTCCCGTGGGCGGCGAGCGGCCGGCGGCGTGGGGCCAGCGAGGCCGAGTGCGGGCTGCGGACACCCAGCCTGCCTCCCTCCCCTCCCTTTGCCTCCCAGGCCTCGGGGGACACCCCCACCACCCCAAAGCACCCCAAGGACAGTCGAGAGAACTTCTTCCCTGCAGCTGTGGCCCCCGCAGCCCCCGACCCCGTGCCAGCTGACCCTCTCCACCGGCCCGGCGACACCCACCCCAAGCCTCGGCCCGCGCTGCCTGCCGCCTCTGCCTGCCCCCCCTCCGTGCCTGCCTCCACCCCAGACCCGTCCAGGGACCCCGGGCCCCCCCAGCCACACAGGCCCGAGGCCACCCCCGGCCCTGGTGAGTCAGCGCCTGCGGAGGGGGAGGGGTGGGGCCGGCCCCTGCCACCTGTCGGCCACTCACCCCGGGGCGGGGCGCACCCTGCACCACCTCTGAACCCCCACCCCCCATCTCCGTCTCCCCATCTGTAGGGTGGGGTGAGAGGGCGGGACCGGGCGGGGCCCAGCTTCGGTTATGTCTTTATCTGGGGACGAACAGATAAAGGGATAAAGTCCTAGGTGGAGGTTTGGGGGTGGGGGGGACCTCACAGGCCCGCTGAGGGGGGCAGGGCGGGCTGAGGGGGCCAGGGCGGGCTGAGGGGGGCAGGGCGGGCTGAGGGGGCCAGGGCGGGCTGAGGGCTCCTGCAGGAGGAGGCTGCTCTCCCTGCCCGGCTCTCCCCGCACGGGCCCCAGGAGCTCCCGCGCGCTGTGTGCGTACAGTCTGCCCTGATTGCCGGGCAGCCATGAGGCAGGGCGTGCCAGGCCTGCAGCGGGGCAGCCTCTGTCCTGGGGACCTGAGGTCACAGGCCAGGCCGGGCTGGTCACGCCTGTCTGTGTCCACGCCTGTCTGTGTCCACGCCTGCCTGTGTCCACTCCTGTCTGTGTCCACGCCTGCCTGTGCCGGGCAGCAGGAGCGAGCGGTCATTCCTGCCAGACAGGGCGGCCTCTCGCCTGCGGGAGGAGGCGGGTGCGCCTGGCAGAGGGCCCTCCACGGGCAGAGCAGGAGGGGAAGGCGAGGGGAGACTGGCCAGTGTGGCCGGGGCCTCTGGGCCGAGAAGAGGAGCAGGGTCGCACCCAGAACCTAGAGGGGCCGGGGGGCAAGCAGACGGCTGACCAGTGGCCCGGCTGCTGGCCACGGGCAGTCCTCATCCCCAGCCCATCCAGTCCTTGGCTCCACCAAGGCCAGTCCCTGGCCCTGCCTCGTGCCCGGGAAGGTGTGGCCGGGTGGGCGGGACGGGCCCACATACCGCTCCCTCTGGCCAGCAGTTCCCGCGACTCTTTCTGCCCGCCCCCTGCGCCTGGGGGTGGGGCCCTGGCCTCGGTGTGGCCACCCCCGTGCCCGGGGCCCACGGTCCTGGTGCAGGGGGGGCGGTGGCTTCTTGCCGGCAGCAGTCTGGCCTCACCAGCCATGGTCCCAGAGGAGCCGCTGCTGATCTGTGGGCTCCCCACCCACCCCCGGCAGGTCCCCTGTGGGTGTCCCAGGGCAGGGGGGCGGGCCCTGGGCCTCCGGCTGCGGGAGGCTGTAGCCACGGCCCCTGTGTGCCCACAGAGGGAGAAGAGCTGGCAGGAGGGGCAGAGGGTGCCGGATTGCTGCCCCCGGAGCCGCAGTGCGCCGAGCCGGTGAAGACGGCCCCCCAGGGCCCCCCAGCAGAGCCACACGGCTGGCCTGCCGCGGCCGCCCCCCGTCCCGGCGCCGAGCCCGCCGGCGGCCAGGGTAAGGCTTCGGAGAGCAGCCGGTGGGCTTCCCGGCAGCGGTGCCTCCCGCCCTCGGAAGGACGGGGTACAGGCGGGGGGGCCGGCTGAGGGCCTGGTGGGGGCGGGGAGCCCCGAGAGTCCCTCTTCACCCTCAGCTCCCCGGGAAGCGAGGGCGGGCGGCGCCCAGCTCTTACTGGGCGGAGGGGCCCTTACCAACGGGACGGAGGCGGGCACTGGGCGGGGCAGGCAGGCAGCAGGTGGCCAGTGGCCCGGTCAGAGCCCCTTGTGTCCGCCGCCCCCCCAGCCAGGCCGGGGCAGCTCGGCCGAGCCTCCAGACCTCGCGGAGGAGGCCGGCCGCTGGCTGGGCGCTGCTCCTTATAAAGGCAGGGCTCGGGCTGGAGGCCCGCCAGGCCCCGCCGCTCCCCCGGGCCGTCCCGGAACCGCCGCTTCCGGCCGCTCAGCCCAGCGCCGAGCGCGAGCACCCTGGGCTCTGGGTCCGAACTGGGGAGACAGCCAGGCTCAGCCCGTGCCCGCCCCCAGCTGCCAGCTCCAGGGTGCCCGGCAGTGGGAGCGCCCAGCCCCCCGAGGGCCCCCTGGGCCAGGCGGAGCCCGGCCGGGCCAAGGCGCGGCCCCTGCCCATCATGCCGAAGCTGGTCATCCCCTCGGCCGCCACCAAGTTCCCCCCCGAGATCACCGTCACGCCGCCCACCCCCACCCTGCTCTCGCCCAAGGGCAGCATCTCCGAGGAGACCAAGCAGAAGCTGAAGGTGACGGCGGGCGGGGGGGGGGGGGGCGGGCGCGGGGGCCGGGGGCCGGCCGCTGACCCGTCCCTGCCCGTCTGCAGTCGGCCATCCTGTCGGCCCAGTCGGCGGCCACCGTGCGGAAGGAGAGCCTGAGCCAGCCGGCGCTGGAGGTCCTGGAGACGTCCAGCCAGGAGTCCTCGCTGGACAGCGACACGGACGAGGACGACTACATGGACATCTGAGGGTCCCGCCCCCGTGCACCCCCAGCCGCCGGGGCGCCTCCCCCAGGGGCGCCTCCCCCAGGGGCGCCTCCCCCAGGGGCTCCTCCCCCCCCCAGGGGCTCCTCCTCCCCCCAGGGGCTCCTCCCCCAGGGGCTCCGCCCGCCCGCCTGGGTGGGGGGCTGTGCCCGCCCAGTGGGCCCGGGGAGCCGAGCCCGGCCCAGCCGCGAGGAAAGGACGCTGTGGGAGCTGGCACCGCGGCCTCTCCTGTGGAATGCCGGCTCACTGCGCCCGCCCAGCCAGGGCGCCGCCAGGGAGCAGCCAGCGGCCCACCCGTGTCAGGTCCCGTCAGGTCCCGCCCGTGTCAGGTCCCCCACCCCCTTTTTTGGTTTCTTTTCTAATAAAGATGCAACTGTTCGTCCTGCCTCTGTTCACCTGGCCTCCCTCGGCCAGTGGCTGTCAGTCCTGGGCTCCTCCCGCAGCCTCTGCAGCCCCAGGTGCCCAGGCGCCGGCTGGGATGGGTGGGGTGGGGGTGGCTGGCTGGGGCCGTGCAGGGCACATCCTTCCGATGAGGCGAGCCGGACCGGGAAGGACCCGGGGGAGGGCTGGTCCCTCTGGTGTGGGGATGGGGAGGCAGGGCCCCGGCCGTGCTGAGGGGCTGGCTTGCACCCCAGTGTGGTGGGGCTTAGGGGTTCCTGAGGGCCGGATCTGCCAGGAAGGGCCCCCCACAGGCCCTCTCACAGGACCGGCCACATGAGCGGTTGGTGCGCTGGCCCCAGTCAGGACACATGCCAACAACCATGTCTCCCTCCCTGACCCCGGCCCGTGTGGCTCAGTGGATAGAGCGTCAGCCTGCAGGCCCAGGTTCGATTCCCGGTCAGGGCACAGGCCCGGGTTGGGGGCTCCATCCCCAGCAGGGGCGTGCAGGAGGCAGCCGATCCATGGTTCTCTCCCCTCATTGCCGTTTCTCCCTCCCCCTTCCTCTCGGAAACTAATAATAAATAAACAGGAAAACAAGAGCCGCAGCTCCAGTGCCGGGCTAGAAAGAGGGCATGGCGCCGCCTTTCTCCTGGACCGCCGGCCGCATCCTCCACCGCCCGCCTGGTATCCCCCCACCGGCCTTCCCTAACCGGCTCCCGGGCCGAGGCCCAGCGCCCGCCCCCAGGCTGTGTCCGGCCTCAGCGCCCACCGGGCCCCCAGCCGTCTGCCTCGGCCGGCGCTCCGGCCCGGAGTTCTATGGGAAAGATTTCCCACGGCGCGAACGGGGCCGGCGGAACCAGGACGGCTCGGCATACGGGGGGCCCAGGCCGGGCGGTCGGGCTCCGTGGGAAAGTGGGGAAGGGGCCTGGGAGACAGGTTCGGGGTGAGTCTGGGAGGCTGCCGCCGCCTATTGCTCCCCTGGCTGCAGGTCCCTGGGGACCTCAGAGGTTAGGGGGTGCCCGCGGGGGCGGAGAGGCGGAGGGGTAAGGCGTGGCCTTTTTTTTTTTTAAGGTGAATCCTCACCTAAGGGTATTTTTTCCAGAGACTTTCAGAGAGAGAGAGAGCGGGAAGGAGAGAGTGAGAAGCCCGGATGTGAGAGAGACCCATCGTAGACTGCCTCCCCGACCAGCCCTGACCGAGGCCGGAATGGAACGGTTAGTGGGCCGGCGCTCTAACCACTGAGCACACCAGTCAGTGCTGTTTTGAGAATCTGTCAGAGGCTGGGAGTGTCGGGGCTGAGGAACAGAAGGTGTCTCGGGTCATTCTAGCTGTGCGCCTTCAGAGCCCTGGTCAGCACCAGGGCGGGGGTCACCGGCCATTGCCACGGTCCCTGGTTTGGCTGCTTTTCTGGGCCCGGAAGGAGCTGAACGAACCCAGATGTTATCTGCCGGGGGGAAAGGTCAAGGCCGTCTGTCTACACCCCGTGAGCAGCGATATGAAAGGCCAGGGGGTCTCTGCCTCCGTCCCCCCATCCACTTGGCGAGGAATTTCCCCAGCTTCTCCCGACCCTGCCTCATGCATGCCCACAGGCGGTGCCCAGGCCCCCAGCGGCCCTGCTGGGCGGTGTGTTCCCAACCCCCCACCCCACCCCGGACTGGCATCCCTGGTGCCTGCAGGTGCCACCTCTCTGGCACAACTCCGGCCCGCCCGCCTCTCGACAGGGGGCGGTGCCCGGAGAACAGGCTGGCAGTCCGGAGGCGGAGCCGGGGGCAGCCCAGGGTCTGAGCTCCTGCCCCCCACCCCCACCCACCATCCCGGCCAGCTCCTGGCGAGAACCCGGTGGACTTCCCGCAACTGGATGGCACCCTGTAATTTAAAAGGTTTCAATAAATGTCACTCCGACATTCAAAACAGAGCGAGTGAGCGCTTCATGCCCTTAAAGGAACCAGTTCGACCTGCAGCAGCGACTCCTTGCTCAACACCAAGGAGCACAATCGGGCCAAGGACTGACCCACTGGGGACGAGCAGAATGAAGCAAAATAAAAGCCTCGTTAGGGTGTGGGTGGCAACTGTATCCTCTCTAAGGCTCTTTTTTTTTTTAATATATATTTTTATTGATTTTTTATAGAGAGGAAGAGAGAGGGACAGAGAGCTAGAAACATCGACCAGCTGCCTCCTGCATACCCCCTACCGGGGATGTGCCCGCAACCAAGGTACATGCCCTTAACCGGAATCGAACCCGGAACCTTTCAGTCCGCAGACCGACGCTCTATCCACTGAGCCAAACCGGTTTCGGCTCTAAGGCCCTTAAGACTTCTAGATCCTAATCACGGTCGGTGATTAAACATGGAATCCCCTATCCTAAACAGGCCTCTGCTGTCAATAGGATTAAGACAAACCGGTGCTGGTTTGTTAGTGGCACCCAGACCCTGGGCCCATGGTCCTCCCACCGGACAGAGGTGGGAGTCGGGAAGATGGCTCTGGGGGAGGACCATCCATCCGCACCCAGGCCCCAGGGATGGCCCTGCGCCTCCCAGGGCCCACCCTCCTCACCTGCACCACCTGGAGGGCTCCAGGGCGACGCGGGGTTGTGCAAACTCCGGGAGTGACAGCCCGGGAGGTGGGGCTGGGCGGCTGCTCTCCAGAATCCTGGGCTCTGGTCCTAGTTCCCCACCCGGCCCTTCCCTCCCCCATCACCACTTCCCTCTCCCCAGTCACCACCTCCCCCTGATCGCGATCGCAGCCCGAGAAACTGGATGGAACCTGGCAACCCCCACCCACCCACCCACCCACCCACCTCCCTGCGGGAAAACAGGCCTAGGGGTGGGGCCCCGCTGGAGTGGAATCCCGGGATCCCAAGGACAATCCAGTCCTCCCCCTCCCCCTTCCCCACCTCCCCCGAGCTCCGGCCCTTCCGGAAGCCTCCCGGCGCTCAGCGGGCGCCCGGGTCGGGATCCAGCTGTCAGAGCCCCAGCCTCTGGACATCCGGCTGCTCGGCCCCACCCGAGCCCCAGGCCGCGGGGCCAGTGCTAACGGCGCGGACCGGCCCGCTGGGGTGCAGGCACCGGCGGACTTTGCGAGGGACGCAGTGGGGGGGGGGGGGCGGGGGGAGGCGGGCAGGGCGGGGTGAGCGGGCAGGGCGGGTATTGGTGCAGGGCGTGGCGGGCGGGGAGGGCGGGAGGCGGGGCGGGGCGGGCGCTGGAACTCGGCCGCCTGCAGCCTCCCAGCCTCAGCACTGCCGCACCGCCCGCTGCACCGCCCGCTGCACCATGCAGCCGCTCCTGCTGCCCTGGGCCCTGCTGCTGCTCGCGACGGCCCTCGGACCCGGCCCCGGCCCCGGCCCCGGCCCCGTGGCAGGTACGTCCCACCCGCCTCCTGTCCCCCGTCTGCCGGTCCATCAGGGGCAGGCGTCCCAGAGCAATGCCCTCAGGGCTTAGCCTCCCACCATCTGTCAGGCCGGCTGTGGGCAGGACCGGGGGCCGGGGGGAGAAATGGGGGGTTCCAGAGTCAAGGGGCCGCCCGGCAGGGAGGGTGCCCACCCTTTGCCTGTGGGGAGCCGGGAGGCATGGCTGTCCCGGAGGGGAGTCGCTAGGCAGGTGGCAGGCTCAGAAGAGCCCTGGGCCTGAACCCCAGCCCTGATTGGGGGGAGGAGGGGTGCTTGACCCTGGAGGAGCCCCCTTTAGTCTCACTCCCCCCCTTCCTGGCCAGAGGCAGGATGTGGGTCCTTGTCAGGGTGGAGCCCGACTCCCCCAAAAGGAGCGGAAGAACCACACTGCAGAGCCAGGACCCTGCCCCCCGCCCTCCCGCCCGCCTGCCCCTGCCCTCTGGGCGAGGCTAGAGGTCACGGGCCTCCAGACCCCACCCGGGCCCGGCCTCCCTGCCTCCCCAGCCGAGAAGAGCCACCACCCTCCTGCCACCTACCTGCCGGCATCACTCACCACCCGCCCCACCCCCGGGAGCCTCAGACCATCCTCAGCCAATAAATATTTATGGGCCTCTGGGTGGAGGCCCGGCCTTGGACTGTCCCCTTGAGGGGGCGACCCCAGCCTCAGCGCCTCCCCCAGGGGGTGCAGACAGGCCCCTGAGGGTGCATCAGCCGAGGGGGCCTCCTGGAGCCTGCAGCTCAGCCTGTGCCCTGACAGAATCGAACCCGGGACCCTTCCGTCGGCAGGCCGAGGCTCTGTCCCCTGTCCTTCTGTCCCCGGTCTGTTCGTCCGTCTGTGGCAGCCGGTCCCCAAGCCGATGCCAAACCTGCTGGGCTGGGGCTCCTTCCGATGCCCCAGGGCTGTGCCTCTGGGGGCACTGCCCTCCCCCCCTCGTTCTAGCCCGTCTCTCAGCGAACCCCCAGTTTCTCCCCACGGCCCCCAGTCCTGCCCATAGGAGAGTCCCCCGGCCCAGGCCCTGTGGGCGTCCGCCGTCCGCGCACAGCCCCGGCCGCCGTCTGCCGGGCGTGCCCCTCGCTCACGGTCGCCCGGAAACACAGGCCCTGCAGGAGTGGGCGGGGGGCTCTGCCTGGGACAGCCGCTCAGGGCCCCCCCTCGCCCCCAGGCGCCCAGGCGACCTGCTCCAGCCGCTGCGGGCAGCGCGACGGCCTGTGCTCCTGCCACCCCACCTGCGCCGGCCTGGGCACCTGCTGCCAGGACCTGCGGGACTTCTGCCTGGAGATCCAGCCCTACTCCGGCTCCATGATGGGCGGCAAGGACTTCTTGGTGCAGCACCTGCACTGGCCCAGGCCCTCGGACCCGGTCATCTGCAGGTGGGAGCGCCAGGGGCCCCTTCAGTCCCACTCCCCCCGCCCCCCTTCCCGGCCAGAGGCGGCAGGACGGGGTCCCCGCCAGGCCCAGCCCCCACCCCCGTGCGCTGGGCGGAGCCCTGAGGGCCCGGACGGAGGAGGCGGACAGCGGGCTGCGCGGTCCCCGCCCGCCCCGGCCCGGCCCCAGCCCTCCGCCCCGCCCTCCGCAGGTTTAAGGAGAGCGTGCAGACCCTCGGCCACGTGGACCTCTCGGGCCGCGTCCACTGCGTGTCGCCCCTGCTCTACGAGACCGGCCGTGTCCCCTTCACCGTCTCCATGGACAACGGCGCCTCCTTCCCGCGGTCCGGCTCCTGGCTGGCCAGTGAGCACCTGCCGGCCCCGCCCGCCCGCCTGCCCGCCCGTGGGGACGCCCCGTGTGATCTGTGCTAATCACTCAGGCCCAGCCAGGCCCTTCAGGGCCGCCCCACAGGGTTTGGGTTCCCAGACTCCTCTCCCCGCCCCCTGGCACCCAGACAGGTGTCCCCGCCCAGCGGGCCGGCCGGCCAGGGGGGGGCGCTCTCCCGGCCTCGGTCCTTTCCTCCCGCCTGAGTGGCTGGGGGCCCCGAGGCCCTACAGGGACCGACCTGCTTTGTTCCTGGGAGACCCCCCCCCACCCCCGGGCCCCCTGCCCCGGACCCCCTGGGCCCCCCTCACCGCCCCTCCCTCCGCCCA
Organism: Pipistrellus hanaki; assembly: GCF_964339955.1. Taxonomy (NCBI): domain Eukaryota; kingdom Metazoa; phylum Chordata; class Mammalia; order Chiroptera; family Vespertilionidae; genus Pipistrellus; species Pipistrellus hanaki. Next base: position 1,411,273 of record NC_140521.1, read on the forward strand.
GTGCACCCCAGCAAAGTGTCGGACTCGGAGAAGAGCCAGCTGGTGAACGAGACCCTCTGGCAGTACTACGGCACGCCCGGCGCCGGGGGCAACCTCACCGTCACCTGGAGCGCCACCCTCCTGCCCAGCAGCGCCGTCAACATCGAGCTGTGGGGCTACGAGGAGATCGGTGAGCCCGCCGGCCCGCGGGGGAGGAGGGGCGGGGGAGTCCGGAGAGGGGAACCCCGCAGGGACCAGTGAGCCGGTGCGGCCGGAGGGGAACTGGCAGGGCCGAGGGCGGAGGGAATGGGAGGGCGAGGGAGGAGGGGCTGGGGCGGGGCGGCCTGGCCTCCCGCCCCAGAGCGGATGCTGCCCCTCCCTCCGAGTCCTGGGTCTGGCCCCGAGCAGGGCAGTGGCCCTGAGTGCAGGGGCAGCCGGGGGCTGTGCGAGCAGCGGGTCACCCACACCTCCTCTGCTCCGGAGGCCTCTGCCGGGGTGCGGGGCTGCCGGGGTGCGGGGCTGACGGGGGGGGGGGGCCTTGGCAGGGGTGCAGGGCTGACGGGGGGGGAGGGGGGGGCTCGGCCAGGGTGCAGGGCTGACCGGGCCTCTCCCCCCAGGGAAGCCGTACTCAGGGGACTGGAGGGCAAACTGGTCCTACCTGTACTCTCTGGCCACCAACACCCCCAACTCCGGCTCCTTCACCTTCGTGCCCCAGCCCGCGGCCCCGAACTACCAGAGGTGGCAGGTGGGAGCGCTGAGGATCGTCAGCAGCCGGCACCACGGGGGCGCCAAGTAAGGACGCGCGGAGGCCGGAGGCCGCTGCCCGCTGCCCGCACCTCACCTGGCGGGGCCGGCGGCGGGGCAGGGAGGGCGGGCGGGCGGGCGGCGGGGCGGGGGCGGGCAGCCCTCACCCTGGGCCTCTCGCAGGGACGTGCAGGCGCTCTGGAGCAACGAGCACGCCCTGGCCTGGCACCTGGGCCCGGACTTCCAGGCCGACCCCGTGGCCTGGGCCCGCGGCCAGTGCCAGGCCTGGGAGGAGCTGGAGGACCAGCTGCCCGACTTCCTGGCGGAGGTGCCCGACTGCCCCTGCACCCTGGCCCAGGCCCGGGCCGACTCCGGCCGCTTCCACGTGAGTCCCCCCTCCCTCCTGCTGCCCCCGCCCCCGCCCCGCCCGGGGGGCTCCTGGTGGGAGCCGGGATGGGCGATGGGCCTGGCCGAGCCTGAGGCCGGCAGCTGACAGTGCCCGCCGCCCGCAGACGGACTACGGCTGTGACATGGAGCGGGGCAGCGTGTGCACCTACCACCCGGGCGCTGTGCACTGCGTGCGCTCCGTGCAGGCCAGGTGAGCGGGGGTGTGTGTGTGTGACGGGGGTGTGTGTGTGTGTGTGTGTGTATGTGTGTGTGTGAGCCCGGGGGGCAGGGGGCGGGGTTAACCCCCGGGGGCGGGGAGCAGGGTGAGCCCCGGGGGGGCGGGGGGAGGGGTGAGCCCCGCGGAGGGGGGAGGGGTGAGCCCCGGGGAGGGGGGCGGGGTGATGGGGGGGCGGGCAGGGCAGGGTGAGCCCCGGGGAGGGGCCCGGGGGTGCCCGCTGTGCTGACCGGCCCCGGCCCGCAGCCCCAAGTACGGCGCCGGCCAGCAGTGCTGCTACACCCGGGAGGGCACGCAGATCCTGACGCACGACAGCACGAGCGGCAGCACCCCGGACCGCGGCCACGACTGGGGCGCGCCCCCGTTCCGCGCGCCGCCGCGCGTGCCCGGCCTGTCGCACTGGCTGTACGACGTGCTGAGCTTCTACCACTGCTGCCTCTGGGCGCCCGACTGCCCGCGCTACCTGCGGCGCCGGCCGTCCAGCGACTGCCGCGCCTACCGGCCGCCGCGGCTGGGTGCGTGCCCCGCGGGGGGCCCGGGGCGGGCGGGGGGCCGGGCGCGGGGCCCGGCGGGGCGGGCGGGGGGCCGGGCGTGCCGGGCGGGGGGCCCGGGGGGGCGGGGCGAGGGGCCCCGGGCCCGGCCCCGCGCCCGCTGACCCTCCGCCCCCGCAGCCTCCGCCTTCGGGGACCCGCACTTCGTCACCTTCGACGGCGCCAACTACACCTTCAACGGGCGCGGCGAGTACGTGCTGCTGGAGTCGGCGCTGACCCGGCTGAGCGTGCAGGGCCGCGCCGAGCCCAGGACCACGCCGCAGGGTGAGCCCGGGCCGGGGGCCGGGGCCGGGGGTGGGGGGCGCGGGGTCCCGGCCGGGAGCCGCCGCTGAGGCCGCCTCTGCACCCCCCCCCCCAGGCCGGCAGGAGCGGGGCACCGGGCTGACCGCCGTGGCCGTGCGGGAGGAGGACTCGGACGTGGTGGAGGTGCGGCTGGCGGCCGGGGCGGGGCCGCTGCAGGTGCTGCTGAACCAGGAGGTGCTGAGCTTCGCCGAGCAGAACTGGATGGACCTGAAGGGTGAGCGGCGGCGGGCCGGGCTCCGGCTCGCCACCCGGGCCTCCCGCTGCCGGGCTGCAGGGCACAGGGCTGGTGTCCGGGCCGGAGGTGGAGGTGGAGCCTCAGGCAGCCCTCTCCGCTGCACGCCCCCCTCCAAGCCCCCGAAGTGCCCTGCCAGGCGGCTGTGGGCACCACGGCTCTTGGATCCTGGAGCGAAGCCCCTGGTCTGGTCTGGAGCCCTCCCGCCTGGGAGTCCTCCCCCCACCCATCCAGAGTCCGGAGACGCCAGGACGGGGTGCCTGTCCCTGAGCCGGGGGAGGGGGGCCGCAGTGCTCCGGGGAGGCGGGCTGGGGGCAGAGGGCAGCCGCTCCCAGTCCCCCCCCCCCCCCCCCCGCTATGGCCTCAGGGAGCGAATGAGCGAAATGACTCCCGGCGGGGGGGCGGGGGGGGCACCGAATGCAGGGGCCCTGGCAGGGGCGGAGCCGCTGCCTCCCAGTCAGGGATGGGGGGCCGACAGGCAACCCCACGCGTGGCCTCAGACTGGGGTGGGAGTGGTCTCCTCAGCACCCGGGGGCCCGGCACGGGTGCGGGCCAGGCGTGGTGGGGTCCCAGTCGCAGGGCTGGTCCTGGGCGCCCTGTCCTTCCCCCGAGGCCCATCCTGGGGCGGCGGCAGGGCCACGGGGCCCCCAGGAGGCCGCGCTGACCCCCCTCTCCCCCCGGCCAGGCATGTTCCTGTCGGTGGCGGTCGGGGACAGGGTGTCCATCATGCTGGCGTCGGGGGTGGGCGTGGAGGTCAGCGTCCAGGGCCCCTTCCTGAGCGTGGCCGTCCTGCTGCCCGAGAAGTTCTCCACCCACACGCGCGGCCTCCTGGGGACCCTCAACGGCGACCCCGCCGACGACTTCACGCTGCGCAGCGGCCGGGTCCTGCCGCCCACGGCCAGCTCCCGGGAGCTGCACGGCTTCGGCGCGGACTGTGCGTGCGGCCCGGGGGGGGCGGGGCATGGCAGGGCGGGGACCCCAGGCCCACACCCCGCCCGGGGACCCCAGGCCCACACCCCCCCCAGTCCGGGGACCCCAGGCCCACACCCCAGGCCCACACCCCGCCCGGGGACCCCAGGCCCACACCCCCCCCAGTCCGGGGACCCCAGGCCCACACCCCCCCAGCCCCAGGGACCCCAGGCCCACACCCCCCGCCGGCCTGCCTCTGTCTCCCCAGGGGCCGTGCAGAACTCCTCCTCGCTGCTCACCTATGACTCCCCGCGCCTGGTCAACACCTTCCTGAAGGGGCCCAAGCACGACCCCACCTTCCTGCCGCTCTTCCCCGAGGAGACGGCCCCCCCCAGCCAGGCCGCGGTCGAGCTGTGCGGAGACGACAGCTTCTGCATCTTCGACGTGGCCGCCACCGGGAGCCTGAGCGTGGGCAACGCCACGCGGGAGGCCCACCAGCTGCACCAGCAGCACGTGCAGAGCCTGCAGCCTGGTGAGGGGGCGGGGTGCTGGGGGGCGGGGTGCTGGGGGCGGGGTGCTGGGGGGCGGGTGCTGGGGGGCGGGGAGCGAGGGGGCGGGGCGCCGGGGGCGGGGCAGGCGCTGCACGGGGACGGGCCGCCCCGCGCTCCCCGGTGGCATCAGCACCCTGTCCCCGCCCCAGTGGTGTCCTGCGGCTGGCTGGCCCCGCCCCCCAATGGGCGAAAGGATGGCACCCGCTACCTGGTGGGCTCCACTGTCTTCTTCCACTGCGACAACGGCTACAGCCTGGACGGGGCAGAGGTCAGCCACTGCCAGGCCGACGGCACCTGGTCCAGGCCCACCCCGACCTGCCACCCAGGTGAGGAGGCCGGCCCGCCTGGTCCTAAGGCCCCTGCGGCCCAGCCCGGTTCGGCCCCGCCCACACACTTGTCAGGCCCCGCCCACACTAGCCCGCCCCCCGCCCACACACTTGCCCTGCCTAGTCCGGCCCCGCCCACACTGGCCCCGCCCACGACCCCGCCCCACTCCGCGCTTCCGGCCTCACCAACCTCCCGCCCGTCCCCAGGCCGGAGCCACACGGTGCTGCTGAGCATCATCTTCGGAGGCCTGGCCGCGGTGGCGGTGGTCGGGCTGATCTACGTGCTGCTGCGACGCAGGAAGAGCCACACGTGAGACCCCGCCCCCGCGGTCCTGCCCCCCTCCTCCGCCCTCTAGCCCCTGGGCCCCGGGGGCGCTGGTGGGGTCCCGGGGCCTGCCTAGCCCTCCCCTCTGTTGCAGGTCCCCCTGGACTTCGAGGCCCTGAGAGGGCACACTGCACCCGGCCAGGCCACCTGGGCCGGAGACCAGCCTCCCCGGAGCAAGGCCCCGGCTTCCGCCAAAGCCTGGTTCCTGGGCCCGGAGGCCGACAGCCGGACCCGAGGCCGGGGCCCTGCTCTGCCTCCTCGGCCCGGCCGGCCTCTGGCTGCACTCCCAGCCCCCGTTTCCCCAGACCCCAGGCCCCATGCCCTGAGCCCCAGCAGCTGCCTCCCAGCCCCAGCCCTCCAGCGTCTGGTACTCAACTGTCAATACCTCATCCCGGCGCCCATGCCCATGCCGCTGCCTCATACACGGACACCTGGTGCCCCAACACCCAGCTGCCTTGATCCTCAGCCCCCGGGCCCGGCCACGACGGCAGGGGGCCCAGGCCGGGGCGTGGAGAGGCCACAGGACCCCAAGCCAAGAGCCCCACCCTCCGAGCGCCAGGCTTGTAACCGGCTCCCTGAGATGTCACGGGAACAGCCCGCCTGCCTGTCCCGTGGAAAACAAGCCGTGCCGCCCCTCCCTGGTGTCCGTGTCCGTGTCCGTGTCCGTGCTGTGCTTTGGTTCCAGAAGTTCCACACGCCCCTCGGGTCCAGGGGGCCCTCCTGGGTCAGGTCCCTCCTGGGTCTCCGTCTCTCCAGGGCCCCCTGGTGGCGTGGAGAGGAAGGGTGTGGTGTCTGGGTGTCCAGAAGAGGAGTCGAGAGGGAGCCGGCCTGCCCTCCCGGTCCCACCACCTGCCCCTTCACCTGCAGAGAGCTGGCCCTGGGCCCCCGCCCGTTCCCGGCAGGGGCATGCCCACCATCCTCGCACCCGGGTCCGTGTTCCGGGCCCCGGACACACTCCACCCAGGAGAGTCCAGACGCTGAGCACGGAGCACAGCTCATGCCCCTGCTGCCCGCCTGAGCCCGGCCCCTCTCCCAGGGCCAGGGGCTGGCATGGGGACACAGGCGAGGAGCCCCAAGTCCCCTCGGGTGATGGGGGTCATGGAGGGCCTGACAGGGCAGGAGTTACGTGTCAGAAAGCACTGAGGAGGGCAGGGCTGGAGGCTGGAGCCCCTGGCCAGGCGGGCACCTCTGTTGGAGGGGCAGGGGCCAAGGGGATAGTGTGCCTACAGGATGAAGAGCCTTGGGAGGGCCCTAGCCCGTGTTGCTCAGTGGATAGAGCCTTGGCCAGCAGACTGAAGGGTCCTGCGTTCGATTCCAGACAAGGGCATGGGCCTGGTCGAGGGCGTGCAGGAGGCAACACATCGATGGTTCTCTCTGTTTCTCTCTCTCCCCATTCTGTCTAAAAACCAATGGGGTGGTGGGGGGAAGCACCCTGGAGGGCAGAGTTGAGTGAAGCCCTCCTCACTGTGGCCTGCAGCACCAAGAGTGGCCACACGGGGGCAGCAGAGGGTAAGAACTGCCAGCCCAGGTGAAGGCTGTGCCAGGACCCAGAACACGGGGAGGGAGGGCAGCGAGCCCCCTCCTGCAGCCGGGCCCCCAGCTGGTGCTCACAGCCTCACCCCGGCACCTCAGCTGGGAGGGCTGGAGCCGCCCCCAAGTCTCAGGAGCTCGAGGCTGCAGCAGGCACCCGGGTCGTCTAGCTGGCACTGGCTGCCAGGCTGCAGCCCAGACCTCCCCCCACCCCGCCCCCGCTCCCCAGAGCGCCCTCTTTGGCGAGGGGCCCGGGCAGAGGTAGGGGGCTGGTGGCAGGGGCAGGTCTTGTCCGAGTGGTTTCTGGAAGTGGGCGAGTGCACACACTGCGGGGGGTTTGGGGGACCCCCAGGGACGGGGCCCAGGAGAGGAAAGGAGGGCAAGAAGGTTGGTGCCTCCTGCCCTTCCAGACCCCCCCCCTTCTCCACCTCTGGCTTCCCACTCAGGACGGGGCCTGAGCCCCCCTTGGCTCGGCTGCGGGGCGGGTCCTTCCCTCTGCACCTGCGGTGGGGCAGGCCGGCCCCCCTCAGGGGTGAGAGCAGGGGCTGCTAGGGCCGGGCCAGGCCGGGGTCTGGGGTCTGGGGTCTCACTGTGCCCACACGTTCCTGGCCCCGAGACAAGATGCAGAGTCAGGCCTCGGCCAGGGCCCAGCCGGGCGCGTGTCTGGGTGAGCGGTCAGGCTGGTGGTCCAGGCAGTCAGACACGTGGGGACAGACGAGCAGGAGGGTTGGGGCGGAGGGAGAGGGAGGCCTGGCGCTGAGTCTGTCTTCCCCCCCCCCCCCCCAGTAAAGCACGGCTCCCCTGAGCATCCAGCCCTGCCCCACCCCTCAGGGACAGGCCTGGAGCTGCCCTCTCCCCTCCCCAGCAGGAGGGGTGCTCTGGCTGCCCCCACCCCCGCATCAGGCACCCTCTGTGCCAGGGGCAGACCGGGCTGGGAAGCCCCAACACCTGGCAGGGTTTTCCCGGGGCCCAGGGGGCAGGGGCTCTGTCTGGGTCTGTGTGAGGGCGGGAGTTCCCGGAGCCCGGCATGGACCCCCTCCCCAGCGATACCCAAGGCGGGGACCCCACCCCAGGGAAATGGAGCCCCAGGAGTCCAGACAGCCAAGCCCAGGGGTCGCCTCCCATGCAAGAACCAATCCATGAGTGCCTCAACACAGAACCGCCGCCCGGCCGGCCGGCCTGGCACACGGTGAGCGTCACCCTGTGAACCAGGTGGTCACGGTCAGACTCCCGGCCAGGGCCCAGGCCCCGTTTGCAGGCTCCATGCCCAGTAGGGGGCGTGCAGGAGGCAGCCGGTCCGTGATTCTCTCTCCTCCTGGATGTTTCTCCCTCTCCCTTCCTCTCTGAAACCAATAAAAACATTTAACATAATGTTGTTTTTAAGTAGATGACTAGATAGGCTCATGTATACAATGGGAGATTGTTTCTGTGTCTGAGAAAGGCGGAAGCAGGGCCACCTGTGAAAACACGCCGGGCTGTCAGGGCAGCCACGGAGGAAAACAAACACTGATCGGCCACGTGGGATCAAAGCCAGGCTCTGGGTTCCCGCTCGGAATTCCCGATGGGCTGAGCCCAGAACCAGGGCCGGCCAGCGCCCGCTAACAGCAATCCCTCCGGCTAGGGGGGGGGGTGGGGGGGGCGTGGGCAGCTCCGCCCGCCTCTGCGCCTCTGGGGTTACCGCCCCAGCCAAGTCGCTTCCCCTGAGAATGTGTTTCGAGGGAAAGCTGGGAAATTTTATCAAATGCTTTTCTGCGCTGACGCAGACGCTCAACCATGTTTTTATTTTTTTCCTGTCGGCGGGACAACATGATTTTCCAGGGTGCACCCCGTCACGTTGTGGAGATAACCTCTCTCTCTCTCTCTCTCTCCCTCTCCCTCTCCCTCTCCCTCCTCTCTCTCCCTCTCTCTCTCTCCCTCTCTCTCTCTCTCTCTCTCCCTCTCTCTCTCCTCCCTCCCTCTCTCCCTCCCTCTCCCTCTCTCTCTCTCTCTCTCTCTCCCTCTCTCTCTCTCTCTCCCTCCCCCCCTCCCTCCCTCTCCTTTGCTGTGCTTCTGTTGTGTGGAGCTTTACGCCCTGTGTAGGAGTGAAACCAGCCTCTCCTGTTCCTACATGAAATGTCTCTGTTGGGCCCGGCCCTGGTGATTCGTGGCTGAGCATCGACCTAGGGACCAGGAGGTCAGGGTTCGATTCCCGGTCAGGGCACAGGCCCGGGCTGTGGGCTCCATCCCCCGTTGGAGGGGAGCGGGGAGGGGAGCGTGCAGGAGGCAGCTGAGCCATGATGCTCTCTCCTCATGGATGCTTCTCTCCCTTCCTCTCCAAAATCCATAAAAACATGCATTTTTAAAATTGTTCTTTGCTGGGTTTTCTTCCCCAGATTGTGCTGGTCTCCTCGGAGTGCTGGGCAGCGTCCGCCCCTGTGCGCCGAGTCCTCCCACAGCGAGTGCTCGGAGGCACAGGGGCCTCTGCCTCAGGCCCGCGGCTGCTTTCCTTGGAAAGGCGGGGGAGGGCGGGGGAGAGACTGCTCAGACCCCATTGTAGCTTCTGCGGTCTGAGAGCCACGCCCGTCCATCTCTCTAATGCATTCCTGGTCTTTGATATTAAATATTTACGAATGCTAAAGGATTGGAGGATCTCCGCCCCGCCCGCCCCAGAGCACAGCCGATGGAATATTCTTTCTATTATTATTTCAGGGAGGAAGGGGGGGGGGAGAGAGAGAGAGAGAGAGAGAGAGAGAGAGACACGTCAGTGACGAGACCGGCCGCCTCCTGCACGCCCCACAGTGGGACCGAGCCCACAGCGCGGCCTGTGCCCAGACCGGGAGTGGAACCCTAACCTCCCGGTGCACAGGCGGCGGGACGGGAATATTCTTTCCCAAGGATGCACTTCCCCTTCTTCCCGCTGCTCCCAGGCCCCCCTTTGCTCCGGGACACGTTTCCGTGCACGAGGCCCAGCTGTGACCCAGGAGACGAGCCTCCCCTCTCGCTGGAGTCCTTGGCTCCAGTCCTCTCTTTGCCGAGTGCCAGAGCTGGGTCCACGGGGCCGGTAACAGCTGGGGCCATGTCGCCGCCAGCGCCCCCGGACCAAGGCCACGGTGAGGGGCACGTGTGGCGCTGGAGGCCGTGGGCATGAGCCGGGCAAGGACGGCGGGAGGTCCCCGGGCAGAGAGCCCAGGCCTCTGGGAAAATCCGCTGTGGGCGGGACCTCGCCCTGGGGACCCCCTAACCCCTGCACAACCTGGTCCTGTGGTTTGGGGTCTAACCCTAATCCTAATCCTAACCCCTAACCCTAACCCTAACCCTAACTCTAACCCTAACCCCTAACTCTAACCCTATCCCTAACCCTAACCCCTAACCCTAACCCCTAACCCCTAACTCTAACCCTAACCCCTAACTCTAACCCTAACCCCTAACTCTAACCCCTAACCCTAACCCTAACCCCTAACTCTAACCCCTAACCCTAACCCTAACCCCTAACCCTAACCCCTAACTCTAACCCTATCCCTAACCCTAACCCCTAACCCTAACCCTATCCCTAACCCTAACCCTATCCCTAACCCTAACCCTAACTCTAACCCTAACCCTAACCCTAACCCCTAACCCTAACGCTAACCCTAACCCTAACCCCTAACCCTAACGCTAACCCTAACCCGGCCTTTCCTCCCTGAGAGCAGCTAGGCCTCAGCTGTGTCTCTGCTCCTGGCCCAGAGAAGCAGCAGAACCAGCAGCGGCTGTGGCTGAGTGGGAGGCTGAGGCTGAGGCTGGGGCTGGGGCTGGGGCTGGGGCGGAGGCTGGGGCTGGGGCTGAGGCTGGGGCTGGGGCTGGGGCTGGGGCTGGGGCGGAGGCTGGGGCTGGGGCTGAGGTCAGGGCCTGCTGCAGTGAGTGTGACCCCACCCCCGCACCTGCACCCGCGAATCCATCAGGAAGATCCGACCCTGAGGGACACACCTGGGAGCTGCTGAATGCTCCATCGGACCCTCCCCTGGGGCCGCCCCTAAAGCCCTGAGGACGGAGGACCCAGCCCCCGCCCCCCAGGCCCGTCACCACCCCTCCCTCCCTCCCGGGCTCCCAGGGCCCTTTACTCCAGCGTTTTTCAACCGCTGTTCCGCGGCACACTAGTGTGCCGAGAGATGTTGCCTGGTGTGCCGTAGGTGCAGACAAGACAAGAATTTTATAATTTTTCACTATTTTGTTTACTTAATATTTCATAATAATTATAAAATACTTTCTTTGTGTTTATTTGATTCCTATTCAAGAGAATTACTTTATATATAGTCAATATAGGCACAGAGTTAAATTTTTTAACATTTTCTAATGGTGGTGTGCCTCGTGATTTTTTTCATGAAACAAGTGTGCCTTTGTCCAAAAAAGGTTGAAAAACACTGCTTTACTCCATCCCTGGTCTCCTAAGCCCATTTCTGCGGAAATTCCTTCTCCTGATGAACGGTCTGAGATCTGCCCAAGGAATGCTCTCGGGGCTCCGAGGCTGAGCGCTGACCCGGGAACCAGGAGGCCAGGGTTCGGTTCCGGCCAGGGCACAGGCCCGGGTTGTGGGCTCCATCCCCAGTGGGGGGCGAGCAGGAGGCCAGTCAGTGATTCTCATCATCGATGCTTTTCTCTCTCCCCCCCTCTCCCTTCGTCTATGAAATCAGTAAAAATATTCAAAAATAAACTTTAAAAAGCTCTCTTGCCGTGTGGGTCTCGCTCTGAATTCTTTCCTCGCCAGAACCCGAGGCCCGAGCTTCCTGAGCCGGGGCTGGGCCTGGCCCCAGGGGTCAGACCCCGGGTGGGTCCCGCCGCCCACAGCGTCGCGCTGGGCAAGCTCCAGGCCCCTCCCACCCTGACGCCACCCTCACCGTCTCCCCCCCCCCCATCCCAGGAGCAGCCGCCCCTCACTCTGGGGGAGCTCCCTCGGCCTGCGCCCCCAGGAAGCCTCTCCCCTGAGAACTGACACAACAGCCCCTGCCCCCCCCCCCCCCCGGGCGCCGCCCAGGGCTGTTACAGAAAGGGAACCGCCAGGGGCTGTGGTTCCGGACTCCGGCCGGAAAGATTTCACAAGCGAGGCCAGGTGACACTGCGGACCGTTTATTACCCCTGGGGCCGGTGCGGCTCAGTGGTTTGGAGTGCTGTCGGGCACACAGAAAGGTGGAGGGTTCAATTCCCAGTCGGGCCACATACCCGGGTTTCAGGTTCCATCCCCGATGTGGGGGCAATCCATCCATGTCTCTCTCTCTCTCTCTCTCTCTCTTCCTCTTTCTAAAGTCAACTTTTAAAAAAACTTTCCATTAAAAAAAAAAAAGGGGAGGGGTCAGGATCGAGTTCAGAGGTTAGCCTGGGGCGAGGGGAGGCCCTTAGGGTTAGGAGAGGCGCACCTGTGGGGGAGGGGAGGGGGGACGGCGGAGGGGACGGCAGGAAGGGGTCTCAGAGGGTCCCCTGTCCTGGTGCTCCATCTCTCTCACACGCCCAGCTGCAGTGAAATCAAAGATGGCCACCACAAGATGGCCTGCAGGGGAGGGCAGTTGGGGGGCGGCCAGGCCTGCAGGAGAGGGCAGTTGGGGGCGATCAGGTCGGCAGGGGAGCAGTTAGGTGTCGACCAGGCTGGCAGGGGAGTGGTTAAGGGCAATCAGGCAGGCAGGCAGGCGAGTGGTTGAGAGCCAGCAGTCCCGGATTGTGAGAGGGATGTCCGACCGCCAGTTTAAGCCCACAGGGACCAGCCCTAAATTGGCAGTCGGACATCCCCCGAGGGGCCCCAGATTGGAGAGGGTGCAGGCTGGGCTGAGGGACACCTCCCCCAAGTGCATGAATTTTGTGCACCGGGCCTCTAGTAAAAACATTAAAAAAAAAAGAAAATTAAAAAGGAGAACAGCCCACAGATATGCACGTCCTGGTCCCTGGGGAAGTGGCCTGCCGCATCCTGCTCTCTGCCCGGCGATGTGACTGCAGCCCCAGCCCGGAACCCGTTCCCATTGGGGGGGCCCGGGCCTGGCGTTCTGTCTCCGGGCACCGGGGGTGCGTCCTGCTGGGCCCAACGCCAGGCGGAGGGAGGCTGGGACCCTGTGGGGCCTGCCAGCTGCTCCTGGGCCCTTCAGGGCGAGTGAGACCCCAATGCTCTCAGGGCCCCAGGCCTGTCCAGAGAGGCCCCCAGCCCGGGCGGCCCTGCCAGCAGCTGGCAAAGCCGTTCCCCGTGATTGGAGCTCCGGGGCCCAGATCAGCGGCTCTCAATTGGGGGCGACGTGGTGGCCGGTTGTTGGGGGAGGGGAGCTGCTGGATCTGGTGGGTGAGGCCAGGGGTTGTGCCCCCCCAGTGTCAGTGGTGCCAGGGCTGAGAGCAGGGGCTGCTGGGGCTGGGCCGGGGTCCGCGTCTCAGTGTGTCCCACACTTTCCGGGCCCCGCGGACAAGATGCAGAGACCGGCCTCGGCCCCGGCCGGGCCCCCCCCCTCCCCCCCGTCAGAGCTCCAGCGAGGGGGGCGGGGGCACTGCCTCTGCCCCGGGGTGGCCATGCTGGTGCATCGCAAAGGACTGTGGGAGCTCGTGCGTCTGCTTCCTGAGGGTCCCCTCCCTCCCTGCCACCCTGAATGCGGCCGGCCACCCCCTCTTTCACCTTGAACAGAGGATGTACTGACGGGGGGTGGGGTTGAGGGAAGGGGGGGCCTGGGGGAGAGGCTGGAGAAGCTGGAGGGACTCCCAGGCCCCTCGGCCGGGCTGCCCCACCCCGTCACCCCCAGGAGGACCCGGACCCGCCGGGGCCACACGCCAAGGCCGGGCAGACCCGGCTCCGGGAGCCGCCTCCTCAGTAGCCGGCAGCCTCCCCGTGCTTCCTGGGGTCCGAGGCGGCCTCCACGCAGGCCCCGTCCCGGAACACGGCCTGCACCACGTTCAGGAAGAACTGCCTCCTGGCCTGCTGCTGGCCCCGGCCCGCCAGCCCCTGCCGCACTTCCTGCGGGAGAGAGGGGGCCCCGTCTCCATGGCGACCCGAGAACCCCACCGAGGGGCTGGGAAGGGGTGAGGACGGGAGGGGCCTGGGGAGCCTCCCCTTTGGGGCACGGCGCCTGCCCTTCCCGCGCCAAAGGCCCCGGAGGGGGACGTGGTGGGGCCGCCCCGGGGCGGAGGGCACTCGGGGCCGGGGCTCACGTCCGGCCTGAGTCCGAGGACAGTGACCCCCAGGCCACAGGCACCCGTGGTCCCCGAGGTGGGGCTGCTCAGAGCACCGGGCCTCAAAGGCTCAGGCCTGCGGTGCTGAGTCTGTGGATCTGGGGGAGCCGGGGCTCTGGGGGAGCCGAGGGTCTGGTCTGGGGGAGCCGAGGGTCTGGGGGAGCTGGATTCCAGGCTGTCATCTCTGAATCCTCAGAGAATTGAGCTCACAGAAGGCCTAGGAGCAGTGGCTGGAGGAGAGGTTCGGGGAGCACTTCATGTACTTCCCCGGGGAGGACCGGGCGCAGGGAGGGAAGGCCTTGGCTCTGAGTTTGAGCCCGATTGGCCGAGGTCCTCAGCGCTGGGCCACAGACGGAAGTTCTCAGGCTGACAGGCCCCTTGGGCTCCAGGCCCCCCTCCCTCTGGTTGCGGGAGAGGCCCAGGTCATTGGAGGCTCCTCCCGGGATCTCGAACCCCAGCCGGCTGACCTGCCCCGGGGCCTGCAGCCTGCAGCCCTGAGAGTTGCCCGGGGTTTGAATTAGGTCCTGCAAAGGGCGTCTGCCAGCCCAGAGAAGCTTCCAGAAAGCTGCCCTCTCTGGGGCGGGCGGGCAGGGAGAGGGGACTGCGGCTGGAGGAGAATCCGCTCCAGGACCTGCTCAGCAGGGGGCAGCCTCACCTGCGGGAAGTGGGGCTCGAACTCCACCTGGCCCCTGTCGTTCACGTGCAGGACGGGGGCCGCGATGGCTGCGCCCAGGTCCAGGCCGAGCCACAGTTTGTTCACGATGACCTGGGGGAGGGGAGGCGGTCACGGGGGGCGGGCACCAGCCCCCCACCCCTCCCTGCCCCCAGGGGAGCAGGAACCCTGGGCTGTCCGGGGTGGGGGACCCCAGCTCACCTGCACCCCCAGCTCACCTGCACCCCCAGCCTGACCTGCACCCCCGGCCTGACCTGCACCCCCAGCCTCACCTGCACCCCCGGCCTCACCTGCACCCCCAGCTCACCTGCACCCCCAGCCTCACCTGCACCCCCAGCCTCACCCTCACCTGCACCCCCAGCCTCACCCTCACCTGCACCCCCAGCCTCACCTGCACCCCCAGCCTCACCCTCACCTGCACCCCAGCCTCACCCTCACCTGCACCCCCAGCCTCACCTGCACCCCCAGCCTCACCTGCACCCCCAGCTCACCTGCACCCCGTCCTCACCTGCACCCCGGCCTCACCTGCACCCCGGCCTCACCTGCACCACCGCGGAGATGATGAGCTCCCCGCCGGCCCCGCCGACCACCAGCGTGGACCCCTGGGCCGCGCTGACCAGGATGGAGGGGACCATGGAGGAGGGGGGCCGCTCCCCTGGAACTGGAGGCCTGTGGGCGTCACGGGCGGCCGGGCTTCCCAGCCGGGCCCGCACACCGCCCCTCCCTCCCGGTCCCTCTCACCGCCGCACACCGTGGCCGGAGAGGCGGGTCTCCGCGCAGCGCCCCCTCTCTCCAGGGCCCCCCCCCACTCACCGGGCGCAGGGGGTCCCCCGGCGCCCGGCCTGCGCCGCCAGCACAGGTCCAGCAGCTCGTTGTTGAGGAGGATACCGGTGCGGGGGGAGTACACCATGGCCCCGAAGCTGCGGGGGAGGGGCGGCTCAGGGCAGGCTCCGTCTGCCTGGAGGCCCCTCGTTTTATTATCTTTAAATATATTTGTGCTGTTTTCCGAGAGAGGGAGGGAGAGGGCCAGAGGGACAGAATCATCCGTGATGGAGAGAATCATGGACTGGCTGCTCCCGCACGCCCCCTGCTGGTGGGGATGGAGCCCGCAACCCAGGCGTCCTGATGGGGAATCGAACCCCGACCTCCTGGTTCACAGGTCAACGCTCCACCCCTGAGCCACGGGCCGGGCCAGGAGCCACTGGCTTTGGTGGCCGCCCTCCCTCCCGCATGGGATGCCGGACCTGCCGCCTTCTCCCTGGCACTGCCCCCGGGTCCCCCTGAGCCCCATCAGGGTGTCCTGGAAGGCCCATCCCAGGGTGGTCCTGGCTCGGGGCCCCCCATCAGCAGAGATATCAGGGTGCAGGACCCCTTTGGACAGAGAAGAAGAAGAAATGGGGAAAGCAAGGTGAGGAGGGGCTGGGGCTGGGGTGGGCGGGGTGGGCTGGGGCTGGGCGATCAGGCAGAGGGTGGGTGGGTGGGGTGGGCTGGGGCTGGGGGATCAGGCAGAGGGTGGGCTGGGTGGGGTGGGCTGGGGCTGGGGGATCAGGCAGAGGGTGGGCTGGGTGGGGTGGGCTGGGGCTGGGCGATCAGGCAGAGGGTGGGGTGGGCGGGGTGGGTGGGGTGGGTGGGGTGGGCTGGGGCTGGGGGATCAGGCAGAGGGTGGGCTGGGTGGGGTGGGCTGGGGCTGGGCGAACAGGCAGAGGGTGGGGTGGGCGGGTGGGGGAGACAGGTCTGGGGGCACAGCGGGGGCCCTGTCCCCCGGGACGCACGGCGTGTTGATGGTGCTGGTGGCGGCCACGGCGCTGCCGTCGGCCCCCAGCACGGACACGTGGGCGGTGCCCGTCCTGTGGCCCCAGGGCCCGGCCAGGCCGTAGTGGCTGGGCGGGTGGTCGCCGCGGGCATCCATCTGCTGGCGGATGTGCTGGGCCAGGGCCTCCCCCAGCAGCTCCAGGGAGGCGTTCTGGGGGGACGGCCGGTGGGCGTGGTGAGTGAGCGCCCCCTGCAGTCTGTCCTCCCCAAGCCCCCTGCACCCCGCCCGCCCGCCCGCCCGCCCGCCCGGCCCTCTGAGGCTCGGTGCCACCACTGCCTCCCGCCAGGCCTCCGAAGGCCCGCGCCTGTGCCAGGGCCAGCCGTCCGCCACCCTCCCCCGGGCTCCAGGGTCCGGAGGGATTGCCCGCGGGCCCAGCCCCCCTCGCGCTGAGCCCGGCCCTGGCCGCTCACCTGGACCTCGGGGTGGCTCCGGGGGTCCCACAGCCGCCACCGCTGTCCCCCCGCAAACTTGAACGTCTCCACCAGGTGGTGGTACAAGGCCACGCTGCCCTCGGGCGTGGCCACGGACTCCGCAGAGAAGTTGAACCCTGTGTGGGCACGGGCACTGAGCCACACCCGCCAGGGCCAGAGCATCCGTCTTCTCCCGCTTCCCACGTCCGCCCCAGGCCACGTCCGTTCCAGGCCACGGCTGTCCTGGGCCACGTCCGCCCCAGGCCACGTCCGCTCCAGGCCACAGCCACCCAGGCCACGGCAGTCCCGGGCCACGGATACCCCAGGCCACGACTGTCTCAGGCCACAGCCGCCCCAGGCCACGGCTGGGCGTGGGGTTCCGGTGCCCAGCAGGACAGGACGCTGAGCGGAGGCCGGGGCTCGCACCTTTGAGCACGTTGAGGATGAGGCTGAGAATTGCGCCCCCTGCGGGCGGCGGCGGGGAGTACAGGGTGTAGTTCCCCAGGGGCACGGCCAGGGCGGGCACCACCTCGGGCTGGAAGGAGGCCAGGTCCTGCATGGTCAGCTGGCTGCCTGCAGAGACAGAGACCAGGAAAGGGGGGGAGAGGGGAGAGTGACCCCCCGGCCCCTGGCCACAGGGGGCGCCCCTCGTCCCCCAGCCTGCTGGACCAGGAGGGGCGGATGGGGGGCTGGCAGTGACCTCAGGGCGGGGCCCCAGAGCCCGGGGGGAGGGCTGGACGGGGCTGGAGGCAGGCAGGTAGGGGGAGGGCGGGGAGGGAAGGTGGGGGGGGGGAGCTGGCCTCGGGGACCCTGTGAGGGTGGCCGCCCCAGGCCTGGGAGCCCGCCATGGCCCCAGCGACTCCCCTGTGTGAGCCTAACCCCCCGGGGTCTGCTCCGTGAGGCCACGGCGGCCGGCAGCGGGCAGAACGGGCACACAGCCTCTGCCCGCCCCGGGAGCCGCTGGCACTCCCTCAGGCCTGGGGAAGACCCTGCCTCCACTCCCCGTGTCTAGCCCTGGCCAGTGTGGTTCAGTGGATAGAGCATCAGCCTGTGGACGGAAGGGTCCCGGGTTCGATTCTGCTCAAGGGCACATGCCTGGGTGGTTGCAGGCTCCATCCCCAGGGGGGATCTCTCTCTCTCCCTCTCCCTTCCTCTCTGAAATCAATAAAAGTATTTTTTTTTTTTTTTTTTAAAGAAAGACTAACAGCACAGACCCGTGTGGAGGCCCGGCTCCTCCTGGGGCCCGGCCGGCCGGCCGGCGGCTCACCTTCCCGGGCGATGTCCTCCAGCAGCGTCCGGCCCAGCCGCCCCGAGTATAAGGCCTCGGCGCCCTCCCGGGCCACCGTCTCCAGCGTGGCGGCCAGCGCGGGCCAGGGGAACGGGTCCTCAGGGCCCAGGGGCTCCGTGCCGTTGAAGAAGAGCTGCCTGGGGGGGGTGGGGGGGCGGCCTCAGGCGGGACCCCGCAGGGCACCCCCTCTTCCATCGCTCATCACCCTGTCAGGCCTGGGGCCCCCCTGGGTCCTCGCTGCTCCTGGGGGACCTGCTCAGGAGGGGCTGGTGGGCACGGGGCGGCCCGAGCAGGAAGGGGGCAGAGCCAGGGGCCCTGAGGGCCCCATCCCTGGGGCACAAACACTCTGGCCTGAGCCCCTCCCATCAGGTCCTGCCACACAGAGTCCCCCCCGCAACCCCCTGGGAACCCGGGCATCGCAGGGCCGGCCAGGCGGTCCCCGCACCACAGGGTCCCTGGTCGGCTCAGAGCCCGGCCTGACCCCGGAGCTGAGGGGGCCCCCCGCCCCCGGGGCCCCAGCGCTCACCGCAGGGAGGAGCCCTGGAGCTCGGGGCGCAGCAGGCGGTGCCGCAGGAACTGGCTGAGCACGGGCGGCGTGCGGCGGCCGCGGCGGAGCAGCGCGATGGTGGGCTGGAGCAGCCGCGCCCAGGGCAGCCGGCCGTGCCGGCGGTGTGCCTCGGCGTAGCCCCGCAGCTCCCCGGGCACGCCGGCCCACTGCGCGCCTGCGGGGGCGGTCAGCTGCCACGCTGCCCCCTTCCGCAGCCCCGGCCTCCAGCCCCCCCCCCCCGTGTTCTCCATCCCCCGCCGCCCCCCTCGGCCTGGCACTGCCGGCCCCGGTGACCTTCCTGAGCCTTCACCGACCTGCCCTGCCCACACCCCCTGCGGCCCCCACCCAGCCCTGCCCCTCCCCCTTCCCCTCCCCCCACTTCGTTCCCTCCCCCCACAATCCTCCCCAACCCCACAGGAAGGACGGCCTCCGTGGGGCTCCCCGCTGGCCCAGCAGCCCCCCTCCGCCCCCGAGGCCTCACCTCTGCCCAGGGGCAGCGCCTGCTCGCACTGGTCCAGCAGCCCGGGGGTGTGGCGGGCGGGCACCGTCTCCCGGGCATTGATGACCTCCACCTGCCCTGGAGGGGGGCGGGAGGGGTGAGGCCCCGGCAGCCTGGGCCGCTCCCTGGCCTGTGGCCCCCGCGCCCGCGCCCTGCCGCCCCCGTGGCCTCCGGGGGGTGGGACCCGGGGAGGGGAGCGAGAGGACAGACGGGACACCCCCCGGGGGGCTGCGCAGAAGCACCTGGGACCCCGGGACCCTTCCCGCCCTCAGGGCCGGGGCTCGGCGGAGGGTCCCCCCACCCTGCCCCCCGGAAGGGTCTGCCCCCCGAAGGCCCCGCACCCGGCAGCCCGGGGACGCACCGGTGCTGGCGTTGTAGACGGTGAGGATGACGCCGCCGCCCAGGCCCATGCTCTGCGGGTGGACGGCGCCCGTGCAGACCAGCGCGGCGATGGCCGCGTCCACGGCCGAGCCCCCCTGCTGCAGGACGGCCCTGCAGGACGGGCGGGCGGGCGCCGTGAGGCTGGCTCCCTGCCCCCCCCCCAGCTCCCCTCACCCCCCCTCGCTCAGCTGGCACCCGGGGAGGAGCCGTGGCAGGCAGGGTTCCCCTTCGCCACCAAACGTCAGAGCCCAGACCGGCCGCCCGTCCAGGTTCCCCGCCCCCCAGAGGGGCACGGGGCTCGCAGACGGCGGCTGTGAGCTGTGCACAAGGTGCTGGTCCGGTCCCAGCTTCTCCTGTCCCATTCTCCCCCCACGCCCAGCGGCGCCGGCTCCTCGGTCCCCGGGGGAGCCAGGCCTGGGCCAGCGCCCTGTCCTGCCCGCCCGGCAGCCCCAGGGCCCGGTCTGGGTAACGGCCATCGCCTACGTCACAGGCTGGAGGGGGGGAGGGGGCGGGAAAGACACTCGAGCTCCACCCCCTGTGAGGCTGGACTACCTCCCGTGACCCAGGACCCTTCTGCCATCAGGGCTGGGGCCGGGCTGGGGGGTCCCGGCGCCCAGGGCCTCGGGGTCGGGGAGTGCTCTGGCCTGCGGCCCATCTGTCCGTGGGCCCTGCCGCTCGGAGGGGCGGCCGGACAGGCCTGTGTGGGGCAGAGGACCCTGGCCCCTGGCACAGCCCTGCACCGCTGACCCCCAGGAGTCCTCCCGGCACCCCTGGGAGGCCAGCCTTTACCCCCAGGTCTGGCCCGGCTGGGGCGGCTCAGTGGTGGAGCAGGACCCAGGAACCAGGAGGTCATGGTTTGATTCCTGGCCAGGGCGCACGCCCAGGTTGTGGGCTCCATCTCCTGTGGCCAGGGTGGACCTGACGGGGGCGGGGGTGTGTGTGTGAAGGACTGAGGAGAGACAGACGAGAGGAGGAAAGCTGGGTCTGAGCCAGACGCTGCTTCTCTGATGGAGAGACAGCGACCACGCCTGCAAGCCCAGTCTTTTTTATTTTATTTTTATTATTTTTAAAAATATATTTTATTGATTTTTCACAGAGAGGAAGAGAGAGGGATAGAGAGTTAGAAACATCGATGAGAGAGAATCATGGATCAGCTGCCTCCTGAACAACGCCCACTGGGGATGTGCCCGCAACCAAGGTACATGCCCTTGACCGGAATCGAACCTGGGACCCTTCAGTCCGCAGGCCGACGCTCTAGCCACTGAACCACACCGGCTAGGGCTGAAATTTCTTTGGAGAGCCTAATTTTTTAAACTTCTTCTAACGCCACTTCTTCAGCATAGACTCGCCCAGGCCGTGGTGTTTTGTGGAAGAGCCACACTCCAGGGGCCCAGAGCCGCCCGTGGCTGGGAGCCGCAGTTTGCTGGCCACGGGCTTAGGAGATGCTCCCACGCCTGTGCGGGGAGACAGGAGGGAGGAGAGGTGCAGGCGGAGGCCGGGAGGGAGAGCACGCTCCAGCACACGTCTCTGACATGCCTGTCTCCAGGGCAGCGGGAGGCTGCCACCCGCGTCCCCTCCAGCCTGCACACACACACACATACACACACACTCACACACACACACACACGTGTGCTCACACACGCAGTGCGCTGAGAGGCTGCCACCCCGTGTCCCCTCCAGCCTGCACACACACACACACACACACACACACTCACACACACACACACGTGTGCTCACACACGCAGTGCGCTGAGAGGCTGCCACCCCGTGTCCCCTCCAGCCTGCACACACACACACTCACACACACACACACACACGTGTGCTCACACACGCAGTGTGCTGAGAGGCTGCCACCCCGGGTCCCCTCCAGCCTGCACACACACACACACACACACACGTGTGCACACACACGCGGTGTGCCGTGCCCAGACCGTGGCTTCCTGAGCCCCAGCGGGAGGAAATGCAATAGTTTCCTGGAAACTTGGCCGAGGGTACAGAGGGCCACCGGGGTCAGGAGGTTCAGAGAGAGGAGACGGGGTGGGACCCCCCTAATTCCCTAGGAGCCTTCCCGTCAGGAGGGTACCCCGTGTGGACCCTGGGCCCTCACTCCAGGCCCTGAGATCTGACCCATGTCCAGTCCCAGCAACTGTAACAGCCAGCGGTCAGGACATCCAGCTACCGCCAGGCAGCCCCGCCTCCAGGCCTCCCGAGGGAAGGGCTGACACCAGCCCATTTCGCAGATGGGAACACTGAGACCTGGGCGAGCACGCAGGCCCCGGCTGGGTCTGGAGCAGCAGACAAGGCTCAGGGCTGTCCTCGTCCAACCCCACGCCCCAGGGCCAGCCCAGACCCCCGTGCCCCCGAGGGTGAGCCCCCAGCCTCCTCTGCAACCACGCACTTGACCAGTGAAGCTCTGGCCTTTGTGGGCCGAGCCTGGAGGCCGGGCAGACCCTGGGGCTCGGGGCGGGAGGCAGAGGGGGGGCAGGCTCCACCCTCCAGCAGCCCCGGGGTTTCTCCCCGTCCAGACAGCAGCAGCCCCTCTGTGAGGCCCAGCTTCCCCCTCAGTGAAGTGCAGCCACGCGTCCCCCTGGATCCGGGAGGATTGGGGGACCCCCCCCCCCGCCCCCCGGCAGAGGATGGGGCGGAGGCAGGCCTTTCGGAGCGGCCACAGCAGACAGACTCCACAGCCTGAGCCCCGCCCAGCCCCGGGCTCACCCCCCTGCCTCCCCTCGTCGCCTCAGGGCCCCCCCCCGCCCCCCCCCGCCCCGTGTGCACAGCCCGGCCCCCGGGGCCTGAGGCGGGAGGTGCGGGCGGCTCCGTGCAGCTGGGGATTGGAGCCAATGAGGCTGATTGGGGCCAATGAGGAGTGATTGTTGCTAATTGAAGGAAAACCAGACCCAGCTGTGGCTGCTCAGGCGCTGAGCATCGACCTAGGAGCCAGGAGGTCAGGGTTCGACTCCCGGTCAGGGCACAGGCCTGGGTTGCGGCTCCATCCCCAGTGCGGGGCGTGCAGGAGGCAGCCAGTCCCTGATCCTCTCTCATCACGGATGTTTCTCTCTCTCCCTCTCCCTCCCTCTCTGAAGTCAATAAAAACGTATTTACACACACACACACGCACACACACACACACACACACACACACACGCACAACAAGGAGGCAGTCCGAGGAGAGGCCTCAGGGCCCGGTGCATCTACGGTGTGACCGCAGGTCCATGTGTCCCCTTGAGGACACCCCCCTTACCCCCCTGCCCCCCTTACCCCCTGACCCCCCTACCCTCTACCCCCCCTCTACCCCCTGGGGCTCTGGCTGCCTCCGAAGGCCCAGCCCGTGGGGAGCCTGGTGCGGGGAGGCTAGCAGGGGGGGTTTGGGAGGCCCTGCTGGTGAGGGGGGAGGGGGAGAGGGGCGAGGAGGGGGGAGGGGAGAGAGGGAGGGGGAGAGGGCCCCTAGCAGCTCCGCACAGCCCAGCCCAGAGCCCCCCCCCCCGCCCCCCCCGGCCTCAGACAGGAAGTGGAAAGTGCTATCGGTCAAGCACACACACTGGAGGCACCACATCCGCCGGCTCTAAGGTCAGAGACCCCGGCCTGGACCCACGGGCACGGCGGGCGGCAGACAAGACGGGGGGCGGGGGGGAGCAGGCCAGGCCCCTCGGGGAGGGGGTCCCCCTCGGGGTCTCTGTGCCTGACCCGGGGGGCCTGTGTCTGGAGCTGAGGGCTCAGGTCGGGTGGCGCCTGGCAGGTTCTCCCGAGCGGGATGGGGCTCCCCCGCCCCCCGGCCCCCCCCCCCAGGACCCCGAGTGCCCTGAGCTTCCCTCGGCCCCTGTCCTCCCGTTAGGAGCCTGGGGGAGGGCCAGCGGGAGCGGGTGGGACCGGGACAGACGGACAGACAGGGGAGGGAGGAAAGACGAGGTGAGCGAGTGGAGCCGAGGGGCGAGGCTGGGCCCTTGGCTGCCTGGGGAGGGGGGTCAGGGGGACCCCCTGAGCTGGGACGTGCCCACAGCCCCCTGCCTGCGACAGTCCCTCCCGGGGCCCACGGGCCTCAGCTGACCTCACTGACGGGCCCCAGGGGGCAGATGTTCCGGGAAGGGGTGGGGGACAGGAGGGTGTGCCGCCAGGTCCCGCCCCCTGGATGCGGGGGTGCAGGGCGGGACTTCCTGGAAGAGGGTCACAAACACCAGCTGGGGTCCCTCTCCCCGGCCCCCCTAAAACGCCGCCCCTCCCACGGCTGGCCCGGCCCCGGGCCCTGACCCCGGCGGGGAAAACACAGAGGGAGCCCCCCCTCCTTCCCCCCCTCCCTCCCCACGGCGGGGAGAACGGGCCCTGCAGGAGGGGACCCCCGCGGGCCAGACCAGGGGCACGGGGGGGGGGCACTGCCTCCTCGGGGCCCCCCGAGCCTGGGGACTAGGAACCACCCACAGACCATCCCCTCTCTGCCCTCAGTGGCCCTGTCCGCACCGCCCCATCGCCCGCACCTGCCTGCTGCCCCTGTGCACGGCTGGAGCCCGCACCCCCGGCCCCCCCCCGCCCCCCGGCGCCACACAGGCCCCTGCGCAGGCCTCCCGCACTCACCGTCCGATGTCCGAGCAGACCTTGGAGTCGGCGGCCACCGCGGCGCGGGCGAAGGCGTGGGGCCCGCAGGGGGCGTGCTGGCGGGACAGGACCACGGCGGCGGGCACGATGATGGCCAGGGCCAGCCCCAGCCCCAGCAGCACCAGCCCCACCGCGGCCCCCGGGCCCCGGGCCATGGCTCTGCGGCCCCGGGGCGGCGGGGGGAGGCCGGGGGGCACACGGGCCGGTGGCCGGACAGACAGACAGACGCACAGACGGACGGACAGGCGGCCGGACGGCTAGCGAGAGGGGACGCAGGGGACGCAGGCGGGGTGACAGCGGACAGACAGGCCGGCGGCGGACGGCGGAAGCTGAGAACAGGTGGGTGTGTGGACAGGCAGAGGCAGCTGGCGGGCGCGTGGCGGCCGGGCCCCTGCCTTCCACGGGCTCTGCGGGCAGAGGCTGCTCCCGGAGCCGGAGCCGGAGCCGGAGCCGGAGCGTGGCCTGGCCCGCGGCCCGGGACAGGGTGCTCTGGGGAGTTTTCTTTCCCGAGAAGGAAGCTGCGGTTAACCCCCTCCCTGCCGTCCCCACAGGGCCCGCCCGCCGCCCGCCCGCCGCCCGCCCTGGCAGCCTGGCAGCCTGGCGCCTCCCGTCTGCCCGCGGTGCCATCCGTGCGCCTGAGGACATGGCCTCTGGCTGGGACCCCCCCCCCCGGCTGCCCTGGTCCCAGCAGAGCCCGGACACGGGGCTCCGAGAGGAAGGGGACAGCCTCCAGGGGTGGGCACTGCCCGCCACAGCCCCCCGGCACCCCAGGGGCAGGGGCATGGGTGTCCGGGGCACAGAGGCTGAGGGGGAGCCAGAGACACACAGAGGGGCGGCCCGAGACCATCTCACTCGGACCACAGCCTGGCGGGAAGATGGGGTGCAGACAGACAGGGGAGGTGCCCGTGTGGGGCGTGCACATGGGCATGTGCCAGCCCTTGTCACAGGGCCCACCAGACGGCCCAGCCCGGGGCCGCTGCCCACGTCCCTCTGCTTCCCTGCCCGGGTCACCCCTGTGCCAGCGGCGCCTCCTCTGCCCGGGCTTCAGGGCACCCCCTGGGGAGGCGGCTGGAGGAGGAGGCGCCCACGGAGGTGCCGCCTGGACCGGGCTCGGCAGGGCACAGGGAGCCGGGCCGCGGACTGGACGCCCATGGACTCAGCCCCCACTGTCCCTGCAGGCCCCGGGGTGGGGAGGACGGGGGTGCCTCCCCCCGCCCCTCACCACAGCGACATTGCTCAACCGGGACCCACGTGGCCCCGGGGCCGGGGCCAGCCCCCCACAGGGCGGGGATGGTTGTGTGTGTGGGGGGGGCGGGGGATGGAGCCGGCAGGGTCACGGAGCTTCTGCAGACACAACGCCGGCTCCTGTGGACACTTTTTTTTTTTTTTTAATTAGATATATTTTATCGATTTTACACAGAGAGGAAGAGAGAGGGACAGAGAGTTAGAAACATCAATGGCCCCCCCTCCCGCTCCCCAGCGTCCTGGTCAGGCCAAAGTCGGGAGCAGGGACCACAGAGCCAGCGCCCAGGACAGGAACGGATGCCACGCTGGCCCGGCCAGAGGGGCCTGAGCGTCTGCCCTGAGGGCGGGGGTCAGAGAGAAGGGGAAGGAAGGAGAGGGGGCGCTGAGCCCCAGCTGCGAAGGGAGCCCTCTGCCGAGCCTCGCGGGGGTAGGGCATGGGGGTGGGGCCCACGCTCCCACTGGGCCCACAGCCCGGCCCCAGGCCTGTCCCCTCCCCTGAGAATGTGGTCACAGCCTCTCCCCCGGGGACCCTGTGAGGGCTGAGGAGTGACTTGCACATTCTACCAGCCTCCACTCCATCCACCCTGACTCCAGTCCCCCCACCGCCTTCTCACCCCCCCATCCGACTTCTCATCCCCCCACCCCACCCCGGGCCTCAGGGCAGAGCTCAGCTTCTGCACCCAACACCGGCTCCTGTGGACACTCGTGTTTTTGTTTTGTTTGTTTGTTTGTTTTTTATTAAATATATTTTGTTGATTTCTTACAGAGAGGAAGAGAGAGGGATAGAGAGTTAGAAACATCGATGAGAGAGAATCATCGATCAGCTGCCCCTTACACACCTCCACCTGGGGATGTGCCCGCAACCAAGGTCCATGCCCTTGACTGGAATCGAACCCAGGACCCTTCAGTCCGCAGGCCGCCGCTCCTATCCACTGAGCCACACCGGTTTCAGCTGTGTGTGTTTTTCTTAATATATTTTTTATTGATTTCAAAGAGGAAGGGAGAGGGTGGGAGAGATACAAACATCAACCCATGAGAGAGAATCATGGACCGGCTGCCTGCTGCACGCCCCCCACTGGGGATGGAGCCCTCAACCTGGGAATTGAGTCCTGACCTCCTGGTTCTCAGGTGGACGCTCAGCCCCTGAGCCAGGCGGCTGGCCCTGTGGCCTCCGCTGGCCCCTGTGCCCTGCCCTCAGAGGCCCCACTTGTGCCCACTGGCCGGGCATGACCTGACTGTCGGGCCGTGACCCCCTCTGCCGGCCCCACCTCCAGCGCCTTTCCGAGCAGCTCACTTAAGTTATTGCAACTGTGTGTGAAGGACGGGTTGGCAGCCTGGCCGGCCTGGCTCAGGGGCTGAGCATCGACCTGTGAACCCGGAGGTCCTGGTTCGATTCCCGGTCAGGGCACAGGCCTGGGGTGTGGGCTTGATCCCCAGTGGGGGGCGTGCAGGAGGCAGCTGGTCCATGATGCTGTCTCATCATGGATGTTTCTCTCTCTCTCCCTCTCCCTTCCCATTAAAAAAAATATAAAAAAGGACGAGTTAGCAGGCCCTGAGTGAGGGGGAGAGGGGGTTGTGTCCCCCTAAGACCGCCCCCCCCGGGCTGCGTCCCCAGCCACCCCCACTCCAGCCCTGACCTCGGGGGGTCTGGGGCCTCTGCAGTCTGGTTCCGGGGGGCCGGGTGGGGGCGGGGGGAGGCATTCCCCTGGGGCCTGCTCGGAACGTCGTGTTTTGCTCCAGCCTCTGGCCCAATCCCACTCCCGGGGCCCCAGCTTCCCCTCTGGGTGAGGTCCGCAGGGTGGGTCCGACCCCCGCCAGGCCAGCAGGTGCCCAGGTTCCTTCCCAGCCTCCTGGGCTGCTGCCGCCCAAGTGAAAGCCGGGGCTATGGCGCCCCCTGGTGTCCAGCCGTGGAAGTGCCGCTGCCCCGTCCAGGGATGGGAGAGCCTGGCCCCTGGTGCCGGGGCTGAGGGTGAGGAAGGACAGGGCTGGGCGGGGGCCTGTCCTGCACCCCCTCCCGCCCCCCCAGGGCTCTCCCCCCACCCAGACGCCCCGTGTCACACAGGATGCTGGGCCCAGGGAGTGGGGAGCGGCAGCACCTGGCGCCGGGGCCCGTTTATTGCACTGCTCTGCCCCCGCAGGGGACGGCGGCCCCGTCCCAGCCCGGCGGCCCCGCCCGCTCAGTAGCCCGCCGGCTCCCCGCCCTTCCTGGAGTCCGAGGCGGCCGCCCAGCCGGCCTCCGTGCGGGCGATGGCCTGCACCACGGCGATGAAGGTGGACACCTCCCGGGTGTGGTGGTGCCGGCTCTGCAGGCCCGCGGTCACCGCCTGCGGGCGGGGAGGGGAGAGGGGCCTCAGCGGGGCCCGGGGCGCCCGCCCTCGGAGCCGCCCCGGGTCCCGGGTCCCGGGCCCCACAGCCCCGGGTGCTTGCCTTTCTGGCCGCGGGGCCAGGAGGAGCACGCTGGGGGCCTCGGGGCCTCCGGGGTCACCGCCGAGCACGTAGCCCGGCCCTCGCTCAGTGCACCGGGGCTCCCGGGGCCCAGGCAGCCCTGGCCGGGTGGCTCAATGGGTAGAGCGCCGGCCTGCGTACTGAAGGGTCCTGTGTTTGATTCCGGTCAGGGCACAGGCCTGGGTGGCTGGCTCCATCCCCAGTGGGGAGCGTGCAGGAGGCAGCCGGTCCATGGTTCTCTCTCATCATTGAGGCTTCTTTCTCTCTCTCCCTCTCTCTCTCTCTCTCTCTCTCTCCCCCTCCTCTCTGAAGTCAATAGAAATATGTACGTAAATGAATGAAAGACGGCCAGGCGGAGGGTGTGAGGCCCCCCAGGCCCCATGCCCCCTCCCGGCCCCGCGCCCCTCCGCCGTGCCCGCGCACCGGGTCCATGCGGTGCCCCGCCCGCCGTGCCCGCGCACCGGGTCCATGCGGTGCCCCGCCCGCCGTGCCCGCGCACCGGGTCCATGCCGCGCTCCAGCGTGGTGGTGTTGGGCAGCAGCTGGTTGTGCAGCCGGGGCTCCTCCACCGTCCTCTTCACGTCGTAGCCGAACCACAGGTTGTAGATGATGGCCTGGGGGGGGGCATGGTGTGGGGGCGGGGTCAGCACGGCCGGGGGCAGGGGTCAGATGGCCTGGGGGGCAGCACGGTGTGGGGGCGGGGTCAGCACGGCCCGGGGGAGGGGTCAGCATGGCCGGGGGGAGGGGGCAGTATGGCCCGGGGGCAGGGGGTAGTATGGCCTGGGGGGCAGCATGGTGTGGGGGCGGGGTCAGCACGGCCCGGGGGCAGGGGGCAGCACGGCCTGGGGGGGCAGCATGGCCGGGGGGAGGGGTTAGATGGCCCGGGGGGAGGGGTTAGATGGCCCGGGGGGAGGGGTCAGATGGCCCGGGGGGAGGGGTCAGATGGCCGGGGGGAGGGGTTAGATGGCCCGGGGAGAGGGGTCAGATGGCCCGGGGTTTGGGGGTCAGCACGGCCCGGGGGGCTGGGCCCAGGGGCGGCCGGGGCAGGCGGGCACGCACCAGCGCGGTGGCCGTGGTGATCTGTGTGCCCCCGGAGGCGCCCACCACCAGGCTGACGCGGCCGTCCGGGTCCACCATGATGGCCGGGCACATGGAGGACAGCGGCTGCTTCCCTGGGCGGGCGGCGGGGGGACAGTGCAGGTCAGCGGCACCGCCGGACGCCCCCCTGCCGGGACCCCCCCGGCCGGGCCCCCGCCCGCCCAGCCCCCCCGGCCGGGCCCCCGCCCGCCCAGCCCCCCCGCACCGGGCCGGATGAAGTTGGCGGGCGAGGGGGGCACCCCGAACTGGTTGGTGATGTTGGGGGAGCTGAAGTCGTCCATCTCATCGTTGAACAGGATCCCGCTGACGGGGGACAGCACCTTGGACCCGAAGCTGCAGGGGGGGGAGGGGGGTGTCAGACTGCGGGCCCGCTGGCCCCCCCAAAACCTCCGTGTCCCCCCCAAGGCCCGGGGCAAGGCTCCACCAGGGGCCTCCGTTTCCCAGCACAACAGGGGCCATGGAGCCCCCCCGGGCCGCTGGGCAGCCCCCCACACACCCCCGGCCCCGGCCGCCCCCCCGCCCCCCCGCCCCCCCGGCCCCGGCCGCCCCCCCGCCCCCCCGCCCCCCCCCCCGGCCCCGGCCGCGCCCCCGCCCCCACGCCCCCCCTGCCCCCCCCGGCCGCCCACTAGAGGTTGATGGTGCTGGTGGCGGCCACGGCGCTGCCGTCCTCGGCCACCACGGACAGGTGCGCGGTGCCGCCGTCGTCGGGGCTGTAGAACTCGGGCTGGTAGTAGGCGGCCGGGCGGGTGGTGTGGTCGGAGATGCGGCCGCGCAGCTGGGCCGCGAAGAACTCGGAGCTCATGTTCCGGACCACCTGCCGGGACCCAGAGGGCCTGAGGGCCGGGGGCGCGGACAGGCTGGTGCGGGGCTCCGTCCGCCAGCCTCCCGCACCCAACACCCCCTCCAGCCTTTGTCTCTGCTGCCACCGCCGGCCGCTCCGAATGTCTGCCTGCCTGCCTGTCTGTCTGTCTGCTGCCCAAGCCCCCCTCCGGCCACAGTCATTCATTCGTTCGTGGAGCTGGTGCTGCGAGCCTGGCCCTGGGGGGTCAGCAGGGAACAGCCAAGCAGGTCCACACCCCCAGGGCCGGGGAGGCAGGGCGGTGCGGGGGGAGGAGCAGGGGAAGGTGGTGGAGGAGGATGGGGAGGGGGCGGGGTGGTCAGGGAGGGCTTCTCGGAGGAGGTGACGTCTGAAAGGAATCCTGAACCCCACACCTCACACAGACTACGCCAGACCCCCCACGCCGAGGGCCTGGAGGTGGGAGAGGGGAGGCCCGGGGGGGGGGCATTTGCTGTCTGTTACACTCTGAGCTCCGAGGGGCCCAGGCCCAATGCCAGTCACTGCCCCCACCCCAGTTGGTGAGAGCGGATTCATACAGCGGGGACCCGTGCAGCAGGGGGGCGGCCCCAGGCAGACCCCCTCACCTCGGTCACGTCCACAAACTTGGGGTCCCCGAGCAGCGTCCTCTTGGCGTAGGCGAAGCGGAAGGCCTCCACGATGCGGTGGTAGGTCAGGCCCTTCCGCTCGGGCGTCGCCACGCTCGCCGGCGAGAAGTTGTACCCTGGGGGGGGCGGGGGGCAGTGCCGGGCGGGCGTTGGTGGCCTCGGGGGCCCTCGGACAGGGCCGCTGGGCGCCGGGTGCACGCACACCCCCGCTGGGCGCCGAGGCCGAGGCCGCTGGGCGCCGGGTGCACGCACACCCCCGGAGCCGCCTGGGGGACCCCAGCAGCCGGCCCGCGTGGCTCAGGCGCTGAGCGTGGACCTAGGAACCAGGTCAGGTTTCGATTCCGGTCAAGGGCACAGGCCTGGGTGGCGGGCTCCATCCCCAGTAGGGGGTATGCAGGAGGCAGCTGATCGATGACTCTCTCTCATCATGGATCTCTCTCTCTCTCTCTCTCCCTCTCTCCCTTCCTCTCTGAAATCATTAAAAAATGGATAGAGCGTTGGTCTGTAGACTGAAAGGTCCGGGTTGGATTCCGGTCAAGGGCATGTACCTTGGTTGCGGGCACATCCCCAGTAGGGGGTGTGCAAGAAGCAGCTGATTGATGATTCTCTCTCATCGATGTTTCTAACTCTCTATCCCTCTCTCTTCCTCTCTGTAAAAAATCAATAAAATATATTTAAAAAAATAATATATATATATATATATGTATTTAAAATCACCAGGCCCTGCCGGGTTCGGTGCAGTGGACAGAGTGTCGGGCTGCGGGCCGAGGGCCAGGCTCAGTTCTGGCCCCGGGCACCTGCCTCGGTGTCTGGCTCTCCCGCCGGGCCCGGCCGGGCTCACTCACCCTTGAGGATGTTGAGGATGAGGGCCAGCACGGGCCCGCTGAGGGGGGCGCTGGGCACGTACAGCCGGCGGTCCCCCAGGTGGATGCTCAGCGGCTCCTCGATCAGCTCCGCCCGGTACTCGTTCAGGTCCTGGGCGGTCAGGATGCCCCCTGCGGGGAGGCGCAGCTCCAGCGGGGGGACCCGGAGCAGGCTGTGCGGGGTGTGTGTGTGTGTGTGTGTGTGTGCTCCCTCCCCCTCCACACTGCCCCCGCCCCCCCCCCCCCCATGGCCCTCTGGGGGATGTAAAACCGCCTCTCCAGGCCTCAGCCGGTCCCGCCATCAGGAAAACCCTTCCTCTCTCTGCCTGTAATGTGCACTCTCACCCGGAGCTCAGGCACCGCCTCCTCCAGGGAGGCCCCCGGGCCTGCACTTCCTCGCCTCCTCGGCCCCGGCTCACGCCCCCACCCTCCGGGGGCCCGCTGGGAGAGCGCTCCCTCCTGAGCCGCACCATCTCTCTCCGCTCCGACCTCCCGGGAGCTGATGCTCCACGGCCGGCCACCCTCCCCTGCCAGGAGGTCCCTGAGGGCCCAGTGCCCAGCCCAGACCTGAGGACCCCGGCCCCCGGCCCCCGGCCCCGGCCCCGGCCCGGGCTCCTCCCCCTCCACGAAGCCCCCGCCCCGCCCGCCCAGGGGGACTCACCGGCCGCCTGGACGTCCCGCACGATCTGGGCGGTGAGGCTCCCGTTGTAGAAGGCGCCGGCGCCCTCGGCGGCCAGCGTGGCGTAGGTGTCGGCCAGCCGGGGCATGGTCACCGTGTCTCCCTCCCGCAGCACCCGGCCGGCCCGGCAGAACACCTCGCTGGGGCAGAGCGGCTCTGTGAGGCCGGGGTGCAGGCCGGACCCCACCCCCCAACGCTCCCCGAATCCTCCCCACCCCCCACCCCCCACCGCCGCCAGCCACACAGCCTGGGACACCAGAGCCGGGACAGCGGCTCCCGCCCACGCCCAGGGCTCACCCTCCTGGCCAGCCCGGCCGCCCCGTGTCCCCTGCCACTCGGGGGGCACCAGGCTCAGAGGGGTCCCCGTGCGGGATCGGCGGCCCCTCTCCTCCCGCCCCCCCCGGACGGACGTACCACAGGGCCGGGTCCCGCTCGATGGCCGCCCGGCTCCTCTGCAGGGCGGCCCCCAGGCCCTTGCCCACGCGGAAGCCGCGGCGGGCCAGCTGGATGCTGGGCTGGAAGAGGCGGGCCCAGGGCAGCCGGCCGTGCCGCCGGTGCGCCAGCTCGTAGCCGCGGAGCTCGCCGGGGACGGCCACCGACAGCCCCCCTGCGAGGCGAGAGGGGGCGGCGCGGTCGGTCCCAGGCCAGGGGCGTGGGGGCCTCGTCCGGGCACCGGCCCAGGGGGACTGGGAGGCTCCCACGCCCACTCCCGAGGGCCAGCTCTGAGGACGGACCTGTCCCTTGGGAAAAGGCTGTGAACCAGGAGGTCACGGGTTCGATTCCCGGTCAGGGCACAGGCCCGGGTGGCGGGCTCCATCCCCATGGGGGGCGTGCAGGAGGCAGCCGGTCTGTGATTCTCTCTCCTCATGGATGTTTCCATTGCTCTCTCCCTCTCCCTTCCTCTCAGAAATCAATAAAGTTATATATATATTTTTTAGCCCTCACCGGTGTTGCTCAGTGGATAGAGCATCGGCCTGCGGACTCAAGGGTCCCGGGTTCGATTCCGGTCAAGGGCATGGACCTTGGTTGGGCACATCCCCAGTGAGGGGTGTGCAGGAGGCAGCTGGTTGATGTTTCTATCTCTCTCTCTCTCCCTTCCTCTCTGTAAAAAAATCAATAAAAAAATATATATATATATTTTTTTAATTGATGTCAGAGAGAGGATGGGTGGGAGAGGGAGGAGAGAGAGAGGTTCATGGTGTGTCCGGTGATTCTTGTTCGTGTCCTGCCCGGGGATCAAACTCACAACCTCGGCCCACGGGGACGGCTCTCACCCATCGAGCTGCCTCGGTGACGACGGTCTGGCCCAGCCCTTCCGGGGGGTGAGAGGGCGGGAAGGGAGGGGGTGGGCAGGAGGGCACAGAGCTGCCCAGGGGACGGCACCCTCCGGCCCGCGCCCGCCTCACCTGCCTGCGCCTGCTCCGAGCTGTTGAACATGCCGGCCCAGGCCTTGGCGGGGGCCACCTCCCGGGCGTTGATGACCTCGGCCTTCCCTGGAGGGAGACCAGAAGGCCGCGGGCAGCTGGGACGCCGGCCCCTCCCCCTGCCTGAGCCCGGCGGTCCCCCCCCCTGGGGCTGCCCCCTCCCCGGCTGTGCCCCCCCACCGTCCCCTGCCCGGCCCGGCCCGGCCGCCCGCGGGCTCACAGGTGGCGCTGTCGTAGATGGTGAGGAACAGGCCGCCGGGCTGCCCCCCCCCCGGCTGTGCCCGCCCCCCCGGCTGTGCCCCCCGCCCGGCCCGGCCGCCCGCGGGCTCACGGGTGGCGCTGTCGTAGATGGTGAGGAACAGGCCGCCGCCGATGCCCATGCTGTGGGCGTTCATGAGCCCCACGCACAGCAGGGCCGCGATGGCGGCGTCCACCGCCGAGCCGCCCTCCCGCAGCGCGTCCCTGCGGGGGGGGGGGGGGGGAGTGAGAACTGGGGACCCCCTCCCGCCCTCCACCCCAGGGGGCCTGCTGAGGAGGAGAGCAGTCAGTCTGCAGGGGTTCATTTAAACGTAACTCTAAAACTGATGGGATTATTATAGCTTCATCTCTTCCAAACAAATGTACATAACTTTTATTTTTTATTTTTAACCGGTTTATTTATAACCGGTTTCGGCAACAAGTGTACATAACTTTTAAATACATATATATATATATATAATTTTTAAAATATATATATTTCGTTGATTTTTTATTTTAAAAATATATATATTTCGTTTATTTTTCACAGAGAGTTAAGGAGAGGGACAGAGAGCTAGAAACATCGATGGCCGATGCTCTATCCACTGAGCCAAACCAGCTTGGCTAAATATATATATTTTTATTGATTTCAGAGAGGAAGGGAGATATAGATAAGATGATAGATAGATAGATAGATAGATAGATAGATAGACAAACAGATAGATACATCAAGGGAGAGAGAGAATCGTGGATCAGCTGCCTCCTACACGCCCCCCACTGGGGATTGAGCCTGCAGCCCAGGCCTGTGCCTGACTGGGCACCAGATCGGCCACCGCCTGGTGCCTGGGGTAAAGTTCAGCTAACTGAGCCACACCGGCCGGACTACGTAACTTTTATAATTTTTTTTTAAAGTATTCCTTTCCATTAGTAATCATGCTTTCTGTGTGAGTCTTTCAGTGGGAACTGATCTTTGTATAAAACCTGAGGTCAGCCAAAACCGGTGTGGCTCAGTGGATAGAGCATCGGCCTGCGGACTGAAGGGTCTCAGGTTCGATTCCGGTCAGGGACATGGACCTTGGTTGTGGGCACATGCCCAGTGGGGGGTGTGCAGGAGGCAGCTGATCGATGATTCTCTCTCATCGATGTTTCTAACTCTCTATCCCTCCCCCTTCCTCTCTGTAAAAAATCAATAAAATATGTTTTTAAAAAAACCCTGAGATTGGGGTAGAAAATTGTATGGAACAGCAGAGTTTATCCCAAGACAGACACCCCAGCACCGAGAGGAGGCCCCGGCTGGGAGCCCCGGGTCCCGCTCCGGGTTAGCGCCCCCGTCCCCCGGGGCTGCTGAGCAGGTCCAGGAGGAAGGCCCTCGCCCAGGCCATGCCCGCGGCCGCCCTCCCGCCGGCGCCCGCCCTGCCCCTCACCTCCCGATCTCCGAGCAGGGCTGGGCGTCCGCGGCCACGGCGGCCCTGGGGTACACGTGGCTGGGCGGCTGGGAGGCGGCGGGCAGCCAGAGGCTCAGGCTGATGATGACCAGGATCAGCACGATGGCCGCCAGGACCAGCACCACATAGCGCTTCTTCATGGCTCTGCGGGCACGGGGGGGGGGGGGGGGTGTCAGGGGGCAGGGCGGGGGGTCAGGGGGCAGGGCGGGGGGGTCAGGGGGCAGGGCGGGGGAGTCAGGGGGCAGGGCAGGGGGGTCAGGGGGCAGGGCGGGGGGTCAGGGGGCAGGGCGGGGGAGTCAGGGGGCAGGGCGGGGGAGTCAGAGGGCAGGGCGGGGGGTCAGGGGGCAGGGCAGGGGGGTCAGGGGGCAGGGACGGGGACCGTGCCTGCCTGCCCTGGGCCATCCCCTCCCCCCCCACTCCCACCCCCTCCACAGCCCAGCATCCAGCCTGAGACACATCCCTGTGTCTCCCGCCCGCCCGCCTGCCTGCCGCCCAGAACACGTGCCTGCAACCCGGGCCTGTGCCCTGACCGGGAATCGAACCCTGACCTCCGGGTTCATAGGTCGACGCTCAGCCCTGGAGCCACGCGGGCCGGGTGAGCCCACTTAATCTTCACCACACACACCCCTCGCAGGTGCCTGTCCCTCCCACGGGACCCCCCCCACCTTCGCTCGGCGCCACCACCTGGTCACAGGACACGCTCACCACCAACCCCCGGCCTGGGGGGTCTGGGGGCTCCCGGGAGGGGTCCTGCTGGGTAGAGACGGGGTTCTTACTGGGATGGCGCCCTGTAGCTCAGCCGGGAGGATATGGGGCGTCAGAGATGCGACAGGAGCTCCCGGCAGAGAGAACGGCCTGACCCAGCCCTCGCCGGTGTGGCTCAGTGGGTAGAGCGTCGGCCTGCGGAATGAAGGGTCCCAGGTCCGATTCCAATCAAAGGCACATGGATTCCAGTAAAGGGCAATCTCTCATCACGGATGTCTCTCTCTCTCCCTCTCCCTCTCCCTTCCTCTTTGGAATCAATAAAACGAAAAATAAATAATCAGGCAGCACGGCTTCTGGCCGGACTCGATGCAGCCCCTCCCACCAGCACCTCCTGCCCCGCCCTCTGAAAAGCTGTCAGCAGGCTCTCTCCCCGGTGCCAACCAGGCCCTGCCCCTGCCGGCGCCCTCAGGGGACAGCTCCTGCAGCCAGGCCTGACTGACAGCCTCTGGCACACCCTGGCCCTGGCAGGGAGGCTGCACGGGGTCAGGGCTCGGGTCGGCAGGGGAGCGGCTGTGCGGGGGTCTGCCCACCTCGGGGGCTGGGCTGGCACCCCGGCGCGGGTTCGGGGCACAGAACTTTCCCGTCCCACGTGGCAGAGATGGGCAGGCCTGGGCAGGGCGGGGGCTCATCCACCGGGTGGGCCGTGCTGGGCACCTTGGGGGCACGGCCTCGTGGCTCCTGGGCTTGGGCTCTCAGCTCAGACGCCCCTCAGGGCCCTCCTCTCTCCCCTGGCCCCAAGGTCCCACACTCTGCCTCCCCTGTCCATCGTCCGTCTGTGCACCCACCCACCCCGGGCCCCGTGGGCTCCCTGAGGGGCAGGGCACGCAGGAGCGTGCGGAGGGAGGTGGCACGTCCCTCCTCCCTCGGACAGCGGGAGGCCTGGCTGGGCCTCCCCCGCCCCTCCCGCCATCCCCGCAGGGGTCCAGCTTCCCGAAGGCGCCCCGCTGGGGGCCTGGCTTCCGCTCCCACTCCCCCCCCCCTCCACGTCTCTCACGGATTCACTAAAGCCCCGACCGGTGTGCTCACTGGATAGAGCCTCGGCCTGCGGACTGAAGGGTCCCGGGTTCGATTCCGGTCAAGGGCATGTACGTTGGTGGCGGGCACATACCCAGTGGGGGGTGTGCAGGAGGCAGCTGATGGATGTTTCTCTGTCATTGCTGTTTCTGACTCTCTCTCCCTCTCCCTTCCTCTCTGTAAAAAAATCAATAAAAAAAAATATATATTTTTTTTTTTAAAAAAAGATTCACCGGACCACGCCCAGGCCCAGACCCGGGCTCCCACTCACAGCAGCATCAGGAGGGGAAACCAAGGCCAGAGAGGGGACCGGGCACAGAACCTGGCCCCAAACCCCAGCCCAGCCCGGCCAGTGTGGCTCAGTGGTTGAGCGTTGACTTATGAACCAGGAGGTCAGGGCGTGGGCCCGACCCCCAGTGTAGGGAGGAGGCAGCCGATCCATGACTCTTTGATGTTTCTATCTCTCTCTCCCTCTCCCTTCCTCTCTGACATCAATGAGGTTTTAAAATAAAATAAAATAACCCAGTCCAGCTCCTGACAACCCTGGGGGGCTTACCTGAGGCCGGGGGTGCCAGGGGGCACAGGGGGCACGGGGGTCCGGACAGCCTGGCTCCGGGGGCCAGCGCTGGGCCGGGGGGCCGGGCGGCAGCGGCAGGCGGTCTGTCTGCCTGGGAAAGGCTGGGCTCTGGCGCAGCTGCCTTCCGGCTCCCGGGGGAGGACCGAGGGCCACGGCCACGGCCACGCCTGCCCCCCGCCCGCAGCGCTGCTCAGGGGCCTCGGAGCCGGACCTGAGACCCGGGCCGGCAGCTCCCGGAGGAGCCGAGGCCGAGACACCGGCGGGACTGGCTCACCGCGTCCCGGAGGAGGCAGGAGGCCGCCCGGAGCCCGTGTCGGATCCTCCCGATGGGCAGTCCACCAGAGCCCCTCGAGGGAGGCCCAGGTGGGTCCCCCTGGCCAGCCCTGGCTCTGGGCAGAGGACCTGACCCCCAGGGTCAGGGTCACACCTGGTGCCCCAGAGCGGGTCCCAGGGCCTCCCCACAACCCACAGCCCTCAGCCAGATGCCCAGGGGGCCTCAAAAACACGGCCTGGGGCCTGGCCGGTGTGGCTCAGCGATTGAGCATCCACCTAGGAACCAGGAGGTCAGAGTTTGAGTCCCCGTCAGGGCACAGGCCCGGGTGGCAGGCTCCATCCCCAAGAGGCAGTGTGGGGTGTGCAGGAGGCAGCCGATCCATGATCCTCTCTTATCATTGATGTTTCTCTTTCTCTCCCTCCCCCTCTCGTTTCCTCTCTGACATCAATAAAAATATTTTTTCAAACAAACTTGGCCTGGGGCCCCGGCCCAGTCCCCCCACCTCCCCGGGAGTGTGCTCACCTCGGCCCCAGGAACCACCTGCGCAGCCTGGAAAGGCAGGGCCCACAGAGGCCGGAGCTGGTCCAAGGTCAGCGAGCCCAGCAGCGCAGGCCTGGCCACGCCCACCTGCCCCGAGGTGCCGAGTGTCCCTGCCCAGCCCCCCCAAAGGCCCGAAGTCAGGAGCCGCTCTGGACCGGCCCTGGGGACCTTGGACCCGACTCCCCACCCCCCAGGCCCTTATCTGATCAGGACAAGGACTAGGATAAGGATCAGCCACTTCCTAGGCCGAGGCTCCCTGGCTCCCTGGCTCCCTGGCTCCCTGGCTCCCTGGCCAGGTGTCTAGACGGCCTGAGAGCCGCCAGAGGCCCCGTCCTGCAGGTTTGTGAGGACGCACAGGCTGAGCAGACGGGGCCGCCTGCCCCAGGTCACGCAGTCGGAGCGACCCTGGTCCTGGACCCGCAGCCCGGGCATTGCCCAGAGATGCCACAGCTGCCAACGGGCCTGGGCACCCCCCAGCTGCGGACCTGAGGGACCGGGAAGATGAACAGGGAAGGAGCCAAGGCCCAGGACCTGTGCCCGAGGGCTGGGCACAGCCAGGAACAGCCGGGCCCCGGGCCTGAGTGGCTGCCTTGCAGGGCCCGGGCCTGGAGGGGTGGGCAGGGGAGAGCCACAGGGCCCCGCCCGCCCTGAGCCTGCTCAGCGGTTTCCCCCTGCCCCGGGGGAGCCGGAGACACGGGGGAGCTGGCCCCATGAGCGGCAGCGGGAGGCGGCTAGAGAGGATGACTGAGTGGGCAGAGGAAGGCCCAGCCCCGAGGAACCCTGGGCACAGCGAGCTGGCAGCCTGGGCCAGGGCCCGGGAGCCGGACGGGAGAAGGGGCTCAGCAGAGGCACGGCATCCTGGGTGAGCGTCCCAGGCTGTGCTGCTTGGCCTCCCACCCCCTGCACGGAGCGGGGGCCGGGGGGGGGACCTTGAGCTGGAGGTCTCCGCCAGACCCCACACTCCCATCAGAGGCACAAAAAGGGGTGAGCTCCCCACCTCCCAAAACCTGCAGGCCTCACCCACCCAAGTCACCCACATGTTCTTTCTCAGAGGCTGTGGGGAGTTATATATAATATTGATGTCAGAGAGGAAGGGAGAGAGAGAGAACTAGAAACATCAGTGATGAGAGAGAATCATGGATCGGCTTCCTCCTGCATGCCCCCCCCTCCCCCACTGGGGGTCCAGCCTGCAACCCGGGCATGTGCCCTGACTGGGAATCGAACCCAGGACCCTTCAATCCACAGGCTGACATTCTATTCATTGAGCCACACTGGCCAAGGCGGGTGTTTTGTGTGTGCTTTTTTAAATTGATTTCAGAGAGAAGGGAGACAGGGGTAGAAGCATCAATGATGAGAGAGACTCATCGATCGGCTGCCTCCTGCGTGCCCCCTGGTGGCTGGGGATAGAGCCTGCAATCTGGGCCTGTGCCCTGACCAGGAATTGAACCGTGACCTCCTGGTTCATGGGTCGCTGCTCAGCCGCTGAGCCACATCGGCTGTGCCACCCAAGGACTCTCACTCTGCCAGGAGCGCCACCCGCTCCTGACACGTCGACTCACCCCCCGGGGAGCCGAGTCCAGGCTGAGCCGGGCGGGTTGGCGGGCGCGGCGGGGTGAGGAGAGGGCAGAGCAGCCAGCGCTGGCTTTTCTGTTAATCCCTCACCTTAGAGCCGGGGCTGTGTCATCCCAACCCCAGAGCCACGGGGTGAACACGGGGCCCAGCCCCGAGCCCATGCACAGGCAGGAAACAGAGGCTTAGGCAGGAGCGGCTTGGCAACCAGACGGCCCCCCCAGAGCCACATGCGCCCCC
Organism: Pipistrellus hanaki; assembly: GCF_964339955.1. Classification (NCBI taxonomy): domain Eukaryota; kingdom Metazoa; phylum Chordata; class Mammalia; order Chiroptera; family Vespertilionidae; genus Pipistrellus; species Pipistrellus hanaki. The sequence goes on from NC_140521.1 coordinate 1,450,546, forward strand.
AGCCGGGAGTCACCTACCTCCTCCGCCCTCGCTGCACCCCTGCCCGGGAGGCTGACCCGCCCGGCTCTCCCTCCCCGATGCCCACCCCCGGCCCCAGGCTGAGAATCAGACCCGTCCTCCAACCACTACCTGCCGGAAACCTGTTGCGATCTGCGAGAGGAGACCCCAAAAAGCGGGGGGCACCCCTGGAGCGGTGCCATGGCCCTTACACAACCGACCCCGCCCCACGCCCCCCGCAGCCCAGCCAGAGCCGCAGTGGGGTGAGCGGCGCCCCGAGAGCATGACCCCAGCTCCGCTCCAGACCTGACCTCCCCCCCACCCCCCCGCCGTGACCCCGGCCCCCCAGACGGCCGGAGCCCCCCAGCTGTTTCTCCATGGGGCACCCTTCCCCTCAATTCCCAGAAGTCCGCTTCCTGGGCTGTGGTTTCTTCAAAGCCTTTTCGGGGAAGCTAGGCAGCCCCACCCGACACCTACACCCACACCTGTGCAGAGGGGGCCCAGCCCAGCCCCTGTCCGAGCCTAGGGCCCCCCCCCACACACATACCTGCCCGCAGGAGCCCTGCCCTGACACCCCGAGGGGCAGCTTGCTCCCATCACCAGGGGCATGAGGTCGGGCAGAGCTGGGGCTGGACCCCGGGGCCCCAGACATTCCCAGGAGGCCCCAGCCCAAGCGTCTCCCCCACCAGGACATCCAGCAGCTCCGGGGGGGGGGGGGGTGTGCTCTGGGGGAACAGCACCCGGGTCCGGACGCCAGAGCCCACTCCATCCCAGCTCACCTGGTGCCAGGCTGGGCCTCCCGCCGCCCCGCACGGAACTGAGCCCCTGAGCCCGGAGCCCGGAGCCCAGTTGGGGCAGCTCCACCCCCCACCCCCCCACCCACCCCCGTGCTGGATGGGGAGGGTGAGAATTAAAGGCACAGGAGCCGCCCCAGGCGGGAGGAGGGCGGTGTGACCCTGGAGGCCGCTGGCCTGGCGGGCCCCACACCCTCCCCCAGACCCCAGGCTCCTGGGCCTCAGGAGCGCTGCGTGAGCAGAGGCAGGTCCCACCCGGGGTCCCCTGAAAGGAGGGAAGCTTCCCCCCAACTTACGCTGTCTGGAGAGGAGGTCGCACAGCACAGGGTGGAGCCAGTCGCCTGCACGGAGGGGTGGAGGGTGTATAAGCCTCTGGGACCCCCACCCCCAGGCCCCAGGGGCCTAAGGTTCTCTACTGAAATAGAGTGGCAATCATACTTTGGTAAAAACTGCTGTTTGAATTTTAACCCTGCTAAGTCTGGCCCCTGCATCTGATTAAAACACTGGGTACTCACCTCAGCTTCCAGGTGGAGGCCTGGAGGCTGAGGCAGTTTTCCCTTGCCTGGGACCAGGCCCATAGGAGAATGACTCCCAGACTCAGTAGCCTCAGGGATAGAAACTGTAGATAACCTTTAGGGTCTAACCACTGAGCTCTGCTTCTGTGTTATCGCTATCGCAAGTTAGGGCCACATTCCAATGTCCAGCAGGATGTGTCTGGGAACCGACCCTGCGGGCTGTCCCCAGTCTTTAGGATTTAGTCTTTAGGATTTAGAATTTAGAACAAAGGGGAATTCCTGTGGTTTGAACCTTTAAAAGGGACTGCCTACCCCTGAAACGGGGCAGTCGTGTGGAGACCACCTGCGTGTGGTGCTCTCCCGACTGTCCTGGCCAGTCAATAAATCCTTGCTTGCTTGGTTTTTTTAATTAATTAATCAGCCTCCGGTGGTCTTATTTTGAACCCAGGGTTCGACCCCACAACACGCTGTCTGCCAGAACTGCCCCCAGGAGCACAGCCCTGGCTCAGATTCATTCATTCATTCATTCATTCATTCATTCATCCATTCATCCATCCATCCATCCATTCACCCACCCGTCCGATCCTGGCCCGCCCAGACTCCTCTCTCAAGGAGCCCCCGGTCAGACGGTGGACGGAATCGTACGATCAGCCGAGAAGGAGGAGGACCCGAGGGCCCGAGGGAGGGGCAGACGTCCTGGGGGGGAGGGGGCATCCAGGCAGAGCTGGGGCTGCACCGGGGAGGCCAGGCCAGTGGGGGCGAGGGGTGGGGGGGAGGCACGGGACCTCCACACCCTCCCGAGGCGTCCGGGCCTCGAAGGACAGGCGCCTGGACTTTGAGAGCCGGCGAGGTGGTGCGGGTGTCACGGGGCGGGTCACCCATTAACGCCGCTCAGCTCAGCCCCATGACCCCGTGGGGCGGCCATCAGCTCCTCAGCCAACCGTGCGGGGGCAGGGCCCTTGGAGGAAGGGGTGCTGGCTGGCGGCTGGCCGAGCTGGGCTCTCCCCATCCTTGTTCCTTCTAGAGCTTTCCTGGGCCAAGCTGGGGCAGCCGTCAGGGCAGCGGGGGCCGGGGGGACCCCACCATCCTGTTGCCTTTCACCTTTCTTTTTTTTTTTTTTTTTAAATATATACGTGTGTTGATTTCAGAGAGGAAGGGAGAGAGAGAGAGAGAGAGAGAGAGAGAGAGAGAGAGAGAGAGAGAGAGAGAAACATCAATGAGGAGAGAGAATCATGGATCGGCTGCCTCCTGCACGCCTGCCCCTCATTGGGCGTTGAGCCCACAACCCGGGCCTGTGCCCTGATGGGGGACCCTCGGGGGACCTCCTGGTTGACAGGCTGATGCTCAGGCTGAGCCCCTCCGGCCGGGCCATTTCACCTATTCGCCCCCCTTCCCCCCCGGGCCGGGCAGCAGCCACCTGGAGAGCCCGGGCCGTGCCCAGGGGGCGGCTCCGGCTCTGCTCCCGTGGGCACCGCCCGTCTGCCCCAGAGGAAGGCCCGCTGCGGCCTCCGGGCCCATCCTGCCCGGACACGCCGGGATCTGCCCACCGCTCCGCCCGGGTGCTCCCGGCGCAGGGGAGCGGCACCCGGGAGGGCAGGGGTTTGGGTAAGCCAGCGGCAGGGCCGTGGCCGCGACCTGAGCGAGTGACATCCTGGTCACCGGACGCCTTGGGAGGGTGTGGAGGCCCCGTGGTTCCTCCAGGTGACGTCCTGCAGCCTGGCCCGCCGCACCGGCTGTCCGACCCCGGAGCCGCGTGGCTGAGCTCCAGGCGGTGCCCGCTGAGCCGGCGCCCCGGGCGGACCCGGTGGGGGAGCCTGACACCCTCCGGGTGCGGTCAGAGCCTCCCGGGGAGCCAGCCCGGCCAGCAGGTCCGACCGAGAGGCCACCTGCCTGCTCGGCCTCCAGCACCCGTTGGGCCAGGAGCCCCGGCCTGGCCCCGCACGTCCTGCGTCTCCCAGGACCTGGGAGACCCTGGGAGACGGACAGAACGAGGGGCTGTGGATCCAACATCCTGGCATCTCAGCTCTGAGACCCAGCATCTCCAACGTCCCGTCTCTGACCTCCGGTCCCCGGCACCCCGCCTCCCCCAGCTGCCCCAGGGGGAGCGCGCTGTCTCTAATGAGACCGGCTGGTTGGCTGGTGGCTCAGGGGTAGAGCGTTGACCTATGAACCAGGAGGTCAGGGTTCAATTCTTGGTCAGGACACAGGCCCGGGGTTCGGGCTCTATCCCCAGTGGGGGCGTGCAGGAGGCAGCCACTCAGTGATTCTCTCTCATCGTGGATGTTTCTCTATCTCTCTCTCTTCCCCTCTCCCTTCCTCTCGGAAATCAATAAAACATCAAAAAGGAAAAAAAAAGCCCTAGCCGGTTTGGCCCAGTGGATAGAACGACGGCCTGCAGACTAACGGGTCCCAGGTTCGATTCCGGTCAAGGGCATGGACCTTGGTTGTGGGCATGTTCCCGGCAGGGAGTGTGCAGGAGGCAGCTGGTCGATGTTTTTGACTCTCTATCCCTTTCCCTTCCTCTCTGTAAAAAACAATAAAATATATTAAAAAGAAAAAAAAAGGAAAAAAAAAATTCTTCCCTGGTCGTGCCTGTTGACTTCCTAGAATGCTCTGAGCGATTGCCAGTCGGCCTGTCTCTGCCGGAGGCCACAGATCAGAGGCCGGAGGCCGCCTGGGGAGACCTGGCCACCGCCTCCGGGCCGCGCAGACCACACGGGAGGGAGGGGGTGGTGGAGGGGCCGGGCGGCTGGTGATGGTGGTGGTGGCAGTGGTGGTGGTGGTGGTGGCAGTGGTGGTGGTGGTGGCGGCGGCGGTGGTGGTGGTGGTGGTGGTGGTGGCGGTGGTGGTGGTGGTGGTGGCGGCGGGGAGCAAGCTCCGGCCCACCCAGGCACTGGCAGGTCTCCCCGGGTGGAGGTCCCCATGCCCCCGGGGCCTGCCCAGCGCCTGGCGCCGCTCCGGGCTCCATCCTTTCAGCGCCCGCTTTGATGTGCGGCTGGCGGCTGGAGCGCGGCCAGGTGTGTGGGCCGCGGAGATGCCAGCCTGTTGGCACCTGGGAGCGGCCGGCTGCAGGCTGGGCTGGCACCAGGCGGACCCAGCCCACCTCCCGGGCTCAGAGGCGGACGGCAGGCACCTCGACCAAGGGCGGGGCCTGGCTCCTAAGGTCCCGGGGCTCAGACTGGACCCCAGCCCCCTAGGCCTGGGGGCTCCCCCTCCTGCCTCCGCGTTCTTTACTCTAATGATAGTGACGTCAGAGAGGAAGGGTTTGATTCTCTGCCTCCTGCACGCCCAGGAGGGAAGGAGAGAAGGAGAGGGAGAAGGAGAGGGAGATGGAAACATCCACGAGGAGAGAGAATCACGGACCGGCTGCCTCCTGGGGATCGAGCCTGCACCCCAGCCTGTGCCCTGACCGGGAATCGAACCTCTTGGTTCACGGGTCCACTCTCAGGCACTGCGCCAGAACGCCAGCAAGGAGGTTGCTGAGCCAATGCCTCGTCTGACCACCCCTGCCCCCCCCCCACACACACACCCCGGCTCACACACCTGGTGCCGACACAGCGTCCAACCTTATGGCTCCGACAGCCAGGCCTGCAGCCCCTGCGTCCTTCCTGGGGAGCAGCGCGGCGCTCACAGGTCATGAGAAGTCCCTGCCCACGGCGGGACCAGCGCAGGCAGCAGTTACCGCCTCACCCTGTCATCATCTGCCCGGGTGGGAGCTCCGGGGGCGGGGCAGAGGCGCAGACCTCACCCCGGCTCAGGAGACCACCGCGCCAGCCCCTCACTGTCATCGTTATCAGGTTCATTGTTAGCGTGGACCTTCCTGGACCCACCCCAGTGACGGAACCTGTGACCCCTGGCCCCCCAGCTGGGCTGGTTAGAGCCTCCATCCCGGGGGGCACATACAAGAACCAACCGGCCAACCATAAAATCGGCGCTTTTCTCTCTCCCTTCCTCCCTCTCTCAAACACCCAGAAAGAAACATCTTTTTTTTTTTTAACAGGAAATGTTTTTTTTGTTTCTTAAAAAATTTATATTTTATTGATTTTTTTACAGAGAGGAATAGAGAGTTAGAAATGCTGATGAGACAGAATCATCGACTAGCTGCCTCCTGCACACCCCCCACTGGGGATGTACCCACAACCAATGTACATGCCCTTGACTGGAATCGAACCTGGGACCTTTCAGTCCGCAGACCCGACGCTCTATCCACTGAGCCAAACCGGTTTCAGCTATTTTTTAGAAAAGAAATACCTCTATTCATTTCACCTTTTTTTTTTTTTAATTTCAGAGACAAGGGAGAAGGAGAGAGAGAGAAACATCCATGCTGAAAGAGAAGCATGGATTGGCTACCTCCTACTTGCCCACTACTGGGGGATTGAGCCCACAACCCGGGCCTGTGCCCTGATGGGGAATCGAACCCTCGACCCTTCCGTCTGCAGGCCGACGCTCTATCCACTGAGCCAGACCAGGTAGGGCCCTGGGGCCTGCTTCTTCGCAGTGGCTGCCAGGAGACTCGGTCCTCTGGCTTTCTGCTGAAGTATCAGCCCTGGGCTTGGGCCACTGCCCGCTCCCCCCCAATTCCCCCCCACCCCCGTGGGCAGAGAAGCCCGAAGGTAGGACAGGTCTCACTCGTTCTAGCCACAGCCCTGCCCCCACCTGCTGAGTCACCTTGGTTCCCTGTCACTCCAGCCCGGGCGGTGGCCAGGGGCTTGGGAAGCCAAAGGCTGCTTCTTACCTGGGGGGGCCGGGGGTGTCGCTCCCAGGGGGGCCTGGGGTCCGGCTGTCTTCCCTTCTCCCCCCGACTCTCGGGCTCCCCAACCTCTACCTCGCCGGCTGTCCAGTGCGTGGGGCCGCCCCGAGAGAGACCCGTTACATCAGCCCTGAGTGCTGAGGGCGAGTCACAGCCCCCGACCCACAGGGTCTCCACAGACTCTGCTCGGCTACCGGGAAGACTCGGGGAGCGGGGCTGGCTCGGGGAGCGGGCTGGTCCGTGGGGACGAGCGGAATAGGGAAACAGACGGACGGGAAACAGCCCAGCGGTTACAGCTCCTCGTAAACCTTATCTTCCCGGGAACCTCGGGGCCTCGCTGCTCCGCCTAGAGATAGCAGAGCCCCATTCCTGCCCCGCCACACCCAGGGACGGACCAGGTTACCGGAAGAAATCTTACGGGTTAACCGGAATAAGCCTTATCTCGAATCATCAGCCGTTCTATCGAGACCCTCTCCCGAGACCTTTAAAACCCCCTCCAACCTGCGCTGGCCAGTGTGGCTCAGTGGATAGAGCATCAGCCTGGGGATGGAAGGGTCTTGGGTTCGATTCCGGTCAAGGGCACGTGCCCAGGTTGTGGGCTCCATCCCCGGTAGGGGCGTGCAGGAGGCAGCCGATCCATGATTCTCTCTCATCCTGGATGTTTCTCTCTCTCCCTGTCCCTTCCTCTCTGAAATTAATTAAAATACATTTTAAAAAAACAACAACAGCCGTAACCTGTTTGGCTCAGTGGATAGAGCATCGGCCTGCAGACTGAAAGGTCCCGGGTTCGATTCAGGTCAAGGGCATGTACCTTGGTTGTGGGCACATGCCCAGTAGGGGGTGTGCAGGAGGCAGCTGATCCATGATTCTCTCTCATCGATGTTTCTAACTCTCTATCCCTCTCTCTTCCTCTCTGTAAAAATCAATAAAATATATTTAAAAATAAAAAATAAAAAAATAACAACAACAAAAAAGAAACCCTCAAACCCAAGGTCCCAGTGCACCTGCTCCCCCTCCCAGAAGCACCTCCCTGTGTCCCCGTCCCCCTCCCCTCCCCCCACAGCTGGCTGTCCCCTAAGCTCTAAGGGTCCCAGCAGACTTGCAACCAGGGGAGCCCCAGGCAGCGGCAGCTCATCCGGGGCTCCCCCCCCCCCCCCCGATGCTGTCCCCCAGGCCCCCTTGCTCTGACTCTCCAGTGACGCCCTTTGCCAGGTCCTCTGTCCTGGGCCCTCCTTGCTCCGGCTCTAAGCCTCTGTCCTCTCTAAGCCACCTGGGCCGCGTTGTGAAATCTTCCCCACACACTTAGAGTCCGGGACCCACACGCTGCCCGCAGCCTGGCTCGGGGCCAGGCCCCCTTTCGGGGAACCAGGGCCGGCCAGCAGCCTTCGGTCTCACACATACACACACACACACACACACACACACACACACACACGGACCAGGCAGGGAGGGAGAACGGGGGGCCCCCTCCCCAGGTTACCGCTCTGGCCCTGGAGGCTCCTGCCCACATCAGATTGGACCAGGAAGAATCCCCAAGAGCCAGCCCCACTAGGATCTGCGCCCAGACGCCCCCCTCCCCCCTCCCTCCCTCCCCCGCCCGCCACCTCGGTCTTCTCCGATTCGATCCGAGGTGACAGGGGCCAGGCCTGGCTCGCCCTCTGGAAGGATACGGTCAGCCTCTGGGAGCCATCCCGCTCTGGCTGCCGCCGCCGGAGTGAGGGGGAGGGAGCGGCATCTTACCGGGCTGCCAGCTCCGGACGGGGTCTGACAGGTCCCGGGCTCCGGCCCCTGTCGCCACCACGTCAGTGCGAGGCAGCGCCCGCTGGCCGGAGGGCAGGCAGGCGGGCAGGTTCGCCAGGGAGGAAACCTGCGGTGCCAAGGTGGCCCCAGGGAGACGCTGGCGCGAGGAGTGGGAGGGCAGGCCTCCGGGTCCAAGCGGCCGCTGCCAGGGGCGGGAGTGCCAAGGGGAGGAAGGCCCGGGAACAGGTCCAGCGGGGGTGCCGGGTCCAGGGGGTGTGGGTGTCGGGGTGTGAGGGGGCTCAGCCTGGGGAGACACAGCGCCCACCGCCCCGTGCCCAGACATGCCCCAGACACCCCGGGCAGCTGGTGCTTAACCCCCTGGAAGGAGCCTGGCTCTGCCCGCCTCTCGCCAGGTGCCTTGGGGTCCCCCTCACCTCCCCCGGCCTTGCCTGCACCTCCCCCCGGGCACACCGAGCTCGCCGGCTGCACATGCCCTGCGGGCTGTGGCAGTGGGGGCTGAGCCCGGTGCCCCGAGGCATGTGATGAGGCCGTACTCCTGCGGAGGGAGCCCGCCGGGAGGGGGACACACCTGGAGCGGGCAGGACCCCAGGGGCACCGAGGCTACCCCCCCTCACACTCTCCCGCTCCGGGGAGGAAACCCAAGGCCAGGGGCAGGGGCAGGTGCCCAGTGCCCGTGCCAGCCTGCCCGGGCCGGCTTAACGGTTAACCAGCACTCCGCACGCACCCCGTGAATCTCCCGGCTGGAGATCAGGGACCAGAGTCAGAGGGGACCCATGCCACCCTCGGCCCCAGCCAGGCAGGGAGGGCGGCCAATATTTGTCCCTGGAGGTAGGCGTGTCCCCGCGGGGCGCTGGGGGCAGACCCTACAATTGCTCCGGAGCATGCGGATTCCTGGGAGCGGGTCCTGGCACCGCCTGAGGCTGGCCGTGCCACCCCATTCCCCCGCCCGACTCCAAGCCCAGTGCTCTTTGCACCGCCCGTGGCCAGCGGGGTTCAGAGGCGCCAAGCGCCACCTCGTCCTGGCCGGGCTCTGCGACACCCCCCCCTCCCCCCGGCGGCGAGGACAGAGCTCCAGGGCCAGGCCTGGCGCGGGCGGGGGCTCTCCCCCCATGGACGGCCCCCCACCCCCGCCGGGCTCTGGCCCCGCAGCCAAGCGCTGCCTGGGACTCGCGCTCCCCGCCAGGCACGGCTCGGGCTGGGGGCGGGGCCTGAGCGATGGGGGCGGGGTTTGTGCGACAAGGGCGGGGCCTAGTGGAGGGGCGGGGCCTGTGGTGCAGGGGCGGAGCCCGAGCGTCGGGGGCGGGGTCTGGGCGGCAGGGGCGGGCCTAAGCGGTAAGGGGCGGGACCTGAGCTGTAGGGGGCGGGCCCTATCATCGGGGGCGGGGCCTAGGACCGGGGCGGGGCCTGAGCGGTAGGGGCGGGGCCCGATCGTCGGGGGCGGGGCCTATGGACTGGGGCCTCGCTCCCACGGTCCGGCCTCCCGCCTGCCCAGCGCCGGCCGCCCTGCAGCCTTGGGGGCGCGGCTGGACGGCGGTGCGGAGCCCAGGCGGACGCGGAGGCCACGGCGGCGGCGGCGGGGTGCGGGCCCTCGCCCTGGGAGCGCCGGGTGCGCTGGCTCCGCGAGGTCCGGTCCACGCTCCGCGGCGGCGGCAGCAGCGCGCCCAGCAGCTGCTGCGCCTCCAGCGCCAGGGAGACAGGGCGCGGGCCCGCCCGAGCTGGAGGCCAGGGAGGGGCCGGGCAGCGGGCAGCGGGCCTGGAGGGGCCCCGAGGCAGGGCTGCCCCGGACGGGCGCGCAGGCCGAGTGGTTCCGAGGGGAGGGGGCCCCTGGCTGCAGGGGTGGGTGACGGAGAAGGAGGGAGGGCGGGCAGCCGGTTGGGGTGACTGTGAGGGTGGAGGAGAGGGCAGGGGTGTCCCTGCCTCTGAGGTCAGAGGTCAGCTGTGTGTTGAGGGGGCTGGGCGCCAGGAGCTAAGAGCCCAGGTCCAGGCCTTGGCAGGGAAGGAGGGGGGCTGGGAGGAGACCCCCGAGGGCATTTGTATTGAGGGCGATGGAGAGCCCTCAGCGCCCCCTCCTCCAGGGCGAGGGGGGCACTGGGCCCCAGGAAGTTAGAGCCAGCGGTCAGTGGTCAGCGACGCCTGCCTGCCACATCACCCAGGCAGCCCGGGCAGGGCACCCAGCACCCTTCCTCCTAGGGCAGCTCACGCCCCCTGCGTGCACCCCCGCACCTGCACCTCACCCACCGCTGGACTGGCTAGGGCTCGGCCCCACACACACTGGGAGCCTGAGTCCCAGATCCCAAGCCCAGTTGCCCTAGCCCTGGGTTCCGGTCCCACATCAGCACCAGGCAGGCCACCTGCCTCTCTGCCCACATCCCCGCCCCTGTCCCCTGCCCCCTGCTGGGAGCGGACATCAGCCCCGCACGTGGCGATGGAGGCGGGAGCCGAGGCTTGGGGCACCGTGGTGAGCCTAGGGCAGCCTGGGCACCGGCCAAGGCCACGCCCAGCCTCCCGCCTCCCAGCCCCGCCTCTCCTGCCGCACTCCTCTCGGGCAGGCTGGAAAGGAGCGCCTGGCCCTTTAAGAGGAGCTGTCCAGACCAGCAGAGCAGGCTGCGGTCTGGGGCCCTGTCTGGGTCAGTCCAGGCTCACGGGCCACCCTCCCTCCCCCGGTTCACGTTCTGGGATGCGATGGCAGAGCCTCGGCGGTGACTCAGCCACACCCTCCAGAGGCACAGAGTCCCACCTGGGAGGGCACCTGGAGCCCAGGCCCCCTGGGCATTCTGGGAAACCAGCCGGGTGGCCCCCTCGTGTCCAAGGTTGGGGTGAGGTCAGAGAGGGGCCTGTGCCCCATGACCCACCGGGGCTCGGCAGCTGTGGCCTCGGGGGGCACCCTGGCCCCTCCTCCCCTGCGCCCTGGGCTGGGGGCCGGGAATGGGGGGGACCCACATGGGCTCTGAGGGCCCCTCCTACCTGCGCCTGCCCATCAGCTTGTCCCCCTGTCCTCTCAGCGGACCCGCTAATGGAAGGCTTAGCGCTAAGGGTCCTGGGTTCGATTCCGGTCGGGGCCCCGTGTGGATAACGGAGGCCGGGGCCTGGACGGCAGGGTCTGTGCAGGGATGAGAGACTTGGAGAGGAAATGAGGAGCAGGTGGGCCCGGGAGGGCAGGTGCCAGGCCCTGAGAAGATGCCTGGACCGGAGGAGAGCCGCCCTCCCCCCCTCAGGCGCCCCTCTTAGGGGGTCCCCTTGGGACCAGGGCTCACAGCCTCCCACAGCGCCGAGCGCCACACGCAAGCCCTCCTCCTGGTGAGTGGCATGTGGCATCTGCACACCCCTCACCCCACACACCCCTCACCCCCCCTGCACCCCGTCTTCCCAGAACCCGCTCTGACGGCATCTGCAGGCACCGGCCCTGAGCAGAGAAGGTGCCGGGCTCCTGACAGCCTGTGGCCGCCCCCACCCCTCCCTCCGTCACAGCGAGTCCCGGGGAGACAGGGCACCCGCCCCGAGCCCTGCCGGCTCCAGAGCCCCACATCTCCGCGCAGGGACCCCCAGGAGCCCGCACAGGGACCCCGGGGCTTGCAGCCGCCGTGTGCGCCCGCTGGGACAGACCTGAGAGCACACGCCGGCAGGAGCGTGCCCGGCGCCCTGGGAGGCAGGCGCCCTGCTTCCTGCCCAGGCCGGCCTCTGCAGAGGGGCCCCGGGGGAGGGGGAGCGAAGGGGGTCCTGTGCCCCCGTCACCCTCCCGGCGGGGCAGCCGGCCCCCGGCCCGCGGGCGCGGCCTCGATGGAGAGGGAGAGGGAGAGGCGAGCTGACCTGGCGGCTCCCAGTCTCTGGGGGGCGTCGGGGAGCGGGGTCCGGGAGGGCTGGTCCTGCCTCCCCCGGGACAGCCCCGGGCAGGGGAGCGCGGCGGTGGGCCGCCGGCCGGCTGATAGCCCGAGACGCTGGCCCGGGGCCGAGGACCGGGAACAAGGGCCCATTGTCCGGGCTTCTCCCGCCGGGCACTGCGGGCCCCACACCAGCCTGCTCAGCGCCTGCGGCAGCCTCCCGGGCGGGGTGCCAGGCGGAGCCGGCCGGGGTGGGCAGGGGAGCCCGGTGGGCAGCGCGGGGGGCCGTGACCGATGGCTGTGCCCTCCCACACGCCCGGATCCCCAGGGCCCCGAGGAGGGGGGACGCGGCCTCACCTCACAGCACGGTCCCCCCCGCTCAGCACTGGCTCCTCCACCACCTCACCCTCACGAGGGGCCAGCCTGCCCCCCACGAAGGCCCCGAGCTGGTAAGGGGAGGCCAGCATGCGCCCCTCACGCCCCGCAGGGTCCCTCCCCGGGCTGAGGGGGAGAGGAGGGGGGCTGGCCCTGGGGGAGCACCTGACCCCCCGCCCTGGGGCCCCCTCCATCTGCATCGTGGTCCCGAGCCCGGAGGCCAGTCCGGCCGAGGGCAGCAGGCACTCCCCACGCCACGCTGCCCGCTCCGTCTGACCCGCTGTTCCCGCCCGGGCCTCCCTCTCTGGCCTGGACCATGCGGACCTCAGCAGGTGTCAACTGAATCACGATGGACTGTGAGGGAGGCCTTCTGGGTGGTTCCATCTTACTGGGAAGGAAACTGAGGCAAAGCGGCTTGCCCGAGGCCAACCCCTGCCCCTCCCTCCCCCCCATTTTCCTGCGTCCCTCCGGGAATTCCGTGCCGGGCACTCACAGCTGGCTTCGCAGCCGCGGACACTCCTGTCAATCCCTCCATCACCGCCCAAGGACAGGCACCGGGACCCAGAGGCCCGGGACACAGCCCTGGGGCTCGGCGGCTGCCGGACCAGGGTTCGAGCCAGGCCTGCTGCCCCGGGGGCTCGCCCCCGCCTGGCTCCTGTACGGGCCTGGCGGTGCTCCCAGCACTGGGGATGGGGTGACGGAGGCCCCTCAGACCCCCAGGGGTCCGGCACTCAGCCTGGGGTCGAGGGATGGAGGAGAAGGGGCTCAGCAGAGGCTGGCCGGCCCGAGAGGAGGCCCCGCACGCTGTGCAGACCCCCTAACAAAGGTGGTGCTCCACCCTACCTCCCCACCCCCGCTCAGCCTTCCCGCCTCGTGGACCCCCTGCTGCGGGGTGGGGAGACGGGGGTGGAGGGGTGGGAGGCAAGCGCTCAGGGAGCCTGCCCGTCCTAAAGGGGGGGACCCACCCAGCCGGCCTGGCTCAGGGGTTGAGGGTCGACCGATGAACCAGGAGGTCAGGGTTCGATTCCCGGTCAGGACACATGCCCGCGTGGGGGGCTCGAACCCAGTGGGGGATGTGCGGGAGGCAGCCAGTCCATGATCCTCTCCCATCATGGATGCTTCTATCTCCCTCTCCCTTCCTCTCTGACATCAATAAAAGTATTTTTTTTTTTTTAAAAAGGGAGGGACCACGCCCACACGGACACCCAGGTGTGGGCGGGGGGTGGGGGGGCGGGGCGAGAGGCCTCGAACCCGGGCAGGGCTTGGGCCGGGCTGGGCGGGGGCAGAGCTCAGAGCGGGGCCCACAGCCAGCTGGTGCCTCAGCCCGGGCTGCTGCCAGGAGGCTCATCTCCCCCTGCGCCCAGCGCTGCCCTGACCCCCACCTCCCCGTCCCCTCCCTCTGGGGACCCCAGGGGCGTGCCTGGGGGAGGTGCGCATGGGCAGCATGGGGCACTCGGGGCGGCAGTCCTCGGCGGCCTGCTCCCAGCAGAGGGCTCCCTTCCCCACGGGACCATCGGGCAGGCTCCGGCCGGGAAGCCGAAAGCCCTCGGACCCCTCGCCCGCCCGCCCGGGGGAGAGCTGGAGTCTGGCGATGAGGTGCCGGGCAGGGAGGAAGGTGGGGATGTGCAAGGGAACAGACCGGGGCGAGCGATGCCGGTGGCTGAGGCCAGGAGGGCAGGTCGGGGGCAGAGGGACCCCCGGAGGAGGAGACCCTGCAGCGGAGGGCAGCCCCGTGGGCCAGGGAGAAGGCGGGGGTCCTGGGCCCGTGCACCTGGCCCCAGCTCTGACACGGACTCCATAGCGTCCTCGGCGGCTGGGGGACGGCAGCCTCGGGGGCGGAGGAGATGCCGGGGGGTGGGCACAGGGGGTGCTGGTCCCGGGACCAGGCGGGGGCAGTGAGGAGCAGGTGCTCCCCCTTCCGTGCTGCCCGGCCGGCCCCAGGTCAGGCCCCGGGTCCCAGGAGCCCCGATCGGAGGGGGTGAAGGGGGTGAAGCTCCTGTCAGCCCCGCTCTGCTCCTGCCCCGTGGGCCCTGCCGGCCCCCCTCCATGCCTCGGTCTGTCCTCTCTCCTGGGGTCCGCCCAGGCCACCCAGCCCAGTGGCTCGGGGGCCACAGCAGCATCTCAGTGTCTGCACCCCGAGACATGGGGCTGAGGCTCCCCGGGGCAGGGCAAAGCCAGGGGGGAGGAGGAGGGCCGGTGGCCAGGAGGGGAATGGGGAACTGCCCCGGGCCAGGCAGGCTGATAAACCTGATGCCACCCAGGCGGCCGGTGCCTCCTGCTGGAGCGACGCCAAGCTCCCTGCGGCCTTCCCCTCGGCCCCCCTCCATCCCTGCCCACCGCCGGCCCCGATTCGGCCCACGAACCTGAGTGCCCCTCGGCGAGGCTCCCGGGGATGGTGCGAGACCGGGCTGGTGTCCCGGGCGGGCGGGCGGGCGGCGCTGGGAGAAGCCAGGCGGCCGCAGCTGGTCTCAATCTCCCCGCCTCTTGGACGGAACAGCGCACTGGAGCCGGAGCGGCCCCAGCCCCAGGCCAGAGGGCTGGCCTCGCCGCCCGCAGGTGCCCGCAGCCCCTCAGGGCCTCGCCCTGCCCCCTCCTCTGCAGGCAGGGACCCGGGGAGGGGGGCTGTGGCTCTACCTGGCAGGCAGAGAGCGACCTCCGGGGGGCTCAGCCCGCGGTCCAGACGGAGGGGGCGGCAGGTTGGCCTCCCTCGGGCCAGTCCTGCCCCGGCCGGGCGTCCAGGCAGCTGGGTGTCCAGCAGCCAGGCGTCCAGGCAGCCGGGCCACGTCGCCTGCCACCCGCCAGAGGTGTGGTCCCCTCGAGGCAGGTCCCTCGTCTTGGGAACTCCCCAGTTGCACCAAGCCTCCCTGGATGGAGTGAGGATGACATCGGGTTTGGAAAGTACCCCCCCCCCCCTGCGTGGGGGAACAGGCCTTGGCGGGGTCGGAGGGCCTCCGCCCGGGGATCCCGGGGTGAGGGCAGGAGCCCAGACCTTCGGGGCAAGGCGGGGCCTGTTCGGACGGCCTCGGGAGAGGCGATGTGACTTGTCCAAGGTCAAGGTCTGGAACTTGAGGAGCTGGGATGGGGCCAGCTGCCGGCTGCAGTCTGCCATGCCTCCCCCGTGTGATGGCCTCTCCCAGCCGCCTGACCCCGCAGTCCCCGGGCTCCTGAGCAAGCCCCTTCCCAGGAGGCCGCTCCCCGTGGCGGCGGGAGACCACCAGGAGGGCCTCGGTGGCCTAGCAGACCTCCGCCGTGCTGCCCCTGGGCAGAGACCGCTCAGGACCTCCCTGGCCTCAGTCTCCTTGCATGCAGAATGGGCGCGAGGGGAACAGCCAGGATGCGGGCTCTGCCCTCTCCCAGGATCGAAGGGACGAATGAGGAATGGCCTTGGGAGCATGGACGTGGCTCAGTGGTTGAGCGTCAACCCAGGAACCAAGGGGTCACTGGTTTGATTCCCCCTCAGGGCACCTGCCCAGGTTTCAAGCTCGACCCCCAGTGTGGGGCGTGCAGGAGGCAGCCAATCCATGATTCTCTCTCATGGATGTTCCTATCTCTCACTCTTTCTCCCTTCCTCTCTGAAATCAATAAAAATATATTTGAAATGAAATCAATAGCCCTAACTGGTTGGCTCAGTGGATAGAGCATCAGCCTGCGGACTGAAGGGTCCCGGGTTCGATTCTGGTCAAGGGCATGTACCGTGGTTGCAGGCACATCCCCAGTGGGGGGTGTGCAGGAGGCAGCTGATTGATGTTTCTCTCTCATCGATGTTTCTCTCTATCCCTCTCCCTTCCTCTCTGTAAAAATCAATAAAATATATTTAAAACATAAAAAATGAAATCATTTAAAAATATTTTTAAAATATATATTTGAAATATTTTTTTTTCCAGGTACTGAATTCTAGATATTTATTTTTTATTTCAGAGAGGAAGGGAGAGGGAAGGAGATAGAAACATCAATGATGAGAATCATGGATCACTGCCTCCTACATGCCCCCTAATGGGGATCGAGCCCACAACCCAGGCATGTGCCCTTGACCAGAATCAAACCTGGACTCTTCAGTCCGCAGGCCAATGCTCTATCCACCTAGCCAAACCGGTTAGGGCTAGAAAGTTACTTTTTAACCAATAATTTAAAGATGTTGCTTCACTGCCTTCGAGCTTGCATTATTCTCAGGGAGACACGCCATCCTTATCTTTGTTTCTTTGATGATAACATTTTTTTCTCTAGCTCCAGCTTCTTTTTTCTCTTCACCACTAGTTCTGAGCTATGCTTTTTCTACTTGAGAGTTCATTTAGCTTCTTGGGTCTGCGGGTTTATAGTTTTCATCAAATTTGGAAAGTTTCGGGTCCCTATTTCTTCGAATAATTTTTCTGTACCCCCGATTGCCTCTCTTGTGGGAACTCCAGTGACCCATGTACGAGGTCCCTTGAAGTTGTCCCATAGCTTTCCTTCTCCGGATTCTTTTTTTCTTGTTTCATTTTTTAAAATATATATATACTTTATTGATTTTTACAGAGAGGAAGGGAGAGGGATAGGAAGAAATATTGAAGAGAGAGAAACATTAATCAGCTGCCTCCTGCACTCCTCCCCACTGGGGATGTGACCACAACCAAGGTAAATGCCCTTGACCAGAATTGAACCTGGGACCCTTCAGTCTGCAGGCCGACGCTCTATCCACTGAGCAAAACCAGCTTTGGCATCTTGTTTCATTTTAGACAGTTTCTATAGCCATGCCTTGAAGTTCACTCGCCTCTTCTGTGATGTCTACTCTGCTGCAAATCAGCTATAGAAGTGTAGTGGGAAGGTTTTCCTCTTTTCCTCCTCCCCACCTCCTCCTCTCTCTTTAAATCTTCCATCTCACTCCCTCACTTTCTGAATCCATAAACGGTCACAATGTTTTGATGTCCTTTCATGCTAATTCTAGCATCTGCGCCAGTTTAAAATCTGTTCTTGTTGCTCTCATCCTGGGCTGTGCTCCTTGCCTGCTGGGTCATCCCTGACTGGATGCCAGACGTGGTGGATTCCACCCCGCAGGGCGCCAGCTCCTTTTGTATTCTTACAAAGCTTTTTGAGCGTTGTTCTAGGATACGCTGGAAACTGGCCTGGAAATACTCTGATTCTTTCAAGTCTTATTTTCATGAATTGTTAGTCACGTCCGGAGCAGTCGAGGGCTAATTATGCCTCATTGATGAGGCAAGACTTTCCTGAATAGTTAGACAAGGGTGCCCCACGCAAATCTGAAAATGAAATGTATTAGATAAACACCGCCTTTATAATTACTCAACATGTGTGAACACATTTTTGGGACACCTTCTATTAATATTTTTTCCATTTAATTATTATTATTATTATTTTAATCCTCACCCAAGGATATTTGCCCATTGCTTTTTAGAGAGTGGAAGAGAGGAAAGACAGAGAAACATCAGTGTGACAGAAACATCGATTGGTTGGTTGGCTGTTGCATGAGCCCCAACCAGGGTCTGGGCCGGGGAGGAGTGGGCAACCCAGAATCGAACCCGGGACCCTTTGGTCTGCAGGCCGGCGTTCTATCCACTGAACCAAACCAGCTAGGGCAGTGGTTGACAAACTCATTAGTGAACAGAGCCAAATACCAACAATACAATGATTGACATTTCTTTGGAGAGCCAAATTTTTTAAACTTAACCTTCTTCTAACACCACTTCTTCAAAATAGACTCGCCCAGGCCGTGGTGTTTTGTGGAAGAGCCACACTCGAGGGGCCAAAGAGCCACATGTGGCTCAAAAGTCACAGTTTGTTGACCACAGAGCCAGGGCATACATTTAATTTTTATTTGTTCATTTTTATAAAGTTTTGACATCTTGGGGCCTAACCAAACCTGGAGAGACCGCCTCTCCCAGAGTTGGTTAATTCCTAAAAGATAGTAAACCAGGTGCCTGCAAGTGGGACATCCATATGCAAATGAACAAATCAAAGTCTGCGCCCAGCAGCCTTCCTGTGGCTCTCACACCCCAAGCCCCCCTTTTCCCTGCCCTAATGCAACCGGAGCTGGGTGCTGGGAACGAGGGACACCCCAAGGGCCAGACCCTCTGAATGCACTCAGAATGCCCAATCCTAAACTCGCTCCACACGGCCTGCCCTGCCTCCCCGCCCCCCCTCCTGCCACACCCTGTGTCCCAGGAGGCCTGCGTGGAATGGCCTGCTCCCTCCGAGTGGGAACTACAAGAATGAGCTGCTCCCGGGGCTGCCTCCGTGGCTGCGGCCTCCCCACCGCTCGTTAACACAGGGTCCCGGGGGGACGGAAAGAGCAGTCGGCCCACAGCCTGTCTGGCTGGGAAGGGGGACCTTTCCTGGCTCTGCTTGCTGCCCGGCCCGGCTCGCTCTCACCCTCCTCCGTGCCTGGCTCCCAGGGGTGGCTGGTTTCTGTGGGTGAAGAGAGAGTTCCTTGGGGAAGGCCTCTAACAAGGTGGCAGGATGGGCAGCCACACTCCAGGGCTGTAACTTCCCCACACGATTTAAAAAATATATATTCTTACCGATTTGATAGAGGAAGAAACATCAATGATGAGAGAGCACCTTGGATCGGCTGCCTCCTGTACGCCCCCTGGCACTGGGGATCCAGCCCGCAACCCTTGTGCCTTTGACTGGATTCGAACCTGGGACCTTTCAGTCGGCAGGCTGACGCTCTGAGCCAAGCCAGCTGGGACTGGAACTTTAGTAAAAGGCCTTTGCCTTCAGCCCCGCCCATTTTCTGTGCCCCCAGGTTAACATACCTTTGAAATGTCCTTTCAGGCCCTCCTTCACAGCACCCTTTTTTAAATCCTCACCCGAGGACGAGTTTTTATTGATTTTAGAGAGGAAGGGAGAAAGAGAGAAACACCAATTGGCTGCCTCCTTTACACACTCCATTGGGGATCAAACCTGCAACCCGGGCATGTGCCCTGACCAGGAGTTAAGCCGGGACCTTCTGGTTCACAGGTCGACACTCAGCCAGAGCCATGCCAGCTGGGCTAACCAATTCCACATTTTTTCCTGGGAACAGTTAATTAGAAGCAAAACCACCGTGAGAACCCCCTTCCCTTTTCCGGAACCAGGCAGGGTGATGACTAAGTCTCGCTGTGTAGACCGGGGCGGCTGGCATTCCTGCAAGCTCCCGGGCTGAACAGTGTCTGAAGCAGCTTTTCAGATTCTGGAAGCACCTCCCTGCCGAGGGTAACGGGTACTGTTCTCAGTCAAGTTTAACGTACGCAGGGACCACACACACACACACACACACACACACACACACACGCACACACTCAAGCCCAGGGCCTGGGGTCCGAACCACCCAGCTGGTGGCGGGGTGGCGCTTAGAATGCAGACTCCTGAGCCCCCCTAATCACCATTTCTAGGGGTGGGGCCCTGGAACTTTTTCATTTTTTGAAATCACTATTTTGAAAATCTTTGTTGAAAGTATTACATAGCCCCTCCCATCCCCTAGGCAGCTGCATATATGCAGACAAGTTTCATTGGCTGATCTCTCCCCACCCCCTCCCCTGCCTTCCCTGAGAGGTTGCAGTCTGTTCATGCTTCTGTTCCCGGGGGAATCATTTCTAACAGGATGCTCAGCTGACCACTGCTCCCACCCGCCACACTCATCATCCGGGCTCCAGGAGCCATAAACCCGTCTGCAGGTCAAGGCGACCAGCACCGGAGCCAAGTGGCTGACTGGCTGACGTGGGGGCTGGGGGCAGAACTCATTGACCCTTCAGGAAACTCAAGGAACAAGTTTTTCTGGCCAGAAACAATACACTAATTCGTGGTCAAATCTAAAACAAACTCCACCTGGGGAGCGTTAATCTGCGATGGCCCCACACCCAGGAGCCGCCCCTGGAGCCAGCAGGCGGGCGGCCGCTGTCGGAGGAGCCTCAGCGGCTGTCCAGGGGCCTGAAGCCTTCCTCCGTGTGCCTGTGCACCTGACCGACCCACCCATGCTCGCTCCCTAAGGGGTGGTGGCCGATTTTAATTTATCGAGGAGAAAACCTCATTTGTTGGTTCACACATTTACTGGTTGATTCTTGGTGGTTTCCCCCGCTAGTTTTTTTGAGAGAGAAAGGGAGAAAGTGATGTGAGAGTGCAACATTGGTCAGCCGCCTCCTGCATGGCCCCCCACGGGGATGGGGCCTGGTGCTGAGATGGAACTGGCAACCTTTTGGTGTACAGGATGCTCCACCAAACAAGCTCCACCGGCCAGGGCTACTGGTTGATTCTTG
This sequence comes from Pipistrellus hanaki, assembly GCF_964339955.1. NCBI lineage: Eukaryota > Metazoa > Chordata > Mammalia > Chiroptera > Vespertilionidae > Pipistrellus > Pipistrellus hanaki. The sequence continues at coordinate 1,470,784 of NC_140521.1, forward strand.
CGTGTGCCCCGACCACGGATCGAACTCCCCCTGAATGTATAAAGACCACACTCGAACCCGGCGGTCACCAACCTTTCAGACCACCCGTTGGCGCCGGCCGCGCTCACCAGCTGAGCCAGGGTGCTCCTTCGGGGTTTCCATTACAGGAACAATAAACGGGCTGTTGCCTCCTGACGATGAGACAGAGCTGATGCGAAAGTGGCTCCGCTGCCAGCTGCACAGATGTGCTGGGCTGTCCGCCTCTTCCCAGCAGCTTTCCTGCTGCTCATCCTTTCCCGAACCTTTCAGCACCCGACGTCTGCCGCCGCGCCCCGGGTTCCGGGTCTCGGTCTGTGTTGTGCTTTGCCTCCCCTCCCCTCTCTACCTCTGCAACAGCGAACGCTGTGGTTGTGCCAATCAATGCGCAGAAGCTCTGATAATCGCCTAAGCTGTCCCCACAAACCTGGTTACAAAGCCAGGCTGGAGCCACAGATGTGGTCACTACAGTTGTTTGGATTGCCTTTGAACATGAGACTGCTTTGGCCAAGTGCGAGGCCACCAGGGTCTCCAGGCTCAGAGGTCAGAGCACTGGACCGTGTCAAGGGCCAGGACCTCGCAGGCGGCGCTTTTCAAGCTGAACTGATGACGTTCCCGTAAAGGTGGCCTGAACACAGCCCCGCGCAGCGCCTGTGTCTGAGATAAAATGAGACGGTCTGTGCGTGTGCGAGGGCTTAGCCGCCAGCTGGCCGGGAGCAGCACTTTGAACGCTTATCGAGAACTGAGCGCTTCAAAGTGCTGGCCCGGGCCCAGGAGGACTCCCAGGGTGTCACAGCCCAACCTGCTGCCAGAGCACACAGCCCAGCCAACTCCACAACGAACACAGAGCCCGTACTTTCACAAAAAGGAAAAGAGCCACATTTATTTAGTTGAACATTTCTCCTGATCTAAAAAGGAAGATGTCAAAAGAACAGCTAGGACCATACACCACACACACTCCACCGAACCAGATGACTGAGAAGAGCAAGGGCAAAGTTCTGAGCCGCAGAGCTTTATCTTCGCTTCTGGAAGATGTTCCCGCGCCCCATCCCGCGTCCTCTTCCTCTCGCGGCCACTAGGAGGGGGGGAGAGGAAGTCCGGTCAGCACGGTCAGCGAGCGCGCGCACCAGACCCGCCTGCAGCCAGCACGCTCCCTACAGGGGCTGCCGCAGGGCGCCGCGGGCAGGGGCTGCTGGGGGAGGAGCCTGAGAGCCACATCAGGCGAACTCCCAGGGCCGGCCCAGCGCGGTAATGAGACAGGACAGGTGCCCTGAATTCACACCGACATTTGGGAAGAAAGACGGTTAAACATTAACATCTGTTAAATCTGGTGAGGGGTTTATCATCCTTGAGCGATCCTGAGTGTGTGAGTTGTCTTACAACAGCGGCACAGAAAACAAAGCCACACAAAGGGGCAGGAGATGTGGTTCTGTGACTGGTCTAGGGGATCAGGCTCCAGGGACGGAGAACACTCTGACGGCTGCTGACCGGAGCCGCACCCTCCCCGCTTACAGGGCTGGAGCTGCCCTGCAGGGAGAGGGGAGCCACCTGGGAACCAGCACATGCTCACAGCACCAGGCCAGGGCCGGGGAAAGGCGCAGGTGGCCCGGGAGCTCACTGCCAAACGGCCCTGCTCAGAGCCACCGGCCCCGCCTTCTGCTGGAGATGGCGCAGCCACAGTGATAAGGATAAGGTGAGGGCCCCTTACCCCTCACAGGTGGGCCCCAAAGTTCTGGTAAAAGGGCAGCGGCGGGTGTGGAGATGGCTGATGTGGGGAGCACCTACCTTGGGCCTTGAGAATAGCAGCCTTGCCCCGGCCGGCCCCCGAGCCTTGGTTTTTGTTTTTCATGCTCTTCAGCATGGGCGCGTTCTTCAGCATGTCAGGCAGGATCAGAAAGCGGATCTTGCTCCCCCGGATGTACACCTGCTCCAGCTGGGCCACGCGGCCGTCCCTGTACGTGACGGTGATGTTGGACATCTGCAAGAGAACCAAGGCGCTCAGCAGGCAGACGACATCCGGGCCATCGCACTCATCTGAGTCCGAACAGTTTCCAGGGCGCAACCACTGTCCCTGTTACACCCTCAGGGCTCCAGGCCCAACGCCCCAGCTCCTTAGCAAAGTCCCAGGTTTAAGTGCTTGCCGCCTGTTCCTGCCTTGGAGAACACGCTCACCTCTGGGGCCACAAAGGTGGTGGTCAGACACCTGAGAACACGGACCTGGCCAAGGTTCGCAGCACCAGCCCCTCCTGTGACTCCGCCGAAGACAGAGCCCAGCCCCCCACCTGTCAGGGAGGTAACCTAGGCTAAGTCTCCTGGCACCCGGGGCCTCAGTTCCCTCACCTACAAAGCGAGGGAAAATACCACATAACAAAGCCGACGGCCGCTGAACACCTGCCCACGCCCCAGGAGGTCGCACACCCTGTACGATCTGTCCCGCCACCATCCCCACTAGAGGCGGGAAGGCACAGCCAGCAGAGGCAGAGATTCTCTAGTCCCCTGCCTGAGCCCACACTGCCCCCGTGTGGCCTGCTGGGGTGTGAACCAGGCCCCTGACTAAATCCACTCTGACACCAGACTTCACATACTTCCTAAGACTGTTATGTCTAAATGTTTTCCTATTGCCCGGCACATGACAGAGCCTCAGGAAATGACAGCTAAAGTGTCATTAATGTCCCCGTTGACATTAAAGGGGAAAAAGTCTACTTTGGGGGCTAGGCTGCCACGTCACTTGTCCTTCAGCATAAACTGGTGCATCTCATTCCTCTTGTCACAACCTCCCCAACCCGTTTTGCAGATCCCTGACAGAGGCTGTTGTGTAAGACAAAAAGACGTAAAGGAGTTCTCACACAGTCCATGTTCTGGCCGAAGCGGGAGGGCCCAGCACATCTGAGTCCTATTAGAACCCAAAGGGCCGCTCTCGCCCTCACGCTCCGGGAGCCAGCGGAAACGCGCGGCGGTGCAGGGCCGCAGGGCACCGCCTCACCCTCACTGCTTGTTAACCAGCCGGGGCGCATTCCCGGGAGAGCTCGGTTTATGGAAGCGGCAGGAACACCCAGCTTGCTCAACTTTCCCAACAACCACAACGAGACACAGCTGCTCGGCGGCCGGCTCCGGGGAGCGGCGGTTTGGAGGGCGGATCTCGCACAGCGGTCCCCACGGCTCCCATGGCCCCAACAACTACAGGGAAACTTGGGAAATAAGCGACTCCTAGGCTTTACACGGCGCCCTCTGAGGAGCACAGTGACACCTCATGCCCTCTGCTGTCCCGCCGGGACGTGGACCACCCTTTGTTCATCCAATTCACACCACACACTGCTCAGCTGCCAGGCCCTCAGCTGAGGGCCTTATCAGACCAACTGTCCTGGTGTTCAGTAACCACGGTCTCAAAGCCATTCATAGAACGCTTGTTACAATATGTTAGAACTATTCTATTTTATCATTAGTTACTAGAGGCCCGATGCCTGAGCCAGAGGACTGGATCTAAGCTGGTGGTACCTCACCAAGGCAGAGGAGGCCAAGCCGCCAGGACCTACCGAGAGCCCACACACCCGCCCCCACGGCATCGCCGGGGCCTACCTCCCTGCCCCAGCGGGTCAACCTGCAGGAAGATGATGTCAACGACCCTGGGAAGCAACAAACGGTTAAGATCCCTGATCTGACCAGCTGCTGCAGCTCAGTGGCCAAGAGTCGACCTATGACTCAGAATTCACGGTCTGATTTTCCAGGTCAGAGCACAGACCCAGGTTGCAGGCTTGATCCCCAGTGTGGGGCATGCAGGAGGCAGCCGATCGATGATTCTCTCTCATCATGGATGTCTCTCTCCCTCTCTGAAATCAACAAGAACTAAAAATAAAAGTAAAAAATATATAGAAAACACCTGACCCACAGTATGACCTTGGGTAAGTCACTTTATCTCACTGACCTTCAGTTTCCTCACCTGGGAAACATGGACCATCACCATATATTAGATTTATAATGTGCAAGGTGCTGAGCTAACTGCTACAAACACACACAACTCATCTGACCGTCAGGACAGCCTGGGGTGGGGGTGCACCCCCGTGGCGGCCTGGGGAGTACTCTGCTGAGATCTCCCTTCCGAGGAAAGGTTTGTAAGGAGCACAGGGAGCTGACCACCTCCGGGTCCAGAGAGGCCACTCTCTCCAGCTGCAGCCAATGCCTGATGCCAGCAAGGGACCAGGGCCAGGCCACCAGGCCATTTCTGCCTCATGCCAGACTGCTTCAGTGTTTTTTCTTTTTAAATGTATTTACTGGTTACAGAGAGGAAGGGAGGGTGAGGGATAGAAACATCAATGGTGAGAATCGATTGGCTGCCTCCTGCAGCCCCTTACTGGGAATCAAGCCCGAAACCCGGGCATGTGCCCTGACCGGCAATTGAACCGCGACCTCCTAGGTCTACACTTGACCACTGAGCCATACTGGCGGGCTAGACTCTTCAGTCTTGGCGCCTGTATCACAGAGGACCAAAAATACCCCCCCCCCCCCATTTTACAGATGGGGAAACTGAGGTGATTAACATGCCTAAGGTAAGGTGACCAGACGTCCCGCTTTTGGTATTAATCTTTCCAAAAATCTGCACTTTTTTAAAACTCCGCGGGACGCGGGACAAATTGTTAAAAATCGGGACTGTCTCACCAAAAGCGAGACGTCTGGTCACCTTAGCCTGAGGTCACCTAAGATTCAAACCAAATCCTGTTTACAAAGTACAAGCTCTTAACCCACGTGATGTTAGCAAAAGCAAAACGGTGCCGGGGAAGGGCCCCCCCCAGGAAGCTGCTCGTTACCTGCAGGTGAGTCCCAGGGGAGCCCTCCACTCGTCCTCTCCCTACTGCGGGCCGACAAAACTCCCCACACCCACTCCCCCAAAGGCGGCTGCTCTGACCAAGGAGACTCACGCCCCAAGGAAGACGGCAAACAAATACAGGATGTGACTCGAGGTTCTGTTAACTGCAGAGCGCTACGCAAACCTGTGGAGGCACACGGAGAACGCCCACCCGGGGGCTCCAACGAGAGGGAGGTGCCACTTCTCCTAGGCGGGCCCGGACCACGGGAGAAAATGGTTGGAAACAAGGAACCAGAGGGTAAAGGTAACTCTCCCAGAATCCCATGGGGCTGATCCCTGCCCGCCCCGTGAACCTGCAGCACAGCCCCTCGCACACAGCAGATCACTGTTTCCCGGAACAGCGTGGAGAAGGCCTCCCGCCACCGCCCGTCTGTCCTCCAGGCCAGGGGCACGGGTGCCCGCCGGCCGGGAGGGCACGGGGTACCTGGCAGTTCATGTTGTCCTCGGCCTCGATGAGCTTCCCGCGGTACACCTCGCCCGTGTTGGTCTCGCACGTCACGATGTGGCCCTCGGCTTCGTGCAGGACCTTGATGGGCACGCCGATAGACATCTTGGCAGGAAGCGAGCTCTACGGCGAGACAGACAGGTCGGCTCGGCGTTCAGAGGCTGAGGAGGCAGCGCCCGTGCCTCCCTCGGGGTCCGACACCCCATCTCCCTCCCGGCTACCCTCTACCTCCAGCAAAGGACCAATCCTGCGTGTATAGGGGACGAGGGGGGTGAAACGCATGTATCTTCCAACGGATTCTCCGCCCACAGTTGTGGGTAACAAACACTCTTTCGGAAGGGAACCCGTGACATGGACCCGAGCTGCCAATACAGCCGCCGCTGTCTACACGCGGCTATTTAAATCAAACTTGAGAATGAAAGGAGGGATAAAACTCAGTCCCTCACTCACACGAGGCACATTTCAAGGGCTCAACAGCCACCTGTGGCTATATGGGACTGGGTGGCCAGATTATGATCTCTGAACGTATCATAATCTGGCCACTCGGTGTACTTCTCTTGAGCACCTCGTTTATTTGATATCAAAGATACTATAAATCGTGCACCTGATCAGTTTTCCCCTTTGCACTGACTGACAGAAAGCTCAGGGCAAATAGGTGGCTGATCGCCAGCAAAAGTCTAGAATACTTTTGGCACCCACTTGAGATACGAATACACCGAGCGGCCCGATTATTATGCGTTCAGAGATCATCATAATCTGGCCACTCAGTGTGTATGTGCAGTGTTGACCACTGCAGATAAAAACCCATGATGCAGGCATGTCCAGAAGAGGCTGTGCACTGAGTTCAAACCCTCCAATGCCTTCTGACCCCGCCCCCCTACCCCCCTGCATCATCCAGGCTGAAAAGCAAACAGCCGGGCACACCAACCTAACCATGTGCCATAAGCAGGAAACGCTCATCTTGGGAGGAAAAGACAGAATCACAGGGCAAGCGCCTGACGGCTAATGAGAAAGGGACAAGCGGATTTTTTATCTCTGAAATGAGTAACAGCGGAGGGCGGGAACTCATCCAGGGGCCAGTGCGGTTGGGAAAGACAACATTAGGAATTTTACCTGGAAGCGCGGAAGGAAGGAAGGAAGGAAGGAAGGAAAAAAGAAGCCAACAAACAGGCAACAGCCATTGCAAAAGGGAAACGGGTCAGAAGGAGAGACGCGATCAAACGCATGTGTCCGCGGGGAAGGCCCGAGGGCACCAGGGCCTGAAGGGGGATGGAGGCCCCGGAGCGAGGGCGCTGGAAAAGGATGCAGGGGGTCGAAGCCATGGGCCGGAAATGGCTTCCATACTCCGGCCTGCACTTCGAAGACCACCGGGGACAGAGAAAGCGAAGGGTGTGCGCTACATGGACACCCCTGCAGGCGCTCGGGAGGCGACGCTGATGCTCGGGCGGCCCGACTTCCCGCCCTCCTCCTCCCGGAGCCCCGCAGCGCCCGCGGCGGGGCCTCCTTCTCCTCCCCCGGCCGCTCCCGGGGGCCCCGCCTGCCCCTGGCCTCTCCTCACCGGCTCCGGCCTCCTCTTCCCTCCCGGTGCGGCGGCGGCGGCGGCGGCGACTCAGGAGACTGCGAAAGCGTGAGGCGAGCGAATGGCGGTCCCGCGCTCCCAGAATGCCGCGCGCTCCCCAAACGCCGCGCTGAGCCCGTCCCCTTCCGTTTCCTAGTGGCGCGCGCCGGCTGGGGAACGTGGGCTCTGGCACGATCGTTCCGGCCCCGGAACAGAGAGCTGATGATGGCGGGGGGCTGGGGGTGGGCTCCGGTGCCGCAGGAAATGTCGACCCTCAGGCCGGCCAGGGGACGGAGGATCGCGTTCCCAAGCACCCCGCACTAGGGGGCGGGCTGCGCTGGAGGCAGGGACCTGGGGCCTGGGCCCTCGGATATGGGCGGCGTGGGGTTAGATGGAAGGCTAGGATTTCCCCCCCTCCCCCAAGTCAATCTTTGGGGCGCCCTGAGCGAGAAGAGGTATTTCGCCGTACAGAAAGGGAAGCCGGAACAAAGAGGGAGGGGAGTCGTCCTTGAAGGGTCTTGAAATAGGGTTCACTCTCCTGGAGCCCGGCGCCATTTGGGGTAGGACCTAGCTGCGAGCCAATACGCGCTGAGCGCGAGGACTTCGGGGTGGGACTCACGACAGGGGCGGGCTTCCGGGCGGGGCTTAGAAAGGGGCGGGACTTCCGGTGAACGGCGCGGAGCAGGGCCCGCGCGTAGGCGGGAGGATGGGGAAGGGGTGGGGTCAGCAGAAGCCGAAGCTGCGAATGGTCGGGGCGGGCTTCGCCCTGGAGGCGGGCGCCTCTAGCAATGGGAGTCCGGAGCGGGGAAAGGGGGGCCCAGGGGAGAGGCGGGGCGTAGCGGAGGGGCGGAGTCCCCGGGTCCGAGGCCTGGAAGGGGCCGAGGCGGGGCCGGGGGCGGTGCAGCCGCCACCTCCCCTTCTCCCCTCCGCGTTGGCGGCGGCGGCGGCGACGGAGGAACCCGAAACACACCGGCCCCGCTCCCGCTCCCGCCGCAGCCGAAGCCGAAGCTGCAGCCGGCGCCAGGCTGGGGCCATGGGCGCCCCGCGCCGCCCGGGTCATGAGAACGGAGGCGGAGGCGGCGGGGCCGTCGCTGGAGCCCGGTTAGTGCCTCTCGAGGGCCCGGCCTCACCCCCCGGGGAACGCGGGGAGCCCGGTCCTAGCGCGGGGCAGGGTCTGACCTTGGGCCGCCCGTCGCCTCCCGGGGAGCGGTGGAGCTCGGAGCAAAACCCGGCCAGGCGTGCAGGCTGCTCTGCCCCCTCCGCCAGCCGCGGTCACGGGGGCATTCCTGGTCCTCGCAGGCTGGGGCCCCCCGCAGCTCTGATGGCGATCCTGGCGGCAGGGTTCCCCCCGGTTGTGAGGCAGGGGGACCCCCTCCCCACAAAGCGCAAAGTCCTGCTGGAGCCGCCTTGGGAGGTCCTGAGCCCGAGGCCTAGGAGCACCAGGAGCTGCTGAGAGCTGGGAGCCAGGCAGGCCCTCCCGCGGGCCTCAGCTCTGCACCCTGGGCTTCCTTCTGCCCCAGGGAGGCCTGGGGGCCTCAGGGGGCGGATTCTCTGCACCCTGGTTCTCGGGTGCCTCTCCAAGGAGCGAAGGGAAGAAGGAGCGACCTGCTCAGGGGGTACAGAAGCCTGAAGTGAGGGGCCAGCTCGTGGGAAGGTCAAGGGCACGGGGGACCTCCGTGACCCCCCCCCGCCCCGCCCCGCGCGTGGGGTCAGCATGGGGTCGGGGCTGATGCTGTTCTGGGATTTGCATCCTGCTCCTCTGGCTCACCTTCAGGGGGAGCGTCCCCTGGGCAGGCGCTGTGCCGAGCTGTGTACATTCAGTGCCTCCTTAATCCTCACAGTTACCCGGAGGCAGGTACCTTGTCGTTTTCACTTTCACAGACGAGCTGGCCGAGGCCTGGCTCAGTGCTCAGTGCTCCGGGCCAGGGAGCTGCTCTCCTGCGGGAGCCGGCAGGGCCTCCTAGGCGGCCCCCAGCCCTGGTGGGACAGCTGGCCGCGCTGTGGGCTCGGAAGGTCTCGCCTGCCCTTATCACCCCCCACAGGAGCCTCTCTGGGTCCCTGGGGGCGGACCTGCCGCTGCCAAGACTGGGACCGGCCACGTGGGGCCTCGGGGTCAGGGGGCCCCAAAGACCAGGGCAAGAAGAGAAGGGACAGCAGAGGCCAGAGCAGCTGTCCTGAGCACGGACAGACTCCACGCCCAACCGCAAAGGTGGCCCCGCCAGTCGGTGCCGGCGCCCAGCCCACCGAGCAAGGAGGGAGCCACGCCCAGGGCTGCAGTCTGGAAGCCTGGGCGGGGGGCAGTGGGCATTGCAGGGGCAGGTAGGCTCGGGGCGTCTCCAGGGGTAAGGCCTTTGGGGAAAACACCTTTCGCTCACCAAGCGCGTACGGCTGCCTGCTCTGGGCTGAGGGCTGGGAGAGGGCACATGCCCCTGTCCCCGCCTGCGGGTGAGGTACCGTCCGTCCATCCGTCCGTCCGGTGGGGATGCACCTCAGACACTCCGCACTGAGGGCTCCGGGAGGAAAAGGCCGGAGCTCTTGGACATTGGGAGATGGGAGACAGCACTCCAAACTGAGGGATGTACCAGAGCAGAGCCTGGGAAGTGAACAGCGTGGGAGTTTGAGGTCACAGGGAGGGGTTCACGCCACCCCGAGGGGCCAACACCCAGCACAGAGCCCCCTCCACGCAGCCCCCAGGGAATTATTTTAGAACTAGAGGCTCGGTTCACGAATTTCAGGGGTGGGGCCAGCTGGGAGGGGGAGTGAGGGGAGACCAGGGGCGGGACCAGTCGAGGGGTGGGGTCTCGGGGTTTGGCCAGCCAGCCCTGCCCCTGGTTGAACTCCCAGTTGGACTCCCAGTCGAGGGAGGGACAATTAGCATATTAGCCTTTTATTATATAGGGTATGAATCCTCGGACTCTTAGTCACTATAGTGTCCTTAGAGCCTAGCACACAATGGTAGGTGAGACCTTCTGAGGCCAATAAACAGATGTTTACTGAGTCACTAAGCATCAGACACCAGGCACCGGAATAACCGGTGAAGGAGATTAGCAAATCCTCTGCCCTCAGGAAGCTGAGGGTCTAGTGGAGACAGAGTAACTTTATTGTTGTGGTTGTTGTTTGGTTACTTTTTGCGGAGTGCTGTGAAGGGGGCCCCGTTCCCCCAAGAGCACGGTCAGAGCCTCTCGGGAGGAGACTGACCGGAAGGACAGCAAGGGAAAGAGAGTTCAGGACAGACAGAGCTGATGTGCAAAGGCCCGGGGCGGAGTGAAGCCGGATGGGTTTCCAGGGGAACGGGAACGGGGTGAGTGAAGGGAGAGGGCCACGGTGAGGCTGGTGGGGCTATGGTAAGGGGGGAGAACTTGGTTTTAAGAGCAGTGGGGAGCTCTGGCTTCTGTGTACAGAGGTGGGAGAGGCACTGGGGCTGGAACGTAGGGCAGAGGACCAGGACTGAGCCCCCAGACGGAAGCCATGGCAGCAGCAGCCGGCGGATGTGCGAAGGGGGTGAATGCAGGGCCAGCGGTGCCCTTCGGGAAGGAGGGGGTGAAGGCACGGCCCACTGGGGCTGGTGCATCAGGGCCCGTCCCGCTGCACGGGGGGCCGGGCTCAGGCAGCACCTGCGGGGCCTCCCGCACATTCTTGCCCCCAGCGCTCAGCTGTGCCACGCTGCCTTCCCTGTGCCCGCCCTGGGAGGGGAGGCGGAGGGAGGGAGACCAGACCCCGCAGCCATGGGGCAGCCACGGGGCCCCTGCCTCCTGGGAACGCACAGCAGCCCGGGCACAGGCAGGCGCCTGCGAGGCCCCCCGGGCACAGACGGGGTGAGCTGGGGCCTGGTGTGCGCGCAGATAAAGGAGGGCGCGGCCCGCCCGGGCTCCGGGAAGGCCCAGCCGTGATGGTACCTGTGCTGGGAGGACCCCTCCAGGCAAGGGGCCGGCAGGGCAGAAGGCAGGACGGGCTCCAGGGCTCACGAGGGGCCCTCCTGGGGGTGCCCGCGTGGGAGCCAGGCTCCGGCACCCGCTGGTTTTGCGTTTCGAGAGAGACCCAGAGCCGTCGAGCTGAGGAGGGTGCGGGCTGGGTGTCTGTGCTGAGCAGGTGCCGTGAGTCAGCAGCCCTGGCGCCGGCTGCGGAGGGAGGCACCTGGTTCTTAGACTGTGAACTTTGTCCGGATCATGGCACCCAGCAGGGGGCGCTCCGGAGGCCGGCGCCAGCTCGCCCCCGCCCCCCAGGGCCTCCGCACGTGCTGTCCCCTCTCTGACTTGTACTTCCGCTTTTTTAAAATTTCACCCAAGGATATATCTTTCATTGCTTTCTAGACAGAGTGGAAGGGAAGAGAAGGGGGCGGAGGGAGGGGGGAAGAGAAAGAGAAACATCGATTTGGTTGCCTCCCGCACGCACCCCTTCTGGGGCTGAGGTAAAGTGCCCTTGACCTCGAATCAAACCCGGGACCCTTCGGTCTGCAAGCCGACGCTCTGACCACTGAGCCGCCGGCCAGGACTGCCTTGTGCTTCTTGACTCTCCATTTTCTCGCCTCCTCTTCCCTGGGGCTTGCTGGGGTTGCTGCCTCCGGGACAGGGATCTGCCACTGCACCATCTCCAGTAAGCATGCTGGGCACTCATCGGGCCAAGCATGTCAAACTCAAAGGCTGCCACGGGCCAATAAACGAGGCAGGCGGGCCGCGAGTTTGACATGTTGGCACTGGGAAGTGCTTGTTGACGGAAGGACTGAATCAGACCAGAGCCCCCACTGTGGCATTGCCGGACTCCATCCAGCCAGAGGAAGGCAGTGCTCAGCCCTCCGCCAGCCGGTGGCCACGCTGGGGCCCCTTCACCCCTCCTGCCCGCCCCTGCCCGGCCAGGGCCTCCGGAGGGACCCCCAGCATAGCGTGCCCCAGGCACGCACTCCACGTGACATCCCTTCTCTCGACCGCCGTCTTCACCCCGTGGTGGCCCTGCGGGCTTTAAAGTCGGACAAACCTCCGGGGCCGCGTGAACGTGGACACCAGTGTGTCTAAGCGTCTTCCTGTGGCTGGCTTTTCGGAGCTCCCCGAAAAGAGGGCCTGGGGGGCCTGTGGGGCTGTGAGTGTACGTTGCGGGGGGCAGGCAGACAGGTCATGTCGTGAAGAAGTGACAGCCCTGGCCGGGTGGCTCAATGGAGCTTCGGCCCATACGCCAACAGGTTGTGGGTTCGATTCCCAGTCAGGGCACATACCACGTACAGGAGGCAACCGATCCATGTTTTTTTCTCTCTCTCTCAAATGAAAAACAAACATAAACCTCAGATGAGGATTAACAAACAAACAAAAAACAGCCAAGGTAGGAGATGGCTCAGTCACCTGGAGGCCAGGCCGGGGGGAGGTGTGCAGAGGCCTGGGCACAAGGCACCGCTGGCCGGGGAAGGGGCTGCTGGGGAGGCCTGGAGGACATGGGGGAGGGGGGAGGAGGAGAGGCTCTGGGGCAGCACAGGAGGCCCTGTCCTAAGCGATGTGGGAATCACCGCCGGGGGGGATGTGTGGGGCTGACCTGCCGGGACAGGTTTGTTCTGGGGAGACGCTCTGTGGTAAGGAGGGAGGGCTGGGAGGCGGAAGGCTGCAGCAGGACCCTGGGTCGCTCCGAGGGACACGGGCAGGAGCCGATGGCCGTGGCTCCCGGGCGGCAGTGGCAGTGCCGCGCCCGGATCTGTGACCGCCGTGTCTCCCTGCAGGGGACTTCGTGCAGCTGCCCGTGCCCATCATCCAGCAGCTCTACCACTGGGACTGCGGCCTGGCCTGCTCCAGGATGGTGCTGCGGTGAGTGGCGGGCCGAGGCCTCACCCTCACACCACGCGGGGCGGCCTGGGCGGGGTGCGCCGTCCGCGTGGCCCTCCGTGGTTGGGGCCTGTGGGAGGCTCAGTGCCATCTATACAAGCAAACGAGGGTGGACCGGCCTCCAGGGCTCCTCTCGGAATGCCCGGGGCGCGGGGTGCGAGGGGAGTGCTCGGGGCCCAGGGCCTCCCCGTTCCCAGCCCCCCGCTCCTGTGAGCCTGCGGGACCTCACTGGGACGGGCCATCGGAGCCTGGCGGGACCCTCGGCGTCACCTGCGCTGCCCCTCCCTCACCCCTCCTCCATCCGGGGAGTCCAGGCCGGAGAGGGTCCCACAAAAGTCGTCTCTGGCCCACGCTCAGAAAGCCAGTGGTGTGGTCCGCGCCCCTCAGCGCAGAGATGAGCTAGTGAGGTCAGAGCGGGCGTGACGTGCCCAGAGGCACAGCCCACAGCGATGCGAGAAGCAGGAGCGCGGAGTCCAGCGGTGGCCAGGCTGTGGGGGCGGGACATGAGGCCTCGAGACACAGGACGGAGCCCCCTGGGCTGGGCGTGGGAGCTCTGCCGGCCGACGGGCCGCAGGGGCGCCCCGGGGCGAGCCAGCCTCAGTGGCCGGTCCGCCCGCAGGTACCTGGGCCAGCTGGACGACGGTGAGTTCGAGTGCGCCCTGCAGGAGCTGCGGCTGACCCGCAGCATCTGGACCATCGACCTGGCGTACCTGATGCGCCGCTTCGGCGTGCGGCACCGCTTCTGCACGCAGACGCTGGGCGTGGACAAGGGCTACAAGAACCAGGTGAGCCCGCGACTCACCGCTGACCTCCTCCGCTCCCCCTCCTCTCCGAAACCAGTAAATATGCTTTAAAAGCAGCGGCAGCCTGCCTGCCAGCCTGGCTCAGTGGTTGAGCATTGAGGTTCGATTCCTGGTCAGGGCACAGGCCCGGGTGGTGAGCTCGATCCCCAGCGTGGGGCCGCCCATCAGTGATTCTCTGAGACTTGGCAGGCAGCGCCGCCGCTGGCCGCTTTGGCAAGCGCGCGGCTGCCGGTGGCCAGGCCATCGACCTTGTTCTTCCGGAACCTCCCGGGCCAGCAGCGGCTCCCGCGTCTGGCTTGGTCACCACGGCTGCGAGGCGGAGCCAGGGGCGTAGGAACAGGCACGATCGCCCCCTCCCCCGGGGCTCTGGCCCCTTAAGTCCCCGTGAAGCTAAGTGCGTCCATGGCCGCCCCTGGCGGAGCAGAGCGGAGCGGGGCTCAGACTCCTGCCCGTGCCCACCAGGGCTGGCTGACCCCCCTCGGGGCCGCTCTGCCCGCTGCCCGCCGGGGCAGAAGCTCCCTGCCCACACCGCCGGTGCCCCCTGCCCTCAGCCTGCCCCTCTCCGCAGTCCTTCTACAGGAAGCACTTCGACACGGAGGAGACGCGGGTCAACCAGCTGTTCGCACAGGCCCAGGCCTGCAAGGTGCTGGTGGAGAAACGGTGAGCCTCCGCCTCTGCACCTGTCACCGCAGCCTTGCCTGGGGGAGGGAGGCCTGGGGATGGGGTGAGAAAGGCCAGGGCGTGGGGAGTCAGGCAGACAGGGGTGTCCTGCCCGCGTGGCTGTGGGCACTGACTTATCCCCCGAGCCTTTGTGTTTTCCACATGAGAAGGGGACGGTGGGGGGGGCGGGTAGAGGGGGACACAGTCCAGCGAGGAGGGAGGCCTGGCTCCCAGCTCTCCCACATCTCCGTGACCTACCCGGGCTCCCCTTCTCGTCTGTACGGGGCAGAGGCTAGGCAGACCCTGGGAGGCCCTTGTCCAGATGTGAGCGCCGATTCCCACTCGCTGCAGGCTCAGCTCGGGCCTGTGGCTCAGGTCCCAGCGGCCCCTCCCAGACCGCTCTCCCCAGTCCCCGTCCTCTCCGTTCCTGTGCCCGTTATGGACGGGAGGTGGCCTGACCCCACCCCGTGAGGCCTGTTCTTGGGCACAGGCAGAGCCCCCCCTTGGCCTTGGGCTGACCTGGGCCCCAGTCACAAAGCGGGGAGCGCGGGGAGGGGGAGGAGCTGCCCCCGGGCGGGGTGGCGCGGTGAGGGGGCCCGGGGCCCGGGGCCCGCCGAGTGACCGCTCACCCCGCCCGCCCGCCAGCACGGTGAGCGTGCAGGACATCCAGGCGCACCTGGCGCAGGGCCACGTGGCCATCGTGCTGGTGAACTCGGGGGTGCTGCACTGCGAGCTGTGCTCCAGCCCCGTCAAGTACTGCTGCTTCGCCCCCCGCGGCCACCGCTGCTTCTGCCGTGCGCCCGGCTACCAGGGCCACTTCATCGTGCTGCGCGGCTACAGCCGGGCCACCGGCTCCATCTTCTACAACAACCCGGCCTACGCCGACCGTGAGTGCGACCGCGTGCATGGCCCTCACTCCCGCCCCTGGACCCTCACCTCCCTCCCGTCCAACCTGGGCAGGGGGCAGGGGCAGCTCCTGGGCCACAGTGGCAAGGGGGGCCTCTGGGTGGGAGACTTGTGTGCCAGGAGGGACGGGGAGGGGGCACGGCAGCTCCCCGGGTGCTGACCGCCCGGCTCCCCCCGGCAGGGATGTGCAGCACCAGCGTCAGCAACTTCGAGGAGGCCAGGACCAGCTACGGCACGGACGAGGACATCCTGTTTGTGTACGTGGACAGCTGACGGCGGGGCGGGCGCCAGGCCTGCCGACCCCGCCCAGGAGGCCCCGCCCCGCCCCGCCGACCCCGCCCAGGAGGCCCCGCCCCGCCGACCCCGCCCAGGAGGCCCCGCCCCGCCCAGCCGGGCCCGCCCAGGAGGCCCCGCCCCGCCGGGCCGCTCAGGAGGCCTCCCGCCCGGCTGCTGGGGCCGCAGCCCATGGGACAAAGCCCCAGGGGATTCTGGGAGGTCACAGCACACCTGATCACCTGATTCATGCACCAGTGGTGAGGGCTATCGTGCCACTCACCCCGCACACTGCTGGGTGCTGTAGACACCCCCAGAGCTGAGCGGAGCCCCCCAGCGCCCCAGCCTGACTCGGACTGCCCGGGGCACCCAGCTCCTGCAAGCCGCTCCGGGCCGGGGGAGCGGCCTGGGCCCGTCTCCCCTCGAGAGAGAGAGAGAGAGAGAGAGAGAGAGAGAGAGAGAGAGAGAGAGAGAGAGGTCGCTTGTCAGGACAGCGTGTGTGTGTGGAGCTGGCAGCTGCCCTGCCCTTCTCCCTGGGGGGCTGTGGAGCCCCAGTCCCATGGCTGGTGGCGCCTGGGAGGCTGAGCCTTGGGCAGAAAGGACTGCGCCCCCAGCCCTGCAGGTGCTGAGCTCTGGGCGGGCGGGCCTGGCTCAGCTCCTGCCGCTGGCCTGCTCCCCACAGCCGCCGTCCTCTGAGAACGGGGAGCCCCACGTCTCGCAGGGCTGGGTGCTGGCCCCCCCCCTCTGGTGTTCACGCCACGGCCTTTGGCACAGAACGCTGGCCCTCCCGCCGGGGTGAGAAGCGTGCCCGCCAGCTCACACGGCGCAGGTGGCGCGGGCAGAACTGTGGCCTTTCTTTCTTTCTTTGGGGGTGGGGGCGGGTCTTTGAGATTTACGTTTTCACTTCCGGGGTGAGACTCCCCTCGGGACGCTCACCGTGAGACTGCAGGTACTTGGAACACGGACACCTCTCCCCGGGCAGACGCCCGGTCAGCTCCGTCCCTCGAGAGGAACCCCGCTGTCTGCGCAGGGCCCTCGCCTGCAGGCGGAACCCGCTCGGTCTGGGAGCGTTTGCCCGGACACTGCGGTGAGCTGGGCTTGAACCCAGTGTGCACCTGGGAAATTAGGGAAGAGGATCCTGCCCAGAGGCCGGGGGCACACCCATCCCGAGGGGCTGCCTCTGGCGAGGGGGCAGAGGTACCTACGGCCCTGAGTCTTTGTCTCCCGGTGCCCAAGGCTGCTCCCCGCCCAGGACGGCACCTGCCCCACCCACCAGCTGCCCCTCCCCACTGGGCCCTGCGTTAGGGCTGGCAGACACACCAGCTTGCTCCTAGCACCAGCCGGGAGGGAGGTGCCGCCCTGGGGGTCGGCAGTGTGGTCTTCAGATGGTCTCTGTTGCCTTAGGGCTGCGTGGCCAGGCCCCGGGGCGCCAGGCTCCATGCCCAGGACGCCACGGGTGCTGCGTGAGGTGGGCGTCTCAGGAGGGTGTGGGGAAACTGGCGAGGACAGAGCATCCTGGGAAACGGGCAGTGCCACTCTCAGGGTGGCCGAGGGCGGGCGGGCGGGCGGGAGGCAGGGAGTGCTGGTGGGCGATGAGAGGGTGCTCGGTCCCTGGGTGTGGATGAGGGCTGCCCCCAGGCTCCGTCTTCCCAGGGAAGGTGGGGGGGGGGGAAGGGATGCGAACCATGTGCCATTGTGCGATGAGAAATCATGAAGATGGGCCGAGCAGAGGCCCGTCTGCCTACAGACCGACCCCCTGTCCACAGCTGGGCTCCAGCACAGCCCCAGCGCCAGGGACAGGTGGCTCTGTCCACTCCAGCCACGGGGGGACAAAGGGACCTTTTGCATTGCGGAGATTTTGTACACAAATCTATTTTGTCTGTAACGAGCCATTCTCAATAAACGTTTCTCACTGCAGCGTGGCTGCCCCCGGCCCCTTGGTGGTTCTGTCTCCGGGCGTCACGTGGGAGCCCGGGTCCCCGGCCTGCCATCCGGTGTCGCTGGGCCCGGGAACTGTGTCTACAACTGAGCGTGTCACACATGGTGCTGTCCTCCCCGCCAGGGGCCAGAGGGCCGTGCCCCTCAGGAGGGCCCGCACACGCTCCCAGGGCCCGTGGGTGTCCCTGTGTTTGCTCCCGGTGGGAGGTTAGGGTTTAGCATGTGCCCTTTCGCCCTGCGACGTCCCAGCTTGCACTGCGTAGGTGATGTTGCCTCCGCCAGTCTGAAGCCTCTGCCCCCGTGCTGACAGCAGCAGGACAGACAGACCCGCAGTGTGCAGTCTCCCCAGCAGCCACGGATCTGCTCCTCTGCCTCCCTCCGCCGCTGCCACCCCAGGAGGAGGCCTGGCACCTCCCCGGATCTGGGGGCAGAGGCAGCATGGCCTCCCTGGGCATCCTGCTTGGCCCTTTCAGATCGGCTCACCCGCAGGCCGGCACCCTCTGAGCAGGACCCAGCCACAGCAGCACCCGGAGCTGCCCAGCAAGCTGTGGCCACTCTGCCCAGTGGCCCCGTGAAGCCATGCCGTCGCCGTGCTGATGCCGGAGCCAGTGGCGCCTCCGGCAAAGGGCAGCAGATGCACCGAGGGGCCCTGGAGCTCCGGACGCCCTGTTCCCTGACGGTCACAGCTGTGCCCCCGGGGAAAGGCTTACCGCTGGGCTATGCAGCTGAGCACCTAACCGGAGAGCCTGGCTCGTGCGAGGAAAATGGTACCTCGGAGCCCGGCCGGCGTGCCGACCTAGGAACCGGAGGTCACGGTTAGATTCCCGGTCAGGTCACAGGCCCGGGTTGTGGACTCGATCCTCAGTGGGGGGCGTGCAGGAGGCAGCCAATCCATGACACTCACTCTCATCACTGATGTTTCTCTCCCTATCCTCTCTGAAATCAATTATATATATATAAAGGAAATGGTACTTTGGAGATTGGAGAACAGCTGGCTGGGCTCAGGCAACACCTCAGCCCCCCTCTTCCCATCCCCTCCAATACCTGGCCTGGCTCACCGATGGGCTAACTACACTGGAAGCTGGGCTAACTACGTACACGGGAAGCTGGGAAGCCACGGGTCCCTGGGTGGGTGCTGTTCACCTCAGCAGCTCCGCCCAGAGCCGAGACCGGTGAGTCTCCGTCAGTAGGTGGCGCTCGCGGGCAGCCTCGCAGCCCTGGCCAGGCCCCGCGGGGAAACGGGGGTGTTTTCACAGACCTTGGGCTGCAGCCGGTGGCCTCATTGTTTGGGTTGCGGGCCCCGTTTAGAAAACCTCAGGCCAGCAGATGGAAGACCCCCCCTCTTGGGCCCTCGGGCGGCGGAAACCAGTGTGGCTGCCACGGCCTGGCTGCAGGCTCTGTCCGATGCCCAGAGAGCCCGTTCGCTGCGGAGACCAACGGGACCAGGCTGCTCACTGCACCCCCTCCACCCCCCATTTCCACCTGGGTCCTTGTGCTGGGCCTGGGCACCCCCACTGTGGACCGAGCACAGCGGAGCACACTTCCTGCGCAGAGGGAACACACTTCCTGCGGCAGAGGCCAGCTCGTCCTTCACGAGGGCTTGCCGGATTGGTCCGGCCTGCCTGGCCGCCCTGAGGGCAGGGGTGAGGCTGGTACCGCAGGGCGGGCTCGCTGCGCCCTCTGAAGCGCTGTGTGCGAAACCGATTCCACGCACTGAGGCCAACGGATCTGATCCGGCCCAGGCCGGGCTGGTCAGGGGAGAGGTGACTCCTGGGGAAGCTGCCGGAAGCCCGGATGGTGTAGAAGCGAGGGGGGGGTGGTGTCCGGAGTCCCTGCTGTGGGTCTCTCGCATGTGTCACACGTGTGGGCTCAGACTGTACCCGTGGAGCCGCCTGGGGGACAGAGCTGGGGCTCCCTGTGGGGCAGGCGTGTTCTTGCAGCCTCCGTGGCAGAGACGGGTCTGCCTTGAGTGTTCAGGGGCCCAACTTCGTTCTTGTTCAAGATGGTTCTGGCTACTCGGGGTCCCCTGGGGCGCCATATGGATTTTGGGATCGTCTTTTCTATTTCTGTAAAGAACGCCATTGGCATTTGCTAGGGATCCCGCGGAATCTGTACGTTGCTTAGGGCGACAGCGACATCCATGAACACTGGCGGTCTTTCCATTTACTTCTATCCTCCTTTCGTTCTCTCCGAGAGATTGTCTAGTTCTCATTGTCCACGGCTTTTGCTTCCTTGGTTAATTCCTAAGTGTTTTATTCCTTCTGATGCTAGTGTAAGTGAGGCTGCTTTCTTAATCTCCTTTTCAGATGGTTTCCCGTTAGCGTATAGAAAGGCAGGTGGCCTTTGTGTGCTGACGCTGTATCCCGCCGTCCGGTGGGACTCACCGATGAGTTCTGGTCCCGCCGGGATCTGGTCCCGCCAGGGTCCAGCCAGAGAAGCAGAAACAGCAGACGGTGCATTGAGAGGTTTATTGCAAGGCACTGACTTGGGTCGCTATGGGGCTGCACAGAGAAATCGGACATTCAGAGAGACCGACGCCTCAGCAGGACTTTCTCGTCGGGGACTCTGTCACGGGGCCTTCTGGTGGCTGAATTGGGCGTCCAGGGCTATGGAAGGTCACCCCACTCGCCTGGTTAACAGTCACACCTACACAACACCTTCCCGGCAACGCCCGGGCCATGTCTGATGAAATAGCGAGACTGTAGCCGAACCGACCTGACCCGTACGATGGCCTCCGCCCGCCTGCCAGGGCCATCCGGGGACTCCGGACAGGCCTCACCCTCTCCCCCGGTGCACACACGCCCTCGCTGACCCTGCAGCAGCTGACAGTCTACACGGAGAAGTAGGGGACCTCGGGACGGGGCAGCCCATCTGTCTAGCTTCAGAGCAACCCGCACAGCCAGTGCCCGGGATAGGTGTACACAGAGGTCAAAGTCACAGACCAGAGAATTAACCAGGTTAAGGCACACAGTCCCATCCCCTCAGAAGGAAAGCTGTGCCCATTACGCAGTCACCCCTCATTCTGCCCTCACCACCGGGGCGTGTAAGGATCGGTGTGGACAGCGACGTTATCAGGGCCTCATCGAGAAGAATGGCTGCGGGCACAGGCGCCCTTTGGGACGGGCAGGGCTGAGGGCAGCTACTCTCGCACGACGTGGGGGCGGTAGTCGGGCTTGACGGCCTCCGCCAGCTCCCGCGCGTACATGTCGTATCTGCCCGTCATCTGCAAGCAAAGCGGGAGCCTCAGAGGTGCCCGTTATACGTGCCCTCGCACGCGCCACCAGCTCCCGCCACTAGAGGGCAGCAGGGGACAGGAATGCCTCCGCAGGACCATCGGGCTCAGGCTGTAAGAGACAACGGGCCTGACCTCCAGGCCTGGACTCCGGGGCTAAGGTGAAGATCCCCAATGCCAATGTGACTCACATCCCCCGGGCCCTCCTTCCCGTTCATCCAGGAGCTGTGACCCGCGTGAGGCCGAAGGGGGGACGGCCCTGTGGCCCTGCAGACCCCAGGGAGCAGCCCACAGCCAGGAGCGGGGGGGGGGGGGGGGGGGGGGGGGGGGGGCGTCCCGAGGGCCATGCCTCGTCTGTCTGCCGAGGTTCCGAGACCCAGGTCAGGCCAACGGGAGCCCTCGTCTGGCTGGACCCAGAGCCCTGCTCCCTCCTGGACACGTGGGCAGCCATTCAGGCATCACAGTGGCGCAGTCACTGGCACGTATGATCTGCCCACAAGTGGGTGCTGAGTCGGTGCAAACGCTGCCCGGCGCTGACTCAGCGATCTCCGTGTGTGCCGTGGTGACATGCTGCCCTCTGAGGGGCGGGAGGCAGCTACGTGCCTCTCCTGATCGCTGGGGGCACAGGTATTAGGTGTCCAGAGCCGCTCGGGGCACACACGTGAAGCCCCTCATGTTACACACGGAAGCACCAGGCCCGGGACAGCGGGGAGAGACTGCAGCGACCCAGCTCGGACGTGGCCAAGCCCGGCCTGGACTCCCTCTCTCTCCTCGGCCCGCTTCCCTCCCTGCCCAGGCCTGGACCGCGGGGCCCGGCCACGGCAGAGCCAGACGCACGCGCCCATCTGTGGAGGAGTAGCCCGTCCCTGCTAATCCCCGGCCAATTACATGAGATTAATTCATTTGCGGCGCCCGGAATCTGAATCCGATGAGGGTAGGTCTGTTGCCTGGGCCCCGTTTCACCGAGGCCTGCTCCGGGTGAACAAACAGCCCCCTCCCCCCCAGGCTGTCCCCCGGGCCACCCCCACCGGGCCTGCTCCGTGTGAACAAACAGCCCCCCTCCCCCCCAGGCTGTCCCCCAGGGCCACCCCCAGCTGGGGTGCTCAGGCTGGAGCAGGACGGGGGCCCAGGTGGGGACGCGGGGCCCACCTTGAAGTTCCAGACGTCGTTCACCTGCCGGCACAGGTTGAGGTTGAGCTCGGCCACCAGCAGCCCGTCCCGCGTGCGGGAGAGGCCGGGCGTGCGGCTGCTGTCCGGGGCGGCCACGTAGCTGGAGCCGTAGAAGTAGCCGAAGTCCTTGTGAGCTGGGAGGAGCGGGCAGCGCGTGAGCTTCCGGGCAGACAGCGGGCAGGCCCGTGGAGGGACCCCGGGCCCAGGGCCCACGCCCTCCCCAGCTCTGCCAACACCCAGGCCCAGGCCCTGCCCCTGCCCCACTGCGGCCTCGAGGGGGGGCTTTCCTGGAAACTAACCCGCGCGGCCACCTCGGGCTTCCCGGGGCACAGCCTGGGCCTCCCGGGGGACCCTCCCGGGCACCCTCCCCAGTGAGGGGCCTCGCCCCCCATTCCTGGCCGGGCAGAGGGACGGGGGAGGGGCTCCTAGCAGAGATACGGTGTGGGTTCCAGGACCCCAAGGCCATCCTCCCAGTGCCTGCTCGGCTCAGGGCGGGGCGGGCGGACAGGGACAGAGGAGAGGAAGTGGGGTCTGGGCACCCCGGTCCCAGGGGAGGGGGGGAAGGATGGAGTCCAGTCCAGCCCTCCGATCCCCCCCACGCCCCCTCGGGAAGGAGCGGTCACAAGCCTAGGACAGCCGGCCCATCCCCGGCACACGCCGCCCGCTGTGAGGAGGGAGCGGCGGGCGCAGAGCGGGAGCAGCGAGGCCCCCCCCTGCCCCCGCGTGGAGGGGGACGGCACCTTTCCTCCCGTCTCCGGAGGTGAACTCGTTGGGGAAGTCCTCCTGCGGGACAGAGGCACGTGAGTGTGAGGGGCCGTGGGGGGGAGCGGCCATAGACGTCTAGGCAGGTAAAGGGCAGGCCGCTTCCCCCCCGGGCCGGGCACCCCTTCCCCCAGGCTCCGCCCCTCCCCCGCCCCGGCCTCACCTTGCCCACGCGGTTGATGGCGCAGGTGAAGCAGTGGTTGGCGATGGCCGCGTTCCTGGCCTCGATGGGCCACATGGACTCGCTGGGAGAGAAGAGCGAGAGGAGCGGGTGCCGCTTCCCCCCCCACGGCGGCCCGGCCTGGGCTGCGGCCGCTGCCCGCCTCCCCGGCCTGTGTGTGTGTGTGCGTGTGTGTGTGCGTGCGTGTGTGTGTGTGTGTGCGTGTGCGCGTGTGTGCGTGTGCGTGTGTGCGCGCGCGCGTGTGTGTGCGCGTGTGTGTGTGCGTGTGTGTGTGCGTGTGTGTGCGTGTGTGTGCGTGTGTGTGTGCGCGCGTGTGTGTGCGTGTGTGTGCGTGTGTGTGTGCGTGCGTGTGTGTGCGTGTGTGCGTGCGTGTGTGTGTGCGTGTGCGTGTGTGCGTGTGTGTGTGTGTGCGCGTGTGGGGCGGGGAGGCAGGGGGACAGCCAGGGAGACTGGCTGTGCCTGAGGGTGGCCCGTGCTCAGGCCCAGGCTGCCCTGGGAGGCCGGCTGCAGGGGAGCAGCCCTGGGTCAGACCTCGGCCTGAGCTCCGCCTCCTTTTCTGAAAACCCTGAAGGGAGACGGATTAGACGCCCTGCAGGTGAAGCTTCCAGAGCAGCAGGATCCACACCTGCTACCTCTCCACCCTCCCCGCCTCCCTGCGGAGAGGAGGCCGCCCCTGGGCTGGCAGAGCCTCACCTGCCAAGGCCCTCCCTCACCTCCCACCCCGTCCCACTGGCGACCAGCCCCCAGGGAGACGCTCAGGCCCAGCAGGGACCCCGAGGGAGCGTGGGCCAGAGGGTAGGACTGCAGCAGGTGTCACCTCCCCTTTCCGGGGTCCCCTTTCCCCAGGGCCTTTCCGGTTCCCTCTTCCGAACCCCGAGTCTCTAAGCAGAGGTTCCGGCTCTCTCTGTGGCCCAGGAAGCTGAGCTGGGGCCGCCCTCAGTCCAGCACCTGCCCGGGGAGGGGACCTGGCCTCACGGAGACCCGTCCTCCTCCGGCACCAACTGCAGTGAGCCACGAGCTCAGTGGGCCTGCTGGCCGCTGGTACCCTTTTTTTTTTCTTTTTTAAAAAATATATTGTCACTGATTTCAGAGAGGAAGGGAGAGAGAGGGAAGCATCCATGATGAGAGGGAATCACGGACCAGCTGCCTCCTGCAGGCCCCACGCTGGGGATGGAGCCCGCCACCCAGGCCTGTGCCCTTGGAGGGAATCGAACCCGTGACCTCCTGGTTCCTGGGTCCACGCTCAGCCCCTGAGCCCCGCCGGCCGGCCGCCGATTATCTCCTGTCTGAGAGCATCCCCGAGGCTCAGGGTGACGGGCAGAATGCCGGCTGGAAGGACGGAGTGCCTGGAGCGGAGCCGGGGACCAGCGCGCACCTGGCTTCCCCGGGCGGGGGCGGGGGCGGGGGCGGGCGCGCCAGCCTCGTGCTCCGGAGGACTCACGCGTCGGGCGAGCGACAATCACGGGCTTGATTGAGGGGCCTCGTGTGGCCGCCTCTCCCCAGCTGCCGCGCGGAGCTGACAAACTCCGAAGAAAGGGTTTTTACAGAAACGCCCGCCGGTGACATTTGCCGGGAGGGAACAGACAGGCGCGGGGCGCGCGGCAGAAAACATCTCCCCTGCGATCCCCCGGGGAGGGCGTGTGCGTGGGACTCGGCCCACAGCTGGCGGCAGGCTCGGGCTCCCAGGACGAGGGAGGGAGAGGAAGCGGGAGAGGGAGAGGGGGTGCGTGAGAGCCCAGCACGTGCGGGAGTCGCACGGAGCCCGGCGGGCTGCGGGGACATCTGCTGTATTCCCAGCACGGCCCCGGGAGCCCCTAAAAATACTCGGGGGGGGGGGGGGAGGCGGGACACAGGGGGTGGGGTGGGCCGGCGGCTTCCTGATGGACCCACGTGTGTGGCAGAGCATGGACCCCCCGGGCTGCGTGTGACCGTCAGGGCGACCCTGTTCATCAGAAAAGCACGTCAAGCCCTGGCCGGTGTGGCTCAGTGGATAGAGTGTCGGCCTGGGGACCAAAGGGTCCCCGGTTCGATTCCCGTCAAGGGCACGTATTTTCGGCTGCGGGCTCCTCGCTGGCCTGGGCCCTGGTCGTGGCGCATGCAGGAGGCAACCCATCGATGCGTCTCTCACGTTGAAGTTTCTCTCTGTCTCTCCCTCCTCCTTCCTCCTCTGCAGTTAACGGGGAAAGGCCCTTGGGTGAGGATGAGCAACCACAGAAGAAAACGCTTTGCGGTTAAAAAGGCCGTTTAGAGCCCAGGCGGGCGTGAAGGACCCTCCGCTCTGTGCCCAGGTTGCTCTGTGCCCAGGTGCTTGCCCTCGTGCACTGGGCGCTGCCGGCAAGAGGCGAGGCACCGGGGGGCCCTGCCCCCAGCACAGGGGCTGCGGCGGGGGGGCTGATGCTGGCCAGACGCCCCTGCGCTGGCACCGAGGAGGGCTGAGAGTCCTGACCACGAGGGGGAGTGGGTCCCCGTCATCTCCAGGTTCAGAATCGCACAAAGCACCTCTCCGAGGGCCGCCCGAGGGGACAGCAACGGGCAGGCGGCGCCCGGTGTGTTTCTGATTCACGGGAAAGCTGGTTGGACATAAACACCCAGTCCCAGGCTCAGACTGGTTAGGCGTCCTGCTGGTGGCACCTGCCTGTTCCCCAGCCACCTCCGAGGACCCTCCCGCTGCCCGCCGCGGGAACCTGAGTGCCCCCAGCCCTCCCGCTGCCCGCTGCCCGCTGCCCGCTGCCCGCTGTCCGGGAACCTGAGAGCCCCCAGCCCTCCCGCTGCCCGCTGCCCACTGCCCGCTGCCCGCTGCCTGAACCTGAGCGCCCCCAGCCCTCCCACTGCCCGCTGCCCACTGCCCGAACCTGAGCGCCCCCAGCCCTCCCGCTGCCCGCTGCCCGCTGTCCACTGTCCACTGCCAGGAACCTGAGCGCCCCCAGCCCTCCCGCTGCCCGCTGTCCGGAAACCTGAGTGCCCCCAGCCCTCCTGCTGTCCACTGCCCGCTGCCCGCTGTCCGGGAACCTGAGAACCCCAGCCCTCCTGCTGCCCGCTGCCCATTGCCCACTGCCTGCTGTGGGAACCTGAGAGCCCCCAGCCCTCCCGCTGCCCGCTGTCCGGGAACCTGAGAGCCCCCAGCCCTCCTGCTGTCCACTGCCCGCTGCCCGCTGCGGGAACCTGAGTGCCCCCAGCCCTCCTGCTGTCCGCTGCCCGCTGCCCACTGCCCGCTGCCCACTGTCCACTGCCCGCTGCCCACTGCCCACTGCCCGCTGCCCACTGCCTGCTGCCCACTGCCCGAACCTGAGAGCCCCCAGCCCTCCCGCTGCCCGCTGCCCGCTGCCCGCCGCCCGCCGCGGGAACCTGAGCGCCCCGATGGTGGCCGACGGGTTGAAGATGATGTCGGCGCCGTTGACGCTGTACAGGAGCCAGTTGAGGGGGTGGTGCCGCCCGTAGCAGATGTTCACGGCAATCCTGCCGAACTGCGTGTGGAACACGGGGTGGCCCAGGTTCCCCTCCATGTAGTAGGTGGACTGGAAGACAGAGGCCCGGGCAGATCTTTCTCCTCTCAGAGGGGAGACACATCCACCGCTGCCTCCCGCACGCATCCCGGCCGGGGATCGAGCCCACGGCCTGCGCATGTGCCCTGGCTGGGCACCCAACCGGCGGCCTCTTGGTCCATGGGACGATGCTCCACCCAGCCGGCCACACCGGCCACACCGGCCAGGGCCAGGGCCAGGGCCAGACGCCTCTGAGTGAGGAGGCTCCCTGTCCTTAGACTGGGCAGGAAAAAAATACGGCCCGCGCTCCAAAAGTGTCCCTTGGGGTGTGCTGTCCTTTAAGCTGGAAATTCCAATGTCCTCCAAACCAAACACAGAGAACCCCAGACATAATAGCAACGAGCCGACCCCAGGGGACATCCCCGAGGCTCCGCATTCACCGCAGCTTCTTTTGTGACGTCAGAAAACACCCAAGCCGCTTCCTCAGTGTCTGAGGCTCAGCGCTGGTTAGGTCCCGGTCACCGTACAAGGAGAGGCTGAGGACTGGTCAGGGTCCTCACCAGTCACATGTCCCTGTAAAGGTTAGAGCCCGGCCAGTGTGGCCCAGTGATTGAGCGATGACCTAGGAACCAGGAGGTCATGGTTCGATTCCCGGTCAGGGCACAGGCCCGGGTTTCGAGCTCCATCCCCAGTGTGGGGCGTGCAGGAGGCAGCCGGTCCATGATTCTCTCATCACTGATGTTTCTCTCTCTCTCTCTCCCTTTCTGAAATCAATAAAAATATATTAAAAAAAATAAAGAAGTTTTGA
Source organism: Pipistrellus hanaki (assembly GCF_964339955.1). Lineage (NCBI taxonomy): Eukaryota > Metazoa > Chordata > Mammalia > Chiroptera > Vespertilionidae > Pipistrellus > Pipistrellus hanaki. The sequence continues at coordinate 1,497,679 of NC_140521.1, forward strand.
GCGGAAGGGACCAGAGCTCACCAAGAGCACCCTGCCGGCCTGGGGGAAGGCGGGAACCTCAGTGGGCAGGTGACCTGCCAGCTCTCGAAGGCCACCCTGAGCCTGGCACTCCCACCCTGAGTCCCCTTTGTCCCCGCCAATCCCTGGGCACCGGCAGGCTGAGGGGTCCCCACAGGCAGACAGCGGAGGCCGTGCTGCCGCCCCGCCCCTCCCTGGGGTGCTGGCCCTGGGACGCTGTCATGGACGGCGCCGTGGGGGGCAGAGGGACGGCAGGCTCTAAGCCGACCTGCCCCGGGCATTTCGCTCCCTCCCCTTCATTTCAGCGTGCAGTGGGGGCAGCGACCGGGGTGTGCCCGCGGGTGGACGCCGACGCAGATCCTGGTGGTGTGAGACCAGCCCTTCCCGTCCGGGGAGCTAACGATTAATCCAGGGTAAACAGGCCGGGCACACCTCCCCGCCCGGCCAGCTGTCACCGAGCGACGCCGAGCCAGCCCTCTCCCCGGGGACCTGCCTCCTCTGCCAGCCCAGCCGGGAGCGGCCGGCCCCCCACAGGCAGGGAGGGTCACTGTGGACGGGGGCAGCTACCGCCCGAACGAACGGGAGCTCAGACTTCAGATCTTGGGTTCTAGGTGGAGTCCATGTCCCTCCTTCCTAGGCCCCCCCCTCCATCCCACCGACCACAGACTAGCACTAACCAATCAAAATTAGCACTAACCCGCGTGCAGACATGCACTCGTCCGCCCAGTGTCACCGGCACGTGGCAGTGGCTCTCTCGTTCCCACGTGAGCAGACAAGCCCCGCCCGCCACACAAGGGCACACGGAGAAAGGCGAGGAGCTCCCGGCCTGCAAGCGGCCGCAGGGACTGGCTCCCGTCTGTGCGTGATTGCTTTTGGCTTAATTTACATACTACCCTGTTCCCCCGAAAATAAGACAGTGTCTTATATTAATTTTTTCTCCCAAAGCTGCGCTAGGTCTTATTTTCAGGGGATGCCTTATCTTTCCATGCGCTAGGTCTTATTTTTGGAGGATGTCTTATTTTCGGGGAAACACGGTACTTCCCTCGAAGGAGAATTTCAGGAACCAGAGCAGGTGGTATTACAAAAACTAAAAAGGCTGAAATTGGTTTGTCTCAGTGGATAGAGCATTGGCCTGCAGACTGAAAGGTGCCGGGTTCGATTCCGGTCAAGGGCATGTGCCTTGGTTGCGGGCACATCCCCAGTAGGGGGTGTGAAGGAGGCAGCTGGTTGATGTTTCTCTCTCATCGATGTTTCTAACTGTCTATCTCTCTCTCTTCCTCTCTGTAAAAAATCAATAAAAATATATTAATAATAATAAAAAAATAAAAAGCCTCTGTGCTAAAGGTGTTTTGGACTCTCCCAGAAGTTCCCCCACCCCCGAATCCTACGCACTCAGGTGACGCAGGGCTATATGGACCCCTCACCCCCCCACCCCAGCCCTGCAGACCTACTGTGCGCCAGCGTCACATGATGTGACGTGACCTGGCGCAGAACGCCCGGACAGAAAGGCCCCCTGAGCCGGACGGGGGAGAGCGAGCCCAGGGCGGGCGGTCGGGCGCTCACCTCGTTGAAGTCGCCCACCCTGGGGATGTGGTTCTTCCTGCTCTTGCCCAGGACGGCGCCCGAGTTGGAGATGACGACCGCCGTGTTCCACAGCACGTCCCCGTGGGCCGCGTCCCGCTCCAGCATCGGGGACACCACCACCATGTTGTGCTTCTTCGCCAGCTGGGAAAACGAGAGACGGGCCGCGTCCGTGGGAACAGAGTTTCAGATCGGCGAGATGGGATAGTTCCAGAGCACGGGGAGTGTGTGTGTGGAGCTGGACACTTACATAAGATTAAGATGGTAAATTCCATGCTGTGTTTTTAATAATAGAAAATTAAAGAATAATCACTTTACTTCGTATAGATATTCATAGAAAGGCTCCGATATGGAATTCCTTTGTCTCAAATAAGAGCGTCATCAGGACCTGGGACCAGTGGGATGAACGGCCCCAGCCAATCATTTACCTTAGACTCTAATTAGCCAATCATTTGTCTCTGACTCTAACTAGCCAATCATTTGTCTCTGACTCTAACTAGCCAATCATTTGTCTCTGACTCTAACTAGCCAATCATTTGTCTCTGACTCTAACTAGCCAATCATTTGTCTCTGACTCTAACTAGCCAATCATTTGTCTCTGACTCTAACTAGCCAATCATTTGTCTCTGACTCTAACTAGCCAATCATTTGTCTTAGACTCTAACTAGCCTGTCATTACCTCTGGCCTTAAAGACAAGAGAGGAAAAGCACAGGGGTGGAAGGTGATGCTATGAGCCACATAACGGTGGCCGAGTCCCCAGGCCCCTCTGGATGCAGACAGGTGTCCCCTGGTGCCATTTCTTTTTTCTTTTCTTTTCTTTCTTTTTTTTTTTTTTTTTTTTTTTTTTTTTAATGTTTTCCTTTTTTATTTTTATTTTTGACTTGTACCCTGGTGCCATTTCTTGTGCTCACTTTTCCTTTCCTCTTCCTCCAGCCTGGGGCAGGCGTGCCATCTGCAGCCGCCTCTTAACCAGCCTGGCCCTCTTTCCTCCCACAGCATAGAATCAACCACGTGGTGGGTGAGAGATCCCCAAACCCCCTAGAACCCTCATGTTTGGAATCACAACGAAGTATTGGCAGAGCCACCATGATTACGTTCTGCTCGGAAACCCCCCAAAATCCGTAGACGCTCTGACGTGGGCTGTGGGGAGAGGACCGGGGTCTCTCCAGTTGAGAATGAAAGGCGTGTGGCCCCTCCTCATGGGGAGGAGCTCCTGTCTGTAACCTCTCTGCATCGCAGGGAGTTGTGGGGAGCAGTGTCATGAAGACCCCGTTGCCAGAGCATAAAACACGTTCTTTACAGGAGCCCCCCGGGGTCTCAGTGCACGTGAGAGGCGTGCGACCGCCACCACTGCTGACACGCGGCACGCTGTCATGACCTCGAGCGGAAACCCGAGACGCATTAGCGGTCTCTCTCCACCCCCTCCACCCAGCCCCTGGCAACCGCTAATCTGCTTCCTGCCGCCGTGATTTGCTTATTCTGGACCTTTCACATATAGGAGACCCTACAGCCCTCCGATGAGGTTTTAATCAAGAAAAATGAGAGCCAGTGTCTGCGCGGAGGCCGCCGGCCGGCAGAGAGGCTTGCGGAGCCCGGGCAGACAGCAGGCGGCCGCGCCGGGGGCTGGCCGAGGCCCCGCTTTGTCCCCGGCCCCCGAGGGCCAGCTCGGCCAGGTGTCGCTACAGAGCCTGCCCCGGGGTCCCCGGGCCTCCCGCCCTCCCCAGGCTGAGGATCCCGTCCCTGAAGAAGCCATCAGGGGCTCTTCTGGCTCCGAAGCGCCGTGGTTTTAAGGGAAAGCACAACTTTTTTTTTTTTTTAAAAAAGGGCAGTAAACAGCCTTATCTGATCTGATCTGGCACCGCCAGCAGCCCGGCGGCAGGTGCGCTTCCCGTGGGGGCCACACCCAGGGGCTGGGCGGGGAGGGTGGGGGCGCACGGGCCCTGCACGTGTCTGGCAGCTGCTGCCGGGGAGCAGGTGGCGGCCTACCTTCTGGCAGAACCTGGTGGTGGGCCCGTCCTCGGCCGACTCAGCGAACTCCGTCCACGGGAGCTTCTCCCTCGTGCAGAACGCAAAGGGCATGGCTGCGGGAGGAGGGACTGGCGTCACACCCGCGCTCGGGGCCTCTGCGGGAGCGCCGTGGCCTGGCAGCGGGGGTCCCCACGAGAGCACTCGGCCCTGAGCGCCTCCGGCTGGCTTCCGAATCTCCCCCTCCCTCCCCCCTCCTCCCCACCCCCCGGCTCTGGACGAAGGACAGACCCTAAGCTTTCAGGCTTCATAGCAAAACGAGGAGAGGCCAGATGCCTCGCCTGTAGTCCTAGCAACAATCACAGCTCAGACTTGAACAGAGACACCTACCCTCCCGTGTCACCGCAGCATTGGGCACAGAGCGGAGAGAGGGGAGCCACCCGAAGGCCCACAGATGGAGGAATACGGGGTGTACCGGTTAATGATGAGGATCTTTGTCACTAGATGGGGTTACCCATATGCTGGTATATATGCGATTTGAAATGTATGCTATTTTGTTGTATTGACAACAGCTTCAAAATTTCATACATCAAATTTTCTGAAGGTGTTGATATCATAACTACTTCTACGTTTTTAAAAATGTTAAAATTTTGTGCCAAAAAAAGAGCATTTTTGGGAAGTTTTAATTCATTACTTTGTTTTGAAGAAAAGTGCTGCTGAAAGTGAGCGTATACTTCAGGAAGCTTATGGTGAACACGCTCCATCTCAAGACACTGTGAACACTGGCGTAAATGCTTTAAAAGGGGTAATTTTGATGTGAAAGACAAAGAACGTCCAGGTCAACCGAGAAAGTTTGAAGACCAACAATGACCAGCATTATTGGATGAAGATGCGTGTCAAACTCAAAAACAACTCACAGAGAGATTAAATGTTGCTCAGCAAACAATTTCTGATCGTTTACAAGCAAAGGGAAAGATTTTAAAGGAAGGAAAATGGGTGCCACATCAACTGAACAAAAGACAAATGGAAAACCGAAAAGTCATCAGTAAAATGTTGCTTAAACGGCATGAAAGAAAGTCTTTTTTGCATCGAATTGTGACTGGCAATGAAAAGTGGATTTATTTTGAGAATCTCAAACGCACAGAATCATGGGTTGATCCAGGTCAACCATCAACATCGACTGCCAGGCCAAATCGCCTCGGAAAGAAGACAATGCTCTGCGTTTGGTGGGATCAGGAAGGTGTGGTGTATTATGAGCTTCTAAAACCAGGTGAAACCGTTTATACTGATCGCTACAGATAACAAATATGAATTTGAACCATACTTTGATCGTGAAATGACCAAGGTAGGCCAGAAGACATGGCAAAGTGATTTTTTTCATGATGACGCACCATCACACACTTCAAATCCAGTTAAAGACACGTGAAAAGATCTTGCCTGGGAAGTGTGAACCTGCCCGCCGTGTTCACCAGCCCTCGCTCCTTCAATGACCACGTGTTCCGATTGACGGCACACGCCCTGTCTGAGCGGCACTTCCACACGGACGCAGACGTGGGCAGTGGGGTCTCTGAATGGTCTGCCCCAAATAAGAACAGTTCTATTGGGACGGTACCCACCAGTGACCTGACAGATGGGGGAATGTGTGGCTAAGATGGACGTTACTTTGAAGAAAGCACTTTTGATGTTTCTCTTGAAATTATCGTGTTTTCTTTGATGACAAAATCCGAATTTTTAACCGGTTACTAGCTAATCCACATTTTTAACTGGATTAACCAGAGCCAATCTGCATTAGGGTTAAAACTCGGACACCGGTCCAGGGAGAAGGACGAGGATCGTAAGCGCCCCCATTCCTTCCAGCCCCAGGAAGCCTGGGACGAAGACGGTGTCAAGTGCAGAGAGGCCACATGGCAGCACCCCCTCTCCGCAGCCAGGGGTGGCCCACGGCAGGGAGGTGTCTAAGTGGGCAGGAGGCTCAGCCCGGTGGGGGCCCTGGCAGCAGGCTCACCCTCCCCAGGCTCCTCTCCAGCGGAGAGAGATGAACTGTCTGGAGGAAGCCAGTGAGGAGCTGTTGACAGCAGCCCGGTCCTTAATGAGCTTTCAGAGCATTAGGGGCGACGCAGCGGTGCCCCAGGAGAATAGCACCTCCCTCCGGCTTCGTGCCAGCTGGAGGAGCGCCCCCGTTTCTCCGTCTCTCCGCTCTTCCCGCTGTAATGGCTTCGCTTCCTGTTTGCACGGCCACCGCCATGTAAACAAACGTCCCGGAGAGGGATGTGGGAATGAGGTGGGGGAGGCTGGCTGACAAGTCCCAAGTACAGTTTTTCCAATTTCAGGGGAAGGGGGTCTCCCATTCATGGAACAGAGTCGGCGGTGAGCCTAGAGCTGGCCCTGCCTCGGCAGAGCAGCTGAAGTGTAACCTGGGAGTGGGGTGGAGTGGGGGGGTGCTGCAGGACCCCACAGAATGCCCCGTTCTGGGCCGGGGAGTCCCCGGGGCCCTCGAGGAGGAGGTGTCTGGGCTGTGATGGACCAGTGGGATTTTCCAGATCCGAGAGAGGGGAGAGAGTTGGTGAACCATCTGATGGGCATTGTTTGATGTCTGTCATAGACCAGATTGCTTGAGCCACTACAGAGAAAAATGGGGTGGGGGGGGGGTGTGAATAAACAAAACGTGGCCTCTGGTAAGATGACATAACCAGCAACACCCAGGCTGGCCCGCGGAGGAGAGTCAGGAAGACCGGAAGTGACGTAACCAGAAATGAGAAGAACCCAAGAGGAACTTCCTGGGTACCGACGGCAGACCGGACCCCCACCCCCGATCCTTTCCTAAAACCCTGCATGGCAGAACAGGGCTTTGTTGTTTGTGTTTGTTTTTTTTTAAATATATTTTTTAATTGATTTTTTTACAGAGAGAAAGAGAGAGGGATAGAGTTAGAAACATCGATGAGAGAGAAACATCGATCAGCTGCCTCCTGCACACCCCCCACTGGGGATGTGCCCGCAACCAAGGTACATGCCCTTGACTGGAATGGAACCCGGGACCTTTCACTCTGCAGGCCGATGCTCTATCCACTGAGCCACACCGGTTTGGGCAGAACAGGGGTTTTTACGTGAAGATAGAAGCCACCAAGGATGGGGCGCTGAGAGGGGCACAAGAACCACAGCTTCTAGGAGGCTGGAGAGGGTATCTCAGAGGACAAAAATGGAGTCCCTCCGGCCCAGGAGGCACCCTACCCTCCAACACAGGCCCCTCACAAGCTCAGGAGCCGGAGGCGCCGCATAGCTCTGAAGGGCAGGAGGCAGGGAGGGTGACAAGCCAGAAGGGTTGGTTGCCAGTCCGTTCAGGAAGCAGTCGGAGGCCCAGGTCCATCCTCTTCTAGAAGAGGCTGGGACGCGCCCCGCCCGCCTTGCAGAAGGCCCCGCTCATTCTCCAGAGAGTGAGGCGGAGGGTCGCTGGCCCTGGGGAAACCAGGACAGAGAACGGCATCGTGTCCAAAGCAGAGGGGTTAAGTAAACACCAGTGTCCTGGACCCCTGTTCTCCTCCTCTCCTTGGCAGCAGATTAGAGGCATCTTCTCCGGAGCCTCTGACCATTCTGAAGAGAATGACCTGGAGACAGGACCGTGGGGGATTGCATAACCGATAGCGGAACTGGGTCACCCTCCCAGGAAGCTCGATGAAGAAACCCCTCCTGCAAGCTCAGAGGCTGCAGTCGCCTCGCTCGCCCCAAGTCTTAAAATAGAACCCGTCAGGGGGAAAAGACCAAAAGGAGTAAGAAGGGACGATGTGGGAAGAAAAAAAAAAATTCTTAATATCTCCAGAGATAAGAGAAGATATTGCAATTAGAAAATAAAAACAGGACGTGATTAAAAAAAAAAAAAAAAAAAAAGGAACTTTCAGACCAAAAGAACTCTGATAAGCTCAAAAAATGAGAGCGGAGACCAAAGACTGAACAGCAGGCTGAATGACAAATTAGGTAAAATCTACCAGAGAATTGAGGGGAAAAAAAGAGATGTAAAATAAAAAAAAATAGAAAAATAGGGATTGAGCCCAGAATTCCAAAATCCTAATAGCCGGATATCAGGAAGAAAGCAGAGAAGGAAAAAAGAGGGGAGAAAATCACTAATGAAACAACGTAAGAAAATTTCCCAGATCTGAAGGACCCAAATTTCTAGACTGAAATACCCCATGGAGTGCTTAGAGCAGTGGATGAAAATAGATACAACAGAACATCATAATGCAATTTCAGAGAATTGGAAAGAAAGAGGAGCCCTTACAACCTTCTAGAGAGAACTACCTGAAGCCAGGAGACAACAATGGAGCAAGGTGTTTAAACTTCTGAAGGAAAATGGATTGCTGACCTAGAATTCTATACCCAGCCAAACTATCAACCAACTCCTAGGAGAAAGGTCCCCAGAAGATTACCTCTTATGTGTTCTTTCTCAGGGAACTACAGCTGACCCTGAAAACACAGAGGTTAGAGGCACCAACCCCTCCGGCAGCTGAAAATCTGCGTATAGCTTTCTAGGGGTGAGAAAAGAAAGGAGACTTTAAAAACCACGGAGCAGCCGGGACCGGTGTGGCTCAATGGATAGAGCGTCGGCTTGGGGACTGAAGGGTCCCGGGTTCGATTCCGGTCAAGGGCATGTACCTTGGTTGCGGGCACATCCCCAGTGGGGAGTGTGCAAGAGGCAGCTGATCGATGACTCTCATCGATGTCTCTAACTCTCTATCCCTCTCCCTTCCTCTCTGTACAAAATCAATAAAATATATTAAAAAAAGACAAAAAAAAAAAAAAAAGAAAAAGAAAGAAAAACCACGGAGCAGATGCTATCAACATGGAGATAGAGCAGCACTGCCTGAGGGCGGCTGAGAACCCCCTCCCCCCCACCAGAGGGACTTACTCCACGCCTCCTGGAAGCAGACGATGTTGACCCCGCACACTGCAGCCACCTCCACTATGGACTCTATGCGTCTGTGAAGGGCGGAGACCTGGCGATTTAAAAACTCAGGGTTAGGGGAGCGTGTGAGATCGGCAGTCTGGCTCAAATAAACTCATAGACTCTACAAATGTGGACGTTTCTCACATGGGCATTTGCTGGCAAGATATATATATATATATATATATATATATATATATATATATATATATATATTCAACCTCAAGATGTGTGTGTGTGTGTGTGTGTTTCAAATTTCAGAGGGGAAAGGAGAGGGAGAGAGAGAACCATCAATAGCTGATGGGCTGCCTCCTACACATCCCCTCCTGGGGATCGAGCCTGCAACCCGGGCGCATGCATGTGTGCTGCCCATCGTCGAAGGACTCGCCTTTCTCCGCTGTGCCCTTGGCCAGGCGTGTGCGCGCCCCTCCCTCCCCCGCTCCCTGGATGAGCTGTCCGTGCCGCCCGCCGCGGGGAGCGTCTCCCGGGCGTCCTGAGGTGCCCCTGCGGCGGGGCTGTTCCCGTTGCACCGTCACATTCCTCCGCCGCCTGTCACGCCAGCACCCCGGGAGGAGTGTGCCCCACCGGCCCCGTGTCCTCAGCACCAGGCTGGCTCCCGGAGGCGGTCAGCAGGGCTTGCTCGGGGAAAGGGACCGGAGAGCACGCACTCTTCACGCTGCCCTGTCCCCTGCAAGGCTCGCACCCGGGCCCACGGGTGTTTGCCCCGCCTGGCCCGTGGGTATGTTTAGGGGCAAAAGCAGCCGCCGCACCTGCTCGGCCACGGGGGCGTCCGCGGGCAGGGGCAGCCTGTTCTGCACCAGCCCCACGCGCACGATGCGCGGGGCCCGCAGCTGCTCCTCGGCCGCCTCGAAGGCGTATCCCTGCAGCTCGAAGTCCCCTTTGGCGGCGGATTCCAAAGCTCCGCTGGGCAGGTCGAGCTTCCTACACGGGCGGGGAGAAGAGGGGAAGTGATTGGCAGGCGCACTGAAGTGACCCCCCCGGCCCGTCACCATCAGGCAGGGGAGAGGTCACGTGTCCCGGCAGGAAGGCACACAGAGCCCGGGCGGCCGGCTCAGGGGCTGAGCATCGACGAATGGACCAGGAGGTCAGGGTTCCATTCCCGGTCAAGGGCACAGGCCCGGGGTGCAGGCCCGATCTCCGGAGGAGGGCGAGCAGGAGGCAGCTGGCCCACCATCCTCTTTCATCATGGATGTTTCTATTCCCCTCTCACCTCTCTCTTCCTCTCTGAAATAAAATAAAAAAATTTTAGAAAAGGAAGCACACAGAGCCCTAGCCGGTGTTTGGCTCAGTGGATGGATAGAGCATCGGCCTGCAGACGGAAGGGTCCAGGTTCAATTCCGGTCAAGGGCACAGGCCTGGGTTGTGGGCTCGATCCCCATTGGAGGGTGGGGAGGAGGGGCGCGTGCAGGAGGCAGCCGGTCCACGATTCTCCCTCAGCATTGATGTTTCTATTCCTCTCTCCCTCTTCCTTCCTCTCTGACATCATTAAAAAAAATATATATATATTTAAAGAAAGAAGAAGGCACACAGAGCAGACCAATGGCAGGGCGCACGTGTGGGGGCTGAAGGAGGGGGAAGGTGTGGACGTAGGCTGATGGTCACTGGGGACATTCCAGCAGGGGGCAGAGGTCAGACCTGGCCAAGGGAGGCGGGGAGGGGAGCGGCAGGGAGCCGGTCAGGAGCTGGGGTTTTGGAGGGGCTGAAATCAGGGGAGATGAGTCTCAGCCATCAGCATAGGAGCGGGGAATGGATTCCCAAAAATGCCTGTGGACGGAATCAGAGACTCTGCTGAGCCTGGGGGCGGGGGGTTGCGCCGTGATAAGAGAGGGGGCTGTTGAGGACTGGGTTCAGGGAATCTGGGTGGAGAGGCCGGACTGAGAGCGGGACAGAGGGCCCTGAGGCCCTTCACACCGAGGACTGCAAGTCTCCCGGACCCGCACTGGCTGTCTGCTGCTGCTCCCTTGGGGAGGGGTGCGGGTGGGGAGGTGGGGACTGGGGGCAGTGGACGGGGGGGTGGTGGGGGGGTGGTCCCTCGCTCAGTGCTGGGTGGGCGGGGGAGGGCCCACATGTCCAGGCTAAAGGCCCCGGCGCTCCCGGTCTGTGGTTTATTAACGAAGGCCGGTGGATGATTGACGAGCCCCCCCCCCCCCCCCAGAGTGCCCGTTGGCCCCGTGCGAGCACCCGCCGCTCTCGGTGTGGCCCCGGCCCGGGAGGCCTTGCCATCCGGGGACGCGTGGTTATGAAATACCCAGGGAACACATCAAAAAACAACCTGACAGCCATTGTCTAAGAATAAGACTTCCCTCCCACCCGAAGTCACTCTCTTCAAGAGGCTTCTTTCAAAATCACAGGCCTGTCACCAAGCCCCTGCCGCCCCCTGCCAGGCGGCTCCCACCTGACAGCCTGACAGCCCCCGGGACGGGCTCCGCCCCTGCCAATCAGCTCCTCTGCCTCGCAGCTCAGACATGACAGCCGTGCCCACACTCGCCCCCTTCGCCGTGACTGCCTCGGAGCCGGTCCTTCCCTCCGCGGGCCCCTCCATCCTGCGGGCTCAGCCCCAGGCCCCGGCCTCGTGGTGGACGGAGAAGGCAGCGGCCATCAGCCTAAGTCCACGCCAGGAGCCGCACCCCGCTGTGGGGAGACCCTGGGGGCAGGTCCTCGGCCTGCGGTCTCACACCGGGAGGAGAGCAGGTGGATGGGGTATTTTTTAAATTTTTTATTGATTTTTACAGAGAGGAAGGGAGAGGGATAGAGAGCCAGAAATGTCGATAAGAGAGATACATCGACCAGCCGCCTCCTGCACATCCCCCACCGGAGATGTGCCCGCAGCCAATGTACATGCCCTTGACCGAAATCGAACCTGGGACCTTTCAGTCCGCAGACCGACGCTCTACTACTGAGCCAAACCGGTTTTGGCTAGAAGGGGTGGTATTATTATTATTATTATTATTAGGTAATGGCTGGCAGGTTAGCAGCCCGGCTATCACCATCACCTGGCGATGCCCCTCCGCCACCGCCATCTTCCCCGATCCACGGCCCACAGCTGCCTGCTCTCCCGTCTTCCCTCCACCCCCTCCTGCCTCCTCCCGTCTATGCTGAGTGGCGCCTGCAGCTCTCAGTCCCTGCAGACACTCTCTCTCCTAGGCCTGAGGCGATTCAAGCCAGGCCCCTCCACTTTCTTGGGGCTCTCCCTGCCCCGTATAGACCTGTAAGCAAAGGAGCCATAGGCTACGGTTTACTTTTTCCGGGTGCTTTGAGAAAAGGGGACTGAAGAGAACCCGAGGGAGAGAACCTGGGGGAAGGGGCAGTGTCTTCCGCCTTTGCAAACCCGGGTCCAGCAGGCAATGCCCTCAGAAAGCCCAGGACCGGCTGCGAGGGGGAAAACATTTGCACTGAGCGTGGTCACCAACGCCCACCGCTTGCCAAGTGGGAAGGGTTCCTTGACCCCCCCCCAGTTCAGCAGGCCTCCACCTCCAGGGGACCGCCAGAGGCCCACCCCAAGGAGGGGCTGGGGCTGGGCATCTAGGTGACCTGCCGGGGCTCAGGCCGAGGCTCTGACCAGCACGGACACCAGAGTGCAGGCTCTGGAGGGAGCCTGATCCCTGGAAGCCAGGAAGGAGAGTTAGGTGGCCACCGAGAAAGCCTCAGGGAGCAAAATACCCGTCCTTTCCCTTCCGGTTCCTGGGAGAAGTGCCTTGGAAAGGTCACACCAGCCTGGCCTGGTCCCCGAGCGGCACATCTAAACTTATGGTCTTTGCTCGGTACTTCGTTACGGCCCCTGCAGACCCTGAAGCACGCAGCCTGGTCCCGGGCCCACATTCCCCACACTCGCCGGCCCCCCGTCCCCCCGAAAGCCTCTGGGCTCCATACCTGGTCTCCTTGCCATAGAGAAGGCGTTTCACCTCCCTCAACTCTGCGGGCGGCAGGTGCTTCTCCAAGCACTGCTCCAGCGACTCCCACTCAGGCTCCGCCATGGCTGGAGATGTCCGGGCCCAAACTGCCTGCCCTTTGCCCCCGGCGGGGAGCAGGAGGAGGAGGAGGTGACCAAGTCCACAGACGTGCCCTCCCCTGGACACTTTCCCCTTCAGCCCCGGGAGAGCTGCCCGAAGACACGCCCCTCCTCATGCCTTCGAAGCGCGCAGCCAATCAGCGCTCCAGAGCTTCCCTCTGGCCCCGCCCCCTGCCTTTCTGACACGCCCCCTCAAATGAGGGACACGCCCCCTACCCTTCGCGCTTCCTTTGGCACGCGCCGGGACACGCCCCCTTCGCGCCTTCGCAGCGCGCAGCCAATCAGCGCTCCAGAACTTCGGACACGCCCCCTCCACCGCGGGACACGCCCCCTGCCCTTCCACCTCCCTCGGCACGCGCCGGACACGCCCCCTCCACAGAGGGACACGGCCCCTACCCTCCAAGCTTCCTTCAGCACGCGCTGGGACACGCCCCCCTCGCGCCTTCGCAGCACACAGCCAATCAGCGCTCCAGAGCTTCGGACACGCCCCTTCACCGCGACACACGCCCCCTGCCCTTCGCGCCTCCTCAGGCACGCGCCAGGCCACGCCCCCTCACCCGCTCGGCCTGGGGAGGCTCGCGCCCCGGCAGCGCCTCCATCGCTGCGGTCCAGTCCCCTCGCCCTGGGCCTCTCGTTCGCCTTCCGGTTCCGCCCCTCACCTGCCCCGAGGTGTCGGGGCGGGACCGACCACCGGGAGAGGAGGTGAGGCGGGCGGCGGCGCGGCTCTGAGGTAAAGGGCGTCCGCAGCCGGCTCTGAGGTAAAGGGCGGCCGGGTTCCGCAGCCCGTGGGCTTGGCCTCTCCCCACCGCGACCGGAAGAGTTGGGCCCCGGAGCCCTCCGAGCTTCCCTCCCGGGCCGGGTCTGCTGGTGCCCGCAGGGCGAGGCTGGCTCCGGCGGGGTCAGGGCAGAGGCACTGGGTGCGGCCTGGGCGCATCCCTGGTCTCCCTCAGGTTTCACCTCAGGAAGCGCCCGCTCCGGAGGACTTAGAAAGTCCCATGAAGGTGGTGCTAGCTGCCCGGTTTCCTTTCCGCTCTAAATAAGACGCTTCGCTAGATCCTTCTGAGGCGATCGTCTTATTTTAAAAAAAACCACACATTTCTATTGATTTCAGAGAGAAAGAGAGAGGGAGGGAGAAACACCCATGATGAATGTGTGTGTGTGTGGGGGGGGGCAATCGTTTTATTAAAATTTTTTTTTTTACTTTCTAAATATATTTTATTGATTTTGTTTTACAGAGGAAGGGAGAGGGATAGAGAGTTAGAAACATTGACCAGCTGCCTCCTGCACACCCCCCACTGGGGATGACACCCCCCACTGGAGATGTGCCCACAACCAAGGTGCATGCCCTTGACCGGAATCGAACCTTTCCTTCTGCAGGCTGACGCTCTACCCACTGCTCCACACGCCAGCCAGGGCCGTTTGAAAAGGCGGTAAGCTCTGCCCAAAGGTGTGGACTGTGTCTGTCGGCGCACCCTGGAGCGAGGGACTCCTCCTCTTTGTGACCCGCGCTCCCTGTGGGGACACGGCGTGGTTGGCAGACAGGGGACCGTTTGGCAGGTGCATCCAAACGGGAGCAGGAAGCAGGGGGTCCGCACAGCCCCGGGCCCGCGGCGCCCCCCGGGAGAGGCGGGAGCACGGAGGGTGGGCACCCTGTGCCGACACATAGCGTTTTAAAATAGATCCCAAGCGGAGGATCTGAAACTTAACACAGCCAGGTCTCTGTTCTTTGGCTTTCCTTTATGTTTGCAATAGCTTATTAAAAATCATTTTATTAAAAAAAAAAAAAAAGCCTTCGAAGCCAGGAGCCAGGAATCTGCATGATCTGTTGTCCTCGCAGGAAAGGAGGAGAGGGCTGGGGAGGGGAAGAGAGGAAGTGGGAAGACAGTCAGTGCTTGGGGGTGATTTAGCTGTAACACGGTTCTGATCATCTAGCCCCGTGGTTGGCAAACTGCGGCTCTCGAGCCACATGCGGCTCTTTGGCCCCTTGAGTGTGGCTCTTTCACAAAATACCATGGCCTGGCCGAGTCTATGTTGAAGTGGCGTTAGAAGAAGTTTAATTTAAAAAAAATGGCTGAAACCGGTTTGGCTCAGTGGATAGAGCGTCGGCCTGCGGACTGAAAGGTCCCGGGTTCGATTCCGGTCAAGGGCATGTGCCTTGGTTGTGGGCTACATCCCCAGTATGGGGTGTGCAGGAGGCGGCTGATCGATGACTCTCTCTCATCGACGTTTCTAACTCTCTATCCCTCTCTCTTCCTCTCTGTACAAAATCAATAAAATATATTTTTTAAAAACGTGGCTCTCCAAAGAAATGTCCATCGTTGTGCTGTTGATACTTGGCTCTGTGGACTGATGAGTTTGCCGACCACGGGACTATTCACATAAAAATTCCTCTACGCGCTCCTCTTCACCGAAGAGTTCCGTGATGGAGGCCGGTTTCCCGGAAAGAGCTCTCTAGTGTCTGTGTTTACGTTGGGTGTCCATTCCCATCCTCCGGGGACGGGGGTAGGGTGCGGTGGGCTCTGCCCATGGGCACGGGAAGGTCTGAGACTGTGTGCTCTTTGCTGGGTGAGCGATGCTCGCGGTGGCCGCCGCCCGGAGGTGCCCCCTGTCCTCGTTTCTCTGATGAGCCCGAGGGGCTGCGGTGCCCTCGGCCAGCACGGCACCAAAGCCTTTGCCTCTCTGCGGTCCCGTTTAATCCTCCCGGGAATCCTGTGAACTCCGGGGTAAAGGCTCTCAGACGCGGTCGAATTTCCAAATTAAACACGACACTTGCTGGAAAGGAGACCGCGGGAGCCAGTACGGTCGAGGGAGAAAAGATCCGAGGTGACCCAATTTCCCAGTCAGCTTTCTAACGGCCCCGTTTCTGGGTTAACTTGTTTCTCTAGCTCCCGGATGTTTCTTAGCTCGGAGGGTGCAGCTCCTCTTGCTTTGCCAGGGTCGATTTCATTGTCGCTGTTTTGTGATCATCCTGATGTAAACGTAAACACCGCGCCCGGGAGAGCTTGGGACTAATGTAGGCAATCGGACGGCGCATGGATGCTGGAGCAGAGTGCGGCTCCATCCATCTTTCTTTGAAGTGGTGGCACCTGAGGTGTCTTTGTCTCCCTTTGAGCAGCTGCACCTTTTGGTCCCTTGGTTTTGCCCTGCTCATCCCTGCAAGGTCTCTGCTCCGGATAAAATTTAATAATCCACCTTTTAAAAAAGAATCCATCTTAATGTTAGCTGACCTGCGGGAAAATGCACTGATCAACTCCATTTTCATAAGGAACCATTCAAGATCCTACGGAAGGAACTTCTGATGGTGAAAGTGCCAGGCATGAGGACAGAAACATTTAGATGAGAAGACCTCACCCTGTAGGTAACATCACTCAATGGCCTTATTACTAGTGCGAACCCTGAGAAGAAGAAGGGAAAAAAATTTAAAAAGAAAATCTACAATTCTTGATGACTGAGTCGTGGCAATATATTTCTTTGCCCAGATTCAATAAGAGCACTCTCCAAGTGTGCTTTTATTAACCAAGACTTTGCCTGGCATGTCATTTAGGGGGAGACATTGTGTTTCAACCTATACATATAAAAGCCTAGGTGAGCATCTGACTGTTTGACCGTCCTACCGGTAGCTATGATGCGCAATGACCACCACCAGGGGGCAGATGCTCAACACAGGAGGTTGGCTCCAGGGTGTGTCCAGCCTGTCTCGTCCAGTCCGCCCCATTGGCCACCTTCTAATTAATTTCCTTTTAACTAAGGTGACCAGATGTCCCGCTTTTGGCGGGACAGTCCCGATTTTTAACAATTTGTCCCGTGTCCCACGGCGTTTTAAAAAAGTCCCAAAAATCTTGAGGGGGGATGAGGGGGGCAGTTAGACACGAGCACAGTACGGACGATGGGCCAGCTTCAGAAGGTCACCAAGGCGGAAAGCCCCAGAGGGGGACTTCACCACCAGGTGACCTTCTGTCCCCAGGAACATGGCTGGGCATGGGGCTTGGAGCCCCAGGCCTTTCCTCCATGGAGATAACACCAAGGCCTCAGTTGTATTTCAGCTCCAGGCCCAGAAAAACAACAAAACCAACACAGCTGCACGGAATAATGACCCTGCCTGGTGCCGGCCAGGCAATCAGTGGAGACCACAACCTTGAAAGGACACACCTGGAAAACTGCCGAGTCTTCTATTGAGATCCTGCCCTGAAATCTCCACCCTTAAACCCCTTAGGACCGAGGACCAAGTTTGCCCGCCCTCCAGGAGCCTGTCTGCCCTCCCAGGAGCCCGTCCGCCCTCCCAGGACCCTCTCCTCCCAGGAGCCGCCCTCCCAGCAGCATGCCCACACCTTTCCCTCCCCCCGGCCCCGCCCCCTGCCCCCAGGCACATTGCCATCGCCTTCCTCCTTCCCAAGCCCTGAGAGTGCTGTCTCTATAACTTGTTTCCTAAACCCGTTTCTTGTAGGTGGTTTACCAAATAAATGTTCTTTTATTATTAATAAAAAAAAAAAAAAAAAAGATCTAGGAAGATTTTAAAAGCAGAGCCCAGCAGCATTCCTGCACAGGCCTCTCAGCAGACTGCTCTTCTCAGAGCGACTCTCTGTGCCGGGCTGCCTGCCTGTCCATACGCCGCCCGCTACCTGCACCGAGTCATCCCTTTGAAGGTCCCAGAGCCTGCTCCAGCCAGCTGTGCAGGCAGCTATGGGAAGGGGCCGTGTATGAGGGGTTTATGTTAGTTCCGCGGGGCCCCAAGGCGGGGAGCTGAGGCAGGGGACGGAGGTCAGGCATATTTCAGGCCAAAGCAGCGATTCCCAACAAGCGGTGGGAAGATGAGCCGCGCTGCCTCTGCAGGCGGAGAGCTCAGTCCGGGCGTCCGAGTGCCGAACGAGTGGCCACTTGGTGGGAGTGTTGTCGAAGGAAGTCCTCAACGGGTGGCTGAGCCAGTAAATGGCTTTCCTGTGAACCCCCAAACAGGGATGTGACGTCCAAAGAGACCACAGGACAATTCACGACAGTCTGGCATATAAATAAACGAGAGTCAAGAAATGTGATCTTACTGAAAAACCAGGTAATAGGAGGGCTTCATCGTTGTTAATATTATATTAATAGTGCATTTGGTTTGTTTAAAATAAATTTTTTTTTGTTTTAAAAAATGATCTTGAGAGAGAAACATCACACACACCCCAACCGGGGAACAAACCTGCCACCTGGCCATGTGCCCCCTCTGGAAATCGAATGTGACCTCCTGGGTCATAGGTTGGTGCTCAGCCCCTGAAGTGCCAGGCCCTGTGCCAGGCGCAGGGGTCACACATGAACAAGTCCCGTGCTTGTTTCCATGGTCAGAACCAGAATCATAAGGGCTCCTAGTACTGAGCACCTGCTACGGGCCAGGCACTGTGCTAGGCCTGAAGGGACAGAGTGGGAGGGCACAGCGAGGTGGGGGGGGGAGGGGGAAGGCTGGTGGTTTGGATTACAGCCCTAAGGCTGCAGACACAGCCCATGCTCAGTGCTGGATAAACAGTGACTGTGTTGACAATATTAGGTGATCCCGTCACCAGAAGCGCCACACGGGTCCGGAGGCCACAGGACAAACTTCTGAGCCAAAATGACGTGTGAAGGACACGGGCAGGTCACCCCACGAAGAAGGAGAAGCAAGGCTGCCAGCAGGAAAAGGTGCCAGTCTGTCTGGAACGCTGCGTCCATAAGGGGCTGCCCGCACCAGCGTGTGCAGATACGTGGAAGGTTCTAGAGACACGCGTGCTGAGAAACGACGCCAGCCACGAAACCCTTTGCGGCAAGCAGGGGAGGAAAAGGATTGTGTGGAGTTGTGAGAACCAGAAGGATGAGACCGGCCTGGGAATGATCCAATTAAAGGAAGGAGGATTGCAGACACGCTTAGTCACCTGGAGGCCGCGAGGGGCCCTGTGGGGCCGGAAGGCGATGATTGCATCGCTTAAGTGGGCATTGATCAGCGTGTTTGGCAGGACAAGTGGAGATGTTTGTTCCTTAAATAATTCAGACCTGCAGGCTTCCAACCCGGCTGAAGGTAATAGAAAGGTCTGCTCGAGACAGACATACGCATGGAGCCCCAGCGCCGAAGGAGGAGCGTTTGGGGGAGGAACAAGGAAGACTCACTGCCTGTCTGAGCTGAGAGCCATGAGTGAAGGCCCGGTCGGTAGCCTGCAGCTGAACCCCCTGGCAGAAGGAGAAGGAAAAGCGTTTGCCTGCTGACCTGGAGCAGAGCAGACTTTAACCACATAATGATGATGATTTTATATAATAGAGACATATGCTAATCAACCAGGACGCTGGAATGGGCCTACCGCACAGGAGGAGGTTGTGTGCGCAGCATTGGGGGCGGGGCGGCAGGGGCCTCCGTGCGCCTGCGCAGGGGGAGGGCCTGCTCAGCAGTGGCCAGGCTGCTTCAAGGGCCGGAGAGGGAGGCAGGGCGGGACTCGAGGGTGGGCGGTACCATTGGATTTCAAATCGAGCATTGGGCTCCTAGTGATGTTAAAACCAAGGGAGTCAGGCTTAGTGATTTGAAGACATGTTTACTTCGAACGTTCGATGCTTGTCAAAACCTGGGGCACATTTCCATGGCTGGTTGGTTATTTGCCCCCTCCGTGTTCTCCTGGACTGGTCGGTACAGGGCGCGGTGGGGGAGACGCCTGCATGGAAAGGGTAGTAAGGTTATGGCCATGTGTGATGGGACCCGGTCGCCCCCGTACCGTTTGATGGTCCTGTCACCCGTGGGGAAGCGGCGTGCTGGCTTCCTCGGGAGCCCCGGGCACCGCACGGCCAGTGGTTTGTAAAGCCTCCGCGGCTGCGGGTCAGTACATGACCCTGAGCGAGTGGCCTGGCTCTCCTGGGCCTCCTCTGGCGTAAGATGCTGGTGCAGTGCTGCTGGGATGGCTGCTTCAGGGATGAAGTGAAAAGCAGGTGTGTGAGCCCTGGCCGGTTTGGTCATTGGACAGAGCGGCCACCTGCAGACTGAAGGGTCCCGGGTTTGATTCCAGTCAAGGGCACAGGCCTGGGTTTGGGCTGCATCCCCAGTGGGGGATGTGCAGAAGGCAGCTGATCCATGATTCTCTCTCATCATTGATGTTTCTATCGCCCTCCCCCTCTCCCTCCCTCTCTGAAAGCAATAAAAATATTTAAAGAAAAGAAAAGCAGGGCTGTGGCATAATTGGCAGTGTAGTGCACACTCCGGGCAGGGGCCCGCCTTTCCCCCAGTGATGCTGCCACTCAGAGGCTTTGGAAAGCCTCTCAGATGCTTAGAGTCTGGCCCAACCTCTGCAACCACCTCAGCGCATCGGGCTCAGCGGGCAGCGGGCAGCGCAGTCAGAGCTCGGGAGGACGGAAGTGAGCTGAGCTGGCGCCCGTGGGAACCAGCATGTCGAGGCCAGAGCTCATTGAATTGGGAGAAGGAAGGGCCAGCAGAGAGGGTGGCTTGAATAAGCTTGGAATGACAGGAAGGAGCAAGAATAGTTCATTGTTTGAGGAGAAGAGAGGGCTTTTTAAAAGGTATTTTCTTTTTATTGACTTTTAGAGAGTAAGGGGGAGGGAGGGACAGCAACATCGAACCCAATGGCAACCTCTTGGTGCCTGGGACAACGCCCAGCCAGCGGAGCCCCGGCAGCCAGGGCATAAGATTGGGCTTAAAAAAACACACCATGAAGCTCCTTCGAACATTTGTGAGAAAGGGGGAGGAGCCGCAGAGCAGGCATGTCTGTGTGTGCCAGGTGACCCACTGAGCTTCACAGCGTCTCTCCCACTCTCCGCCCCGACGTGAAGGAGGTTTGCATCCCCTGGACTCGCCTGGTTAACTACCATGTTGTAGGGGGAAGATTTGTTTCCCTACACGGACCCCGTTCTTTCTGCCACGTGTTACCGGTTCCATGGGCTCAGATATAGAGGAGGCTCGAAGGACGGGGCCAAGGTCCCTGTGCAGACACCACCTGGGGGAAACACGGATGCCCGCCCGCCCTCCCCAGGACGGAGGCAGGGGGTGAGGACCGCCCGTGCGGAGGAAGACCTGCCGATGGATGCAGGGAGCTGAGGGGACACACTGAGCCGCGGCCGGTCATCTCCTAGGAGGCAGAGGCAAAGGAGGTAGTGTGAGGTTAAAAGCGCTGATTGGATGATTGACCAAGAGGAAGCACAGCTGAATAGCAGCGTTTGCTAAAAAACGGGGGAAATGGTTAAAAGCGTTTTCAATATCTTTTTCAGCTTTCACTTTCTTGGGCTTTAAAAAAAAGAAGTCCCTGAGGGTGGGGCCGGGTACAGGCTAGAAGGGGCCAATGGGAAAAAAGGGGGACATACGTAATACTTTCAACGATAAAGATTTTTTTTTTTTTAAGAAAAGGAGACATCATAAAAGAGGCAAGTTTAAGAAAAGAAAAGAAAAGAAAAGAAAAGAAAAGAAAAGAAAAGAAAAGAAAAGAAAAGAAAAAAAAAAAGCCGGTAAGGAGGAATGGGAGAGTCAGTATATTGCAGAAGGACTGTATGAAAGTTTTATGTTTCTATCCATGTAAGTTCCATTTCCTAAAGAACAAGGGACGAGGAATCCGAGAACCGCAGCTCCTTAAGAGAGAGCCTCCGCTTCCGGCTCCGTCACCAGGCCGTTCCCACCGGCGCTGCGTCTGTTTTCTCAGCTGCGGCCTGGGCTGGTCCGCCGGGGCCGCAGGCCTCTGCGCTCAGCAGCCCTGCTGGCCCGGCGTTCGGGCCCCCAGACCGCCCGAGTCAGGGCCCGGGCTCCGGGGTCCGCATGCGTGTTCAGCCTCCCCCTCCCGTCCACGTTGTTAGCCTCTCTGGGCCTCAGTCTCCTCCTCTGTCAACGGGGGATACTCGCAGTAAATACTCCCCTGGGTGGTGATGAAGATTCAATGTGAAAACACAGACCTTCTCAGTGAAAGTGCTGGCGGCGGTGAGCACTGGAGAATCGGAGCTGTGGTGACGAGCAGCTGCGGATACGGCTATCCCGATGCCCTCTGCCCTGCTGAGAGCACCCGGCCCTGCACCTGCGCCCGATCGCAGCGCCCAGAGGTACATGGAATTAAACAATTAGCGCTTGCCAGGTTCCCCTTTTGGGAAAGGAATGGAAGGAATTTTCAACCATCTGAGTGGTCAGGACCTCTGGGTTATGATTCAGCCACAGTGGACTGTCAAATTTTCCCACAGCTCAGTGGAAAGTCACTGAAGACTCCCCACAAACAGCCCCCCCCCTCTCAGCGTGTCCCTGCGAGGACGCCCCGCTGGCTGGCTGAGAGCTGGCCGCCGGCGCCGACCTGAGCAGGCCTGGCAGAGGGGCCAGCCCAGTGCCCAGTGCCCGCCAGTGCTTCCGCGGCACCCACTGTGCCCAGGTCTCACCCTGCGAGAGTCGTCGTCAACCCACAGCGGGACGGCAGAAAAGAAAAGTTGGGGTTCTGTTCTCCCAGGCAGGGACCCTGAGGCAGTGACGGCCGCAGGCTAGTTCAGAGTCCAGATCTCAAGTCTGCCTCCTCCATGCCTTCCTCTGCAGGGAAGGTCAGCCCAGTGGTCGGCAAACTCATCAGTCAACAGAGCTAAAGATCAACAGCACAACGATTGACATTTCTTTGGAGAGCCACATTTTTAAACTTCTTCTAACGCCACTTCTTCAAAATAGACTCGCCCAGGCCGTGGTATTTTGTGGAAGAGCCACACTCAAGGGGCCAGAGAGCCACAGTTTGCCGACCACGGGGTTGACCCATTGTGTGCCAGTAGTTTTATTGCTAGCTTTACCCTGTGGCCAGATAAGTTCCTATTGAAGGAGTACAAAAAACGTTTTACAAAGTTTCAGGCTTTAAAAAGATATTGGCTTGTAAGAACATGTCATAAATAACTTCAAAATGCAATGGATAATTTTAAGGCGTGCCTTTAACATCTATGTGAAACACTGTGTAACAGGGAAACACGAGAATGCTCATGATCTGCCCGCAATGTGCTAAGATTACGGACACCCCCCTTAGCTGGTTTGGCTCAGTGGATAGGACGTCGGCCTGTGGACTGGGGGGGGTCCTGGGTACGATTCCAGTCAAGGGCACATGCCCAGGTTGTGGACTCCATCCCCAGAAGGGTGCGTGCAGGAGGCAGCCAATCAATGATTCTCTCTCATCCTTGATGTTTCCTAACTCCCTCTCTCTCTCGGAAATCAATAAAAATATATATTAAAAAAAAAAAAAAGATTACGCACGCCGCCCTGATAGCACACGTCGGTGACAGTCACTAAGGTTTCTAAGTTTTCTCAGATGACTTCAGTGGAAATCTCATCCGGTAACGAAACTGGTCGCAGCTGCAACGAAAGTGGAACCATCCACACAGGTGCTGTTGTCACATATTTTCAAATCTTCTAGCGTCACTTCCCCAAGTTTGCGTGCAAGATCCCTTTCATGGGTCTCCCGTCCTCCCTCCTTAGCCTCGCTGAGAAAGTCGCCCCGGGCAGGAGCTACACTCGCTGCTGGAGATCTGGGCCACAGTTCCGTCTGTCTGCTTCCTTTCAGGAGAGACTGGTGTGGTCCAGAGCTGGTCTGGATGTCCCCCCGCACCAAGTCTAATGCAGAGCGAGCCTCGTACGAGAATAGACTTCAAAATCTAGGCCTCTGGTCCAGGGGCAAACCCCTTCCCGCTGACCCAGCACTGGGCGCCGGTGCCACCCGTCCAACGGCACGCCCGACCAGCAGCTCAGTGGTTCTGGCCCCTGCACGCTGATAGTGTCTGCCCTTGGCCTCTCTCCTCCTCCGTGCACTTCCCTGCCTTCAGGCAGATCAATGGGGTCCCTGCCCTTGGCAGCTGCATCTGCTCCGTGGTAACTTGAAATGCGAGATGCTGTCCAGCGTTTTTGTAGATAAAGAGCCTGAGGCCCAGGAACCGTAGCTGACTTGCCCAAGTTCATAAAGAACTCACCAGCAGAGGTCAAACCCAGAATGCTGACTTCTCTGAATCCTGTGCCATACTCTCCCTGTCAACCTAGTAAGCATCTTCTTTAAAGGAAAGGTTAGGGCCCCGTCCGGTAGCTCAAGTGGTTAGAGCATTATCCCAATATGCCACAGGTGTGGGTTCCATCCCCAGCCGGAAAGCACTGGCCGATGGCTCAGTTGGTGGGAGCATCATCTTGTACACCAAAAGGTTGCAGGTTTGATTCCAGATCAGGGCACTTGCGCGTTTGACTCCCGGTTGGGTCAAAATTGCAAACAGGCTGAAACCGGTTTTGGCTCAGTGGTAGAGAGTCGGTCTGCGGACTGAAAGGTCCCGGGTTCGATTTCGGTCAAGGGCATGTATGTTGGCTGCAGGCACATCCCCGGTAGGGGATGTACAGGAGGCGGCTGGTCGATGTTTCTCTCTCATCGACGTTTCTGGCTCTCTATCTCTCTCCCTTCCTCTCTGTAAAATAATAAAAAAATTTTTTTTTTAAATTGCAAACAGGAGGCAACTGATCGATGTTTCTCTTACATTGATTCTTTTTCCTCTCTCGCCCCCTCTCCCTTCCTCTCTCTAAAAGATCAGTGAAAAAGTCTTTGGGTGAGGATTAAAGATAATAGTAATAATAACGATAAAGGAAAGGTTAGGAGGAGGAGGGGATGAGACTCAATGAAGAAGGGAGGGCTGAAGGAAGGTTCACTCCCAGGTGGAGGCGCAGGGATCGGGGGCACCTGGCTGTGGGCAGAGAGAAGGGGCCACAGGTGAGGAAAAGACGCGGGCAGAGCGGAGAGAGCACGCCACAAACTTGGCTTCTTTGACAATCTCACCAGGCCAAACAGATCTGAGCGTGCCTCCCCTCCCCCCTCCCCCCCCCATCTGATTATTTCCACAGCTGTGCCTTAATGCTGCTTATCTCTTCTCCAGGAGATTCCTTGGAATGAAACCAATGGGAGACCGAGGGCTGAGAGAGTCTCATCAGAGCAGATGGGCCAGCAGCCACCGGAGCTTGTTGCCCTTGGCCGAGAGCAGTCCTGGGCCTGGACATCTTGTGAGTGCGCCCCAGCCGCCCGCTTCTCCCCAAAGAACCCCTGTGCCCCCCATCCCCCCCGTCCCCCCCTCCCCCCCCCCGCTGGCTGGGACTGAAAACCCCATTCTCGGGGAGCTCTTCAACCCAAAGCCCGGCTGCCCGGGAGCAGCCCGGGAGGGGGCTGCTTGGTGTACTTGGCCGTTCTAGGCATGGAGGCCCCGGAGGCCGCGGACGGTCCCTGGGACCTTCGGCAGTGGGTCCCGCCCTCGGCCCAGTTTTCTCAGCTGTGAGGCTGTTTAGAGCAACAACAGCTGTCATTAAGGAAGTGCTCACTGTTACGCACCAGCCGTCATCTCACCGAGCCCTTCGGGAGGCCTGTGGTGGGGCTGTGATCCTGTTTTACAGAGAAGGACACGGGAGCCTAGGATTCTCATACCCGCCCCGCCCTGTGTAAGCCCCAGCGCCGGCCTGCCCTGCACCCTCTGCTCCCCCTGAGCCGCCCCTGAAGAAACGCCACACAGCTGGCTTTCTCTGCCCCCGAGCTCCGCCAGGGCATGGGTTCTGTCCCTTTGGCGTGCGTTATTGGTTGTTGTTCACCAGCTGAGTTCTCAGGGATGGCACAGGGTAGGCACTCAAATAGTGGGTGAGTTAAAAAAAGAAAAAGAAAAAAAGAGTGAGTGGCTCTGGCCTGTGTGGCTCAGCTGGCCGTGCCCCGGAAGGTCACTGGTTTGATTCCGGGTCAGAGCACATACGCAGGTTGGGAGTTTGATCCCCAGTAGGAGGAGGCAACTAATCATTGTTTCTCTCTCTCTCTCCCTTTCTCTTTCTCTAAAATCAATAAAAATATATATATATATATTTCTAAAAAATGGCCCTAGCCTGTTTGGCTCAGTGGATAGAGCATCGACCTGTGGACTGAAGGGTCATGGATTCAATTCCAGTCAAGGGCACATGCGCAGGTTGCCAGCTTAATCCCCAGTGGAGGGTGTGCAGGAGGCAGCTGATCAATTAATCTTTCTCATCACTGATGTTTCTCTCTCCTTCTCTCCCTCTGCCCTCCTCTCTGAAATCAATAAAATATATTTTAAAAAACGAATGAATGAATTCTTGGCAGGAGTGTCAATTGGCGTAAGTTCTGGGGAAGTCAGTTTAGCAATGTCAATATTTGATATGCATTAACCTTTTGGTCTGCCATCCCAAACTCGGAGTCTCTGCTATCTCTGTGCATACACCTGAGGCCCACGCACAGGTGTTTGCTGCAGCGCTGTTTGCTACACAGCCTGGAACGATCGAAGGTTCCGCAGTTGGGGAACCCCTTAAATGCATCGCGATAGTCCCCACGGGGGCCCTCTGCACAGGAGCCGAAAACAGGAGGCGGATCTGCACGTGCTGATGTGCAGTGAAAGAAGCCACCCCAAACAGCATATCTTTTCCTCCGTTCGCAAAGAAAAGTATCTAATAGATTAAAAATGTACTGGGTTAGGCCTGGGCTGTTCTAGAAGCGGAGGCAAGAAGCAGAGCTGCCTCTGGAAGAGGGACAGGTTCTGGTTGGGGAAGAGACTGTGCTCTCACGGTGTACTCACCCCTCCCCAGCGATGTTACTGAGATCAGCTCCACAGAACACAGACTTTCCTATTTAAAGCGCCCCCTTCAGCCCTCCTGGCTCCAGGCTGGCCGGCATTCTACCCCTTTCTTTGTGGTGGTGGTGATGATGATGGTGGTGATGGAGTTGATGGTGAGGGTGGTAATGGAGATGTTGGTGATGGTGGTGATGGTGGTGGTGGTGATGGTGGGGATGGTGGTGGTGGTGATGGTGTTGATAATGGTGGTGATGGTGGTGGTGATGGTGGTGATGGTGGTGGTGGTGGTGGTTATGGTGGTGGTGATGGTGGTGATAATGGTGGTGATGGTGGTGATGGTGGTGGTGATGGTGATGGTCAGCATTGGAGCGGGAACATCTTGGAGTCTAGTCCAATCCTTTCATTTCACAAACTGTAAACAGAGGCATCGAGAAGAGAAGGACTCCCCTGAGGCCCCACAAGAAGGCACTGGCAGAGCCCCGCCTCGAACCCGGATCTCCTGGCTCCCAAGCGAGTGCTCTTCTTGGTGAAGACATAGGAACACAAAGCTGGTGGGCTGCGCGCCAAGCCCCTGCAGGAGGTCACATAGCCGGGCGGCTCTCAGAGTTCCTCGTCTATTCTTAGCCTGAACTTTTTGTGACTCTGGTCCTCAGCAGCCTGTCCCCCTTCCTCTGCCTTTGGTTTGTGTGTGAACGTGGGTGTGTGTTTGGTGATGTGCTACGTGGAGGAAACGGGCTCGGGCGCGGGCCTGCTCGAGGCCCCGGAAAGAACAAACACGAGAGGGGCCTGAGAAAACAATCGGCTTCCCTCCTCCGAGGTGACCCGGTGCCCCGGAGCGCCCGGCCGTGCCTCCGCAGCCTTCGCAGCCGCTGCCTCCCCCGAAGGAAGCGCCGGGAGGAGCCCAGGGAGGACGGCCTCTGCCGGCTCTGAGAGACGGACAGGCAGCTCTTCCCCAGCCCTGGCCCTGCTCCACCCCACACGCCCGGCCACCAAACACGGCAAAAAGCCTGTCTGACCCCAGCTCCACCTTCTCCGCACCTCCCTCCACTTTGGGAATCAGTGTTGAAAAATGACCAGAGGGAAGAGCAAGTCTACGTCAAATTCAAAGGAGATGAAGCTGCTCAGGGCCAGGCCCCACCCACGGAAAGTCAGGGGGGCCATCTGCCTCACCTGCTGTTCCCCCAGGTCCCTGCTCCAGGAGGAGCTGTCCACTGCTGGGGAACAGAGGACCTCAAAGCTCAGTGGCTTAAGACAGCGGTCGGCAAACTCATTAGTCAACAGAGCCAAGTATCAACAGCACAACGACTGAACTTTCTTTTGAGACCCAAACTGAACCAGATTCACAAATGCCGGGCTAAAGCGTTTTACTGATGGATTGATTTTATTCTGTTAGTCCTCCAGCTGGACTGAACATTGAACCCGAAACCTGCGTACGTGCCCGGACGGGGAATCAAACCCGCCACCTTCTGGTGTTCGGGACGATGCCCCAGCCAACTGTGCCACACCGTCCAGGCCCATTCTCACGTTTTAAATTCTTATTTTAAATTGTATCAAAGTTCCATAGGCTCATACTTTTAAAAGTCAACTTTTACCGTTCTACAAGGTTTATTAAGACAAAGTGTGGCCCTCAGCCTCCCTCCACCCCCAGCTCCCCTGCCCTGAAGGGACCATTTCAACTCGGTTAAGGAATTCTTTTACCTCTCTATAAATAACGTGTTTGTGTTGCTACTTCCTGCCTCCGTCCAGGCATTATCTGCTGACTTCCCACCGTGGGAGAGGAGGACTCGGCGCCTTGCCCTGGTCCCGTCATCCCCTCTGTACACACCCTCACCTCCCGAGCCCCCTTCTTCCCAGTGCTTTAGAGTGTAATTTCTGTAGATCGATCCTCAGTGCACTTGTCATTATGACCAAGTAAATGCCATTTCAGCGAAGCCACAGAGCCAGCTCCTATCGCCTTTTCCGTCCCGGCGTCTTTGTTTTGATTATCTTGTTTTCCCATATGCTCAGGCTCCTAAGATCTTATCACAGCGAACCCTACACACTGCCCGCCGCCAGGCCCCCGGGCATGTCCGTGGGAAACTTTCTTGGAGCCTTCTCTTCTGGCGCGGGGGTGCCTCCTGGAACCCCCTTTGCCCATCCTCCAGCGAAGCCCTCTGCCTCTCTCTGGACCCTGTGTCTTCTCGTTCCTCGATTTCTTTCTTCTTCTTGAGGACATATGCTTTTGAGGACTTGTGAGAGTGCGCGAGAGGGGACTCGCCAGCTCCTGATCAGAGTCCCTTTCGCCTCTGAACTTGGGTAGTGTGACCCAACTGTTTTCTAGCTTCTCCAGCTGCTGTGGGGCCACAGCCTTCACTGCATGCGGCCTCGTGGGGTTTCTTGGTCCCATTGTCAGGACGTCTTACTATGACCCGGTATCAGGCTCGCTGCTCCGTGTCTTCCATCCGGGAGCTTTCTCCTTGGGTTCTGGAGTGTTCTCTTGGATCATGTTTGTACCCTTTGCTGTGTTTCTAGAATCCTGGTTGCTCAGCCATTGGGATGAGTTTCTCATCTGTTCTTCCCTAGTTTCTGCCTCTTTTTACTCCGCTTTCTGAAAATTTCCCTCAGTCTGTATTCTAATCCTTACGCTTGTGTGTGAGTTTTTTAATTTTTATTTTTGATGTCACAGTTTTTCTTTCCAAGAGCCCCCACTGGGGACTTAGCCCTGGAGAAGGACACAGAGCCCTCCTGGCGGAGTTTTAGCTCCAGTGACACCGATGCGTGTGTCTAACCCACGCCTTTCATCTCACAATCCCTGCTCCTGGTCCTGTCAGACCCTCTCAGCTTCCATGAAGCTTTCCGACCAGCGAACACGTGTGCCCCTCACAAGCACACCGCAACATCTGGGCAGAACCTTAGCACCGACTGGTTCGTCCGGATCGCCTTACGGAGAGAAGCCCTGATCCTCAGACAGCATCCTGTGGTGACAACTCCCCTGGGTGTGGGAGAGTCCGCTGGCAGGCACCCTGTACTCGTGTAGCTTTCCTTCTATTTTAACTTTTTTCCAAAAAGCGTCACTGAGGTGTGACTGGCACACCATAAATAAACTGCACCTGTGTAAGACGCCCAATCTGATATATTTTGACTCATACATCCACTCCTAAAACTATTGTCAAGATCAAGGTATTATTGCCGAGACCGGTTTGGCTCAATGGATAGAGCGTCGGCCTGCGGACTGAAAGGTCGCGGGTTCTATTCTGGTCAAAGGCATGTATCTTGGTTGCGAGTACATCTCCAGTAGGGGTGGTGCAGGAGGCAGCTGATCAATGATTTTCTCTCATCGATGTTTCTAACTCTCTATCCCTCTCTCTTCCTCTCTGTAAAAAATCAATAAAATACATATATTTTATTAAAAAAAACAAGATATTTATCCCCCCCCCCCCAGGTACCCCTGAGGACCTTTGTCATTCCTCTCTCCTGCCTCCCCCAATCCTGCCTAGGCAGCCGCGGATGTACTTTCTGTCTCTGTAGATGGATTTGCGTCTGCTGATACACGGCGAGTCATAGGTGTGGTCTTTGGGGGACAGGGCGTCTGGCTTTCTTTCACACACAGTTTTAGTGGGTCCTGTGCAGCCCACACCTGCCTGTCTCGGTGGGAAGCTTCCGTGTCCCTCTCTGTCCTCTCTCCTCTCCCTCCGGCCCCAGGGCTCTGCCCGCAATGTCTCGTCTCCCCTGCATCAGAGCAGCTCCGAGGACTGGCCCGGTTATCCCCGTCACCCCGAGGCGCCGGCTACGCTTTGTGTGTGCGTCGTACTCCGGGGCAGAAGACAGACACCCCATTGGCGTGTGCCGCGTACATAGCGGCTCTCGGGGTGCACCCAGCATGAGCAAGCACGTTCGGAAGAGGCTGCTGGACCGGGGCTCCCCGAACCCCGAGGAGCGCACGCTGGGGACAGAGCCCCGTGGCGGCTGAGCTCGCCTGCAGACGGGCCGGATGAATTGAAATCCCCTTTGGTCCCATTCAGAAGTGGGGCTTCCTGAAGAGTCAGCCATCGAGGAGCTAAGAAAAGAACTAATATCTCGCCGGCTTTCCTTCCTTTTGGTCTATTTGGCAGAGACACAATCCTGTGTAGATAAAAGGTCACTCCGGAGGGCAGGGCTTCCCCTGCTAGCCCTCCTGTCCCCATTCCCGGCCAGAAGAGGGCCATCGGCCCCAAGTCCCCGCGGGCGGGGGCCCGAGGCTCACGGGCAGGAGAGCCTGGCCCGTCTCCGTCTCCTCTGACTCATTTTCACATTTAATTCCTCGCTAATTAATTCACGTTTAATCCTTACCGCGCACGAGGGGGGAACGGGAAACGCGGCCGGTGAGGACCGCTGCCGTGCCTGTGGGAGCACCGGGCCTGGCTGAGGCCCTGCTTGCTTCGTTCTGGGCTCCCACCCAGGCGCGGAAGTGCAGGAGCACTTTCAATCTTCTGAGAAACTTCCATCCCCGCCCCGCCCTCTGGCCGCTGCCACCCTCCCCTACCGTTTTTTTTTACTATGAAGTGTTCCTGTAATATCCTCTCGCTTATGAATATGAATAACATTGATTGACTATCTACTATTAAGCCATCCTTGCCTTCCTGGGGTAAATCCTAATGGGTTGCGATCGGTGTTGTTTTTAAATGTTGCTGAACACGGTGTGCTAACATGGAGCGTTCAGTATTTCTGCACATGACAGACATCAGCCTCCAATGTCCCTTTCTCACGCTTTCCTCGGAGTGCACACGGAGGTAAACAGGCCGTTTTTATGTGAGCTGGAACCATAAAAATCAGGCGGGGAGACAAGGAACACCCCGTTTGGTCTTATCACCTGATCGCGGAGGAAACTGAAATTCAGAAAAGAGCAAAGAGCCCTTTAAAAGCACAGAGTTAGACATTTATGAATAATAAAGAACATTATAAACTGATGAACCATAAGATAGATATAGAGACAGTAAAGCAACAAGCAGACTGTCAAATTACAGCGGGGAGGGTAGGGAGATCTGGGGGAGATAAGAGATCAACCGAAGGACTTGTATACATGCATATAAGTACAACCAATGGACACAAAACTCTGGGGAGAGAGGGCATGTATGGGGGGGGGCAATGTTAAAATATGTACACAGATAATAAAAATGTAAAATAAAATAAAAG
Organism: Pipistrellus hanaki; assembly: GCF_964339955.1. NCBI lineage: Eukaryota > Metazoa > Chordata > Mammalia > Chiroptera > Vespertilionidae > Pipistrellus > Pipistrellus hanaki. The sequence goes on from NC_140521.1 coordinate 1,528,882, forward strand.
CACAGAGTTAGAAACGGAGTTGGACTAGAGCACTCTGCGGAGCGAGCACTGTCAGACCTCCTTCCCTGTCCCACTCGCGCGCTCCTGCCCATCGCCCTCCCTGATGGACGGGCCGCCTGCGGACCAGAGAGAGGACTCGCCCGTTGTGTGACTGCAGCGGGGAGGGCCTGGCTGCCAGGCTTCTGACTCCTAGACCAGAGCCCCCGCCCCCGTTCTTTGGTTCCAGGCCCAACCCCCGGACAGCTCCCTGCAGCGGCCTGAAATGAGGGGCACCCTGAGCCGCACCCAGAATCTTCACCTTCCACATTGCCCGGCAGTGCTGTCCCTCTGCAGGTCCCCGCGGTGGGCGGGAGGGGCACTTCAGGGTGCTCAGGGCGGTCTCAGTGGAGGGACCCCCTGGAGGCCAGGCTTCCTAAGCATGACCCCCGAGGAAGGCACGGCCCGGGCCCTGCGATGGAATCTGCTGCCAGGCCCCCTGAGGGCCTGACAGGAACACCCCCGTGGGACGGGGGAGGGGGTCCCAGTTTCCCTCCCCCCCCCTTCCCCACCCCCTGGCTACCACCACCCCTCCCCCACTCCCTCAGCGAGCCAGCCCGCGGCTTCCTGCCCCAGCACCCCTGTTTCTCTGCTATTTGTGTCCGCGCCCAGCAGCTGGCCCCAGCCTGGCAGCCCGCTCGCTCCGAGGTTATCCGATTATCCCATTAGCCCAGCACATCCTTCCTTCCTCCCGGCCATTAGCGCCCAGCGCCCCTTCCTCTCCCTCCGCGGCTGCTCCTCCCAGCGGCTCGGGCTGGTGCGTCCCCGGCACAGGGCCTCCGAGGGCACCAGGGCCGGCACCACCGTCTGCTTCGTCCCCGGTAGGAGGGGACGCGCCTGGGACCGGGCACGGACCACCCTCACGCCCCCTGTACCTCCGAGCGCTCCCCCCATCTCTGAACCCAAGCCGGGCTGCCCCTCCCCTCCCCTCCCACCCCAACGAGAACACACACGTGGGCGGGTGAACAGAAAAGACACATCACAGCCTGACAGCCCTCTGACAACACCTTAACTTGAAAATTGCTGCAAATGGGGCGTAATCCTGTGTGGGCGCTTCGCCCCCAGCGCACTCCGTGAAGAGCCCGGCGGCGGAGTTCACTCACTTCCACTGCCTGATCCCCCGCGGGGTGCGGCCTGGGCTCCACCCCCCACCCCAAAGCCTGGGCCTCCCTGGCCATCCCTCCTGGGCCCCGGCCCGCTTTGGCTCCCCCAAACGCCCCCGCCCCCCAGGCTAAGGCAGCTGAGAGAGGAACCGTCAGGAGATGGGGCTCCAGCTCCAGCCTGAGGGTCCGGAGGAGCCTCCCCAGCTTCTGGTGCTGATGGCGGGGCGGGCCAGCTCCTGAGCACCCCACCAGGGACCCGAGCAGGCCTGACCCTTCCTCAGGGGCCTTGACCTCTAATCCCCTCCCCTCCCCCCTCCCGGCAGGGGCCAGGCACGGCAAAGCCTTTCCCGAAAGAACCTCCCCCTGAGGACACGGGGTTGCCCCCACCGCATCCCCAGCCGGTCTCATCCCCAGCCGGTCCCATCCCCAGCCGGTCCCATCCCCAGCCGGTCTCATCCCCAGCCGGTCCCATCCCCAGCCGGTCTCAGCCTCAGCCTCCGCCTCAGCCTGGCCCCTGCACAGCCTCCCGCTGCCTCTCCCCCGCTACAGGGAAGGGCCAAGCAGAGGGCAGAGGTGCCTGTGCCAGGCTGTGCCCTGTGCTCACCCTCCGCTCGGAGGCTGTGAGTCTGCGGCCTCCGATCACCCAGCTCGGCCGCCTGAGGGGCTGCTGACGGGATGAGTGACAGGTGTCCTGGGCCCAGGACAGAGGCAGGCGTGGGCGGAGGGAGAGGGGTCACGTGACACGTTCCCCTTTGGGGGCTAGAGGAGGGCCCCACAGCAAACAGGTCTTCCTGCCTCAGCCTAAGCCCCCCAGCCGCGGAGGGGGCCCCCAGCCTGCTCAGTGAGACCCGGGGCTGTGGTGCCAGTGGCTGCAGCGTACCGGCAGCACGGGTTCTAGGCCAGAGTGCCAGCCGGGCCGGCCTTCCGTGGCCCAGACCTGGGGCGGCCGCACCGAGCCGGTCCCTCTCCTGAGCCTGCGCTTCCTGCATCCGCACCGCCTGGGCCCGGAGGCCAGGGCCAGCCCAGCCACAGGGCCAGGGGCCCAGCATCCCCTCCTCTGGCCCAGGCCGCCCTTCCCCACCCCGCAGAGCTGCCCTGGGCACCCAGGAGCCGCCAGCACTTTCTGTGCAGCCTCCGGAGGAGACAGACACATGGGGAGAGGCAGAGCCAGGCTGGGACTCAGAGCCAGCCTGAGCCAGGCCTCCGCCCCCAGGCGCCGGGGAGCAGGGCGGGCTGTAGGGGATCCTCTGGCCGGCTGCCTTGAGGGGTGCGGACACCCCGGACAGGCCTGCGGTGGGACCTGCGCTGAGGCCTCGCTGGAGAAGCCTGTGGTCTGCCCTGGGAAAGGAGGGGCGAGGACAGAGCTGCAGCCTGGGCCCCCGGAGGCCTGGCCCCGAGCAGACGGGCTCCGGGTCCCTGTGCTGCTGGGGCGCCACCCTGTTGGGGTGCCCTGCCCTCACACACCCCTGTGTTCTCGGACGGTCAGGGAGTGGCACGTGGTTGTCTGTGCACACGCGTACACCGGAGCCCCGGCTCACCGGGGAGCTGCGGGAGGTGGCTCAGTCGTGCTTGGAAGCCGTTCCTGAGCCCCTGGCCCGGTCCTGCCCCAAACCCCAGAGGCTGCACCCCACGCTCAGCTCCCCAGAAGCCCCGGGAAAGGCCTGAGAGACACTTCCTGCCCTACCTTTGCGGTTCCTCTGGCCGCTCCGCCAGCTGCTCCTGAGCACCAGCAGCATCCGGGCGCCCGGCCTCCTCGGGGTCAACCCAGGCCACGGCGCTGCCCTCAGCCACAGCCAGGCCGACCGGGGGTGGGGGGTGGGGGGTGGGGTGTGGGGTGTGGGGTGTGAGGTGTGGGGTGGGAGGAGGAAGCCAGCCTGGCCGGGAGGGGGCTGGTGCAGGCTCAGGGCTTCGCAGCCAGGCTGAGCGTGAGGGCTCGGGAGGCCGCTTGCTGGGCCCTCAGGGCTCGGGGAGGCCGGGCCTGGCGCTGCCCCGCGGGCTGGGTCCCGTCCGGCCCGGGCAGCCGCCGGGAGGGCCTCTGAGGGCGCAGCCGGAAGCCAGAGCTCAGACAGCCGTGCTGGCCGGGATCCCCACACACACACCTGGGCAGCGAGCACACAGCCGGAATGAGGGAGATGGAGCCCAGGTGGTAGGGATGCCAGGGGCAGGCGCCAGGGTCGCCATCGGGGAGCGGCCAGGTGCGCCCACTGTAGCCGCAAAGTCCGTTCTGTGAGCAGGTGGTGGGGCCGCTACTGCTTCCTGCTTTCCACTCTGGCCGGGAGCGGAATGAGGGGAGCGTGATGTTTATTGTTTATTTTCCACTGATTTTTAAAAATATGTTTTTATTCATTTCAGAGAGAGAGAGAGAGAGAGAGAGAGAGAGAGAGACATCAAATGATGAGAGAGAACCATTGGTCGCCTGTCTCCTGCACACCTCACACTGGGGATCGAGCCTACAACCCGGGCCTAGGCCCTGACCATAACCTCTTGGTTCATAGGTCGACGCTCATACCATGCCGGCCAGGGTATTTTCCATTGATTTCCAGAAAGAGTGGGAGGAGGGAGAAGGGGGGGAGAGAGAGAGAGAGAAACATCGATGTGAGAGAGACACACCGATTGGCTGCCTCCTGAAGGCACCCCTACAGGGGCTGGGGTACCCACAACCCAGGTCCATGCCTTTGACCGGGAATCAAACCGAGACCCCTTGGTCCACAGGCAGACGCTCTAACCACTGAGCAAATGGCCAGAGTTTTAAGTTCACGTCTGCCCCTCACTGACCCGGGCAGTCCTGGCCCTCCGTTCCGAGGGGCTGTGCAGGCGCTCTGCTCAGCCATCTGTAGATGACGCTGTGAGGTGCCCAGAGCACAAACACGCCCTCCCGGCCCTGCCCGAGGGGCCGGTCCTCACTGCCCTGAGGACGGCTCCCTCCTCAGGCACGGAGCCCGAGGGAGCGCAGGAAACACCTGCTCTGACAGGTTTCCTGCCGGCAGCAGGAGGAGGGCTGGCCGGGCGGGAAGGCGGTGCAGTCCGGCCCATCTCCTCCCAGATCTCCGGCTGCCTCTCAGCTGAGGGGCGGGAGGGGCAGCGGGAGGGTGGGCGTAGCTCTGAGAAGTAGCACAAAGAGCTTCTTTGGCCCTGGCTGGTGTGGCTCAGTGGAGAGAGCGTCAGCCTGGGGACTGAAGGGTCCTGGGTTCGATTTCGGTCAAGGGCACAGGCCTGGGCTGTGGGCTCCATCCCCGATAGGGGGCGGGCAGGAGGCAGCCGGTCCATGATTCTCTCATCACTGATGTCTCTCTCTCTCTCTCTCTCTCTCTCTCTCTCTCTCTCTCTCTCTCTCTCTCCCCCTCTCTCTTCCTCTCTGACATCCATAAAAGCATACTTTAAAAAACAAAGAGATCTTTGAAGGACTTTAGGAAGGCGATGAGGGAGGGAGAGCAGCTGGGGTACAGCCCGCCCTCCCCGCCCCCTCACAGGGACCCCAGTCTCGGGGCTGCACGTGGGTGCGACCAGGCAGTCTGCCCCCCAGAGGCTGAGCGCCGGGGAGGCCCCCGGGCAGGCAGGGTGTCTGTCTACACGCAGTCTCACACACACACACACACACACACACACACACACACACACGACACACTCCTGTAACGTGTGCCAGGCCGCCGTGGAGCAGGGAGAGGAACTCAGACGCCATTCCCGGCGGACAAGCTTAAAACACAACGGGCTCCACTTTTATTTCATCTCAGAAAAGACATGCCCTTCGGGGGAAGGCAGTGAGGCCTCCGCCGGGGCTGGCAAGCCGCCCGCACCCACGCAGGCCAGCCCGCCCAGCCCCTCCCGCTCCACCTCAGCGCCCCGTCCGCGGCAGCCTCGGCCCCAGGACAGGGCTCTGGGCGGGGGAGAGGGCCGCCGGGGCTCCGGGCCGACTCCTGTGCCAGCCGAGCAGCAGGGCTGGCGGCAGGGAGGGACAACAATAACATTAAAAGGGCATCTTCACGCTCACATTTTCTCCCGGAAAACAGAGTCCAACGCCACTTCCAGGCACAGCGGCCCCCAAACCCTCGGAACGTCTGGGGAGGGGGGAGGCAGGGGCCCCGCGGAGCCACGGAGGCCAGCGGCCTGCTCTGCAGAGACAAGGTGGCCCTTCCAGATGCTTCCGGAGCGGGGGCCGGAGCCCGCCCAGCCGAGCTGCTCCGGGGCTGCGCTCCTGGCCGGCACGGGGGTCCCCGGTGACACGCCGGCTCTCGGGGCTCCAAATCCCCTCGCGCTGCGCCCGCCGGGTCCCTCCTGGGCCGCGTGGGGACCAGCCGGGAGGGGAAGGTCTCCTTCCCGCACCAGCCGCCCCCGGCCTGGCTCCCGGACCAGGAAGAGCAATGAGTCCTTCCCGGGGGCGGCTCCTCAGGACACGCCCGCTCCGTCCGGGGCCAGGGGGCCCTCGAGGCCGGGGGAGTCCGGGCAGGGCCCGCCCAGCTCCTGGCCCAGGAGCTCCACGTCCAGGAGGCCCGTGTCCCCCGGGGCCCCGCGGGCACCCCGCCCGCCCGCCAGCCCCAGGGCGTGGCCGGCGGGTGGCTGCCGCCCCGGGCGGGGGGCGCTGCCGTTGGCCAGCCAGCCGGGCGGGTGCCCGTTGAGCCGGAGGCTGATCTGCTCGCCGTCGCCGCCGGGGGCCGCCCCGGCCCGGCCGCTGGCGCCGCCCGCCTTGAAGGGGTCCCGCCGCCGCAGCACGTGGCTGCGCAGGATGCGGCGGAAGGTCTGGCGGAACTCGCGGATGCGGTAGGCGTAGATGAAGGGGTTCACCACGGAGTTGGAGTGGGACAGGATGATGGCCAGGTACATGAGCCAGGGCGGGGCGTGGCGGCACTGCGGGCAGAAGAAGGTGAAGCCGTTGATGATGTGCAGCGGCAGCCAGCACAGCGCGAACAGCCCCACGATGATGGCCAGCGACTTGGCGGCGTGCACCTCCTTCTGCAGCGTGGAGCGCGCCCGCTCGCCCGGCAGCGGCTGCCCGTCCATCTGCTTGAGCTGCCGCCGCGCGGCCAGGAAGATGCGCAGGTAGACGCCCAGCATGAGCAGCAGCGGCCCCAGCACGCAGGCGAAGAAGTTGTAGTAGACCATGTAGTTCATGGGCACCACGTCCTCGAAGAGGCAGGCCACGCGGCCCTCGCCGCACGCCCGGGAGCCGTTGCGCGCCTCCCGCGGCCGGTCGCAGCTGTTCCAGCCCAGCATGGGCGTCAGGCCGATGGCGAAGGACAGCACCCAGCACACGGCGATGATGCCCTTGGCCCGGGCGCCCGTCACCAGCCCGTTGTACCTGCGGGGGGGGGGGGGGGCGGGGGGAACGGCGTCAGGGACCCGCGTCCTGCCTCCGGCCTCCGTTTCCCACGGGAGAGCAGGGCCCCGCCTCCAGGTGATGGTCGGTCAGCATCGCGAGTGGTCCTGGCACCTCATCGGTTCGGTCTGAGGAAATTACCAAGTGATGGGGGGGGGGGCCCCGGGGACGGGGGAGGGGAGGGACGGGGGTGTCCAGGAGGCAGCCATTGCCTCTCGGCCCCTCCCTGCCAAGCAACAAGTGTGCCCAGCGTGGGCTGGGTCCCAGGAGGGGCCGGACAGCGGATTTTCGGGGTAAAATCTTCCATGGTTTCCATGTGTTTTTAAAAATATATACATTTTTGTTGATTTCAGAGAGGAAGGGGAGAGAGGGAGAGAGAGATCAAAACACCCCTGATGAGAGAGAATCATGGGTCGGCTGCCTCCAGCATGCCTCACTCTGGGGATGGAGCCTGCAACCTGGGCCTGTGCCCTGACCGGGAATCGAACCCTGACCTCCTGGTTCACAGGTCAATCAATGCTCAGCCCCCGAGCCCCACCAGCTGGGCTCCCGTGGCTTCGGCTGTGTCAGCCGATGCAAAGGAAGGAAACAAGGACCTGGTGGCCTCGGACCTCTCCGCCAGCCCTGGTTTACAGGTGGGGAAACCGAGGCCCAGGAGAGCCATGGGCTTGCTGCGGGTGTCCCAGAAGCCAGGACGCTCTGAAGCCGCAAACCCCAAAGTCGCCAGGAGGCCGGGGTTCGGTACGCGGCCGCCTCAGGCGGTGGTGAGCTTCCGGGCCTTGGAGGCAATCAAGCAGGAATGAGCCGGGATGGGGATGGGGATGGGGGTGGGGATGGTGCGGAGGCCCTGGAGGTCCCTGCTGGGGGCTGTCCGCCTGGCTCTCCAGCCGCAGACCTGCCATGGGCGTGAGTGACCGCGGGATGCGGTCCTGGCCTGAGGCTTCGGGACACGGCTGGACCTCAAAGAGCCCCTGGTGGGGACAGTCACCTCGAGCAGCCCTGGCCCATGTGCGGAGCAGGCCCAGGAGGGCTCCCAGCGCTGCCCCCTGCAAGGGCCAGAAGGGGGGCAGGGCAGCTGCACCCTGACGTAATGCTGTTCGTGCTGCGGGCATTATTCAAGTTTAGAAACACCGGGTTCCTTTTGTTCCAAAGACAGCCCTCGGCGTGAGGCCCGGGACCAGGCCCCCAGGAGCCGAGCGGGACAGTGGCTGCACCGCAGCCCCGACCCAGCAGCCCCTGGGACTTAGCGCCATCACATGGGGGCCCCCCGGAGAGGGAGCCCAGAGGGGTCAGGAAGGGGGGCCAGAGCCACCGCCCACACTCTGCCTGCTGCCTCCCAGCTGCTCCTTCACCCTGTGATCCAAGAGCACCCCCAAATTCCAGGGGCTCCAAGTGCATCTGCCCTTCACTGTGAGCCCTCCTCTGAGGCCTCCCGGGAGCCAGGGGCAGGGAGGGGGCGGGAGGCTCGGCCGGGAGGACACGCAGCCACAGCGCTGGCTGGGGCGGCGGAGGCTGCACACACGTAGCCGCTGGGAGAGCCTCCTGCACCCGCGGCTGCAGTCACTTCACAGGAGATTCCCGAAAACCCCTCCGCCAGCCCCCCAGCCCCCCATCCTCACCCACCCCCACCCCCACGCACAGGCTGGCTCCCGCCGCGGCACTGGTGGCCGGAGGAGCGGGCGTGTGCACACGGGTCCGTAACGGCTCCTGCGGCCTCCACTTCCCTCCGGCCCTCTCCTCCTGTGAGACTTCAGACCTTTCTGCCTCCGTCCCCTTTCCCCCAGGAGCTGGGGGAGCTGGTGCTGCTCCGACCCCATGGTTTCCCGGGGTGCCCCCCGCCCCCCACCGTGTGAGCACCTGCCCAGGCCCGGGCCATGCTCCCGCCACCCTCCGGAGCCCGGCGGCCTGGTCCCCGGGGGGCTGGGAAGGACCGGTGCCTGGGGAGGGCCACAGGGGCCGCTGGGTGGGACGCCCTGTCACCCCCACACACGGACCCACAGACCGGCCCCGGGCGTGGGTCCCCCGGCCCCGCACGGCCGCCCCCCACGCCGCCCGCCGCTCACCGGAGGGGGATGCGGATGGCGATGTAGCGGTCAATGGCGATGGCCAGCAGGCTGAAGATGGAGCTCTGGGTGAGCACCAGCACGAAGCAGGCCAGGAAGAGGCAGCTGTGGCAGGCGGCGCAGAAGCCGATGCTGATGGTGATGGCGAAGGGGATGGCCAGCACGCCCACGGCGATGTCGGCCGCCGCCAGCGACACCACGAAGAAGTTGGTGACGCTCTGCAGGTTGCTGTTGAGCCACACGGCCCAGCACACCAGCACGTTGCCCAGCACAGCCAGCACGGCGATGGCCAGCTCCACCACCATGTACACGGCCAGCGAGCCCGTGCCACCCATGGCCGCGGCCGCGGGGGGGCGGCGAGCACGCGGGCCGGGCCGGCTCTCGGTCCATAGCTGCGGCGCCGCCGGCCGCCTGCCCGCCCGCGCCCTCCCGGCGCCCCGATCGCCGGGGGCTCCCTACGGGGGGCTCCTACGGGCGTCTGCGCGGCTCCTCCCGCAGCGTCTCCGGCAGCCGGGCCGCCCCCGGGGGTTCCATCGCGCACAGCTCGGCGGTGTCAGGGTCCCAGCACCTGCGGAGGAGAGGCCGGTGAGGGGCTGGCGCTGCGGGGTGGGGGGCACCCTGGGTCCCCCCGAGAGGCCTCACCCAGGGAGCCGGACCCTCTCCGAGGGAAGTCCCTCCGGTTCGTCCCTCCCGCTCAGCCTCTCAAACCGGGGAGTCCGGTTCCTGAGCTCACTGCCCCCCACAGCCCCCTCCCTGCCCCCCCGAAGCCCCGCACCCCCGGCTCTCTCTCCCTCCCGGGCCCCAGGCGGGAGCAGCTGGAGGGCCTGTGGTGCTCCCTCGGGAGGAGCGGCGTCTGCTCCTGCACCCGGAGCCGCAGCAGCGCCCTCCTGCGCCCGGGGGCGGAGCGGCCCCGCCAGCTGCGGGCACGTGGGGTGGGGGGCGGCCAGCGCCCCTCCCTCCTCCCACACCGCGCCCCAGCCCGCTCTGCCGCCTGGCGATGCCCCCGTGGGTGCCAGGCAGCGATGGGGCGCCGCCAGGACGTGCCGGGAGGCTGTCCTTTCTGGGCCTCGGTTTCCCCCTGGAAACGTGGGGGTGGACCCCGTAGGTAGGGCCTCCGGCCCCTGGTTCTAGGGGGGGGGACACAGTTCTGCGAGGGCGTCCCGGAGTGAGAGGGCCACGGCCGCGTGAGGTCACTGACCCAGAGCACAGGCAGGAGGCTGGGTGTCCCCCCAAACGCCCAGTGCACCCCCTCTTCCCACCGCCTCCGTCCCAACCCGTCACTCACATGGAGGCTCGTGTGTCCCCTCTGCCAGACCCCCTCCCTGGCCCCGGCTCCCCGGCCCCGGGGTGCACGGCAGTGCCTGCCGCCGGCCGGGGAGGGAGGCTGGAGCCTGCAGCCCCCCCATGAGCCCAGGGGCTCCCTCTCTCCAGGAACCGAGGGTCCAATGATGGACCAGCGCCAGCCCGCCTGGCCTCCCGCCTGGCCTCCCGCCTGACCTCCACCTGGCCTCCACCTGGCCAAAGCACACCCCGCGTTTCCCAGGAGCCGAGGCTGCTGCCCCTCGGTCCTGGCCTGGAGGCCAACCGATGCCCTGTGGGCCCAGCCCCCTCGCCCCTCCGTCCAGCGGCCCATGCCGGCCTGCATACCCCCTCCCCCAGTCCCCAGGTCCCCCCAGTCCTCAGGGTCTCCCCACGCCTCTGTGTCGGGGCTCCCGTGTTGAGCAGCACTGGTACCAACATGCTTCCTGCTGTCGGGGTGCCCCCACCCCAAGTCTCCTGGAGGCCACAGACCCTCTGGCCCAGGCCAACCCTGCCAGCAGCTAAAACACACCCAGCGCCCCTCCAGCTGGGTCCCCTCCAGGCTGCCTCTCTGCATGGCTGGCACCCCTTCCCCCCCCCGCCCGCCCGCCCGCCCACCCACACTCAGCGGCCCCGCAGGCTCTGCCCCGTGTGGCGGACCAGGCTCTCCCGGCCGGAGCACAGATGCGGCCGGAGGCACCGCCCCATGGAGGCCTGGGCGGAGGTGCTGTGCTGTGGCCTTTGCTGGGCTTCTGTGGTGCACACACTCCCCTACGGCCAGTGAGGGCTCCCTCGACCCCGTCCCCGTCCCTGTCCCCCACAGGAACCAGCAGCCGCCACGCACAGTCAGCGTGAGACGCGCCTCCAGACCCCCGGCCCCGCACCTGCACCCCGACCGTCTCAGCTCGCCGTGCAGCCTGGGTGCTCACTGTCCCATGAACCCCACCTCACACATGAGGAGCTGAGCCCCAAAGGGGCTCACGGTACCGGGCGGAACTGGGAAAACTGCAGCGGGAGAGTTCCTGGGCCCCCCCCAAACCCTCCCCCCACTGCCCTCCCTTCAGGCCTCTCAGAGCCGCAGGGCGGTCAGGGCGGGGGAGGGCTGGGTGGCCAGGGCCGGGCCATCTCCTGACCCTCGCCGTGGCGGTCCGTCTCGGAGCCCCCGGGCCTCTGCCGCGGCCGGAAGGGGAAATTAAATATTAATCACGCATCATTTCCCCGCGACGGCCCGCGGGGCCAGGGCGGAGGTCAGGCCGGCCCACGCTGAGCACATGCCGGGCCCCGTGGAGGCCTGAGGGACGGCCCACCGCCGCCGGCCCGGTGCCACCTCCCCCCCGCCCGCTGGCCTGGCGGCTCTAATTAAAACTCCATTTAATCAAAACCCACAGGTTTCCCGGCCCATCCCGGCTCTTCGCATGTCGGGCTGGAGAGGCTTTCTGTGCACGTGCCCAGACGGTGGCTGTGCCCCCTGGAGCCAGCCGGGGAGTGCCCACTGGCCGGGGGTGCCCGCTGGCCGGGGGTGCCCACTGGCCGGGGGTGCCCGCCGGGGAGTGCCCGCTGGCCGGGGACTGCCCGCTGGCCGGGGGTGCCCGCTGGCCGGGGGTGCCCGCTGGCCGGGGGTGCCCGCTGGCCGGGGACTGCCCGCTGGCCGGGGGTGCCCGCTGGCCGGGGGTGCCCGCTGGCCGGGGACTGCCCGCTGGCCGGGGACTGCCCGCTGGCCGGGGGTGCCCGCTGGCCGGGGGTGCCCGCTGGCCGGGGACTGCCCGCTGGCCGGGGGTGCCCGCTGGCCGGGGGTGCCCGCTGGCCGGGGACTGCCCGCTGGCCGGGGAGTGCCCGCTGGCCGGGGGTGCCCCCTGGAGCCAGCCGGGGAGTGCCCGCTGGCCGGGGACTGCCCGCTGGCCGGGGGTGCCCGCTGGCCGGGGGTGCCCGCTGGCCGGGGACTGCCCGCTGGCCGGGGGTGCCCGCTGGCCGGGGACTGCCCGCTGGCCGGGGGTGCCCGCTGGCCGGGGAGTGCCCGCTGGCCGGGGGTGCCCGCTGGCCGGGGGTGCCCGCTGGCCGGGGAGTGCCCGCTGGCCGGGACTGCCCGCTGGCCGGGGGTGCCCGCTGGCCGGGGACTGCCCGCTGGCCGGGGGTGCCCGCTGGCCGGGGGTGCCCGCTGGCCGGGGACTGCCCGCTGGCCGGGGAGTGCCCGCTGGCCGGGGGTGCCCTCTGGCCGGGGGTGCCCGCTGGCTGGGGGTGCCTGCTGGCCGGGGGTGCCCGCTGGCCGGGGAGTGCCCGCTGGCTGGGGGTGCCCGCCGGCTTCCAGGCCAGGCAGGACCCCTGCCTCTGCTCCTGGGGACGGCCCACGGCATGGAGGCTCTTCAAAGAGATGAAGGAAGGAACCGCGTCCATCACCGAGCGCGAGGACGCACGGGCAGCGGGGAAGCAGGCGACGGAAGGAGAAACGCCGCCGTCACAGCCTCACGGCCCGGCGGTCCTGTCAGAGCGAGAACGAGCGGGTGGAGGCGGAGAGCGCGCGCCTCGGGGCGGGGGGTCTGACGGCCACTCGGGGACTCTCACCAAACTCCCCCGGCGGCGGCAGGTCCCAGGAGCGAGGGGGCCACGGGGAAGGCGGGCGGAGCAGCACCGACGGGTCAGGGCTCCGTGGAGCGCGCAGAGGGCAGCGGGCAGCTCAGCTCCCGCGCCAACCACAGTCCTGCCCGCCCTGCCCCGGGCGACGGCTTCAGGGGCCCAGGCCTGGGCACCAGACTCCCAGAGCCCTGGGCCCGGGGTTCCCTGCCCCTGACACCCCTGAAGCCCCGGCCTGGGCAGGTGTGCGCAGCCACAGGTCCTGCCGCCTCCGTCCTCCCCGCCTCCCTGCAGGGCTGCTGGCGGCTCCAGCTTCAGGGACTGGGTGCAGGCACCCAGGGGTGCCCCCGCCCCCTCTGCCCCCGGGGTGTGTGGCGGCTGTCTCAGCCCCCGAGGGCAGGATGTGGGCAGGAACAGGGCGGGGATCCAGCCCCCTGCACAGAGCCGCCCCCGAGGAGACTCCACACCACCAGCCTGCACCCTCCTCCCCACTCCCTTCTCCCCGCTGGGCACCCAGAGTCTCTCCCACCCCCCCACATCCAGGCCCCTCCGTCCCAGCCCGAGGTGGCCACTCAGCCCCTCCGAGGGGCCACTCCTCAGCACCGGGTGCTGGGTGCCCACCCTGCTCCATCCCGAGACCCTTCCCCGCTGTGCGGCCACAGGGGGAGGGGGAGGGTGCCAGGTGGAGGGGGGCACACACCGGCCTCCCTAGAAGGAACCTGAGGGCAGGGTGCTACCCTGAGGTGCCTGCCGAGGGGCCTAATGGGAGCCGGGCAGAGGCTGGCCTGCCAAAGGGGTGGTGCCACCCCCGGGTGCCGGCTGCAGGGCCTCCCCGGCAGGCACTACAGAGGACAGGAGGGGGGACCCTCCTGGGGACCCTGGAGGGTCGGTGATGAGGCCCGGAGGCTGAGGGAGGGCAGGTGGTTCAGCCAGACCACCGGGCGCAGCCGCGGGCCCGGCCTGGCGCCCTCAGCCCCCTCTGTGCTCCCCGAACCCCACTCAGCCTGCAGGGCCCCGGGGGCCAGAGGTGACGCCCCAGGGCAGGGGGGCAGAAAGACAGCAGCTGAGGCCGAGACCCCAGCCGGACCCGAGGCTCTCACCGCGTGAGGCTGCCCCGTGTTTGGGGGGGGGGGGCGTGCCTCAGGGGCCGCTGGGCCGCCCAGGAGCAAGGTGGGGCCCCAAGGCCCAGCCTCTGCCCAGCCCCTCCTGAGCCAGGTCGGTCCCTCGGGCGCTGCGGCCCAAGGCGGCCGGGACAGCTTCTCAGAGGAGGAGCGTCCGCTGGCCTGGGAGGACAGGGTGGCGGGGAAGGGGTCCAGGCAGAGGACGGCTGGGTGGCCGGGAAGGTGGTCAGGGCGGCTTCGGGGTCTAGGCCCACGGCGGGCACTGCCCGGGTCACCAGGGACCAGAACTTTGCGGGGTGCCCGGCCCTGAAGCCACATGTCCCTCTGGCAGCCACTCTTGTGGGGTCCCCTGACCCATGAGACTAACAGCTCAAGCACAGCCCCCTCACCCCGTCCCCCGTAGCCATGCCCCCCTCACTGTCCCTCTCCCGTGGGGGCGCTGCTCTGAGAAGATGGGGGGGACCTGCCCTTCACGGGCAGCACTGGGGTCACACTCGGTGCCCGGGGTCAGCAGCGAGCCTGGCCAAGGGCCGTCCGGCCGGCACCCCGACCACAGCGCCCTCCGGCCACTGCGCCCCGAGCTCCTGCCGCCCTGGCGCCGCCGGCACAGCTCTGGGGCGAGGCCACGGTCTGGGGGTGCGGGTGGGCCGCCCAGGGGAGCGCAGGGCCCGGGACCGGCCTGTGGCACAGGCAGAGCGGCTGCGGGGCGGCGGCCTCCCCTCCCGGGCCCAGCGGACGCCAGGCCCGGGGCGCGGGGCGCGGGGACCCCCTCCCGCTTCTGCTTCTCCCCCAGCCCGGCCGGTGTGGGCGCCCCGACTCCCAGCGCAGTCCGGGCGACCGAAGCTGCAGCGGCGGCCGCGGGGACTCAGCGGCTCTGCCCCTGCCGCCCCCGGCGCTCCGACCCCGGCGAGTCCGGGCACCGCGCCCATCGCCGGCCCGGCCCGCGCGCAGCTTTCCCGCCCCCCGGGTGCGGGGTGCCCGGGCCCCCCTGACCCCGCCGCCCCCGACCCGCCGACCCCCGGCCCCTCCGATCCCCTGACCCGCCGCCCCCCGGCCCCGCCGCCGCCCCGCCTGCACCCCGAGTCCGGCCCCGCCGCCGGCTGCGCCCCCCGCCGAGGCCGCGCCCCCGCGCCCCGGGCGCCCGGACGGACCAGGGCGGCTCCCGGCACCTGCGGCCCCGCCGCCCGGCCCCGCCGCCCGCTCCGTCCCCCTCCCGCCGCCCGGCGCGCCTTCCGCACGGTCGGTCGGGGCGGCCCGAGGGCGGCGGGTCCCGCCGGGGCTCAGGGTGCCCGGCCCCGCGGAGCCTCCGCACCCGCCCCCCGGGCGCCCGCCGCAGCTCGGACCCCAGCCCGGAGCCCCCGCTCCTCCCGGGCGGCGGGGCCCCAAGTGGGAGGGACTGGAGCCGCCGGCCCTGCCCCGCCGGCAGCCCCGACAGCCCGGCCCCGCCGCCCGCGACCCCCGGACCCCGGACCCGGCCCCGGACCCCAAACCCCGGACCCCGGACCCTGGACCCGGACCCCAAACCCCGGCCGCGGCCCCCGGCTGACCTGCCGCTGCGCCGGCTGCCGGCTCCCTGTCTCCGCTCCGCTCGGCTCCGCTCCCGCGCCGCTCACGGGCGCCCCCTGCAGGCGGCTCCGAGGCTGCTGTCCCCGCCCCGCCCGCCGCGCGGGGAAACCGAGGCCCGGCGTCGCCGCCCGGAGGCCGCACCCCCGCCCGGAGCCGGCGATGGCACCGCGGAGCCGCCTGCTCCCCCCGGCTCCCCCGGCTCCCCGGGCTCCGCCGCCGCCCGCGCCCCTGCGACGGTCCCCGCCCCGGCCGCCCCCGCCCCGCCGGGAGCGGCCCGGCCCGCACTCCCCTCCGGGCCCGTGCCCGCTCCTCCCGGCCCCGCGGGGCCTGGGCAGCCCCGCCTCCTCACCGGCCGGGCCGGGCCCTCGGGGGCGCCCTGCCTGCCCCCCAGCCCGCCCCGCTCCCCAATCTTGGGCTGGTGTGTGTGGGGGGGGCGGAGGGGGTGGCCCTCAGCTCAGAGGACGCCCCTGGCCCCCATTTCCGAGGCCCCGCTGCCCCTTCCCGCCAGGATTGGGGGCCCAGGCCCCGAGCAAAGGTTGGGCGTCACTTTCTGCTGCCGGTGAACCGGGGGTCGCCCCCCTCGGGCCCGGAGAGGGGCCCCCCGAAGCCCCGGCCCCCGTCCTGGAGGCTTCAAGTCCGAGCAGCCTCACATCCGGCCCCAGCCCAGCAGCGAGGGAGCGACCTTTGACCCCGCATCTGGAGACTGGGAGGCGCTGATGCACCAGACGGCCGGGCGCTGTGGCCCAGGCCCGGGCCTGCGGGGCCGCTGCCCTGACTGTCCGGGGCCGAGGGGCCTGCCCGGCCAGCTGGGCCCCAGGGCCGAGGCCAGGGGGTGTCTCTGCACGGCCGCTGGGGGGAGCCGGCAGGTGGGGAGTGGGGAGCCGGCAGGCGCTTGGCCGCACATCTGGAGCCGGAGCCTGGCCGGCGCCACTCACTGGCCCTGACCCTGGGCAGCTCGGTCCCTGGTCGGCTCCCGGGCTCCCCCCAGGGCTGTGCCCATGCGGCCAGCGTGGCGGCCCAGGTCGCCCTCCGTGAGTGTGCGGGGGGCCCTCCCTCCGAGGCAGGGGAGGGACGAGGAGGGCAGACCGGGAGGAGCCAGGGCCCCAACACGCCTGGTGGGGTGAGGCGCCTGACAGCGTTCCCATGGGGACCATCCTGAGCCCCCCAACACACACCCTTCCGCCCTCCAGCCCGGCCCTGGCCCCGCCCCCGCCCCCCTCGTCCAGGCCTCTGTGGAGTCCCAGCTGCATTTCCACCCCCCTCCCCCCCGAGGGAGCCACCCCTCTCTCCCAGGCTCTAGCTCACCCCCTGAGGGAGCACCCTCCCCCGCAGTGGGGACACTGCCCAGTGCTGGCTGGGCTGCCTGTGTGGTCCTGCCCAGCACCTCCTGAGCCAGCGTCAGACCGGGCGGGGGGACGGGGGAGGAGGGGGTACCAGCTGGGGGCCCCTGCTCTCTGCCACTGCCCTGGACTCCTGCGGGGTAAACGCCTACGGGGGACAGACCCCCTGCCCGCCCCCCATTGGGCCCACAGCCATTCAAGTCCTAACTCAGCACGTGGGCGAGGCCCAGCGTGTCCGGGCCCGGGAGGGGCTGGAGGGCCCCCCGGGCAGAGGCTCAGCCAGCCTCGGGGGTCACTGTCCCGCAGCCCCAGCGTGGGCCCGTGATGCTGTCCCCCGCCATTTCCATCCTGGGCCCAGCGCCCTTCCCACCCAACCACCTCCCCTACGGGCCACCCCCACCCTCGGCCCTCAGCGTCCCCCCCTGGGGCCCGGCGGACAGACCCCCCTCCCACAATGGGGTGGGTCCCCCGGGCCTGGGGGGGGGCTGTGTCCTCACGGAACCGGCGTCCCGGGCGGGAGAGCCAGGCCCCTCTCCCCCACAGAGCCGGGCAGTGCAGGGGCTGCGCTGACGCTCCTGTGTCGTCCGTCACCCGCTGGCCCAGGCCTCGGGGCAGCCCCTGCCCGGGGACCCTCCGCTCAGCCGTCAGGAAGCAGAGGCCGGGCGGGCTGTTCCCACGCTCCCTCGCCATGGTCCTGTGCTCGGCTGACCCACACCTGCTCCGGGCGCTCCTGGGGGACCCTCTGCTGCTGCGCACCCCGAGTTTGCGAGGCTGCGCCCTGGCACGGAGCCCTGAGGTCACTTCCATGACCTTGGTCTTGCTGTGCGCTCGCCAGTCCCGGGCCCCGTCCCGAGGGGCGGAAGGAGGCCCCTGGGCGGGGGTCTTGGCCTGAGCCAGCCGCCCAGGCCGGAGGGAGCCCTGACGGTGGGGCCCAGGCTGCTGCCCCTCAGTGGGCACGGGGGTGTCCCTGCCCAGCCCCAGGCCAGGCTCTGAGGGCTGTGGGCACCCACCCTTCCGCCCAGGCCCGGCTCCGGGGCCAGGCGGGGCCACTGGGCCTCCCGCCCCTCCCCGCTGGGCCTTTGTTCCTGCCCAGGATGCACCTGGTGGCCTCCGGCCCCTGATTGTTTGCAGCGGGGCCAGCTGGGGCAGCCAGACCCGCCAGGCCCAGGACAAAGCCCGGTGGGTGCTGGGGCCACGGCCGCCCCGAGTGCTGACCCGCTTCTCCAAAGGGGAGGGGGCCGAGCAGTTCCTGGGGCTCGGGGACTGAGGAAGTGGGGCTCCCAGGGCTCCGGGTTACGTCCAGACGGAGGCAGCCCCGAGAAGGGGACTCCCCAGCGCTGGCCCGCAGCCTCGGGGGCGACGCCACCCCAGGCCCGCCCAGGGGAGACGCTCCAGCCCCGCCCACTGCTGTAAGGCATCGCCTTTACCCAGTTTTGGTTTCAGGGTGCAGAGGTGGGAAGAGCCCTGACCGGTCCCCGGTGCTGGTGGCACCGTGTGGCCGGCGGGTGAGGCCGGGGTCAGAGCTGGCGAGTGCGACCCCAGCCCGCGGCCACAGCCCGGGCGTGGGGTCCTTTCTGGCTCTCTCCCCGCCCTGAGGAATGCCTTCCTGCTTTTACCCTCCAAAGCCATGGCCCAAAAGGTTCTAGAACCTTCCCTAAGTCAGGGTTAAAAGGATTCCCTCCCAAGTGCTGCCCTGGAGCAGGCAGTGTCAGGATGGAGAAAGCGGAGCCCTGGGGCCGGCTCCTGGGAGCCAGGTGACCACTACCGCCCGAGGCCAGGAAGCCACCGGCAGAAGGCCCTCCGTCTGCTCCAGAGGCAGCGGCAGGAAAGAAGGAGGGGTGTTAGGGAGGGCAACCACCCGAGGGGCATTAACCAGTGCTGCCCCCACTGCCCCGGGTGCAGGCGAGGCCCCTCTACCGCCGCCTGGGTCCACTCCGTGCAGGGCCGCCAGCAGGACGGCCTGCACACGCCCAGCGCACAGGAGCTCCATAGAGCCACGGCCTGGCCCCGGGCGGGGGTGGGGCCAGAGCTACGGGCCCTGTGGTCTGAGTCAGACCACCTGGGGGGTCAACAGCCCTCCGTGACACCCCCTAACGCAGGTGGTGAGGGTTGGGCCTCCGGATGGACCCGACTCTGGAGAGGGGGTGCAGGTCCAGGAAGGGCGCCCCAGGTCCCCGTGCAGTGCGGGAGGCAGCCCACATGTGACATGTGACGTGTGGTGAGATGCAGAGGAAAAAGGCTGGGTGCCTGAGGGGTCTGAGCATCAATCTGTTTAGGTTCTGTGAGGCCGGGGCCCATCTCACAGGACTTGCCGGGGGAGACCAGACCCCACCTAAGGCCGGGGCATGGGCCAAGGCCGTGGCTGTGCACCGCAGCCCAGGGGCCACCCACCCAGCTTCTCCTACGGCCCAGCCAGTCCCAGGAGGCACTGCTGCCTCTCCAGCCTCCAGCCTGGCCCTGTGTCAGCACCCCGCGAGGTCAGAGGGCGGCAGGGGGTGTGAATGAGGACAGCCCAGCCTGACAGCTTGTTTCACCAACTTTAATACGTTCAGAGCGTTAATACACAGTAAAAGCATCGCCAGCGGAAGCTCGGAGGGACCGAGGCAAACGACTTTCTGGAAGCTTCTTGTCAAGTGCTGCTGGGCCACGGCACCCGAGCGTCACCCTCAGGCGTGTGACCACCCAGGACCACCCCGTGATAAGGATCCTATTGGAAAAAGCACGACGTCACACTTCTGGAATCTTCTGTGGACCCACTTGCAGATGTGGGCGGCCCAGCCACGTGCTCCTGCGTGGCCTGTTGTCGAGACAGGTGGGCCCTCCTCTTGGCCACTGTCTGCCCTGCCACTGGCCCCAGGGCCGGCCGTGTGGGCACCGCCCGGAGCAGGAGCTGCCCTCCCCGAGACATGGAGCCCAGCCGCCCGGCTGCGAGCCCGGTGACCTCAGCCCAGGAGTCTCCTCTTTCCCTGGGCCAGAGGCTCCAACGCAGTGAACAGCCGACCGCGCTGCAGGCCGGACGCGGGTGCCCGCAGCCCGGGAGGGGAGGGGCGGACGGTGAGGCCCCGCCGCGGCGCCTGCCCGGAGCACCAGGAGCAGCGCCGGCAGGAGGACGGGCAGAGGCGTCGCTCAGGGCTATGCGGGGGGCTGGCTCTGCGCCCGGCTTCTCTCCTTAGCCCAACGGGGTGAAACGGAAAGCCTCCCGCCAGCAGCCGGCAGCAGGGCAGGAGGCTCAGCCACCAGTGACCAGCCAGCGAGCCGCGCACAGCGGCTTCGCCACCATCTTCTCCTCTGGGCCACACACGTCAGACCGGCCTCTGGCCGGCGGCGGCCCTCTGCGGCCCCTCCCGGAGGTGTGCTTCATGTGGCCGCTCCTCCCGGGCCATGTCCCGGTGCAGACAGCGCTGGTCCCTGCACTGAGACCGGCTCCCGGTGCCGAGAAGGGCCGAGTCCCAGAGTCACACCAACAGGACAGAGGCGGGGAGCAGGCTGTGGTTCAAACTGCAGAAGGCGGGTTCGAGGCCGCCTGTGGCCTGGGGCCTGGGGCCTGGGTCCCGGGGTCCCGTGGGGGCGCCCGTGCGGGAGCTGAGGCACTCCCCGTCCGCCCCGAGGCGGCGGCACCTGCTCAGCCGGGGCCGCTCCTGTCCTCTCCTCCTTCCCCTCCGCTCCCGGCCGCGCTGACGTCCGTCTGTGTTCCTCTCCCGGCTCAGGAGCCGCTTAACTCTGAGCTCAGCAGGAGCTGCTGGCCCTCCATGCCGCTCCGGGGAAAAGTACGTTTTTACCTAGACAATTCCTTCCCATCAGGTCTTTTAAGTCACAGCTGGGTCTCCACGCCCTTCGAGGCTGAGGACGGGCTTTCTCCAATCAGCAGAGGGCGGGAGCCGCCGGAGAACAACGTGGCGCTGGCGGGACCGCCCTGCGCCCGCTGGTGACACCCCGGAAACCAGCCCAGGCCGAGCGGCGGGCGCCCGGGCGGTGCCGGGAGCAGGGACGGGCAGAGGGACCTCCGGGCGGCGTGCACAGCCTGTTCACGCCCAGCACCGCGCTCAGCATCCTCTCCGGAGCCCACGCTGGCCGCCGACGGGGCAGGTCCAGGGAGGAGCCTGCGGGGAGGCCCGGCACCCAGGCCCGAGGGGCCCCGCCTGGGGCCGGGGCTGAGGGCTCGCACGCTGGGGCAGCCGAGCGGCTGAAGCTTGGTGGGGCGTGTGGCTGACGGTGAGGCGGCGCCTGTGGGGCGCCCTGTGCTCAGGTCTCGAAGTACTTGTAGATCGCCGTCACGTACAGCATCACGTTCTGCCAGTCCGGCCGCTCGGTGCGCACCATCTCGCTGATGTCCTGGCAGGGGGAGAGGCCTGCTTAGGGCTCTGCACCGCGGGGCCCGGCACAGCCCAGGCTCCCGGGGGCGGCGCCGAGGCCTCTGGTCTGGTCCATCCGCCTCCGGGCTGGGCGCCGGCCCCCCGCCTCCCGATACCCACCCGGCGCGCCCCCTCCCGGCGTCAGCGCGTTCCCTGCCGCGGGGGCACCGCCCCTGAGGAGAGCGGGCGCTTCCGGACAGAAAGGGGCCCGCAGGACTGGGGGGGGGGGGGCTCACCAGGGTGGACTTGATGCCGACACTCTCCGCCGCCTGGAAGGCCAGCGTGAAGTTCCGTCGCTGCGAGAGAGACTGCGTGTTGGCCCCCACGTGCCGCCACACACACAGGGAGGGCTCAGGGCCCCGACACGGGGTCGGCCAACACTGCCCTCTTCGCTACTCCCCACCCACAGCCCTCAGCCACCCGAACCCCAAAGGCTGGAGAGAAACAGAGTGCGCTCCCTGTGGGAGCCTTCAGGGCTGTCTGAAGGGCACGAGGGGCTGGAGCTGGGGCCGGTCCCGGCGGAGCGCCCTCACCTTGTCCTGGCTGTTGAGCTCCTGGTAGGGGATGTGCGCCGGCAGGTAGGTGTGCAGGAGCGCGCAGAAGGCCAGCCCGTCGTTCCAGCTGCTGCTGAAGTTGGTGATGTCGATGTTCTGCAGGAGGAGGAGGAAAGCACACTGACCTTCCCGGAGCGCTGAGGGGGTCTGAGACCCCACGGCCCCCGGGCCCGGGCAGGGCAGGGCACGGAGCCAGCGCGCCCGCGGCCCGGCTGCGTCCGTGACTGGCCTTCCTCCCCCACCCTCACCCTCAGATCGCTGCCATCGGTGGCAGACAGTGGAGCCGCCCGCACCCCCCGGGAGAGCCTGGGCAGCCGCCGGACACTGGGAAGAGGGTCCCTGCTCTTCCTCCCCATCGCGGTCCCGGGAAGCAGCCAGCGGGGGCGGGTCCAGCCCAGTGACCTGTCCAAGGTGCTGGGCGCAGCAGGGGGACAGGTGTGGGAACCGTGTCACGTGCCTCTCACACGCACCCAGGGCCGCGCAGGGGCTGGGCGGAGGCCCGGGGAGCACAGCGGATCTGGTGATGGCTGAGACGCGGCCCAATGCCCAGCCCGACCGGCTCTCCTCACCCCGACGGCCCTCACGAGAGCCGGGGCGGCGGGCAGCGGTGCGGGCCGGGCAAGGAGCCCTGGGAGCCGCCGGTGGCGCACGGCAGCAGCGCGCACTGAGGATCCAGCCTCGCCCCTGAGGTCACGTTCGCTGCCGGAGGAAAACAAATCTCCACTTCCTGCCGCGGGGCCGCTCCGGCTCCTGCAAGGCAGGCGTCTCTGGCAGGGCCGCCTACGTGCCGGGCCTCACCGCGCCTCGGGCCCGGCTCCTGCACGAGAGGAAACCGCTGCCCCCTCCCAGCGGGGAAGCCCAGCCGAGCCCAGCTTCCTCCAACGCCGGCTGGAGTCCTCGGCGGAGAGCGCTGTGCTGCACAGCACGGGAGCCGCTGGAGAAAGAGGAAGCCGGGCTCCTGGGGCCGGGGGTAACCCTCAAACCTGACCGCCAGACGCCGCATCAAACCAGCTCAGCCCCAGCTCAGCCCCAACCTGGCCGGGACCAGCCCTGCCCGAGGCTGCGGGAGGCAGACCGGGCATCCCACCCAGCAATTGACAACGAGGCCCACAAGCACCAAGCCCAGTGCGGTCTGGTCTCCGAGCTGAAGCAGAGGGACTGGGACGGGCTGGGCACGGGGAGGGAGCGCGTGTGCGGCGCCAAGGACAGCGAAGGGGACGCGCAGAACCAGCCGGGCGGGGAGAGTGCTCGTAGGACGCAGCGCCATCGGGTGCCGAGACACCCCGGGTGGTGCGGGCCTGAGGTCCCGAACTCGGGGGGGCAGTGAAGGTACAGACGTGGTGACTGAAGCAGCGTCAGGTGAGGGCACTTGGGACAGCGGCGTGAGCGGGAAGGGGCCTGGGCCCAGCCCCCGGCATCGCACAGGTGAGGCCGTGCAGGAGGGCCAGGGACAGACACTCTCCACAGGAACCCGTGTCTTCCCGGAGCGCCAGGAGCGGAGGGGGAGAGCTCGAACGGCAGCAGCATCGCGTTGCGGGAGGACAGGGCCTGAACAGTGTCCTCCGTGCAGGAGGCACCGGGAGCCGGTCATCAAGGGGAGGGACGCCCACCTCTGTGCACAGCCCCCCACCCTGAGGCTGAAAGGCCGGTAACGGCTTTACGACCGTCACGGGGACTCCCCCAGTGTGTTCACTTAAGGCTGCAGGGTTTGTCTCCAAAGCGGATCTGCAGGCCGAGGAGGAGCCCGTCTCTGCCCCACGTGCTCCCCCGGAACCCCAGCTTCTGGGCAGGCGGCCCCTCTAGAGTGAAAGGACCTCAGAGCCAGAAGCTGGCCGAGTGCGTGCGTGCGTGCGTGCGTGCGTGGACTGCCCCAGGGGAGCTCCGCTCCTCCCACAGGCAGGGCGCTCCGGGGCACGGGTTCACTCTCTTGTGGAACTAGAGCTGAGTGCACGGTCGGCCCACCGGAAGCTCCTCACGGGGACGCGGGTCTCGATGCCTTAGCTCCGGTCACTCAGGCCTCTCTGCCGCCCACGGTCAGCCGGTGTCTGGATCCGGGGCACAAAGGGCTGTGACATGCGCCAGAACACAGGCCAAAAAGCTCTCAGCAGGCGGAGCGCGCATCCGCCCCGGCCCCAGAAGTGTCCACTGCGTGGCCCACAGGGCAGCGGCCGCGGCCGGGTCACAGGGACAGCTGCCGTCCGCACGCGCATCGGAGCGGAGGCTGACACCCCACGGGCCCTCTGCAGAGCCCAGGGGCTGGCACGGCCCTCCTCCTGTCACTCAGACCGGACGCTGCCCGCCGTGGCCTCCGGGCGGCCCGCAGGTGCCGCACTGGAGCGGAGGCGCGGGGGTGAGGCCAGGAAATCTCACAC
Organism: Pipistrellus hanaki; assembly: GCF_964339955.1. NCBI lineage: Eukaryota > Metazoa > Chordata > Mammalia > Chiroptera > Vespertilionidae > Pipistrellus > Pipistrellus hanaki. The sequence continues at coordinate 1,552,567 of NC_140521.1, forward strand.
ACACGCACACACACACACACACACATGCACACACACACACACACACGCACACACACACACGCACACACACACGCCATAAACGTCTGGAGATGTCTTCATTTGTCTGCCGTGCAGTTAAGGGCCACAAAATCCCCAAATACCACACGTGCTGTAAATAGGACCAAGTCCTCCCTATTTAGGGAAACGCCGCTCCACGGGCAGCGGGCGCGCGGCCAGAGCCGTGACTCATCGCCGCCAGCACGCGCGGCCGCAGCCCCGTCCCCAGCCCCGCGGGCGGGCCCTTCCCACGGCTGGCACTGAGTGACCCCTCAGGGGGCGGGTCACACACCAGCCGGCCCACGGCCTCAGCTGGCAGGTGAGAGCAGGTGGAGGTGCCGAGTGGGAGGGAGGGACGGAGGAGGGTGCTCTGCTGAGGGGGGGGTGTGTGCAGGGTCTGAGGGACAGCTCATCTGGAGCAGGCCCGGGCCCTGAGTGATGCTAACGCAGAAGCCGGGAGGCCGGGGGCAGCACAGAAGCTGCGCAGTGCCAGGCCGCGTACTGCAAATGGCAGATGCGCTCTGGCTGCAGACCTGAGGGCATCTCCTGGGGACTTCTCCCTCTGACGCTGAGCCACGCTCTGCTCCAGGTCAGGGAAGGGGCGGGGCATGTGTCCGGGGCCCGCATCATGAGGTCCGAGTGCTGAAGAGGGAGGGAGGAGCCAGGCACCAGCCCGGGGTGAGCCCAGCCCTGCAGACAGAGTCCCGCATCTTGTGTCCCTGGAGCGCGGGAGCCGGGGGACCATTATGATGGGGTCAGGGGGGGCTCTACTCCAGGGAGGGACCCAACCAACAGGCGTCCTTTTCTCTGGGCCCCGACAGCCTGAGCACGCAGCCGAGGCAGGACCCTGAGCCCAGGACGACAGGCGCTGGGGGCTCCGGCCAGCCTGGGGTCGCTCGGGATCCGAGGGCGGCCACCTGGGCAGAGGAGCAGGCACCCGGGTCTCGCTGTGGGAAGCAGGGGAGGCCCGGCCGCTGCACGGAGGCGGCTGCATCGGGAGACGGGGCCTCAGGAAGGTGCGCTGGTTCTAACCCACCAGGAACATGTGGCAGAGCAAACGGCCGAACATCCAAAAGAGGGAGCGCACCTGCCACCGCGCACCTCCCTTCGCGCCGAGCCCCACACTCGGCCCAGCTCTCCCCCCGCGGCGCAGCCGGCGAGCGGGACCAGCCCTCTCCGCACCGACCGCCGAGTCACACGGAGGAGCCTGCGGCCTGTCACAACGGGGGAGGGCCGTGTGGGCACTTTCTCCCGCCAGACTGGCTTTATCTGGTTTAGTTTACATGCACGGTGGTTACAAGCCCTTTCCGTTGGCCTCCTGGGTGTAAAGCACATTCGCATGACGCTGGAGAGCGGACCGGGGCCGGCAGGAGGGACCCGGGGCGGCTGAGAGGAACAAAGGCCCCTCAAAGCCGGCTCTCAGAGCGCGGCACTGAGTGCTCAGCACTGCACACAGGAGGCACGAAGACAGTTAAATTTGCCCAGAAAAAGGTGTAACTTTTAAAGGCCTACAAATATTGTTTCAAAAATAATTCTGAAAGTCCCTGAGGGCCAAGGTCATGCTCTAGACTGCAATTATTTCTCTCCTTGTATTTCCTGACTTCTCTGTGCACAGCTAAGTGTCAGAGTTCATGATTGACTTAGAGCAAGAAAAAAAACTGGAGTAAAAATGTCACCAGTCCAGATGCTGAAGGAGAGTGCGCGTCACAAAGACACGTCCGCGGGGGGCCCGGGCCGCGGCCGCGGGGAGTGCCCGCCGGCTCTGGGCTGTGCACTGACTCCACGTCTCAGAGTCTGCACCCCATGTCCTCCAGGGTGAGTCCACGCAGACCCAGCGCAGGCCGGGTGGGCCCGGGCTGATGGAGGGCGGCTCTGGAGGGCCTGGTGGCTCTGAGAGGCGGAGGCTCGGGCCTGGAGCGCGCAGGGCCAGGCTGCCCTGGGGCAGGGACAGAGGCTGCGGGCAGTGCATCCAGCGGGCACCGGCGAGGCTTCACCATTGGCCCCTGAGCACCCGGGCTCCGCTCGTCTGGGAGGCCAGGTTTTTAAAAATCACCCTAAGGTCCTGCCAAGTCCGTGTCACGTGGTAGCTTTCCCGGCACTTAGAGAAGGGACAGCGGCCGCCGGGCAGACTGAGTGTCTGACAAATGGCCGTGATGACAGACGCTGGCTGTGCCTCCCTCCCGCCCCGGGGCCGCCCGACAGCAGCACGTGTGGCTCCCAGGCTGGTCCTAAGGGGGCGCCGGGCCCCTGGAGGAAGCCAGCACCTGGAGGCAGTCCGGGCCGCAGGGAGAGGCTGCGTGGGGGTTCCGGTCACAGCGCAGCGAGTCTCAGCAGCCACAGCCCCCGCCACACACGCGAGTCCAAGACGGTCTCACCCTCAGGGCCTCGCCTGACCCGAGTGAGGACTGAGCTGTCCCCACACACCCCGCGCAGTCACAGATTTATGAGTCAAACAGATGCCACCCCTAACGGCACCCACGGGGGGGGGGAGGGGGGGGGCGGTGCAGCAATGGGTAACCGGCCACCTCCTTTCTCCTGGACCTCAGGCCATCTGTAAAGGAGCCACAGGTGAGTCCTGGACAACCTGTCCGCCCCTGAGGGCGGCCCCGTGAGGGACTGGCTCCAGGGTCCCCGAGGATACCAAATCCACGGGTGTTCGAGTCCCTGTACGAAAACGGCCTCTATCAGTGCAGAGTCAGCGCCCTGCATTTATTGAAAAAAAAAAAAAAAAATCCGAGTATAAATGGACCCCCCAGTTCAAAGCTGTGGTGTCAGGTTAACTGTATAGTTCCCGCTCCCTGCATCCTCTGATGTTAATCTCCCCGTAATCACAGGTCCAGACGGCAATACAGCATCCTTACAAATCACCCAGCTTCCCGAGCGGCCTCAGGCCAAGCCTCAGCACCAAACAGAATGAGCCTGTCAGGCCCCCCTCCCCGCAGACAGCACAAGCTGGGCTCCCATCCCTCGGGAGGCAGCACAGGGCACTCAGACCCTGTGGTGTGGACGGCACACACAGACTGGCACTGGCTATTTGACAAAGACAGCTGCACGGTTCTGCCTTCAGCAAAAAACATTAAGAACTGAAAAATGCTACTTCTCTGATTTCTTTCTCAGCATCATTCACAATAAACACGGGAACTCCCCTCGGAGTCCGCGGCCCGGTGGGGGGCAGGTGGCTCAGGGAGCCCGAGCCAGGCCGAGAGCCACTTGCATGACCTCAGGTAAGCAGGCCACTTCATAAAACAGCCATTTCACTGAGATACAACTTATGTACAAAGCTCATCTGTGTGAAGCGTACACCTCACTGCACTGTGTGCGCCCATGGAGTGATGGCTACAAGCGAGACACGGAGCATCTCCATGGAGACTGCACTGCTGTCCAGTCCAGCCTCTGCCGGCAGCTCAGCGGTCACCATTTCCGAGCGTCTTTCCAGACGCTGGGCCCGGGGTGTAGCTCTGAGAGGTGGTCACCGGATGCTGGGCCCTCCACTATGAGCACCAGGCTCTCCTCCCTGGGCCCCGGCTGAACTGCAGGCTCTCTGGGTGAGATGTCCTGTCGCCGGGCACAGACAGGGGCACAGACGGGGGCACAGACGGGGGGACCACAGCGGTCTCAGGCCCCAGAGACAATGTGAGCACCGAGGCCACACAGGAACGGGTGGGCCCGTCTGGCCCCTCTGCTCCCTTTGTCCAGGGGTTTGTAAGTCCCGGACAGTGGTATTTACAAACAATAAGGCCTTTCTGTATGGAACTTACTTTCCATGCAAAGTGACAATGTAAGATTAAAAAAATTAGACTTGATTCAGATCAAACCCTTATCTATGCTCGCAGCTTTGAGCGGTTATTTTAGCGCTGGGAGCGTCTGAGCCTGAGGGTCCAGTTAGAGGGGAGCTCGCCCAGCGAGCCTGGCTGACCGAGGAGTCCGAGCGCTTTCTTTGCACCGCGGTCCCTGGCAGCACTCCCGCTCCCCTGGCCTTCCGCTCCGCCCTCGCCCGCTCTAACTGGACTCACAAAGAGGATGCGCGGGCAGGGAGAGGGGGAGGCCTGGGGGAGGGGCACGCTCCGTGCTTTCCGGAGGGAGACGGAGGAGAGGGAGCCACAGGAGGAACCCCTGGGAACACGGGACAGTCACCGGTTGGACAGGCGAGGGGAGGGGCCGCGTATGCAGAGGATGCTTCTCCGTCCCGTCCCCTCACTCCAACCCCGGCACCCCGCCTGCAGTGGCCAAGAAGAGTCAGAGGCACCTGAGCTTTGGGGGCCCCTGGGGGGTTCACTCCGCCCAGAAGCGTGGAGGCCGGGAGCCAGGAGGCAGCGAGGGGAGTGGGCAGAGCACGGGCCGGGCTCCCGGGCAGACACCAGCGAGTACCACACGCACTTCACCGGCTCCTAAGAGACCCGCTTTCCCTCCTGTTTGTCCGCAGACTCTGTGTCAACGGAAGTGAGGACCGAGCTATTTTTATCGGCCACCAGTCCTGACTGTGACTCTTCCGTCCGCAGGGACACAGGCTGTGGGAGACAGGACCAGCGCCCCCCGCTGTCGCTTAGAGAGGTTGTCAGACGTTCAGAAAAGAGCCTGTGGTGGGGCACCGGCCACCGGCCACTCCCTCACGTCACATGGCCCCGGACACACCTGTCCCCGCGCCAGGCAGGGCTCCGGGGACCACGACGCACGGTTCCCGCCGGCCCCCCGCGAGCCTGCCCTCGCCGCCTCTCTTCTTTGAGTAAAAATGACATTGCTGAGGCCAGAATTAGAACACAGAACCACTGGGCTCGTAACACAAACAATCGAACACAGATAGCAGCACAGAAAGAGGGCGGGAAGGAACTACATTAGAGCACACTCGTTTGCCAAATTAAGTCAGAAAAACCTCAAGTACACTGGGATTCTGGTTCCACTCGTCTGCACTGAGAAATACACAATCTTGCCATGGCCAGTTGGGTTCAGTGGGTAGAGCATTGGCCCAAGGGTCGGGGGTTCGATTCTGGTCAAGGCACGGACCTCCGTTGCAGGCTGTCCCTGGCCCGGGTTGGGCATATGCAGGAGGCAGCCGATCAATCTACACTGATGCTTCTCTCTCTGTCTCTCCCCCTCCCTTCCGCTCTTTCTAAAAAATCAGTAGAAAAATATCCTCGGGTGAGGATTAACCAAAAAAAAAAAAGGAAAAGAAATACTAAATCTTTTCTCAGCCCAAGCACAAAATAAATCTCTCAATAAAACCGTATATTCTTAATGCCTATTTGAGATTAAATTACCTCGGGCAGTACTAAAAACTTTTGTTCGTTTATTAAAACTCTTTTGTACTAGATTGCTTTCATTATCCTTCGTATTAACTCATCCATTTCTAGGTCTGGCATTTTATCAGAAAACAATGCTACTTTTCATCTAAAAGGAAAGCGCTCTTAAATTAACGGTTAAAGGCTATAAGAGAAGCTGTTAAATGTGGACTTTAGGTTTAAAAAGTTTCCTGGAAGCATACATTGTTTTCTTCTTTATCTAGCTATTCTCGTACGAAAGACCGAGTCCTATCAATCCCTAGAGGAGCGGACAGAGAACTGCAAGCAGCTCCTGTGGGAAGCGGACATTGCTGAGGTGATGAGCAGGCAAGTGAACTGCCATGTTCTCTGCGAGCACAATTATCAGGGTTAATCGCATATTTAAATTAAATGTCAATCTCAGGACTGTGTGTAAACGGAGGTACTGATTTTCAAACACCGGGAAGACGTGCTGCGGGTTGCGAGGGATGCGTGCACCTGCGATAAAGCTCCCAGGAGTCATCCATCCTCCTGGGGGTCAGCCCCCGGCTGTGAACCTGACAGTGAGCCACAGCGTCCCGGCTGGACAGGAGCGCCTTCGTGCTCTGAAGCAGCAGCCAGCAAGTGGCAGGCCACCATTTAAGAGAAAAATGCATTTGTCAGATAAAAGGCCAGCTCACAGGGCTTGTTTCGTAATGGACGGTTAATGAGATTACAGTGATTAGTGCAATTATTTCAGGATGACTCTGAAGAGAGTTAAAGGAGACGACCCGGTATTAGGGAATCCATCTCCGTCGATCAGACAGCTCCGAGACATAAAGCATGCGTGGCCGCGCTCGGCGGCTGCACGTGGGCCGGAGGGACAGGCCGTGCCGCTCAGCACGTACCCGCTCGGCCTGCGAGCGAGCAGTCACCGCCCCCGGAGGCCGGGGCTGGCTCCGCGCTGCTGGCTCCGGAGGGCGGCGCGCTGAGCCACGTTCCCAGCTCGAGGAGGACAGGGCCCGGCACGTCTCCTACGGCTCTGGACGAAGTAAGAGCGCGACCAGCTATGCCTTCAGTTTAAAACAGTTCCGCGTTTGGAACACCCGCTTTAACTCACGGCCCTTACGTAAAGGAACCGGCTCCTGGCGGCTTTTAAACAGCAGAACACGTACCTGGCTCACAGGAAACAAGAGCCAGACAAACACACACACACACACCGCGTCACCACAGAAGTGACCAAGGGAGGCGATCAGGGGGAGGGGACCGGGCTTGTAGCATGAGACTGTCCAGCGTACAAACACGTAAACTACTCTGTTTCAGGTTAATTTCCTCCTGCAAAGTGCGTACCCAGTAAATGAAAAAGAATTACTTATTGATGTTCTTAAGTAAATGAGTTATGTGCATTTTTCTAACCTAACAGAATTTACCTTAAAATCTACTCAGAATTCAAGTGGGAAGGCCCCGCGCTTAGGGAAGTCACTGGTCCGGCACTGGAGCGCCTCAGTCACTCGTACCCTGAGCTCTCTGACCACCTGGCGGCCGGGCGGGCGCACACAGGGGAGGCGAGAGGCGACCCCGGTTTGGTTACTGTGGTGACTGCCGTGCTGCTTCCTCAGCCGCCGCAGCTCCGGGCTCCGGTGCCCCACCCCGCGCCGGCACCGCGGTCTCCGTCCGGCTGATGGACGCGGAGACACGGAGGCACAGCACACCCTCACTGACCGCTGTGCCTTCTGTGCATTCACGCCCTGCAGCCCACTGGCTCCCCAGTCCTCAGCGGACTGAGACGCAGTCTGAGCCCAGCCAACGCGGCCACAGGGGCTGACGGACGGCAAGCCTCAGTCTGCTCCTCCACCACCCGTCCCTCTTTGGCACAGAAAGTGCTACGGCTCCTTCTTCTGTGTCATTCTGGTGAGACGATGTGATGAGACCAGGACTACAGAGCTCAGCTCCCTTCCCTCGCTGTGATTCTGTGTGGCTGCTGCAGCCGAGGCTCTGGCTGCAGGCTGGGAGCCTAACGGGAGTCACATGTGCGGACGTGGCTCGCACTGCGGCCCAGCGGTCCAGGGGTGCGTGCAGAGGTGCAGGCGAGGGTTTCCTCTCCAACACCGTACAACAGCACTTAGAGTGAGATAGGAAAGGGAGAGAGAGACGGACACACGGGGGACAGGGCAGCTACTAAGGTAATCCAGATGTGAAGTGATGAGGGCACAGAGACGACAGAGGAGGGAGGAAAGTCTATGGAAAACAGCCAAAAGAAGGCTTCACATAATAAGTAAAATATTAATTTAACGGAAAATAAACATGTTTTTACTCAGGCCAGAGGAGAGCGCAGCCTGAGCGGCCGTCGGAGCGGAGCGCGCTGGGGGCCGGGCTGCCGGGGCGGGGAGGGGGGGCCTTACAGACGCACCGGGTTCAGGGCCGGCTCCTCCTGTCTGCGGGGGCACAGATGGGGGCACGGACGGGGGCACGGCCCTCCCACGTGGGACAGAACACGCGTGTTACCTGGTAGCCTTCGGTCTTCTTCTGACACCACTTCAGCAAGGCGTTCCTCTTGGAGCCGCCGTACTCCCGGGCCAGGGCGGAGAGCGGGTCCTTCCGTTCCTCCCTGCGGCGGGAGAAGAGACCGGAGCTGGGACACGAGCCGAGCGCCACACAGCAGACACCGGCGACAGCAGGCAGCGCGGGTCTGCGCGCCGGGACAGGGCAAACCACACACCCCGGCGCCCGCCGGCAAGGCGCCCTTCCCATTCGTTCCCTTTCCCTCGGTTTCCCCAGGGCCCCGGCCCCCGGCCTGCTCTGCTTTTCCATCTCCATCCCTCCGTGGCCACACCACCTCCCCATTCGTCTTCTCGTACGTGCGCTCCGGGGCGGGCTTTGACAATCGAGCCTGCCCTCCCTCCCCACCCCTGTCCTCCAGGCCCCACTCAGAGTCCACTTTTCCAGTCTCCCTAACGCTCCCCCGCTCCCAGTGTGCGAGCTTCACAACACTAACTTGTGTTCAACCATTCTCTAATCAAAATCCCCAAAGCAGAAACACCAGCTGCTTGGGAAAGAAATTGTTTTACTTTTTTCCTTTTAATATATTTTTATTGATTTCTGAGAGGGAGAGGGCGTTAGAAACATCAATGATGAGAGAGAATCATGGATTGGCTGCCTCCTGCATGCCCCCCACCCCCAAACACACTCACTCGGGTTCAAGCCCACAGCCCAGGCACGTTACCCTTGGCTGGAATCGAACCCGGGACCTTTCAGTCTGCAGGCCAACACTCTACCCACTGAGCAACACCAGCCAGGGCCCGATTTACTTTTTACTTCTAGGCTGTTTTACCCAATTCTGAGCGCCGAAGAGGAAGTCAGAAGAGGAAAGAAGCTGAGCCTGAATGCAGGGCGGAGGGGGGCGAGGAGCGGCCAGCGGCGGCGCCTACCTGATGCGGCTGCGGGCGGTGGGCGTCACGGAGGCCGTGGGGGACGAGGACAGGGAGAGCTGCGGGGGCGTGCTGCCCATGGCCATGAGCGAGGCTGGCGATGCACCCTCGGGCGCGGACATGTCCCGCTTCATCTCCTCGCTGCTTCGCCGAGACACTGCAAACAGCCGTTCAGCGTGTTAGGGCAGAACACACATGTCACCAGGGCTCTGAGACATTTCTCCGACAGGCCCGAGAGCAGGAATTACCGCCCAGGCGGAAAAGGTATGGTTCTTTATCTCACTGAGAGAATCTCTCTCCACTGAAAACGCTGTCAGAGTGGACGGCAGCTGGGCAGATGGGGTGGGACACACAGGAAAGGAAGGAGCGCCCAGGAGCTGAAATACGCACGGAGCCCCCGCTGCCCGGGGGCAGGCAGGGAGGCTCACCGCCCTGTGCCCGCAGCGCCCCCCGCCCACAGGATGGGCTCCGGAACGTTCGTCTGATCACGAACACCCCGGAACCCGAAGGCTAACAGAGGCAGTGCTGACAGCTCCGATTCGCCAATAAAACACCGTGATCCTCTGAAATTAGCCAAACACTGTTCAAGGGACAGAAAAGAGATACTGAATTCTGGCTCAGACCGTGTTTTAAAAACCGTCCGTCAATGAGACAGATGATCAGAAGGTGTCAAGTCAGCGACTGAAAAACAGAATCATCTGAGAAGTCCCACTTTGCAAGCCGGGCCCAGCAGGAGAAGGACAGAAAGTGCTGGGACCCGATGGAAGTGCCACCGCGGCCGCTGACAGCAGAGCCGCGTCAGGGCGGCGTTTGGCGAGAACGCGCTGAGCGTGAGCTGGAGCTGCGGCAGCAATGCCACGAGCACCAGGCCCCCGGGGCAGGGGAACGGCTGGCACTGTCCTGGTTAACACTTGCTGGTGATTTCGGGATAACCACAGCAGAAAACAACACGGCCTCAGAAAAGTGATGGCAGGTGCTTCCTCATATTACAGGACTTTATCAGAGAAATACTGCACTTACGGCCGAAACCGGTTTGGCTCAGTGGATAGAGCGTCGGCTTGGGGACTGAAGGGTCCCGGGTTCGATTCCGGTCAAGGGCATGTACCTTGGTTGCGGGCACATCCCCAGTAGGGGGTGTGCAAGAGGCAGCTGATCGATGACTCTCTCTCATCGATGTTTCTAACTCTTTATCTCTCTCCTTTCCTCTCTGTACAAAATCAATAAAATATATTAAAAAAAAAAAAAATACTGCACTTACGTATTCTGACATGATATTATCATTATTACTGTCTTTTCTTTCAATGTCAGATCAAACCCATAACCCTTCAGTGAGGGGGCCGGCACCACTGAGCCATGGGCCAGGGCTAATAAATACTTTTTAAATGGATGGAACTATTCAGTTTCGTTGGGGTGCGTGTGCGTGTGCTTGTGCGTGTGCGTGCGTGCGTTGTGTGTGTGTGTGTGTGTGTGTGTGTGTGTGTATGAATCAGGGCCATAGGATTTCTATAGAATCTGAAAGCTACAACAGAGGGAATCAGAGGGAAAAGTAACCCAGGAGCTAAAAGGCTTGGGAAGCTGGCTGGGTCTCAGAGAAAGCAGCAGCACCATCGCCGAAGCCCCAGAATTTCTCCCCGCGAAGGAGGTGGCACACGATTACCTGAGATGGCCTTGGCCGTCTCCATGGCGGGCACTCTGGGCAGCGCGGCCGGGCGGCTGGTGGAGGGCGTCCTCAGCAGGTGCTCTGCAAAGCGGCACCGTGAGACCCGGCACTGGCGGCCCAGGCCCACGGCGGCCGCCTCACCCCGCTCCCCGCCCAGCGCACCCACGGCGCCCACACGAAGCCGCTCCACAGACGCGGACACGGGTTTCATTTCTAGGGATGGCACATCGGACACGGACGCCAGTGCTTCCAAATCACCAGCTGCCGCTTCCCTCTGGGATGCGATTCAACACTGGAAGATGCTCTGGCACCTGGACCTCCACAGCACACACCGCACCGAGGCCTGGCCCGTGCCCACCGACAGCGGGTGAGGAGCCTCCACCCAGGCAGCCCGGCCGGGAGGGAGCTGCTCAGAGGCGGAGTGACCGCGCTCCCAGCGGGGGGAGGCCCAGCGCGCTGCAGGACACGGGCCGGCCGCGGCAGAGGGAGCGGAGTGGGGACAGGACTTCAGCAGACACGCAGGCCAGGCAGGGACTCCCTGGGTGAGAATGAGGCCCGCCTGGCTGACACAGGCTCCCGGGAAGCAGAGGCGGGGCAGGAAGGGGCTGGGAGGGAGCACGGGGCTGGCTGGAGAGGCCTCGGGGCCTGGCGGGTGGACTTCCGTCTGAGGGCAACCAGGAAGCCTGGGCACCTGAGCACAGGCCAGGCCGCGGTCAGATACGGGCGCGCGGCGGGCGGCCTCGCCTTGTCCCCCCTCCCCTGCTCTCCAAACAGGCTGGGGACGGAGCTCTGGAGTCCTGGGCACGGGTGCAAGCTGTGCCCGTCTCCCGCCCGTCTCCCGCCCTCCTGAGCTCGGCTGCCCTGCAGGCCTAGGCAAACGCTGCACCCTGTGGTGGGAGCCCCCACACAGACCAGCACACCCCGACCGCGGCGACAGGCCGACCCGCTGTGGCCAGGCCAGGCCCACAGCCCAGGGCAGAGACGGGCTCCGCCTGGTCGGGGTGGATCGGGGACGTGGGAACAGGAAGAGGAGAACCCCCCTTCAGGAAGACTATGGGTCTCAGGGAGCAATCAAGTCCCTCCAGCAAACACTCCTTCCAAAGGGAAAAGGTAAGCTTTCCCACAAGAGAAGGTCACTCAGACCTCTTCCTAAGAACTGACAACGTAGCCAACGCTCCCTCCCCTAACACCACGATGTCCAAAGTGAGGCACGTGGCACTCTCTCAAGGCCAGCACATCTTTATCTTAATATTTATTCTCCGAGCATGAGGCACATGTGGCTGTCATTACTACCTGGAGGGAAAGGATGAACTTGCTTTAAAAAAAAAAAAAAATATTTCTATTGATGTCAGAGAGGAAGGGAGGAGGAGAGAGAGAGAGACATCCATGATGAGAGAATCACGGATCGGCTGCCTCCAGCCTGCCCCACACCGGGGACCGAGCCCGCAGCCCAGGCCTGTGCCCTGACCGGGAATCGAACGCTGGCCTCCTGGTTCCTAGGTCGATGCTCAGCCACGGAGCCACGCGGCCGGTAGCTGACTTTTTAGTGAAGACAGGACCTCCATGGCCGGGAGCCATCCCTTCCTCCTGGTCACGGCACACAGGCCGCTGCGCGAAAAGCTACCAGCGCCCCCGGGAGCCGGAGCCCCACAGGAAGGGCGCCCTACGCGCCCAGGCTGGCAGACAGGAGAGCCGGCAGCACCGGAAGCGGTGGGGAACTCCAAGCACGTTTTTTACTTTGATCAATTTTCCATGTTACCATTACGAAACCGCTCATCTCCCTAAACCCTTCCTCTCCCCAGAACACAGCCAAGAAAGCGAAAACAAAGCCCTCGGAGACAACGAATCAGACGGCGTGTCAGCGGAGGCCGGGCCTGTCATGCCCGCAGGCACAGTGCTCCTCCTCCGGCACCGCACACGGTGGGCACACCACCGAACGCAGCTCACGGGTGTGCCGCCGACCCCTTTGCCAATCGCTGGCCACTGCACGTCTAAGGACTCACACTGGGCTCACGCAGGCTGCCGCCAGGGCCCGGAGCGCTCTCACCGAGGAGCACGGGTGCTCAGAGGCACTGCTACGGCCGGAACCATCCGTCCGCTGCAGAGCGGAGGCTCCATCGGTCCATCCCTCCTCAGGAAGCACCCCTGTGTTACGGTGCGCGTGGCAGGCAGGAGAGAGTCCACTTTACAGTCAGGGCCTGCCGCCAGATGGAGCACTTAGTCCACGCACTAAACAGGAACCATTGGGTGCCCACCACGTGGCAGGCGCTGGGGTTGGTACAAAGGTCAGAGATGGGAAAACAGGAGCAGCGAACTTGCCCTCATGGAACTCGGAGTTTAGAGCAGAAGCCAGACATTTAAAAAATCATTCCAAGGCCCTAGCCGGGTTGGCTCAGTGGGTAGAGCGCTGGCCTTCGGACTAACGGGTCCCAGGCTCAATTCTGGTCAAGGGCACATGGCCAGGTTGCGGGCTTGATCCCCAGTGGGGGGCATGCAGGAGGCAGCCAATTACTGATTCTCTCATCATTGATGTTTCTCTCTCTCTCTCTCTCTCTCTCTCTCTCTCTCTCTCTCTCTCTCTCTGAAATCCATAGAAATATATTTTAAAAATGCAGCCTGGGAAGGAGCCCTGACCACAAGGGGAGGAGACCGGCCCGGGCTGGGTGCGGGAGAGCTGTGGGAAGACGGGCAGCCTTCACAAGCGGCTGGACCTCACCATCGCCTGGACCTCACCATCGGCCTCCCTTCTTCTGAGGAGCAACCACAGCGAGCACAGCGATGGACACGGGGCTGGGAGTCAGACCACCCAGGCCCACTGCTCAGTAACGACCTGACCTGCACTAAGCAGCTTTGTGAGGCCTCACTGTTAGCATCTGCAAAATGGGGTAACAATCCAGACACCCCAGAAGACTATGCACACACAGGGCCCAGCAACAGCAACTCTCTATCCTTACCAGGACGGACGAGGGAGTTGTCTCCCAAGATGCCCTTACTAATAACTAACCCCCCGTTTGTATTAAGACACATCATTAATAAAGTCCTGATGGAGATGTACACCAGACTGGCTGTCACGCAGGAACAGAGGAAGGACCCTGTAGTTGGCCGAAGGGCCAGAATCACAGTGAGTAACGGAAGGGCCAGAACCACAGTGAGTAACGGAGGGGAACACAGCATCGCAGAGCAGTACCTTGCACGGGGAGTTCCCCGTAGTTTGGTCTCTTATCCGCCAGGGAAGCCAGGGGTTTGGACGTGGAAATTGGTCCGCTTATGGAATGTCTCTGAAATCACAAAATAACACGGTCAGCGGTAGGTCAGGCCCGGAGCTGGGACACACAAAGAAAGCGGCAGAGAGGAAACAGTTACAAATTTGCACAATCCCTTCCCAACTATAAGGCGGCGACCAGCTCGCTTAGCGAGACACACGCAGAACACCCGTGGGGCAGGGCTGCACACGCAGTGCGTGTCCGGGGCTGTTCACTCGCCATTAGAGCGTTTCAGGCTAATACAACGGACGCTGCCAGCCTTCATCTCGATCACACCTGCTCCCCAGCACGCTGGGGGGATCGCACTGTGCCTCACGGGAATCAGCTGCTCCCCGCCCCCACGGACACGCGTGCCGATGGCTGGGAGGAAGGCCCGCCTGCCGGAGGCTGGGCCTGGCTCGGGCGCAGGCACTCACCTGCATGGGGGAGACGGCGGCCGCGGGCGGCGTCTTCATCGGACTCGGGCTCAGCGGGGTGCGGGGCATGGCGGCCGCATTAGGGCTCGGCACTGGGGACACAAACAACAACGAGGGCCTGAGAAACGCCCCGGGGAGCGGGAGCTCCTGTGGCTGCCCCGGCGGGTCACTAGCGAACCGGTGCCCCCGCTCCCGGGAGGCTGTGCGGGCCGACGCCGCCTCCCGGGATGCTGAGCGGAGGGACGAGGTTTGGTGTCGGACACGAGGCGTCAGGAACCACCTCCGTGCCCAGGGAGGACACAGTGTGAACAGCGGGGAGGAAGGGCCAGGCTGACGTGACACACCGGAAGCTCCTAGGCACAGACCAGGCGCTCCAAGTCACAGGCCGTGTGGAGACACAGCTCTGTGTGGGGCCAGGCCCGGGTCTGAGACCGAGATCTCCGGAGCTGAGGCCCCCCCGAAGCCCGTTAAAAACACCCTCAGGGAGCCGCACAGTGGTTCTCTGAGTCTGATGGGACGCAGAACGCAAGGCGACAGGAACATGGAGCCGGACCGGGGAACACGCGGTGAGGGAGCAGGACGGCCGGCCCCGGCACACGGGGGCCCTCACCTTGGGACGCGCTGTCGAAGGACTTGATGAGGGTTTTGACCGTGGGGGTGGGCTCCGAGGAGGTGGAGGACCTTCTGCTCAGCCCCATGCCCTGCCTCAGGGCCGCCAAGTCTCTCTCCACTGCGTTCATGTAGTTGTACACCCGGCCTCGCTCCTCCTCCTGCCTGGGAACGGCATTGAAATCGGGCATTTTACACATATGCCGGACGATACAAACTCCCCCTCCCACCGAACAGCATTAAGCGGTATCAGTTTAAAATAAAAAAAATGCTATCAGTTGAGCAGAGTAAACCGGGAGGTTTAATATTCTCATTTGCTTGGTAAATTCCAGGAAATGGTATTTAAATCTTTCTATCAGGCTATCCTAAATACGTTAAGTAACCAACAGTTTCCATTTTCATCGGAGTGAGTGCAAGGTGAGGACATGAGTGATCAATTAGCAATAACACGGGAGGCGGGCCGGCCGAAACTCTGCCTCCGAGCTGGGGACCTCAGGTCCTGGGCTGCTGAGAAGGCCTGGGCCCTCGGAGTCCGGGAACTTCCAGCACGGACAGGTCACCCAGACTGGCTCCAGCCACATGCCATGCGCAGAGAAATACAGAGAAATGAAATCAAAGCACATGCTTTTAAAATAACGTTTAAAACACTGCTGCAGGCTCCAAACAGAATTTCTGAAAGGAAAAAACAGAGACTGAGCCCGTATCAGTAACACGAGTCTCTGGATGCCCAGAGCGCTGATCGTGAGTCATCTAAAAATCAATGGCACTTCGTTCCGGGCCGGCTCCGGGCCTCTGAGCTCACACACAAGTTTTCATGGGGATGAAATTTCAGCTGCAGAGTTTGTACATGTCACGCAACTATCAAGCCAGTTAGCAAAAATGAAGCCAGTCCGTAGGAACATTTCTCACTTGGCTCTTTTTTTTATTATGTTTTCAAAAATTAAAAAAAATATTAGTAAGAACAGTAGTGTTTTAATATTTTTGCATATCTCTTCAATGTCTGGCTCAATAAAATACCGCTGGGTGCTCATTTCTTATATATCCGATCAATTGCGAAGGGAAAAAAGTAAGCTTTGCACAGATATGTAATTGGAAAAGGAAAGGAAATTTTAATGATATTGAAATCATTCTGGTTTTGTTTTTTTAGATAACTGTGGCTATTCTTCCTTGATGGTACACCAAAATGCATTAAGTGGTAATTACTTAAAAGTTAGCTGCTGCCTGCTGGCATGGCTCAGTGGTTGACCGTCGACCCATGAACCAAGAGGTCACTGGTTCGATTCCCAGGCAGGGAACAGGCCCGAGTGGAGGGCTCGATCCCCAGGGCGGGGCTTGCAGGAGGCAGCTGACCCATGATTCCCTCTCAGCACTGATGTTCCTATCTCTTTCTCCCTCTCCCTTTCCTCTCTGACATCAATACAATGTAATTTAACAAAAGAACACATGCCCTCCTCCAGGGGTGTGATTATGGACACGGACGGTTCTGGAAGATCCATGTGGATGCACTCTGTCACAGGCGCCATATAGGAGGCCGGGAAAGTAGGATAACGTCTACCAGCTCCAAGCTCAGCCATCCCAGCGTCAAACCCCCAGTTCTCTCCATGCCACCACACGACAAAACTGGGGTGTATTGAAACATACGGTCACAACTGGATTCTCCAAACATACTTGCGGGACTTTATTTCTTCCAGCTCCTTTGTGAGCTTCTCGTTTTTCTCCTGAGCCTCGTGTAGCCGGCGCTTCAGGTCCCCAATCTCCTCCTGGGCTTCCGACTTAATGTCGTTGGCAATGACCACTGCCGTCTGGAGGTCAGCCTGGAACTGCCGCCATTCCGCAGACTCTTCCTACGGGGAAACGCTGAATTGTTACTTCCAACGGAGAGCAATGAGAGCTCATTTAAAAACAATCAAGTGTGTTTACCATGAGGTTGCTGTAATGCACCGTCCTAAATGATGATAAATTTCTTTTAAATCCCAGAGAATTGCTATTACCTATAGCTAATAGATAATGTGATTATTATGTCTGAACTTCTTAACGAGGAGAACATTTTCTGGCTATCTGTCTACTGAGGCATCGAACATCTAAAAAATGCTCAACAAATATCAGTGACGGTAACGTCATGTCTTCCTTCCTCATTCCAATTTCAAAGCAAGTCTTAGGCAAATAAACATACATAGTGCTTCACCTCAGAACGGCTCAGGAAGGTAGGTAAGTGATGTGTGAACCACAGTGAAAAGTCACAGAGTGAGAGACACTATAAATATCCTGGCATCAAAAACTAACAGGGGAAAAACCAAAAGGAAAGGAAAAGGAAGAGGAAGCCAGAAGAGAAACACTGAACTCAACCCCGGCAGACACCGTCTGAGGGACAAAGAGGGAAGCTGAGGAGCTGGACGGCCCCCGCTTCCCACAGCCACGGAGGATGCGGGTGTGGCTGGGGGAGGGGGCCTCCCCAGGGCATCACCTCGCCCCCTGCAGCACGGGCACTGCCGCTGCCCGCTGCCCAGCTCCACGAAGACTCACACAGCCTGCCAAGGGTGCGTCCCAATTAACAGCTAACCCCCTTTCTCTCCAAAAGACAGCACGTGCTTCTTAAACCCATCTTTTTATATAAATATTTTTACTGATTTCAAAGAGGAAGTGAAAGGGAGAGAGAGAGAGAAACATCAATGACGACGAGAGAATCAGCGATCGGCTGCCTCCCGCACGCCCTCCACTGGGGATGGGGTCCCCAAACCGGGCACATGCCCTGACTGGGAATCGAACCCTGACCTCCTGGTTCAAAGGTCGATGCTCAACCGCTGAGCCATGCCAGCCGGGCTTAAATCCATCTTTCTAAAATTACCACTAATGAAAAAAATAAAAAAATAAAAAAAAATAAAATAAAATAAAATTACCACTAATGAGTTCTAGGACATTTCCCCCCCCCAGAATCTAGTACCAGTCCCAATTTTAAATAATGGCATTTGCTTTCTGCTCCAAGCCTAGTGGGCTCAACATTATAACTGTATTTGGAGCTCATCATGAACGTTAACATGGTCAGTAACTACCCTAGAATTCACTTTCAGAAAAGTCTGCTTTCTAACCCGGTTACACATGAAGACTGAGCCTACCCGGAGCCTCCTGTGCAGGGTCTTGATTTCTCTCTCCATGTCATGTTTCTGGTCCTGGAGTTTCTTAACCGTGTCTGAAACGATCACAGAAGTGTACGTGTTTATTCTCCGAGGTGTACTCCAAAGGAATAACAGAAAGGGAGGAGGTGATTACATACGGCACTCAGAAACAGCCCTTTTATTTTAATACACAGCGCTAAAGGAAAAAGCCATGTTCACTCCAAGGATGAACCAGTATTACTTTCTAGAGAAAATGTCAAGTTTAAATCAGTTTCTGGATCACTTCCTTCCTCAACGCCTTCATTCTGAAACAAGAAGTTCAGACAATCAATTGTTAGAAACACGCATATTATTGGCTCACACACAATCAAAACAACACCGGCTGCTATTTCAATGTGAACTTTTAATCACAAAGGTTATTAATATAAAGCAAGCATAACTTTATACACTGGAATAAATGGCAGAAAAGTGGTGAACTGATACAATTTTTACAAACTCAATTATGTAATACCATGGGGAGCTCCTACTTCCATTAATTTAGGAGTCTTTTTACAAAAGGAAGAAACATATTTATAAAGTAAATCAATACTTGTTATTTCTTGCATAATACGAATGTTCTTCCAACAACTCCACTCGCTGTACATGTTTAATGAGCACTGGAAGGCAAGGGCCACACTAGTTGGAGCGGGGGAGCCAGCGTCCCTGGACCCAGAAATGTCTGGGGAGGCCCCATTCTACTGAGCCTCCGCTCCAAAACCTATGCTTCAGGCGAGAGGCCTCAGCAGGCGCCACGCTGGTGACGGCCGCTTAATCAATTCCATTCATTTCTTTGTCCTTTTCCTTCGCTCTTTGTCCTCCTTCTCTTTCTCCACATTAACGGCCACAGAATGCACATAACCACTGGTCTAAAAAGATTATCCTTCTACACCCAACACCACATACCTATCACTGTCGTGTCCGGTTCCTTTCAATAGAAGAGACGCTGGCGGCCGGGGGCCACATTTGGGAAGAATAGAGCGCACTAAGTGTCTCTAGGGAATCTGATTTAAATTTACAAGTCATAATGTATGGCCACATTTAGGAAGAATAAAGCGCACTAAGTGTCTCTAGGGGATCTGATTTAAATTTACAAGTCATAATGTATCTTCACAGAGAGTTAAAAATGGCCGCAGGCCCGGCCAGTGTGGCTCCATGGGTTGATCATCGTCCCTCGCACTAAGAGGTCACGGGGGGCGTGCAGGAGGAGGTCGATAGATGTTTCTCTCTCATCAGTTTCTCTCTCTCCCGCCCCTCTCCTCCCTCTAAAAAATCAATGAGGACTGATCACCACCAACACAAGCGACAGCAGGCTTTTCCTCCTTAGAATCGAAGGAGTCTGTGCTAAGCTTTTGTCTTGAAAACTAGTGCGGCCCCGCTCCGGATCACACCAGGACAGCATGTCCTCCGTCCGGGAGCCTCTGACTGCAGTTCCCGTCGCAGCTTCCTAGTGTGAGGACACTGCCACCTGCTGTCCCCCTTCAAAGCAACATGAAACTCTGTTAGCAAAGGACAGAACTACTAGGATCTCGTTTTCAAATGACCAGTAACTCAATTTTACAACCCCATTTTTTTTTGGTTTTTTTTTAGAAACCAGGTAAATAGCTGTTCTCACTGTGATGAGACCATTCTGCTCTGGACAATTGTGGGCACTGTCCTGCCCACTTAACAGTGGGGTTCGTCATCCTTCCTTCACCAGGCAAACCAAGGACAATAGCCAGTGCCATGCCCGTCATTCCTGCAGTGCTGCTGGGCAGCCACCGCTGGCACGGGACCAACCTCTGACCGGGGGGAGGGAACATGTAAGCTCACAAGCAAACTTCCATGCCCTCCAATTCAAGGAACCCTCAGTACTGACACCAGTGCGGTCACCCTCCGATCCTCAGGCTGCGCCCAGGGGCATCAGGTGCCATTTCAAGAGGGAGGACAGGAGGAGCCAGTGAAACACCGCGCCTCGGGGCAGGGAGAGGCACAGCGCATCCGGCCAGTGGCTTAACCCCAAACCGGATTCCTGATGTGCAGAGAGGACACAGGTGGGCTTCACACCAACTACTGACTACTTCTGTTTTCAATTTTTGTTTTACTCATTTTTACTTTCCTGGAAAAAACGTGGATATAACTTTCCCCCTTGATTCTAAAAGTAATACGTGCTAACCGCAAAATCTTAAAAGCAGAAAAGGGTAACAAAAATAGATGACCCATAATTAGATTTGGTCTATATCCTTCCAGACTTCCCTTTTTTAAAAGAAAAATGGGATTACACCATCACACTGCTTTAAAAGCCTTTCTACTTCGCAGGTTAGGGAGGCCTTTGGCAAACACAGACAGG
Source organism: Pipistrellus hanaki (assembly GCF_964339955.1). NCBI lineage: Eukaryota > Metazoa > Chordata > Mammalia > Chiroptera > Vespertilionidae > Pipistrellus > Pipistrellus hanaki. The sequence goes on from NC_140521.1 coordinate 1,572,691, forward strand.
CCTGCGGCACCATTCTGACGGCTGTGCTGGTATTCCAGGGACTGGATATGCCAGGATTTGTTTTAGCAACTTCCTGGTAACGAAGTTAGAATGGCTCTAGTTTTTGCCATACACACCACGAGTGCCTTTACATGACTGTAACATGAAGACACATCGCTGGAAGAGGAGGGGTGACAAAGGACCAGTGAGACTGTGTCAGAGCAGTTGCATTTTAGGTGTCATGGGTCTACACTGACTGTCCACTGGTTCAGTTAAACGCACACACACACAAAACACTGCCAAGTATCACATTAAAACGGTCAAGTCCCAGTAGTTGGTGCTGACAATACCATTCTTGCAGTATTTCTGCACACTGGAACTTTTCATTTCAGAAAAACTGGAAGAGAAACTATATAGCGAAATAATTTATTCAGAATTTTCAGCCATTCTTTAATTAAAACCCATACGATGTAATGTAATTGTATTGTGGCGATGATTTATAAAGTTTCGGCACAGGAATCCCGATCATTTAACATTCTTCTAGTGATTACCACAAGGTGTCGCTCTTCCCACGTTCAAATCAAAAGTCTTATGGGAGGAAATCCCGGATTCAAACCAGCAGCCTTTTGGTGCTCGTGATGATGCCCGACCACTGAGCCACACCAGCCAGAGCTCTATCCCTAATTTTTTCCTAACCGCTTTAAGGATATGCATCGTGGTCCCTTACTCCTAAATATTTAGTATGTGGTTCCCAAGAATAGGGACATTCATTTATAAGACACATACAGTAACCAAGTTCATAAATTTATGCTGATATGTTCATCTAATCTGCCATCCACATTCCAATTCTGTCATAATTTCCATTATATCATTTCCCCTTGAAGCAGTGGACCCCATCTAGGCACAGGCACTGCATTTAACTGTCCCATCACCTGAGCCTCCTCTATTCCAGTGCTCTTCCATCGCTGTCTGCTCTGACACCGGCGTATTGTAGGAACACAGCACCCCCACTCCTGTCCTTAGTAAAACCTGCCTCATTTTTGTCTGTTTCTCTCTGATTCATTGAAGAATGAGGCCTTGCTGAGTGGCCCGTATCTACGCCGCGGTCACGGACAGGATCGCCCTGATAAAATGCAGCCCAGTTTTCCACTGAAGAATTCCTGTGGTTTCTTTCTCTCACGCGCAACATAATCAACAGACTGTGGGAAGGTTTTAAGATCGTGAAGCTTCTGTTTCGTCAAACTTTCCCACACAAATCTTTGTACTATTTTTGCCACTTTTTTATAAATCTGAAGCAACTGCAAAAATAGTTCTTAAAAACTTTGATTTTTAAAAAGCAACTTAAAATCTGAGTCTCAGTTCCATCAGATTATAAGACCCCCACGGTAGGGAGGAAAATCAGACAAACAAGCCTGCGATGTAGGCACAGGATTGTGAAGGAGCAGTGCCTTTTCGTCACGGTGTCCTTGCAATCACTGGAAATAGATAACAAATCCCTTTTCCTAAGATCTAGAAAATAATAACCCCATAAGCTTCTTGCGGAAATAATTTTCCATAACTAAGCACGGTTTTAACGTAACACTTCTGCTTAAAAGTTCTTCAAAAAAGCCAAGACCGGTTTGGCTCAGTGAATAAAGCGTCGGCCTGCGGACTGAAAGGTCCCGGGTTCGATTCCGGTCAAGGGCATGTACCTTGGTTGCGGGCACATCCCCAGTGGAGAGGGTGCAGGAGGCAGCTAATTGATGTTTCTCTCTCATCGATGTTTCTGACTCTATCCCTCTCTCTTCCTCTCTGTAAAAAATCAATAAAATATATATTTTTTAAAAGTTCTTCAAAACAAAACACACGGCCTGCAAACCAGCAGCTACCGTGTGGCCTACGCTTCCCCACACGCACATCTCTGCGGGCCGCTCTGCCGCTGCTCCTGCCTCTGAGGCGCTGCTGTCAGAATTACTGACCGCATTTTGTCACCGGCTGTAAACGGCCCGCGGCCACGGTGGGCAGGGCAGGGCGGGAAGGTGAGGCGCCCGTCACTTACTCTCTAGGTCGGAAAGGATGAGGTTGTCGTGCAGCTTCACGGCTCGATGCTGCTCCACTTCGTCTTCGAGCTCAAAAATGGTCTCTTTCATGTCGCTCCTTTCCGTCTCCTTTTCTTCGAGCTCCGATCTTAATTTTTCCAATGTCATGTTCAACTCTTCTATCTGCTTCTTAGCTTCTTCTTGGAAGGCTCTGTATTCGTCTTCTACCTGCAGGAGATGGATGGGGCAGGGGGAGAGGTGAGAGCTGGGTTCCGATACACTCTGGGCTGAGTGCGCACCGCGGCCGAGGGCGGCCCAGTGCGGCTGCTCTGTGTGCACTGAGATGACCCGCATGACAAACACCTGGTCACAAGCACGAAGATGCCCTCTACCACACAACTCCGTGTGATACACGGAGGACATTGTCACTACGTCGCTGGCTGAAATCACGTTGGCAAATCACTGAGTTTAACTAGATTATTTAGGAGGAAATTCTGGGAATTTTCCCTCCTCCAAAGTTTGGGCTGAAGGCATGCATTCGATTAATGGTTAACATGCTCTCCCACAGAAACGGTCCCTTTGATGGCAGTTTCAGTATCAAATAATGTAAACAAACAAACAAACAAAAATTCCCCAAATACTGTCATTGCAAAGCATTAGTTCAACCTGAGAACGGAAAGGTCCCAGGTTCGATTCCAGTCAAGGGCACGTGTCCAGGTTGTGGGCTCGATCCCCAGTGGGGGCCGTGCAGGAGGCAGCCAATCCATGATTCTCTCTCATCATGGATATTTCTCTCTCTCTCTTCCTTTCTTTCTGAAATCAATAATAAATATATATATATATATATATATATATATATATATATATATATAAAATTTTAAAAAATATATATTTTATTGATTGTGTACAGAGAGGAAGGGAGAGAGATAGAGAGTTAGAAACATCGATGAGGGAGAGTCATCGATCAGCTGCCTCTTGCACACCCCCTACTGGGGATGCGCCTGCAACCAAGGTACATGCCCTTGACCGGAATCGAACCCAGGACCCCTCAGTCCCCAAGCCGACGCTCTATCCTCTGAGCCAAACCGGTTTCGGCAAAATATATATATTTTTTAAAAGAATACTTTTCCTTCTACCCCAATGAAAGGAAACCACCCTCAGACTTTAAGCGTATCAGCTTAACATAAAGCTAAAGAGCCCTGGCTGGTGTGCTCAGTGGTTAGAGCGTCGACCCAGGCACCAAAGGGCCCCGGGCTGGACTGCCGGTCATGGCATGCACCTGGGTTGCAGGTTCAATCCCCGGCCCCAGTTGGGGCAGGTGTGCAGGAGGCAACCGCTCAGTGTCTCTCTCTCACATGATGTTTTTACCCCCTTTCACCCCTACCCCACCTCGCCCCTCTACTCCCTCTGAAGATCAATGGGAAGAGTGCCCGCGGGTGAGGCCCGATGCCCCCCGGCGGCGATGCCGGCTCTCGGCGATCCCGGAGGCAGTACCTTGGCGATGGCGTCCTGCAGCCGGTTGGCATCGTTCCGGGTGTGAGCCAGGTCCTCCTGCAGGCTGCTGGCCAGAGCCTCTGCCTTCTCCTTGTCCAGCCGGACGCTCTCCAGGAGATCCTGGATGTCGGTCTTGTCTCCCGCGTTGTGGATGGAGTACAGCTCCGCCACCTTCTGCTTCTCGTTCTCCAGCTGGGCCTTGAGGCGGTTCATCTCGATCTGGTCGCCGGCCACGGTGGCCTTGTACTCCTCCAGCGCGGCCGCCAGCGCCGCCTTGCCCTTCTGCTCCGACTCCACCAGGCGCTCCATGTGGTGGTTGCGCTCCTTGAGGGCCCCGATCATCTCCTGGGCCTCCTTGTTGTCCTGCTCCGCCATCTTCAGGGTGTTGCTCAGGTGCTGCTGGACGCCCAGCAGCTGCTCCCGCTCAAAGCGGCCGTTCTCCGCCAGGTCCACGTAGCGCTGCTCCAGCTCCAGGTAGCGGCCGCTCTTGACGTCCTCGTCGATGACGTAGGCGACGTGGTGCTCGTCCAGGAGGGAGCGCAAGTACTCGATCTGCCGGCCGAAGTGCTCCAGCTTGTCGCTCTGCTGGCACAGCGACTCCATGAGGATCACCTTCTCCTCGCCCAGCCGCTCGTTCTCGCTGTTGAGCTCCTGGGTGATCTGCTGCAGGTCGGCCAGCTCCTGCAGCGTGGCCTGCAGCTCCTCGCTCGTGCTGTGCTGGTTCTCCTCCATCTGGTGGATGCGCTCCGTCAGGCAGGCCACGGACACCTCGCTGGCGTTCCCGCTGCTGCCCTTGCGGGAGCGCTCGGTGCTGGGCGCGCCCTCCGACTCCGAGGACGAGGGCGCGTCCAGGGCGTCGTCGCTGGAGGTGAGCGGCTGGTACACCTCGCTGCACTCGCTGTCCAGGTTGTCCATGGAGTTGCTGTGCTGATGGTCCATGAGCGTGTTTTCGTCCTGGCTCAGGAGGTCCTCCACGGAGCCCGGGGCGGAGCCCTCCACCGACGAGGCGAGCGTGCCCCCGCCGTCGCTCTGGCTCCCAGGGGCCATCTCGGGGCTCAGGGACTGGTAGCCGAACAGCTTCTCCGAGTTGTCCAGCCTCTGCTCCAGGGAGAAGCCCAGCGCGTTCAGCCTGTCCTTCAGCATCCGGTTCTCGTTCTTGAGCTGGTTGAGCTCCTCCCGGATGGCCGCGTTCTGCTCCTGCAGCTGCAGCAGCGTGGACTCCACGTCGGTGGGCGGGTGGGCGGCCAGGGCCTCCTTCGCCTCGGCCTTCTCCTCGCCCTCGGAGTGCTCCTCGCCGAGGCCCAGCTGGGCGCGCATGTCTCGGAGCTCGCTCCGCAGGTGCAGGATCTCCACGTCCTTGGTCTTGGCCAGCGAGAGCAGGTCCTTCACCTTGGCCTCCAGCGCGGCCTTGTCGCTGATCTGATTGTCCGACTTGGACTTGCTCATGCGGACGTCGCCCTCGGCGGCCGCGCGGCTGCGGGAGCGCTTGGGCAGGGCCGCGTCCCCGGCCCCCTGGCCCGCGGACGACAGCTTTCTGCTCGGGTTCGCCCGCGGCCGCTCCCGCAGCCTCTCTCGGGCGGAACTGGGTTCTTTGTTGCCTGTGGATGCGCTACGCTTGGTTGAAGAAGTTGTGCCTACATGTTTAAAGACAAAGGATTGAAGGCACAGTTATTGGCGGGCACAGAGGACTGGAGTGGAGGACACGGTGCCTGTGCACCGGCCGGCAGCTCCACCGGGCGGACCCGACCCCCGTCCCCCGCGCGGCGCCCACCTGCGCTGCCTTTGGGCTTGCTCTCCACGGAGCTCATGGCGGGGGCCGAGGCCAAAGGCGCTGAGGAAGGACAGGTGCTCTTCTTCCCTCTGACACCGTTCGTCACGCTCACCCCTCCAGCCATGCCGGCAAGCAGGTCATCGCTGCTCTTGGTCTGCGGGCAACACGAAGTCAGAATGAACCGACAGGACGAAGCAAGATAAATTGTACTTTCAGACGAAATAAGCTCCTGACTTACGCTGAGTTCAAGAGTTCTACAAAGACTTTCTAACTGTTAGCAAGCGGTGTAGCATACGTGTAACAGACAGAATTTCTCAACTGGTTTCCAAACAATCACACTTCTCTCTAAAGTGAAGGAATCGTATCTGTGATCGTATATGTACCTAACATGTTATGAGAGCCCACTGTGTGCTCACAGTGTCAGCTTCATGAGGGACAAGAAAGGGACACGTCCCCTATTCCTCTGTCATCCAGGACGTGACTGTGAACAGAGGCCCTGTGAGCGATGCCACCTGGGCCATCTCAGGAACCTTCTGGAATGCCACTGGGAGTGCCACCTGCAATTTCTAGAGAGAAATACCAACGAGAATCAGAAATAATCTGCATGCTCTTAAATGATCCAATAATGAAGCCAACACCTAAAAAAAGTATTCTGAAAATTTTTCTTAGGTTATCAGATTTTTAGTAGTCTGATTTAAGCCAAAAGTGAAAGATGTGTTTAGAGGCCTGGATCGGATAGAAATAAAAACGAGGTATTCTATGGTTAGAGGGAGGCTGTCAGTCTAAATTAGGGGTGTCGAACTCAATCAGAGAAGGAGCCAAAATCTAAAATCCAGCCTAAATCGCGGGCCGAATGGTTTACTGAACAGTCATAAACTGACAATGTCATAAACTGACAGCGGAGTGCAGTGATGACAGCGCGGTGCGGGCCACATTGCAAGGCCTGGCGGGCTGGATTTGGCCCGCGGGCCTTGTGTTTGATACATGTGGTCTAAATGATCGTGCTACCTGAGAAAGACCATTTGTAGCATTCGTTTATACTTTGTACAGATGCCTGGAAAGTATCCGCTTTTCAAAAACCCCACAAACGACTCTGAACTGTTTCTGTTTCTCCCAGAAATGAGAGAGAACACAAGCATTTTTCTTGTTTCCTCAATAAAAAAAATAAAAAGTTCTGGGCAACTAAGGTGAAGGCAGTCAGTCACCTGATTGATGCGGTTTTCTGTCTGGAAACATGCTTCCCTTAGAAAACCATAATTAATCCATTTCTAGGAATTAGATCGGTTCATAAGTAAAACAATTTCTACCGTCTCTTCCCATTCTAAATGTCAGTGATTCCACGTGGGATAGATCTGATCTCATCATTCAATTATGAAAACTATTCATAGTAGTACCATTAGGTAGGTCAATCTGTCTTACTAAAAAAGAGGCAGAAAAAGGATTAATGTTTTAAATGCATTACACAGAAATTAGATTTGGTATTTAGGGTTGTCATATTATGAAAAATCTAGGCTATATAATAAGGGAGGGGGATAGTGCATTATTCATTAATGATTGTTCATATTCTTTAAGACTAATTTTGTTGCCCTGGCTGATTTGGCTCAGTGGACAGAGCGTCGGCCTGCGGACTGAAGGCTCGATTCCAGTCAAGGGCATCTGCCTGGGTTGCGGGCCCGATCCCCAGAGTGGGGCGTGCAGGAGGCAGCCGATCCATGATTCTCTTTCCCTTCCTCTCTGAAATCAATAAAAATGTATTTAAAAAAAGACTAGTTCTGTTAAAACCGGTCACTGACTTGGAGGGTGAACATGCCACACAGTGTGCAGTGATGCGTCGTAGAATTGTGCACCGTGAACCTGTGTGGCTTTGGCAACCTGTCACCCAAACATACCGTTAGCTCCTTACACTACTAAAAGATATGATCACAAACCATCGCCGAGAGTCATCAGGATTAGGTAGATTCTAGCTGAGGTAACTGCAGCTTAATTCCCAGCTACCGACTGTGAGAAACGCCTCCCTCAGAGCCAGCAGGAAGCGCCTCACTGCTCCCGGGAGGAGCATGAGCGGAACAGAAGCGCAGGCCGGTGGGAAACCGTCCCTCCACTGGCTGTGACGAAGAATGAGGTAAACCGAGGCCCCAGACGTCACAGCGGCCGGACCATTTCCCCAGACTCCCGGGAAATGACAGCAGCGCCTCATTTACTGTTTGCAAAAGCGAGCTGCTCTGGGTCAGAGTCCCTGCCCGCTCCACTCCAGTAGGTCTGGCCCCAGACAGCATCTGAGAAACAGGTATTAACTCTGACTCATCCACACCGGACGGACGCAGTGATGCGGTGTCCACGGGAGGGAATGAGCAGGCGGGCAGTGTTTAAATGCTTAAAAGCCAGACGCTTCGTTCGTTTGGTCAATCGTCAGTGCCCCGGCAGTTACAGGATCCAAGCTGTGGGAGGTATCTGTCTGCTAGAGAACCAGTGAAATCTGAACGCTTAGAAACATAAAATAACACCTCAGCGTGTGGGTCTCCAAGCCCTTAGTTTTTCTTTAACTTTTCTGTTCATTGTCAGTTTTCCTCTTCGCTTCAATTTCTATTCAAGACTGACTCCTCCTCTCTGAAGTCAGAGCAGCTGCTCCAGGCGGGGTGAGTGTCCCCAATAGCCTCCTCTCCTCTCTGACCTCCCCAGACTCACACGCAGACTCACACAGCCCGCGCTCACAGCAGGGCCCCGCCCGGGACGGCTGGCAGGCGCTGGCACACGGCAGGCGCTGGCACACGGCAGGGGCGGCTCCGCTCTGCGGTGGAGGCCACTCGCCGCTCAGGCAGCTCCTGCAGCCCCGTGCCAGCCTCGGGAGACCGGCCCGCCTGCCAGGGGCGCTCCCCGGGGAGCCTCAGACGCCGCCGCCGCCGCCGATAAGGAGGCAGCGGAAGGCAGTGGCGAGTCCAAAGCCAGTGTCTCAACCTGTTCTTCCAGGCACGGAAGCCACAGGGCACCCCGGCTCCACGCCGAGGGCGCCCCGGAAACCGAGGAACCAGTTAGGCCGGAAGCTGCCAGCGGCCTCCGCGGAAGAGGAGCCCTCGCTCCGCGGGAGTAGCTCAGCCCGGGAGTAGCTCAGCCCGGTGCCGGTGCCGGTGCTGGTGCCGGTGCAGACGTAGGTGGGGCCTACGCCGGAGCCACCCCCAGGCCACAGGACCCGCAGCTCCCCGGGCAGCAGCGCGGAGAGGGTCTGGGGCACCCGAGCCGCGGAGTAAGTGTGGGTGACTCACCTCCACCCGTTACTAAACAGACTCCCCGGGGCAGACTGTGCCTCCACTCACACCGGCAGAGCCCGCATGAGGCTCAGTGGCTTGTCTCATGAATAAGCCGACTATCTGGTTTCACTCAGTGAGCCACACACACCACGGGAGTCCCGACTGAACTCTCCTCACAGGCCATGCGCTCCAGCGCCAGCAGAGGGCGAGCCCTCCATGCTTCCTGATAAACCGAGCACCGCCCCCCCAAAGGCGGGCTCCCGGCCGCAGGGTACCTTAGACAGCGCTGCAGCCGCCCCGGGTTTGGCCAGTTTGCCGCCTGCAGACGCTGAAGAGCTGTTCTCAGGTTTGGTCTTTTCCACGGTTTGCGGTTTGCTTATCCCAGACACCTTAGGCACTGAGCCGACACTCCTGCTTGCTTTCTTCATTCTGGGCTGCCTCTTCGAGATGCATTTACAAGCAAACCTGCGGAGAGAGACGGCATGCTGAGCACAGAGCAGAGAAGGCGCCTTGGGGTACCTGTTGCAGAGTTTTACTCGGTGACAAATAAAAATGACCGAAAGCTAGTCGCAGCTACAGGAAATAGGAGTTGAAACATGCTTAGACTTATTAACGCCCCTCATTTGCAAGGCTTCCTTCTTGAATGTGACAAATTTGGAATGATTCTAATTTAATACAATTCACGTTAACTTCTAGCGAGATTCTATGTGACAGGCTCTGTGCTGGCACGCAGTCAGGAGGGCTGGGGCAAGCTCGGCTTTGACACACAAGCTGTGACCTGTGTGACCTGTGTGACCTGCGTGACCATCGGCAAATCACTATGAATCTTTGCAACTCTGCCTCCTGTCCTAGAGCGGGGAGCGGTGACCCTAGCTTGGGGTCCCCCCACAGAGCACGCGCACCACGGGAAAGAGCAGCCTCGGGACACGCTCCTCCAGAAGCCGTGGCACCAGGGATCACGTGCCAGGAAGACAGTGCCACCAGCTGAGCTCAGGGGCGGCCATTCAGTTCGGCGATTCAGACACTCCACCTCCAAGCCTCCACCCAGGACGCCCCCCAGTGGGGCTTCGGAAATAACGCCGAAAGCGCCTGAAGAATTTCTCTCCGCTGCCACCGGTGTCCGCTCACCTCGGAACCCTCTGAACTCCAGCTTCCTCGGGAGTGGAATGGGCCGGTACCCAGACCACCCACCTCAGGAGAATGTGGAGGGTGGAGTGAAATAACAAGCCTTCGGTGCCCAGCAGGGGGGCAGCCCACAGGGAGGCCGGAGTAAAAGTAAGCCAGCGTGAGTTATAGCATTTATATCACTCGCCGCATGCCCCGAGTATGAGTAACGCCTTGTTAAAATAATGCAGCCGCTCAAAGGACACTTTGTGAGAGAAACTCCTTATGATACGACATGACTAAGGGTTGTTTTTACTTACTACTTACATTAAATTATACACCGCGGTGCGCAGATGTCAACAAACAGCACTTGCTTCTGGTTCTTTCCCACTGGAAATTATAGATCAGGAAATACTGAAAATACATGGTAGGGAACTCACTGGGACAATAATCAAGAGGCCGGGGCTGCGGTCAGGCCTGCGTGGCTGAGGGCAAGGCACGCTAATGACGCCGAGCCTCGGTTACAAGGCGGGAGGAGCTGTTAGGATCTTCCTTCCAGAAATTCAAAAAGTCTATCTTACAACTTGTGCTCCAGAACCAGAAGTCAAAAGATTTTTTTAAAAAGAAATTGCTTATTAGTTATGATTGTTTATGCCCATAATATCTCATTAAAAACCCAAAAAGGGTTTTGACCCAACCAATTCATCTCTATATTCATCAAACATTCATCACTATAATTTTATCAAACATTCATCTCTATAATTTCACAAACTCCATATTTAAGGTGTAGGGATCGTGTTAAAATTATAAACTAAGGACAGACTTAAAACACTGAGAAGGAATCACAGAGTCAAAAGAAAACCAAAGTTTAGCAAATTCGCTACATTAGAGTCAGTAAATAAATGTTGCTAAATGAATCAAAACCAATGCCCAATCTGATAAAAACACATGTACCACAAAAACCAAGCAGCCCCGCCGGTGTGGCTCAGTGGTTGAGCGTCGACCCATGAACCAGGAGGTCAGTCCTCCTTCTGAACTACAACCGCTGACAAGCGGATGCGAGAAAGAAGGAGCCAGTTACCCAGCAACAGACACCCAAAGCCCAACTCCATCCCACCGGTTACGCAACAGAAAAGCCACCCAACTAACGTGTGCTTTCTCTCTACTGGACGAGCTTCAGCACAAGGAAGCATTCACCCGAACTGGACGCTCCCCGGATTCTCCTCCCTGTGCTGTCCACAGAGTAAAACAAACCCTAAGCTCATACCAAGATCTCCGACCGTTTCAGGAGCGTCTTGTCTCGGTAAAACACGGCGTTCAGCCGTTAACGACTAACAATGCTTCACATTCCAGACGAGTGACAGGGCCACAGAATTCCTGGCCACAGCGCACCAACGATTATTCCAGATTTAGTCCGAAGCAATCGGTCCCCAAGTTCAAAATCCCAGAATGCGAGCAATGTCGAGTCTCCCCTGGCCACGCCCTCTTCGGCCGCGGCCCTGGCTATTTATAAGCCGAGAGAACGGCTGCTCAGGATGCTGCACACGGCGGCGCACGCGCAGGTTTTGGCAGACGGTTATAAACTCGCACAAGGCTGTGTTCGTAAAGTGAGCCGTCGACCGTATTTTTAATTTAAAACGTCAATTTGATCTATTTGTATATTTATAACAAACTGATCTGAAATACAAAATGAAACTTTTTATTTTGTATTTCACTAAAAACGCTTTCAAATAAGCTCACCATTTTAGGTTGTTTTGTTGCCTAAAGCACGGCCAGCCCCGCTCCCCTGGGCAGGCACCACTCCAGGCCCCGGAGCTTCCTCGCTGGCCTAGGACACAGCGGGGTCTGCAAAGGCGAACTCCGCCCCCCGCCCCCTCCACAGCTCGCCCACTCCGGGGGCTCCCCTCCGGGGCGGCCTGACAGTGAGAGCGCACAGGGCTCAGACGTGTAAAAAGGACGGGTGTGTCCTGGCTCACGGCAGCCCTCCTCTGTGCCCACCACCCTGAGAGGAAGCAGCACAGCTGGATCCGTACCAGGGCCTCCAGATGTGCTCTCTGCCTCATCCCGGGCACCACCAGGCCTCCTCCACTCTGCAGCACGGCCCACCTGCCGGCCCCGTCCGGTAACGCCCGGTGCCCGCCTCAGGCCGAATGCCCCCGTGGCCAGCAGGCTGCCCTCAGACCCGGTCCACACAGACAGACGGCACTCCTGGGCCGGCGGCCCTCGCCCCGGAGCCCAGGCCCGTCCTCCTGGCGGCATGCCTCGGCACAGGCCTCCTCCCTGGCTCGGGGGCCACAGGGCTGCTCTGGGGGGGCTCGGGCCGAACAAGCAGTCACTGTCCGTGAACCCACAGCACCTGGGCGTCCTGTCCCCGCTTCACCTGACGGCTCTCGCCCTGGCACATCGCTCCTCACACAGGAGAAAGGAAAGCGGCGGCAGAGGAGGGAGTACGGGGCACAAGGAATAATACACACGGCGAATCACAACCAAAGAATGTAGGAAGAAGTGCCACAACCAGCAGGAATGGGAAGCCGAAGGCCTTTGCTTGGCAGCCGGTCCCGCAGGAAACAGCCTGGCCCCCTCCGCCAGCCTCACTCAGAGCAGCCGCCCTGTGCCAGCCCCTCCCCCTGGTCCCTGCCGCTCATCCAACTGGCACACTATCCCCACCCAATGCCCACTCACTGCCCCCACCCCCCGGCAGCTTTCTGTCTGTGGAAGCTCCTGCTTCCAGGCACACCCTCTGGTTGGCTCCAATACTTTTTTATAAAAATTAAAATTAAAAAAGGGGCCATTTCAAAGGACAGGTACAGCTCAGTCCCCATGGTGCCACCTCCCAGCTGGCCCCTCAGGAAGGCCCGGCCCCGGAGGAACTTTCCAGCACTGAGGACCCGCAGGGCCGTGTACACACCCCTGCACAGGCCTCCGGTCACAGACGCTGTGCGCGGCCGGGCAGGACCAGTGCCGCAGCCTGTCATTCCGTGTCGCACAGAGGACGGAGCCACGGCCAGGAGAGCAGAGCAGCGCGGAGGAGAGAGGCCGGACCCCGGAAGACACCACCGTGAACTCCCGCCGGGCACAGGCCGGAGGCCGGCGGGTGAGGGAGAGGGCAGAAAAGAGGAAAGCGGCGGAAAGCACTTCCTTCCGAGTTCAGCATGGCCCGGGCCACGCTTCCTTGTGAAAGTGCTGAGAACACACACAACTCATTACACGGACTCTGCGCCGGCTCTTCCCCGGCTCAGGAACTCTCAGCGGCCCCGGGAGGCGCGTTTCTTACATCCCGGCCTCACCGGCGACACGACCCCTGGCCCGTGTCCGCGCCGTGTCACCCCTTTCCGGTGCACGCCTCCGCCACGTGAGAGCTCCTCAGACACTCCAGGTACAGAGCGGCAATGCCTGCTGGGTTTCCATGTTCCGGGCACTGCGGGTCCTTCAACCGTAACGACCCGGATGCAATTAGCCTGTCATCAGTCACAGGAGCAGCCGGAAGGCCCCGCAGGCAGGTCACCAGCAGCTGCCCCGGGAGCCCCAGGCTATTCCCTGCCGGGCCTGGGGGGGGGGACAGACGCATGCCCAGTGAAGTTGGGGTGACAACGGAAGGTACTTGCCCTGTCAGGCACAAAACCTGGAATATTCCGTTCCCTAAACAAAGGAGTCTGTTCCCTCGGTTGCTCCCGGCCTGGTGCACTGGACTCCTGGCTCGGGGGCTCTCCCCGCTGCTTCCGGGCGTCTTCCCGCAGGCCTGGGCCTGGGAACCGTCACTACCCGGACCCTGACTGCACCGGCCGCACCGTGAGCACGCACTCCGGACACGGCTCCGGCTGTGGCTTTACCAAACCAGCTCCCCCCTGTGACCCGGACGGGGTACCACGCAATCACAACCACTCCCCATCCCACGTCTCGGGAAATCCTCTCTCCTCTCTCTCTCTCTCTCTCTCTCTCTCTCTCTCTCTCTCTCTCTCTCTCTCGGTATCCTAAGGCCCCACCCCCAGAACCCGGCGGGGAGGAGGCCAGCCGGGTCCCCACCAACACGCTGGCACATGCCCTCTGCCTGAGCAGCAGCAGCCGCAGGGACAGGGCCCAGGGCTCCCCGCAGAAACCGGGCTCAGTGTTCTTAGCCGGGCTCACCCACAAAGCAAGGAAGGTGAGAGCCGTTCTAACTGCCTCGGGGTGTGTGGCCGGACCGCGTTCAGTGGAAGGAACACTGAACTCAGGCTTCTCACCTGAGCCACTGCCGGTGCCGTGACATCCCCCAGTGCCGTCAGCGTGAACGGCACCAGCCTGGGAGTGCACTGGTTTTATAATTCATTCTGGAGCGCGTGTGGTGGGGAGGGAGAATCAAAGCCAAGGCAGGAAGAGGTAACGAAGAGTTCCGGTGCCGCTGGGGGCAGCTGGGGGGTCGATAGGGGGCAGCTGGGGGGTCGGTGGGGGGCAGCAGGAGGGTCGGTGGGGGGGGTTGATGGGGGCAGCTGGGGGGTTGATGGGGGCAGCTGGGGGATTGATGGGGGCAGCTGGGGGGTCGGTGGGGGGCAGCTGGGGGGCTGATGGGGGCAGCTGGGGGGTTGATGGGGGGCAGCTGGGGGGTCGATGGGGGCAGCTGGGGGGTCGATGGGGGGCAGCAGGGGGGTTGATGGGGGGCAGCTGGGGGGCTGATGGGGGGTTGATGGGGGGCAGCTGGGGGGTTGATGGGGGCAGCTGGGGGGTTGATGGGGGGCAGCTGGGGGTTGATGGGGGCAGCTGGGGGGCTGATGGGGGGGCAGCAGGGGGGTTGATGGGGGCAGCTGGGGGGCTAATGGGGGGCAGCAGGGGGGCTGATGGGGGGCAGCTGGGGGTTGATGGGGGCATACAAAATACATTGAATACAAAATAACATTGTATTCGTTATAGTGAAATTCTGGTTAGTAAATGATCTGCATTCCATCAGGATCCAGCTGGGGGGTCGATGGGGGCAGCTAGGGGATTGATGGGGGCAGCTGGGAGGCAGCTGGATGAAAAGGGGCCGCATACACCTGACAAGCTCACGAGAGGCCACTGCAGCCTCACAAACGAGACCGGAGGTCACCACCCAGGAGGGTCGGAAACTAAAACTTTCTAGCACTCGGTACACGGCGGCAGTCACGTCCTCGGGCGGCGCTTCCCTCTAACAAAGATTAATCTGCTCTTCCCCATCTCAGATAACACCGATAACATACCTCTGAAACAGCAGTGATCCCCCTCCCACCGCTCAGGGCAGAGGCACAACCCCCTCGTCACTGTCCTGTGACTGTTAGCTGTTCTAACTCACCAGAAAAGAAGGATGAGTCCTCTCTTACTTTTTACCCAGTCCCAGAGATTTCCCGGTTCTTCCCTCCCGCCTCCCCGACGGGTTTCACTAAGCCTCCCGCCGCTCTCGGATCCTGATGTGCAAAGTAAGCAGTCAAACTGCCATTTCCAGGCGAACTTTCTCAGTCCGTTGAGATTCTGCCTCCTGACAATTGTCAGTTTGACGCAAATAAACTCAAAAATTGTTCCAGGTTTGAATGTTTCTGTTGAGACATGAATATTCTCCACTAGATCTTCAGAAACGCTAGTTTTAACATAAACTTGAAGGCTGCAATTTTTTAAATCTAAAAACAAGGAACATTAGGAACTAAAATGCCCAAAAATATATTTTTCAAAATAACATTGTATTCGTTATAGTGAAATTCTGGTTAGTAAATGATCTGCATTCCATCAGGATCCAGCTCTGACCCGCCAGTCCGACGAAGCAAGTCCCTGACAAGTGTTCATTCTAACTTCGTGGAGAAGCGTGCATTTCTAATTTCATCTCTCTTTTTCTTTTTTTTTTAAATCAGCCCTGGCCAGGGTGGCGGTTGATTGGAGTATCCACCCATGGTCTCAAGTTCAGTTTCCGGTCAGGGCACATACCCAGTTATGGGCCCCATCCCTGGTGGGGGAAGGACTGAGAGGCAGCAGATGGATGTTTGTCTCTCCCTCTCTCTAAAATCAATGAAGAAACATATCCTTGGGTGAGGACTAAATAAATATTTTCCCCCTTTAACTACCGTTTTCCCTAGGCCAGTGGTCGGCAAACTCATGAGTCAACAGAGCCAAATATCAACAGTACGGCGACTGAAATTTCTTTGGAGCGCCACATTTTTTAAACTTAAACATCTTCTAACGCCTCTTCTTCAAAACAGACCCGCCCGGGCCGTGGTGTTTTGTGGAAGGGCCGCACTCCAGGGGCCAGAGAGCCGCCTGTGGCTCTCGAGAGCCGCAGTTTGCCCACCACGGCCCTAGGCTATATGCACAATAGACAGACTTGAAATCTAGTATCTTAATCTCAAAGGTTTACTGTCCAAATACATAAACTTAAAAACACACACAACAACCACCAAGCAAAGGGACCTCAGACAGTCTTCTTCAGACTCTGAGACACACGGAAACGGCCTCTGCCAGCTGGTATGCTGCTGGGCGGCGCCTCAAGGCTGCAGTCAAGTGTACCTGGAGTGAGCTCAAGGGCAGGGAGCCGTGCTCCACTTTCCCCGCGGCTCTGATAGCGAGTGGGAGCCGCACCCAGCACCGCAGCCACTTGAGCTATGCACCGCGCTGTCACCGGGAGGAGCGGGGACAGACACGGCGCCGCCCGGCCCGGCCAGCGTGGCTCCCCGGCTGAGCTTTGACCTGTGAACCAGGAGGTCAGGGTCCCGTTCCCCGAGGGCACAGGCCCGGGCTGCGCGCTCCATCCCCAGGGTGGGGCGTGCAGGAGGCAGCCGGTTGATGAGTCTCTCTCATCATTGATGTTTCTGTCTCCCTCTCCCTCTCCCTTCCTCTCTGAAATCAGTAAAAATATTTTTTTTAAAAAAACTCACAGGTGCCAAACCCTGACTAAGCAGGGTGCTGGGCAGATCTGCAGGACGAGGGATGTGCTCCAGGCACGGAGGTGTCTGAGCTGAGTTTTAAAGGTGACAGTCAGAGGCCGTGAGAGAACATTCCAGCAGAGGAAGACAAGGAGACCGGGAAGCGTTCAAGGGCCCAGGAGGCGTTCAGCAAAGCACCATGAGGCGCCTAAAAGGAGGGGGGAGGCTGGGAGTGCAGGCCGGAGCCCAGTGAGGAGGAGTCCTGGCTCCCAGCTCAGCATCGGGAGGCCGGACTGTGCGAGCAGAGGGAGCCGCGGGAGGGCGTTAGCTGCAGGACTGTGTGTGTGTGTGTGGGGGGGGGGGCTGGGGGTGTGTGTGGGGGGAGGTGACTACGAACAGAGTACTGTTCCGGAAAGAAGCCAGGACAAACATCTGGACTTAACTAAAGGACAAAGAGAGGAACTACAATGAAGAGGTGGGGAAAGGTCGGGAAAACACTCGTAACACATCTGCACTCTTCTCTCGCGGACAAACTCCCTCTAAGGGGCTACCAAGCTGCCCCCCGAAAACGGAGAACTCGGCCGTAGCTCAACTGCTCAGCTGCGCCAGCCGGGCTGGTCCTGTTTTCAGAAACAGAGATCTAACCGCTAAGCTTACACCTGAAACTAATACAAAATCAGCCCGCCAGCAAGGCTCAGGGGCTGAGCGTGGGCCTACAGAAGCCGGGGGTCACCGTTCGATTACGGGCCAGGGCTCATGGCTGGGTGGTGGACGCGATCCCCAGTGTGGGACGGGCAGGAGGCAGCCGGTCTATGATTCTCTCTCCTCACTGATGTTTCTCTCTCTCTCTCTCTCCCTCCCTCCCCCTTCCTCTCTGAAATCAGTAAAAATATATGTTTAAAATATTAGCAACTCAAGCTCCTTTCCCTCTCCTCCCTCAACTCCCACACTTTACGGATGGGAAAGAAGGTCCAGAGCGGAAGGCAGGCAGGCGTGCCCAGAGCCACAGAGCCCAGGGAGTGCCTCTGAGCCTATGGCCGCCCGCACCGCCCGCCACAGAGCGGGACAGTTTGCCAGGCCCAGTGGCTGGCAAACTCACGAGTCAGCAGAGCCAAATATCAACAGGACAATGACTGCCATTTCTTTGGAGAGCCACATTTTTTAAACTTCAACTTCAAACGCCACTTCTTCAACACAGACTCGCCCGGGCCGTGGTATTTTGTGGAAGCGCCGCACTCCAGCGGCCAAAGAGCCGCATGTGGCTCGTGAGCCGCAGTTTGCCGACCACGAGCCTAACACGGGATGCGAGTTAGCCCCGTGATCTCCCTCCACGCCAGCCCTAACACGGCCATTAATTCTGAACCCGGCGACGCGATGGCCTGAGCCGCCTGCGGGATAAAACGGCCGGCCCGTCCCAAGCACCTCTGCGTCAGAGAGACCCATCTCCGGAGGGCAGACCGCACCGCGGACGCACACCCATCCTGAGAGGTCACGTTTGAAACGGAAACGTCGACACACACGCCACCTTCACCGCAGCCGCTGTCACTGTCCTCCGCTCCCTGGGAGCGAGGCCGGACTGGAGACTCTCACCGCGGCGCCGAGAGAAGCTCCTCCAGGCACACACTCCCCTTCTCACCGACTCTGTCAGAAACCCCCTCCTGCTGGCCATCCGGGGACTCAGCAACATCTTCCCGCCACCAAAGCCGCTGAGTCTTCAAGACTGCCTGGTGCGTGCGAACGCGGAGGAGAGACATTATTTGAGAGAGAGGAGAGAGCGAGAGAGCGAGAGAGAGAGAGAGAGGAGAGAGCGAGAGAGAGAGAGAGGAGAGAGCGAGAGAGCGAGAGAGCGAGAGAGAGAGAGAGAGAGAGCGAGAGAGCGAGAGAGAGAGTGAGAGAGAGAGCGAGAGAGCGAGAGAGAGAGTGAGAGAGCGAGAGAGAGAGAGAGAGAGAGAGCGAGAGAGCGAGAGAGAGAGAGAGAGAGAGAGAGCGAGAGAGGAGAGAGAGAGAGCGAGAGAGCGAGAGAGAGAGAGAGAGCGAGAGAGGAGAGAGAGCGAGAGAGCGAGAGAGCGAGAGAGAGAGAGGAGAGAGCGAGAGAGCGAGAGAGAGGAGAGAGCGAGAGAGCGAGAGAGCGAGAGAGAGAGAGAGGAGAGAGCGAGAGAGCGAGAGAGCGAGAGAGAGAGAGAGAGAGAGGAGAGAGAGAGAGAAATCTTGGGTCAGCCATTTCCTTACAGAAACAATTCCATCCGATCGATAACTCCACGTGCCCTGGCACCGCATGCCCTGCTTATGGGCGGGCTGCTCTATCACTGGCATGCCTTAGGCCCAGGTCCGAGAGCACAGCTCTGATTCCATCTCAGCATGCGTCCTCCCGGGGCCACGGAGGACGCGGGTGGGCTCTGCAACACTTCTCGGTGTTTCTGAATCTGCCGGAGACTCAGGAGCACGTTATGGATGGCATGTGGTGTATATACTCTCTGACAACCCCCGCCCCGCCCTCCGCGATCACAGCGGGGCAGCGGCGAACGCACGGGCACTCCCCCTGGCTGGGCAGCCCAAGGCCCTCTCTGCCTCCGGACGAGCCCAGGGACCCCAGGGGCCCTGACTTGGCCTGGGACACGGGCTGCAGGTACGGGGGAGCGGACTCCTTTCCCAGACCCCCCCAGGGGAGCTCCCCGGGCAGGAGCGATCGGGTCTCCAAGCCATGCCATCACCATCCTGCGGGAAACACCGGGTTATTCGCATCCAACCGGATGCAAGGACCCAGGTCTGAAGAAAAAAAGAAAAAAAGGACATTCCGCCTGCTCGGGGCTGGCCTCCCGGGAGAGTGGGACGAGGGTGGGGGCGCGGGCCCCGGAGGAAGCCCAGCCCGCAGGGAGGCCCAGGTCCGCCGCCCGCGGCCCGGCTCCCCACGCCGCGTCCTCGGGGGGTCCCCCCGGGCCCCGCTGCCCCGCCGGGGGCATGGGGACCGGAGGACCCGGGCGCGGAGGCGGCGGCCCCGCCTCTCCTGGGGCCCGGAGGAAAGCGTCGCGCCCGGCGCCTCGGCTGCTCAGAGGTTCCGGCGGCCGGGTGACCAGCACCGGGTCCCGGACACCCGCCGGGGCGGCCCGCTGAGCCCCGGCCCGCGGCGCCGTCTGCGGGGCGGCCCGGAGCCCGCGGGGCCGGCGCAGGCGCAGAAGCGGGCCGGGCCGGGCTGGGGGCCCGGCAGGGGGACGGCGCAGGCGCGGGCCCGACGGGGTCCGCGGGGCCGCCTGGGCCTGGCCGCGCGGGCGGCGCTGAGGAGGTGGACCGGCCCGCGGGCGCCCTCGGGGGGGACCGGGCCCCGGCTCTTACCGCGCGGCGCCGCCTCGCTCGCTCGCCGGCCGGCTGGCTCCGGACTTGGGCCGGGGGCGAGGTCGCCCGGTGGCGCGGCCGGATCCCGTTGAGTCCCGGCCTCAGGGTAACAGCCAACCCCGCGGCGCCGTGGGCCCGGCCCGCCCTGCCTCCCTCGCGGGCCCCGCCCTCGGCCCCGCCCTCGCCCCGCCCTGCGCGACCGGCGCCGAATGAGCAGACGCCGCACAGGCCCCGCCCACACCCCGCCGCCGCGCCGTCGCCTGAAGCCCCGCCCACTCTCCCACATCTGGATCGCGCATGCGCGCTAGCACCCGGCCGGCCACATAAAGGCCTGGGGCGGCGGGTGCGCGCGCACGGAGCCTGCCCCTGGCTCTCCAGCTCCCGGCTGGTCTGGGGGGCGTCGCTGGGCACGGGCAGGTGGCAGGTGCAGAGCTCCTTTGTCCCAAAGGCTTAGCTCAGCTCCGACGTCCGCCATCGCTTATGTACTGTGTGCCCAGGACCGTGCGAGGCGTGAGCTAGGTAGGGGTGAGATAAACACACACGCCCCGCCTTCCTGGCGCTCCCCGTGTGTGCCGCAGGGAGCACAGACAGTTCAAAGTGAGCCACATAGTTGTGCATAGACGCGTGAATCGGGGAGATCACGGTACGATTCTCGGTCAGGGCACCTGACCGAGATACAGGTTCCTTCCACCCCCAGTGTAGAACAATGCAGGAGGCAGCCGATCAATGGTGCTCATCGTTGATGTTTCTATCGCTCTTTCCCTTTCCCTTCCTCTCTGAAATATATATATATATATATATATATATATATATATATATATATATATATATATATATATATATATATATATATTAATATTTTTATTGATTTTTTACAGAGAGGACGAGAGAGTTAGAAACATCCATGAGAGAGAATCATCCATCAGCTGCCTCTTGCACACCCCCTACTGGGGATGTGACGGGAATCAAACCCAGGACCTTTCAGTGCGCAGGCTGACGATCTATCTACTGAGCCAAACCAGTCTCAGCAATAAAAATATATTTTAAAAAAAATTTTTTTTAAATATATTTTATTGATTTTGTACAGAGAGGAAGGGAGAGAGACAGAGAGTCAGAAACATCGATGAGAGAGAGTCATCAATCAGCCGCCTCCTGCACACCCCCTACCAGGGATATGCCCGCAACCCAGGTACATGCCCTCGACCGGAATCGAACCCGGGACCCTTTGGTCCCCAAGCCGAAGCTCTATCCATTGAGCCAAACCGGTCCCGGCTATTTTTAAAAAATTTTTAATGAGCCACTCCCAAAAAACATGAAGCTAAATATCCTTTATCAAGTTTTTAAAAAAATCTGTTAGGTCGCAATTATCATACAGTTTTTTTTTCCTTTGATAGTTTGAAAGATAATAGATTTTTTAAAATATATTTTATTGATTTTTTTTTTACAGAGAAGAAGGGAGAGGGATAGTTAGAAACATCGATCAGCTGCCTCCTGCACACCTCCTACTGGGGATGTGCCCGCAACCAAGGTACATGCCCTTGACCGGAATCCAAGCCGGGACCTTTCAGTCTGCAGGCCGATGCTCTATCCACTGAGCAACACCGGTTAGGGTGACATTAGATTTTTATTATAGCATCTCGGTTTCCTTGGCCTTGATATACTTCTCATTGCTAGACCGTTTGCTAATATGTTATTTAGCACTTTCACATATTTGTCCATAAGTGCAAAACGAATAGGATTTCGGTCGCTGTGTAGTGTTCTACCGCATGAATTTGCCTCATCCTGGTTTACCCCCTCTCCTGCCGATGGGCATTTGGGTTGTCAGCAGTTGTAACCTATTTGTGGAAGGAAAGGGGGATTAAGGGAAAAAGACTCCGGTGCCGCCAGTGGGCAGGCGCGCATCCCGGGAAACACCCTTCCGGGTTATCTGATTCAGCCGCTGCGGGTCCTCCCGGCCTTTCCTGTCTTCCAGCTCTTTCCCAGCTGGGTGAACTGTGGAAAGCTGGTGTCCGTGTTAATTATTCTTGTCTAGGGATGTGCACATAGTTCTTATCTCAAGACAGCCCTCCCTACGGTGGAAAAGCCAGTTTTGCCACCCTTTGCAAGTTTATTTCAGATTTTTTTTTTTAATCTATAAAATGTAATCTGACTTTGGAATTCTCCTTTGAACTGACGATAACATCAGACCGGTTCCCTCATTAATTAAGGAGTTAAGTGAACTTTATACTGGTATCAAATAAACACGCACTGCCCTGGCCGGGCGGCTCAGTTCGTTCGAGCAGCACCCATAAACCAAAAGAGTGCCCTAACCGGTGTGGCTCAGTGGATAGAGCGTCGGCCTGCGGACTGAAAGGTCCCAAATTCGATTCCGGTCAAGAGCATGTACCTTGGTTGCAAGCGCATCCCCAGTGGGGGTTGTGCAGGAGGCAGCTGGTCGATGTTTCTCTCATCAATGTTTCTGGCTCTCTATCCCTCTCCCTTCCTCTCTGTAAAAAATCAATAAAATATATATATATATTTTTTAAAAAAGAGTGCTGGTTCAATGACTGGTTGGCGCACATGCCTGGGTTGTGGACTGTATCCCCAGTAGGGGGCATGCAGGAGGCAGCCACTGATGCCACATTGATGTCTCTCTTTCTCTCTCTCCCTCTCCCTCTAAAAATCAATTTTGAAAAATCTTAAAAAAACACACACGCATACACACAACCTGGCCAGTTTCTCAGTGGTTAGAGCACCGGCCCAAGAGTCACGTCTTTGATTCCCAGTCAAGGGCTCGTACCTGGGTTGCAGGTCGGATCCCTGGCCCCAGTCAGATGAGAGGCAGCCCATCGGTGTCTCTCTCTCACATCGATATTTCTCTCTGTCTTTCCCTCTCTCTTCCACTCTCCCTAAACACCAATGGGGAAAAAATACCCTCCGATGAGGATTTAAAAAAAAAAAAAAAGGCAATTGGAGCTACTGGTCTCTCCTCCCAGGGCCCAGCCTCCACCTCCATGACCTCCATCCCTGCCGTGCTGGGGTCTCATCATCATGGAGACGGGCCACGGCCCTGAACCCCCGTGAGCTCTGGTTTCCCGCCGGTCCACTCACCCCATCCGGCCCCTGCCTCCCCCACCTGGGCCCAGCTGCTGGGCTGGAACCACAGCTGGAGGAGCCCAGCAGCGGGGGCTGCCCGCCAAGTTTTCATCGGAAAACCGTTCCCAGCGGCTATCAGGCCGGCGGCTCCGAGCGCCAGGACACGGAGCCGGGATTCTCGACATGCCTTCGTCCCAGGAAATCAGTGTGAGGCCGTCAGAAGGCGGATGGAGTGTCCGCAAACGGAGACAGCTGCTCGCCTCCCACAGTCACAGTGCGCAGGTCAGGAGGGACCCGGTGCCTGGCGACCGGTGCTCAAGCTGCCAGCCGGCCCGCAGGAGGCCAGGAGAGGCCCTGGAAGCGGGGAGGACCACCATCCCGGACAAGCTGTCCCCCCTCCCTCAGGCCCACAGAGATCAGACACCATCAGACCCTCTTATGTCACATCTAGGGAAACAGAGGCTCATGCAAAGAGAGCGGTGAGCCCGTGCTCCCCTGGTGCCTGCTTTGGGGTCCCCAGACCTGAACTCAAACCCTGGCCCAGACAGCCACCTGCTGTGTGACCTGGAGTATATTTGCCCAACCTCTCTGTGCCTCCAGTTCTCCTTCTCCTTCTCCTTCTTCTCCTTCTCCCTCTCCTTCTTCCTCCTCTTCTTCCTCTTCCTCTTGTTCTTCTTCTTCTTTTTTTTTTTTTTTTAATGTCTTTTGCTGAAACCGGTTTGGCTCAGTGGATAGAGCATCGGCCTGGGGACTGAAAGGTCCCAGGTTCAATCCCGGTCAAGGGCATGTACTTTGGTTGTGGGCACATCCCCAGTAGGGAGTGTGCAAGAGGCAGCTGATACACCAAGACCGGTTTGGTTTAGTGGATAGAGCGTCTGCCTGTGGACTGAAAGGTTCCGGGTTTGATTCTGGTCAGGGATGGTTGCCGGCACATCCCTGGTGGGGGGTGTGCAGGAGGCAGCTGGTCGATGATTCTTCCTCATCGACATTTCTAGCTCTCTATCTCTCTCCCTTCCTCTCTGTAAAAAATCAATAATAAAAATATATATATATATATATATATATATATATATATATATATATTAATAAATAAATAAATTGTAGCTGTATCTCAATGAGCAGCTGCTTCTCTCCGGCTGGGTGTGGATCTCCCATGCTGGCCAGGCCACAGGGTGGACAGGTCTGTCTGTCTATGGTCACTGAGCCCCTGGAGCCCCTGGGGAGGCCCTGGGGCTGGGGTGGCCACCATCCGGGTGCCTCCTCCTGGCGGCGACTCAGCCTGCAGCCCGCAGGCCCGGAGCCCGGCGAGGCCCCTCCTCAGGCCTCCGCTCTGGCCAGCGTCCCGTCTGAACCTCCCGTCCCCGGCGCCGGCTCAGGTTTCCACGAAGTGACTGAGAACGACGGAGAGCTTGTGGCCAGGCCCGCCCGGTCCCACCCGCGGGCGGGAGCGGAAAAGTACTCGGTGTGAGGCCGGAGCCCCGGGGAGGGCCCGTCTGGGGACACGCAGCCCTGTGGCCTCCGGCCGGTGCCTGGCGTGGGACACTCACCTCTCCGGGCAGCCTGGTCCCCCGAAGCCCCTGACTCCCTTTCTGTTCTCTTAAATATATTTTTATTGGTTTCAGAGAGGAAGGGAGAGGGAGAGCCAGATAGAAACATCAATGATGAGCCAAAACCGGTGTGGCTCAGTGGATAGAGCATAAGCCTGAGGACTGAAGGGTCCCAGGTTGATTCTGGTCAAGGGCATGTACCCAGTGGGGGGTGTGCAGGAGGCAGCTGATCGATGTTTATCTTTCATCGATGTTTCTAGCTCTTTATCACTCTCGCTCCCTCTCTGTAAAAAAAATCAATTATAGTTTAAAAAGACAACAACAAAAAACATTAGCCCTAACCAGTTTGGCTCATGGGCAGAGCACCAGCCTGTGGGGACTGAAGGGTCCCAGGTTCGATTCCAGTCAAGGGCATGTACCTTGGTTGCAGGCACATCCCCAATAGGGGGTGTGTAGGAGGCAGCTGATTGATGTTTCTCTCTCATCGATGTTTCTGACTATCCCTCTCCCTTCCTTTCTGTAAAAAAAAAATCAATACAGTATATATATATTTTTAAATGATGAGAATCATGGATCGGCTGCCTCCTACATGCCCCATGCTGGGGATCGAGCCAGAAACCTGTGCCCTGGCCGAATGGAACCCAGGACCCTTCAGTCCGCCGGCCGATGCTCTATCCGCTGAGCCACACTGGCCAGGGCGGCCCTGGTTTCCTTTCCAACTTGAACAGGTCTGGAGACGCGACAGGGCCCTGTCCCCCAGAACATCGTGTACGTGGGTGCCCGCACGTCACCCCGGCCCGGCTGGCCTTCCCGTGCCGGGGGCACTTGGATGACGCAGGCTCTGCCTGGCAGCTGACCCATCGCTCTCCCACTCCCGTCACGCCGACCGAGCCCCACTGGCCCCGAGCCCCAGCCCTGACAGCTCCCCCCTTACGGGGGGGTGGGGGACACTCAGCCCAGTCCTGCCCCCTGCCCCCTGGCAGCGGCGCCGGCTCCAGGAGGCCTCTTGGCTTCGTCAGGCGCTGGGTGTGCCTACCACCCTCATTTCTTCTGTTTCTCTTTCCAGAGCTATTTTTTTTGACAGCCAGTCATTAGTCAGTGGAAACACTTCCTTTTAAGGAAACTGGAGCATTCTTTGGGGGGAGTAGGGGGGTACAAAGGTTGACATTTAAATTTTTTTTGAGAGGAAGGGGGAAAGAGAGAAACATCATGTGAGAGAGAAACTCCGGCCGGCTGCCTCCTGCGTGCAGCTGGACTAGGGCTCGAACCTGCCACCGAGGCCTGTGTCCCGACTGGGAACCGAACACACCACCTTTCAGGGTGCAGGACCGTGCTCCCGCCGACGGGGCCACACCGGCCAGGGCTCTCCGACCTTTTAAAAATATATATTTATATATTTTATTGATTTTTACAGGGAGGAAGGGAGAGGGACAGAGAGTTAGAAACATCGATGAGAGAATCATCCATCAGCTGCCTCCTGCACACCCCCTACTGGGGACGTGCCTGTAACCAAGGTACATGCCCTTGACCGGAATCAAACCTGCGACCCTTCAGTCTCCAGGCTAACACCCTATCCACTGAGCCACACAGATTTCGACTCTACTGCCTTTTTTTTTATTATTATTAATTTTTTTTAGAGAGAGTGGAAGGGAGGATGAAAGACAGAGAGAAGCAGCATGGATGGGAGAGCACACCCTTCGGTTGCCTCCCACACATGCCCCAATGGGGCTGGGGATCGAGCCTGCCACTGAGGTCCGGCTCTTGACCAGAATTGAACCTGTGACCCTTAAATCCTTGGACAGATGCTCTAGCCACTAAGTCAATGGGCTGAGGCACCTTCTGGTGTTTTTATACGAAACCCCGCCCTCCTGTTTAAGCGTCCAGGGGCGTGCAGGAGGCAGCCGATCCATGGTTCTCTCTCGTTGATGTTTCTCTCTCACTCCCTCTCTCTGAAGTCAATAAAAAAATATTTTTAAAAATGACAACCAAAACCGGTTTGGCTCAGTGGATAGAGCGTCAGCCTGCGGACTGAAGGATCCCGGGTTCGATTCCGGTCAAGGGCATGTGCCTTGGTTGCGGGCGCATCCCCAGTAGGGGGTGTGCAAGAGGCAGCTGATCGATGATTCTCTCTTCATTGATGTTTCTAAGTCTCTATCCCTCTCTCTTCCTCTCTGTAAAAAAATCAATAAAATATATTTAAAAAAATAATAACAAAGGTCTCCATCCAGGCCGGGGAAGGTCGGGTAATAAGAGACACTACAGCCTTTTAGGGCCGCACGCTCAGAGCGAGGCCGCGGTGGCTCGGAGCGGCCAGGGCCTGCAGGCTGCAGAGGCCAGACCACCGAGCCTGGTTGCCGGTGGGATCCGGGAGGCTGAGGGCCTCTGCAGGGCTGGGCTGGGCATGGCTGGGCACCCCTGCCCCCGGGCTTGGCACAGCCTATGTCCCTCTGCCCGCTATCCAACCAGGCGGCCCGAAGCTCTCGCTCCTCGGAGTGACTGATGCTGCTTAGTGTCCCGACTCTGTCCAGCGGCCCCTCCGCAGCGGCGGCCACACCTCCCTCCCCGAGGCCCACCGGGCGCCCGGGCCCTTCACCTGCCGCACCGCCCACCCAGAGCCCACGCAGAGCGCCACAATCACCACCACGCACGCCACGTCGTCTCAGGAAACTTTAATGACAGTGTCAGCAGTCCCCTCCCCGATGGTGCACACGGGTGGCCGAGCTCAAAAGCAAAAGCGCAGCCGCTGAGACCAGCCCGCCCAGCAGAGCGGCAGGCGGCCCGCAGACCCCGGGGCCAGGGCTGGGCGGCCTCGTCTCCTGGTGCATCTGGGCCCCGGGCCTTCCCCTGCCCCCTGCTGGCCCGGCCAACTGGGGGCCTGCGCGGCAGAGGGGACCTCGGGGGCCGCCACGGTGGTGGCCTAGGAAGGAGCGCTGGACAGCGACAGAGGAGTGGGCACTCGGCCGGGAGGCGGCGCACGCTCCATATAAATAACTCGGGAGGCGGCGGGCGAGGGCAGGGGCGTTGGCACAGACGTGGGCGTATTGCTCTCCAGTTTCGATGCGACAGATGCAAACCAGGGGCGCCGGGGAAGGGGGACCCAGGGCTGGAGGTGTGCGGGAGACGGTCGGGCCGGAGGGACCCCGGGAACCCACTGGGCCCAGAAACAGGCAGAGGACAGAGAGCCCTCATCCCCGGGGGGGGGGGTGGGTGGAGGAGGGGTGCTGCGTTAACACGGGAGAAAATAAAGGACAGCTAAATAAATACAGTATGCAGACGGCAGGCCTACAAGTGACCTTGTCTCCTGGGCCCCTGGCTCGGCAGGTCCCCGGGCAGAGCGCTGCCCTTGGCACCCTGGGTGAGCCCTGCCACCGCCCCAGGACGTGGGCAGGAGCGTGGGCCAGCGCCACCGCCATCACTGACAACGAAACACCTTTTCCTGAGTCGCTGCATGGCTTCCCTCCTCCGACTCATCGCACCCTCTCTTCCCGCCAGACGGGTGCGGACACTGCACCCCTTCTCTCCTCGCCCCAACCCGCTGTCTATCGATTTACTTGTTTGTTTTTAAATCCTCAACCAAGGATGTTTTCAGAAAGAGGAGAGAGAGGGAAAGACAGAAATACTGATGTGAGTGTGACACATCGATGGGTCGCCTCTTGCACGCACCCCGAACCAGAGCCTGGCTGGGGAGGAGAAGCCTGCCACCGAGGGACGTGCCCTTGACGGGAATCGAACCCGGGGCCCTAAAGTCCGCAGGCCGAGGCTCTGTCTGCGGAGCCAACCGGCCAGGGCCCAAAACCCCTCTTTAAAAAAAAAAAAAAAGACGGATATGGTGTCCGTAGACCTGTTTCTTTGAAACACTTAGTGGCTTCCCATGCTCTTAGGCAGAGGGTCCGAGGGCTGGCAGGGGCGTGCAGAGCGGGGAGCGGGCGGGAGGGGGCAGGTCTGTCCTCCGCCTGCTCTGGGATGGGAGCCGCCGCCCTCAGCCCGGGCCTGCCCCCCGGAGCCCAGGAGACTCGGCGTCCGTCCGCTCCCGACGCAGACAGACAGAGCGGGCGCTCAGAGGAACACAAAGCGTAGATACCTCCTGAGTCCGTCCGGAAGAAAATTAGAAACTACGTATAAAACTTAAAAATATTCAAGTATCAAAAAGGCGATTCGGATCAAAAAGTTGAACACAAGCCGATGCCGGTGCAGCGAGAAGCAGCCGTTCCAAAAAGGTGCTGAGTCTGTTCAGCAGAGCGGGGACCTGGGGAGGGCGGGGCGTGGGGGGGGGGTGCCGCTGAGCTAGAGACCTGGCCTTTGCAAGCTGCAGGCCAGCGGGTGCCCGGCGGGAGGCTGGGATGGCATGGTGGGGGGCAGGGGTCACTCTCCCCGGAGGAGGAAGGGGCCATAAAGTGCGCAGCCCCGGCCTCCCGCCCCCTGGTGGCCGGGCCTGGGTGTTACACGGGCAGCTGCCCTCCCAGGGGCACAGGATCTGCAAAAGCAACGCCACAGCCACAGCCACAGCATGGGACAGGAAAGAGACCCCTTGGTGCCCAGAGATCCTTCTAGAAAGCGAGGGGAGAGAGGAAGGAGGCGAAAGGGGCCCGATGCCACCCAGTGTTGACTTAGCTTTCCGCGCCCCGTTCCCCACGGGACCCCGTTCCCCACGGGAGTCGTATGTTTTAAGTCAGGAAAACCCCAGCGCCCCCACCCCCACAGGGGGCCCCCCAGGGTGCGAAGCAGCAGCAGCGTCTGTTCAGGACACGACCGTGAGGGGATCTGCGCGCGTCCCCTTCTCCCCGGGAGAGGGTGCTGCCTCTTGACAAGGGATCCAGTAGAAATCTTTGAAAAGTCTGAAAAGTTCATTTAAAAAAAAAAAAACCACTCCTTCCGCCCGCTCTGGGGCCAGGCCTGCACTCTGAGCCGTGCTGGCTCAGGGGCGCCCTCTGGTGGCGGCAGGCCAGAGTCGGAGGCCAGCGGGGAGCTCAGGGGGCCCCCCAGGCTGGAGGCCCGGCACTGCCCAGGCCTCTGGGCCTTTTCTGCCTCGGGGAGCGAGCCGTCTCTTGGCAGAGGGCCTGGCTCTCGGGGGGCGGCCCCAGGACGCCTCAAGGAGATGCGGATCCTGCTCCGCGGTGGCCTGTCTCGCCGGGAGTGTCCAGGCCGTGCCGGCGGCTTCCTGGAGTCGGAGGGGTCGGGCCTTTAGACTTCCGTGGAGAACAGGATGCTCTGCCGCTTGCTGTCGGGAGCAGGGATGGCCTCCAGCTGCAGGAAGTACAGCAGCACCTGGACCTGCCCGGGGGAGGGAAGCAGCTCAGAAGGACGCTCACAGCGCAGGCCCGGTCACTGAGGCCCCAGCTCGGGGTGCGCAGGGCTCCTACGGGGCCCTGAGCCCCTCACAGCAAGACCCCGGGGTGCCCTGAAGGACCACCCCGAGAAGCCCAGGAAGGTGCAAAGGGAGAGGCCTCCCTAGGTGGGTCCCCCTCTGGCCACCTCCCCCGTACCATTTTATTTTATTTTATTTATTATCGTATACATATATATTTTAAATATATATTTTATTGATTTTTTACAGAGAGGAAGGGAGAGAGATATAGAGTTAGGAACATCATTGAGAGAGAGTCATCGATCAGCTGCCCCTTGCACACCACCGACTGGGGACATGCCCGCAACCAAGGTACATGCCCTTGACCGGAATTGAACCCGGGACCCTTCAGTCCGCAAGCAGATGCTCTATCCATTGAGCCAAACCAGTTTCGGCTCACCCGTACAATTTTAAATATATATATATATATATATATATATATATATATACACACATACACATACATTTGCATTGATTTCAGAGAGGAAAGGAGAGGGGAAGGAGAGAGAGAGAGAGAGAAAATGAATGAGAGAGAATCATTGATCGGCTGCCTCCTGCACGCCCCCTATTGGGGATCGAGCCCGCAAACCGGATATGTGCCCTTGACTGGAATCGAACCCAGGACCCTTCAGTCCTCAGGCCTACACTCTATCCACTGGGCCAGACGGGCTGGGGCTCCCCGGTACAAGTTGAGTGGCATCTGGCAGGAATTCGGGGTGGGTGGGGGTGGGGGGGCAGGCCGAGGCCACCCCTGGGTGAGGCGGGGTGCCACGGCCGGAGCCCGTGTGCTCACCTGGGACATGACCTCCAGGGACCAGCTGTCCGTCATGGAGATGGGCTGGCCGGGCGTGGCGGGCAGCTTGCTCTCCTTCTCCGAGGGCCGCAGCAGCGTGGGCCCGAACACCGTGGCCAGGTTGTGCAGGGACATCTTGTTCACTGTCTCCTTCTCTGCCACCCTGCGGAGCCAGAGCACAGGGCATGCTGGGACGCGGCCCTCGAACGGAGGGGAGGCCCAGGGGCAGGCCCACCCCGTGCCCCTGGGTCCGAGGGGCCCAGACGGAGGGGACCGAGGCCAACAGGTGGCAGGGCCAACCCGGGGCCATGACCTTGGCCGGGAGGGGGAGGGGGGAGTCCAAGCACAATGCTGGCTGTGGCCAAAGCATCTCACTTCCCCCCCCAAATATATTCTTATTGGTTTTAGAAAGGGAGAGGGAGAGAGAGAGAGAGAGAAACATCGACGAGAGAGAATCACCGACCCGGTGCCTCCTGCACGCCCCACACTGGGGACGGAGCCCGCGGCCCAGACCTGTGCCCTGACCGGGAACCGAACCCTGACCTCCTGGTTCAGAGGTCGATGCTCAGCCCCTGAGCCACACCGGCCGGGCTGAGCCCCTCGCTTTAAGGCCGGGGTGCAGAGGGGGCGGGTGGGGAGAGGGAGGAGGGTGGCTGTGGCTCCAGTGCCCAGCGGGGGTGGGTAACCCCAGGTGCCGAGGAGTCTGAGGGGAGCCCGCGGGGCGCAGAAAATGGGGGGCCTGGCGCCCCAGCCCTCGGGGCAGAGCCGGGCACCTCTTCAGGTGGTCCAGGAGGAAGAGGAAGGTCAGCAGGTTGGCCTCCGGGAGCGACAGCAGCAGGTTCAGCATGCAGCTCTCCTTCGCCACGGGGTCCGAAAGAGCTGCGGGAAGGGGGGGGGCCCTGTCAATTCTTGGGGTCCCTGAGGGGTCATCCTCGGGCTCACACGGTCGGGAGCCTGTGACGGGAGCCTGTGTGGGGTCGAGCCCCTTGGGACGCCTTCTCTCCGTCTCAAAGGGTCCAAGGCGCCACAGGGAGCACCCGCTCGGCCATTCCTGCCTCCCGCTCGGAACAGCCCGAGGCACGGAGCCCGAGGCGCGGGGGGCTGCGAGGCCCGGGGACCCCCATCGCCCTGTTCAGGAGCGGGGGACGAGGTCCCGACCGAACAGCCCCGGAGGCGGGGTGCAGAGGCTGCGGCTGCCCCTACACCAGTGCCCCCCCCCCGTCCCCCGGACACTGCCCCGCAGGCCGACCTGGGGTCAGGGGAGCAGGACAAGGGCTCCAGGGAGGAGGAGGAGCCATCGCGGCCCCATCCCTGCCCCCGGACAGGCGCCTGCACTCGGGGGTGGGGGGGTGGGGACGGCAGGTCAGGGAGGACACGGGCTCGGTTTTGGGGCCCCCGGCACACGCTGAGTATGGGCTGGACCCCGGACAGAGGCGGGGGGCGGGGGGGGGGGCGGACCAGAGGGGGGCTCCCGGCCCGGACAGAGGCGGGGGCAGGGAGGGGCGGGGGGGCGGACCAGAGGGGGCGCTCACCGATGCCCTCGGCGAAGCTGGGGTAGAACTCGTCGGTGAACAGCGGCTCCGGCAGCTCCCGGAAGTAGAGCTTGAGGGTGCCCGCGATGGCGTTGACGTCCATCTCGCTCATCATCACCGACACGTCCTTGTTGTCTGCGGGAGCAGCGGCGGCGGTGAGCCCCGCCCCGGAGCCGCCCGCGCCCCTGCCCGCCGCCTGCCTCCGGGGGGCGCTGCTCCTGAGCCGCTCACCCACCCCTCCAGCCTCCTCCCCGTCCCCCCCCCGCCCCCCCACACCGCCCACTGGGGGGCCGGGACGGAGGCAGCCATCGGGGGCTCGACCCGAACCAGCCGCCCAGCGGCGAGGCCTTCGTTTTATCTGCTGTTAGGCCTCATCTTCCACTGACTTTCAGAGAGAGTGGAAGAGGGGTGGGGAGACGGGGAAACATGGATGTGACAGACACATCGATGGGCTGTCTCCCTGCATGTGCCCTGACCAGGGCCGGGGATCGAGCCCGCAACCCGGGCCTGTGCCCTTGGCTGGAATCCAACCCGGGACCCTCCAGTCCACAGGCCACCGCTCCACCCGCTGAGCCACACTGGCCTAGCCTGGATGCGGTGTCCTCTGACAACAGGAAGACACCATTATTGGTTCTGTTTCAGGGGTTAAGTCGGTGCCTTCCCGTGGTGCTGCGGTGGCCACCGAGGGCCTGTGGGCTCTGTGTGCGGAGGGGAGGGGGACAGACCCGCAGGCAGCCGGGCCTGCTCCCCGCCGGCCCCCGCACGGGCCCTGGGCTTCGGCCGGCACCTCTGCGCCCCGCGCTGCCCCCCGAGCAGGCTGAGCCCAGCAGCAGGCCCCCGGAAGCCCGGTCCCGCTGAGGGACAGCCAGGCCTGGGCCCCGGGCTGAGCACTGGTGTCTGCGGCGCCGCGGCCCCCACGGCTTTCCTCTGGCTTTTGGGGACGAGAAAGCGCAGAGCGCGACAGGCACCCCGGCCGTGAGGCCCCGGAGAAGCACGGCCCCCGCCCCCGCCCCGCCCGCCCCGCGCCCGGCGCACTCACTGACGTCGAAGGCGGCCTTCAGCGCCTGGATGTCGGTGGCCACGCCGGACACGCGGTAGATGCCCACCTCCTCCATGCCGCGGCGCTCGATCTCCTCCACGCACTGCCGCACGATGTACGGCACCTTGGACCGCTCCCTCCTGCGGGGACGGGCGCCCGTGAGTGCCCGGCGGCCCGGCGCCAGCCACGGGGGCACGGCCACGGGGGACACGGCCACGGAGGATCACGGCCACGGGGGCACAGCCACAGGGGACACAGTCACTGACACAGCCACGGGGGGCACAGCCACAGGGGCACAGCCACGCCGGGCATGGTGAAGGCGCCAGGTGTGAGCTCCCGATGACCCGTGACCCGGGCAGGGGTCGCCATCTGCACTGGGAAGCCAGTGGGGGAGGAGAGCCTGCCCTCTCAGTCCCGGGGGGCGTGTGGGGACCCCCGCATCGGGGAGGAACAGGGATGGTCCCAAGCCTGTAGGGTAAGCTGTGCAGGAAACACAGTGTCCCCGGGGCCTGGGAGGCACAGAGGGGAGACCCACACGCAGTCTTTCCTCTAGAAACCCCCTGGGGGCGGGGGGGGGACCGAGCCCCCGGACACGCACTTGGTGACCACGGCGATCTTGACCCCGAAGACGCCCGTCTGCTTCCGGGACGGCAGCCTCTTCAGGCTGAACTCCCTGCTGGTGAACTTCACCGACAGCTTCACCTCGATCTGGGAGGAGAGGGCACGGCCTCGCCGCTGGTCCTCCCAGCCCAGCGCCCGGCGGACCTCCCCCTGCCCCCGGGGCAAGCAGCCTGGGACCCGGTGCCTCTCTCTCTCTGTCTCCCTCCCTCCCTCTCTAAAATGTCTCAGATCTGCCAGTTCACTGTGGTTTCTGTGTGCTGGTCCTCACCCGAGGGCGTTTTCCCATTGATTCTGAGGGAGCGGGAGGGAGAGGGAGAGGCAGAGGCAGAGGCAGAGGGAGAGGGAGAGGGAGAGGGAGAGGGAGAGGGAGAGGGAGAGGGAGAGGGAGAGGGAGAGAGCAAAGGGCCCGAGGACTCGCCAGGGCTCAGTCCCCCAGGCGGAGGCCCTGCAGTCCGGGCGGCGCCTCCGGCCTCGTGCTCCGGAGGGAAGCTCAGTGCCCGGCCGCTGGCCGCACTCCGCACGCACGGGGTCCCTCCCTCCCTCCTTTCCCTCCTCCCTCCCTGTGCGGACTCTGCTCACGGGCTTCCTCCCCCTCCTCCAGGCCCACCTCCCTCCTACACGCCCCGGCCATGCTGGCCCGCTGCTGGGGTGAGCGGGTACCTACCCCGTTCATGGCGATGACCGTCCGCTGCCAGTCTCTGTCCTGCAGGGCCTGGGGGTCCAGCTGGAAGCACGGAGTCGAGATTAGCAGAGGCCCCGGGACCCGTGCCGAGGCCCCGCCCGGCCGCAGCCCACGCCCGCTGCTCCCCACACCTGGTCCCCCACACCGGCTCCCCACACCCGCATCGCAATCAGAGCCGAGCCTCTATCCAGGACAAAGGGGCCCCCGGAGGGGAGGGGACCAGCTGGACACCTGGTACCCCAGGAGCTGGGAGCTGGAGTCCAGGAGCTCGACCCCTGCCCCCTCGTCAGCCCTCACAGGTGCTGCTGCCTACGCCGGTTTAAGTGCAATCCTGGAAGCCCCATTTCCAGAACTGCCCGGGGCCATGCCACCCAGAAGCTGGGGCCACGGCTCCTCCCACCGCGGGCGCTGCGGTCTGGCGCCCAGGAGGGCCTCCCGCCCGGGCCAGG
Organism: Pipistrellus hanaki; assembly: GCF_964339955.1. Lineage (NCBI taxonomy): Eukaryota > Metazoa > Chordata > Mammalia > Chiroptera > Vespertilionidae > Pipistrellus > Pipistrellus hanaki. Next base: position 1,607,550 of record NC_140521.1, read on the forward strand.
CCTGTGGCTTAGCGTCTGGCCCAGAAGAAGCCAGAGCCCAGCTCCGAATCCCAACGCCAGAGGCTCCGGTGCTGGCTGGTCTGCAGGGCTCGGCTGTTTCCAATCACCCAAGGAGAGCCAGGCCGGCTGGCCAGTGGCTGAGCGCCGACCTAGGAACCAGGAGGTCACTGGTTCGATTCCGGCCTGGGCACAGGCCCAGGCTGCAGGCTCCATCCCCAGTGCGGGGCGTGCAGGAGGCGGCCGATCGACCTCTCTGTCCCTCTCCCTTCCTCTCTCTAAAGATCAATAAATAAAAGTAAAAAAAATCCAAGAACTGAGACTTGGCCAACGCAGCCGACGAGCCAAGGTCAGGGGACGGTGGGGACGGAGGCGTGGGCAGCAGAGACCCCGCCGGACACAGCTCCCCCGGGGGCACCCAGCCCCGGCCCACCTTGCCCTTGCACAGGAGGCTGCGGAGGTGGGCCCAGAGCGTGGCGCCCGGCGCACACAGGTGCCCGTCCGTGCCTGCCGCCGCCGGGCTCCGGTGGAACCAGCGCAGGACGCCCCGCACGGCGGCGGGAGCGGCCGGCGCCTTCCGCATCCTGGTCCCGCGGGCTGGGCGGTCGCTGGCCGCTGCTCGGAGGGCGAGCTCGGCAGGAGGCTGGATGGACAGCCCCGGCCTCCGCGGCCTTTTGACTGGGGTTCGGAGGGGGGAGGGGGGGGAGAGCCCCGCCCCGCCGCCTGGCTCGCCAAGGTCAAAGCTTCCTATGGCCCTCCAGTTTTTATTATTTTATTTTATGCTTTTGCCTCTGTTTGGAAAAAACAGCCCGCCGGCAGCCCATTGGTGACGGGAACCGCGCCGCATCACGGCCTTCCCTAACGCCAGGAGAGCCGGTTTCCTGCGCCGGCTGCTTCCTGTTTGGAAACACTGAGTAACACGGAGGCCGCGGGCCCGGGCCTCTGCCCGGACACCCCCGGGCCCGCACCACCCCGCCCGTTACCCCAGACACGGCGTGCCCTGCCTGATGGACAGAGCCGAGGACACCCCACGCCGGTCCCCCCGGAGAGCCGGCCCGGTGATGCTGGGAGTGGGCGCCACCGTCCACCCCCAGCCCCAAGGTCCGGACCCCCCGCCCCCGGCCCTGGAGGCCTGCAGGAGCCGGCCGGCAGGGGAGACCAGGCCGCGGGCCGCAGGCTGCAGGGGAGACCCGGCCGCGGGCCGCAGGGGAGACCCGGCCGCGGGCCGCAGGCTGCAGGGGGCTCCGCCCGGGGCCGTCCCTCGTTGCTGTGGCCTGGCCGGCGGCCATTGGGGGAGAGGCCGCCCCCGGGCTGGCTCGGTTCCAGGCACAGAGCGTGCTAAGCGGGCGGAAGCAGCCGGAGGAATAACACGGCGACGGGGAGGCTGAGAGTCGCCCCAAACAACAGCCCAGGCTGGCCGGCTCCCCCGTGACGGACGGAAAGCAGCGGCGAAGTAAACAAGGGGGAGGGGGGGTAAGGGGGAGGGGGGAGGGAAAACCGGCGGCCCAGCAGCCAGCACAGGAAGTGGAGGTCTCGGGGGAAACGAGAGGGGGCTCCCACACCACCCGGGGGTCTCCGGCCGCAGGCCGCTCGGGGATGGGGCCTGGGCCGTGTTCTCAGGAGAACGGTCTGGGTCCTGCGCGTCTTCCCAGGGCGGTCGTTGGGCCTGGTGGCCAGCTGCCCTGAGTCTGCCCAGGAAACTACCCTTTGGGGCTCCGTGGCTGAGCGTCGACCTCTGAACCAGGAGGTCAGGGTTCGATCCCCAGGCAGGGCACAGGCCCGGGTGGCGGGCTGGATCCCCACTGTAGGGCCTGCAGGAGGCAGCCGGTCCATGATTCTCTCCCATCATGGATGTTTCTATTGCCCTCTCCCACTCTGAAATTCACAAAAATGTATTTAAAAAACCCCACAACTACCCCGTGTACCCATTCCAGGAGGCTGGGGGAGGGCCCGTCGTCCAGGCAGGGCGGACACTGATGCCGCCCAGAGCAGCCTGGCCGAGGACCAGGGCTGCCCGGCTCGCTCGGCAGGTGGCAAGGCCAGCTGGGGACCTGTGGACGGGCACAGGGCACCCGCTCCCCGCCCCCGCTGAGGTGGGGGCCGCACGGAGCTGTGCTCAGGAGGCAGTAAGGGCCAGGCCCTCCTCAGCCGCCTCCTCGGAGACGGGTCTCCCCTGTGCCGTCAGCGCCCGGAAGGAACCCAGTGTTTCCCCTCCTCTGACTGAGCCCACATGTGTGCACATCACCTACTTCCTTAAAAAAATAAAAAATTTCTTTCTTAAAAAAATAAAAAAATTATGTGTGCGTGTGTGTGTGTGTGTGTGTTTGTGTGTGCATAAATATTTAATTTATTTCAGAGAGGAAGGGAGAGGGAGAGAAACATCAATGATGAGAGAGAACCATGGGTCGGCTGCCTCCTGCACGCCCCTCACTGGGGATCGAGCCGCAGAGACCTGCGCCCTGACCGGCCATGTGAACCATGACCTCCTGGTTCACAGCCGATGCCCAGCCCCTGAGCCCGCCGGCCGGCGTCTGGACCTGTCCTTGCACCGTCAGACAGCCCCTCCTCACAGGAAGTGCTCTCCCCTCAGCTGATGAGTCAAAGTGCGTATGCGGGGAGGGGGGTGGGGGGACAGGGAGCACCTGGGAGGGGGGGTAGGCCATGCACTCCCCCCACCAGCTCTCCACCCGCCCGCCCACATGGCACTAGGGAGGCGGCGGGAGAGACTGGGAAAAGCCTGGTCTCAGGGGGCTGGGTCACAGGCACGGACGTGCTCCCCCAGGCACCCCACACAGCAGCCCCCACAGGGCCAGGGGACAGGGGGCCTGGCTGGGGTGGCTGGCCTCCTCACCTCTCTTCCTCCTTCCACCTCCTCCCTCCTCCTCCGTTTCTTTATCCACCTCCTCCTCCTCTTTCCTCCTCCTCCGCCCCCTCCTCCTCCTCCTTCCTCTTGGGGATCCCGGTGCCGGGGGCCCAGGTCTCGGGAGCCCAGCCAGCCCGCTCCGGCCTGAGTCACAAACATCCTCTGCCGCGCGGGGCGGGATTCTTTCCTGGCTGACGGTGGCTGCTCGGGGGCCAGACTTCCCAGCAGCCCTCGCTCCCTCCGAGCAGAGACCAGGGGTGGGGCCCGGCCGCCTTCTCCGCTAACAATGAGCACAGATGAGAATGACAGCGGCTGCAGACACCGAAGGGCCCACCCCAAAGTACAGGTGCGGACACGGACACGGACACGGACACGGACAAGGACACACACACACACACACACCACCGGAGTGGGCAAGGGCGCCCACAGCCAGGCCCTCCGTGAGCAAACCCTCGCCGGGCGGCCCTGAGCTATTCCCCAGCGAGGCCTCACGGCCTCCTGAGCCCAGGGACAAGGCGGCAGGAACCCTGCCTCGGCGGCTCGGCCAGAGGCCACCCGGACAGCTGATGGCCCTTCCCTGACCAAACCCCGCCTTCTCCCCTGGCCCCTGGGGGACCCCTGACCCCTGACCCCACCCTGGCCCGCCCAGGACAGGAATCCCGTTCAGCCAGAACCCGCCCACCTGATGGATGTTTTCTCTGACTTCCGTCCACTGACACCCCCTCCCCCTCCCCCTGGGCTAGCAATGCCCTCTGTTCCTTGTGGGGTTCAGCGTGGAGCCGCACCCCCCCCTCCCTGTGGCAAACCCCCCGGCAGGGCTCCCATACTTCTCTCCGAGCCCCTGGCCTGGGGGCGGGGGCAGGAAGTGACTGTCCGTGGGAAGCAGGACATGGTTTTGGGGTGATGGGAACATTCTACAACTCAGTCTATTGGTGAGAAATAAAGTCTATTATTATTATTATTGTTTTCAATCCTCTCCCAAGGATATTTTTCCATTGTTTAGAGAGTGAAAGGGAGGGAGAGGATAGAGAGAGAGGAACACCGATGTGAGAGAGACACTTGGACTGGTTGCCTCCTGCCTGCGTCCCGACAGGGACCAGATCGAACCTGGAATCCAGGTGTGTGCCCAGGCCGGAGCTCTGACCACTGGGCCATACCAGCCAGGGCAAGATCGTTAGGCTTTGCCCAGAAGCTGTTAAGGGCCTCAAAGCCGTTGGCCTTGAGGAACCAAAGCCCAGCTGGAGAACCAAGTGGAACTGGACTTCCTTTGGGGACGCACTGGGGCCTGACAGACGGACGGACGGACAGACGGACAGACTGGGCGGAGGCGGGCGGCCTCACCTGGACCTGGCCCTTCCCCATGATGCGGTCGGTGCTCTCGCCGTCCTCCTTCGGGATCTTCGTCTTGTTGTAGCACTTCTCGTAGCACAGGATCCTCAGGGTCTGCGAGCCCTCCAGCTCGATCTCAAACTCCTGTGGCCGAGAAGGGAGGGCGGTCCCGCGTGAGCAGCCGGCCGGGGCCGGTCCGGGGGCGGTGGTCACTGCCGCGGGCAGGCCGGAGGGGCCTCCGAGGGTGGTGTCTCACCACACCGCTGATTAAGTTAATGACAATGTACCCACCTATAGTTTACGTTTAAGAAATGTGGCTCTCAAAAGAAATTTTAATTGTCGTCCTGGTGACATTTGGCTCTGTGGGCGAATGAGTTTGCCGACCACTGGGCCTAGGGGCCCAAGAGTCCCTCGGCCTGGCCTGCGGGGATCGGGCTGACACTGTCTCTCGGACATCCCCTGAGGGGTCCCGGATTGCAAGAGGGCGCAGGCCAGGCAGAGGGACCACACCGGTGCATGACCGAGCAGGGGAGGGGCCGTGGGAGGGCTCCAGGGCGTGTCTGGCCAGTCTTGTCCAGTCCCTATCAGCCGGATCCCAGCAGCAAGCTAACCTACTCCCTGGTGGTCAGTGTGTGTCATAGCGACTGGTCGAACGGTAGAACCGTTGGACACTTAGCATATTAGGCTTTATTTATATAGGATTTTTAAAAACTGATTTCAGAGAGGAAGGGAGAAAGAGAGAGACAGAAACATCCATGATGAGAGAAAACCATGGATCAGCTGCCTCCTGCAGCCCCACACTGGGGATGGATCATACAATCCGGGCCTGTGCCCCTGACCAGGAATCGAACCTGGGACCCTTCAGTCCGCAGGCTGACGCTCTATCCACTGAGCCACACCAGGGAAGGCTGGCGTGGGTTCCTGGTGGAAGACGGAGATGATGGAGGGGAGGCGGGGGAAGCTAGCAGGTTTTTCTGAGCCGGAATGGGGTTGGGGCGGGGCTGTGTGTGCCAGGAACAGGGAAGACCCCTAGAGAAGCTGAAGGGACAGCCGGGGCAGTCTGGTGGTGCCAGCTCTGGGCAACCCAGCGGCCTCCACCCCGCCCTCAAGCACAAGGCCCGAGGGCCACGGCCGCTCCAGAGCCCCGGACATGCCCTTCTCCACCATCCGGGGGCGTCACCGGGACCGGCCCCTCTGCCACCAAGGCCCCCGGCGGCAGGCCGGCTGGGCAGGGGGCTGCTCCCCCGCACAGCCCCGAGGCGGAGAAGGCTGAGGAGGGACCCCCCAGCCAGGGCCTGGGACGAGCACAGGGGCCCTCCCGTGCCCCGGCCCCCGCGCCCGGCCCCCGCACAGCCCCGAGCTCCCGGAAACCGATGGTCACAGGGGGCTCGTTCCCAGCTTCGCAGGAAAAGTGAAGGTTCGTTCCAGCTTCGCAGGAAAAATGCCATGGAAACGGACCAAGTCAACAGCCGCCAGTAACAAAGGCAGCACAAGAGGCCTTTTAAGTTCTGTTTCCGAACACTCCTCCTCCGGCCGCATCCGTCACTCTTTGTCATTGGGGGGGGGGGGGGCCGTCTCAGGAAGATGCAAGTCGCCCCTCCCCCGGAGATTCCCGGAACGCTGGCGCCCGGCCTTGGGGGGCGGGGGGAGCCTTGGGGAGCCTCTGGGGGTTCGGACGCGCTCCAAGGACAAGGCCGGCGGCCGAGGACCGCGGGGAGGCGCCTCACCTCGTTCCAGTTGGGCTCGGCCGTGTCCCTGTAGACCCGGGTCTTGGCTTTGTTCACGAAGTACCCGAAGGAGTCCACCTCCAGGGTGCAGTACAGGTCTGCGAAAAATATGTATTGTTATTATTTTTATTGATTTCAGGGAGGAAGGGGAAGGGAGAGAGAAATAGAAACATCCATGGTGAGAGAGAATCGCTGATGGGCTGCCTCCTGCACGCCCCCTCCTGGGGACAGAGCCCACAGCCCGGGCAGGTGCCCGGAGCGGGGAATTGAACTGTGACCTCCCTGGTTCATAGGTCAACGCTCAACCACGGAGCCACCTTGACAGGGCAGCCCCCATTCAAAAGAGCAGGCGTTCCTTTTGAAATCAGGAAAAATGGTCTTGATTTTCTTTCTTCCTTTCTATCTTCTTCTTTTTTTTTTTTTTTTGTTAGTCCTCACCCTAGGATATTTTCCCCATTGACTTTCTGAGAGAGTGGAAGGGAGAGTGAGAGACAGAAACGTCGATGTGAGACACACACATGGGTGGGCTGCCTCCTGCACGCACCCTGACGAGGGTCAGGGAACTGGCGACCAAGGTACATGCCCTTGACCGGAATCGAATCCGGGACCCTTCCCTCTGTGGGCAGACGCTCTACCCACTGAGCCGCACCAGCCAGGGCTCCACTGCATTGCTGATGGGAGGGCGCCGGGGGCCGGAAGAAGGGAGTCTGTGCAGGGAGGGAGGCAGGACGGACTGGCCCCTGGACACACCAGCACTGAGGCAGGGGATGGCCACACCAGCACTGAGGCAGGGGATGGACACACCAGCACTGAGGCAGGGGATGGCACAGGAGGCACCGGGATAACCTGCTGGCTGCACAGCCACCCCTGGTGAGGGCACAGCGGGAGGGTCTTCAGTGCATCCCAACCCTGTGCCCACTGCACGTGGGTCTGTGCTGCGCCGGGGGGACACACACACGTGACCAACCACTCTGGGAGCTGGGAGAGGCCAAAGCCACTCTGCCTGTCAGGACCCAGTGCCCCTGACACCGCCTGCCAAGCTCGGAATCTCCCTCCCTGGTCTGTCTGCCCCCCTCCCTGGTCTGTCCCCCTCCCTGGTCTGTCTGTCCCCCTCCCTGGTCTGTCTGCCCCCCTCCCTGGTCTGTCCCCCACCCTGGTCTGTCTGCCCCCCTCCCTGGTCTGTCTGTCCCGCAGCCAGCTCCAGCCCCTGCAGTGACGAGTCCCGCCAGCAGGGGGCAGCGCACCAGCTCCCGGGACCGGAGACAAGCATGGGAAAGGGCAAGGTCCGCCCAGGGAACACAACTCCACACCCAGGGCCCCGCCAGCAGGGGTCAGGGGTCGCAGACGCCTGATGGTAATTGGAGCCACTTCCCTGGTTCCCACACCCTCTGGCTCCGCGCCCGCCCGGCCGCCTTCCTCCCCAGACCCGGACGGGCCACTCACTTGAGCTCTGCTTGAAGCCGGTGGCCGAGTGGACGATGACGTTCAGGAAGCCGTAGAGGCCGGGAGACTCGTCATCTGTGCAGAGAGCGCGGGCGGGGGCGTCAGCCCTGAGGGAGGGCAGCGGGGGGGGGGGGGGCAGGCTCGGCGTCCCCTCCCTCCCCACCCTCGGGGGCGCCCTGCGGTCCCCCTGTGCCCAGCAGGGGGCCAGGCGATGCCACAGACCGGCACATCCACGTGGCCTCTGCCTTGGGGACCTCAGGATCTAGTGTTTTGGTGTGTGTTTGCTTTTCTTTTTTGTTTTTAATATATTTTATTGATTTTTTTACAGAGAGGAAGGGAGAGAGAGAGAGAGAGCTAGAAACGTCGATGAGAGAGAAACATCGACCAGCTGCCTCCTGCACACCCCCCACCGGGGATGTGCCCGCAATCAATGTACAGGCCCTTGACCGGAATCGAACCCGGGACCTTTCAGTCCGCAGACCGACGCTCTACCGCTGAGCCGAACCGGTTTCGGCTGTTTGTTTGTTTTTAAATATACGTTTATGGATTTCAGACAGGAAGGGAGAGGGAGAGATCGAGACATCAACGATGAGAGAGAATCACTGATTGACTGGCTGCCTCCTGCGCGCCCCCTACTGGTGATCGAGCCGGCAACCCGGGGCCTGTGCCCTGGCCAGGACGGAACTGAACCCTGACCTCTTGGTTCGTGGATGGAACCAAGAGGCAGGCTCTGGCCGTTTTCACAGCACAGGCAGGTCAGCGACCGAGAGGAAATATCTCGAGAACAGGAGAGGGGTCACGGTAGCGTGTGACATGGATGGGGGGCATGTGTGCACGTGTGCACAGCACATACCTGTGTGTGCGACCCAGTGTACACCAGTGTGTGCACCAGGGAACCAAAGGTGCAGGCTGGGGGGTGCTGGGGGGCAGCGGGGCAGGGGATGAGGAGGCTGAGGAGGGTCTCGGGGTGGGGGCAGGGAGATGGGTCTCCTCAGTCACCAGCCCTGGGGCCAAACAGCTCCTTATCTCCCTGCCCACTCCCGGGCGAGGCCAGCGGGGATGGAAGCCGCGGTCCCCAGGACAGACGGAGAGCAGAGGGGACGGGCCCGGGGTGGCGGGTGGGGTGGGGGGCACCCACCTTCCTTGTTGATGGTCAGGGGGATGCAGTGGACCGTCTGGAGTTTGACGCACGAGTTGGTCAGCATCTGCAGCTCCACGGACGTCAGGGAGAAGCTTTTGAAACCTGAGGGGGGGCGGGGAGGGGCGTCTGCACAGGCGCTCGGACCGTTCCGGACACCCGGGGACCTTTCTGATGCCGCCCCAGCCCCGCCCCCAACGGGACCCTCGGCGCTCCCTGGTGAGAGGGCACAAGAGGGCGCCCTGCTCCCAGCGGACGGACTGGGGGATGACAGAGGGGGCCATGGCCCCGGGGCCCAGGCTGGGCGCAGAGGAAGGAGAAATCCCAGGGGGACCCTTACACACGCGGGGCCAGCCCACTCCTCGGCACAGCCACAGTTCTTCCCTCTCTTTTTAAAAAAATATACTGTTACCGACTTCAGAGAGGAAGGGAGAGGGAGCGAGAGGGATAGAAACATCAGCGATGAGAGAGGATCAGGGATCGGCTGCCTTCAGCCCGCCCCCCACTGGGGACTGAGCCCGCAATCCGATGTGCCCTGACCGGGAACTGAACCTGGGACCCTTCCATCGACAGGCCGACGCTCTATCCACTGAGCCACGCCGGCCGGGCCACCTGACAGCTGACCCGGAGCCCCGGTCCTCAGGGAGCAGGAACCACAGTGGAACCGCCCGCCCGGCCTCCCGGCCGCACACGGGCTCCGGCCGCTCCGGAGGGGCCACTCACACTTCTTCTGCTGCTCCCGGATGTGCTCCCGCCACTCGGCCCGCTCGTAGTCGGACGAGATCAGGAACGTGTAGCTCTGGGGGCGGGAGGGCAGGCCCGTTACCTCCCCCCGTCCCTGTCCACACGAACACAGCCCCCGAGGCACACAGCCTCCTCCGGGCCCTAGCTGGCCGGCCACGGCTCAGGGAGTGTTACCAACGGATGGGAGCCAGGGACCAGGAGGGCCGGCCTGGGGGAGTGGAGGGGGAGCAGAGGGGGGTGGGAGAGGGTCTGGGGGAGCAGAAGGGGGGCAGGGGGAGCGGAGGGGGAGCAGAGGGGGGTGGGAGAGTGTATGGGGGAGCAGGGGGGAGTGGGAGAGGGTCTGGGGGAGCGGAGGGAGGTGGGAGAGGGTCTGGGGGAGCAGAAGGGGGGCAGGGGGAGCGGAGGGGGAGCAGAGGGGGGTGGGAGAGGGTCTGGGGGAGCGGAGGGGGGCAGGGGGAGCGGAGGGGAAGCAGAGGGGGGTGGGAGAGGGTCTGGGGGAGCAGAAGGGGGGCAGGGGGAGCGGAGGGGGAGCAGGGGGGGTGGGAGAGGGTCTGGGGGAGCGGAGGGAGCAGGGGGGAGTGGAAGAGGGCCTGGGGGAGCAGGGGGGCGGGGGCGGGGGCACTGACCTTGCCGTTGCGGCTGTGCACCCGGAAGGCCATGCTGGGGGACATGAGCAGGAGCATGGACTCCTGCTCCGACAGCTTCTTCTTCAGCCTCTCGATGGCCCTGCTGCCCTTGTTGGCCCTCTGCGGGGAGAGGTCGCGGTCACATTCCCAGCCCGGGGGCCGGGGCCCCCTGGTCCCGCTCGGCCAGTGCCCGCTCCCCCCGATGCTCGGCCCTCAGACGCCGGGAATGCCCCGGGCAGCCCGGCCCAGCCCAGCGCCGTGGCCGGGCCCAGGGCCAAGGCCGCCCCCTCGGCGCCCACCTTCTCCCTCTGGATGTCGCTCTTGATCTGCGAGATCTTGATCTTCATGGCGTCCAGCTCCTCGTCCACCACCAGGGGGATGGTGGGCGCCGCCTCGGACTCGTCCAGCGTCTGGAAGCTGAGGTCGGTGAGCGGGATGTACCACTTGCAGTCGTACTGCTGCGTTTTGCTGGGGGCGGAACGGGGGGCGCAGTGAGCAGGACCCCGCCTTCCTCCGCCAACAGCGCTGCCGTCAGAAGCCGAGAGCCCCCGCCCGGGGCCCGGGGCCTGGGGTTCAGGCCGACAGGAGACCCCCGGCCGACGCCACGGACCCGGACTCGGAGATCGAGGACGTGGGCACGGGTGACGGGGGCCCCCGGGGGAGGGGGGGTCTGCCGAGCCCCGATTCCCCGGGGAAGGAGCGCGGGGGGCACTCACCCTCCGCTCTGCTTCTTGAGCTTGGTGCAGAGGAGCAGGTCGGTGAACAGGAAGACGTGGCGCAGCTTGCGGGCGCCCTCCACCAGCTCCACCATGAAGCTGTCCTTCAGCAGCTGCCTGTGCTGCGGGCGGGGCGGGCGGGCAGGGGCCAGGGTGAGGGCTGCGGCCTCCATCCCTCTGCCTCCGGCCTCAGGCCCGCGTCCCGGATCGAGCCTCCATCTCATCGGCCACGCACGCACGCTCTCCTCCGCTCACCAGCTTCCCAGCCCCTCGGGGGGGCCTGGCCCGGGGGAGAGGGCACGTGGATGAGGCAAGGCCAGTGGCCTGAGGCCGGGAGGGCGGGTGACGGGCCGTCTGTGTGGAATGATGGCAGGAGAACCCCCCGCACCGCCCCCCGGCCCCGTCCTCTCCAAGACACAGCTGAGACCCAGCCTGGGCACGGGGCCAGCCTGTGGAGGACGGGGCATTGCCACACAGACCCCACTGTGAGGAGAGCCTGGCGCTTGGGTGAGGATAGGGCAGCCTGGCCTGGCTGTCACGGTTCAGCGTGTTGCTCAGTGGTTGAGCACCGACCTATGAACCAGGAGGTCAGGGTTCGATTCCCAGTCAGGGCACATGTCAGGGATGCAGGCTCCATCCCCAGTGTAGGGTGTGCAGAGGGCAGTCGATCCATGAATCTCTCTCATCATGGATGTTCCTCTCTCTCTCTCCCTCTCCCTTCCTCTCTGAAATCAATAAAAGAATATTTTTAAAAAATTAAGTTCAAAAGAACTGAGCTCCTAGCCCTGACCGGTGTGGCTCAGTGGATAGAACGTCAGTCTGCAGACGGAAGGGTCCCAGGTTCGATTCCGGTCAAGGGCATATACCTTGGTTGGGGGCACATCCCCAGTGGGGAGTGTGCAGGAGGCAGCTGATGGATGATTCTCTCTCATCGATGTTTCTAACTTTCTAACCCTCTCCCTTCCTCTCTGTAAAAAAAATCAATAAAATATATTTTAAAAAAAAGAAAAGAAAAAGAACTGAGGTCCTGGCCACCACCAGCAGAGGGCACCCTATACACAGCTCAGAAGTGGCCTCAGGAGGGTCCCCTGGGCGGGCAGGCTGGAAACACCCAGCCGATCCCCTGCACTAACCACTCTCCAACCCCCACTGGCCCACCTTCTCTCCCTCAAGGCCCACCTCAGGCACCTCCATTCTCCACGGGGCCACCGAGTCGCCCTGCCGCTGGGCAGCCAGCACGCCCACCCTGCCCCTGCAGTGTCCCGGCCTGAGCCCCGCTGTGTGCCGCTGCCCCCCGAATCTGCGGAGCAGGTGGAGATGGTGACTATAGGGCACCCCAAAAGCCCAGGCTGACGGAGGCTCCTTTCCTCTCCGTGGAATGCTGCCAGAGCAGCTAGAAACAGGAGCCCCCAAACCCGGAGACACGCAGGGGACGCGGGGGGGCGGGCCCTCAGTGCCTAAGCCTCGGGCAGGGCACCGAGCCCGGGGGCCTCCCGCAGCCTTGCTGTGGGACCTGCCGTGTCGGGGCAGTCGATCCATGAACCTCTCTCATCCCTGATGTTCCTCTCTCCCCCCCTCTCCCTCCCTCTCTGAAGTCAATAAAAAAATATTTTTAAAAAATCAAGTTCAAAAGAACTGAGCTCCTGGCCACCACCAGCAGAGGGCACCCTACGCCCTGTGGTTGGAGGGGACACCTCCCTCCTCATGCCTCTCCCCAGGGAACCCCCCTCCCTCCCCAAGAGACAGCTGACAGGGAGACCCTGGGCATGTGGCAGCTTCCCGCTCCGCACACAAGGAGCCGCTCCCAAGGAGGATGGGGAGGCCGGGACCCAGGGCAACGGGACTCCGAGCGACCTGCCCGGGAGCGACCTGCCCGGGAGCGACCTGCCCCGCAGCCTGACGCCAGCTCCCGGCCCACAAACCACAAGAAAGAGGAGGAAGTGGCTCTCAGCGGCGGCTGCCGGCAGGTTCACGGCCAGGCCGAGTGCGGCTCTGACAGCGGATGCTCACGGTGGAGGCCAGCCCTCCGCCTGGCATCTCTGCTGCCTCATTGCACGCCACCCGCCGGGGATGGCACCTGCCTGGCCACGCCAGGCCGCGCCCAGGAAGGGGCAGAGGCCACCGCTCAGGCCCGGTCAGCACGTCCTGAGCCCTTCTGTGTTTGTTTGTTTGTTTTTGTTTTTAAATCTATTTTACTGATTTTTTACAGAGGGGAAGGGGGAGGGATAGAGAGCCAGAAACATCGATGAGAGAGAATCATCGCCCAGCTGCCTCCTGCACACCCCCTACTGGGGATGTGTCCGCAACCAAGGTATGTGCCCTTGACCAGAATCGAGCCCAGGACCCTTCAGTCTGCAGGCCGATGCTCTATCCACTGAGCCACACCGGTTTCGGCCAATAAAATATTTTTTTTTTTAAAAGAAGAAGAAAAGAAAAAAAAGAGGTGGCTGAGCGAGGCACCCGCCTGCGAAACTCCACTCTGACGCCCCGCACACAGGACCGGGTTTGACCCCGCCAGGGCCAGGGACCCCAAAGGCCATGCGCTCCTCGTGTCCCACTGAACCGTCCCGGGCCCGTCCGCCGAGGACCAGAGGGACCCCGCCGCCCTCCGCGGCTCAGCGGGCCGGGCCGGCCCTCCCCGCGGCTGCCGCCTCACCTCGCCCTTCTTCACCGTCATGGACTGCCGGCGCGGCGTGATCTCCTCGTTGATGCTGGACAGGAAGTTCTGGGAGATGCGCAGCGCGTCCTGCAGCAGTGGGTGGTCGGGGTGGCTGGGCGGCGTGTGCTTCAGCAGGTCCTGCGCCGGGCGAGAGGGTGCCCGTCAGCCCCTTCGGCGAGGCCCTGGCACGGCGCTGTGGGCAGACCGCAGACCCACGTCCGGCTGGACACGGGGCCCTGGGCTCTGCGGGCATCCCTGCCACCTCGCACAGGGCCGGGCCTCAGGGCAGCGCTGGGCGGGCCCTCGGGAGGCAGGGCCCCACAGAACCCCCACCATCGGGGGGTTCGCATGCTACTAAGAGGGGCTCCCACCCTCGGGGTCCAGGGCAGGCTGCCTCCACCTCGGCACTGGTGACGTTCTGGGCCGAATGGTTTTTTTAAAAAATCCTCACTCAATGGATTTTTAGGGAGAGTGGGAGGGAGAGGGAGAGGCGGAGAGAAACATCGATGTGAGAGAGACACATGGATGGCTTGCCTCCTGCACGAGCCTCCAACCGGGGCCTGGGCCGGGGAGAAGCCTGCAACCAAGGTACGTGCCCCTGACGGGAATCGAACCCGGAAGAGGGGGGGGGCGGGGCGCAGGACTCACGTGCAGGACCAGCGTGCTCCGCGTGACCCGGTCCACGGGCTTGTAGAGCAGGGCTGCGGGGAGAGGGGCCGCCGTGGGGGAGCCGCCCGCCCCCCCACCCGCTCACCCTGGCTGTGAGCGCACCCCGAGCACCCCATGCGCCCCGAGCACCCCTGGCTCAGCGCTCAGCGGCGAGGGCGAGCCTCGAGGACAGCCCGGCGCGCCCCGGGCCCTGGGCGCTCGGTCGGCGCCATGCATGTGCAGCCCAGAGCTGCCGGGCAGAAGCCGAGCCCCGGGAGATAACAGATCAACCGAAGGACTTGTATACATGCATGTAAGTACATACAACCAATGGACACAAAACTCTGGGGAGGGAGGGCATGTATGGGAGGGGGGAGGCAATGGTATATGTACAAAGATGATAACTTAATAAAAAATAAAAAATAATAAATAAATAAATAAAAAGAAGCCGAGCCCCTGTGGCTGACTCCGTGACCACCGCTCCACTGCCCGGTGTCCTCCTGGGGCTGGGGAGCCCCCCAGCACCCCGTGAGGAAGGGCCAGCGGGGGTCCCCACTCCCCGGGAGCCAACCAGCTGCATGCCACTCCCCCCGCACAGCCTGGAGGCCCGATCGTGAGAACGTGGGAACCGGCACAGGGGCTGGGCCCTGCGCCCCACAGGGAGCACCGCCCCTGAGGCTCCGATGTGTCCCCATACCCACACCGGGGGTGCCTCCTCCCGCGCCTCCCAGGGCTGGTGCGCAGAGGGCATCGCTGTGCCCATTTCACAGACGGGGAGACTGAGGCTTACTTAGCAGGGGAAGCTCCGGGCAGCAGCGGTGGCACCCCTGCTGCTCCCTGTGTGTGTGTGTGACTTTCCGCTACGCTAGCAACGGGGAGTGAGAGGCGGCCCATCAGGCCCACCACCACTTTCCCCCGGGGAGGAGGAGGCCGAGGGCAGGCCCGGGCGCCCTGGCTGGACCCTCTGGCGGCCTCCGGGGGCCTGGGGCTGCGTGGTTACAGTGTCCTCCACGTGTTTGTCATCCAAGAGGAGGAAGGGACAGCCCTCCTTCGGGGGCGATCGGGGACCACGTGAGGACTCCGTTAACGCCCGCAGTGCCTGCTCTGTGGGTGTCCGTGGGCGCCCCCCGTCTTTCCTGTTTGTGACTGCGGGCGGCGGGCTGCCCGACCTCTTCCTTCCCCTCCACTCCCCCCTCTGCCCCCCGGCCTTGCTGCTCTGTCCTGGTCCCCAACATCACTATGGGGAGCACCACGCCCGTTTCCCCAGCAAACGCCCCGTCTGCCTGCAGCGGGCCCCCCATCCTCAAACCCCCCCCCACCCCCCAGGGGCGCGGAGAGGCCTCAGCAGGGAGCACTCACTCTCCAGCGAGTTCTTGGTCGTATGGTCCTTGGCGTCCTTGTTGCTCCTGGCTCTCAGGTTCTGCAAAGAAAAAGGCGCCTTTTCACGGAGGACAAGGCAGGCAGTGGCCCTGTGGCAGGAAGTCCCGGGCCGGGCAGTGGCCCTGTGGCAGGAAGTCCCGGGCCGGGCACCTGTGGTGGGCACCCCACCCTTCTCTCACCCCAAGGAGCCCTGAGGCGGCCGGCCCCGGGCCTGGGTCCCAGGCCACGGTGTAAGACACAGGGCATGCACCGGCCGCGTGGCTCTGGGGTGGAGCGCCGACCTAGGACCCGGGAGGTCCCCAGTTTGATTCCCGGTTGGGGCACAGGCCGGGGTTGCGGGCTCCATCCCCAGTAGGGGGCGTGCAGGAGGCAGCCGATCCATGATCCTCTCATCACGGATGGGCTATATGCGGTGGTACCAGCGTTATGGGGGGCTGGCTGTTGGCAGGCCCCAGGAGCCACCCTACACTGCCTGCCCTGGCCTTGGCTTAGATTCCCGCTTGTGTGTGGTTGGTGGAACCCCCTGATTGGGGGGGGGGGGGTGTCCCACCCCTGTTTCTTCCCTCCTCTGTAGAAACCTGCGCAGGCGGACTTAACCTCGGCCCAATGACCGCAGCCGCCCTCAGAGAGTTAGGTCTGTAATTTGTCAAGGTCACTCCGATTCCGGGCCAACATTCCAGCGGTTAGGGGTGTGTGTGGGGGGCGGGGGCTTGTCAGAGAGGGAGCTCAGGGAAAGAACGGACCGAACGTGCCAGGCGGCCCAGGGGGGCGGGGAGGGCAGTCTGGAGCCCGTGACCAGCTGTGCCAGGCGGGCAGCGGGCGCCCCACAGGGCCCGGAGGAGCACGTGGCACGTGTTATCACCGCAGAGCCGGTGAGTGCCAGGGCCCCGGCCCCTCCGCCTCCCGCGATGGGTCAGAACGGGGCACGGAGCCCGGGGCCACGGCCAGGCACCGCAGGGGGGCGGGGGGGGACTCCAGCAGGAGGCTCACGCCCTCCCTGATTCTGGTTCCCGCGTCTCTGGGCGGCCGCCCGCCGCACACGCAGCTCTTCCCTCCTCGGGTCCTCACGGGGTCAGAGCTCTGAGGAGCGGGACGCCTCAAACAGCGAAAGCGAGGCCCCGGCCGGCGTGGCTCCATGGTCACGGTTCCATTCCGGTCAGGGGCACAGGCTCCATCCCCAGCGTGGGGCGGGCAGGAGGCAGCCGACCCATGGTTCTCTCTCTCTCCTCCTTCCTCTCGGAAATCAATAAAAATATACGTATTTTTAAAAAGGGCAGCAGTATGGACCTCCCTCACGGCACACAGACAGCGGTGGAGCATCGTTGCAGGGACCTCACTGAGCCCCAGCTTCGGGCCCTGGCCCCCGGGGAGTGAGGGGGGGGCGCGGGCAGGAACCTCGCTGCTCCTTGTCTGCTCACAACAGGGTCCCTGCAGGGGCAGGCGGACGGTGCCCACCCAGAGGCACCCGGGCACGGCTGAGGCGAACAGCCAGCCTCGGTTTGGCGCACCTTGTCCTCCCGGGCCACAGGGACGGACCAATGCCCGGTGAGGCGCCCTGTCCCAGGAGCACCTGCCTACCTCGGAGATTTCTGCAAACTGAGCGTTGGCCTGGCAGCACTTCTCGGCCATTTCCATGGCGACGCCGTAGTTGTCCACGAAGGCCCGGTACACGCCCAGCTGGCTGGCCTGCGAGGAGGGAGGCAGAGCGCGGGGGGCGGGCGTGAGCCAGGCCCGGGGGGGCCCCATCTCGCCGAGAGAGAGCCGAGCCGCAGCCCCGGCGGAGCCCCAGGTGCCAGGCGGTGCAGAGCTGCGGGCACCCAGCTCCCCCTGCCACGGCCTCCCTCTGCCTCCCGCCCTGCTGCCGAGTCCTCCCACCGACGCCTGCGAACGGCGCCGCTGACAAGAACGAAAGTTCAAGGCTGTCAGGGGAGGCAGGCAGCGGTCTCCCGCAGGTGGGGTGGAGCGGCCCCCTCCGTGCAGGAGGCCAACGAATGCAACAAGTCAGTGTCTCTCTCTGTCTCCCTCTCCAATCAGTAAGCAAACATTTTAATCCCCAGCTGGTTAGCTCAGTGGACAGAGCCCCGGCCTGAGGACAGAATGGTCCCGGGTTTGATTCCGGTCAAGGGTACGGGCCCAGGTTGCAGGCTCCATCCCCAGGAGGGGGCGGACAGGAGGCAGCGGGTCCATGATTCTCTCATCCTTGGTGTTTCTCTCTCTCTCTCTCTCTCTCTCTCTCTCCATCTCCCTTCCTCTCTGAGATCCATAAAAACGTATTTTAAAATGTCTTAAAAATATTTCAAAAAGTCTGCAAGGAACTCAAGAGCCTTTAAAAAAAATATACCAATATATATATATATATATATATATATATATATATATATATATATATTTATATATATATAAATATATATATATATATATATATATATATATATATTTATATATATATCTTTTAATTGATCTCAGAAAGGAGAGGGAGAGAGAGAGACAGAAACACCAACGATGAGAGGGTCACAGATCGGCTGCCTCCTGCATGCCCCCTCCTGGGGATCGAGCCTGGAACCCGGGCTTGTTCACAGGTCGACGCTCAACCACGGAGCCCACCTGGGCCGGGCAACCCACCCCAGGACTCTGACTCGACACCGTCACCCCGGCGTCCCCGAGCCCCCGGCGGCGCCGCCACCCGCAGGTCCCCGGGGAGGCCGCCCCCGCCCGCAGCCCCTGCGCCCGCCCGCCCGTCACTCACCAGCTTCTGGAAGAGGTCGCCCACGCGCTGCTGGTGGCTCCACTGCTGCACGCGGGGGCACAGCCCGTCGTAGAACTCCTTGTGGATCTCGTAGAGCTCGGGCACCTTGAAGAAGATGGTCTCGATCTGCTGGCTCGTCAGCACCGGCTGCGAGGTGGTGGCCGCCGCCTTCAGCGGCTTCATGGGCTGCGGGGGCACAGGGAGGCCGAGCGGCCACGGGGAGGCGGCGTCAGGGCACGCGACGGCCACAGGTGGCCGTGGTCACGTGACATGGTGCTTTTCATTCATTCACTCATTATTTTTTTATTCCTCGCCCGAGGATATTTTTCCATTGGTTTTTTTAGCAAGAGTGGGAGAGGGAGGGAGAGGCGGAGAGAAACATCGATGTGAGAGAGAAAGACACATCGATCGATGTGAGAGAGAAAGACACATCGACGGGTTGCCTCCTGCACACGCCCTGACCAGGGCCCAGACCGGGGAGGAGCCTGCAACAGAGGTACGTGCCCTCGACCGGAATCAAACCCGGGACCTTTTGGTCGACAGGTCGACGCTCTATCCAATGAGCCACACAGGCTAGTGCTTTTATTTTTAAATTTCATGACGTAGCCCGGCCGGCATGACTCCGTGGTTGAGCGTCGACCTATGAACCAGGAGGTCACGGTTTCATTCCCGGTCAGGGCACGTGCCTGGGCTGTGAGCTCTGTCCCCCCAGTGGGGGGCATTGTGCAGGAGGCAGCCGATCCCTGATTCTCTCTCCTCATAGATGTTTCTCTCTCTCTCTCTCTCTCCCTCTCCCTTCTTCTCTGAGAGCAATAAAAATATATTAAAAAATATACTTTATTGATTTTTTGCAGAGAGGAAGGGAGAGCGATAGAGAGCTAGAAACGTCGATGAGAGAGAAACATCGACCAGCTGCCTCCTGCACACCCCCCCACCGGGGATGTGCCCGCAACCAATGTACATGCCCTTGACTGGAATTGAACCCGGGACCTTTCAGTCCGCAGACCGACGCTCTACCACTGAGCCAAACCGGCTTTGGCCAATAAAAATATACTTAAATTCCATGAAATGTGAACACATGAAGCCAGCTTGGGCTGGCACCTGTCTTACGCTGCCATCCACCACCCCTGAGAAGCTCTGACCCTCCCACAGGTGACTCAATGACGCCCAGGAGGATGGGTGCCCCCGGCTCCCGCCAGCTGACCTCTGGCCCGGGCCATGTGAGCCAGCAGCTCCCCATGCCCCCGTCCCCCCCATCCCCCCGCCTCCCCGGCCCCCTCACCAGCAGCAGCGCCTCCAGGTGGCTGAGGTACGTCTCCTCACTCGCCAGGATGCCCGACAGGACCCACTTTCGCATCTCCAAGCCCTTCTCCAGGTCCAGCTCGCTCTGCGGGAGAAGCAGACGGAAGTCAGACCCGAGAGGCGATGACCGAGGGGGCCCGTCTCCGCGGGGACGTGTGTCCGTCCGTCCGTCCGTCCGTCCGCCTCGGACCAGCCTCCCGGGGGCTCCGGCGGCATCGGAGGGCATCCCAGGAGCCCCAGCACAGCGGCCACTCACACGTGGTCACCGCGAAGCTGAGAGGAGCCGCCGCTGGCCTTGACATTGGGGAGTTTGCGGCCGAGCCAGCCGGGCAAAGCCTGCCCCCTCCTCACCTTCCTCCTGCGACGAGGGGCGGCGGGCCCGGCAGAGGCGGAGCCGAGGGGCACCGGGACCTGCCACCCGGCTGCCACTGTCACTCCCGCCCGCGATCTGCCGCTCGCACTGACCCTTGGACCGGAGGGCCGGGCAGCCCTGGGCTGCCTCCTTCCATGCTCCCTCCCTCGGGGCCTGGGGCGGAGCTGGGTGCTCCAGGGCTCAGGACCTTTGCCTCCGGAGCCTGCTGTTCGGACTCTGAGGGCAGAGACCCCCTTAGGGGGGAGCCACAGGACCCCCTGCCCCCCATCAATACGGCTCCATGCCTCGGCTTCCCAAAGCCAGGCCTCATGGCACTGGGTGCTGGTGCGCCCACCGGTGCCTCAGAGCGGAGGGCGGCTCCATTGGGAACTGGGGTCTTTACGGATCTCGGGACAGCCCTAATCGGTGTGGCTCTGTGGACGGAGCGCTGGCCTGCAGACTGAAAGGTCTCAGGTTCGATGCTGGCCAAGGGCATGTACCTTGGTTAAGGGCACATCCCCAGTAGGGGGCGTGCAAGAGGCAGCTGATCGATAATTCTCTCTCATTGATGTTTCTAACTCTCTATCCCTCTCTCTTCCTCTCTGTATAAAAAAATCAATAAAGTATATTTTAAATAAATAAAGGCGATGAGTGACGACCTGGCCACCAGCCCGGCTGGCTCCCTGACCCGGGGGGGGGGGGGGCGCGGGGGGCGGCAAAGCCCGGTGCTGGAGGCTGGCCACACCCCAAGCGGGGAGGGGCCCCATGTTCACAGAAGGTGACTAATGGCCTGCCTGTTCCACCACCAGGTGGACTGCCAGCCAGCTCTGTGGCATCCTACCAAATGTCCGTGAGCTAGGTGTATGCATGTGTGTGCTTGCATGTGTGCATGCTTGCGTGCACATGTGCATGCATGTGTGGACGGGCATGGGTGTGAATGTGCATGCATGTGTGTGCTGATGCACTGGGCAGCAACCAGCCAGTAAGATCTTGGCCGAGAGCCACCCCGGGAAATGACGTGCAGTCTCACGCCCAGCCACCTCCCTGAGCACACGGGCGGGGCTCGGCAGGCCCCTCGGGACACGCTGTGCCCAGGCCGACACGCCCTGCGCCCTCAGAGTCTGAGCAGTCAGTGCTCGGGGGAGTCCTGAGCCAGCACGCCCAGGACTGGATGGATCCAGCGCGCCACGCGGGCCCAGTCAGTGCAGAGCAGGGCCTGAGGGCAGGAGTCTGGGGGTGGGGGGTGTTGGAGGGGCCACATCCTGAGGCACCGGGAGCGTGTCCTCCAGGGACCTGGAGGTGGAGGGCGGGCCGGCCGGCAGGGAGGGAGAGAGCCCTCAGGGGAGGCGGAGGGATGGGCCGGAGCCTCCCCCGGCTCAGGGCCCCACCTCCTCGCTCAGGCCCCTGCGGGCCGCTGCCCGTTCCAAACCCGAGTGCCAAGCAGGAAGAACGGGAGGGCCCGAGAGAGGAAGCCGAGGGAAAGTGCCAGCGAGGGGGCCAGGAGGGCTCCAGATCTGCCCGCGGTGTGGCCTGGGCCCGCGGCTCGGCCCCTCTGAGCCGTGGCTCCGTGCACAGTGGTGAGGCTGGACGCCGGGCGAGGGGCTGCACAGGCCGCTGTGTGCCACACCCGGGCTCCCCTCCCAGCCTCGGGGTTCAGCACGGGCCCGGGGCCCAGGTCTTCAGAAACCACAAAAGCTTAAGAGGCGCAGGCCCATGCCGAAACCTGTGTGGCTCAATGAAAGGTCCCGGGTTCGATTCCAGCCAAGGGCATGTACCTTGGTTGCGGGCACATGCCCAGTAGGGGATGTGCAAGAGGCAGCTAGCTGATCGATGTTTCTCTCTCATCCACGTTTCTAACTCTCTATGCTCCTCCCTTTCTCTCTATAAAAAAAACAATAAAATATATTATTTTAAAAACAAGAAAAAACATATACTTTAAACAATGACCGTGGACCAATGGGTGGGGTCGTGTGTCCCCCCCCCCCCCCCCCGCTCCGGTAAGAGGGAGCAAATGCATCTGTGGGCGTCTCTCCTGCTCAGCGCGGGCGCGGGGGGCCGCCCCCACGGGTGCCAGCAGGAGCCGCCCGCCTCCGCCACGCTGGGCGACAGCTCCCTGCACCGCAGGCCGTCCCCGTGCCCGGATGGAGGAGGAGAAGGGAGTTTCAGCGACTCAGCAGCCACCGTGGCTGCTCCATCACCGCCGGCCCCCGGCCCCGGAGCCGAGGGGCTGGGCCTCCCGGAGCCTCTGGGCCTCGGACGGCCGCCCGCCCGCCGCCCGGACTCACCGCCTTGGCCGGCTCCAGGGTGTCCCGGCCGGCCCGGCCCTTGCCGCCCAGGTGGGGCGAGGAGGAGGGCGAGTCATCGATGTAGGGCAGCCCGTCCTGGTGCCGCCGCTGCTCCTCGGCCTGGTCCGCCGCGCAGCCGTACCCGGGCGGAGTCCCGAAGGACGAGTCTGTGGGCAGAGAGGGGCCGGCGTCAGGGATGGGGAGCGGGGCCGAGGGCACCCGCCGGTCCCAGCAGGGGCCCAGCGGCCACCAGCGGCAGTCTGCGGGCACCACGCAGGGAGCTCAGGCGCAGGGACCCACCTTCACCGCCCACGGGGCACAGGCCCCGGGGAGCGGGGGGGCCGGCCCCGCAGCTGCTCCCAGGCCATGCGAGACGGGGCGTCCGGACACCTGCGGCTTACGGGGGGGAGGAGGAGGGAAGGAGGGGGACCCTGAGCCCTCACAGAACGGCAGAGCCCGCATGCTGGGGTTTGGCTGTCAGGAACAGTCCTTGGGACACCTGTCGGTTGGGGGGTAGGGGTGGGGTGGGGGGGTGACAGGGTGAAGAGCACAGGCCACCCCATGCCGCCCCCCCCCATCTGCTCACCTCCCTAACGGGCTGGCAGAACCCCCATCGGAGTGCCTACGAGGACCGAGAACGGCTCACCCCACACCACCCACGCCCCCCTCCCTCCCCGCTCCCGGGGGCTGCCCAGTGCCAGCGGCCATCCCTCCCTCCTCGCCAGGTCCTGCCCCTTCCGTCTCCCCAGGCCCAGTCCCGGGGCCACAGCCAGGGTGGGGGTGGGGTGGGGGGTTCCTGCAGCTCGGTCCCCAGACCCCCCACCAGGACCTCACCCCACAGGCCCAGCCCGCCGTGAGCCTCATGGGAGGCCGGCTTCCGGGAGCGCTCCCGGCCCCCAGGATCCCAGGAGGTCACGCCATGACGGGGCCGTGTCCCCCGTGACATCACTTCCCTCTGACTCACCTGCACCAGCCCCGCCCGCCCCGGGTCAGCGCACAGGCGCCTGGCGGTGCTCACCCCCCGGCTTACAGCGCCCGCCCCCACCCCCTCCCCGCCCTGCGGCTCCGGCCCCGGTGCCCGTGGTGCCCACGCCACCCAGGCCAGGCGGGCAGAGGGCCAGCCACGGACCTGGGAGCCGACCCAGCCATCCGGGGTGGGGTGGGGGTCGGGCGGGGACACGCATTTTCCGTCCTGTCCACCTGCCCAGCGGGAGGAGCTGTGGCCGCGGGACCTGGTGGACAGCGCCGGGAAAGGCCTCTGCCAAGCCTCGGGGCCCACGGGTGGCCAGTCTCAGCCGCCTCCCACGCCCCTGCCACGCCCAGGCTCTCCCACTGCCCAACGGGTGCCCCAAGCCGTGGCCACCGGCCAGCACCACCTGGGGAGCTTCAAAAACAACGCAGCCGGGCCCTGGCTGGTGTGGCTCAGTGGATAGAGCATTGGCCTGCGGACAGAAGGGTCCCGGGTTTGATTCCGGTCAAGGGCATAGGCCCGAGTGGCGGGCTGGATCCCCACCGGGGGGGGGGGGGGTACGAATAGAGGTCAAAGGGGAGAAGCACAGTCTGGGGCATCTCAGCTCCTCCAGACCCACAGGGGCTTCCCCCAAACCAGTCCTGGACAGCGCCCAGCTCAGGCTGGCAGGGGGCGACCACTGATTGGTTTCCTCCCACACGTGTCCCAACCAGGGTCAGGAATCGAACCTGCCACGAGGTACATGCCCTGGCCCAGAATCGAACCCGGTACCCTTCCTCTACCCACTGAGCAACACTGGCCAGGCTGTCAGTGACTTTTAGCACTAAGACCGAGGGGCCCCAGCATGGGCAGACAAGGACCCCAACCAGCATCCAGATGCTGTTAAGGGACCTTCTAGGGTCTCCAAAGACCCTCCTGTGCTAAGACCCCAGATCCTGCAGAGGGAGAGGGTATTTACGCTCTGGGTCGGGCTGGGTCTGGAACACCCTGGTGCCAGGGCAGGGCGGGCCGAAGGGAAACCGTGGCCGGAAAGAGCTGCAGCTTCCGCCGCGGGATGACATCATCATCATTATTTTTATTTTTATTGCCTCCTGGTCAAGGGCATGGACCTTGGTTGCGGGCACATCCCCGGTGGGGGGCGTGCAGGAGGCCGCTGATGGATGTTTCTCTCTCACTGATGTTTCCAACTCTCTCTCCCTCTCCCTTCCTCTCTGAAATCTATGAAATACATAAAAATAAAATGCACAGCCAAAACCGGTGTGGCTCAGTGGATAGAGTGTTGGCCTGCGTACTAAAGGGTCCCGGTTCGATTCCGGTCAAGGGCACGGACCTTGGTTGCAGGCACATCCCCGGTGGGGGGCGTACAGGAGGCAGCTGATGGATGTTTCTCATTGATGTTTCTGACTCTCTATCCCTCTCCCTTCCTCTGCAAAAAAACCATAAAATATATATATATTTTTTTTTAAAAAGAAAAAGAATCGGCAGGAGCAGGCCTCACCCCCCCACCCCCCGGGGCCTCAGAGTCTGCCGGCCGCAGGGTTTCCGCGGAGCGAGCACAGGGCCCGGGCACCGCCGAGGCACCGCCGAGGCACCGCCGGAAAGCAAGCCGCCAGGAGCCGGGCGCCGACGGGCGGTCACGGAGGACCAGCCTCTGCTCTTGACCTGAAACTTGACACTGTCGTGTGGGAATTACCACCGGCGGCGATAATCCCGCTGTCATCGCGGTGTGACCGCCTGGGCCGGGCCGGGCTCACCCCCAGCTGGCCGGGCGCCCCCCTCCTCCCCGCCTGGCACAGCTGTCACACGCCCACCCGGCACCATCGCTGCCACCTGCCCAGGCAGGAGAGCAGGTCCCGACAAAGGTGCTGCGCCCGCGTGTGTGTATATATATATTTTTATTTTCATTTTTTAAAATATGTTTTTTTGTGTTTTTTTTTTAAATATATTTTATTGATTTTTTACAGAGAGGAAGGGAGAGAGATAGAGAGCTAGAAAAGTCGATGAGAGAGAAACATCGACCAGCTGCCTCTTGCACACCCCCCACTGGAGATGTGTCCGCAACCAAGGTTCATGCCCTTGACCGGAATCGAACCTGGGACCTTTCAGTCCGCAGACCGATGCTCTACCACTGAGCCAAACGGTTTCGGCTAAAAATGTTTTATTGACTTTTTTTACGGAGAGGAAGGGAGAGGGATGAGAGAAACATCGACCAGCTGCCTCCTGCACACCTCCTACTGAGGATGTGCCTGCAACCAAGGTCCATGCCCTTGACCCGAATTGAACCTGGGACCCTTCAGTCCACAGGCCGATGCTCTATCCACTGAGCCACACCGGTCAGGGCTTTTTAAAAAATATCTTTATTGATTTCAGAGAGGAAGGGAGAGGGGAGAGAGAGAGAGAGAGAGAGAGAAACATCCGTGATGAGAATCTGGGCTGAGCAAGCGAAGCGGCCTTTGGACAGACGGGTGCGCCGGGGAGCAGGCAGGCCGGGCGGGGCCTCGGGGGAGGCAGGCCGCGCTGAGGAAGAGGATGAGAGACCCCAAGGCTCCCTCTTCTGGGATTGCCCTCCCCCCCCCCCCCCGACGCTCTCGCCTGGGAAGGGACTCTGTCGGAGAAGGGGCATGCCTGCGGGCGTGGGCGTGGGCGTGGGTGTGGGTGGCACATAACGCCAGGCCCCGCGTGCCCGAGCCGCAGAGGGTGCGGGCCGAGCACCGGGGCAGCACGGCTGTGCATTCCTGCTGGATTCCATGCCTGCTCTGCGGGGCGGCGGCGGGTGGGGGGCGGAGGGGAGGGCAGCTCAGCCTCCCCACGAGGCAGCCCGAGTCCCCGGGGCCTCTCGGCACCTCAGGTCCACCCAGCACTGCTGCTGCTCCCCGTGCAGACACCCAGGAGGGAATCATCGCAACCCCCACCCCTCCCACCGCCCTGGCCTGGGTGGCTCAGTGCAGAGAGCGCCGGCCTGCAGGCTGAAGGGCCCAGGGTTTGATTCCAGGTTGCAGGCTTGATCCCCAGTGGAGGGCGTGAGGGAGGCAGCCGATCAATGGTTCTCTCTCACATTGATGTTTCTCTCCCTCTCCCTCTCCCTTCCTCTCTGGCATCAATAAAAACACATTAAAAAACAAAAACAAAAACAAAACAAACCAAAAAACCCTCTTCTCCATTCCGGAGCACCGAGGGACCCTACCGCTCAGCCCAGCACAGCCCCATCGGTGCCCAGACCCACGCCCTCCCGAGATTTGGGACCGCGGACGCCGCGCAGTGATACCGCACCCGACGCCGCCTGCTCCATGGCCGGTTCCGGACGCCGAGCTCCCCGGGGAGCCCCCCAGGGGCAGCAGGGACCCCAGACCCCGGCGGCGGCGGGGCACATTCCGCGAAGAGCCGCTATGCATCCTAACAACTGCAGGGCGGGGCGGCACTCGGGGAATGACAGCTGGAGGCAGGGCTGGGATGGGGCTGCTGGGAGGCAGGCCTGGCACGCGGGAGGTCCGGGGTCGGAGGGGGGCGCCCTCGGAGGTCCTCCGGCCGGGAACCCCGGGTGTGGCCAAAGGTCTCCGTGCATTTGTGGCGGCTGATCGATGACTCTCTCTCATCGATGTTTCTAGCTCTCTATCCCTCTCTCTTCCTCTCTGTAAAAAAATCAATGAAATATATTTTTTTAAAGTAAATAAAGCACAGAAATAATAAAAAAAAAAAAGACAGAAAAGAAAAAAAGGTGTTTTTAAAAAATATATATATTTTATTGATTTTTCACAGAGAGGAAGAGAGAGGAATAGAGAGTTAGAAACATCGATGAGAGAGAATCATCGATCAGCTGCCTCTTGCACACCCCCTACTGGGGATGTGCCCGCAACCAAGGTACATGCCCTCGACCGGAATCGAACCCGGGACCTTTCAGTCCGCAGGCCGACGCTCTATCCACTGAGCCAAACCGGTCCCGGCAAAAGGTGTTTCTTGAGGAACCATCGAGACCGGTGCCTGCCACCAAGCAGCTGAAGCCCGAGCACGGAGATGCCCTGGAAAGAAAGTAGTTCATCCGCCCAGCGCTCCCCAGCTGGGACTTTCTCACATTCCTTGACAGCTTATCCCCGCAGTTAGCCAGCTTACAGCCAAGATGTTCCTCCATCTGTCCCACAGGGCAGCCCCGCAGCTAATTCCAGCCTCCGCTCCAGGGCTGCCTCGCGTCCCGACTCCCCCACCCTGGCCCCGAGCTGGGTGACATGTGAGAGACACGCCCTCGGAGCCTCCGCCGGCAACTGGGGGTGACGGGACGCAGCGGGGCTGTTCTGAGACGGAGCGTGGCACACAGTAGGACCGACTGCTCCTGGCACGCGGTAGGTCCAGAAAGGGGCAACCACCAATCATAGCAAGGTGACCTGGTTAGCCTGCGTCTCCAGGCTGCTACAACCCACATCTTCAACTGTTTTCCGAAAGGCTCCATTTCCTTTCCTTTTCTTTTTAAAATGTATTTTACTGATTTTTTTTTTTTTACAGAGAAGGGAGAGGGTTAGAGAGTTAGAAACATCGATGAGAGAGACACATCGGTCAGCTGCCTCCTGCACACCCCACCCACTGGGGATGTGCCTGCAACCAAGGTACATGCTCTTGACCGGAATCAAACCTGGGACCCTTCAGTCCACAGGCGGACGCTCCATCCTCTGAGCCGCTCCCGTTTCGGCTATTTCCTTTTCTTTTTGTTTTGTTTGCTCATCCTCACCTGAGGATATGTTCCCACGGATTTTTAGAGAGAGGAGAAGAGAGAGGGAAAGATGAGAGACACATCGATATGGGAGAAACACATCGATTGGTTGCCTCCTCCTGCACACGCCCCGAGGGAGCCTGCAGCCAAGGTACACGCCTTTGACCGGAACAGGACCTGGCAGGCCGGCGCTCTATCCACTGAGCCACACTGGCGAGGGCTATCTGACATGGTTTTAAAAAGACAACCTATGGGGATGGAGAACAGATGGCCAGCGGCAGGAGGAGAGGAGGGCGGTGTGGTTATTAAGGGGGGGTTTTCCGGGGCGATGGAATATTAACTGTATCCTGACTACCCCGAGAAGGCGTTAAAAATCACAGGACTGCCCTCCCGGCCCAAGGAGCCCGTTTTCCCTGTGTGACGAAGTTAAACGTAAATAGATGCCGTCTAAAACGGAGTCAGAGGGACTCTGGGCGCCGGGGGAAGGCCGTGTCCGAAGAGAAGGCGCACACCGGCCAGGCCGGCCAGGCTCCGAGCCGGAATTCTGCCGGGAAGCTCACCGGCTCCAGGAGGAAATGAATCACTGACGCTAACGCAGCCCAAGGAGGAGGCTGAGAGGCGGCTGAGCTGTGCCCGCCCCGCCCCGCCCGCCCGCGGAGGGCCCTCCCCCCGGCGGCAGGGCCTCCAGGTCCCGGACGGAGCAGGCCGGGGGCCAGGGGAGGGTGCCAGGCTGGCCAGGGAGGCTGTTTGTGTGGGTTTGCACCCGCCCATTCCCAAGGGCTCGGAGGCGGCCCCAGGAAGCAAACAGCGCAAAAGGCAGGAAGCAAAGCCCAAGGGCCCGAGCACGCCCGGGGTGTGGCCGCAGGACATGCCCAGGGACGCGGACGGCGGCCCCACACTCCCTGGTGGCACAGGCCGGGAGAGGGCCGAGTCTGGGGTAGGCGCTACCGTCACGTGGCACAGCTGTGGTGCAGGACCGACCACAGGACCCTGCGGGCCCGGAGGTCCCTGGTCCGACCCCCCGACCACCCCCCACCCTGCTGGCACATGCTGCGATGCACGACGGCGAGAATGGGCTACAAATAGAGGTCAAAGGGGAGAGGCATGGTCTGGGGCATCTCAGCTCCTCCAGACCCCCAGGGGTTTCCCCCCAAAAGTCCTGGACAGCGCCCAGCACAGGCTGGCAGGGGGCGCTCAGGCCATGCCCTCACCTCCTGGGCGGGCGGGAGAGCCTGGGGAATGGGCCCTGCAGTCCGCTCTCGGCCTCTGGCCGAGCCCACACCCTGCACCTGGCCTGCCCAGCGCACTGCCAGAGGGCTGTGAGGGGCAGGGTGGGTCCACAGAGCCAGGGGCCCCGGGGTGCCTCCAGAGGAAGTCCCAAAATAACCACAACGCGCTCCTCTGGCCTCGGGGACGGCTCGGGTCCAGGCTGCTCAGCGCCGGGCGCTCTGTTTACGTGCAAGACGGGGACCAGGCACAGGACACGCCTGACACCGAACCGGCTCATTAACAAGGACACACGGCCCTGGCCGGTGTGGCTCAGCGGATAGAGCGCCGGCCTGCGGATTGAAGGGTCCCAGGTTTGATTCCAGTCCAGGGCACGGGCCCAGGTTACAGGCTCCGCCCCCAGTGTGGGGCGTGCAGGAGGCAGCCGACGCAGGACTCGCTCTCATCATCGATGTTTCTCTCTCCCTCCCTCTTCCTTCCTCTCTGACATCAAGGACGCACACACAGGCACACCCATGAGGGGGAGGACGGGTGGCCTCAGCCCGGCTCAGGGCAGACTCGGCCGCCTCCCGCCGGGGCCCGCCCTCCCGGCAGCTGCCCAGCGGACCGCCCGATGCCAGGCCTGCTCGCCAGGCCTCCGAGGCTGCCGCAGGGCGTGTGGCTGAGAGGCCCGGAGCCACCAGAGAGAACGGGAACTCCAGCCCCCTCCAGCCCCCTCCCGCCCCGGGCTCCCCGGCTGCTGCGCCAGGCGCGGGAGGTCTCCGGGTGGGTGGAGGCACCGCAGGGGGCAGGGGTGGGGTGGGCTCCCCTTCACGCCTCTGCCCTCCCTGGGAGAGGGTCTTTCTCACTCACAAGGCCACTCAGAGGGCACTCTGGGGTGCAGGCAGAGCTGAGCTTTATTTTTTTATTTTTATTTTTTAAAAAATATTTTTTCCTTTTCTAAAATATATATATATTAAGTATATTAATATGTATATTAATATATATTAAATACATATTAAATATGTTATGTTAAATATAAATACATTAAATATATATATATTTTAAAATATATTTTATTGATGTTTTACAGAGAGGAAGAGAGAGGGATAGAGAGCTGGAAACATCGATGAGAGAGAATCATCGATCAGCTGCCTCTTGCACAACCCCTACTGGGGATGTGCCCGCAACCCAGGTGCATGCCCTTGACCGGAATCGAACCCGGGACCTTTCAGTCTGCAGGCCGATGCTCCATCCACTGAGCCACACCGGTTTCGGCTAAAAAAATATTTTTATTGATTTCAGAGAGGAAGGGAGAGGGAGAGGGAGAGAAAAACACTGATGATGAGAGAGAGTCATTGATTGGCTGCCTCCTGCATGCCCCACCCTGGGGATCGAGCCTGCAAACCAGGCATGTGCCTCTGGTGGGAATCGAACCCAGGACCCTTCAGTCCGCAGGCCGACGCTCTGTCCACTAAGCCACACCGGCCAGAGCCGGAAGCTGGGCTTTAGAAGGAATGGTGTCCACACTGTGCCCTACCCAGACTGCCAGGCAGGACCCCGGTGCCACGGGCAGGCGTGCCGCTGACACGCCGCGTCACACATGTAAATGCCGTCGGAAAACCCGGCTCTGAGAGCCGCAGGGGCCGGGAGGTGGCCCCGGGCAGCAGGAGCGGCTGCGGCATGGCGGCCCCAGAAGGTGCCGGGCACCGGCCGCGCCCGGCTTCCTGTTGTGGACACGGTGCCTGCGTGTGCCGCTCGGCACCGGCTTCCTCCCGGCCGCATGGAGGGCAGAGATAACCGGCCCTCCCGGCCGGCCGGCCGCCGAGATAAGGGCTCCCAGCACTCCCCCCGACGGGCACCCGGGCCTGGCCGGCCGGCTGCCCCAGGAGAGGCAGGAAGGGCGGCCCCGGAGGCAGGGCCTGCGCCAGGCTTTGCCGGGGGACAGGGAGGG
This sequence comes from Pipistrellus hanaki, assembly GCF_964339955.1. Classification (NCBI taxonomy): domain Eukaryota; kingdom Metazoa; phylum Chordata; class Mammalia; order Chiroptera; family Vespertilionidae; genus Pipistrellus; species Pipistrellus hanaki. The sequence continues at coordinate 1,638,334 of NC_140521.1, forward strand.
GGGTGGGGGAAGGGCTGGCGCCACCAGATCGCAGCCCCCGGCTGCTCTGTGCGGGAGGCTGGGGGGGCACCATTGGGGTCCGGCCACTGACCCTGCCCTCTCACAGCTGGCGCCACCCCCCAGGGTGCTGGGAGGGGAGACCTGGGGGCTCCTCACCAGCGGAGGTCTGGGTGGCAGACCCCGTCCTCCTGGCCTCCCCTTGTGCCCGCCCCCCGGGGCCGTCGAAGGGCCCAGCCCCCCAGGAGGGCCCATGCTCCCCCTCCCGCCTCGGGTGCATGGGCATCGGGACCCTGCCGGCGCTCTCCTCCATCGCCGGGCACGCGAGGGGCCGCCGTCCCACGGTTCCCACTCTTTGCTCCTTCGCTCTCTCTCCGCCCCCCGGATTATTTTTAAAAAGACCGGGTTTCCTGTTTTCACCGTCTGGCTGGCCGGCCCGTCCGTCCGTCCGTCATCACGGCCATCAGGGCAGCGGCTGGGCGGCGGGCGCGGGCTGGCAGGCCGCAGGCCTCGGGCTCCGTGGAAACCAGGGATTAGCCAGCCGCTCTCGCCGCTCCAACTGGCCGCTCGGTAAACACCGCTCCCCCCCACGCCGGGCGGGGCCCTGACCTCTCCCCCCGGCCGGGGCCTCTCCCTGCAGCCAGGAAACGGGCGATCCATCCCGGCTGCAGGCGGCCCCCTGCCCTCCGAGCGGGATCATCCCGGGACAGAGCAACAGCCTCCCGGCAGGTGCCTGGCCGGGCCTGGCCTCCGCTCCCTCCCCTCCCCTCCGCTCCCCTCCCCGGCTCTGCCCAGCCGTGGGGCCTGGACACTAGCCGGCTGCCTGGGCGGGGAGCCCTGGGCGGGGAGGACCAAGGGCCACCTCACCTGCCCCATTACGTGTGGCCAGCACGCTCTCAGGTCAGCTCCCGCCGTCACTGCCCAGGCTGCCGAGGCCTCGCCTCTGCCCAGGACACACCGCCCCCGGATCAGGAGGTCTCACGCCCCACAGGGCCCTGCGGAGGGACACTGCTGGGCAGGGGGAGTGCCAGCCAGCTTCCTCTGCCTTACCCACTGGGCATCTCACAAACTTTGCCCGGTGGCCCTGGCTGGTGTGGCTCAGTGGGCAGAGCCGTCAGCCTGCGGACGGAAGGGACCCAAGTCCGATCCCCGGTCAGGGCACAGGCCCGGGTTGTGACTCCATCCCCAGTAAGGGGGCGTGCGGGAGGCAGCCGATCCATGATTCTCATCATGGACGTTTCTCTCTCTCCCTCTCCCTCCCTCCCTCTCTGAAAGCAATACAAATATATTTTTAAAAACATCTTGCCCAGAGCATTCTGCAGTTGTTAAGGAAAAAGCTGATACCCAGTGGGGCCAGGGGAGGAAACTCAGTTTCTGGGTACCCCAGGCACTGTCCCAGGTCACCCCTCAGAGCCCTCCCGTGGCCTCGGGGAGAGGCTGACCTCGGGGGGGCTGAGGGGAGCTGGAGGGATTGAGAGAAAAAGAAAAAAAGAGAGAAAAAAAACCTCACGGACATGGACACGTGTTAAAACCGCCAGGGAAGGCGGGGCCGAGGGGTGATGGAGCAGGCAGCGGGGGCTGGGGTGAACACTGAGGGGAGACCTGAGTTGGGGTGAACACACAACAGAGGGAGCAAATGACATGTTGTGGGACTGGGCGCTGCCTGAACTCTGTGTCGTCCTGTTAACTGTCATTACGACAAATTCGGTCAAAAAGGGGACCATCCTTCTCACGGGTGCTTCTGTAGGTGAGAGAGAAGCATGGATCGGCCGCCTCCTGCACACCCCACGCTGCGGATGGAGTCCACAACCCGGGCACCTGCCCTGATCCGGAATCGAACGTTGGCCTCCTGGTTCCTAGGAGGGCGGTGCTCTAACCACTGGGCCGCACCGGCCGGGCAGGACCCAGTGTTTCTCCACAAGGCGGACTCAGGACCCTGGGCCTCAGCGCTTCCTTCTGCAGCAGGCAGGCATGGAGGCCTCTCCTGTCGCAGCCGATGGCCCTGCTCGGGAGGGTGGGAGGGGGGAGAGGGTGGCTACGGCTCACGCCCACGGCCCACGGCCCACGGCCCTGCCCGGAGCCCCGGCCTTCGGGGGCACGCCCTTCCCCGTCCTCACAACCGGCCCGAGCGTGGGCAGAGCCCGGCTTCCGTGTGTTTGTTTATTTAACGTTTTGGGTTTGAAACACTTTCAACCGCGCAGAAGACTCGGGAGAAGAGCACAAAGAGCCGTCTGTCTGGGGAACGGCAGTGACCTAAAAAAAGGAACCGGAGGAAGAGACAGACAGACAGACCGACCGACCGCGTGCCACTGTGCTCCGTGATTTTCACTGGTGCCCGGCCGGCATGGCTCAGTGGTAAGCGCTGACCTAGGAACCAGGAGGTCACGGTTTGACTCCCGGTCAGGGCACAGGCCCAGGACGCAGGCTCCATCCCCAGGGCGGGACATGCAGAAGGCACCGATCCATGGTTCTCTCTCATCATGGATGTTTCTCTCTCTCTCTCCTCTCCCTCCCTCTCTCTTTTTCTTCCTCTCTGAAATCAATAAAAAATATTTTGTAAAAGGTGGCATACTCATAAATGGATTATTATTCAGCTCTAGAGCAGGAGGCAATTCTGACACACGTGCGAGTGTGGATGAGCCTTAGAGACAGCGGGCACAGAAGGGCGGCCACCGAGGGTTTTGCTGGGTGAGAGGCACTGAGCGCCGTCGGACGCACAGAGCCAGAGCAGAGGAGCCGGCACCGGGGCCGGGCGGGCGGGGGGAGGCTGGGGTGTGCTGGGGACAGTCTCCCTGCGGGAAGATGAAGGCGTTCTGGCGACGGCTGGTGGGGATGGTTGCTCAATTCGGCGCCTAGCCTTCGTGCCAGTGACCTGTACCCTCTTACACATTCTTTCCCAACCGACAAAGAAAAGGGGCAAAAGCAAAGGCCGGGACCCCCTCCCCGGGCGGGTCTGGACGGCTGACACTCACCAGCACAGGCCGCGAGCCACAGGGTCCCCCCAAGCACCGGTGGCCCCTGGGACGGCCGCCTGCTCCCGGCTCCCTGCCCCCGGCTCCCTGTCCCCGGCCCGGCCAGGCCCATCAATGCCCAGGCAGGCCCTCCCTACGGATTCCCCCACACGCACCCCGCAGAGAACACACACTCCGTGGGCTCCTCGGCGCCACGCGGAGGCCGTGAGCAGCCAGGCTGGGGTGCGGAGGCTCAGCTACGGGGTTCCCTTCTCCTCGGCGCCATGGGCTCGAGTGTCCCCCAAAAGGTCACGGGCACAGAAGGGCTCTGTTCCCAAGAAAAACAAAACCGGTCAGAAAAAAAAAAACAAAAACACCACGTGGAAACAAACATGCTGGGCTTCCCCAACTCCGATGGAAAAGGCAGCTCTTCACTGTCCTCTCGGCCACTTAAAAAAAAACACACAACACGCCAAAAACACACACCAGCCCAAACCGGTGTGGCTCTGTGGATAGAGCGTCGGCCTGCGGACTGAAAGGTCCCAGGTTCGATTCCGGTCAGGGGCATGTACATTGGTCGCGGGCACATCCCCGGGGGGGGGGTGTGCAGGAGGCGGCTGGCCGATGTTTCTCTCTCATCGACCTTTCTAGCTCTCTGACCCTCTTCCTTCCTCTCTGTGGAAAAATCAATAAAATATATTTTAAAAAAAACAAAACACACACACACACACACACCAAAAACACACACCGGCAGCCAGTGGTGCCACGCTCGCACCCCCTCCTGCTATCGGTCCTGACACAGAGAACGGCGGGTCCCCGGGCGGCGTCTCACCGAGCCGCGACGGCCAGCCCCTGGGTGGGTGACTCCTACGGGTGATTTCTCGTCTGCAGATGAGGAGACAGCGTCCTCCGTCAACTCTCAGGCGCGCATTTTTCTTTGTGAATGCACTTTTATTGATGTCAGGAAGGGAGAGGGGGAGAGAGAAACATCGAGGAGGAGAGAGAATCACGGATCGGCTGCCTCCTGTGCGCCCCGCGCTGGGGATGGAGCCGGCAACCCGGGCCTGTGCCCTGACTGGGAATCGAACCGTGACCTCCTGGGTCGTGGGTTGATGCTCAACCACGGAGCCACGCCGGCCGGGGTCTGCTGGCACCCTGATCGTGGCCGTTTATAGCCTTCAAAACAGCGAGGAACAAAAGGATGTTACGTATAAGCCAGCCGGTCTGTGGTATTCTGGGACAGCAGCCCAAATGGACTGATCAGAGCTTTGATCGATGAGTGACGTATCTTTAAAAACTTTTCATTCCACCCAGCTGGCTGGGGGCTTTAGCAGTGAAGCGTTGACCTCGGAGCCGGGAGGTCCCCGGTTCGATTCCCGGTCAGGGCACAGGCCCGGGTTGCGGGCTCCATCCCCCGTCGGGGGCGTGCAGGAGGCAGCCGGTCCGTGATTCTCTCTCCTCACGGGTGCTTCTCACTCCCCTCTCCCTTCCTTTCTGAGATCAATAAAAATATATTTTAAAAGACAAACAAATAAAGAAAACCGTTCATGATGGAAAATTTCAAACACATACAAGAAAGAAAGAACAGAGAGTGTCCTGGCTACCCCGGGCCCTGTCACCCGATTCCTGTGACGATTCACCCGGGACCGGCCTCGTTTCCGGGGACCCACCGTCAGCACGGGGAGCGGCGGAGAGCCGGGGAGCTGGCACCCAGGGGGCCGGGGAGCTGGCACCCAGGGGGCCGCCTCCCTCCGGAGCAGAGCGGGTTCCTGGAGGGGAGCGGCCTCGGGAAGAGGGAAGACCGACCCTTCCGGCCTCGCAGGTTCCAGGAGCCGTCACGTGAGCCGCTGAACACGGATGTGAGCCGCCCACACACGGCTCAGCCGCCTCCTGCCGTCATCACCAGGAATCCGGGGCGGCTCCCCGCAGAACGGGGGCCATCGGGGCCCACGGGCCGAACCCAGCCCGTCAACACCTGCTTCCGTGTGACCAGGGGCCTGAGGATGTTTTGTTTTGTGTGTGTGTGTGTTTTTTAAATATATATTTTATTGCTTCTTTTTTTTTTTTTTTACAGAGAGGAAGGGAGAGGGATAGAGAGCTAGAAACATCGATGAGAGAGAAACATCTATCAGCCGCCTCCTGCACACCTCCCACTGGGGATGTGCCCGCCACCAAGGTACTACATGCCCTTGACCGGAACTGAACCCGGGACCTTTCGGTCCGCAGGCCGACGCTCTATCCACTGAGCCACACCGGTCAGGGCCTGAGGACGGTTTTAAACGACCCCACGGGAGATGGTCCCTGGAAGCTGCTCCTGTCCCACAGCCTGGATGTGGCCGCTCAGCCACACCGTCCTCCATGAGTTACTACCTGGCCCTTTAAGAGGAGGCCCGCCAGGCCCAGTGCTGCAGGACAAAGCGCAGAGGCTCGAATGACCCAACACCCGCCTCTGGTTGAACGCCAGAGCCTGCCACGGGCGGGCGGACAGACGCGCCCCCCTCCCTGCGGGGTGCAGTGGGGCGCAGATCCTGGCCGGAGCGTGTGGGATCCCGTTACAAAGCGGAAAGCCGAAGTCCCCGGATCAGGGGGTGGGTGTCTCTTTCCTGCAAGACCACAGAACAGGCACACAGGACCAGCCAGCCAAGCACGCCAGGTGGAAAGACAGTTCTGAAGGAGCCCGGCCGGCGTAGCTCAGTGGTGAGCGCCAACCTATGAGCCAGGAGGTCTTAGGTTCAATTCCCAGTCAGGGCACAGCCCAGGTTGCGGGCTCGATCCCCAGGGTGGGGCGTGCAGGAGGCAACCTATCCGTGATTCTCTCTCATATGGATGTCTCTCTGTCTCTCTCTGTCTCTCTCTGTCTCTCTGTCTCTCTCTCTCTCTCTCTCGCTCCCTCTCTGAAATCAATGAAAATCTACTGAAAGGAAAGGAAGTTGTGAAGGAAACGCAGACCAGCACGGGGGCCTCCTCTCCGGCCAGCACGGATGCCCTCCTGTCCCCGTGCCGTCCAGACAGACCAGCCCATCCCGGGGCCGGCCGGCTGGGCGCCAGGGCAGGCCCCACTCCGGCTGGCACTGGGCATGCCCAGAGCGCTGCCCCTGCGGGACGCGAGCCTCGGCCTCTGACCCCGGGTGGGGCCTCGGTGACGAAGGGCCGCGATGGCTCCCAGGGACCCACGTCCCTCCAGCACCGCGGCGCCGAGATGCACGCAGCCGGCACCGCGCACGTGAGCCCAGCGGGTGTCAGCGCGAGAGAGAGCCCCCGCCTGGGGCTCCTGGCCACGCAGGGCTGCTCCGCTGGCTGGGCACCAGCTGGCACTGCCAGGCCTCCCCCTGCCAACCACCTGCCCGGACACCGTCACCTCTGCCCTGGCAGACGCCTCCCTGCGGCCCGGCTCCGCATGCCGGCTCCCGGCCCAGGGCACCCCTGTCCGGCTCCTGAGCGCCCGTGCCAGCCCTGGGCTGACCCGAGGGGTTTGCTGACCCCCGTGCCTCCAGCTAGTGGGGCAGGCAAGGAAGCTGACAATCAACCAGAGCCGGCGTGCCCTCAGAGCCAAATCCTCCCCAGCCCAGCCGCCCCGGCCCCGGCCCCCGCAGGCAGCCGGACCCAATCGGGGTCTTACGCAGAGACGGCGCTGGGACGCTTGCCAACGAGGTTTTCCGAGCGATTTCCTCCCGGGATCGCGGGATGACATGATTTAATTCGGAATCACAACGCTAACGGGGTCCGAGGAGAGGCCGCCGCAGAGACAGGTGGGCAGCCCGGGCCCAGGGCATGGGAGCCATCTGCCTCTGCACCCGAGCGGCAGCCGACCACGGAGCGAGGACGGGGAACGCGGAGCAGGGGAAGGAAAAGGGGGCGCCCCCTCGCTCTAGAGCCACACCCCGGGGAGGGGGGCCGATCCTCCTGGGCGGCTGGCTCGCAGCTGCAGTGAGTCCTCCCACAAGCCCATGGGTGCCCGCTGCCATGGGGGACACCTGGCCAGTGTCAGACACAGCCAGTCCTCCTCCCCGCAGCCCGTGGCACCCCACTGCCCCCCCCTCCAACGGCAGCCGCCTTGCTGTGTCTGCCCCCCCCCCCAGCCCGCACAGCCGCACTGACTCGCCGCAGGTGCTCAGGCACAGGGAGGCGTCTGAGCGGACCAACGCAGCAGCAGCCTCGGGGCCTGGCCGGGCTGTTACCAGCGTCTCTCCCGTCTGTCAACCCCTTCCCCACCTCAGCGTCCCGCGTCCTCGGGGCTTCCCTCCGAGCCAGGCAGGACCTCCCGGGGCCAGGATGGACTGGACCCCACTGGGGGTCCAGCCCACATTTCCTGGGCATGTGCCCTTGACTGGAACCCTTCAGTCTGCAGGCCGATGCTCTATCCACTGAGCCAAACTGGGTAGGGTAGCGATTTTTTTTAATTTTAATTTTTTTTTAACGACAGCAGAGGCTGGGCTGCAGTCTACACGGGCAGCCAGGATGAGGGCCAGCCGAGCACCCAGTTTCCCACAACCACTCTGCTGACATCTCCGGGCTCGGCAGCATGGAGCAGAGAAAAGCTATGAAGCTATGCACACACACACACACACACACACACACACCCCAGAGCCCAGGCACTTGCATGGACACAGACGTGAGCTCCTAACGTCACGTGCTGACCTGCTGACCCAGAGGCCGCCGTCAAGATAAAAAGCCCCAGGCCTTTCCCAGGCAAACCGCAGCCCAGCCCAGCGTGACAAAAACCCTCAGCCCTGGCCGGTGTGGCTCCGTGGACAGAGCGTCAGCCTGCTCCAGAGGGTCAAGGGCTGGACTCCTGTCAAGGGCATAGACCTTGGTTGTAGACTCTTCTGAAGCTGCACCCTGGCTGGGGTGCATGCAGGAGGCAACCCATCGATGTGTCTCTCTCCAATCGATGTTTCTCTCACATCCATGTTTCTCTCCGCCTCTCCCTCTCTCTTCCACTCTCCCTAAAAATCCATGGGAAAATATCCTCGGACGAAGATTAAAAAAACAATAAAAACACAATAAAACAAAAAACACCTCGAAGCTTCAAAACAGAACAGCTCTAAAAGGGAACAGCCGAGGCCGGCCCCTGGGCCTCACCCCCGGCTCCCGGCTGGTCTGTGCCCGGAGCCTGCGCACAGGAGGGCGTGGGTGTCTGAGCTCCCACCGCGGGGCCTGCGGGGCCCAGGATGGCCCCACCGGCCAGTCCCGCCTCGGCCTTTGATGTCCGAGGTCTCATTAGCGGGCAGGCCCCGTCCTGCCCCGTGGGAAAAGTTCCAGAAACACGGTGACCTCCTCCCCGAGGAGTGGCTGATTCACGCACACGCTGGAGGGCGCGGCGTGCTCGGGGGGAGAGAGAAGCAACAGCCGCTTCCCACCCCCCTCCCGCCTGTCCCCTGCCCGCCCGGGGCGGCTCGGCTGGGGCACTCTGGTCTGGGGGCCTGTGTCTCTCTCTCTCTCTCTCTCTCTTTTTTTTTAAATTAAATTATTATCTGTGTACATATTTTACCACTGCCCCCCCCCCCTTACATGCCCTCCCTCCCCAGAGTTTTGTGTCCCTTGGTTGTACTTATACGCATGTACACAAGTCCTTTGGTGGATCTCTTATCTCCCCCAGACGTCTCTCTCTTTTTAAAATATACTTCTTTATTGATTTCAGAGAGGAAGGGAGAAGGAGAGAGATAGAAACATCAATGATGAGAGAGAATCACTTCCTGCACACCTCCTACTGGGGATCAAGCCCGCAACCCAGGCACGTGCCCTTGGCCGGAATTGAACCTGGGACCCTTCAGTCTGCAGGCTGGCGCTCTATCCACTGAGCCACACCGGCTCTATCCTGAGCCAAACGTGGCTGGGGGCCACGTCTCTGTCCATCTGTCAATCGCACCCGGACAGCTGACTGACAGCGTGTACCTGCCAATGAGAAAGCGGGCCCCTCGCTGGGGTCCTGGCCGTCCAGCCCAGCGGCCCAGCCCAGCAGTGGCCACGCCCCCAGCAAGCAGGGGCGCTTCCTGAGCAGTTAGAACAAGTGCCTCCCCATTCACCTCCCCTGCCGGTTTCTGGAACCCGACACCCCAGCTGCCCAGGGCTGGAGAGGCAAGCACAGGGCTCCCCGGGCTGGGAGGCCCCGTCCCCCACTTCCTCACACACCCCTTTCTGGAGCCCCACACTCCGCTTTCGTTGGTTTGTTGTTGTTGTTCTAACCCTCACACAAGGATATATTTTCCCATTGATTTTCAGAGAGTGGAGAGAGAGAGACATCGATGTGAGAGAAGCACACCGATGGGCTGCCTCCTGTATACACGAGCCCTGACCCAGGGAAGAGCCCACGACCCAGGTACATGCCCTTGACGGGAATCGAACCCGGGACCCTGCGGTCTGCAGGCGGGTGCTCTATCCACTGAGCCACACCAGCCACAGAGCCCACACACACGGCTTTCTAGAGCCTGGTCCAGCCCTTCCTGGGGCCTCGCTCGCTCGCTCTTCCACAGACTGGGGTCTGCCGTGGCGACTCGCGCCATCTGGCCTCGGAAGCAGGGCCACAGGAGGGGAAACCAGACACCAGGTGTATGTTCACCATCGGGACCCAGAGCCTCAGGCTGCACCCGCGGTGGCCCCCCAGCTGCTCTGGGGTGAGCACAGGCCGCCCGGTTGCTCCGCAGCGAGCTGCCGGCCACAGGCCTCCTTCCCCGGCTCCCACCAGCCCGGCCAAGAGCTCGGCGGCCTCAGATCTCAGACCCTTACCCCCAGGGTGCTGGCTTCCAGAACGTTCACCTTATAGGCACGTATGCACCATATGTGTAACATGCAGACAACCTCCTCCTGTCGTGTCGGCTCCCCAGCGGACCCAGCAGCGCCGTCTGCACGGCAGCATCAGGCATGAAGGGGAGGAGAATCTGCAAAAGCTTTTCTCCAGCCATGGCGGAGCTCTGCAGTCAAGCATCCCCATGGAGCTGTCCGTCCCTGGCCCCGTCCTCTCCTCCCAGCGCCCCCGCGGCTGGCTCCTGGCCACCGGGAGACGCCTCCTCCCAGCACGCCCTGGTCACCGGCCTGGCTCCCCGGACCAGGAGCCGGACGCGCCGTGCAAGAGGCTGGCTCCTGGGTCACACCTGCCCCGCCAGGCACGCCCCTCTGCGTCTCCCACGGCCTGCTCACAGGTGGGCAGGGCAGCAGGTACCCTCCACCCCGGCCCCTGACTGTTAGGACAGAAAAGGTGGGTGGAGGGCCATGCCTTGCCAGCAAGCCTGCCCTCGGGGACTCCCCCCCCCCCCGCCAAACCCAGGACATGTGGGAAGTTAGAGAACCCCTTTCTCTGGCAGATTTGCAAAGCGAGAGAGGAACAACACTTCTGGAGCACATGTGTCAAACACAAGGCCCGCGGGCCAAATCCAGCCCGCCAGGCCTTGCAATGTGGCCCGCACCGCGCTGTCATCACTGCACTCCACTGTCAGTTTATGACATTGTCAGTTTATGACTGTTCAGTAAACCATTCGGCCCGCGATTTAGGCTGGATTTTAGATTTTGGCCCCTTCTCTGATTGAGTTCGACACCCCTACTCTGGAGGCTGGCCCTCCGTGGCCGCCCGCAGGCAGGCAGGGCCGGCAGATCCCTGTCAGGCACTTAGAGTTCCGTGGCCGCCTCCACACCAGACGGAAAATGACCTGCTAGGCGGCCGGGCTCCTGACACGCAGCACCACGGCCGTCCGGCACAGCAAGTCCCCGTACGTGTGCACAACAGCTGACGGAGGTCCCCTCCCCTCCTGGGGGGGGGGGGTGGCTTGTGCCCTCTCTCTGGAGACCCGCCTCACCCCACTGTCGGCAGAGAGAGCAGCCCCAGCCCCTCGGCTGGCCGCCGGACCCTGGGTGGGTTATTTAGGGCTGTGCGTCTGCCTCACACCCCCTCGGGCCGACCAGCCGATGGCATGTAATTATAATGATCTTGCTCCTCTGACCACTTCGCTACACAGGTGGGGGGTGTCGCATCTCCGGGCCCCACACCCCGGCAGGTGCGCCTCCTCGGGCCCCAGCCACCACCCCTGTATCTGCTGAGCTACAAGGAGGCGAAAGGGCGAGACGGGAAAAGCATGTTCCCGGGGACCCACGCACATCACCAGCACTCCCAGCTCCTTCCTTCTTTTTCTATGTTTTTTCTTCTCTTTTACTTACTGATATAGTTCCTTTACTTACTGATTTCAAAGAGGAAGGGAGAGGGAGAGAAACATCCGTGATGAGAAAGAATCATGGCCCGGCTGCCTCCTGCACGCCCCCCCACTGGGGATGGAGCCCGCCACCAGGGCCTGTGCCCCCACCGACCGGGGATGGAACGGTGACCTCCTGGTTCCTAGGTGGACGCTCCACCGCGGAGCCACGCCGGCCGCCCAGCTCGTTAATGACAGCCTCTGGAATGCGTCCTCCTGTTCCCAAAACAAGGGAGTCATCCTTCCCGAGGCAGGACACCTCGTAAAGCGTGACCCAGACTTCGCTCCCACCCTGCCGATGACCTAAGTGCTCCGGGGCCTCGGAGGGCCAAGCCGGCCGGCTGGCTGGCTGGCTCACTCGGGCCCCAGCTGGCCGGGCAGGGCGGGTACCCAGTGGCCGCAGGGCAACCCTCCAGGCCCCAGACGAGCCCATGTGCCTACAAAGCAGGTTTCTCAACGCCACAGCCTTCCTCCACCACCCCTAGAGTCTCGTCCAGTCCAGCGGCCTCTGGTCCCACACGCGGCCCCTCCGCCCCGCCCCCCACGAAGGCTCCGCCCGCAGCCCCGCCAGCTGCCCATGGAAACCCGGCAGCGGGATCGGAGGCACCTGAACCAAACAGGACGGAGCGCTGATCCCAAAAAGGCGGCGGCTCCGGAGCCAAAAATAGCCTCACTCGCTTCGAGAGGGCTCTGACCAATGAAGCACATACAACTCCATCAGCAGAAAAAAAAGGAAAATCAATGAAGCGGAAAACCAGTTCAGTCCAACAGGGACTGGGCTCCGGGAGCTTCCCGACAGGCTCACCCCCACCCACCCTCCTCCCTGCCCCAGTTACAAACTGGCTCACACCCAGCCCCATCACCCCCATGCCCACGGTGTGTGCACACAGCCCAGAAGGGGCAGACACGGGTCGGGGCCAGACGGGCACTGGGAGCCGAACATCAGCCCCGGTGAGCCCTGGTCCTCGGGGCGCCCCGGAGGCGGGAGCCGGGGGAGGGACCGACCACCGGAGCCGGCGAGTGAGTAACGATGGGTGACTGCCCCCACCAGGCCGGGCGGATGGGAACGGGTGTGGCTCTCCGCCCCCACTCCCACCCGCCCCCTCGGTGTTCTCGGGGGCCCACTGAGTCAGAACTACCTGTCACCCCACTTCCTCCTCATCTGCATCTTCACCTGCTGTGACTTGACTTGGGCCGCTGGCTGGCTGGCTGGCTGGCTAGCGAACCCCACACTGGCATGGCTAGCGCCTCTAGGGTTCCCCCAATGTGTCATCTAACTCTTCCGGGACGGGAATGGGGGGATGCCCAGCACACAATCCATCGGGGATAAAAGCACCAGATCTAGCCGGTGGCGGCGGAGAAACCCTCTTTATTGACAGGGTCCCCAGGGCCTAGGGGAGTGAGGGGTGGCTGCCCAGAGCATCCTGGGACCCAGCCCCACACTTCAGAACCCAAGGAACCGGCGGCCTCCGGTCCCACACACCGCCCCCTCCTCCCACCGCCACCCCATTCCCAACCCCAGGAACCGGCCCTGGGAGGACGGAGGGCGGGGATGGCTGGTCCAGGCGCAGGGACCTGCAGGGTTCGAACCCTTCTGGTCCTCAGCAGCACCAGACACTCCCCCCAGCTGCACCTGCCCATGCCTCCTGGCCTGGGGCATCCCCCCCTTTCCCAGTCCCTCCTGCAGGCTCCGTCCTTCCCAGCCAGGGGGGCCGGGGTGAAGCCCCCCAGACTTCGGCCGGCGATGGCGGGGGCACCCACCTGCGTCTCCGGGGAAGGCGCTGTCCCCGTCGCTGGGCCAGATCTGCCCGGTCTTGCGCACGCCCACGATGGTGGCCTCGGACACCACGACGGGGCCGTGGCGGTGGCGCCGGGGGCACTGCGGCGTGGGCGGCGGGCTGGGGCCGCTGTCCAGCGACTGCTGCGAGGTCTGCGAGGGCGAGCGGCTCCGGTCGCGGCCCGGGGGGCGGCGGCGGCCGGCGGGGCTCGGGGACATGCGGCCGGACTGACCGCCGGACGACACGTCCTCCTCCTCCTCCTCCTCCTCGCTGGACGTGAGGTTCTCGTTGGAGCTGCAGTCCGGCGTGTAGCCGCCGCCGCTGTCCTCGAAGCTGCGGGGCGAGTAGGAGCGGCGCGGCCAGGTCAGGCGGCGCTCCGGCGGGGGCTCCGCGGCGGCGGCGGCGCTGCTCTGGCTGCGCAGGAGCCCCGGGGCGCCCCCGGCCTCGCCCCCCGCCGCCGGCGGGCCGCCCACGAAGACGCTCTGGTAGGGCTGGTGCGGCTCCAGGGCCGGCCAGGCGGCGGCCGGCACCAGGTTGTCCCGGAGGAAGCGCGCGTTCAGCTCGGCGTCCTCGTAGTCGCCGTCCAGGCCGCGGGGCGGGCTGTCGGCGGGGCGCGCGCGGGGCTGTGCGAGGGGCGCGCCCCGCTGGCCCCTGCGGCGCTCCAGCTGCATGGCCTGGCTGCCCAGCGAGCTGATGCGCTCCGACACCTCCTTGTCGTTGACCTTCACCAGCCCGCGCTCGTGGTGGAACTCGACGTTCACGTAGAAGGGCTTGTCGACGGCGGGGTCGGCCTTACGGGCCCTCTCGAAGTTGGAGCGGAGCGCCGCCACGCTGGTGGGGGGGCCCCCGCGGTCGTTCCGGTCGTCCCGGTCGGCGGGCCCGGGCCGGCGGGCGGGCGCGGGCCTGGCGGCTTTGCCCGGGGAGCCCTCTCCGTCGGGCCGGGCCTCGGGCGGCTCCTCGGCCGGAGGAGGAGGAGGCGGCGGCGGCGGGTCGGCGCCGTCGGGGGGCGGCGCGGGGCGCGGCGCGGGCGCGCGGGGCTCGGCGGCGGCGGCGGCGGCGGGGCCGTCGGGGGGCTGCGCGGCGCCCCGGAAGCCCCAGCGCTGGCGGTCGTAGCTCTTCCGCTCCTTGGCCAGCAGCGTCTGCAGGTAGATCATGCGGAAGCGCTCCTGGTTCACCTCGCGCTCCAGCCGCCGGATGGAGGCCCGGCAGCGCTCCAGCTCCTGCTCGATGTCGCCCGCCGAGCGCAGCTCCATGCGCGGCGGCTCCGAGTCCGGGAACTGCGCCCGCCACGCCTCGGCGAAGCCCACCGGGTCCACCATGGCGCGGCCGCTCACCTGCGCCGCCCGGCGGCCGCTGCGCGCGGGGCGGGCGGGGGTGGGGGGGAGGACCCGGCTCAGCGGCGGCGGCGCGGCGGCCTCAGGCCCGGCCCCGGGCGCCCGGCGCCCCCCATGGCCCCGCGAACAATGCCCGCCCCCTCCCGGCAGGTGAGGCGGCCTGGGCTCCGGGCGCGCGGGCGGGCGGGGCGGGCGCGGGTTAGGGTGCGGGGGGGACGGGCGCGGGCGGGGGTGCGGGTGCGGGTGCGGGTGCGCGCTCGGCTATTGTGTGCGGGGCGGGCCGCGCTGCCCCCGCCGCGCCGGGCGCCGCTCGTCCGAGGCCGCCGCCCGCGCGCCCCTCTCCGCCTGCATCCGGGCCGCCGCCTCCCGCCGCCCGCCCCGCCCGCCGCTCCGGCCACTCTGCGCGGCCCGCACCGGCGCCGCAGGAAGGGGAGGGCCGGGGGCGGCGGCTGACGGCGCCGGGCGGGCCTCTTAAAGGGGCCGCGCCGCCGAGGCGCCCGCGGAGGGGCGGGGAGAGGCGGGGAGAGGGGGGCGGGGGGCGGGGAGGCCTCGCCCACCGCGAGCCGCTGCCCTCCTGGTCCCTGCGCTCCGCTGGAAGCAGGCCCCGGCGGCGAACCCTGCGTCCACCCCAGAGGCCCTCCTGCACCCCGGGGCCGGGCACACCTGGCCCCTGTTTCCCATGCCCCGGGCCACGCAGCAGCCTGAGGGTGGAGCTGGGAGGGAGGGGTAGAGGCAGGTCACTCATTCTGGAAGGGCCAGGCTGGGCTGCCCAATGCCCGCAGCGGCCCTGGGTGCCAGGCTGGGGTGGGTGATGAAGCAACAGCTGCCAAACAGGATCCGCACAGAGAGAATCCACAGGAATTTCTCCCCAGGCCACTCAGCACCACACCTTCCTTCCCTTAGTCCCGTTCCAGATGTTTGTCCGCCCCCCACCCCAGTCTCTCCTTCACTCCAGAGGCCAGGGAAGTGTCCCCGAATGGCCTTCCTCCGGGGGTGCCGGCCTGCCTTGTGGCCCGCAGGGCTGGGCTGCAGACAGGACCGCCCGGGCGGGCAGTGAAACAGCATCTCCGCTCCTGCCCCAGGGACTCCCCGAGACTCCAGACCACACACGGCAGAGAGCACAGAGTGGGGAGTGCGATGGGGCAAAGGAAAATGCCCAAACCAGCCCGCTGGGCCCTCGAGGGGGAGGAAACAGGATTGGTCAACCGGAGACTGGGCCTGAGTCCCGGCCTGGGCGTTGGCATGAGAGCAAGGGTGCCTGCCTCCCACTCTGCTGTCCCTGGGTGCATGTGAGGGGGTATCTTTATATAATATATATATATATATTGTTTTTATTGACTTTTGTTTTTTTAAATATATTTTATTGACTTTTTACAGAGAGGAAGAGAGAGGGATATAGAGCTAGAAACATCGATGAGAGAGAAACATCGACCAGCTGCCTCTTGCACACCCCCTACTGGGGATGTGCTCGCAACCAAGGTACATGCCCTTGACCGGAATCGAACTTGGGACCTTCCAGTCCACAGGCCGACGCTCCATCCACTGAGCCAAACCAGTTTCGGCATGTTTTTATTGACTTTTAGAGAGAGGGGAAGGGAGAGGAATAGAGAGATAGACACACCGATGAGAGAGTCTGCCTCCTGCACGAACCCCCCCACTGAGGATTGAGCCCGCAACCCGGGTATGTGCTCAAATCAGGAATCGAACCGACGACCTCCCGGTTCCTGGACCCACGCTCAACCCGCTGAGCCACCCCGGCCGGCCGGGCTGTGAGGGCTTCTCTTGTCCTCCCCCCAGTTCCAGGGCCACCCCGGTGAGACGCCCTGGTGTCTAAGTCGGAGCCCAGGGCCAGGGCCCTGCTGCTCACAACAGGCTCTGTGGCCGGGGCAGCTCCCGCCCCTTCGCTGAGCCGGTCTGGTCCTCCTACATAAGACGCTGTGAGCACTGGCTGTGAGCACTCAGGGGCCAAACCGGAAGCACACCTGGGCAAAGGAACCGGGTGTTCCTTCCGTTCCTGGTTAAGGAGGCCCTCGGAGTCACCTGAGAGCCCTTGGGGCCGACTTCCAGGCACAGCTCCCTGCTGCCCTCTGCAGGCCGCTCCGCCGCCCTGCCTGCAGGGCCGGCCCAGGCCAGGCCGACACCTCACTGGTGCTCCCGTCCTCCGTGACCACATCTTTGAAATGGGTACAATCGGAGCCGCCTGACAGGCGGGTGGGGGCACTGGATGAAAGAGGGTGAAGGGATTCGCCAAAAAGCATACGCAGGGTGTCCCCACCCCGTGTACGCTCGCTTTACCGGCTGGTAACTCACTGAGTTTTCACTCCTTTTCAGGTTTAACTCATTTGAAATAATGGGGAAAGCCAGACGAAGCTCTGAACAAAGAAAATGTGCCCACTAGACTATGTATGGGGATACAGAAAAGGTATACATTTTACAATAAAAAAAAAAACAAAACTGGCAACTGTGGACGAGTTGAAGGCGCACAAATACCGAACAAAATGATTTTTTAAATATTTATTTTTATTGATTTCAAAGAGGAAGGGGGGGAGAGAGAGAGATGGAAACATCCACGATGAGACAGAATCATGGATCGGCTGCCTCCTGCACGCCCCACACTGGGAATCGAGCCTGCAACCCAGGCCTGTGCCCTGATGGTGTTCAGAGGTGGATGCTCGGCCACGGAGCCATGCAAGCCTGGGTCAAGTTCACTTTAAACCTGTACGGTTCTGTGAACCAATGTCATCCCCAATGAAACAAAATGGGAAGGATATATCCCGGCCTCGCAGGGGGCGGCTCACCATCCACAGCAGCTGCCTTCCCTGCTGGCAGCTCAGGCCACCCAGCAAGCGGGCCAGGCAGGCTCAGGCCCCGGGCGCTGGCGCTCAGCGGAGAGAGGACCCCCGAGCCTCTGGTGTGCAGGCCCCGGCTCAGCCCCACCTTGAATGTCGCAGACAGAAGCAGACCCCGCAGATGTGTGGTTGGGGTTTGCGGCTGTTCTCTGGCCAAACGGCTTGTCTCTGAGCACAAGGACACGGCCAGATAGGTGCTATCTCCGCGAGGGACGGCTCCTTCCGACCCAAGGACACCCTCCCGTCCTCAGCCTCTTTCTGAGCGGGCTCTGAGCTCCCGCCCGGCTCCCTGGTGCTTTCCGGCAAAGCTTATCACCCAGCCCTTCCCGGGAGGGAGTGGAGGGAGGGCGAGGGAGGAGGAAAGCGGGGCCCAGACACTGTGTGGTTCCCCATCTGCTGTCTGTCCTCGGCTGGACCTGACTCTGGTTACCCATGACCCCCGCCCCCGCCCCCCGCAGCCAGTGCTGGGGAGTGAGGAGCCCACGTGGGTGGCCCAGGGGGGAGGTGCAGGTGTGTGGGGGAGGAATTGACAAGGCAAACGGAGCCGGGCCTGGCGGAGGGATTGTGTGCTGCCGTGTGGGCGCCTGACGGAGGCAGAGTCTGAGGGGAGGGGACGCCTGAGCTGGTCCTGGGACGAGGAAGAGAGGCAAAGGCAGGAAGACTAAGAGGTTCTAGGTGTGCATAAGGAGCATCTAGGTTAAAATGCGGATTAGCTGTCACCCGGTTAAAATTGCGGATTTTAGCCAAAACCGGTGTGGCTCAGTGGATAGAGTGTCAGCCTGCAGACTGAAAGGTCCCGGGTTCGATTCCAGTCAAGGGCATGTACCTTGGTTGTGGGCACATCCCCGGTAGGAGGTGTGCAGGACGCAGATGATCAATGTTTCTCTCTCATTGATGTTCCTAGCTCTCTATCCCTCTCCCTTCCTCTCTGTAAAAAATCAATATATTAAAAAAATAAAAATAAAATGCAGATTTTATAATCAAAGGAAACACGGTAATTTCAAGAGAAATATCAAAAGCGCTTTCTTAAAGTAACTCAGCTACATATGTCCCCCATCACTGGTGGGTACCGTCTCAATAGAACTTCTCTGCTGCTGAGGCAGACCATTCAGAGACCCCATTTCCCATGTCTGTGTCCGTGTGGAAGTGCCGCTCAGACAGTGCGTGTGCCGTCGATGGGAACACGCGGTCATTGAAGGAGCGAGGGCTGGTGAACACGGCGGGCGGGTTCACACTTCCCAGGCAAGATCTTTTCGCGTGTCTTTACCTGGTTGTGTGTGTTTGGGATTCTCAAAATAAATCCACTTTTCATGGCCGGTCACAATTGGATGCCAAAAAGATTTCCTTTCCTGCCGTTGTAACTCCAGCTCTTGAAAAAAAATCCGCACCGGTAACCGGTACACCTGGCAGAGTCACCTGGTTGCCAGGGCTCTCACCGGCTGCCCGCCTGGGGCGAGGGACCCCTTCCACCTGACCACCCTCACAGCCACCACCTGGACGGGCGGGGGGCAGGGGAAGGTGCTGGGCCCAGCGGCCCGGCCCCAGCTCACAGGCAGTGGTCCGCGCGGCGCTGTAAGGATGCGGGCTCTCTGCCTGGAACCCCCCCCCCCCCCGCCTCCCTGAGCTGAGGCTTTTCCGTGTTCCTCCCGGGCCTGTTTGCACCCCCATCCCCACCCGCTTTGGGGGTCAGAGGCCAGAGCAGGACTCCCTCCCAGGAGGAGGTCCGCACGACCCCCATCTGTCATCTGTCAGCCCCCATCCGTCACCTGCCCGCCCCGGGAGCTGCAGGCGGGATCTGGAAGCGGGCGATCGATACAGCTGTTCTGGTCGCTGGGCTGGACGGTCCCCCACGGGGCAGCTCCTCCCTCCTCTCCCCTCCCGCTCCCGGCTCCCCAGGACTTCCTCGGCCCGGGGCTCGGTGGGAGGGAGGGTGTGGGCCTCTCCTCCCGGGCCCCCTCGGCTTCTGCAGAATCAATTATTGACGAGGCCTGGCAGCCGGGTGTCCCAGGGGAGGGCTCTGGCTGCTCCCTCCCCCCTCCTGCCGTCATGGGGGGGGAGGGGCAGGCAGGGACAGGAGGAGCCTGTTCGAAGGCCTGGCCACGGAGGCGGTCCCGGCGTGGCTTCCCGTGGCCAGAGGCCGGAGCACCCTGAGGCCAGGGAGGCACGCACCTGGGGGCGGGGAGCCCTGAGGCCTGAGCGGGAGGCCAGCTGCCCAAAGGGCCGCAGCCAGGCTGACAGCTCCCAGCCGCCTGGGCCGCGGGCTCGGACAGGTGGGGGTGCCCTGCTGCGGGGCGGCCTCTGGGTGCGGCTGGAGTCCGGGAAGGAGGCGGCCTGACAGGGACAGTTCCAGCCGCCGCGCAGCCCCCCTCTGGGGAGCCGCCATATGGGAGGTGACACGGGGCCGGAGCAGATGGCAGGGTGGCCCGGAGCCGCGGGAGGGGGTCTTGTCTCAGGGCCGTGGCCTGAGCCTTAGGCTCCCTGGGTGGCAGGCCCCCCACCTCCCGGAGCCCTTCTGCGCCTGAAGCAGGGGCCCCCCTCTGAGCTGGGCCCTGCCCCCACCTTCCCCCATCCCTGCCCCGGACCCCCCCTGCAGCCCCTACAGCCGGCAGTGCCTCGCTCCTCACCCAGCCTCTCCCTGTTCACTGATGCTCACTCCTGTGGATGAGCGGCCGTGTGGATGCCACTGATGGCCTCTTCTCCCGTCCAGCTCCCTGGGCTCCCTGGGCTCCCTGCTGGGCACATCCTGGGTCCCTCTGAGAGCTCCCAGCCCCTCCCCAGACTGGATGGGAGGGGAATGGACTGGGCCTCTCTCCCTCCCGAGGCGCAGGCAGGGCCAGGAGGGGGTGCAGCAGGCAGGGCCAGACTGATTAAGGGCGTCGGTTGGAGGACAGGGCGCCTGCAGGGCATCGGGACAGGAGCGGCCAGGCTGGTGTGCGGACAGGGGTCATCTGGTTAACCAGCCCCCCCGACGCCAGGCTGTGCCCAGCAGAACCCGCGGGGAAGGAGCCTCCCAGCTGCGCACAGCGCCCCCCACCCAGGAGCGCCCCCACTGGCGGGACCCCCCTCTGCACACAGAGCTCTGGACGCGCTTTTTGTTTGACAATCAGCACACGTTCCATTTAAGGGTGATGTTTACGGAGGATTTTATATCGTCTTAAAGAGAAAGCTAGAAGCGTGGCAAAGGGGAATAAGCAGAAAAAGACACCGGTGTTTGCCCCCAGGGACGCTGGGCGGGCCCCGGGCACCTGTAGCGGGCGGGCCCTGCGGGTGCGGGGCGGCACTCCTGGGGCTGTGGTGGTGGTGGGGGGGTGTTAGTTGCCCTCCTGGGGGTGCAACCCCAGAGCATAGAGAGGGCGTGGCTCCGGGCAGGAGCTGGGCTGGGGCCTGCGCGGCTGGGTGTGCAGCCGACGGGGGTGGGCCGACAGGCACGCTGACTCTGGGGGACCTCGGTGTCCTCTGAAGACACGTGGTGCCATCGCAAAGGCCCCGAGAGGCGAGGGCCGGCATTTTCTCGTTCCCAGGCCTTTCCCGGGCAGGCTGGAGGGAGAGGGGGGCAGCAGGGGCAACCGTGGGCACTACTAAGCCAGGGGCAGAGCGGGCAGTGCCATGCTCAGGGGACGCAGCAGCGAGCCCCCCGGGGGCGCTGGGCAGGCTTTCCCTGCAGCCCGCGGGGAGACGGTTGGCAGGGGGGCCGGAGGGTGGGGCGGCCTGTTCTGCTGGCCTTGCCCACGCCCAGAGGGCAGGACCGGGATCTGGGTGAGCCAGAGGGGCCGTCTCACCCGCCCTCCTCCAGAGAGTAGGGGTCCCACGAGAGAGGCAGACCCCGGGGGCCCCGCACGGCTCCGGCAGAGGGACAGTGGACGGGAGACCCGGAAGTGTGAAGGGAAGTCCAGGCCAGGGTGGTGGGCCGTCCTGGTGCCCCCTCTGCCTGGCCCTGCTCACCCAGGAGGGCCGCGGGCACCTGTGTGCCGTGTCTGCCGCCTAAGTTCCTCGAGAGGCAGGGGCAGACGGGGGCTCGGGGGAGGTGGGGAATGTGGGTGAGCCGGGCCTTCCGGAGGGCACAGCGTGGGCCCCGGGCAGCCGTGAGGGCTTTCCTGCCAGAGGGGCGGGGGGCGGGGAGAGGGGCGTGGACGGGTCCGTCGCAGAGTCAGGCTCCACGTCCCGCTCCGCAGCCTCATGGCGCTGCCCGCGGGTGTCGGGATTGGAGGCCTCGGACACAGACCCCGGCTAACAGCAGCCCTGGCCCGAGGGCAGCTCGTCCCAGTCGGCCTCAGAGCGCCTGCCCTCCACCCCTGGAAGGAGGGGAGAGGAGAGGGATGGGGAGGGGAGGGGAGGGAAGAAGAGGAGGAGAGGAGGGGAGAGTCACTCTGCATCAACCGGGCACCTGCAGGGACACGGGACGGGCCCCCACCCCATGCCCCCTGGTGGCTGCTGGTCAGAGGTCAGAGGCCAGAGGTCAGAGGTCTCTCATTCAAGGCCGGGCACCCACGGGCACACATTCCAGGTGACGGGCAAAGGCAGGAGCCAGGAGAGCCACAGCCAGGACACACCGTGGAGCCGGGGCCCAGCCTGCGCGTGGGGGCCCTGCCGGGCGGACAGGGGACCGGGCAGGGGTCTGGGCTGGCAGGCGGGTGGGGAGGCGGGGGCCCGGGTGGGAGGGAGGGAGGAAGGAGGTGGGTTTGAGGCCGCGGCCTGCCCGGCCGCCCCCCCCCCTGCCCCCCCCCGGCCGGCCGGCACGCACGGATGAGGTCCCCGTCGGCGATCCGGCGCAGCAGGCAGGCGCTCTTCCGCTCCAGGGCCAGCAGCACCGAGCGCTCGAAGGCCAGGGCGGCCACGCGGCTGAAGAAGGCCTTCACGTTCTCCCCTGCGAGCCCAGGAGACGCCCTGAGCCTCCGCCGCGGGGCGGGGCGGGGACAGACCTCTGCCCGGGCTCCCCACGTCTGCTCCTCCAGCCAAAGGCGCTGAGCCCCCCGCGGCCCGGCGTGCGGAGGGGCCAGGGTCCTGCTCTCCCGTGACCTGGGGCACCTGGCCGGGGCACAGCTGGAGGGCTGGCCCGGGCTGCCCGCCCACGCGGGGCTTGTGAGTCCCCCTCCGGGGGGAGGCTGCCCTCCCGGCCACAGGACGGAGTCCAGGCCCCTCACGCTCCCCGGTGCAGCCCGCAGCCTGTCCGGCAGGCGGCACAGGGGCCCTCGGGACGCCTGCTGCCACCCTGGCGGGAGGGAGCCCTCCAGGGCACGGGGTGCCATCTGAAGGAGCCGAGGGCACCAGCCTGGGCGCTGCCTCCCTGTCCCGGGCCCCGCACAGGGCAAGGGCCGCCCTGTGGTGTAGCTCTGACCCCGGCCCTCTCTGCGCCAGGCACTCTCCGCCCGTCATTCCATTCCGGGCCGCCGCAGCTCTGCGGCACTGTCGGGTCTTTCTCGGTGCACACACGTGGCTTTCGCAATTTCAAACCCGATTTTCCATTAAAAATAACGAGGTGAGCAGCACCCCTGCTTCCCAGGCACAGAGCCTGCGGCTCAGAGACGCTGGGCACGTGGCCCCCGGGAAAGGCGGCCCAGGGCCCGGGGCCGGCTCCGGTGGGCCTGGCTGAGACTGGAGGCCGTGAGGTCTCTTATCTCCCACGATGACACCCAGGGGAAGGAGGGGGCCCCGTTCTGTGTGCCAGGCGGTGCCACCCCTCCCCCCCGGGGCACCCACAAGGTTGCAGGCAGGGCCCTGCAGTGGTGAGTGAGGCCGGGGTTCCAATCCTAGACCTGGCGCTGCCGCCCCGGGACCCTGGAAGCCGCTTCCCAGGGACAGAGGGACCTGCCCGGAGGGTCAGGGGTCGCCGTTGCCGAGGCCCAGGGGCAGGGTCCGGTCTCCCCAGGAGGGGGCGCTGCCCGAGCGACAGGAGGCCCGGCCCGGCCTCAGCACGGCCGGCTGCGAGGCGGGCGCCCGCCGGGCCGCAGAGGAGCGGGGCGAGCCTCCCGCCGCCCGCCCGCCCGAGCCCACCGCGCTGGCCCCCCGCCCACTCACCCGTCTTCGCCGACACCGACCAGTACTCGGCCAGCATCTCGTTGGCCAGGCGTACGGCCTGGCGCTCCGCCTGCTCACACGCCGCCCTGGACTGGGGAAGCGGCTCTTCTAAGAGGCGTGGGCGCCGCCCAGTGGGCCTCCATCCCATCTCACTGGGCAGGGCGGGCCCAGGGCAGGGCGGAGACCCCCCCCCAGCAGCGCCCCCGAGAGGAGCACCCCTAACTTCAGGCCCCGGGCCTGCGGCTTCAGATCCTCACCCGGCCACACTGGCCGCCCTCCATCCGGGCTGGGGCTGCAGGCGGATACGTTTCTGGGGACCCCCCCCGCCCCCCGAGGGAGCCCCCCCTCTGCCCCCGGCTCACCAGAAGGTCCTTCTTGGTTCCCACGAGGTAAAGGAAGAAGGAGCCAGGCTCGTTCTCCTTCAGCGCGTCCTCCAGCCACTGCCTGGGATGCACGGGGATCGGGGGACCAGCTGAGAGGGACCCCGCCACCCAGAGAGGCCTGAGAAAGGCCGGGGTGGGCGCAGACCCGCCGCCGGGCGGGAGACGGAGCTGGGAGGGTGCCGGGGCCCGGCGGGCTGAGAAGGTGCCGGCCGAGGCCGGAGGGGCCTGGCTGGACGGGCCTGGCTGGACCACTGGGGGGAGGGTGAGCCCCTCATGAGCACCGGCCTTGGGCGGTGGAGACCCCGTCTCGGCCGGGGCTCTGCCAGGGCTCTGTTGGCTGGGGTGACCCTGCACTGCCACGAGCTGGGACGCCCACCTGGCCCCCCAGGGTTTGGGGATGCGAGATGTGCGCACCCACAAGTGGGAGGGGCAGGGACCAGCTCTGAGCCGGGGATCCCGGCAGAGGCAGGACGGCCTCGGGGCTGGTCGAGTGGGCAGCTCCGGCCCCGTCCCTGCCCCGGACAGCAGGTGCCAGGCGCGCCCCTCCCACGGGACTGGCCACGGAGCCGGCAGGCCCGGGGACAGGAACCGATGGAGCCCTCCGTCCAACAAGGAGGCTCTCCAGGTGGCCGCCAGGGTGAAGAGCGGCCTCAGGTGGCGCCGGGGGCAAGTCCTGGGCTAACGAGGGCCTGGCCAGCGAGCTGCTCCCGCGCACCTGCCACCGGGGCCCAGCTCAGGGGCCCCAGGGGGACCGCGGGCCGCAGGCGCCAGACTTGCCTGGCGTGTTCCAGGGTCTGCATATCCGAGAGGTCAAAGGCAATGATGATCACTGCGCGTGGGGGGAAGCCAAGAGCTGGTCAGCACGGGGGAGGCGAAGGGCATGACAAGCGGGGGCCCTTCGGTCGGCTCCCTGCTCCCCAGGAACTGCCGGTGGCCCCCAGGCACTCGGCTCTGGCCCCCACATGCTGGCCAGGAAGGAGCCAGGCCGCGGCTGCCCCTGCTGGCCCACCCCCAGCGGTGCAGCCCCCGTGGGGGATCCCCTGAGGTCCCTCTCCCCTGCAGAGCCTCCGGCTGCGGGCGCTTGGGGCAGAGCAGCTGTTTTAAAGCTCTTGGTGCAGGCAGATTCGGGACCGGTGGCCGCTATTAAGAGCAGTTAGCACCCTGGCCGGTGCGGCTCAGTGGACAGATAGCCCGAGGACTGAAGGGTCCCGGGTTCGGTTCCGGTCAAGTGCATGTACCTCGGTTGCAGGCTCAATCCCTGGCCTTGCAACCAACTGCATGACCAATCCCTGGTCATGGCCGTGTGGGAGGCCACCCATCAATGTGTCCCTCTCCGTCTCTCCTCTCTCTGCTCCCTAAACATCAACGGGAAATGCCCTCACTGGGGTGAGGACTAACCACCACAAATATGCGACAGGCGGTTTGTGAGCTTAAACCACCAGCTTTGGGGAAATAGCTGATGGGGGCAGGGAGGGCAGAACATGGAGGTGCAGCCCCCCCCTTCAGCTCCTCCCATCGCTGGCCCCGCCCCCCGCCCCCGAGTCAGCGCACTCTCTAGGGGTTCGGACATGTGTCTCCCTTGCGTCCCTTTTGGAGCTGACACTGGGGCCGAGACTCTCAGGGAGCCCCATCCCCACCGTCCCCACAGGTCCCCACTGGGTGTGACTGCTGAGCCAGCCCAGCCCCGAGGACTGGCCAGGGGTCCTCAGTGCCTCTTGGGGAGCCTGGCGGGAGCCCTCGGTGCATGATGGTGGGGGCCCCACTGTTGCCGCCCCCCGGCTGCTCACCCTGGGCTTTCCGGTAGTAGGCAGACGCGATGCACTTGAACTTCTCCTGCCCTGCTGTGTCCCAGCTGTGCGGAGGCAGAAAGGGGGCAGGGGGAGAGGGAGAAAGAGGCGGGGGGGGGGGGGGGGGGGGAGAGAAAGAGAGCAGGTTAAGTGCCTGCAGGGTCAGAGCTCAGCAGACCGAGGCCCACACCTCGCAGGAAGTGCCTGCAGCCGGCCAGCCGTGCCCACTTCCAAGAGGAGGCGGAGTTCCAGCCCATCCCTCTGGCCGTGCCATTCTAAAACAGAATATGGCCGCCCGGCCAGCGTGGCCAGTTTGGCCCCGTTTTCCAGATGGAACAGAGGCTCAGAGGCTCAGAGGCCGGAAGTGACCGGCCAGAGGCCGCCTGGGGGGCCTGGCGCGTAGGGTCCCCGGTGGCCGGTGGGGAGGCGCGTGGTCCTGGGCCCTGCCTGGTCCCACGGGTCCCGGCTGAGAGCCAGGAGAAAGAACCCGTCGGGGTGTCCTCAGACCCCCCCCCCACGCCGGCACCGGCGCCGCTGGCGGCACTCACATCTGGAGGCTGAAGGGGACCCCGGCGATCTCGAAGCGCTCGATCTCGAAGTCCACCCCGATGGTGGCCTTGTAGTTGTGGTCAAACACGTTCTTGCAAAACCTGTGGGAGCGGGCACGTCAGCGGAGGCTGTGGGGAGGCCTGGTGGCCGTGAGGGTCTGGGGGCGCCGAGGAGCCCCCCGCTGGGCGTCGCCAAGGAGGCCACGGTCCCGAGACAGGCCGCGGAGGGACAGCCAACAGGATTATGGGGGGCCCGGCGGCGGCGTGATTCTGTGGCTGAGGGTCAACCTGTGACCCAGGAGGTCACGGGTTCGATTCCCGGTCAGGGCACAGGCCCGGGTGGCGGGCTCGATCCCCAGGGTGGGGCGTGCAGGAGGCAGCCAGCCAATGTGCTCTCACATCAGTGTTTCTCTCTCTCCCCCTCTCCCTTCTTCTCTGAAATCAATAGTTTCACTTAATAAAACGATTATGTGGGCAGACAGGTCGGGGCAGAGAGAGAGAGAGAGAGAAACGGGCATGCTCACACAGCGAGGGGGGGAGGGTGCCCACGGCGCCAGGGGGACAGTGTGCCCGATGCCGGGTCCTGGGATGCCAGGCTCTCCGCTGACCCCCCCCCGCCCCCATCCCTGCACCCCTTCCCCGGGTGTGCCTCCGGGCAGCGCCCTCTGGGCCTCCGGGCAGCGCCCTCTGGGCCTCCGGGCAGCGCCCTCTGGGCCTCCCGGCAAAGCCCCGGACCTGGCGCTGGGCGGCGCCCGCTTACCTGTGGACGAGGCTGGTCTTGCCCACGTGGAGGTCGCCGATGACCACGGCCTTGGCCAGGCGGAGCCTGCGGGGCGGCGTGTGGCGCTCAGGCTGGGCCACGGGCACCTCCCACACTCAGTCCTCCCCCTGCGGCCCCTCTGTGAGCCCCCCCCATCCCTGCAATCCTGCAAGGGGGCTTTTTCCCTTAATCCTCAGCCGAGGGTACCTTTCCACGGATGGTTAGAGAGCGTGGAAGAGGGAAAGACAGAAACGTCGATGTGAGAGAGACACAGCAACTGGTTGCCTCCTGCACGCCCCCCCGACCAGGGCTGGAGCCAGGGAGGAGCCTTGATGGGAATGGAACCTGGGACCCTTCAGCTGATGCTCCATCCACTGAGCAACACTGGCCAGGGTGCTGGGTGTGTGTGTGCGTGTGGTGGGAACACTTGCTGGGACGCTCGGGGTGTCTGTGCCCCGCTCTGGAGGTGCAGGAGGGTCTGCACTTGTTCTGTCCCTGGGCTGTCCTCCCCTTAAATGCCCCCCATGAGTGTCCTGCGTTCAGGCAGCAGCGCTCCGGGGCTGCGGGTGGTCCTCGGAGTTCCTGCAGCTCCCGCCGAAGCTCAGCGGGTACCAGGGCCCGGTGTCCGTGATGGAGGCCCTTCTCCCTCACACACCGGCTCCTCATGGAGCCGCGTGCTCTCTGCCTCCTGGGGTCATTACTTCGCATCAAACGGGCAACACTTATAGGCCTGCGGCCCCTGAGCCCACTGCCATCAGATGAGCCGAAGGTGCTGGAGCCCCGGCTCAGGTGGAGGCGGCGGGAGGGAGGGGCCTGCTCCGTGCCCTGCTCCATGCCCAGCCCGTGCCCGCTGCTCTGGCCCAGACCCTCTCCACTCCCCTGAGAGGTGTTCCCTTGCTCCCTCCCCTCCCTCCCTCCCTCCCTCCCTCCCTCCGGATTTACTGGGCACCTGTCTGTGCCCGGGGCTGGGGCACAAAGGCAAAGCTAGCACCCAGAAAGGGCTGTGGCCGGGGTGGGTGCAGGGGAAGGTCCCAGTGGAGGGAAAGCCCCCCTGGGACTGGGAGGATGAGGAAGGGCATTCCAGGAGGAGGAACTGCAGGTGCGAAGGCGGGAGGCAGGAGAAGCCCGTCCGGACTGGGAACTGTGGGAGGCGCTGGAGCCCAGGCCCAGGAACCCTGCTGGGTGAGGAGGGGAGGGGGGGGTCCCAGAACCCGCTGCCTGGCCCCTCTGCCTCCTGTGCTCCCGCTGCCGGGCCAGGAAGAGGCCCCGCCCACCTGCCCCAAAGGAGGCTTGAAGCTGGAGAGAGGGCTGAGGAGGGAGGGGCCGGCTGGTGTGTATTTTTGGATTGCTCAGAAGAAATCTCGTCCCCCTCCTTCTCCTCTTCCTCCTCCTCCTCCTCTGACACCATGGCAACCAGGCAGCAGCTGGGGGAGCACCTGTGAGCTGGGCTGCGTTGAGGGGAAGGTGGGCTGAGGGTAGAGACCTCTGCTCCCCCTCCGAGCCTCAGTTTTGGCGTCTAGAATATGGGCCCCACAAGCCAGGCGCTGGCTCCCGTCAGCCAGGTGCCCCAGGAAGCGGAGGCCCAGGCTGGAGTCATGGGGCGAAGGCCTGGGGGGCGAGCCAGGTGGTGTGCCCTCTGCACCCGCACTGGCACTGCCCCGGAGCCCGGGGGTGGGGGCCGGAGGCAGGGCCCGGCAGACACAGGGACGGCCTCCCTGTGAGCCCCGCAGGGAGAGGTCAGGGGTCTCCCCGGCCGGAGCACAGGGCTCAGTGTTCCAGAACCCGGTCAAAGCCCGGAAAGGAGGGGTCTATTTCCTGCTGCTCCTGTAACGACAGGCTGGCCTAAACCCGCGGTCGGCAAACTGCGGCTCTTTGGCTCCTTGAGTGTTCTGGGTCCCACTCAGTGCTCGGCACCTTCGGCCTCCCCCGCGGCCCCGGGGACCCCTGAGCCCGGCCCAGCCTGTCACTCCCCCCGGGTCCTCAGTCTGGGGGGGGTGACCCTCAGACAGAGGGGTGCAGACACCAGGGGGGCCCTCCGCCCTCACATACCTCCCAAAGGCCCAGAGCCCCAGGTCTGCTCATGTCACTCCGGAGGGCGGGGCCTGCGCCGTGCGGCCACCAGAGGGCGGAAGTGCCTCCGGGGCAGCGGGATGCCCACCTGCCCCACAGCCACCTCAGCCCCCCCCCGCAACTGCTTAAGGGTAACCGGGTGTGTCTTATCACTCCCTTCCTCGCTGAAATCAATAAAAAACACTTTAAAAAATAAAAAGAGCAGGAAAAGCAGGACAAACGGAGACAGTGCTGAGACCCCGGCTGGGACAGCAGGGGCGGGACGTGCTGGGAAATGGTCCCGTGGAGCCGGGCGCCCAACGAAGCAGCGAAAACCGCCATCGCGTCCGGGCCTGACCTGGGCTGCCCCGTGCCGTGCGTCACGTGTGCGTGCGTCACGTGTGCGTGTGTCACGTGTGCGTGTCACGTGTGCGCATGTCATGTGTGCGTGTGTCACGTGTGCATTCCCACGTCAGCGCGTGCCCTCGTGCCTCCCTGCCGGCCCCCATGCCCCATGTCCCTGGGCGCTGAGGGCTGCTCACCCGTAGGTCGCCCTGCTCCTGCGCTGGCAGGCGGCAGGGACCTGCCCGTGGAAGCGCTCCTTGAGCTGCAGGCAGGCGGCCGGCGTGTAGAACTGCAGAGAGAGAGGGAGGGAGGCAGACAGACAGACAGACAGACATGTGGGCACCTGGCCCCGCCACGCTGCGGCTCCACCCCCGAGCCGGGCAGCGAGGTGGTGACCTGCCACCGGCCCTTCCCCCTTGCCCCACGCCGGCAGCCCCTGGCTCTCCCCGGCCCACCCCCTCTGCTGTCAGCACTTCAAAAAGTACAGACGTGGGCAGTGGGGTCTCTGAATGGTCTGCCTCAAAACAAGAACAGTTCCATCGGGACGGTACCCACCAGTGACCTGACAGATGGGGGAATGTGTGGCTAGCGATGGACATTGCTTTGGATAAAGCACTTTTGAGGTTTCTCTTGAAATTATCGTGCTTTCTTTTTTTAAATAAATGTATTTTATTGATTTTTTACAGAGAGAAAAGGAGAGGGATAGAGAGTTAGAAACATCAATGAGACAGAATCATCGATCAGCTGCCTCTTGCACACCCCCTACTGGGGATGTGCCTGGAACCAAGGTACAAGCCGTTGACCGGAATTGAACCTGGGACCCTTCAGTCAGCAGGCCGACGCTCTATCCAGTGAGCCACACCGGTGAGGGCTATCATGTTTCCTTTGATTACAAAATCCACACTTTTAACAGGTACCCGCGTTTTTTTAAACCGGTATGCAGATTAACTGTGAACCGGTTAAAAGTGCGGATACGGCTTAAGAATGTTATTTGTGGACGCGGTGTGGGGAGCGCAGTGGTCAGGTCAGGCCTGGCCCCAGGACTGCCTACCTTCGGGAGGTTGGCGATGACGCGGTCCGCGCTCACAGGGGGCCTCGGAGGCGGCAGGGAGTCCTTCATCCTGGCGGAAGGTTCTGGAGACCCAACGCGGGGAGAGAGTCAGGGAGCTTGCCAAGGCCCGGGGGCTCTCCCGCAAGGAGACCCGGGCCTCCCTCCTGCTGCGGGGTGCCCCCCCCCACCCAGGAGCGCCCCCCTCTGCGCCCATGCCTGGTTGTGGGTGAGGCACACCTCCCAGGCCTGCAGGCAGGTTGGATGGGGGGAGAGGGGGTTGCCCTGCTCCCAGTCTCTAAGGGAGGAGGGCTTTGGCTGGGCCAAGGGCCTTGGGGTTCAGCCCACAGGCCTGTCACCCCCACCTCCCAGGTTGGGGCCCCTGATGCCTAGTCAACAGCCGGATCGCGCCTTCCTCTGCCCCCTTCCCTTCGAGGGTGGCCTTGGCCGCGGCTCGTCGTCGTCGCTCGGGCCCCGCTCTCCTCCCGCTCCAGCCCGGGCCTGGCCCAGAGTCGGGGTTCAGGAAATGCTTGGTAGCTCCTGGGTTCAGATTCGGGGGGTGGGAAGCGGGCCCGGGGGGCCAAGGGGAGGACAGAGGGCAGCGGACTCACCGCGGCGGCAGCAGCAGCGGAGGATTTGGGTTCTGCGCAGCCTGGTCCAGGCTGGTTTCCGCTGCGGCAATCACCATGGCAACGACGGCCGCGCAAGCACGCACGCCTGGGGAGCATCTGACCAATCCCGGACGCCGGGGGCTGGGACGGGGCGGGGCTCGGAGCGGAAGCAATCCCACTGCGGCGGAGTGCGCAGCCGTCACCATAGCAACCAGAGCCCCGAGGGAGCCTAGGGCATTTGGGCTGCTTTCCTCATCACGGAGCGATCACCATGGAAACGAGAGCGGGGGCAGGATACTAGCTGTGGGCGGGGCCATTGCGGTGTGGGTGGAGCCTGGACCCCAAGATGGGAGTCTGGGCGGGGCTGATGGTGGAGAGACCTCTCTGACGATACTGTAGCGGGGAGGGGTGGGAGCTCAAACCGCTAGGGGCTGGGACGTGATGTGTTGTAAGCGTTTATTCCTGTAATATACTGACTGTGATTTTGTTCTACTTGTGTAGGCTTAGCTCACATCTGGAAAGACACCAGTGGTTACCATGGGTGTGGACAGCCTGTTGCCTGGGGACTGAGGGAGAGATTTTTCTTTCGTGCTGTTTGGATTTCCCCTACGGGTGTACATGGCCTGATGAAGAAGCACCTCCGATGGAAATAAATGCTTTGAAACCCAGAATACACAGTAACGCCCCACCTCGCTGGCCCTTCCGTGTCAGCTCCAACGTCCTTCGGAGGCCTGCCCTCTCCGGCTCTTCCCTGCGGACACCTCCTCCTCTTTGCAGTCCTGGCATGCGAGTACTGGCTTAGTATCGACATTGGATTGGGGGCTCTCACTCTGCAGCGGCAAGCGATGGGCGTGCCCACCCTTTAGGGACCCTCATCTGCATTGTTCTGAGGCAGTCCTGCGCTCCGGCCTGGGTGGCTCTATCCACTGAGCCAAACTGTGAGACGGTTTGGCTCAGTGGACAGAGCGTCGGCCTTCAAACTCAAGGATCCCGGGTTCGATTCCGGTCAAGGGCATGTACATTGGTTGCTGGCACATCCCCAGTGGGAGGTGTGCAGGAGGCGGCTGATGGATGTTTCTCTCTCATCAATGTTTCTAACTCTCTATCATCCCTCTCCCTTCCTCTCTGTGAAAAATCAATAAATATATTAAAAAAAAAAAAAGAAACCCTCTGAGGGTCCTGCCTTGCCCTGGATCATGCTAGCAGCTCACGGGTTGCTCTGAGGACTAAAGGCACAGAGGAAGGCGTGCTCACTCACTTCCCCTCCCTCCGGTGCTGTGCACAAAGCAGAGCCGTCTTTGTTCCCCACGGAACCCCCTAAAGCATTCTCCTCCCCCCTCTTTGCAGCCGGCCCCAGACCCAGGCTGCTCGCGCCGCCTGCGCGCCTGCGCGGTGGGCGCCAAAGGTGCAGAGCTCAGCGCTGAGGACGCCGCGGGGGTTGCCTGGCAACCGGGTCGCCTGGCAACGGGCGACCGCGCAAGCTGAAGCAGGTGAGCCTGCAGCACCAGGCAGGGGGCCCAGACAGGGGCACAGGGGACCCCCCAGACCCATCCAGTCTGGCTCACAAGCGTCCCGCGTCCTCTCTCATCCGCGGCGGGACTCCCGCAGCCCATGCCCCCTGCAGGAGGGCAGGCCCTTGCCCCCCGGAGCCCAGCATTCCCTGCAGGGGGAGCCCCAATCGGAAATGGCCGCCTCCCGCCCAGCCCGCCACCCTTCTCTCCTCGTCACCCGGTGCCCAGGACCGGAGCTGGGCTGACCCCTCTAACGGGTGGAATCCTACAGGGCGGGGCCGGGCATGGCGGCTCCCGTTCCCACCATAAGGACCGCAGCCAGGCATGTGGAGCCCGGGCGTGCAGGCTCCGGGGACGGTTCCCATGCCAGCTCGGGGAGCAAGGGAAGGGGGTGCTATGATCAAGTCCTTCCTGCAACTGCTGAGACCCACAAAGAGGAGGAAATTGCCAAGGGCCGCCCGTGGCCTGGGTCTGGAGCCGGCTCTGAGTACTAAGCCACACTGCCTATAGATGCTCAAGACGTGCGTGTGTGTGTGTGTGTGTGTGTGTGTGTGAGATAAAAACAATTCATGCCCTAGCTGGTGTGGCTCAGTGGACAGAGCGTCGGCCTGCAAACTGAAGGATCCCGAGTTCGATCCTGGTCAAGGGCATGCACGTACCTCAGCTGCAGGCTCCTCCCCGCCTGGAGCCCTGGTGGGACACGTGCAGGAGGCAACCCATCGATGTGTTTCTCTCACGTCGAGGTTTCTCTCGGTCTCTCCCTCTCTCTTCCACGCTCCCTAAAAGTCAAAGAAAAAATATCCTCGGGTGAGGATTTAAAAAAGGAATCTCACCTTTAACTTTTTAAAACTTTAAACCCTGAATTCCTCTTTTGGGGGTGGGTCAGGAGCATCTGAATGAGGGCCCCTGATGGGCTAAAGAGCTGGCCCCGGTTTGAATATTGGCTCCCCGCCTTAGCGGCTCTGTTTCCTCCGGCAGGGCCCTCCCCCTGGCCCCTCCCTTCCCTCCTTTGTAGAATGAGGTGACACAGGTCCCCTTCTCTGGGGTGGCTCAGGCAGACGCTGGCTCCTGCTGGCACCAGAGAAGGTTACGTCAGCGATCGTGGTAGCCAGTGTGTGCGGGTTCTCTGCCGGTAAGCCTGGGAGAACTCTGCAGTTTGCCGTTTGGGCTGCTCCTTACTTTCACGATGCCCCTGAGCAGATCCCTCCGTAGTCTCAGTTTGCTCATCTGTAAAATGGTTGTAAAAATGTCCACCTGGCCTGGCTGGTGTGGCTCAGTGGTTGAGTTTCAACCCAGGAGTCAAGAGACCACGCACACGCACGGTTGTGGGCTCCGTCCCAAGTAAGGGAGCGTGCAGGAGGCAGCTGAATGGTGATGTTTCTCCGTCATCGATGTTTCTGTCTCTCCCTCTCCCTTCCTCTCTTCCTCTAAAAATCAATAAAAACATTAAAAAAAAATCCACGCAGCAGATACCGGTTTGGCTCAGCGGTAGAGCGTCGGTCTGCGGACTGAAAGGTCCCAGGTTCTATTCCGGTCAAGGGCCTGTACCTTGGTTGCGGGCACATATACCCAGTAGGGGGTGTGCAAGAGGCAGCTGGTCGATGTTTCTCTCTCATCGACGTTTCTAGCTCTCTATCCCTCTCCCTTCCTCTCTGTAAGAAAAATCAATAAAATATATTTAAAAAAAGAATAAGTTATAAAATAAATAAATAAATAAATAAATAAAAATTCCACCCAAGCTGTGCTTACCGCGCTGAGGAGCCAATGAGAAGCAGCGTCTAAATCACGGTAGTACCAATGACAACGCTTGGGCTCTTTCCATCCGTGCTTTCGGCAGAGCTCCGTTTTGGAAGTGCGAGAGTCGCCTTCTGCAGGCCTGGAAAGATGGCCAAGACCTGGATCTCGATGTACCTGCCCCCCGACATCAACCCCGCCCAGGCTTCCATCGCCTACGGCTCCCGGGCGCTGCCCAAGCTGAACGAGGAGCTGCAGTCCGACGACCTGCAGACCAGGCAGAAGGCCCTCATGGCCCTGTGCGACCTCATGCATGACCCCGAGCACGTCTACGTGGCCATCGACATAGGTGAGCGGGCCCGGAGCCCGGGGGCCCTGGCTGGGGTCTGGGGGGACAGACACAGAGTCGCGGAGGTGGGAGGAGTTGAGGTGACCTGCCCAGCTGGCCATCCCATCCTTGGAGGACACCCCAGCAGCCGACCGAGAGCCACCAAGCAGCCCTCTCTGCTGTGGCTTGACCGACCAGCTGGCCACACACCCACCAAACAGCCCCGTGTCTCTGTCTCGCCCACAAAAGAAAGGCACGCCCCCGATTGGAGCCACATGGTGTCTGGGACCCCTGCCCCTGGTTTCCCGCTCTCCTAACGACCCAAAGGAACGCTGAGATGGTCTTCCTGGCCTGCCACCCTTTCCCCGATCAGCACATGATGCGTGAGCTGCCACTTCCTCCCCTGCCTTCGCTGAAGGGCTGATAAAAAATAAAATCTGCCCTAACCGGTTTGGCTCAGTGGATAGAGCGTCGGCCTTTGGACTCAAGGGTCCCAGGTTCGATTCCAGTCAAGGGCATGTACCTTGGTTGTGGGCACATACCTAGTAGGGGGTGTGCAGGAGGCAGCTGATCGATGTTTCTCTCTCATTGATGTTTTTAACTTTCTACCCATCTCCCTTCCTCTCTGTAAAAAAATCAATAAAATATATTTAAAAAAAAATAAAATCTAATAAAATAGCAGCATGTTAATTGACTGTACCTTCACGATACCCACCAGCCAATCAGGAGTTAGTATGAAAATTAACCCAACAAAGATGGCGGGTTAATTTGCATACACAGGTGCCGAGCAGCTGGGGCGTTCTGCACTACCCTAGCTGCTCCGGGCCTCTGGGCAGCATGGGGAGGCGGAAAGGTGGTTCCAGGCTGGAGTGAAGGCACTGCCGGCAGCCAGGGGAAGGAAGGCCTATTCTTGCACAAATCTTCATGCATCGGGCCTCCAGTGTATATATATTTGTTGATTTCAGAGAGGAAGGGAGAGGGAGAGAGAGAGACATCAATGATGAGGGAGTGAGCCTGCAACCCGGGCATGTGCCCTGACTGGGAATCGAACCAGCGACCTCCCGGTTGCTGGGTCGATGCTCGATCACTGAGCCACGCCATCCAGGCTCCCAATGCATTTCTTTAACCCCATGGTGGACTGCGAGAGAAGGAGGTGCTGGTGAGCAGTGTGCAGGGAAACTCCCGAGGGGCTGGGTGAAACGGTCCCCGGGCGGGGGCCCACAGAGCCCCTGCGGGGACTCGGACCTCCTTCCGAAATGCCGTGACTCCTCTGCCGACGGCTGTTGTGGCGTGGGCCCCCCTGTGGGCTCCCCTGAGGGCTCCCGGGCCGGTGGAACGTGGAGACTGAGAAACGTCCAAAGGCGCGTCTGCCCCACAGGCTGCCTGGCGAGCCTGCGGACCCTGCTGAAGGACACGAACCACGTGGTGCGGATCAAGACCACCGAGGTGCTGTCCATCATGGCGACGCACAACGTGGGCAGGTGGGCCCCGTTCCGGAAGCCCCGTCAGGCTCCTCCCCCCTCCCCCCCCCCCCAACGGCAAAACAAAACGCCAGGAACCAGGGAGCTTGGGTTGTTCCCTCCCAACAGTCCATTTTAACCCCAAACACAGAGGGTCAGGCGTTCCTCCACCCGCAGGGCCCCGGCCTTCCCTCGGAGGTGGGACGTGGCCCACGGATTGCCGCGCCCCCTTCTCTTTGGGGCTTAAGCCACACCTGTCCCGTCCTCGTCTGATTTGCAGCCGTGGTTTCTTTTAGGAAGAGCAAGGACTCAGACACGAGCGAGGTGATCTGTATGCAAAAGCCTCCTAGGGCAGGGGTCTGCAACCTTTAAGACATAAAGAGCCACTTGGACCCGTTTCCGAAGGAAAAAAAAAACCTGGGAGCCGCAAAACCATTGCGACATTTAAAACAAATATAACACTGCATCTATTGTTTCTTACCTTAATGCTATATACCGGATCGTGCAGTTAGCTGTCGATCTGAAGAAAAAAAGGACTTTTCCACTTAACCATGTAAAATATATTTTTGTAAATTATTAGCTAATTAAAATATTTAATTTACCTGGTTAATGGGATTTTTGCTCCTGAACCTCAGTGCACAGTGTCAGCACATCAGGGCTGTAAGACGTTACCTTCATTTTCACACAGGCTTGCAAGTTGTCGGAGCCGCGGTAAAGCTTCAAAAGAGCCGCATGCGGCTCTGGAGCCGTAGGTTGCCGACACCTGTCCTAGGGTCTTTGTATCATCATCTCACCTTTCTTCAGAGACTCCCTTCTGAGCCTCCTCAAAGCATGCCACTTGGTTTTCATGAGGAAATTAAAAAAAACAACAAACAACCCTCGTCTCTCATCCAATGGGCTGGCCTAACATATAGAATCTATACGGCTTCACGTACAGAATCAGAACAGTGAGGACGACAGGCGTCCACAGGCTGGAGCCGGCAGGGGGCTCACAGCCCGGAGCCTCGGGGCTGGGTGGGGGGACAGAGGCCACGCAGCCGGCGGGTCAGGGGAGGCCGGCTGTGGGCTCTGCTGCCTTGTCCCCATCGGCAGGTGGGAGTGAGGCTCCGAGCAGCAGAGGGAGCCCTCCGGGCCACAAAGAACCGAGTTCAAGTCCTGGCTCTTCCCTCCAGCCCACAGGCCCCGCTGCTCAGGGCCCCGGGGTCCGCTTCTGGCTGGGGTCTTTTTTTATTTATTTTTTTTAAGCAAGGAATTTTTATTATCTTATTTAGTGTGTGTGTGTGTGTGTGTGTGTGTGTGTGTTGCTAATCCTCACCCAAGGATATTTTTCCATTGATTTTTAGAGAGAGTGGAAGAGAGAGGGATAGAGAGTTGGAAACACTGATGGGAGAGAAACATCCATCAGCTGCCTCCTGCACCCCCCCACAGGGGATGTGCCTGAAACCAAGGTACATGCCTTTGACCGGAATCGAACCTAGGACCCTTTAGTCTGCAGGCCGACGCTCTATCCACTGAGCCACACCGGTCAGGGCTTTCCATTGAGTTTTAGAGAGAGTGGAAGGGAGAGGGAGAGAGAGAGAAACATCGAGGTGAAAGAGAGACATCAATTGGTTGCCTTCTGCATGCACCCGGCCTGGGGCTGGGGTGAGGTGGGAGGGGGGGAGGAGGGATCAAGCCTGCAACCGTGTACATACCCTTGACCGGAATCGAACTCGGGACACTTGGGCCGGCGCTCTATCCACTGTACCACACGGCCCCGGGCTGGCCTTGGTCTTCTCTCAGGAAGCCAGAGGGTGTGGCTGCAGCCGCCTGCGCGGGTTCAGGATCCAGGGGCGCGAGGAGGGTGGGCGGCTGACGCCTGGTGCTCCCGGGGCCTCTCCGGGGGTGAGGGGTGCCCGATCTTTGCCGGGTCTGACCCAGCCTCCCCCTCCAGAGACGGCTTCCTGAAGCACAACATCATCCTGGTGCTGTCCCACCTGCTGAACGACCCGCAGCCTGCCTGCCGGCAGAACCTGCACCTGGCCTTCAAGCACCTGTCCCAGGTGCCCTCAGGTAGGCCGGGGGCCGCCCCCCGCCACCCCCGCAGCGCCCCGCCGCCCCCCGCAGCCCCCCGCAGCCCCCTGCAGCCCCCTGCAGCCCCCAGCCGCCCCCCGCAACCCCCTGAAGGCCCCCACAGCCCCCCCCGTAGCCTCCCGCAGCCCCCCGCAGCCCCCACCTCCGGCCAGCCAGGCGGTGCCTCGCTTCCCATCAGACTGAATCACAGGTCTAACGGTCACGTTTAGTTCCCGACCGAAGGGTCCCGGGTTCGATTCCGGTCAAGGGCACATCCCTCGGTTGCAGGCTCCTCCCAGGAAAATAAGGAGGACCCCCCCCCCCCCATGTCCGTCGCCGGCAGAACCGTCTCTGGGCTCCGGGGAGGGGGACTTGCACACGCCTTTCCTAAGGGAGCCCCGGCTGATTCTCCACCGAGGTACGGGGCGTCTCCACCACAGGCCAGTGCTCGGGGCTGAGCCCGGGCTCTGGTTCTGACGAGCCCCATCCGCGGCCACGCTTTTGAAGGTCATTTGTCAGCTGTTTTCTTGCTGCACGTCCCTCGCTCACGCCTTGGTGCGTTTGACAAAGGCGTTGGGAGGCGGTGGGGTGGATGGAGGTCCTTCCTCAGCCCTGGTGCTGGGTGGAGTCTGGTTTCCTGGCTGTTTTCCCAAAGCAACCAGCAGGGGGCGCCCCAGGACTGTGACAGCCTGGCTGGCCCTGCTGGGGTCTGGGCCTGGGGTGGTGGCCTCCAGGAGAGGAGGGGCGGGGGGGCCAGAGGGCAGTGCCACCCGGAGGCCCCAGCCCCTGCTCCTGAGCACCTGCCTGCGAACTGGAGGAGGACACGGATCTCCCTTCCTGGCCGGTGCTCAGCTCCAGGGCTGAGCCTGGGGGCTCTTGGGTAACTGGATTTTGGGGTGCAGCTGAACAGCCAGGGGTCCCTGGAAGTGTCTCCCTACCAGACCCACTGGCCGTGCCCAGGCCCCCTTGGGCCCTCTCTCTGATGGCGGCCTTGGGCCCTGACTGGCAAGCCTGGGCGTCCGGTCTGGTCGCCCCCCTCCCCCCACCCCCCTGTGGACCTGACCCGTGTGCAGCCTTGGCTCGGGGTGCCGTGGGGGCGGAGGCAGACGCCCCTCCCTCGGGGAGAGGCTGTGGGCCGTGCCGAGGCCTCTGCCAGGGCCAGGCCCGGGAGGGACAGGACACGGGGAGATTCTGGACCCAGTTTGATGCTGGTGGAAGTGCTGGGGGACATCCCTGGGGTCATGCACCCTCAGGACTGGAGAGAGAAATCGGGGGGGCTGTGTCCAGAGGGAGCTGATGCCGTGGGGCAGGGGTGGGGGCCCCGGGGCCGTGCCAGCCTGACCGTCTTGGAACCTCCCAGTCCCCTCCAGCGATGCTCACTGGTCCTCCCACAGCCCAAGCCTCGATGGTTCCAACCACAGCCCCTTCTTCAGCAGAGCTCTGGGTGATGAGGGAGGGCGTGAAGGGGATCCCGCGTGGGCGAGGGGCGGGGCTGGGCGGGGAGAGCCAGCTTCCTGGGTGACCCGGTGCTGAGTGTCTGCGTGTGCACCTGTGCGCACGCCTGTCCGCGGCCCTCACCAGGGCTCCCTGTGGGTGTGGGTGTGGGTGTGAGTGTGGTTGCGGGTGCAGGTGTGGGTGGGGCAGAGGCCGGCGAGGAGGCAGGCCTGGGAGGCAGGTGCCCTCTGCTCTGCCCGCGAAAGGCGTCTGCACCACTCCCTGACCTTGACCTTGACCCTGTCACCTATAAAACTGGCCCCTGCAGACAGGTTTCGCCATGAGCGTTAACGGAACCTGTGAGCGAACACACGCCCGTGACTTCTGATCGGTGCTTCCCTCCCAAGGGGATGCTCTAACCCGGGTCATGGATGGCGGGCCTGGGGGCGCCTCCTGCAGCACCGCCCGCCCTGATGGGGAGGTCAGCCCCCGCCGGGCCCCTCTGCTGCTCTGCGGGGACAGCTCTGACCCTGGCGGAGGTGTCTGCAGGGGGGGAGGGGTCTGGGTGCCAGTGCAGCCTCAGTGGGTCTTGGGGACAGTGTGAGGGCGGGAGCCATCACCACCCCCAAACCGCAGCGCCTTGGGACACATGGGCCTGGCAGGGCACCTCACTTTTCAGAAGACAAGTTTTTCTTTAATTTCAGAGAGAGGAAGGGAGAGGGAGGGATGGAAACATTAATGATGAAGATCATGGATCGGCTGGCTCCTGCGCGCCCCCTGCTGGGGATCGAGCCTTCAGCCCGCAGCCCCCGGGTGCCCTGACCGGGGATGGAACCGTGACCTCCTGGTTCCTGGGTCTATGGGATGCTCAACCCCTGAGCCACGCCGGCCGGCAGCTCCCCACGCCGGCCGGCTCTTTCCTCTTTTGAGGGTTTGTTCTTGACGTGCATTTCGAGATGAGTTACCTCCGTGTGTGTGTGTGTGTGTGTGTGTGTGTGTGTGTGTGTGTAGGAGCTGAGAGGAGGGGGTGCAGGAGGGGGGGAACCTCGGGGTGGACGCGCCCCGCCCTCAGCCCTGCACACGCAGCACCCGCTCGGCTGGCTCGTTCGGGACACTTTATTTTCGGAAAGCAGACAATCTCTGACGTCCACGCCCCCCGGCCGCGTCCCCCTGCGTCTCTCCCAGTCCTCGGCTGTGCTTCGGCGCCGAACGGAGGGGAGAGGAGCTTTGGCAAGGTCCCGGGCGGCTTCCCTCTCGGTGGCGGCGGGCTCGTATGTACACGCGATCCTCGGCCACGGCCCTCCCGCGGCGGCGGCGGGTGCCACGGGCCCGGGGCAGAGGCACGGGCTGGCGTCCTGCGGGGCCTCCCTCAGGCTCCCAGGCTGGCTGAGCCTTCACAGGAGGCAGAGCGGCTCTCAGCCCGTCTCCCCCGCACCCCGTCTCCTCACGAAGCCGGAGAAGCCCCTCTGGAACCCCCAGGACAGACGGCCGTGCTCCTTCGCCCCGAGGTGAGGAACCGCCTTTAAACACGTCACATTGAATTTTCCGGAACAAAAAACGAAGCAGAAACCGCACCAGGAACAGGGGCAGGGACAGTCCGGGGAACAACGGGGACACTCAGCAAGCCAGACACGAAGGAGGACCACCTGGAAAGAAACAGGCTCCGGAGACCCGCGCTTTAAAAAAAGAATACTCGGTTGCGTTTGCAAATGGTCTGTGTTTCCCTGCGGACACCACGAGGTTTGGCAAAAGAAAAAAGAGAGAGAAGGTGTCAGAGAGGAAGTCCCAGGTCCAGAGAACACCGGCGAGCGGCAGAAGCTGGAGCAGGTGGCACCACTCGCGTGGCTGTGTGGCTGCCGTGTCCGGTCCGCTCAGAAAGAGCAGCGAGTGGCCGGAGGCCTGGTCAGCGCTGCGTCCGGCCTCGAACCCGGGTCCAGGCGCAGAGCATGGTCCCCGGGGGGCCGGGGTGGGCGTGTCCAGCGGCAGGAGCTCGGACCCTCCCTGGTCCTCCCTCCTGGTCAGCGACCAGGCCCCCGCTCTAGGGCTCAGCTGGCCTCCGGGTGGCCCCAAAGCCTCCCCCGCAGCCCCACAGGGCGGGGGGGGCCAGTGCAGAGTGGGGCCAACTCGGGGAGGGGGAAGGGACTTGGGGGACATGGTGACAGCGCCTCAAATCTCCCAGAGACCCCGACGCTTTGGGGGTGCGCCGCTGTCTCCAGACTGTGTGTGTGTGTGTGTGTGTGTGTGCGTGCGTGTGTGCACGTGTGTACACCTACCGAGCGACCTATCCGGATGCGGTTATGTTTGTGGAGATGCGGGGGCCAGGGCGGCGGAGGGGTGGGGCTGGGCGGGGCGGGGCGGGGGCGCTCTCCGGGCCCCGGGTTCGGCCCGGGGCCGGGTCTCCCCGGCAGGAGCAGCGGGGCCGGGGCCGGGGCCGGGCCGCCCCGGGTTCCGTCAGGCGCAGACGCCGGCCGGCCCTCAGCAGAGGCCGATGTACTTGAGGTTGTTCTGGATGATGACGTCGGTGACGGCGTCGAAGACGAACTGGATGTTGCTGGTGTCGGTGGCGCAGGTGAAGTGCGAGTAGATCTCCTTGGTCTCCTTGTTGCGGTTCAGGTCCTCGAACTGCCGCTGGATGTACACGGCCGCCTCCTCGTAGGTGCTCTGGCCCTTGTACTCGGGGAAGCACACGGACAGCGGGATGCGCCGGATCTTCTCCGCCAGCAGGTCCTTCTTGTTGAGGAAGAGGATGAGCGACGTGTTGATGAACCAGTTGTTGTTGCAGATGGAGTCGAAGAGGCGCAGGCTCTCCGCCATCCGGCTCTGCGGGGGGACACGCGGCGTTAGCTGGGGGGGCCGCGGGGAAGGACCCCTGACCCCCCGCGGCCGAGCCTGCCAGCCCGGGTCTGGCCCCCACAAAAGCACCCGCTGTGGCTCAGTGGAGAGAGCGTCAGCCTGCGGGCCAGAGGGTTCCGGGTTCGATTCCGGTCAAGGGCACCTACCTTGGTTGCAGGCTCCTCCAGGGCCTGGACCCTGGGTCGGTGCATGCAGGAGGCAACCCATTGATGTCTCTCTCTCTCTCTCTCTCTCTCTCTCTCACATAGATGTCTCTCTCTGTCTCGCCCTCTCTCTCCCACTTTCTCTAAAAACCAATGGAAACACATCCTCAGTTGAAGATACAAAAAAAAGCATCTTCTGTTGGGTGTTCCCACTGCCGGGTGTGCTGTCTTCAGCGTCTCCCACGGGGCCTGCGCCCTGAGGGGCTGCACCCTCCACGCCCGAGCCCGGCCCGGGCTGTAGGAGGCTCCTCCCCTGTTTGTGGCCACCGACCGACTGGGGACACTGTGACCCAGCGGGCTGCGGTGCCACCGGCTCTCTGCGGGGCCTGCCCCCCACCCCCGGGAGACGGGCCGGGCGGGTCTGCACACCGTTTATAGAAACCACACGCCGCCCGTCGGGAGGCCCGGGCAGCAGGGGAGCCGGCGGGGAGGGCGGGGCAGGCAGGGACTCAGTTTCCCCGGCTCCAGGACGAGGAGGTCAGAAAGCCGTGTGTGGCTGCGGAAGGCAGAGCGAGGCCCGGGGAGGTGGGGCTGGGGCGGGGCCGTGGCGTGAATGAGCTCCATTCACCAGGGACGGAGCCAGCCCCGTGGCCGCCCCAGCAGCCGGGCCACTAGGCCTGTCCGGCCACAGGGTGCCAGGCTCCAAGGGCGCCGAGCTGGGCTTGGCCTGGAGGCCGCCTGGTAGTGCCCGCTGGGGG
Organism: Pipistrellus hanaki; assembly: GCF_964339955.1. Classification (NCBI taxonomy): domain Eukaryota; kingdom Metazoa; phylum Chordata; class Mammalia; order Chiroptera; family Vespertilionidae; genus Pipistrellus; species Pipistrellus hanaki. The sequence goes on from NC_140521.1 coordinate 1,681,242, forward strand.
GGGAGATGTGGCTTGAGGGGCACAGGGTTGACGACAGTGTGTGGCGAGCCTAGTCCACAGCCTGGGGCCTGGCTCGATCACCGGCAGGGGCAGCTGAGGCCCCGAGCCCTCGGCTGGGGGCCGGGTGGACCAGCCTGAGGCCTGTGCACCCCCAACTTCTCTAGCGGGTCAGAGGCCAGGCTGTGTCCAGGCCGCAGGCTCACCTGTGCTTCCCCAGGCAGCCAGCCCACCGAGGGTCCCGTCCCTCTGGGGCTCATTTCCCTTTCGGGGTCCCTGTGTCCCAGGGGAGCTCAGAGGAGGAAGATCCTGGCTCACACCAGGGGCAGGGGTCCCACTGAGATCAGAACTTGGGTTTCAACCCCCCCTTCCCCCGCACCCAGGCAATGTGGGACTGTTAGGGACCAGGTTAGGGCTGGGGGGGGAGGGTGGAGACACCTGTCTGCCCTGTGTGTGTGCAGAAGCCGGGCACCGGGCCTCAGTCTGCCCCCAAACTGCAAGTGCCCCGGCCTGCCACCTCCTCTCCAGAACCACCATCCCAGGGACCTGGCGCAGTCTGGTGCCCGTGGTGGCGGGCACTGCCGGGGGCTCCCACCGTCCTGCATCCCGACATTCACCCCGATACCCCATTTCTAAGGAGCCTCTGACAGCCGCCTCCCCTCCTCGGGGCCCCCCGCGCCACACAGACGCGGGCAGCAGCTGGTCTCTCCTTGATGCCCGTGCTGCCGCCTGTGCCTCTGCCTCCGGCCTGGCCGGGCCTGCAGACACGGCTGCCCCTCTGCTTGGGTCTCCCCTGTCCTCAAGGAGCTTCCAATGCCCATGGGGGTTGAGAGGCGACAGAGATGGGCAGACGGACAGACAGACAGACAGACACCACGCAGCCAGCGGCGTGGCTGCTGCTTCCCCGCAGAGGCCGGCCAGGGAGGGGGCGGCGGGAGGAGCCTGAGTCATCTCTCCGCCTGCAGGGACCGCTCGCTCGCTCGGAGCTCAGAGCTCGGCCTCCCCAGGCAGCTCCGCTCGAGCTCTGCCTGTCGCCTGCGGGATCTGCGCTCCGGGCAGGGCCGGTGGCACCGGGTGGAATCACAGAAGCCCGGGGACCAGAGGGCACGTGTGGCCGCGGTCAGCCACCAGGGGGCAGAGGGGCCCGGGGCACGGCCGCCCCCGCGTCCTCTCCGTGCTGAGCGGCTGAGAGTGTGACAGCAGCTGCCGCCAGGGCAGCCGCTCCCCTCCCTGCGCTGAGCCTGAGCCGCCGAGCCTGAGCGTGGTACCCAGACACCCGGGAGACTTGCTGCAGTTTCCATGGCAACCGGGAGGAAGCCTCCATCCTCGGAGCACAGACTGGCGGCGGAAGGATGCGGCGGGCTCCTGAGCCCAGCCTCCCAGGCCCCGTCCCTCCCTGGGCCGGCTCTCCAGCGGCTTCCACCGCGAGTGATGGTCGAACACCCTCCGCCTGGCTCCTAGCCCCGTGGTCGGCAAACTGCACGGCCTGGGCTCAGGAGTCTGTGTTGAAGACGAGGTGTTAGAAGAAGTTTAAGTTTAAAAAATGTGGCTCTCCAAAGAAATTCAATCGTCGTCCTGTTGATTTCTGGCTCTGTGGACGGATGAGTTTGCCGACCACTGGCCTGGGCCATCCCGTGCTCCCCGTCTCCTCCCCCGCGGGGCCATGCTGTCCCTTCGGACCCAGAGGCCGGCCCTGACACCCCCGTCACCATCACTGTGGCCCTTCCTGCCGATCGGCTGGAGCACCACGGCGCCCGCGTGTGTGGCTCCGGGTCCGCCGAGGGCGGCGCTGTCCGTGGCAGGCGCCCAGCGGAGCGGTCTGCCGGCCTGGGCACGGCAGGCGGGCCAGATGGTGCCCGCTCCGCTGTGTGTGCTTGGAGCGGCCGCCGCTGAGCGGGGGCCGGTGGAGGCGGCGTGTGGGTGCCGATGCCCCTGCTGCCCTCCCGCACAGGTGCCTGCCCTGGGCGGGCCTGGGCCACGGAGGGCCAGAGGGCGGGTGGCGAGCGGTCCCCCCTCCCCCTGCCCCTCCCCTGCCTCGCTCGGCGGGGACGGTGGAGGACAGCAGGCGGGTACCGGCCTGGCCTCTTGGCCAGGGGCCTGCGTCCTGTCTCACTGTGGCCCCGCCATTCAGCCGATGGGCCTGGCAAAACCGCCCGCGGAGGCGTTGGGTGAGCCAGGGCTGCGGCTTCGCGGTGACCGCTGTGCCAGGCTGTGCCGGTGGGTGAAGCCGACCCCCGGGGTTCTGTGAGCAGAGGTCCGGGGGCCCCTCTCCTGTGTGCTCCCGTGGGGGGACCTGCCACCGGCCCGCTCCCGCTCCGGCTCCGGCCCCCCAGCTGCCGCAGCAGACACCCAGCCCCAGGCCGCGCCGTGTCAGGAGGGAGATTAGCGAGAGGCAGAGAGAGATTAGCGACCAGGACCCGCCTCCCGCCGCCGCACTCCTGGGCCCCGGTCCTCACGGGCGCCCCCTCCTCACGTCTCCTCTCCCAGCCCCTCGCCCAGGGGAGCCCGTTTCAGAGCGGCGAGGCCTCGGCCAGCGACAGATGGGCACTGTGGGCGGGTGGTGCCAGGAGCCCGGAGTCAGCGCCGCCGCCTGCCCCCTCCCTCCCCCCGCTCCGGTCCCGGGGCTGCTGCCCGCCTCGCAGTCACAGGAGCGATCGGCCTCGCAGTCGCACGGCCGCTGTGTAAACAAGATAACGCCCCGCCGCGCGGCCCCGGCCCCGGCCTGATGGCCAGACACCTGTCCTGGGCTTCCTGCACCCGTCCTCCCCTCTCCACCCCCTGGGGGCCATACTGTCACCGGCGCTCGCCTCGGTGCCCCCCTCGCCGGCCCGGTTCCCCCTCTGGACATGGGGGGGGGCAGGAGTGACCCTCAGTAACGAAAGGGCCGCAGCCTCCCGCTCCCAGCCCCGGGCGGGGCCAGCGCACCTGCTGAGCCTGGGCAGCTTGTCTCGGCGCCGGGCAGCGCCTGGCCCAGCCTCCCTCCTCCGCCCTCCCCTCCCACCTGGTGCCGGGCCCTGCCACGCCCACGGCCGGCCCAAGCCTACAGCCGGGGCCACAGTGTGTGGCCAGTCCGGCTCCCACCCTGTCATTTACTCTGTGGCCAACCGCACGCAGCACACAGGCCGCTCCCGGCCCTCAGGGGGTCCGCCCGGCGAGAGCGGCCTTCAAGCCCCGGCCACTCGGGGCCAAAGCCAGGCCGGGCTGGAGGCGGCCCTGCCCCCAGCACCTTCCTGTCCCCAGGCCCGACCAGGCCAGCCAGGACCCTGGCGGCCACACGCCTGCTGTCTCCCCTAAGTGACCCCTGGTTGTGGGCTGGGGTGTCAGTGCCTCCTGGGCGGGTCCCCAAACCTCCCCTTACACCTGCGTCACACCGTCTCTCCCGTAAGTCCGTCTCTGGGGCGAGGAGGGTCCTGGCTTCTCTGCACCCAGACAGCTGCCCCTCGGGGACCCTGAGGCCACCCCGGCGGGCACGGCCGCGGGCATGGAGGAGCCCCTCCAGCCTCCGGGGACCGCGCCCTGCTGTCCCACCTGACCCGAGGGAGGGAGGGTCACGCGTCTGCCTAGACGGCGACTGGCGAGGAGAAGGCAGAGCCTCCGGCTCCGAGCCCCTGGGCGGCGCGGGGTGCTGTACCCCTGTAACCCGCTGGAGGAGGGGAGGGGAGGGGGAGGAGCGGGAGCCGCGCTCTGGTCGCCGCTGTGGACGGTGGATGTGCACAGAGAGCACACGTGCGGTCACGGGCCGGAGCGGGCATCGCCGAGGCGGCGTGTCCCGGAGGAGCTGACACACGGGCCCCGCCCGGCTCTTCCGAGACGGACAGTACATCCTGTAACCCACGGATGGCTGAGCCGGCCGGCGGCCCTGGCGGGGTCAGAGTGGCCGGATGTGGCCGGGGTGAATGTTTAACAACCCCCCCCGGAGGGGGCGATTGGAGTTCCCGCTGCGATTGCTCCCACCGGGTGGACGGGGAGCTGCCAGCTCGCTGTCCAATGGCCCCCGGGCTCCCTCAGACCGGACACCGACCCTGAGCCCGGGCCACCCAGCTCGGCCCTCCCGCAGGCTCAGGGGCAGGGCGGCCATGCCGTAAGCCAGGGCTCAGCCTCCTCTGCACCTGGGCCTGCCCTCCCCACACGGCGGCCAGCACTGGGGCGCGGCCCCCACTGGAGCCCAGCTTCCTGTTTAGGGAGGGCCGCCCAGGGCACCCCCTGCAGATCCCGCCAGGCTCAGGGTAGAGCTGCCATGGCGGGAGAGGTGCCGCCAGGGGGTGCGTCCGGCATCACAGAGGGAGGCGGCTGATGTGCTCAATGCAGAGCCGGCCACGGGGAGGAGACGGGACGGACGGAAAGGCCCACCAGGCGTGCGGAGCGGGGCCGAGGGGGGACGTGGAGCAGAAGGGCCGGCCGCCCCCTTCCTTCGCTGACGCAGGACCTGCCGGGTGCGGGTGCGGGGTGGGGGTGGGGTGGGGGGGCACTGGGAGGACAGGAGTGGAGCCCGGAGCTGCCCCTGTGACGGGAGAGGCCCGGACGGCTGGGTCTCGCCGGGAGCAGAGGGAAGGGTTCTCCGTCCAAGAAGCTGAAAGGTCAGCTGCCAAGTGCTCGGGCCCAAACAGGTGCCAGGCTGCGCCGCGGGGCCGGTCCCCTCCCGCCCCCCGCCCAGGCCCCCCTCGGGCTGGAGCTGGCGCCCCTCAGACTCCGCGGAGCAGCCGCCCTCCCTGCCAGCCTCACCGAGGCACGGCCGCCGTCAGACCCGGCCCCCGAGGTGGCAGCCAGAGGACCTGCGCCTCTGGAGGCCGCGACAGGCCGGCAACAGAGCAGAGGGCCGTGGAGGAGGCCAGGGCTTGGAGCCCGCACCCAGCGGGGCTGTCCTAAGTGCTGGGGCGCCCCGCGATCAGCTGTGGGACCTGGTCACCCCCCAGCAGCTGGCCATCCCTTAGCAGCTGGTCACCCCCAGCAGCTGGCCGTCTCCTCCAATGCTTGGGACGCGTCAGCCACAGAGACAAAGAGCGGGTCCGGGGATACCCCTGGGAACCGCCCCTGCTGGGTCCTGAGGGGGGGCAGGTGTCACCAGGCAGCACGAGGGTTTGTAGAAGTGACAGTGACTGCCCTGGGTGAGAGTGCCCCCACCACAGTCCGTCAGCAGCTTAGCCCACAGCAGGCACACAGCAGGCGCACAGCAGGTGCACAGGGGTATACAGCAGGCACACAGCAGGTGCGCAGCAGGTATACAGCAGGTGCATAGTAGGTGCACAGCAGGCACACAACATTTATACAGCAGGCACCCAACAGGCATACAGCAGGTATACACAGCAGGCACCCAGCAGGCACCCAGCAGGCACCCAGCAGGCTGCCACAGGGCTGGGAACAGCCACGCTTTGCTGGGAATGGGCAGTGACAAGCGGCTGTGTGTTCACCCGGGAACACGCTGACCCTACAGGCAGCCTTTTACCCGGCCTCTCCTGAGGGCTCCCTCCCTGTGGAGTGGCCGCACGGCCCATTAGCAGGTCTGCAGGGGCAGAGGCGGGCAGCGGGCACCCCCTCTTTTCCCTGAGTGACGGCAGGCTGGGTGAGGGCCGGTGCAGACCTCGGGCACGGACCTGGGCTGCCATGGCGGGCGGGTGGGTGGTCCCTGCACGAGTGGGGCCGCAGCTGAGCCTGCACATTTGTTTTCCCTCCTGGAGGGGCGGGGGGGGGGCAGGCAAAGTGGGGAGGCCGGCCCCTGGGAGTGGCTCCCCCTGAGGGCAGGCTGGGGCCGGGCTTTCCCACGGCCGCCACCAGCCGCAGGCCTGGGTGCCCCCTGCCTCCCCACCCGTGACAGGGACCGCGGGCACAGCCAGGTGACGCATCTCCGGGCGGTGCGCGGCCTCCCACGCCGTCGAGGGAAGCCCCATAGGAACAGTGACTGGGCCCCGGGCGCCGGCGGGGCCTGCGTGGGGGGCCAGGACCGTGAGATCTGTGGGGCGGGAGCTGGGTCACGGTCAAGGCCGGGCACGGCTCGGTGCCCTGGTCCGAGGACGCTCGGGAGTCCGCCTCCCCCTGCCCAGGTGTGGCCCTGCGCTGGCAGCCGCCCCGCCGTGCCCAAGAGCCCAGAGATCCCGCCGTTACCCTTGGCAACCTGCTGACGCAAAAGCCAGCGGGCGGGCAGGGGGCTGGGGGAGGGGCTGGGGAGGGGGCTCCGCTCGCCCTGCCAGGGGAAGCCAGGCCTCTGAGCTCCGCATGGTCTCGGGGCCTGCTGGCTGCCTCGCCTTCGCCAGGGCCCAGGGGGAGCAGTGCAGGGCCCTCCGCAGGGAGAGGGAGCCGGCAGGGTGGCAGTCCTGCCCGGGCCGAGGCGGCGGAGGGGGCAGGGGGGCACAGAGGCGTGGCGGCGCGGGGACAGCGCGTCTGCAGCCCCGGGAGAGGCGGCCCTGCTCCCGGCTCCGGCCCCGGCTCCGGCTGCGGGCGGGCGGCCGGCCCACCTCGGAGGCCACAGCCGGAGGACCGGGAGGCATTGTCTGTCTCTCTCAGAGCCTGTTTGTTTTCCGTCCGGAGAGATTGCTGGTGGAGCATGAAAGGTCAGAACCATTTGGAATCCGGTGAATTTCCAGCCTCGCTTGCCTGAGTTTCTCAAGAATTTCCTTTTCTGGTGAACAACCACCTCCCGGGCCTGCCGCCTGCCTGCGAGGCCGGGTGGTAGCGGGGGCGGGGCCGGCCTGGCTGCCAGCCCTCACGTCAGACAGTGCCCGGCCGGCCCGGGCCCGGCTGCTCCAGGCACAGAGCCCCACGGCCAGGCCAGCAGCCTGTTCTCACCCGGCTCCGCTGTGGCTTCCCGCAGGGCCCGGCAGGAGAAGCCAGGGATTGGAGCCCCAGGGACTGCCTGTCCTCCTGGCTGTCCTCTTGTCTGTCCTCCTGGCTGTCCCCCTGGCTGTCATTCTGGCTGTCCACTCAGCCTGGCTGTCCGCTCAGCCTGCACCCGCCCCGTGAGAGTGCCCGCCATGTGGGGCGTGCAGGCCCCGGCGGAGGTCAGGAGAGGCCTCCTGAGGAGGTGGCCCCTGGGAGGAGGCCTGAGGGCAGAGGCAGGTGGCAGGTGCTTAGGGCTGCAGAGAGCAGAGCACGGGGAGGAGGAGGCACACACAGGCTGAAGCAGAGAGGCAGGGGGAGGCGAGGACGGGCTTGGGGGCCAGGAGGGCCTCGGGCAGAAGGCTGGCCCGGGCCCGGGGCTGAGGCCACGTGGCCGCCTCCTGGTTGACAGAGAAGATGGAAGCCACACCCCTCCACCAAATATGGGCCCAGCGGTGGGCACAGGAGCCCTGGGCGCGGCCGCCGTGGCCTGGCACACCTGTGGACTCGGGCTCGGCGGGCAGAGCCGGCAACCGAGAGTCTGGGAGACAAGCCGGGTGCCAGGGACCTCCCCGTACCAGCCCCCGGAGAAGACAGACGACACAGCCCGGTCCCCGGAGGGCTTGGAGCATGGCTCTCACCAACCTCAGGCCCCTCAGAAAGGGCAAGAGCTGAAGAGCCGGCCTCGGAGTCGATGAGGCTGGACGACCTGCCTGGCAGGGCCCCGGGGCCCAGCCTGGGCATACTGCTCCGCCTCACAGCCTGGCCAGCCCCAAGCCCTCACCCACAGCACTGCCCTGGCGAGGCCTGGTCTGCTCTCGCTGGGTTGCCCCTGGGCCTAGAGCTGCCCCCGGCGCTGGGGTGGGCGCAGGCGGGAGCGGAAGGGCGGCTGGAGCTCCAGACCACACGGTGCTGGGCGCAAGGCGGGCCTGGTCTGGGGACACAGTGCTGTCCTCGGCTCAGGCCACTCCCACCAGCCACACCTGGCACAGCTCCGGGCAGAACCCGGGGCATGGAGGGCAGCGAGGAGAGCCCCGCCCTGCCCCGTGGCTGCTGCCGCCGCTTCCCCTCTCAGAGGCAGTCTCCTTGTGAACCGCACACCCTCCCCAGAAAAGCGCCCAGGTGCCCGCACACCCTCCTCGAGCTGCAGGCCCACCGGGACTTCCCAGCTGCCTTAGCGAGACCGGGGAAGGGGCAAGCCCTGTCCTTGCCACTGCCCTGGTCCCCAGACCTGAAGGCCGACCCCCGTTTACCAGCACGGGGTCTCCCCTGACCCCTGCCCTCGGTCCTGCCAGCACCGCCTCCCCCAGCCCGGGCACCCACAGCCCAGGCACCTACAGCCCCACTCCCACAGCTCCCTGCGGACCCGTCTGCCTCCGGGCCCCACCCGGGGTCACAGGCCTCCGGAGGGCACATTCCGAGTCTCCGCTCAGGGCTCCGCCTGGCACGGCGCCTCTGCTGCAGGAGGGCCGGTGGGAACCTTGGTCACGTCCGCCCCTCGTCTGGCCGTGTGGCCTCTGCCACCACCACCCCCGGGAGCCGGGAGCTGGGCACCTCGGTCCCGACAGCAGGCGTGACTCTCGGGGGGGTCCCTCGGAGCCCATGGAACACCCCCGTGCTCCACATTCTCCCCTAGCCACACACCTCGCCGGAGCCACCACCGGACCCCTCTGCCGGCAGCCTGGACGCCCCCCGCGCCCCCCCTCCGGACACACCCAGGACCCCGCCCCCGCCCCCCGGCCGGGGCTCACCGTCTGGTTGTCCTCGTACAGCTTCAGGTCGTAGCCGCTAAGCTCCACGCAGAAGATGATGGCCGTGACGCCCTCGAAGCAGTGGATCCACTTCTTGCGCTCGGACCGCTGGCCGCCCACGTCCACCATCTTGAAGGTGAGCTCCTTGAAGGTGAACTTGTTCTCCACGATGCCCGTGGTCATGTCCCGGGAGCGCAGGATGTCCTCCACGGTGGGGATGTAGTCGGGAGCGGCGATGCGCTCCAGGTCGTTCAGGTAGTAGGCGGCGTTGTCCTCCAGGTGGTACTCGTTGGAGCGGCCGAAGCAGGTCTGCGCGCCGGGGTCGGCCCACAGGCGCCGCATGACGCCCAGCAGCTCGGGCGTGATCTCGCCCTTGCTCTCGGCAGGGCCGGTGAGCGCGAACAGCTGCACGGCGTCGTAGGCGCGGTCGGGGTTGTGGAAGTCGATCTTGAGGGCGGCCAGGGCGCGGATGATGCGGGTGAGCGAGTCGATGGCGTTGTAGAGGATGAGCGGCTTGTACTCCTTGCACGCCTCCAGGTTGAAGCCGCCGCTGTGGATGATCTTCATCTGCTTCACGATGGTGCTCTTGCCCGAGTTGCTGGTGCCCAGCAGGAGCAGCTTGATCTCGCGCCGCTGCCGCTGGCTCTCGGAGCGCAGGTGCCGGTCGATGCGCCGGGACCGCCGCGCCGCCTCTTTCTCCTCCGAGCTTTGCCGACATCCCATGGTCTGGCAGCGGCGGCGGGCGGCGGCCAGGACACGGGAGCGCGGACGGGGTGGGGGCGGGATGCTGAGACTCGCACGCTCGCTCGGGCGGCGCTGTGCCCGCTGCCCTCGGGCGGGCGCTCAGTGCAGGCGGCAGGGCGAGGCCGGGCCCCGCTGCAGCCCCTGCCCCAGCGCCTCTTCCGCAGCTGGCATGGCGCTCCGGCGGCCGGACGGAGGGGCCGGAGGGGCCGGGCCCTCCCTCTAGCGTCGCTGCCCCGCCCCGGGCTGCCGCCTGGCCTGCGGCTCAGCGGTCATTGCCTGACCTCCGGGCGGTGGGAAGCCGTCCGTCCGCTCGCCTCCGCCTAGGCTGTGGCCGTGGGGTCCCCGGTGGCTGTGGCGGTGCTGCTGAGCGCGGCCGGAAGGCCTGCTGTTGGGGCCTCGGCCGCGGGTGCTCCCTGCGGCCCCCCTGCCTCGGGCATCTGCCCTTCACCTGCCAACGGAGAGAACAGAGTGAGTCTCCCCCAGGGCGGGAAGCAGGACCTGCCGGGGAAGCAGTGACAAGCCCCTCCCTGGAGCACCACCCAGTTGGTGTCCGAACCCCAGCAAACACACACCCTGGCCCTGTACTGCACCCGGTTCGCTGAGGCCGGTGCTCAGGGGAAGAGGGCCCAGCGGGGTGTCATGAGAGAGGGGATGTGCCTTTTTCCCAACTGGGGGAGCTGCCCCGCAGCGTGGCTCAGTGTTTGAGCGTTGACCCGGGAACCAGGAGGTCTCGGTTCGATTCCCGGTCGGGGCACAGCCCCGGGTTGTGGGCTCCATCCCCAGTGCGGGGCGAGCAGGAGGCAGCCGATCCATCGCTCGCTCATATCATTGATGTTTCTGTTCCTCTTTCCCCCTCTTCCTTCCTCTCTGTGAAAACAATAAAAATGTAAAAAAAAAAAAAAGACCCCAGCTGGCTTGGCTCAGTGGATAGAGCGTCGGCCCAAGGACTCAAGGGTCCCAGGTTCGATTCCGGTCAAGGGCATGGACCTTGGTTGCGGGCACATCCCCAGTAGGGGTGTGTGCAGGAGGCAGCTGGTCGATGTTTCTCTCTCCTCGATGTTTCTAGCTCTCTCTTCCTCTCCCTTCCTCTCTGTAAGAAATCAATAATAATAATAAAAAAAATATGAAAAAGAGAAAGTGGTGAGGCCCTTACTACCTAACACCACGAACAAAAATAAACAGAGCGGCTCAGAGCCTTCAGAAAGCAAAAGGCAGGAGCTGCCTGGCATGGATGGGCGCGCCATGACACCACATGACCCCACGCACACGGGCAGCAGAAGGAGACAACTGACAAGCTGGGCCCCATGACCATTAAAAAACCCTGCGCATCCACCACGAACGCAATGGTGAGAAGCATTGCGAGCACAGATTTGCTAAGAGGTGGACAGAAAACTGGACAGAAAACCCCGAGAACTGGACTAGACTGGACAGAAAACCCCGAGAACTGGACTAGACTGGACAGAAAACCCCGAAAACTCAGCAACAGCAAAACCCAGGTCAAACCAGGCAGAGACGCCACACAGACGTTCTCCGGGGAAGACAAGCCAACGGCCAGGAAGCGCATGAGGAGACGCCCATCTCAGCCATCCTCAGGGCAGTGCCCGTCAGACCGCCACGGGACGCCCCGCACCCACACGGCGGCGGCCACTCTGCAAACGGCCGGAGTGACAGCGCCGGGAGGGTGTGCGGGAACCGGGACCCGGCGCACGGCTGGCGGGAACGGCACCGGGAACGGCAGCTGCTGTGGGAAACGGCGTGGAGGCCCCTCAGAACATCACACACAGAACCAGCGCAGGCTCCCGCGACCCCCCGTCTGGGGTCAGACCCCCCGAGGGACTGAGATCAGGGTCCTGGGGTGGATCTCGCTACGCCCGTCTGCATGCGGCGGCGTTCACAGCAGCCAAGTCGGCGGTGGATGGACACGCGAACCGGGGCCCATCCTCAGCTTCAGGAAAGGGGGGCTGGCCCAGGCCACGCACGGCGGACCTCGGGGACAGCGCGCCAAGCAAAGCAAACCGTCACCCTAGGACAGACGCGGTCCGCCCCCCGCACACGCGGTCCCCAGGGGCGCGGGGCCCACAGAGCAGAGTGGACTGGGGGGGCTGGCGGGGGCTGTTTGAGGGGGACAGCGGGGTGAGGCTGCACAACACTATGCATGTACTTAGTCCTCCTCAGCGGCACACTGGAACCCGGCTATCGTGGTAGATTTGACATTGTGTGTTTTATCGCCAAAACATGTTTTGTTGGAGACCTACCAAAAATTAAAAAAAAAAAAATTTGTTTTAAAGGGCGAAGGCCACGTGGTGCGGGAGAAGGAGGCGGAGGTGACCGGCCTGGCCTCACCCCAGCCGAGGGCTGTTCCGCCCAGTGTCCACAGCGGGTGCCGAGTCCCGTGGGGGCCGGCCCTTGCCCTCCCAGGCCAGGGTCCAGGGCCGCCCTGTCTGAGGAGGCCTGGCTGTGTCTGCGAAGCTGTGCCCACGGCCTGGTCCTGACCAGTCACACCAGTGGCCGCCGGCAGCTTAGGCGGAGAGGGGGGACGGTGGCCGTGGTGGCCGCTGTCTGTGTCCCGCCAGCTGCCTGCCATCGGCTCGGGCAGTGCCCAGTCACAGCTGCGGCGGTTCCCTCGCTGGGGCACCCTCTGCCTCGGACCGCAGCACCCACCTGCCGGGGCCACCCGGGCTCTCCCGGCTGCTCTGCGGCTCAGCTGCACCCGGGGGGGTGATGCAGGTGCCAGGGGAGTGGCAGTGGCAGTGGGTGAGGGAGGCAGCACCTCCCACTGCCCCGCTGCTCACTGGGCCAGGGATGTGAGCGTGGCCGTGGGCAGGTTGGAGGTCACAGCCGGCCGAAGCAGACAAAGACCCGCGCCCGTTTCTGAGGGTGAGGGGTCAGGGGTCAGGGGTCAGGCCGAAGGCGGCACACGCACTGTGATGGGGAAGGCAGCGAGATCCGAGGGGCGGGGACGGCTGTGGGCAGCTGTGGGCAGCAGGGCTGTGGGCTAGCCTCCCCCGGGCGCGGGTAGAGGTGCCCGTGAGCAGGAGGGCAGGGAGTGGGACCTGCCAGTGCCAGGGCCTCTGGGTGGGACTGTGCCGGGCAGGGGGGCAGGGAGCAGGCGGAGCCGCCGGGGGCGGGGGCACTGTGAGCGCCAGGGCGGCGGCTGAGCGGGGCATGTGAGCAGATTGTCTGTCTGTCTGTCCGGCAGGGGCAGCGGTGCGGGAGCGCTGGGGGAGGTGAGCTCATGGGCCGGACAGTGGGGTTAGGGTTCGGGGCTCGCAGGGGGGCTGCTCTCGGGGAGGGGACCTGGGAGGAGGCGGCGGTGCCCCACGGGCTCAGGCAGACGTGTGGACCCGCCGGGGCGCCGAGCCGCTGGGCCTGCTCTGCGGCGGGGCTGCTCTGAGGTCCCAGCACGCCCTGCGGAGCTCATGACCTCGCCCGCTGGGGCCACCAGGGCCCGTGGCTGAGGACCCAGGGTGGTGGCCTCCGGGCCCCTCCCAAGCCCTTGGAACCCCTGGGATTCAGACTCCGCCCGTGCCCACCCTCCCCACGCGCCTCAGTCCATTCACCTCCCCAAGGGGCAGCCAGGGCCCCGAGGCCCCCCACCTCCGCGTGGCCTCGTGGGCCTTCGTCACTGCCCCCAGCTCACAGTTCCTCCTCCCATCTTCTCGGCCTCACGGGGGACAGGGGTCCTCTTGAGCTCCTCCTTCCCCCCCTCCTCTCCGCCCCACTCCGTCCCAGGCAGCCCTTCTTTCCCCTTCCCGTCCCAGTCAGCTCCTGCCCGCCCCAAACACCATCCTGCCCACTCCCCATCCTGGGGCGGGGCATGCAGGGCCGTGCAGAGCGTCGTAGGAATGATGGCATTCCTTATCTTCCAATGTCACCCGTCCACCTGGGACAGAGCCGTGTGCGTGCATGCGTGCGTGCGTGTGTCTGCCCATTCTGGAGCCGCCGGGATGGTCTCAGAGCCCCCCCTGTCTGTTACCCTGCAGCCACAGGTGTGACGGACGGACATTCCCACGGGGTGAGGTGGCAAAGTGACCGGGACCCGACTGGGACCTGCCACGTGGCTGCCACGACTCCCTGTCTCCCCCCACGGCTGCCTTCCCCACCCCTCAACCCCCGGCTCCCACTGAGGCTTCCAGAGCGGCCGCCCCTCCTGCCCGCACTCGGCCCCGTGTGCCGGCTGCTCCGGGACCGTCACAGTGACACGGGCACGGACACGGACACACACAGGCGGCCACACCACGGGCCAAAGCGGTGGGGCCACGTGCCCGGCTCGGGCCGCCTGCCCCGGGGACAGCCAGCGGCAGCGTCACGGCCCGTGTGCTCTGGAGGAGGAGGCACCCGCTCACCCAGCGAGCGGCAGGGTCAGGCGGAGAGGGCTTCTGAGCGCCAAGGTTTCTGTAAGGCTTTTATTTATTTATTTACTTTAATATATTTTTTTATTGATTTCAGAGAGGATGGGAGAGGGAGTTAGAAACATCAATGATGAGAGTGGATCATGGATCTGCTGGACATCGAGCCCAAAACCTGGGCCTGTGCCCTGACCGGGAATCGAACCCTGACTTCCTGGTTCACAGGTTGACGCTCGACCACTGAGCCACACTGTCCGAGCTCTGTAAGGCTTATAGATTACTTTGCATCACAGAGTCCTGCAAACGTTGGGGGAAACGGTAGCGTGTGCGTATGTGAGACGCCACGGCCTGCGCCAGCGGAGAGGACCGGGGACACGGGACTGTGTGGGTTCGTTGCAGCGGCTCACAGCCACCGGGACCCTGGCCACTGGGCCGCTCATCCAGCCCCAACCCGCCTGCAGGCACTGACCCCAGAGCAGATCCGACCGCAGCCACTTCTCTCCCGCAGAGCAGATGGGAGAGGCCAGGCTGTGTGCGCGGGTCCCAGCCAGACAGGCCCGCGGACGGCTCTGCCCTGGCGGGGCAGCCTCGGCCCGGGAGGCCCTCCCCGTGGCCCGGACAGCCCGGGGCTCCGGTGCCCTCTGCCGCGTGCCCACGGCCGCCAGGGCTGCCCAGACGCGGTGATAGCATCGCCGGGGAGCTCTGACTCAGGAGGAAGCCGGGCCAGGAGGAAAGAAATAAATAAATAAGATGGAAGGTTCCGTCCCAGCGGAGGGAGGCGCCCTGCCGGGGAGGGGCCAATGGAGGACCCCTGCCCCCGGTGTGTGTGTGTGTGTGTGTGTGTGTGTGTGTGTATGGGGGGGGGGGGGTGCTGGCTCCCTGGTTTCCATAGCGAACGTGCCTCATGGCCATCCATCAGGCCCCTGGGCTGGGCAGAAACCCTGATTTAGCCAGATGGGCACCCGAGGTGTGGCCACCTCTCCCTGAGCGCACTTGGATGTTGCCCGGCCACAGCCCCGGCAGGTGTCCTTCACCTGTGAGCCATCAGGCTGGGCTGCGGGCCCCTATCCTCACCCCCACCCCCACCCCTACCCTAACCCCCACCCCCATCCCCAGGCCTGTTCAGGAGCCCCGCCCTCACTCCTCCCGCCAGCTCCAGCCTCCTCTGCCAGGGACACTGGCCACCCGGGCATGGCTGCACCTTTCACACCGGCACGGGGCTGCACTCCTGGTCCTGCCCGGGAGAGCCCCAGAATCGCCGGCAGGAGAAGGCAGACGGCCCTGGGGACAGGCCGCGTGGCGACCCAGACCGGCCGGGCCCCGGCCCGGAGCGGAGAGGGAGCGTGCAGAGGCTGTCAGGGTTCCGGGAAGAGGCGGTGGTGTCGGGGTGCCGCGGGCCCCCTCCTCCCGCCGCAGGACAGGGCAGGGCGGGGCGGGGGGGGGGGGGGGGCGGGGATGTGCCTGGGGCTCTCACAGAGGGAATCAATGCTTGGCACCGGCTCAGTGTTTAAGGGAAATGAATAGATTTTGGCTGAGGACAAAGAGAGTTTGATTAATCAGAAATTGGATAATGGAGGCAACACTCTATTTTTCTTCCCAGCATTTTATCGGGAAATATGTTTGCACAGCACATCGGAAGTAACGGGAGGCTGCGAGCGGGCGGGCGGGGGAGGGGCGGCCTGCTGGAGCCCAGCCCAGCCCGGGGACAGGCTCCCGAGCCACGGCACCAGCAGGGACGGACGGGAAGCAAGAGGGGCTGGGCTGGGCTGGGCAGGCCGGAGGTCACACACCTGGGGCAGCTGGGGGCAGAGGCTGGGCGCACAGAGGCGGGGCCCAGAGGCGGGCGGGGAGGGGAGGGCACACGGCCAGGCCCTCAGTCAGCACGGAGGTGGGTGGTTCCTCACGGGGAGATGGCTCCGTCCCCAGCCCGGCCCCCTCCCCCCACTCCACCCGGCCCGTGGCCCTCTCGGTCCCTCTCTCCTCCTCCTGTGCCGTCCCCCTCCCACGACGCTGGGCGCGGGGCAGCCACTCGGGCGTCGGTGTGAGAAACGGAAACCGCCTGCACCTTGACCAGGGCCGACGGAAAGAGGAGGCCGCTGAGGTCCGGAGAGGGGAGAGGGCGGTCAGGGTCACAGGCAGGGCCGGGACCGGAACCCAGGGCTCCGGGCTTCCCATCCAGCGCCCTTCCCCGCACCGAGCTGCCGGCTGAGCTGGTCGTGGGCGCAGGGGCCACCGGGAAGGGCCACCCACCATCACAGGCTCGCCCACTGGGTGCCTTTCCGACCACCAGGGCCTTGCCTCCCCCTCTCCGACGGTTTCCCATGGACGTGCCTCTCTGTGTCCCAACTATGGGTCCCCCGTCTGGCCAAGCCCCCACCAAGCCGTTCCGTGTCCCCGACATGCCAGGGCCCTGGGCCTGTGGTCCTGGCGTGAGGAGCCACCGGGCAGGCCGCCAGAGGGTGGGCCCCGCCGGTCACCCCCTCGGGAAAGCCCGGCCCCCCGGTCTCGGTCTGCGTAGCTGGGAGGAGGCGGCGGTGAGCAGCCCCCGGGGCAGAGCTGGGTGTGGAGGGTGAGAGCTTCCGTGTCTCCGGCCCGGACTGTGCACCGGAGTCCTCTCACCTCGGCCGTGACCTCCACCACCCAGGGGCAGGCCTCGGGGGAGGTCAGCCCCCACCCGCCAGGGCTGGGGGTGCTCAGTGGGCAGGGTCCCTTCCCGGAGGGTCTGCTGGGACCTCCGCGGGCACCGCCAGGACAGGCTTTCGGGGGGCGCCGGGCGGGTTTCTGCTCAGAGGCTCTTGGAAGGAGCGAAGGGCCTGACGCGGGTTGTAAAGACCCTCCCCGGCACGGCCGGCGTGGCTCAGTGGCTGAGCATCGCCCTATGACCCAGGAGGTCACGGTTCGATTCCCGGTCAGAGCACAGGCCCGGGTTGCGGGTTCGATTCCCGGTTGGGGCGTGCAGGAGGCAGCGGATCGATGACTCCCTCTCATCACGGATGTTTCTGTCTCTTTTCCCCTCTCCCTTCCTCTCTGACATCAATTTTTTAAAAAAAATTAAGTAAAAAAAGACCCTCCCGGCACCATGGTTTCCATCAGCCTCCCTCCTCGTTGGTTCCCCCCGGGGGAGCCTCTGAGAGCCACGCCTTCATCTAGAAGCAGACACTCAGAGCCCGGAGGCATCGCAGGCTGCTCGGAGAGAGAGACGAGCTGGAGGAAGCGTCACTGGGTGAGGCTGCCCACTGCCCGGCCCAGGTCCCGGCCCCGGGGCGCAGCCTGCAGCCCCTGCGCTGTGGCTCCCACCAGAGGCCGCAGGGGGTCAGGGCCAGAGGGGAAGAAACCACATTCGGGGGCTGGGGTGGGGCTGGGAGGGTGGCCGCCCCACGTGCCAAACACAGCCCACCAGCCCGAGGGAGGCCGGCGGAAGGGAAGGGGACTGGGCCATGGCCCTGGGCCCGGCGCCACGGGCACGCGCACCGGCAGGCACAGGGCCGCGCCCGGTGCAGTGCTCTGTGGTCGCTGCCCTGAGACGCTCCATCATGTAAAAGACATATGTATTCTCATTCATTCCGGAGAGGAAGGGAGAGAGGGAGAGAGCTAGACACATCCATGAGAAGAGAGAATCATGGACCGGCTGCCTCCTGCATGCCCCCCCCCGCTGGGGATCGAGCCCTCCACCAGGGCCGGTGCCCTGACCGAGAATCGAACCCTGACCTCCTGGTTCACAGGTCGATGCCCAACCACTGAGCCTGTGTGGGCCCGCCCTCCAGTGGAGACACACCCTGGCGTGGCCTCTCCACGGGGCTTCTCTCACTGCTCCTCAGTCCTCCCCTGGGCCGGCCCCGCCCTCCTGTCCCACCACCCTCCGTCCCCACGTGACCTCAGCCCCCGGTCCCTGGCTTCCCACCCACTCCGTGCCAGACTCCAGGTTCCTGCCCCCAGACCGTCTCCCCTCTGACCCCTGTGCACCCATGTCCTGCGGCGTCTGACCGACCCCAGGGCCCTGCCTCCAGCTGAGCCCGCGCCGTCCATCGGAGCTGTCCTCCTCGCCAGCAGCAGGTCCCTCTGAGCGCCCCACCCCCACCGGCTGCCGCTCGCTACCCCCCTCCACGGGGTCAGCAGCCCCGCCCCCTTTCGGGCCTGGCCACTGCGCCCTCAGGGGCCTGCGGAGCCCTCCCTGACCTCTCGCAGCTCCCGCCCCCTCTCCTGGGCGTTGGCACCTGCCATCCCTTTTCTGTCAATCACCCGCCTCGCTTGTGGCCCCGCCGGGCACTGCGCCGCTGCCTCAGGTCCCCCCCTCTCAGGGCGCCCATCCCTCTCCTGCTCCGTGGCCCACGTGCTGGGCCGGCCTCCGTCTGATGTGGGAGCCAGAGTGGCTGCGGTGTCCGTTCTGCTCCGCGTGCCCCTGTGCCTGGCACGGGGCCGGGCCCGCCAGGTGCGGTAAACATTAGCCGGAGGAAGGACTGAATGGGCAGCCGAGGGCAGGGCAGCCGCCTCCTCCCAGGCTCCCGGCCGGCAGACAGTCCCGGGGAGTTCACCGCCAAACGCGAGGAGGGCGGGGGCGCCCCTGCTGGGAAGTGGGGGCCTGTGCTTGTGGGTGGGGACCAGGTGGCTCAGAGCACGGGGATGGGCCGGGGCAGCGAGGCCAGATCCCGACCCAGGTCTCCTCCCCTCACCTGGAGCTCCGCCCTCCCGCCCCACCCTGCGGGGGCCTGGGCCCTGCCACTCCAGCCCCTGGGCCCTGCCCAGTCCACACTAGCCGTGTCAGGCCGCCCTGAGGCTCTGCCCGGGGCTATCCAGCGGCCTCCGAGGCCTGTCTGTTCCCTTCGCCTCCTTCCTGCCCACCCTGGGGCTCCAAGGCCGCCCGGGGGCCCGGCTCCCCAGTTTCCTTCCGGGGCCACGGGGAGCAGCGGCTATCTATCTGCCTCTCTCAGAGTTCCTGCCCCCCGCCTAGTCAGCTCAGCGGGAGGCCCTAGGCACAGGGTTTCAGATGGAGGGCTGGGGTGGGCGGCGCGGGGTTGCCCCGCCCTCACCCCCAGGGGCAAGGCCCACAGGCTGTCCATCGCTGTCATCGCAGGACAGACACCCAGCCGAGGCCACACCCAGGGCCGCCCTCCCCGCGATTGGCACCCCACCCACTGGCCCCAGGGCAGCCTCCCTGGGCCCACCTGGTACCCAGGGCGCCCGGCATCGCCCTGCAAGCCCCTGAGAACCAGACCGAGGCGTCCCCTCCTGGGAGCAGCTGGGACGGAGGGAGGAACTCATGCGTGTTCTCACCACAACCCCTGGTCTCACCCCCAAACTGAAAGTGTATGGGGGGGTGTTTTTTTTGGGGGGGGTTCGGGGGTACTGGCAGCCAGAGAGCACGCAGGCCGAGGGCAGAGGTGTCTCAGCAGCCCAGGGCTGTGGGAGGGAATGAGAGGAGTTTGAAAGCAGAGGCCGTGGCTCGTGGCTGAAGCACCACTCATCTGGGCGCGGGCAGGCGGGCGGGCGGGCGGGCGGGCGAGCGTGGCCAGGCCGCCCGCACCACAGCCCCGGCCCCGAGACTCCCAGGCCCCACGGCTGTGCCCCCTGAGGTCCCTGCCCAGAGGGACGGCAGCTAAACACCACCTCCATCCTGGCTGGGAGGGGGCGAGGTGGGGGGCTGCCCAGATCCCCGGCCCTGCCCACCGGCCCAGGTGCCTGGACAGGTAGCCAGGCCGCCAGGGGCTCCCCGAAGCCCCTCAGGCTCTGCCCTGGGCCCCCGCCAGTCCCCGGAGCACACAGCCAGCCGCCCCCTTTCACAGCTCACACGCAATGGGGTCGCCCTTCCCCCAGCTCCCTCGGCCCCTGCACGGCCCCCACCCGCCTCTCCCGCCACACCTAGGGCTCCCCAAGCACCCCCCCTCCACTCTGCACCCCTCAGACCTGACAGCCCCAGCTCCTGTGCCCTGGTCCGTTCTCTCCCCTCTGCCTGCAGTGCCCACCCCATCTGTGCCCGTGCCCTTCAAGCTCCAGTTCAAATGCCACTTTGCCCGCAGGCATGTCTGACCCTAGCCAGGGTCACCTCTTTGAGGTCCCCTCCTGAGACCCCTCCCCCCGCAAACCCACACTCAGGGTTGGGTTATCTGAGCAAAGACACTGCTTCCCTGTGTGTGTGTGTGTGTGTGTGGGGGGGGGGGGGGTTAGTCAGTCCCTGGAGGGCAGGCCCGTCCCCTCCCACCCCAGCGCCAGGCCCTGGGGGAGGGGGGTGCGAACGCTCAGTAAATATTTGCTTAATCGAATTTGGCCAAGGAGCCACCTCCAGACAGAGCCAGGCAGTGGGTCGGACGCGGTCCCGGGCAGGGAAATCGCTTGGGCAGAAAAAAAAAAAAAAAAAGCCTGCCAGGGGCTGGGCCGTCTCCTGAAGGCCGGCCAGTTTGGCCTCCCAGGCACCAGGCGGGTCCCTGCATCCTCAGACAGGGGCTCCACCCCGGGTGGCCACAGAGCACCCCGGTTCCAGGCCCAGGGGGCCCCCTGCATCCTCAGACAGGGGCTCCCAGGAACCCGGGGTGGCCACAGGCCCAGGCGGGCTCCTGCCTCACCCAGAGGCGCAGCGCCGCCCTCCAGGCAGAGCCCCCCTCGGATCTCCCGCAGGATCGGATCCCCGAGCCCCAGCCCGAAGGCCCTGGCACCCCTCCCCCGAGACACCCCCACCGCCTTTTAAGGGAAAAAAAAAAATCGAGCCGGGAACGTAGCAAAATCGCAGCGATCGATACTCATCTTGCTCGGAACGCCTCGGAGCGGAGCAACCTGCTCGCTCGCTGCAAGAGCGATCGCCGAGCACGGAGAGCCACCGGGAGCCACCGGGAGCCATCACCCGCTCGGCGCAGCCTCCGGGGCCCTCCCGGCTCCGCCAAGGCCACGCGCTGGCGCCCCCGCCGCCCCGCCGCCGCCTCCCGCTCCCCGGACCGGAGACCCGGCCCCGACTCCGCTCCGGCCGCTGCGGGCGGGGGGCGGGCGGCGCGGCGTCCCCAGCGGCCGCGGTCACCCCTCCCTCCCGCCGGCTCCCCGCCCGGGGCACCCCGTCCCCAGCACCTGCTGGGCCCGCGACACCCCGGCCACCGCCCTGGCATCGCCGCCCCCCACCCACCCCGGCCGGCATCCCTGTCGCCGCCGCACCGGGCACCCCCCCAGCCGGGCGGATCCCGGCACAAAGGCCCGGGCGGGCCCCGTGGGGGCGGGGTGGGGTGGGGCGGGGCGGGGTGGGGTGGATGCCCCGGCCGCGCCCCCGGTTCCCCCGGGCTCGGCGGCCGCTCCACTCACTCACCTCAGGGCCGCGGCACCAGCATCCGCCGCGCGGCTCCGGCGGCGGGCGGGCGGGTGCAGAGCGCGGGCCCGGAGCCCGGATCCGCACGGCGCGGGTGGCAGCGCCCGCGCGGGGACGTGATCGGTCCGCGGGCGGCGCACACGCTCCGGCCGCCCCGGCTCCCTCCGCCCGCCGCCCGCCGCCCGCTCTCCCGCGCCGCCCGCCGCCCGCGGGTCCGCCCGCCCTGCGCTGCCGCCGCCGGCAGGGGGCGGAGCCGCGAGCGCAGCGCGTTGCCAGGCAACCGCGGGCGGGGGGGTGGGGTGGGGGTGGGAGGTGGTGACCACCCGCGGGGCGCCGCCGCCCCACCAGCAGCGTTGGGTGGCTGCTCATTGGGCACGAGCGGCTGATGGACGTGCCCGCGGCCCAATGGCGGCGGGAAGGGGCGGGGCCGCAGCGGGGCGCGCGCCGCGGCCGCGGCCGCCACCCTGTCTGCGCTGCGGGCGCGGGCATCCCCGGGACCCGGCTGCCCCGAGGCGCCCACCCGGTGGCGCTGCCCCTGGCGGATCGGGAGGCCGAGCTGGACAGCGGCCGATGGCCCCTGCCCTCCGCCGCCGGCCCCGGTCCAAACCCAGCTCGGCCTTTCCTGAGCTCCGCGACCTTGGGCCACCGGCCGACCTCTCGAGGCCTGTTTTGCAAAGTGGAGCTGGCGGCACCGCCCCCCTGGCTCGTCTAGACAATCCGCTAGAACGGAGTGTGGGAAAGGTGTGCAATCCTAAGGGTTTGCGCCCCCCAGGTTTGTGCGGCGATGGGAGGGGCCTCAGTCGGCCTTTGATCGCCCACCCAGCTGTCAGGTCCCCTGGCAATCTGACCTCGGAAGATGGATTGCCTTGGAAGGGGGGTGGGGGGACAGGAGTGTCCCCCAGACTAGAGAGGGGGGAGGGAGCCAGCCCCGTGAGGGCCCCGGTGCTGCCCTTGGGATGGAGGCGTGTGGAAGGCATGAGATGCTCAGCAGAATGCATCTTAGAGCAGTCTGCCCAGGTCTGCTTTCCGTTCAGAGAGCCCAGCTGTGGGGCTCTGCGCCCCTCACCCCTCACTCCTGTGTGTCCCTCCTAGAGCATCGCCCGTAAGGCGCAGACACTCCCAGCCAACGCTGACCCCGTCGCTTTACACCCTCATGGTCATATTACGAGGAGCACCCCACGCGTGGGCGTGGGAGCACTGGTGCTGACCGCTGGCAGAGGTGGATGGGGGGTGTTGGCCCCACCCCAGATCTGTGGTCAGGAGACAGAGGCCGGGATCTGGCTCTGCCCGCCGGACACCGTGGCCCCAGCAGCATCCCGTGACCTCTCTGGTGTGAGTCCTCTGCTGTGAAACGGAGACCGTGGCATTACCCACCTGTGACGGGGCCGCCTAGCCCGTCAGGGACGGGACAGAGGTTGGCGATGGGCACCCAGAGGTGGACCTAGGCCGGGCACAGTGCTGGCTGGAGGCGGCCAATGAGGATGAAAGGAATGCGGCTAGCCATCCAGGGCTCCTCTGTGTGCGTGTCCTCCCCGGCATGGCACCAGGCTGGGTTAGGCCGGCCCCTGTGCGCCCGCCTGTCCTGTGGACCACACGGAGGCCAGCGGCGGTGCCAACAGGAAGGTGGTGCCACAGGCCCTGCCTTGGGTACCTCCAAGGGGACGGGGCTGGAAGGGAAGCTCAGGCCCGGCTTTGCGGCCATGCCCTGTGCGCCCTCGGGCAATGGACCCGGCTGAGCCTCCGTTTTCTATCCAAAGGGGACACCCTAGAGCCATGATCGGCAAACCGCGACTCTCGAGCCACATGCGGCTCTTGGGCCCCTCGAGTGTGGCTCTTCCACAAAATACCACGGCCTGGGCGAGTCTATGCTGAAGAAGTGGCGTTAGAAGAAGTTTCGGTTTAAAAAACGTGGCTCTCATCGGAAATTCCAACCGTTGTGCTGTTGATATTTGGCTCCGTGGACTCATGAGTCTGCCGACCACTGCCCTAGAGCCGTGGTTCTCAACCTTTGCAATTCTGTGGCCCTTTAGTACAGTTCCTCGTATTCTGGCGACCCCCAACCATAACATCGTTTTCGTTGCTACATCACAACGGTAATGCTGCCACCGTGAATGAACCGTGATGTGACTATCAGTGTTTGCCGATGGTCTTGGGCTCTACGGCAGCGGTTCTCGCCCCGTGGGTCTTGTAAGAGCCTGCAGTGCTGGCGTCAACCCCTCCCCCAGGAAGTGCCCAAACCACAGCCCACCTGAGGGTCTCCCTGTGGACACGGTGACCTTCAGTCCCCGCCGAGCTTTCTGGCTCATCAGCTGCTGCAATCACCCAGCCGCTCAGAATCGGGGCCTCCCCGTACACTGGTGGCTCCTGCCTTCACCCTTCAGCCCCCCGAGGCCCAGCTCCCCGAGCCTCCCCTCCTGCACCTCCGGGCCCCGGGGACCCTGGCACCTCTCACCTCCACACATGGCGACCTGTGCTGTGAGGACCAGTCCCCACTGACGCGCCCCCTAGTGTCCGCACACCGCCAGGCTCCGGCGGTGGTGGCTTGGTGCCTCTGGGCCTCTGAGATGGCCCCCTGCTGGCTGACCTGGCTGTGAGCCGCTCCTGTCCTGTCCCCTACCCCCCACCCCGGGCTGGCCAACTCTCAGGCTGCGATGGGCCAGCTGGCCCCCACCCCCCCAGTGCGTCTCCTCGGGGTCTGTGCGCCCCCCACGCACCCCCGAGCTCGCCGCCGCCGATCTGGGTTAGTTATAAATAACCGGGCCCCGGCTCTCCTTTTAGCTGAGAAGCAGCAAAGTGAGCGAGCAGCGAGGCGCACCCGGCACGCGTTTTATTTTTAATTTCCTCCCTCCGCCTCAAAACAAGCCGGCCCCGTGCCCGGCACTCTGCGGGCGGAGGCCGGGAAAGGAGGCCCGGGAGCCGAGGGCCCGGCTGCCCCGCCCGGCCGCTGTGTGGCCCTGGGCACCCGAGGTGCCTCTCTGGGCCTCGGTTCCCTCACCAGGTGGTGGTGACTGCCCAGACCACTACTCTATGTATTTATTTAAGCCCTCCCCCGAGGACATTGTCCCACTGGTTTTTAGAGAGAGAGGGAGAGACAGAGAGAAACGTCGATGGGTTGCCTCCTGCAGGTGCCCTGACCAGGGCCCCGGGCCGGGGAGGAGCCTGCAACCAAGGTTCGTGCCCTTAACCGGAATCGAACCCGGGACCCTTCTGTCTGCAGGCCGATCTTCCATCCACGGAGCCCAATAGGCCAGGGCCAATATCGCGACTTTCTGACTTCGACCCCCTCACTGTGTGCCGCCTCCCTGCAAGCTGCTTCCCCGCCCCCCCCCCCCCCGCCCCCCGGCCTCCCGTGGCTCCGGCAGCAGCCCCTGTCCCTGGTTTCCCTAGAGGGCCAGTCCCTATAGCCGGGAGGCCGCAGGGAAGCCCTGACCGGATGGTGATGATGCACACATTCCTCCGGCCCCCTCTCCTGCCCGGGCCTCGCTCAGGGGCCAGCCGGGACCCTCTCCCTCATCAGCCAGCGGACGCCTTCCTGGGGAGTGGCGTGGGCACCTCCCCACGGTGAGCTGGGCCGAGAGGGACCCAGGCCTGGGGCAGGGGAAGCGCAGCGGGAGCAGGGGGTGTTGGGGGGCGTTGGACAGGGGTCTGTCCGAGAGGCGCTTGTGGGGCAGGGCGTCTGCCTATGTATCTCTGCTCTCCCCCCACCCCCACCCCTGCAGGCTCTTCCTTGCGGCTGGGACCCTGTGTGGGTGGGATTCGGAGACAGTCCCTAGCACAGAGCCCGTTCCCACCGGCTGCCCCGTTGGCATCGCGCAACCCCGGCCAGGCGGGCAGTGAGGAGGCCGGGCTCAGAGAGGCCGAGCGCCTTGTCCGGGGTCACACAGCGGGCACACCGAGGAGCCCAACATAGGCTGTTTTTGAAATCGTGTTCGGTGCACTTTAAGCCCTCAGGAAACCGCTCTTCCTGGCGTGGTGACCCGAGAGCAAATGGCTGCTGCTCCCCTGCCCCAGCGGGAAGCCGGCCGGGGGCCCCGGGCGGGCGCTGCTGGCTCTGCCGGCCGCTGAAGGCCTCTCGGCCCTCTCCCCCCAGCCCTCACCCCGGGGCTGCCATGCGATGCCCTTTGAGAGCCCGAGGAGGAGAAGACGGGGTGATGGCTTCAAAGAGGGAACCCCGGCGCTAATTGGCACTCGGAGACCTTTAGGCTAATGAACCTGTTTACTCGTCTCTGGAGTAAATTAGACGCGTAGCTGGGAGGCGGGTGAGGTGCTTTTCCGGCGCCCCTGTGGGGCCTCCCCTGTGGGGCCTCCCCTGTGGGGCCTCCCCTGTGGGGCCTCCCCTGTGGGGCCGCCCCTGTGGGGCCTCGGGTGAGCTGGTGGGGAGGCAGGGCACGGTGGGCCGCAGGGCATGGTGACGGCCACCCCTGCGCCGTGGGGCAGGGCTGTGCCCCCTGGTGGCGTCCCGCTCACTGCCCTGTGTGTGCTGCTCTGGGCACAGGGGAGCTGGGCCCTGAGGGAGCCACCGGGCCGGGCCTGGGTTCTCCTCGGCAGCCTCCGCAGACATGGCCCAGGAGGGACTTCCCCAGCGCCAGTGCCCGGCCATGACACCTGGGGCCCCTCCGTGGGACCCTTTAGCACCCCTTGGCTGAGTGCTCACCTATGAACCAGGAGGTCGGGGTTCAGTTCCCGGTTTCGGGCTCCGTCCCCAGTGTGGAGCGTGCAGGAGGCAGGCGGTCCATGATTCTCACTCCTCATTGATATCTCTCTCTCTCTCTCTCTCTCTCTCTCTCTTTCTCTCCCCCCCCTTTCCTTTTTCTCTGTTTCTCCCCTTCTCTCTCTAAAATCAATAAAAAGAGCGAAGCCCCCGGTCATAGGCCACCAAAGGCTGGTACTGTCCTGGGTGTTGGGGGACCCGCCCCAGCCTGTCACCCCGCGTGGCCCCGCGTGGGGGGCGTGGCGCCCCTCAGTGCGCTCTCCGTCCCGCAGGGGCCAAGGGCATCGTCTACAGCGGCCTGATCCCCTCGCTGGTGCGCAAGCTGCACCGGGAGGAGGAGAGCATCCAGGAGATCCTGCTGGACACGCTGGCCGCCTGCCTGCAGGAGGACGCCACCGAGGCTCTCAACAGCCGCGTGGTGCCCTTTCTCAAGGAGAAGCTGCTCAGCCCCAACGACACCGTCCGCCGCAAGGCCGCCCGCACGCTCATCGCCGTCA
The DNA here is from genome assembly GCF_964339955.1 of Pipistrellus hanaki. Classification (NCBI taxonomy): domain Eukaryota; kingdom Metazoa; phylum Chordata; class Mammalia; order Chiroptera; family Vespertilionidae; genus Pipistrellus; species Pipistrellus hanaki. The sequence goes on from NC_140521.1 coordinate 1,707,383, forward strand.
GGTGAGGCCGCCGGGCGGGCGGGCGGGCGGGAGCGGGCGGGACAGGGGGGAGCGGGACAGGGACAGGGACAGGAGGGAGCGGGCGGGACAGGAGGGACAGGAGGGACAGGAGGGACAGGAGGGAGCGGGAGGGACAGGAGGGACAGGAGGGACAGGAGGGAGCGGGAGGGACAGGAGGGAGCGGGACAGGGACGGGAGGGAGCGGGAGGGACAGGAGGGAGCGGGAGGGACAGGGACAGGAGGGAGCGGGAGGGACAGGAGGGAGCGGGCGGGACAGGAGGGAGCGGGCGGGACAGGAGGGACCGGGAGGGACAGGAGGGAGCGGGCGGGACAGGAGGGAGCGGGAGGGACAGGGACAGGAGGGAGCGGGAGGGACAGGAGGGAGCGGGCGGGACAGGAGGGAGCGGGAGGGACAGGAGGGACAGGAGGGACAGGAGTGAGCGGGAGGGACAGGAGGGACAGGAGTGAGCGGGAGGGACAGGAGGGACAGGAGGGACAGGAGGGAGCGGGCGGGACAGGAGTGAGCGGGAGGGATGGGAGGGAGTGGGCGGGACAGGAGGGAGCGGGAGGGACAGGAGGGAGCGGGAGGGACAGGGACAGGAGGGAGCGGCGGGACAGGAGGGAGCAGGTGGGCAGCTGGCGCCTGGCTGGCCTCACAGCGGGTCCAGGAGCTCTGTGCCACCCCCTCCCCCGGGAGACAAGCAGCACATCGGTGGGGAGACGTCCTGGTGTTGCAGCGTTGAGGGAGGGGTGCCCCTGGCACAGAGCGGGCAGGGGCAGGGTGCTGCTCCCCATCTCACAGCGCACGGGACCCTCCCCATGGAGGCCAGTGGGTGAGCTCTCCGGAGTCCACCACGTTCATCTTCACAGCATCCTGCGATGCCAGGGTTGGAAGTGACCAAAAAGCCCGGCCGGTGTGGCCCAGGGGCTGAGCGTTGACCTCGGAACCAGGAGGTCACGGTTCCATTCCCGGTCAGGGCACAGGCCCAGGTTGTGGGCTCCATCCCCAGGAGGGACATGCAGGAGGCAGCCGGTCCGTGGTTCTCTCTCATCCTGGATGTTTCTCTCTCTCCTCCCTTCCTCTTGGAAATGAATAAAAACACATATTTTAAAAAGTGACCGAAAGGTCATCTCGCCTGAGGTGGCCGCGGCTTCGGTCCTGGCAGCTGGGCGTCTTACGGAGACAGGAGGAGTCTCCCTGTGATTCCTTAGAGCAGTGGTCGGCAAACTGCGGCTCTCAAGCCACATGCACCACGGCCTGGGCGAGTCTATGTTGAAGAAGTGGCGTTCGAAGTTTAAGTTTAAAAAACGTGGCTCTCGAAAGAAATGTCAGTCGCGGTGCTGTTGGTGTTTGGCTCTGTGGACGAGTGAGTTTGCCGACCACGGCCTTAGGGCAAGGCTCCATGGCCCCTGGCTCCGGGTGGTCTCACCGGTAGCGGCCCCTGGCCAGGCGCCCGCCCCTGTGGTCTGGGCGTGGGACTGAGGCTCAGCTTCCCGTCCACGGTCCCTTGGCCGCCGGGGCCCGGGCCTGACCACAGGGATGGTCCGAGCACAAGCCCTGCCTCTGGTGTCCCCGGGGCAGGTCCCAGCCCTGCTCCCGGGCTCCGCCCAGCAGACCCTGACGCTCCCCTCTCTGCCCAGCATCCCCCTGGAGGGCAAGAAGCAGATGTGGCGGCATGATGTCATCCCCCTCCTGGTGCACCTGCTGCAGGACTCGGTGGAGGAGGTGAAGGCCCACGCCGCCGGCGCCCTCATGTACGCCACCGTGACCACGGAAGGTGAGCGGCCGGCGCGGCCCGGGGGTGGGAGGGGGCCTGGGGCGTGGGGGTCACCACAGCCTGCCAGCGTGCTGGCTACCCTGCCCAGCCTTTAAGTTTTATTTCAGAAAGAAATGGAGGAGAGAGGGAGAGAGGGAGAGAGGGAGAGAGAGAAACACCAGTGATGAGTCATTGATCGGCTGCCTCCTGCACGCCCCTTACTGGGGATCGAGCCCACAACTAGGAACTGGCGATCTCTTGGTTCCTAGGTCGACGCTCAACCACTGAGCCCCACCCAGCAGGGCTGGATGTTGTTAGGAGGCCCTGTGTTGCCTTGTAAGGGTGGGGTTGAGGGGCAGCTGCCAGGATGGAAGGGGAGAAGCCAGTTAGGGGGCTGGAGGGGCAGCAGAGGATGGGGCCAGACTGGGCTGGAGGTGGAGGGGGTGCAGGGGCCTGCGTGGGGGTGGATGAGGGAGCTCTGGCAGTAGCAGGTGGCACCTCCCTTGAGGACAGCAGGCTGAGGCTGGGGGAGGCCTGGGGGGGAGGAGAGGAGGTGGGCAGAGGCCCCCGCCGAACGCCTGGTGCTGGTCGCCCGCAGGCAAGTACTCGGCCCTGGACGCGGAGGCCATCCAGCCGCTGCTGGGCCTGCTGCTCTCGTCCCTGCAGAAGGCCCGCCTGAACGCCATCAAGGCCCTCACCATGCTGGCCGAGGCCCCCGAGGGCCGCAGGATGCTGAAGGCCAACGTGCACAACTTCCGGGCCCTGGAAAGGGACCCCAGCGAGGCCGTGCAGCGGGCCGCCCGGGTGGCCATCAAGGTCATCGAGTGGAAGCCCTGAGCCTCCCGCGGCCGGACCTGAATAAATGGCCGCAGCGCTGTCTCCCGGGTCTGCCTGCCGTTTATGTTCACGGAGCCTGGCCATCCTTGCCCTCTCCCTCCCCCCCTCCTGCCACAGAGGACATGCCCTGCCCAGGCCAGCTTGCAGGAGGCCTAGGAGGCAGCGCAGACTGAACCCAGGGCCCAGGGCCAGGGGAGGCAGCGCTGCTCGCCCGCGGCCACGCTCCCGGTGGGACAGGGCGCCCCTGGCTCCTGGATGCCCACTCCCGAGTCCACACCAGCCGAGCCAGCTTTCCCGAGGGAGCGCCCCGGCTGTCCTCGGCGACCGGGCCCCCTTCCCCAGAGGAAACAGAGGTCCTGTCCCTGGAACTAGAGGATCAGTCTGAACAGGTCCAAGAGGGCGGATTTGCATGCTAAAAAAAATAGTTGATTTCAGAGAGGGAGGGAGAGAAACATCAATGATGAGAATCATGGACGGCTGCCTCCTGCACTCCCCTACTGAGGATCGAGTCTGCAACCTGGGCATGTGCCCTGACCGAAAGTGAACTGTGACCCCCTGCTTCTTAGGTCTACGCTCAACCATTGAGACACCCTGGCCGGGCAGGGACTGGCTGCTGAGCCCAGCTGGGTCAGGTGAAACCTCATTCCCAAGAAAAGGTGCCGTGAGGGGAGACCTCTTTAGGAAAACAGGAGTGCCGGCAGGGGCTCCCGTTCCTCATGCCCCATCTCACCTCAGCCACAGCCTCCCCAAGGATTTCTCACCACCCCCCCAAGGGCACTGCCTCCTGCTGCCAGGACCCGTGCTCTGGGGATAGACAGGTGCCCTGGCCCAGCCGTGGAGCTGCCCCTCCCGAGGCCGGCTCTACCCGGTGGAGTCCTCTGGGGTTGAGGGTTCCAGTGTTCCTCACAGCTGTCCTCTAGGCCCGTCTTCTCCCTCCACCCGCCCAGGCCGCCTGCCGGACCCGGGCCTCCTCTCCGAGGCCCCTGCTCGGCTGGCCGGCCTGCTCCTCCCCAGGCTGTTCCTGCTGCCACCCCGCACCGGCCTCCTCCTCCGGATCTGGGAGGCCATCGCTGACCCGAGGCGAGGCGGGTGCCCAGCGGGGCGCTCCTGAGCGTACACAGTGCGGGGAGGGCCAGCGAGGCCTGGGTGTCGGCATTCTGCTCCAGGCCTCACCCCACTCCCTACCTCTGAGGGTCCCTTGCTGAGCCCCGGTCTCCTCCTGTGAAATGTGGCTAATCCTCCTTCCCCACAGGGTGCTTCTGCGCTGTGTCCTGTCCTTGCCCGGGTGGGCAGCAGGCACGAGCAGCCCTGGCAGCCGTTTAGGTGGCAGGGGCCTGGCTGCAGGCCTTCTGTGCCCCTCAGTCCTCTGGTGACCCCAGGCCGCGTGCTCTGCTCACGCTGTTCTCTTGTAGCATCTGGCCTATCGCAGGAACTCAAAAATGGCAGCTCAAAAATTAAACGAGGGCTCAGTGGATAGAGCTTTGGCCGGCAGATGGAAGGGTCCTGGGTTCGATTCCGGTCAGGGCACATGCCGGGTTGCGGGCTCGATCCCCAGTAGGGGGTGTGCAGAAGGCAGCCGACCCATGACTCTGTCATCCGTGATGTTTCCCTCCCTCCCTCTCGGGAACCAATAAAAACGAGACTGAGCTGGGGACCAGGAGCTGCCTCTGGTGCCCCTCGGGTGTGATGGCGGCGTCTCCCCAATCACTTGAAGCTCTGCTGCCCCTAAAGGCCAAACCCTTTACTCAGGTCTGAGGACGAGGGGGCCTGCAGGCTCGCCGCCAGAGGGCCTGTGTCACCGCTCAAGGGGCTCTCCCCTGGACCCAACCCAACAACCTCCCAACGGCGGCAGGCTGGGAGGCGCTGGGCAGGGCCTGGCAAGGATGGCACGGCAGCTCAGCAGGTGCAGAGAGGGAGGGGAGCCTGTTTGCTGGGGTGGAGGCTGCCTCAGCCCCTCCCTGGCCCAGCAGGAGCCCACATTCCCATCCACAGGCAGATGCACTGCAGCGGGACTGCGTGGTCATCCGTGGGAATACGTGTGGTAGGAGCCCAGCATGGGGGTGCTCACACCACACAACATGGGGGTGCTCACACCACACAGCACGGGAGTGCTCACACCACACAGCACGGGGGTGCTCACACCACACAGCACGGGGGTGCTCACACCACACAGCACGGGGGTGCTCACACCACACAGCACGGGGGTGCTCACACCACACAGCACGGGGGTGCTCACACCACACAGCACGGGGTGCTCACACCACACAGTATCTTTGCCCACAGGGCCGCACATTTAAACAGGAGGAGAGGACAGGAAGTGGAGGTCGGGTACAGGAAGGACATGGTGACAGTAAAATAAACATAAACAAAACCCCAACACATGCAGCGACGAACAGCCAGAATAACTCGAAGAGAAGTCAGTGTTTATGCGGGAGAGCCGTGGAGGAGCGAGTCCTGTCGTCACGGGGCAGACGCTCTCGCTGGCGGCCCCGCACCCGGTGGGCTCCGCTGTCCCGAGGATGCAGCCTGCGGCTGGTGGCACCGGCTGGTGACCCGGGGCCACCCCGAGGGCCTCTCCCCGCGAGGGCGCGCATGCTGGCCGTCAGTGGTAGAGCACGTGGAGCAGGGCCGTGATCAGGAGCAGGAGGAACCCGCTGGCATCGGCAACTTTCCCCCAGAACGGCGGCTCCGGCGCCTCCCGCGGCTTCGTGCCTTCCGGCGAGTCGCTCTGCTCCGGCTCTTCAGACATGGACCCGGGCTCCTCCTCGGTCTGCGCTTCCGGGGCCACCTTGGCGGTCAGCCTCGGCTCCAGGCCACAGTATATGTCCAAGGCATTCCAGAAGCAGCCCTCGGTCCCCTTTCTTATCCCTGGAACAGAGGGCAAAGGTCAGGAGGCGCAGGCGCAAACGCGCTGTAGGGGGTCCCATCTCAGCCTTGCTCTGATGTGAAGAACAGCCTCCGGCCCCTGCTGAGGGACCTTCCCCACCTGAGAGACGGGGAGAGGGGACGAGGCTGAGGGGAGCCTGTGGGGGCCGTGGGCCACCTGGGCCACGCTTCCCGTCTACGGGCAGAGCCTTCGGCTGGGCCCAGGGCCCGGACTGGGTGGCGGAGGTCAGGGGCCTCCGCGGGCACAGCAGGCTGAGCCCACACTCCTGTCCGGCCACGCAGCCCAGCGCAGCTCTGCAGGCCGCGGCCCTCTCCGCGGGCGGAGACACACACTGCCGCCTTCGCAGCGTCGTCGCAGGAACGTCTCAGGGCCCAGGAGGCGGCTCTGCAGGCCTGGGGAGGAGGGGGAATGAGTGGTGTCTCCCAGGAGGCACAGGGGAGGGCTAAGGATTACAGATTTCAGGAGGCCGACTCTGTGTGAAGGCCTCGCTCTGGGGCTTACACGTGGCCCCCGTCAGCACAGCGCGTGTCAGCGCGGTCAGCACCACGGCCAGCGCCGGCGCGGCCCTGACGGGGCGGCCTCCTTGGTGACAAGCTGGGTTCGGTGGGACGGGTGCCCGGCAGTGATGCCCAGCACGTGCCGTAACGCGCCTGTGCCCGGGCAGCCTCCAAGCCAGCTGCTCCTGAGGCCGAGGTGGCACCAGGAGTGTGGAACCCATGGCCAGGGATGGAGGAGGGTTACAGGGCGAGGTGGCTGCAGCCGGAGGACCTGGCGGGGGACAGCGGCGTCTGCTGTGGTGCTGAGAGGCCATCACCCCGCCCGCGGCTGCCAGGCCCAAAGGGGGGCGCATGTGGAGGGCGACCGGTCGCTCCCCGACAGCCGCAGAGCAACAGGATGGGCCAGTGGCCAAGGGCACACACTTTGGAGTCCGGCTGCCCGGGTCCGATCCCAGGTCCGCCACTGCCCAGTCCTCTGTGGACCCCGGGCAAGTCATTCACTGTTCAGTGCCTCAGTCTCCCCATCGGTAAAGTGACAATGGTACTTCTCACGTATGGGCATAATTGTGACAGCGCTGGCACGTCCCAATGGGTGGTCAATGTGAGCCACTGTCACCACCACCCATGACAGAGGGACGGGGAGAAGAGGAATGGAGAGGGGCCCCAGAAGGAGCACCTGGCACCCTGTGGGTACAGCGAGCCAGCCCCCGTCAGAGAAGAGAAATGCCCAGGGAGCCTGCACCCTCGGGTGATGGGTAGCCTTGCTTATGGGGTCACCCCCCCACCCCACTGGCCGGGCAGAAGTCCCAGGAGCCCACCCACCCAGGTCTCCTCTGCACGTGTCAGAGGGGACCCTTGGGCACTGCCTTCTCTGGCAGCCTCTTCCCTCCCTGTCTCTCCCGCCCTCCCTGAGTCTCACAGCCCCGCCCCCCCTGCACCTCCCCCCCCCCCCCCCCCCCCGCACCCCAGCCTGGACTCAGGGTAATCTCCTTAGGCCTCATCCTGCTGCGTCAGGGTCCGAGAAGCTCAGGCATCGTCCTTTCCTGACCTGACCCGCTGGGACCTTCCTCTGGGCCCGCAGGCCGCCCCTCTGCCTGGAATATTCTCTCCATTCAGCTTGGATGAAGTCTAGCTGTCCTCGGACCTGGCGCCCTCTTAGGTGGGGCTGCTCCCCTTTACAGACCATCTCCTGCCCCCCTCCCCCCGTGAGGTGAGAAGCCCTCTCCCTCTGAATCCCTGGGTACCCCCCCCCCCCATGCTGCTCTCAGTGGCTAAGCCAGCAGCAGAGTCTCAGGCAGTGGGTCAGCCGCCCCTGCAATGCTTCCAGGTCACCAAGCACTGTCCCCCCCGCCCCACTGGCTCCTCCCGGTGGCCTGGGTGCCCCTGTGCTTCACGAAGGACTCCTTCTCTCCTCCTCCCCCTGCCCCGCCCTCTGGGAGGGCCCCCGGGCTCTGGCTGATGGCTCCCACCTGGGTCTCTGCAGCCAGACCACTCCGCAGAGATGTCTCTCTCAGAGCCCACAGAGGCATCGCAAGAATCAGGAAAGCCAGGGCCTCTGCCGGAACGCATTTCCGGAGGTGGGGCTGGTGGCGGGTGCTGGAGGCAGTGCAGATCCCTTCCCCTCCCCCATGTGAGCACCCCCCCCCTCGCCGCCCCCCCCCCCCAGGCTGCTCCTCACCCGGCTGCATCGGCAGCACCGTCCTCTTCATTTGCATCTCCGCATCCAGGTCCTCCCTTTCCTCCTGGCTGTTGCGTAAACTCCAACAGAGCCGGTGCAGCTGCGGGGGAGGCCAGGCCCACTCAGCCCTGCCACCCAGGCCTACAGGGCCATGGCTGGCAGGCGGGCACCGCGGCTTGAGGGACTGAAAGGGACCTGGTCCTTAAACTCAACAGGAACGGGAGGGAAGGGGGTAGGGAAAGCCGCCATGGAGTTCGTGCCTCCCCAGGACTCTGTACTCGCTCAGGGCCCCTTCCGGCTCTGACTCCGAGGGACCAGGAGCCTGTGCCCCGCTGGTCTCGGCCACTTTCGGCCCAGCTGGCAGAGCCCAGGTCCTGCTGCTGGGCCCTTGGCCACAGCTGAGCCCAGCCCCCCGGGCAGGACCTACGTGCTTGTCCGGAATCGGGTCTGTGAGCAGGGAGATGCCCATGATGGTGAAGAGGCTGACGATGAAGAGGAAGATGGCGAAGTAGAGGTAGTGCTCGCTGCAGCTGATCCGAGGGCACTTGTTGGTTGAGGAGCAGGTCTGGCGTCCGTAGGAAAACTCAGCCACCATCCGAATGAAGCCGATCACCAGCCCGCCGATCAGCCCCCAGAAGGCCCCCTGCCGGGGGGAGCCCTGAGGGTCACTGGTGGGGGTCGGGGGGAGACACAGCCCCCTCAGCCCGCTCCCTGAGTAGTTGATTCTGAAGCCAATCTTGTCATCACAGGGCCCCCCCAGGAGCACTGTGTGAGCACCGGGGTGGGGTGCCTTCTGGCTGAACAGAGGCCTGAGAACATGCGCGGCGCCCCCTTAGGCTAGTCAGAGCGTCAGAAACACTGCGCACGCTTGTAAGGTGGGTCAAACACAGGAACCTCCAATGCGATGTGTTCAGAGAGGCCTAGTCCTCCCCGTCCTGTAAGGGCACCTCCATCTCCCTGATTCTCATCCCTGTTCTTCCCTTTCCATCCGGCCCTACCTCCCGCCCATTAGCCAATTCTGCTGGCTCTACTTCTCAAGTGTCTCTGGAGGCCGGCTGGTGTGGTTCAGTGGTTGCGTATCGACCTAGGAGCCAGGAGGTCACAGTTCAATTCTGGGTCAGGGCACATGCCTGGGTTGCAGGCTCGATCCCCAGTGTGGGGCATGGAGGAGGCAGCCGATCAATGACTCTCTCTCTCATCATTGATGTTTCTCTCTCCCCCTCTCCCTTCCTCTCTGAAACCAATAAAGATATAGTTTTAAAAACACGACTCAAACAAAAAGTAAAAAATCCTGACAAATGGTGCTTTCCAAGTCTGATGAAAGCACAACGGAGCCATTCCTGGGATTGTTGCTTTAAGCGTGGCTGCAGAGCGGCCCTCGCTGCAGGGAAGGTGGAGGGAGCCAGGACTGCAGATCCCAACACAGAGGCACGTGACGTGTGTGGGGGAGGGTCACAGCGCAAAGGGAGGGGAACAAATCAGAGCCGGCCTTCCCCACAGGGAGCAGGGGGCCCCTCTCTCCGGAGGAATCCCTCTCGGCGCCTACCTGCTCAGTGACTCTCTTGCAGAATATGGCGAGCAGGAAGATGGCGGCGATGGGAGGCACCAGGTAGCTCCTGACTGCCTGCATGTACTCAAACAGCTGCTCGCTGTCTATCGCTTGAATTATAGGGACCCAGATGATGGTGACAATTAGTAAGATGATCACGAAAAATCTGTGAATCAAACCAACATCAGTGGCAGTTTGGTGCGTTTGCCCCCTGGCCGATAAAATGTCTACAAGCCATAAACGATGGATCCAATGATCCCTCAGGTTAAGCTCCAGTGCCCGTTCTGAAGTGTGGGGCTGGGGGGACCGCCACACCCCTAAACTCCAACAGGGCCGTGTGGCTGCGGACAAAACCCCTCAGCTCCTCAACAGCGACAACGAAACCGTGCTCGCTCGCCTGGTCCTGAGTGAGGGCCAGGCTCTGACCATGTCTGCAGGGTGGGTTTGAGGCAGTCCTGCTCAAAATGTGCAATCCATGAAAACTGCCACTGTCTCAGAAAGGTGCCTTTCAACTCGGACTGCTGGCCGAAATGTAAGGACAACTCAGAAGCAGGGATGAGAGAGAAAGGAGATGAGCCACATGCTTCTTCACGGAAGAAAAAGGAAGCACCGAGACACATGAGGCCACGGGACTTGCACGCAGGCTGGACGTGGTCCAGGGGCAGTCACCGAGAAACCGCTGGGAGAGACGGGCCACATGGTGCAGGGTGTGTGCCCACGCCAGGCCTAGCAGGGGCTGTGTGGCATCGGGGGTGACACCAGGGCTGCAAGATGGACGAGTCCTCCTACTTACCCCTCCCCCTCTACCCCAGAGAGAGTGAGAGAGCTGAACCTCCTTTAACGGCTGAGGACTAACTGAGATGATGAGACACTGCATGTAAATGTCCTCACAAGGACTGCTTTGGGGAGACAGTCAACTATGCCAACTTTTTTCAGTTATCACTTCATTCTTTACCCAAGTACATTTTCTATGTGATTATAAAAGCAATACATCTTCATTGCACAACGGCAGCAAAAATATACGGAATCATACTGTGTACAGGCAGGCGGAGTCCAGAGGTGGTCTTACGGTCTAAACGCTTCACGCAATGACCCTGGCCACCGCGTGGCGCCAGCATCACTGAGCGCAGAGCAGTCCTTCACCTGGCTGTCACCATGAGCTCCCTCTCGGTGGCTGTGGGCCGGATCTGGGGGTAGATGTCCACGGTGAAGAGGGTGCTGGCGCTGTTGAACACGGAAGTCAGGGTGGACATGAGGGACGCCCACAGCGCGGACAGCATCAGGCCCTGGGCACCTGGAAGAGAGGGGGGGTCGCCTGGGCCGCCGGCTCTGTCCGCGCCGGGAGGGGGGAGGCTCCTAAGGGGCCTGTCCAGGTACCGCGTTTTCGCCACAAAACAGGCACGTTCTACCTGCAGTGAAATTTCACCGCGGAGATGAGGTCGTTGCACTGGTCCTCACTTTGTGTGAGACTTACTCGCGTCTTGATATAATAACGGAGCTCATCTCTCCTGAGGGTTACCTTCACCTGAACATTTCTTAGGCCTCAGCCTGCCAATCCTCCCTCCCCCCCGTGCGACAGACCCCTCTGCAGACGAGGAGCCAGAGGCGCGGAGACGGTCAGACTCAGACAAGTGGGGCTGCTCCTTGTGCCTCAGTGTCTTCATCTGGAAACTGGGCACAAAAGCACTTCCACAGGCTGTCGTTCAGATTAAGATAAGTAGACGGGTCAGCACAATCCCAATAGTGTCAGCGATGACCCTAACAATCCAGCCCTGTGACTGCCAGGCTACCATGGGGCAGGGACCCCGATCTGCTGGGAGCCTGAAGGCCACTGCAGTGAGGCCCAGGCACTTAACGGGCTGCTCGGCAGGCACACGCCCGTGTCCGTGGACTGCCCTGCTCCACGCGCCCTACAGCCCTCTTTCTTCTTTTTGAATATTTAAAAAAATACATTTTTATTTGTTTCAGAGAGGAAGGGAGAGGGAGGGAGAGAGAAACATCAACGATGAGAGGGAGTCATTATCGGCTGCCTTCCGCGTTCCCACGGGCGATCACGCCTGAAAGCCGGGCTGTGCCCTGGCGGGGAATGGAACCGTGGGCTCCTGGCTCACAGGCCGACGCCCGGCGGGGAGCTTTCGGGGCAGGCCCAGGCCTTACCTTTGGGCAGCAGCCCCCTGATGAGCAGGGCGTAGGCGACGGGGCTGCAGGAGGTCTTGGCGCCGCAGTGCTTCTCGCACTCAGCAGGCGTGACGCAGGCCACTTTGTCTGCGGACAGAGATGCACTCGGTGTTGGCCCCGGACCTCTAGAACCGAGCTCAGGGAGAGGAACGCAATGGGACTGCAGGTTCCTCATCCGACAGGTTCCGGGGGGACTGTGACGCTTCCTGCTCATGGTCCTAGCCACTCTGGGGAGCTGGGGGCAGAGACAAAAGCTAGGAGGTCGGCGCTGAGGAGTCAAGGAAGTTATGCTTCTGCCGATTCACTGCCGGACCGAGCCAGTCCCGGGACCTCGACCATCTTTTAACGATCCAGCTACTTGTTAGGAAAGCAAAAGGAATGTTCACCTAACGTGTGAGCAACTCCTAATTCACGCCCGTGGCCCGGGTAGGGTGCGGCTTTGGGGTCCTGGGAGGAAATTCTGGATAGGGAAGTAAAGGGGTGACTGTGATGTAACCTTCAAGAGCTTACATCCGGGATACAGAGCTGCCATGCGGGAAACCCCCAGTAACTAACACCGGCCAGGAGGAGGCGGGCTTCCGCCCAGGTTTGGGGGGACAGCTGTCTGGCTTAGGAGGTGGTTACCAAGCGCCTGGAGAAAGCATGTGCAAGCTCTGCTCTCCCCCGTGTCGGTACCGGAGCCTCAGCCCGCCTGGTGTGGCTTGGGGGGCCAGGAGCCAGGCCTGGCCATTCTGGGCATTCCTGCTCCGTGGTCACCATGCCTGGTGCCTGTCGCCACGTGAGTTCGCAAGAACGCCCTGGGATTTCTGCAGGAAGCACTGGGAGAGGAGCACCCTTGCTCTGGGGGCTGAGCGGGTGGCAGAGGCTGGTGCTGCTGCGACGGTCTTGTCACTGGTGGCCTGAAGGTGACGCCAGCCCAGAAGAGAGAAGAGCCAACAGGCAGATCGCTTTCAAACCAAAGCCGTCACTGAGGCTACAGAGAAAACTGGCCGGAGAGGAGCGCCGGCCGACCTGGCGGGAGAGCCCCGAGCAGGCCAGGCCGGGGCGTCTTCTTCCAGGAACGTGGCCGGCGCCAAGCCCTCACGCTGCATGCCTCTGGCTCTCCACACTGGGCATGCTCAGTGGGTCCGGGCCTGGGCCGGTCCCGGGGACTGGGACACGTGGTCCTGGTCCCCGCACCCCAGGGCTCTCCCAGGGCACTCCAGCGCCTCTGTGCACCTCTCGTCAGAGGCCGGAGGGCCTTGGCCTCCTGAGGCCACTTCCGCCAGAGGGAAGAGCTGTGCCCCTGCCTCCTCCCTCCCACAGCAGCGTTCAGTCCAAACACATGCAGTTCTGCCCGACCCTGTCCGTCAAAGGGGTGGTTGGTAGTATGGAGGCGGGGGGCATGACGCCAGGGCTCTTGGGAGGCACAGGGGCCTAGTTTCTGTCTGAGGCAGAGGCTCCTCTGAGGCCCACAGGAGCACTGTGTTACCTGAAGCCAGATGCGGGGATGCTGGCTCAGAGCACGCCCCCCTTCCTGCTGGAACTAGAGGGAACCGGGATCAGGGAGGCGGGGCTCGGTGGGTGAGCATCAACCTAAGAACCAGGAGGTCATGGTTCAACTCCAGGTCAGGGCACAGGCCCGGGCGGGGCTCAATCCCCAGTGTGGGGTGGCAGGAGGCAGCCGGTCTATGATTCTCTCTCATCATGGATGTCTCTCTCTCCCTCTCCCTTTCTCTCTGCAATCAATAAAAACAGAGTAAAGAAAAGAAAAAGAAAGAGGCATGTCTCAGGGCAGCTGGAGGATGACCTCGGTGAGATGTCACTGCACAGGCTGAGCAGCAAGCAGCGCTTGCCCCGTGGGCCTGGCCATGGCCCTGCCGGGGACGCTGGGGCTGGGGCCGGCTCTGCGCCCCTGGCTGCCTCTGACAGCGTGCGTGCTCCCACAGGCCTGATGGATAAACAATCCCGGCCCTGAGGCCAGCCGCCAGAGAGACCGGGGGATGGGCTGGAGCCACGGGACTACGATAGCTCACTGAGGGAAAAGGGATGCTTTCGTAGCATTTAGTGGAAAGAATGTGGGCCTCAGATCAGACGTACTTTGGGGGTTACGTGGAGGTCCCCCTCCTCCGCGCCTTATGGATGCAATGAGGTACCAACCCGCTCTGGCCTGAGCGCAGGGACAGCGTGGCCAGATCCCAGCCCGGCGCCCGCCACAGGACCGCCAGGCAGGGAGGAGCCCGCTTCCTGGTGCGGAGCACTGGTCGGCTCTTCCCTGCCTGGATGGCTCTCAGGAATCCTCCCAGCCGCCACCTCCATGGCCCTGCCAGACTTCCCTCAGCGTGCCCCTAGCCACTCCATGGTCCCAGGGCAGCGGCCTGGGCGCCTGGACCCCAGTTCGCTGTGGCAGCGCTGGTGGCCCAGACGGTCTCTGGGCCTGTGGGACAGGAGGGACCCGGACGTTACCTGTGTACAGGATGCGGCTGATCATGCCGGGCATCACCACCGTGAACATGGGCAGCAGCTTCAGGTACCCGCACAGGACGCAGCCCCCCTTCACGTGGAACGTGCTCCTCCCCGCCAGGCACCTCTGCACGAAGACCTGCGGAGGAAGCGCAGGCGTGAGGGGGTGGCTGCCCTCGGGGCACACAGAGCCGGCCCCGGCGGCTCCAGGGCACCCAGCCAGAGGAGATGCGTGGCCAGGAGGCGTGCTTGGCTCAGTGCACAGCCGCCGGAGGGGGCGTGCGTGGCCTCGGCCTCGTGGCTGGCACTGCTGCAGCGCGTACAGCCTGGTCCCCCCCTCCCAGGGGCCACAGGCCGTCTCTGCCGGGAGAAGGAACAGAGCCCTGAGACGCCAATCAAAGCGAAGGTGGGTTCTGGCCACAAATGGGTATTTCCAACGCGGACCTACTGCGCTCATCTCATGTAAGCGAGCTAGTCGAGGCCTTAAAAATGCCACGTCTCCTCCAGGGGAGGCCCGATGACCCACTCCGTGGCTCCTGCTCTCAGAGGCAGCGTGCGCTCGGCCGAGCGGAGCAGCACGGCTGGCAGGAAGCGCTTGAGAAAAAGCCGGACGTGGGCCAGGGCACCAGGACCACTCAGCACGCCGCGGGCACCGAACAATATCCCCGAAGACGTTGAAGCCACTCGGGGAGGTGCCCACAGCGTGGCGGTAACCACACAGCGCAGGGTGCAGCAGCAGCACACACACCTCGACTCTACGCGCAGGAAAAGGTCCGCAGGAGGAAACCAACATGACCACAGTGGTTAACCAGCCCGGCCAGCGTGGCTCAGTGGTGAGCGCCAACCTATGAGCCAGGAGGTCACGGTTCGCTTCCCTGCCAGGGCACAGGCCCGGGCTGTGTGCTCAGTCCCCAGTAGGGGGCGTGTGGGAGGCAGCCCATCCATGATTCTCTCTCCTCATTGATGTTTCTCTCTCTCTCTCTCCCTCTCCCTTCCTCTCTGAAACGAAAAAAGAAAAAAAAAGATTTATCCATGTTACTATATATTGCTATACTTCCTTTTTATTTCTATATTTCCCTTTCACTGTATGAATACTTCACAATCTATTTCATGATCCACCATTGAGAGAGCCATGGAATTTCAGAGTAAGTTTGAGTCCTTAAAAAAACCCAATTGATAGACTGATTGGCTGCATTTTTTGGCTCCACTGAGGGGAACTGACTCATTTTTTCGTGTCCAAAAAAGTATGTTTTAGAGAATGACAGGGAAGAAGAAGATAATAGTCGCTGTGCTGTCGATGGCACTGCGGGAGAAACGCCTTTAGACACAACTCATCCCCGTTACGTGGGCAGTGGACGGGGACCCGAAGGCCACCTGGCCGCCGCGGGCAGGCAGCCGCCGGGAGGAGCCCTGCCGCCGCGCGCCGTACCTGGTCGCTGCACCAGTAGTACACGGAGATGATGGGGATGCCTAAGACGACGCCCGGCCAGGGCAGGTCCCCCGTGATGGCGTTTCGGAAGATGTGGAACGAGTCCTCGCGAGGGATGTAGCATTCTGGGGCGGCGGTCCAGTTTCCCTCCTGGATGACGCTGGGCTTGGCGTTGGGATACTTATTCAGCAGCTCACTGTACCCGCCCACTTCCTTAAAAGCTTCAAACAACACAGACGTCAGTGTCGGAGCCGTACCCGGCACACACCAGAGGACCGAGATTGCAAAGGGGCCCCAGGCTGGCGAACTGTCTACTGTATAAAGTGCCAGGGAGTGGCAATTAGTCAGGACTGCACGTGCCTAACAGAAGATAGGGGGACCCTGGTGGCCGTGTGCCCAGCACCCCTGCTCCTGCTCCTGGTGGCAGAACCCCTCTTCCCAGTTCATTCCATCCTGTGTGGCCTCGGTGGGCCTCGTCACGCATCCCAATTGGGTATGGCACCCGCCCGGCCAGTGTTCCCTGGCTCCGGGAGTGGACTTGAGACCCCACTCAGCTAGTCAGCTTAAGAAATCACACAGCCTGCTTTCTTCCTCTGGCTTCTCAGCTAGCGTGGCAGTTGGGAGCTGTCTGTCTCGCTGGTTCAGGCAGAACCCTGGATGTAGCCGTGCCTGAAGGTACTATGACCCTGGAACAATCTTAGTAAACTAGGAATGGGAGGGAACTATGCTGGTATGACAAAGAATGTCTACAAAACAATGACAGCAAGTATTTTATTTAATTGTGAAACATTCAAAATTTCTCTAATATTGGGAATGAGACAAGAACGCCTGCTGTCGCCAAAACCGGTTTGGCTCAGTGGATAGAGCGTCGGCCTGCGGACTGGACCTTGGTTGCGGGCACATCCCCAGTGGGGGGTGTGTGCAGGAGGCAGCTGATCGATGTTTCTCATCGATATTTGTAACTCTCTATCCCTCTCCCCTCCTCTCTGTAAACAATCAATAAAATATATATTTTTTTAATAAAAAGAATGCCTGCTTTCTCTACCTCTATTCAACACTGTGCTAGAGGCCATGGCCATGGTAATAAGGTAAGAAAAAGACACAAAGGTATCAAGCTGGAAAAGGAAGTAAAGAGAAAGGTAACTGCTTGGCTGGTGCTGCTTTCCAGGGTGCTCACGGCGTAACAGCGCATCTAGCTGCTCACGTGACCGGTGTGTGCGCTTGGCTTTCTCTCAAGAAGCAGTCCTCCCGCCCCCACATTCCAGCATGACCTCAGACACTGCCCTGGATCCGAGGGCCTGCGGCTCCTCATCGGGAGATGAAGATGCTGAAAAGGCCGAGGGCACCGAGCAGCTTCGGAGATCCCACCCACGGTGCTCCGTGTTCTCAAGATTTACTCACCGAAGCCCATCACCAAGAGTGAGCCCAGGACGATGATGCTGGCGTGCAGGGTGTCGATGTAAATTAACGTGACAAAGCCACCTGAGGAGGAGGAGAGGGGTCAGGCGCCACCTGGGGCTCTTCCGCCAAAAGGTGCCCTGGCGTCCTATTCCTCCTGCTCGTCTCCCCCAGATCCCCACCCTCACACCTCTGCCCCTCCGATTCACACCTCTGCCCCTCCGATTCACACCTCTGCCCCTCCGATTCACACCTCTGCCCCTCCGATTCATACCCCTGCCACTCCGATTCACACCCCTGTCCCTCAATTCACACCCCTGTCCCCCGATTCACACCTCTGCCCCTCCGATTCACATCTCTGCCCCTTCGATTCACACCTCTGCCCCTTCGATTCATAACTCTGCCCCTCCGATTCACACCTCTGCCCCTCCGATTCACACCTCTGCCCCTTCGATTCACAACTCTGCCCCTCCGATTCACACCTCTGCCCCTCCGATTCACACCTCTGCCCTCCGATTCACACCTCTGCCCCCCGATTCACACCTCTGTCCCTTCATTCAGTGGGTCTACAACTGCTCACGCGTGGTCTTGGAACATTGTGTTCTCTCTTTAACTTCCTTTCGGGTCTCCTGCTGGATTCTCATCTTGCCCGCTATGTCTCCATTTCCCTTTCTCCCCATTTTTTGGATGAACCAAAACCTGGTAGTTTCCTAGAGGAAAACCTGTCCGTTTCCGTAACACCTCAGTCTGGAAGCAACCGTTAGCACACGGTGGCCTCTCCCTGCCAGATGCCAGCACTCCCCACTGTGACACCGACATGTATGCAGACAGACCCTGGGGGGACAAGGACCCCTGCACCCCCACCCGCCCGCACTGCCCACGCTGAGGACACTGACGGGGTGCACTCCGTTCCCAGCCCTGGTTCCACTCCACTGGGGACCTGCCAGGGACCTTCCCGGCGCCCCAGACCCGCGCCGTGGCCTGGAGACACACGTCCTCACTCTGCGCCTGGGCGAGCCGCCGAGGACAGGCTGTCCCCCAGAGGCTCCCGTCTGGGGCAGGCCCAGGCACCCGGTGAGCAGGGCGGCCTGAGGCTGTGCCGCCTCCTCCTTCCCTTCCTGGGGTCCCATTCGTTCACCTGGCAGCTGGCGGTGCCAGCCCACCCCCACCCACACGCCATCCCTGCCGCCCCGCTGACCCACTCATTCCTAGGCGAGGGCGCCCCTCGCCACGCCTGCCTCCATCACTGCCGCCTCGGCCGTGTGCACTCCAGACGCAGGAAAGCGCAGAAGCTGAGCCGGCCTCGGTGCCCACCAGGTCGCCCCTGAGAGGCGGCGCGCTGGCGTGAACACGAACCTGAGATCATGTAGACGCCGGTGACCATGAGCAGCACCATGTTGGCCTGGTACACGTCCATGCCCAGGAGCAGCCCCATGAACATGGCGCCCACGCAGATCTCCACCTGCAACGACACCGGCAGCGGCTGCTCTTCCCTCAGCTCCTCCCGCCAGCCCGAGGGACTCCGCCCGGAGCCGTCGCCGGCAGCACGTGGCCTGCGTCACCAGGGGCACCGGGTGAGGCTGCCACGCTCTCCGCACGGGGTGCGCAGTGGCCGGCCAGGCCCGGCCGTGGCCGCAGGGCGTGTGCACTGACACGGAGCAGAAAGACCAAATGGATTCCTCTCACACGGAGGCACGTATTACAAGACAACAGAGCCTGGGCAATGGCGCTGAGACTGATCAACGTGCCAGGGGGCCTTTCCAAGGAGCTGGCTGACAGACCTGGAAGAGACGTTCTGGGCACATAAGACCGGTGGCAGGGCCTGGGGAGGGGGCAGCTTTCTGGCTGTGAGCCACAATGAGGCAGGAGGTGGCTGCAGCCGGTGACCACAGCAGGGGGACAAGGCCAGAGAGGCAGGCGCTGGAGCAGCCCTGTCCTTACAGAGGGTGGTGGCACCCCCTGGTGGCTGTAGCAGGGGAGTGACATCACCTAATGACACGACACGGGGAGCCCCAGGTTCTCTGGGGATACAGAGGAGGCTCGGGAGGTAAATTGTTATTAAACTACCAGAGGCCCAGGGCACGAAATTCATGCACACGTAGGGTCCCTAGGCCTGGCGGGCAATCAGGGCCATTTAGGTTCCCCGCCTCCCCGCCTCCTCCTTCTCTCACTCCCTCAGTGCCCGCCACAGCTGCTGGTCGCCCGCCATGGTCTGCGTCGCCCCCTGGTGGTCAGCGCACGTCATAGCGAGCGACTGAATTCCCAGCCTCCCGGTCCAACTCCCGAGGGGACACTTTGCATATTAGCCTTTTATATATATATAGATTCTTCCTCTGCTCCAGCTTTAACAACAGCGGCCAGGAAGTAACTTATGGGGCCCCAGAGTGAACTGCTGGGACAAATATAGCACAGTGCTGGGTACTGGCATTTATTTTCTTTCTTGGGCTGGCTTTTCCGCAACTTACTGAGATCTTTTGGAAGAGATAGAGGAATAAGTACAGAATAGCGAGGAGCAACTGGATCCGGTAGCCACCAAACCTCTTCCTCAGATATTCTGGCATCGTCACTACCTGCACGAGTGACAAGAGAAGTCACGGTCAGACACACTGCAGGCTCCCCACCCGGCAGCTGAGCTCACCACGTGCTGGGCCTGAGAAGAAGCCCGGGTGGGAGGCCCAGGAAGACAAGAGGCAGGTCCTGGCCCTGGCTCTGTACTGCCCCGTCGCTGTGAGGATGAGAGAAACAGACAGGGCAGGCGTGGCTCAGTGACTGAGCATTACCTAGGAAGCAGGAGGTCGCAGTTTGATTCCTGGTCAGGGCACAGGCCTGGGTTATGGGCTCGATCCCTGGTGTGAGGTGTGCAGGAGGCAGCCGATGGATGATTCTCTCATCATAGATGTTTCTACCTCTCTCTGAAATCCATCAATAAAATACGTAGAAGCTTGGAATCTGCTTCGAGAGCAATCCTCGGAGAGCAGAAGGAAATCCAGTTCATTCGTAATGTACGATGCTCCAACCCCCTGAGCCACACTGGCCAGGGGTTCCACACATATTTTTAAATTTAACAGTTTTATGAGCTATAATTCACATTCAGTAGAATTCTCCCAATGGTATGTAAAGTTTTATGAGTTTGGGGAAATGTACACAATTGTGTAATCACCACCACATTCAAGGTACAAGGCATTGTCAAAACCCCCCCAGAGTCCTGGGGCTCACAGTCAAGGCTCCATCCACCCCGGTAAGAAAAATATTGTAGAAAATAGAGGAACTGGTCATTGACACTCACCCCGGCGTTAATGTAGATAGGAGAAAATATCCAACCAAGAGCAAAGATCAGAACTGGAGACTGAAACCAAAAAGAAAAACATCAGGGTCCCACACAGGCCACGCCCTCAAGTACGACGCAAGCTCACGCACTACCAGTTCTGAGCCCAACTCAGGTGTTACCGCCCGGACCTTCCGAGTAACAGCCCACACCTAGACCTCCCATCCGATGAACTTAACTGATGGGCACTTGATGTTTGCCCCTAAAAGGGTGCATTCTTCATTATGAGGGCTCCCTGAGCCAATTTTCAAGGTATGTATTAGTATTTATTGTTCGCCTACTTCCAGGTAGAAATGAAGGTGACTTATAATGAAATATATGGTTAAAGGAGAAAGAAAAGTCAGAAACAATTCAGAGAAATGGGAGAGAAACTACCAAAACCGCACGAGTTACTGAAATTGAATACAAAATTGGGTCTGGCTTTCTTGACAGAGAATGGAATATCTGAAGGAGATGCTAGCCAATGTGGAGAGGAAATGCTTGTCCAGTTGAGCTTTTCTTATTAGGGTTGGGATTTCCTCTACTAGAAGTATTCTTCTTTTTAAAATATATATATATTTTTTATTGATTTCAGAGAGGAAGGGAGAGGAAGAGAGAGAGAGAGAAAACATCAATGATAGAATCATTGATTGGCTACCTGTTGCAAGCCCCCTACTGGGGATTGAGCCTGCAACTGGAGCACGTGCCCTTGACTGGAATTGAACCTGGGACTTTCAGTCGGCAGGCCAACACTATCCAGTGAGCCAAACCGGCTGGGGCTAGAAGTATTCTTTATTTTTGTTGTCTGTGAGAAGAAAGTTGTGACTCACACAGATATATACATATTTATATATACATACATATATCTACATGTTAATATGACCTTTTCTCTACACGACCATTTCCCTAAAACAGCCGTCTACTGTATTCCTATAGTCCCTGGATATAAATATTCTGTCTCTTCATGACTTTACCAAGAAGAGAAGGAGCTAGCCCGGTTTTTGGAGAAACTAAAGACTTGTCCTCCCAGGCCTTCTCAGGAAGCAGGCAGTGCACACTGGAAGCTGGGAGCAGGCTCTGGCGCCTCTGAGCTGTCTGTGGACAGAGGTAACACACAGGCCATCACCACCTCCTTCACTCACATTCCACTCGAAGGCGCCCACGGCTATGCCCGAGGCCGCGCCCATGCCCGCCAGGCCTATGAAGTGGGTGGGGCCAATGTTGGAGGCGTACAAAGAAGCACCGATCTGCAATCAGAAGACAATTCCTCATCAGAACTTAGTCCACGTCCAAGAACTAACTTCACAAATGTAAGCTCAATCTGGATTTTACAATTTTCTTCAAAAGGGGCTACTTCCCGGGCATAATTCCCATTCGTGTCTCTTCTATTCAAACCCTAACCGTAAGGCAGAAGCCAAGCGAGGAGGGAGGCAGAGAAAAGGGTAAAGAGCCGCTCTGCTGCCACCCTCCGGTGCCCCTCAGGCTTACCTGCGATTCCCAGATGCAGAAATGTCAGCAGGAGTGGAATCCATCATTGTTCAGAGATAATTTTAACATATTAGCAACCTAACTCATTCTATGGAACTAGTTAAAATACATGAAAACACTGAAATACAACGCAGCGTAAATAAAAATGAAGGAGCTCTAGTAAGTCATAAAAGTAAGTTAGACAATATTATAATATAATCTCATTAAAATATTACGTGCGTACATTCCGCTTGTGCACATATATGTTTGTATATGCATGGGAGAGATACCGGTAAAAATATATATAAAAAAATACTTCTGGCGACTGGAATTATGGGCCTAGAGACACGGACAGGGGAGAAAATTTCAAGGTCCACACTGGGACTGTAACTTTTTTTTTTTTACCAACCAACAGCTGTTACTTTCAAAATAAAAAAAAAATCCCAGTGGCATTTAAAAGGAACAAAATCCCTTCTAAACCAAACACCGCTTTTTAACAGAGTGGAGACAGCCACTCTGTTAAAACAAAAATCTAACTACTATGCTATTGACAGGAGACACATTTAAAACCAAACCATCAGGGAGGCTTAACCTAACGAAGCCTTTAGGTAACCACGGACCCCAGGGCGGACACCACACTCACCGGCCACCACGCCAGGCTGCGGCCCGCCAAGAAGAAGTCCTCCACGTTCCCGCGGTTGTGTGTCAGGATGGCCTGGACAGAGGGCGAGGGACACAGACACGGCTGCAGGGACACGGTCTCCTAGCGGGTAACCCTTCAGTGAGACACCAAGTCCGTCTCCCCTTCTTTCTCTTTAGGAATAGAAGGCCGGACCCCTGAGTTAGGGGAGGGCTCATGTGAACTTCCCTAAGCCAACCAGGAAACACAGAAGATGTGAAGGAAAAGAGAGAGAGTCCAGTTCTTCTAAGTCAGTGGTCGGCAAACTCACTAGTCCACAGAGCCAACTATCAACAGCACAATGATTGAGATTTCTTTGGAGAGCCACATTTTTTAAACTTAAACTTCTTCTAGCGCCACTTCTTCAACACAGACAGGCCCTGGCCATGGTATTGTGTGGAAGAGCCACACCCAAGGAGCCAAAGAGCCGCATGTGGCTCTCGAGCCGCAGTCTGCCGACCACTGTTGTAAGCGAAGAAAAGTTCAAATGACAAAAGGACACCATGAATAGAGTTCGGACCAGTGGTTCTCAGCCAGGGTGACTTCTGGCCCATCCCTCCAGGGGACATGCGACAATGTCTAGAGACCTTTTGGTTGTGAACGGGTAGGGGTCAGGGGCACGTCTCGGCACGTACAACGTACAGGACAGACCTCCACAACGAAGGATAGTGCTGAGGCTGAGAAACTGGTTCAGACAAGTAATAATTTGAAACACACACACAAAAACACCTTAGCAACTGAAATGACAGAAGAGCTTATAAACACGGGTAAACAACCCGGTTCAAAAATGGGCAAAATAAAGTGGGGGAAAAGCAACGGAAGGTGCTCAACCGCAGGAGGAGTCGTTTACACATAAATCTCTCCTGCAGGGAGAGACCGCTGACCGCCCGTCAGACGGGCAGGAAAGGAAATAAGCAGCTAAGCAGGGGTGAGCTCGGCTGGCGAGGGCCGGGGAGCGGCGTGCCCACATGTTGCTTGAGATGTAAATCTCAACACGTTGTGTGCGTCGCCACTTAATAATGTGACTAAAATTCCAAGTAAACATACTCTCCGGACCCAGCACTTCCAGGTTCGGAATCCATGCTGCACAGATTAAAAGCACCGACGCATAAAAAAGAAGAAGAAGGAAAATAACCTGGCAATAATCTGAGTGTCCGTCCGCAGAGAAAAGCTGAACCATCCCCACATTTGTATGACTATTATGCGGTATGAAGCCAGGAGCTGGCGCTCTGTTGGTGACCTGTAGGACTCTGACCGGGAATTGAACTGTGACCTCCCGGTTCATAGGTCAATGCTCAACCACTGAGCCACGCTTTTCTGAGTGCTTCCATGCTAAGCTTTAGTGAGTGAATGGCATTGAGAGAGACATGGTCTCCACCTTACTAAGAGCACCTTGCACTCGCAGAGAATACATAAGGTCTTTACACCGATGTAAGGAGAACACGTAAGATCCCTACGCTACATACGTGTGTGACCTTTGGGTTAGGCACCTGAGCCAGATGAGGCCGCTCTAGGTTCCGATCGGAACTCCATCATTTCCTGGTGGTTTTACTTAACCTCTTTGAACCTGTTTCCTCAGGCACAGGTGTGTGTGGGGGGAAGGGTGCTCCAGGCGCAGGTGTGTGTGTGTGTGTGGGGGGGGGGGAGGGAGGGAAAGAGGGTGCTCCAGGCACAGGCCGGGCGCCCAAGGGTCACACCCCACCCAGCCTGGTGTCCAGGCCCCGCCCTGCCCTCCGGGGACCCTGGGCCTCGGCGTACCCACACCGCGATGATCAGGACCAGCACGAGGTAGGCCAACATCACCAGGAAGTCTATTTTGTTGTTGACGCCCGAGTCCACCGAGCTCCAGTTGGCGGAGATGCCGTACCACAGGAAGGACATGGCGGGCTCCGGGCGGGCAGGCTCTGGAGGCGGCGGCAACGGCTTTCATTCAGGCTTCGCCTGGGCGCCGCGGCCGCGTGGCATCCTGGGAGTTCCAGCCGCGGGGCACCCTGGGAGTTCCAGCCGAGGGGCACCCTGGGAGTTCCAGCCTCGGGGCATCCTGGTTTCCGCCACCTGCTGCGGGGCGGGCCCTGCGAGGCCCAGCTGTGGCCGAAGAGCAAAAACCTGGGCGCTTGTGGGGCGCTCTGTTCAGAGAGAAACCCAAGAGCGCTTCTTCGCTGTTGGCCCAGCACAGCCCCGCCCTTTGGGGCCACCGTCGCTTTGTCCCCGACTCAGAGCTGCCCCGGCAGGGAAGCCATCGGGCACCGACTTCCCCTCCACGACGCCGTCTGGGCCCAGCCGTGTTGTGGCGGAGAGCACATGCCGTTCCCGGGTCCCGCTCACATCCCGTCGCGCTGCAGTGACTTGGCAGCTGCGGTTCTAGACCAGAGAGGAGGGAGCCCGACTCTGGGGCGCGTCATTCAAGACCCGCCCTGTCCGCAGTCCGGGACCCTTCAGGGGATGTCGGGGAGCCCATTCCAGCCCGATCCCCACAGGCCCGGCCGAGGGGCCCCACTCTACACGAATCTGAATAGGGGGCCGCTGGCAGTGTTACATATACATGAATAAGTCCATCAGGTTTGCTGGGGAGCTCTTCACATTGCCGCCCGGAAGTAGAATTCTTCCTCTCCCTCATTGGTCTTTGGAACTGGATGTGGATGTCCAGCTGGATGCAGACTGTTTGTTTGTTTGTGTTTTTTTAAATATATTTTATTGTTTTGTTTTGTTTTTTACAGAGAGGAAGGGAGAGGGATAGAGTCAGAAACATCAATGAGAGAGAAAAATCGATCAGCTGCCTCCTGTACACCCCCCACTGGGGATATGCCCGCAACCAAGGCACATGCCCTTGACCGGATTCAAACCTGGGACCCTTCAGTCCTCAGACTGGCACTCTATCCACTGAGCCAAATCGGTTAGGCTTCCTACCTTCTTTAATAATAATAATAATAATAATAATAATAATAAATAATAATAAAATATGTATATATACATACACACACATTTTTTGCTGGACACACATTAATTTGTAGAATAAACCTCATTATCTTGAATTTTAATTTTCTGAGCCCTTTTGGGGATATGGAGCACTGATAACCCAGCTAGCCCAGAAGGATTGGATCCGTCCCCCCACCCATCACAGGGCAGGGAGACCAGGGAAACCAGCCACACCAGCCTGCCAGCCCTCTCCCTGGCAACCACGCCACCTGGCGGCCGGTTTTTACGAAGACCACCTGGAGCCCGGATTAGATTTCCTGGACTCTGGCACCCTCCAGAGACGAGACATTTCCGCCTGGTGTTTTGTGATCACGTCTCATTTGCCAGGAAGTGATATTAGGCCCAGGAACGATGCTCTCCTTTTACAAAGAAGCGGATTTGGGGCTTGTCAGCCAAAGGGCCTGAGCAATCAGCCTGCATCCGTGCCCACACACAGTTGGCTGGCTTTTCACCAGGCGTGGCTCAGATCGGGCTCATCTGGGGGCCATTCAAGGCCTGTGCTCCCTGGGTGTCTGCAGATTTGCTGCCCGCAGTGACAAGATGGAGAAGGGAGGCTGGATCCTGCTGGTTTGGCTCAGTCAATAGAGCGTTGGCCTGCAGCCTGAAGGCAATCGGATTCGATTCTGGTCAAGGGCACAGGCCCAGGTTTCGGGCTTGATCCCCAGGGTGGGGCGTGCAGGAGGCAGCCGATCAATGATTCTCTCTCATCATTGGTGTTTCATCTCCTTCTCCCTCTTCCTTCCACTCTGACATCAATAAAACTATATTTTTAAAAAACTAGAAAGGCTGGTTTTGGAGGTTTTTTTTATACCTAGATATTCAAAGTACATAATGCATGCTTCTTCCTGCTTTGTTAGGGCTCCTCCAACTGCAGACCCTCCCCCCATCTCATCTTAATTGATTTAATACCAATTATTCTCACCGATTTCCCTCCAACCTGCTGTTGTTGGGTGTCAGGGGAAATTGCCTGAGCTCAAAGACTCTGACAAGGAAGTGAGACAAAGCCTTTTCAACCCAGAGCAGAAGGCATTGCTGGCCCTCAGTACCTCTACTGACAATTTTCAACTCTGCCTCATCCTTGAGTTTTGAAATTAGCCTTATTGAGGAAGGGAGAGGGAGAGAGAGGAACATCAATGATGAGAGAAAATCATGGATCGGCTGCCTCCTGTGCACCCCCTACTGGGGATGGAGCCCGAAACCTGGGCATGTGCCCTGACTGGGTATTGAACCCTGACTTCCTGGTTTACAGGTGGATGCTTAACCACTGAGTCACACCGGCCAGGCCATACATGCATTTGAAGGTGGCTGAGGGGTGACTAATATATAAAGTTTTAAATAAAGCCCTGTCACAGCAATAAGAGGTTTAAACAACATTTCTGCTCAGCACGTCCTGCATGTCCCCCTTTCCTCTCCGATGAAGCCAACGTCTGCCTGTCTGTTCAGAACAGACTCTTAGGAGTGACCTCAGCCCACGCTCATGGAGAACGATGGTGTCAGGAGGGGAAATGTTGACAGGAAATGGAAGTTACCATGACCACGGACTAGGAGAGCACACGAGGGCTCCTCCCCACCACCTGCCCAGCCCCAGGGAAGGGCCCCGTTCTCCTCGGGAAACCTGGGACCCAGAGGAAGGAGGCCCCCAGCCTCAGGAATGAATCCCACACAACACAGAGCCCGAGTCCCGCACAGAAGGGAACACCCTTCCATGGGGGAGTCCTGCTCTGGCCCCAACCTGAGCCCTCACCCCGGTCTGAGAGCCGGTGCAGAGGAGGCCGCTCAAGTCCTGACCCCTGACCAGCCCAGGGAGCTGTGGTCAGCCTCCCCCGGAGGACACTGAGTAAAGACTGGAGATGCCCCGAGGTGAAGGGCAGGCCACGGGGGGTGGGAACCCTGGCCTGGCCCTAGGGCAGGGGCAGTAGGCAGAGCAGTGGGAAGGCAGAGGTGGTCTCTCCTGGGTTCTGATCCCCATGTCACTCAATGCTGTGTCTGGGCCTGGACACTAGAGGGCGCTGAGGGTTTGTTGCTGAGGGATCTGGGTTATCAGAGCTGGACCAGCCCCCTGACAAAGTGCAGGACCAGCTAGCTGCTCAGGGCTGTCATCTGTGACTCCCCAAACCTGGGCCCCACACAGCTCCTCCCACACCCACACCCACGGCCATCCTCAGGCACAGGGACCCAACCCAGCGCCCAGGAAAGAGCAAATAGATGGGGTCTCATTTGCATGAGTGGGCCCTCCCTCCCGCAGACTATGAAGAGGGGCAGGGAGAGAGGTGGGGAGCTCTGCTTCAGCTGTGGGCACAGGAGGCAGGACTCAGGGATGACCTCCACCATGGCCTGGGCCCCTCTCCTCCTCACCCTCCTGGCTCACTGCACAGGTGACTGGAGAGGGGACAGGGGAAGGGGCCTTGGGAAGACACATGGGCCCTGCTTCCTCCTCTTGTCTCCAGACCCAGACTCACCCTGTCTGTGTCTCCCCCTCTTCCAGGATCCTGGGCCCAGTCTGTGCTGACTCAGCCGGCCTCAGTGTCGGGGTCCCCGGGCCAGAGGGTCACCATCTCCTGCACTGGAACCAGCTCCAACATTGGGGGTGGTTACCCTGTGAACTGGTACCAGCAGCTCCCAGGAAAGGCCCCCAAACTCCTCATCTATGGTGACAGCGAAAGACCCTCAGGGGTCCCAGACCGATTCACTGGCTCCAGGTCTGGCAGCTCAGGCACCCTGACCATCATGGGGCTGCAGGCTGAGGACGAGGCCGATTATTACTGCCAGTCCTATGACAGCAGTCTGCGTCCCACAGTGCTGCAGGCCTGTGGGGAAGTGAGACAAAAACCCCTCTGCTCTGGGCGGGGTGAGCCCTCCAGCAGCTGCCTGCTGGGCTCATCCTGAGACCTGTGGTGTAGATTTGCATGTGATTTTAAGCACAAAAATTGGCCATTCACAGCGATCAAACTATAACGGTTTGGGGGTTGCCATGGTGATGAGGAAGGGGGCGGTCCAAGTGGGAGGAGGGGGTCCAGGAGCAGAAACTCTGGCTGTGAGTGCCTGGCTCTGGGAGGACGGGCAGCATGGCGACCGGCAGGGGGCGCTGTCCTATTGTGTCTGTGGAAGCAGCTGAGAGACTGGACCTCAGTGTCCTCAGAATAGAACCAGCCGAGCTTGCAGCCACGTGTGATGGCAGAGGTCAGGCGCATTATTCTGGAGACGGCTTTGCACGGACACCCACACAGAGTCATCACGGTGTACACCTGACACCAATATAATGTCAATTACATCTCAATTAAAAATAAAATAAAATGATAGGAATGAATCTGAATCCTCTGTCCACAGAAGCACCAGCACGTGGACGTCTATGGCAGCTTTCTTAACGCCCAGAGGGAGAGTGGCCAGCAGTCTGTGCCTGGAGGTGTGACAGCTGTGAGTCCAGGTGATGGCACTGATTTATTCACCTGCGGTCTCCAGTGGTTGTCAGCGACAATGGCCTGAATTGGTGGCCCAGAGGCTGAGGGGCCGTGTGCTGTGACCATCGGAAGCTGGGGTGTCTGCTGCTCACTGTGCCCCCAGGCTGGTCACCCCGGGATCTGCAGCTGGGGGTCTGCTGGTGACAAGGCGCTCTCCAGGTCTGTGGCCGGTGCTGCCGCTCCTGGGATTATGGAAGCTCCTAGAAAGTCCTCGGGGGGTTCCCTGGGCAAAGACTCCGGATTGCCAACCGGCAGGACCAGAGCACAGCGGACAGCTCCCTCCTCTGCCTGCAATGGGAAGTGATGTTAGAAAAACGTCTGTTCCCGCCTTCCACCCAGAGCAGAAGGCACTGCGTTCCCAATGCTTTTCCACCATCACCTGGACCCGCAGTGTTCATCAATGTGCAACATCCTAGAATGTTTAAATCAGCCTTACTGTGACATTTACATATAATAACATACATGCATTTAAAAATTATTTCAGAGAGGAAGGGACAGCTAGAGACAGAAACATCAATAATAAGAGAGAATCATGGATCGGCTGCCTCTTGTGTACCCTCTCCTGTGTACATCCTTCTTGTGGGGGATGGAGCCAGAACCTGGGCATGTGCCCTGACAGGGAATCAAACCCTGATACTGGAACTTAGGTGGCCAGGCCATACATGCATTTGAACGTGGCTGAGTGGTGACTGGAGATGCCCCGAGGTGATGGAGAGGTTACGGGACAGGTCCCCTGGCCTGGCCCTAGGGCAGGGGCAGTGGGCAGAGCAGTGGGAAGGCAGAGGTGGTCTCTCCTGGGTTCTGATCCCCATATCACTCAATGCTGTATCTGGGCCTGGACACTAGAGGGCGCTGGGGGTTTGCTGATGAGGGATCTGGGTGATCAGAGCTGGACCAGCACCCTGACAAAGTGCAGGACCATCTGCTCAGGGCTGTCAGCTGTGCTCCCCACACCTGGGCCCCACACAGCCCCTCCTATGCACATTCCCGTGGCCATGCACATCAGAGGGCCCTGTCTTAGGCCCATGAGAGATAAAATAGATGGGGTCTCATTTGCATAAAAGGGCCAACCCTCCCACAGACTATGAAGAGGGGCAGGGAGAGAGGTGGGGAGCTCTGCTTCAGCTGTGGGCACAGGAGGCAGGACTCAGGGATGACCTCCACCATGGCCTGGGCCCCTCTCCTCCTCACCCTCCTGGCTCACTGCACAGGTGACTGGATAGGGGACAGGGGAAGGGGCCTTGGGAAGACACATGGGCCCTGCTTCCTCCTCTTGTCTCCGGACCCAGACTCACCCTGTCTGTGTCTCCCCCTCTTCCAGGGTCCTGGGCCCAGTCTGTGCTGACTCAGCTGGCCTTAGTGTTGGGGGTCCCGGGCCAGACAATCACCATCTCCTGCACTGGAACCAGCTCCAATATTGGCAGTTACCATGTGCACTGGTACCAGCAGCTCTCAGGAAAGGCCCCGAAATGCGTCATCTATGAGGACAGAAAACGACCCTCAGGGGTCCCGAACCGATTCTCTGGCTCCAAGTCTGGCAGCTCAGGCACCCTGACCATCATGGGGCTGCAGGCTGAGGACGAGGCTGATTATTACTGCCAGTCCTATGACAGCAGTCTGCGTCCCACAGTGCTGCAGGCCTGTGGGGAAGTGAGACAAAAACCCCTCTGCTCTGGGCGGGGTGAGCCCTCCAGCAGCTGCCTGCTGGCTCAGCCTGAGACCTGTGGTGTAGATTTGCGTGTGATTTTAAGCACAAATATTGGCCATTCACAGCGATCAAACTATAACGGATTCGGGGTTGCCATGGTGATGAGGAAAGGGGCGGTCCAAGTGGGAGGAGGGGGTCCAGGAGCAGAAACTCTGGCTGTGAGTGCCTGGCTCTGGGAGGACGGGCAGCATGGCGACCGGCAGGGGGCGCTGTCCTATTGTGTCTGTGGAAGCAGCTGAGAGACTGGACTTCAGTGTCCTCAGCTCAGAACCACCCGAGCTTGCAGCCACGTGTGATGGCAGAGGTCAGGGGCATTATTCTGGAGCCGGCTTTGCACGGACACCCACACAGAGTCCTCATGGTGTACACCTGACACCGATATAATGCCAATTACATCTCAATTAAAAATAAAATAAAATGATAGGACTGAATCTGAATCCTCTGTCCACAGAAACACCAGCACGTGGAGGTCTATGACAGGTTTCTTAACGCCCTAGACTGAAAGCGGCCAGCAGTCTGTGCCTGGAGGTGTGGCAGCTGTGAGTCCAGGTGATGGCACTGATTTATTCACCTGCGGTCTCCAGTGGTTGTCAGCGGAAATGGCCTGAATTGGTGGCCCAGAGGCTGAGGGGCCGTGTGCTGTGACCATCGGAAGCTGGGGTGTCTGCTGCTCACTGAGCCCCCAGGTTGGTGACCCCGGGACCTGCAGCTGCGGGTCTGCTGGTGACAAGGCGTTCTCCAGGTCTGTGGCCGGTGCCGCTGCTCCTGGGACGATGGAAGCTCCTAGAAACTCCTCGGGGGGTTCCCTGGGCAGCGACTCCGGATTGCCAACCGGCAGGACCAGAGCACAGCGGACAGCTCCCTCCTCCGCCTGCAATGGGAAGTGATGTCAGAAAAACGTCTGTTCCCGCCTTCCACCCAGAGCAGAAGGCACTGCGTTCCCAATGCTTTTCCACCAACACCTGGACCCGCAGTGTTCATCAACGTGCCTCCTCCTAGAATGTTTCAATCAGCCTCACTGTGACTTTTACATAGAATAACATACATGCATTTAAAAATGTATTTCAGAGAGGAAGGGACAGGCAGAGAGAAAAACATTAATAATAAGAGAGAATCATGGATTGGCTGCCTCTTGTGTACCCACTCCTGTGTACATTCTTCTTGTGGGGGATGGAGCCAGAACCTGGGCATGTGCCCTGACAGGGAATCAAACCCTGACACTGGAACTTAGGTGGCCAGGCCATACATGCATTTGAACGTGGCTGAGTACAGACTGGAGATGCCCCGAGGTGATGGGGAGGCCACGGGAGGGGCCCCCTGGCCTGGCCCTAGGGCAGGGGCAGTGGGCACAGCAGTGGGAAGGCAGAGGTGGTGTCTCATGGGTTCTGATCCCCATGTCACTCTATGCTGTATCTGGGCCTGGACACTAGAGGGCGCTGGGAGGTTGCTGCTGAGGGATCTGGGTGATCAGAGCTGGACCATCCCCCTGACAAAGTGCAGGACCAGCTGCTCAGGGCTGTCAGCTGTGACTCCCCAAACCTGGGCCCCAAACAGCCCCTCCCCCACCGACACCCATAGCCATTTTCATCAGAGGGCCCTGCCCCTGGGCCCAGGTAGGATCAAATAGATGGGGTCTCATTTGCATGAGTGGACTGTCCCTCCCGCAGACTATGAAGAGGGGCAGGGAGAGAGGTGGGGAGCTCTGCTTCAGCTGTGGGCACAGGAGGCAGGACTCAGGGATGACCTCCACCATGGCCTGGGCCCCTCTCCTCCTCACCCTCCTGGCTCACTGCACAGGTGACTGGATAGGGGACAGGGGAAGGGGCCTTGGGAAGACACATGGGCCCTGCTTCCTCCTCTTGTCTCCGGACCCAGACTCACCCTCTCTGTGTCTCCCCCTCTTCCAGGATCCTGGGCCCAGTCTGTGCTGACTCAGCCGGCCTCAGTGTCGGGGTCCCCGGGCCAGAGGGTCACCATCTCCTGCACTGGAACCAGCTCCAACATTGGGGGTAACTCTGTAAGGTGGTACCAGCAGCTCCCAGGAAAGGCCCCCAAATGCATCATCTATGGTACTAACTCCCGACCCTCAGGGGTCCCGGACCGATTCTCTGGCTCCAAGTCTGGCAGCTCAGCCACCCTGACCATCACGGGGCTGCAGGCTGAGGACGAGGCCGATTATTACTGTGAGTCCTATGACGACAGCATCAGCGGTCACACGGTGCTGCAGGCCTGTGGGGAAGTGAGACAAAAACCCCTCTGCTCTGGGCGGGGTGAGCCCTCCAGCAGCTGCCTGCTGGGCTCAGCCTGAGGCCTGTGGCTTCTGCTGGTTCCCTCGCTGAGGCCC
This sequence comes from Pipistrellus hanaki, assembly GCF_964339955.1. Lineage (NCBI taxonomy): Eukaryota > Metazoa > Chordata > Mammalia > Chiroptera > Vespertilionidae > Pipistrellus > Pipistrellus hanaki. Next base: position 1,739,971 of record NC_140521.1, read on the forward strand.
GGAACCCGGGTTCATCCGGGGACCCTGCCTGGGGGAGAGCGGTCCTCCCTCCCCTCAGGCCTCAGTGTCACTAAGAACAGCTCTCCCAGGCTCAGGGGCTGAAGGAAGGGAAGGCCTCTCCCCACCGGCGGGGCCCCAATGTGTTTCCATCAAATCCTCTACCCACAATTTACTCTATGTGCATCATCCTAGAATGTTTAAATCAGCCTTATTGTGACTTTTACATATAATGACATACATGCAATTTAAAAAATTATTGAGTTCAGGGAGGAAGGGGTAGCTAGAGAGAAGCATCAGTGATGAGAGAGAATCATGGATCGGCTGCCTTCCGCCTGCCCCACACTGGGGATCAAGCCTGCGAACGAGGCATTTTCCATCATTGGGAATCGAACCCTGACCTCCTGGTTCATAGGTGGATGCTCAACCACTGAGTCACACCGGCCAGGCCATACATGCATTTGAAGGTGGCTGAGTGGTGATGGATATATAAAGTTTTAAAATAAAGCCCTGGAATAGCAATAAGATGTTTTAACCTCATTTCTGCTCAGCCTGTCCTGCATGTCCCCCTTTCCTCTCAGATAATGGCCAACGTCTGCCTGTGCGTTCAGAACAGACTCGTAGGAGGGACCTCAGCCCATGGTTCGGGAGAACGATGGTGTCAGGGGGGGAAATGTTGACAGGAAATGGAAGTTACCATGACCACGGAGAGGAGAGCACATGAGGGCTCCTCCCCACCACCTGCCCAGCCCCAGGAAGAGGCCCTTCTCCTGGGGCCCCTGGGACCCACGGGAAGGAGGGCTCAGCCACCAGGAATGAATCCCATACAACACAGAGCCCGCGTCCCGCACAGAAGGGGACACACCTTCATGGGGCTGTCCCTGCTCTGGACTGACCTGAGCCCTCACACGGGTCTGAGAGCTGGTGCAGGAGAAGCCACTTGAGTCCTGACTCCTGACCAACGTAGGGCATGGTGGTCAGACTTCCCTCGCTGAGGCCCTGGGCCCAGGTCCCGCCCCCTGGGCTGGACTCCCTGGTCCTGTGAGGCTGAGATGAGTGACAGCTGGTCCGGGCCCCCCCCCTGCCCGGGGCTCAGCACTGAGGCTGTGCTGGAAGGGCCACTGGCCCTGTTGCCTCCCCATTCTGATTTCCTCCCCTTTAACCAGCGCGGCTGGTGGAGATTTGCGTTTGATTTTAAGCACAAGAATTGGCCATTCACAGCGATCAAACTATAACGGTTTGGCGGTTGCCATGGTGGTGAGGAAGGGGGTGGTCCTAGTGGGTGGGTGTCCAGGAGCAGAAACTCCTGGGTCTGGGAGGACGGGCAGCATGGGGACCGGCAGGGGGCGCTGTCCTATTGTGTCTGTGGAAGCAGCTGAGAGACTGGACCTCAGTGTCCTCAGCTCAGAACCAGCCGAGCTTGCAGCCACGTGTGATGGCAGAGGTCAGGGGGCATTATTCTGGAGACGGCTTTGCACGGACACCCACACAGAGTCATCACGGGGTACACCTGACACAAATGTCTCAATTGCATCTCAATTAAAAATAAAATAAAATGATAAGAATGAATCTGAATCCTCTGTCCACAGAAGCACCAGCACGTGGACGTCTATGGCAGCTTTCTTAACGCCCTAGACTGAGAGCGGCCAGCAGTCTGTGCCTGGAGGTATGACAGCTGTGAGTCCAGGTGATGGCACTGATTTATTCACCTGCGGTCTCCAGTGGTTGTCAGCGGAAATGGCCTGAATTGGTGGCCCAGAGGCTGCGAGACTCGTGTGCTGTGACCATTGGGTCTGTGGCTGGTGCTGCTGCTCCTAGGACGGATGGAAGCTCCTAAAAGGTCCTCGGGGGGTTCCCTGGGCATCAATTGGGATTGCCAACCGGCAGGACCAGAGCACAGCGGACAGCTCCCACCTCCGCCTGCAATGGGAAGTGATGTTAGAAAACCATCTGTTCCTGCCTTCCACCCAGAGCAGAAGGCACTGCGTTCCCAATGCTTTTCCACCAACACCTCGACCCGCAGTGTTCATCCACGTGCCTCCTCCTAGAACTTTTTTAAAGAGCATTTGTGGTTTGTTTTTTTAAAATATATTTTATTGATATTTTACAGAGAGGAGAAAGGTAGAGAGATAGAGAGCTAGAAATGTCGATGAGAAAGAAACATCGACTAGCTGCCTCTTGCACTCCCCCTACCGGGGATGTGCCCGCAACCAACGTACGTGCCCTTGACCGGAATGGAACCTGGGACCTTTCAGTTCGCAGACCGACACTCTACCACTGAGCCAAACCGGTTTCGGCCCTCCTAGAATTTTTAAATGAGCTTTATTGTGATGTTTACATATAATAACATATATGCATTTAAAAATGTATTTCAGACTGAAGGTACAGGTAGAGAGAGAAACATCAATAATAAGACAGAATCATGGATCGGCTGCCTCTTGTGTACCCTCTCCTGTGTACATCCTTCTTGTGGGGGATGGAGCCAGAACCTGGGCATGTGTCCTGACAGGGAACCAAACCCTGACACTAGAACATAGGTGGCCAGGCCATACATGCATTTGAACGTGGCTGAGTGGTGCCTGGAGATGCCCCGAGGTGATGGGGAGGCCATGGGAGGGGACCTCTGGCCTGGCCCTAGGGCAGGGGCAGTGGGCACAACAGTGGGAAGGCAGAGGTGGGTTCTGGTCCCCATGGCACTCTATGCTGTGTCTGGGCTTGGACACGAGAGGGCGCTAAGCGTTTGCTGCCAAGTATGTGGGTGATCAGAGCTCGACCAGCCCCCTGACAAAGTGCAGGACCAGCTGCTCAGGGCTGTCAGCTGTGACTCCCCAAACCTGGGCCCCACACAGCCCCTCCCCCGCCCATACCCACGGCCATCCTCAGGCACAGGGACCCAACCCAGCGCCCAGGAAAGAGAAAATAGATGGGGTCTCATTTGCATGAGTGGGCCCTCCCTCCCGCAGACTATGAAGAGGGCCAGGGAGAGAGGTGGGGAGCTCTGCTTCAGCTGTGGGCACAGGAGGCAGGACTCAGGGATGACCTCCACCATGGCCTGGGCCCCTCTCCTCCTCACCCTCCTGGCTCACTGCACAGGTGACTGGATAGGGGACAGGGGAAGGGGCCTTGGGAAGACACATGGGCCCTGCTTCCTCCTCTTGTCTCCGGACCCAGACTCACCCTCTCTGTGTCTCCCCCTCTTCCAGGATCCTGGGCCCAGTCTGTGCTGACTCAGCCGGCCTCAGTGTCGGGGTCCCCGGGCCAGACGGTCACCATCTCCTGCACTGGAAGCAATAACAACATTGGGGGTGGTTCCTATGTGCACTGGTACCAGCAGCTCCCAGGAAAGGCCCCCAAAACCCTCATCTATGGTAATAGCAACCGACCCTCAGGCGTCCCGAACCGATTCTCTGGCTCCAAGTCTGGAAGCTCAGGCACCCTGACCATCACGGGGCTGCAGGCTGAGGATGAGGCTGATTATTACTGCCAGTCCTACAGCAGGAGTTTTGATGATCCCACAGTGCTGCCGGCCTGTGGGGAAGTGAGACAAAAACCCGCTGTGCCGCAGCAGTGGGTCCGGGGTAGCCCCATCCTCTGATCAGGTGGCTGTGCCTTTGGGGGGCGGCCGGAAACCGGGGTCTTAGACCGCCCCCACCCCCGAGGGGACTGTGTCTGCAAACTCTGTCTCCCCCTGTGCCCCTGCCTGCCAGGCCGCCCGTGGCAGCAGCACACGTGTGCGTGTCTCAGCTGAGCAGACCCTCCTGGGCCTCAGGGGGCGGCGGCCTGGGTGGCCAGGACGGGGAGGGCAGACCCGGGGCCCCGCGTCCGGCTGTGCCTGGTCAGAGCCCCTCAGGCAGGGCGGGTGGAACAATATCAGCCCCTCACAGGCCGTACAGACACCATGGCGCACAGACAGCGGGACGTACAGATGTGGGCATACAAAGGCGTTTCCTAAAATTAAAAGAGAAACCCACAGGCTACAAACTCCGCTGTGACCTGGGAGGCCCTCACACTGTGTATGACTTTTCAGGGAATCACTAGGTCCGGTCAGATCTCCATGGAAACCTTAAATGCCTCACGTCAGCGGTTCTCAGCCTGCGGGTGAGACCACGTTGGGGGTTCCAATGACCCTTTCACCGGGGTCGCCTAAGACATCCTGCGTCTCAGACATCTACCTTACAGGGCACAACAGCACACAATGACAGGTGTGAAGGAGCCACGGAAATAAGGTTATGGTTGGGGTCCACCCCACATGAGGAGCTGTATTAAAGGGCCGGGGCATTGGGAAGGTTGAGAACCACTGCCTCCCATGGTGTGAAATGTTTGCTGAAGGGTCCTCCTCTGAATGCGACCCTGAGGGCATTTCTGGAACATTCTTCTCCCCTCATGGACCTGCTCAGCCCCAGGAGCTCCTCCCCCTGAGCAGCGCCCTCCCCTCTGGCCTGCACAGAGGCTCCATGTGTGTTTCTTGGGCAGCATCTTCCCTGGGAGAGAAACCCCGTTCCTGTGTCGCTGGTGAGTGTGTGAGCCCCTCACACAGACGCTCACCTGAGAGCGCCCTGCTCCTGCGATCAACACAGAATCAGACCGCGGTGTCTGGGCTCAGACCCTGGGGGCTGGAGGAGGGACAGAGACCTGGGGAGCCCACAGCCAGCTGGGCTCTCAGGGCTTTGGGGCAGGGGAGGGTGTGTCCACCCGTCAGCAGGGGGCGCTGTGAGACTGCAGGTGCTCAGCTCACAGCTGTTCCCTGAGACCTTCCCACACAGGGGCCTGCACTGTGGGCTCCCTGCTGTCTTTGGGGGTCTGGCAGAGCCCCCTGAGCAGGCACCTGTGTGTGGTCTCAGCAGGTGCTTCCTCCCAGGGCCCCCCAAGGACTAAGCCCACCTCCATGCCCCTCAGTCTGGGTTGTGAGCTGAGCTGCAGCCCCAGGGCCCAGGAAGGGGCTGGGCAGTCCCTGGAGGGACCCTCATTTGCATGGCAGCCCCTCCCCTGGCAGAGGGCAGGGGAGAAAAGGAGGCCTGGGCAGCCCAGCCCCACTGTGGGCTCAGGGCTGTGAGCACCATGGCCTGGACTCCTCTGCTCCTGGCGCTCCTCTCTCACTGCACAGGTCGGGCCAGGCCTGGGCCCAGGCTCCTTCCCTTCCTGCTCGGTCTCCTGGAAATCTGCCCCTGGTCCCTGCCCCTCACTGACCAGTGTCTGTGTCTGCAGGGTCCCTCTCCCAGCCTGTGCTAACCCAGCCGCCCTCCCTCTCTGCCTCTCTGGGAGACACAGCCACACTCACCTGCACCATGAGCAGTGGCTTCAGTGTTGGCAGCTACTACATATACTGGTACCAGCAGAAGCCAGGGAGCCCTCCCTGGTTTCTCCTGAGATTCTACTCAGACTCATATAAGGACCAGGACTCCGGGCTCCCCAGCCGCTTCTCTGGATCCAAAGACGCCTCGGCCAATGCGGGGTTCCTGACCATATGGGGGCTGCAGGCTGAGGATGAGGCTGACTATTACTGTAAATCATGGGACAGCAGCTCTAACAGTTACACAGTGGTGCAGACCCACAGGGAAGTGAGACAAAAACCTCCTCTCCGCTCCCCTGGCCTGACCTGGGCCCCAGCTGGCGGCTCTGCCAGTTCTGGCTCAGCCCTGACTGTGCTGGTCGGTGTCCATCCGGCACCGGGTTCTCCTTGGACCCGTGGTCCTGACAGTGTCCCAGCTGTGATGTCAGGTCAGCGTTCCCATGGATGTGTGGCTCAGGTCCTGTTTGCCATGCTCCCGTCCTCACAGTGACATTCCTCAGGGATAACGGTTCCCATGGAGACAGGTGAGGAGGTGGAATCAGATCCATGCAGGCCAAGCTGAGCTCCGATTCCAGGAGTGACTGAGGGGGGATCAGGGTCTGAGGGTGCAAATCTGCAGTTTGCGTTAAAAACCACCTTGCAGCAATGAAGTGTGTTCTGTGTGACCGCAGGGAACTACCAAGATGTGAACATTCCAACGTCCTCTGTGGCCACGGGCATGTGAGCTCCTTAGGAATGCGTCCGGCTGGGGGAGGTGATGATGGAGGGAGGCAGCCAGGCCGGAGCTCCGGGGCCGAAGAACCAGGGCATCAGATTTTGTCCACTGGGTCCTGGTCCCCCTTGTCATCAGGATTAGACAGGACCAGGGAGAGGCTCCCGGGTGCTCTGCTCATGCGCAGCCCGCCCCGCCCTCCCCACCCCTGCAGCCTGGACCTGCTGTGCACACGGGTCCCTGCATGTCGTCTCCTCCTCGTCCTCCTCCTCGTCCTCCTCCTCGTCCTCCTCCTCCTCCTCCTCCTCCTCCTCCAGGGACCGGATCCCAGGACACACAGCAAGGCCTGTGCCCTGGCCAAGGCAGCAGCACTGGCTGGAAGGCGGCATTTGGATCCCTCAGCTCCGGTGACATCTCATCAGCCCTCTGCACCCAGTGACACAGCCACACCCTCAGGACATGGGGTCCTCAGCCCGGCCAGAGTGGCTCAGTAGTTGAACATTGACCTATGAATGAGGAGGTCAGGGTTGTAGTTCAGGTCAAGGTTCAGGCCCAGTTTGCAGGATTGATAACCAGTGGGGGACTTGCACAGTCAGCCAGTTAATGATCCTCTCTCATCATTGATGCTTCTCTCTCTCTCTGCCTCTTCCTTCCTCTCCGACATCAATAAAAATATATTTTAAAAATGAAAGGAGCGTTGGTTCCATTTGGGCTCCATGTCAGCCACAGCAGAGGCCCTGGTCACAGCTGGAGGACCCGTTTGAGCATTACTAACCAGCCCACCCAGGCCCCGCCTCCTCCCAGCACAGCCCTGGGGTGAGGCCCCTCCTGAGCTCCCAGTCTCTCAGGGAGGAGCTGTCTCCACGTTGAATCTTCATCATTGTCATCGTCACAGCTCAGAGCTTTCGCTCAGGGAGCACAAGGGAAGGGGGCTGGGAGCTCATCTCCTCGCTCTCCTCCCACCCGCACCCCCGGGGCAGCGGGAGGTCACAGGTGCTGGCAGCTTCCCCGGGGGAAGCACAGACAGAAGGATCTCAACTGAGTCCAAGCAGGAGGGAAGGTCACTGTCCTCACCCCAAGGTCAGGGCGCCCCCTAGAGCCTTGGGCGGGAGGGCCTGTGGGACACTGTGGTGGGTGCAGGCCCTGCTGTGAGGCGGGTCCATCCTGGAACCAGAAGGAAGGTCATCCGGGGCTTCCCCAGTGTTTTCTCCAGGGGCATGGGCAGGAAGGCTGATGCTGAGGTCTAACTCTATCCTATCGCTATGTTCTTAAAGGGCCAGGCTGATGATCACACAAAATGCCCCCAAACAGGCATGGATGGTGTCCTGTGTGGCTTTCCCATCCATGGTTCTGCCCATGTCCCACCCACAGAGGCTCTCAATGTCCTCAGCTCTTTGTGTGGCCATTGAATGGGGACCAGGAAGGGATTGCTCTCCCCAAAGCCACGCCCACCTTTAGCCACGCCCACCGCATCCCAAAGGGCCCCGCCCAGAGGACACTGCATTGCCAGCCAACACCCCCTTCATCTGAGGGAGGGGCCATCCACAGAGACAGGCTCAGGGAGTGACATGCCTTTCAGGAGCCCCTCCATCTGTGAATGGGGATGGGGCCCAGCTGTGTCCGAAGCTCATGTACCTTCTCTGCCACCAGCCCCCTGAGGACCCTCAGCACCTTGACCTCTCCCGGGAGGGCGGGTCACAGCTCACTCTTCATGAACCTGGGAGGCAGCATTTCTAACTGTCCCCAGACCGTCAGCTCTGTTACGTCCATGCAGGCATCTCCCACGGCTCGGCCCAGGATGAGACACAGCAGTGAGCGCCAGCGTCTGTGCCATCAGACCAGGATGTGGGAACAGGGACAGGGACATGGGGAGCAGCAGACACCAGCTGGGCCTCAGAGCTTTGGAACAGGGCGATGTAGTGTGTTCTGTGGCCAGCAGGGGGCAATGTGGGATCACCCTGTTGTCCCCACACAGTTGCTCACTGAGGACTTTCCACTCACAAGAGCCTGGGCCTGGGGGCTGGGCCCTGTGCGCCCTGATGGGGAGCAGCTGTGTCTGTGCTGACAGCGCCCCCTGAGCAATAGCCTCTGTGTGGTCTCAGCAGGTGCTTCCTCCCAGGGCCCCCCAAGGGCCTAGCTCACCTCCATGCCCCTCAGTCTGGGGTGTGAGCTGAGCTGCAGCCCCAGGCCCCAGGGAGGGGCTGGGCAGTCCCTGGAGGGACCCCCATTTGCATGGCAGTCCCTCCTCTGGCAGAGGGCGGGAGAGAAAAGGAGGCCTGGGCAGGCCAGCCCCACTGTGGGCTCAGGGCTGTGAGCACCATGGCCTGGACTCCTCTGCTCCTGGCACTCCTCTCTCACTGCACAGGTAGGGCCAGGCCTGGGCCCAGGCTCCTTCCCTTCCTGCTCGGTCTCCTGGGAACCTGCCCCTGGTCCCTGCCCCTCACTGACAAGTGTCTGTGTCTGCAGGGTCCCTCTCCCAGCCTGTGCTGACCCAGCCGCCCTCCCTCTCTGCCTCTCTTGGAGCCACAGCCAGACTCACCTGCACCGTGAGCACTGGCTTCGGTGTTGGTTCATACTGGATAAGCTGGCACCAGCAGAAGCCAGGGAGCCGTCCCCGGTTTCTCCTGCAATATAAATCAGACTCAGAGAAGCACCAGGGCTCCGGGGTCCCCAGCCGCTTCTCTGGGTCCAAAGATGCCTCGGCCAATGCGGGGCTCCTGATCATTTCGGGGCTGCAGCCTGAGGACGAGGCGGACTATCACTGTGTGACCTATGAAAATAATGCTTCTCACAGTGACACAGGCAGATGGGGAAGTGGGACAGAACCCTCCCTCTCCCCAGAGTCTAGGTTCCTAACAACTGAACGTGCTGAAAAGACATCCCTGTGGAAAGTATACTACATGGGGGAGAAAGAGAGAGACAGAGAGAGAGAGAGAGAGAGAGAGAGAGAGAGAGAGAGAGAGAGAGAGAGAGAGAGAGAGAGAAACATCAATGATGAGAGGGAATCATTGATCAGCTGCCTCCCGTAGGCCCCATATTTTCGATAGAGTCCGCATCCCAGGCATGAGCCCTGAACAGGAATCAAACCATGACCTCCTGGTTCCCAGGTCAATGCCCAACCACTGAGCCACCAGGCCCGGCCCACAGGGCCTCTGTGACCACCCAGGTCTCCAGGCTGTCATGTGACTTAATAAACCTGCTGCCACCAGGAGCCGCCAGGCCAGGGGCAGCTGGGGGGGCACCTGCCTCCTCTCCTGCAGGGCCACGGGGCTCCCTGTTCCTGTGATGTGAACCAGGGGCCCCGTTTCCCCGTTGTCTGTCTCCCTGGGCTCAACACCCCCTCTTCCTTTCCTCCTGGTTTCCTATTGCAACGTGGTCACCCTGTCCCCGCTTTCCAAACCGTGACTCAGCACTCCTGGGCGGCATGACACTGACCACCCCGTCCCTCCTCTGTGACCTGGTCCCCCAGGGCCGCCTGCTCCAGGCTCAGGACCGACCAGGTCCCAGGCGATGGCTGTTTCTGACGTGAACTAAGGAAACAGCTGTGTGACCTGTTCCCAGAGCCCAGGCCCCTCCCAGCAGGCTGCCCGTCCCCGGAGCAGGGCCTCCGCACCCAGAGGTTAGAGCAGTGACCCCTCCCTCCCCGGCTCCTGTGCCCAAGGCTCCTGCAACAGCCCTGTGCCCGCTGACCGAGCCCTCAGCTGCGAGGGGCTGGGGGGCCTCAGGCCCAGGAGGAGGCCCGAGCACAGGGCTGGCATCCCCTCTGCAGGGACCCTGACCTTCAGTGCCATCAGGTGGAGGGGCTGTCAGAGGGAATGGGGTGCCTGAGCCCAGGGGGGACGGACGGATGTTGGGGGGCGGGAGGCCCTGAGGGTTCTGGACAGGATGACCTGCCAGAGCAGAAGGGACCAGGCTCTGGTGTGTCCCAGGAGAGACCTGATGGGGTTAACAAGTTGATGGTTTTATCTAAAGTGATGGGATTAATGGGTTGATGGTTTTATCTAAATGGATAGGATTAACAATTTGCTAGTGTTAATGCCTTGATGGTTTTATCTAAATAATGGGTTTATGTAAATCGGTGGGGTGAATGAGTCGATGGGTTTAACAATAGGGTTAGGGTTAGGGCTCAGGGTCTGGGCTAGCACAGGGAAAACCCGCAGTGCTCTGGTGTGCTAACTCGGAATGTCTCCCAGGCCAGGCCTGTGTCCGCCATCCCAGGGCCACATGCCGCCTCCGCCTGCTCTGGTTGGTACGTGTTTCCTGAAAGCGGCCGTGACTGCTCATTGGCTCCCGGTCACCGAAGATGGTTCAGCGTGATGATGGGTTTAATGTGAGAAACTTCCAGGCACAGGAAGACAGCGGCCTGAGCCCTCAATTCCTACAGCTGAAAAGGGTTCTAACGGAGCGCTCTTTATTTTTATTATTATGTCCTTGAAACCACAGTGGCCAAATGACACTGTCAGCACAGACATAGCTATGCACCCATGTCACCTCATGTTGCCAACATGCGTTCGGACCCTCAACCAACCTGTCATTCGTCCTTGTACAATTTACACAATAAAAACAAACACGGAGCATTTTTAAATTATTCCGTGAGCCGTGAGAATGGCCTTTGCACACGATCCTCCCGAGACTCGCACACCTGCCTGGTCCAGGAGGGAGGACCTCACCTGTTGGAAGCTCAGGAGCCAAGGGAGCAGGGGAAGGGGAGGGGCTGGAGGGGCTTAAAGGAAGCGGTAGTTCCCGCTGCGACCAGCAGGGGCCGCTGTGAGTCCGTCCATGGCGTTGGCCAGGGCCTGGTCTCTCCCAGGAGGCAGCGGGGCAGGGCCAGGCTTCCAGTGAGGCCTGGGCAGGTGGGTCTCCTCCTGGGAGGGTGGCTCCCCTGCACGTGGCTGTGTGCCCTCCAGCAGCTGCTTCCTGCCAGTCCTCTCCCCCTCCCCCTCCGCCCCTGGGGAAACCAGTGCACCCACAGGGCTGCCCTCCCTGCTCAGGGGCCTGAGACCCTGGGGCAGAGGGGGTGGGGGCACATTTGCATGAGCAGCCCCTTTCTGTGCCCTGGGAGGGGATAAGAGGCCTGGACCACCCAGCCCAAGCTCTGTGTCCTGGCAACGGGCTGTTCCACCATGGCCTGGACCCCTCTGCTCCTGGCGCTCCTCTCTCACTGCACAGGTAGGGCCAGGCCTGGGCCCAGGCTTCTTTCCATTCTGCTCAGTCTCCTGGGAACCTGCCCCTGGTCCCTGCCCCTCACTGACAAGTGTCTCTGTCTGCAGGGTCCCTCTCCCAGGTGCTTATGGTGACTCAGCTGCCCTCCCTCTCTGCATCTCCGGGAACCACAGCTACACTCACCTGCATCCTGAGCAATAACATTAGCATTGGTAACTACAGGATATACTGGTACCAGCAGAAGCCAGGTATCCCTCCCCGGTATCTCCTAAGATTTAAATCAGACTCAGATAAGGACCTGGGTCATGAGGTCCCTAACCGCTTCTCTGGATCCAAAGACATCTCGGCCAATGTGGGGCTCCTGACCATCTTGGGGCTGCAGGCTGAGGATGAGGCTGACTATTACTGTGCGATCTGGTACAGTGGTGCTTCCCACAGTGACACACTCAGATGGGGAAGTGGAACAAAAACCTCGCCCTCCCAGAGTCTGATTTCACATCATCTGACCCTGTTAACATAACATCCAGGTGCAAACTCCACGGGGAATAACCTTCTGGTCACTAATGGGTCACTTTCCACGTTCGCTCCCATGTCTCTGCATCTCAGAAGCACAGAACCAGCACCAACACCCACTGGTCCCCACGTCCCTGAAAGGCGGCCTGTCATCCGTGGGCCACAGACCAGGGCCCGGGCGATGGCTGTTTCTGACATGAACTAAGGAAACAGCTGTGTGACCTGTTCCCAGAGCCCAGGCCCCTCCCAGCAGGCGGCCTCTCCCCGGAGCAGGGCCTCCGAGCCCAGAGGTCAGAGCAGGGACCCCTCCCTCCCGGCTCCTGTGCCCAAGGCTCCTGCCCAGCCCTGTGCCCGCTGACCAGGCCCTCAGCTGGGAGGGGCTGGCGGCCTCAGGCCCAGGAGGAGGCCCCAGCACAGGTCTGGTGTCCCCTCTGCTGGGACCCTGACCTCAGAGCCATCAGAGGGAAGGGGCTGTCAGAGGGAAAGGGGGACCTGGGATGACCCTGGGAAGCACGTTCCCTGAGTGACAGCAGCTCAGGTCTGACCATGACCGGCCAGAAAGACGGGCCCCGACTCCCAGGAGGAGGCGGAGTGGGGCAGAGAGAGTGTCCTGAGGGGATGGGGAGGCCACCTCAGGGGGCACTTGAATGCCCTGAGCCAGGGGGTCAGTGCCCAGAGCAGGGGGGAGGCAGGACTGTCCCTCCTGGGCCTTAGTCAGCAGGGGACACAGTGGTGCATCCAGGCCTGGCCACCACAGGGAGCGCAGGGACCGCTGCTGAAGGGCTGGGCTCATCACAGCTGCAGCCTGTTCCCTGGCCCTGCCTGGTGCCCTGTGCTCAGGGCTCACAGCTGTGACCTTGCCACCCCCTGGGCCCCACACAACCCCACCCCTGCCCTCACCCTGCCATCCTCAGGCACAGGGACCCCACCCAGGGCCCAGGGAGGATCAAATAGATGGGGTCTCATTTGCATCAGTGGGCCCTCCCTCCCGCAGACTATGAAGAGGGGCAGGGAGAGAGGTGGGGAGCTCTGCTTCAGCTGTGGGCACAGGAGGCAGGACTCAGGGATGACCTCCACCATGGCCTGGGCCCCTCTCCTCCTCACCCTCCTGGCTCACTGCACAGGTGACTGGATAGGGGACAGGGGAAGGGCCCTTGGGAAGACACATGGGCCCTGCTTCCTCCTCTTGTCTCCAGACCCAGACTCACCCTGTCTGTGTCTCCCGCTCTTCCAGGATCCTGGGCCCAGTCTGTGCTGACTCAGCCGGCCTCAGAGTCGGGGTCCCTGGGCCAGACGGTCACCATCTCCTGCACTGGAAGCTACTCCAACATTGGGAATGGTCAGAGTGTATACTGGTACCAGCAGCTCCCAGAAAAGGCTCTCAAACTCCTCAAGTCTTCTGGTCGATTCTCTAGCGACTGGTATGGCAACTGGTACATCCTGACCATCACGGGGCTGCAGGCTGAGGACGAGGCCCTTTATCACTGTCAGTCCTATGATGACAATCTCGGTGCTCCCACAGTGCCGCAGGCCTGTGGGGAAGTGAGACAAAAACCCACTGAGCCGCTGCAGTGGGTCTAGGGCAGCGCCATTCTCAGATCAGGTGGCTGTGCCTCTGTGGCCCCCCCCCCCAGGGGACTGTGTCTGCAAACTCTGTCCCCCCCTGTGCCCCTGCCTGCCAGGCCGCCCGTGGCAGCAGCACACGTGTGCGTGTCTCAGCTGAGCAGACCCTCCTGAGCCTCACGGGTGGCTGCCTAGGCGGCCAGGACGGGGAGGGCAGACCCGGGGCCCCACGACCGGCTGTGCCTGTGTCAGAGCCCCTCAGGGAGGCCCAGTGTGTGTGCTCGGACCTGGGGCTCCCACACAGCCTGGCCCCATCCGGCCGTAGAGCAGGTGCCTGGGTGACCCTGACCTGCTCCTGAGCACATCTGGCAGCTCAGACTCCGGGGGCCCCGGTGGAGGCACTGAGGCCCCGGCTGCCTGTCCCACCTTTTAGCCCACAGTCCCAGTGCCACCCCAAGCCCGTCCTGCGGGGCTGAGGCCACAGGGCGCCCTGCTCACCTGCCAGGAGGGGACCCAGCTCCTGGCTCAGGCTCAGCCTGTGGCCTCTGCTTCTGCTGCTCCCGCCCCTCCACCCCCCACAGGCCAGGTCCCAGGGCAGCCCCTGAGCATGAGGGGCCTCCTCCCTCCCCCCTCAGGGGCCTCCCAGCGGGCTCTTCCTGGACACAGGATGACCCCACCCAGAGCCCCTCCCAACTGCGGGGACCCTGAGCCTCTTTGCCCAGCAGCCCGGGTCTGTGCTGGGGACCATCTGGGGTCACGTCAGGCTTGAACCCTGACCAGGGGGCCTGTGTCTCGATCAGGGTCACTGACTCCTGTCCAGGCCCCCCCCCCCCCAGCCGTGCCCCCTCCTCCCGGACGCTCAGCAGGAGCGGCTGAGGCCTCTGCCCCCGGAGAGGTCCCTCTGTCCCCTCTGCCCAGCCCTGGGCCTCAGGCTGCAGAGCCCACGGGGCCCTGGGAGCAGCCGCAGTCCAGCCCCTCAGTGCTGAGCTCTGCCCTCCCTCCTCCTGGGAGCTCCTGCTGCTCCTCCGGGACCCTGAGCCAGGAGGGGGAGGCCCCCCCCGTCTGTGCCTGGGCTCTGGGGCCCCCCTCCTTCCCCCTCAGGGGCTGGGGGGAGTGTCCGTCCCCGCGTCTGCCAGCTCCTCCCCACACCCGGTCCAGCTTCTGCCTGAGAGGAGGACACGTGCACAAAACACAGGCAGGGCATGTGTAAGAACGTACACACATGTGAGGACACGGAGACTACATGGTACACGGAGAGCAGACATACAGGTGTCCGCATACAAAGGCGTTTCCTAAAACTTACAAATCCACGTGGTACAGGCTCCCCCGGTTACTGTGAAGCCCACCCCACTGATGATGGTTTTACAATGAAACCCTGACTCAGTCAGATCTCCATGGAAACCTGAAAGGCCGCCCATGGTGTGAAATGTTTGCTGAAGGGTCCTCCTCTGAATGCGACCCTGAGGGCATTTCTGGAACATTCTTCTCCCTCAGGGACCTGCTCAGCCCCAGGAGCTCCTCCCCCTGAGCAGCGCCCTCCCCTGTGGCCTGCACAGAGGCTCCCTGTGTGTTTCTTGGGCAGCATCTTCCCTGGGAGAGAAACCCCGTTCCTGTGTCGCTGGTGAGTGTGTGAGCCCCTCACACAGACGCTCACCTGAGAGCGCACCGCTCCTGCGATCAACACAGAATCAGACCGCGGTGTCTGGGCTCAGACCCTGGGGGTGGGAGGAGGGACAGAGACCTGGGAGCCCTCAGCCAGCTGGGCTCTCAGGGCTTTGGGGCAGAGGAGGGAGTGTCCTCACGCCAGCAGGGGGCGCTGTGAGACTGCAGGTGGTCAGCTCACAGCTGTTCAGTGAGACCTTCCCACTCAGGGGCCTGCACTGTGGGCTCCCTGCTGTCCCTGGGGGCCTGGCAGCGCCCCCTGAGCAGGCACCTGTGTGTGGTCTCAGCAGGTGCTTCCTCCCAGGGCCCCCCAAGGGCTGAGCCCACCTCCATGTTCCTCAGTCTGGGGTGTGAGCTGAGCTGCAGCCCCAGGGCCCAGGGAGGGGCTGGGCAGTCCCTGGAGGGACCCTATTTGCATGGCAGCCCCTCCCCTGGCAGAGGGCGGGGGAGAAAAGGAGGCCTGGGCAGCCCAGCCCCACTGTGGGCTCAGGGCTGTGAGCACCATGGCCTGGACTCCTCTGCTCCTGGCGCTCCTCTCTCTCTGCACAGGTAGGGCCAGGCCTGTGCCCAGGCTCTTTCTCTTCCTTCCCAGTCTCCTGGGAACCTGCCCCTGGTCCCTGCCCCTCACTGACAAGTGTCTGTGTCTGCAGGGTCCCTCTCGCAGCCTGTGCTGACCCAGCCGCCTTCTCTCTCTGCATCTCCGGGAGCCACAGCCAGACTCACCTGCACTCTGAGGAGTGACATCAGTGTTGGCAGCTATACCATATACTGGTACCAGCAGAAGCCAGGGAGCCGTCCCCGGTATCTCCTGTGGTATTACTCAGACTCCAGTAAGCACCAGGGCTCCGGGGTCCCCAGCCGCTTCTCTGGATCCAAAGACGCCTCGGCCAATGCGGGGCTCCTGACCATCTCGGGGCTGCAGGCTGAGGACGAGGCTGACTATTACTGTGCGATCTGGTACAGTGATGCTTCCCACAGTGACACACTCAGATGGGGAAGTGGGACAAAAACCTCGCCCTCCCAGAGTCTGATGTCACATCTTCTGACCCTGTTAACATAATGTCCAGGTGCAAACTCCACGGGGAAGAACCTTCTGGTTCCCAATGGGTCACTTTCCCGGTTCGCTCCCATGTCTCTGCGTCTCAGAAGCACAGAACCAGCACCAACACCCACTGGTCCCCACGTCCCTGAAAGGCGGCCTGTCATCCGTGGGCCACAGACCAGGGCCCGGGCGATGGCTGTTTCTGACGTGAACTAAGGAAACAGCTGTGTGACCTGTTCCCAGAGCCCAGGCCCCTCCCAGCAGGCGGCCTCTCCCCGGAGCAGGGCCTCCGCGCCCAGAGGTCAGAGCAGGGACCCCTCCCTCCCCGGATCCTGTGCCCAAGGCTCCTGCCCAGCCCTGTGCCCCCTGACCAGGGCCTCATCTGGGAGGGGCTGGGGGGCCTCAGGCGTAGGAGGAGGCCCGGGCACAGGGCTGGGGTCCCCTCTGCTGGGACCCTGACCTCAGAGCCATCAGGGGGAGGGGCTGTCAGAGGATAAGGGGGTCTGAGCCTTGGAAATTCTTGGGGGGACGGAACGGTGGGGGGTGGCCCTGAGGGTTCTGGGCAGGATGACCTGCCAGAGAAGGATCTGGGCTCTGGAGTGTCAGAGGAGAGATGCGATGGGGTTAATGAGTCAATGGTTTTATCTAAATTGATGGTTTTATGTAAATCGGTGGGGTGTATGAGTTGATGGGTTTAACAATAGGGTTAGGGATTAGGGATTAGGGATTAGGGTCTGGGCTAGCACAGGGAAAACCCGCAGTGCTCTGGTGTGCAAACTCGGAATGTCTCCGGGGCCAGGCCGGTGTCCGCCATCCCAGGGCCACATCCCACCGCCGCCTCCTTTTGTCCACACGTCTTTCCTGGAAGCGGCCCTGACCGCTCCTTGGCTCCCGGTCTGTGGCTCTGGGGCTGCGATGACGGTGTGAGGAGTGGGACGGAGGCGGCCTGGCCGGGAAGACGGAGGTGCTGGCTCCTTGGCCCTCAGCGGTGAGTGTGTCTGCGTTCTGGTCTGAGGAAGGAGAGGAGCTGGTGACGGTGAGGCCTCCTGGGGCCGGGCCACGTGCGCGGGGCTGGTCTGCACGGCCAGGCCGGATGCTCCCATGTCCGGGAACAGGGGCTGTTATCACCCCCTCCCCCCAGTTAGGGATGGGGAGGCCTGGGAACGGGGCAGCACCCGGTCCACATGGCCCCAAAGCCTCCCCTGGACCCTTTGCAGAAGGAAAAAACCCACAAAAACCCACAGATTTTGGGTCCAGGCTCCTCACTCCCATGAAAGGGCCCAGCTGGGACCCTGGCCGTGTGGCTCAGCGGGCTGGGGCGTCACCCTGTGCACCAAAAGGCTGCGGGTTCCATTCCTGGTCAGGGCACCTGCCTAGGTTTCATGTTTGATCCCCAGATGGGACATATACAGGAAGAAACGAATCGCTGTTTCTGTCCTACATCTGTGTTTCTCTCTTTATCTTTTTCCAAAATCCATAAAAACGTACCCTTGGGTGAGGATTAAAATAAACAAATAAATAAAAAGGCCAAGCTATGACTTCCAACTCTGCCACTTGGGAGCGTTACAAATCAGAACCCCCCCCTCCCCTGTGTGCAACCAGAGTCTCACTGGATTTTTCTGGTCTGGGATGGATACTGCTCCTTGTCCTCCGGGTTGCTGTCACGGGCAGCCAAGCCTGAATCCCACAGAGCTAACCAAAGAATATTGATCAATGTGCCCTCACCCCCAAGCCCCAGAATGACCACCAGGCACCCCCACACCGAGCCTGGTACCCACCAAGCCCTGGCCTCACCGAGCACAAACCGAAGATGGTTTAGCGTGATGATGGGTTTAACGTGAGAAACTTCCAGACACAGGAAGCTGAAAAGGGTTCTAACGGAGCGCTCTCTATTTTTATTATTATGTCCTTGAAAGCTCAGGGGCCAAATGACACTGTCAGCACAGACATAGCTATGCACACATGTCAGCTCATGTTGTCACCATGCGTTCGGACCCTCAATCAATCTGTTGTTGTTGTTTTTTGTCATTCGTCCTTGTACAATTTACACAATAAAAAAAACACGGAGCATTTTAAAATTATTCCGTGAACCGTGAGAATGGCCTTTCCACACGATCCTCCCTAGACTTGCACACCAGCCTGGTCCAGGAGGGAGGACCTCACCTGTTGGAAGCTCAGGAGCCAAGGGAGCAGGGGAAGGGGAGGGGCTGGAGGGGCTTAAAGGAAGCGGTAGTTCCCGCTGCGACCAGCAGGGGCCGCTGAGAGACCGTCTCTGGGATTGGCCTGGCCTGGTCTCTCCCAGGAGGCAGCGGGGCAGGGCCAGGCTTCCAGTGAGGCCTGGGCAGGTGGGTCTCCTCCTGGGAGGGTGGCTCCCCTGCACGTGGCTGTGTGCCCTCCAGTAGTTGCTTCCACCCAATCCCTCTCCTCCCTGGGGAAACCAGTGCACCCACCGGCTGCCCTCCCTGCTCAGGGGCTGGAGACCCTGGGGCAGAGGGGGTGGGGCACATTTGCATGAGCAGCCCCTTTCTGTGCCCTGGGAGGGGATAAGAGGCCTGGACCGCCCAGCCCCAGCTCTGTGTCCTGGGAACGGGCTGCTCCACCATGGCCTGGACCCCTCTGCTCCTGGCGCTCCTCTCTCTCTGCACAGGTAGGGCCAGGCCTGGGCCCAGGCTCCTTCTCTTCCTGCTCGGTCTCCTGGGAACCTGCCCCTGGTCCCTGCCCCTCACTGACAGGTGTCTGTGTCTGCAGGGTCCCTCTCCCAGCCTGTGCTGACCCAGCCGCCCTCCCTCTCTGCATCTCCGGGAGCCACAGCCAGACTCACCTGTACCCTGAGTGGTGCTACCGATCCTTTTAGTGATTACTGGATAATCTGGATCCAGCAGAAGCCAGGGAGCCGTCCCCGGTATCTTCTGTCATATAAATCAGAGTCAGATAAGTACCAGGGCTCAGGGGTCCCCAGCCGCTTCTCTGGAACCAAAGACGCCTCGGCCAATGCGGGGATCCTTACCATCTCGGGGCTGCAGGCTGAGGACGAGGCTGACTATTACTGTAGCACATGGGACGGCAGCTCTAAGACTCACACAGTGGTCCAAACCCACAGGGAAGTGAGACAAGAACCTCTTCTCCACTCCCTTAGCCTGACCAGGGCCCCAGATGGCGGCTCTCACTCCTCAACCCCCTCAGGACCCTCAGCACCATGAGGTCCCACGTGAAGGCTCGGTCACAGCTGACTGTGTATGAATGTGTGAGGCAGCATTTCTGCCCCCCAGGTCCTCACCTCCTTGTTCGGGGAGAAACCATGTCAGACCCGATACTTATAACTAAAGGGCTTCCCCTCTGCCTCCCCCTTCCCCCAGACCCTCCGGCTCCTCTAGGTCCTTCCTCCTTCTGCCCTCGGAGGGTTTTCTGGCCCAGAGTCCAGGAGATCCTCCCTGTGCCTCAGCCGCATGCAGCTCCGCCTCCTCTCCTCCCTCCCACAGTGTTCTTTCCCCCCACAGGGCTCCCTCCCTCCTGGGCTGCTCTCCCGTCCCCGCTGCTCCCCAGACACTGGTCCCCTCCTGGCTGTGTTACAGAAAACAGGGAAGGACCAAGCCATGCTTAGAGAGATGGAGTAACATTTAGTACTCGCTGGTCCGGAGGAAAATGTCTCTCCAATTCTAGGCCCCAACATGTGTTTACCTCCTTTGTCTCCCAAATGGGGGTGTTTCCAGCCCCTTTGCAAGTTCTTAAAGAGCCCCTGTGTGCTGGGCCTTGAGACCCCAACCAATGGCCTGGCTTGGTGCCAGCATTGATCACCTTGTCCGGGGAAGGTTTCATGGCCTCTCTGAAGTGGGAGTGGTCTCATGTTCCTTATTATTTAAGCAAGCAAGCATGTGCAGGAGCCACAAAGCAGGGTTACCATGGCCAACAGCAGTGCTTGTATCGGATGGATGCTTCCAATGGAGACCCGTCACGGCCTCTGGATTCTTCTGCAGAGACTCCGCCTGGAGAGCCCTGTGGTCACGTCTCTACACGGACGGCAAATACTCTGATGACAGGAGACAAGCTCCCCGCGTCCCAGACAGGGACACAGTCCCTCCTCATGTGACTGTAGAGGTTGTTCTACTCAAAGGAACGTCTGTGTCTTGGTGACTTCCCGCTCCCTGTGTAAGCCTCGGCCCCACAGATCATGTGAGCACATTCTTCCCATCAGACCCAAGCACATGCTCCACTGATCAATGACAGGGACAGATTCCTGGGGAGTTAGCCTCAGTGTTCTGGAGGACATTGCGAGTGGGCACATGACTAGGAGGTGGTGCTGTGGCTCTGCCCTGGGTTCTGCCTGGGGCTCCCTCACAGCTGGGGTCCCAGTGGCCTCTGGGCTGGGAGAGTCACTAAACCTGGACAAGGAGGAAGGAAGGACAGGAATTCCTTTGTTTGTTTCAAACAGAACCGCATCCCAGGACCTGAGACACAGGCTGACACGGAGCATGTGACACAGGGGAAGGGGCCCCACACCCAGAAGGACATCCAGTCACGTCTGCAGTCAGGAAGCTGGCTCCGCTCCCCCTGGTCCACGGGCCGCCCCGGGCCCTTCCTCTGCACCACTTACTGCCCCACCCGGTCCCCACAGGCTGGGAGGGCCTCGTCCCAGGTAACATGGCTGCTCCCGGGCCGGGAAGACGCCCTGAGCGTGTTCCTGGAAACTCCCCCCATCGGGACCTGAATGGCCCCCGGAGCCCTGCCAGCCAGATCGACCCCTCATCACGTGTGATGTGGGATCAGGAGCTCCCTGTGCATGAACTTGGCTACATCTTTACTGGAGATGAAACCAAATTAATTTATCATTTAGGACATGCCTGGCACCTCCCATGGCTGGGCCCTGGGAGTGAGATGCTGCAGTGAGCGCCAGCGTCTGTGCCAGTCAGACCACGATGTGGGAACAGGGACAGGGACCTGGGGAGCAGCAGACACCAGCTGGACCTCCTGGCTTTGGACCAGGGAGATGTAGTGTGTCCTGTGGCCAGCAGGGGGCTGTGTGGGATCGCCCTGGGGCCTCCACACAGCTGCTCATTGAGGACTTTCCACTCCCAGGAGCCTGGGCCTGGGGGCTGGGCCCTGTGCGCCCTGATGGGGAGCAGCTGTATCTGTGCTGGCAGCGCCCCCTGAGCAATAGCCTCTGTGTGGTCTCAGCAGGTGCTTCCTACAGGGCCCCCCAGGGCCTAAGCCCACCTCCATGCCCCTCAGTCTGGGGTGTGAGCTGAGCTGCAGCCCCAGGGCCCAGGGAGGGGCTGGGCAGTCCCTGGAGGGACCCCCATTTGCATGGCAGCCCCTCCTCTGGCAGAGGGCGTGGGAGAAAAGGAGGCCTGGGCAGCCCAGCCCCACTGTGGGCTCAGGGCTGTGAGCACCATGGCCTGGACTCCTCTGCTCCTGGCGCTCCTCTCTCTCTGCACAGGTAGGGCCAGGCCTGTGTCCAGGCTCCTTCCCTTCATGCTCGGTCTCCTGGGAACCTGGCCCTGGTCCCTGCCCCTCACTGACAAGTGTCTGTGTCTGTAGGGTCCCTCTCCCAGACTGTGCTGACCCAGCCGCCCTCCCTCTCTGCATCTCTGGGAGCCACAGTCACACTCACCTGCACCCTGAGCAGCAGCTTCAGTGTTGGTGATTACTGGATGAACTGGTTCCAGCAGAAGCCAGGGAGCCCTCCACGGTTTCTCCTGTACTACTCCTCAAGTACAAATTTGGGACCTGGAGTCCCCAGCCGCTTCTCTGGATTCAAAGACGCCTCGGCCAATGCGGGGCTCCTCACCATCTCGGGGCTGCAGCCTGAGGATGAGGCTGACTATTTCTGTGGCACAGATGTTGACAGTGGGGGCACCTTCAGTTCCCCACAGTGTCTCAGAGGACGAGGAAGTGAGACCAAAACTCTGCTCCCGAGGCGGTGGCTCTGAGCCTCCTTCAGCGAGGAGCGTCTGGGGGCCTCTGTCGGTGGCTCCTCTGCAGGGACCTGTGTCCCGGGAGGAGGGAGGTCACACTCGGTGGAGCAGCAGCACAGGCGTCCCAGGAGCACACGGGAGGTCAGGGAGCCCCGCCCCCCACCCCGTGTCGGGGATTCTAAGAAGGAACATTTCTGGGTCAGAGTCTCAGCTCCTCCCTCCTGTGTGTGCTGTCTGCTGCTCCCCCAGAGCTCTTCCCTCCTGGCCCTTCTGGGCCCCAATGTGTGGGGAGTGGCTCCCCGACAGCAGTTCTCTGACACCAGCTGATGTCCCCCAACAGCACTCAGTGCTCACCCCATCTGCCCAGAGAGGGTGTCAGACCCGCAGTTAAAGGGCCAGTCCCCCAGATTCCCGCAGGTCAGATGCCAATCACAGGCAGGAGGTCCCAGGATTCACACAACTCCTTGGATATCATTTATGGTTCCCATAATTCCTGTCATTTATTCAATGAATTTGCTAACTGCACTTGAGCCCTCTTACTTTAATGGAATGGGGTGCAGGTGAGGGGCTCCCCAGCTTCTCATCCTCCCGGCCTCTCCCGTGGCCCGTCCTCACCCAGGAGCCAGCCCAGAGCCCCCTCATCAGCCTCAGGCCGGCCCGCCCCCCAGGGAGTGACAAGGGTCTCAGGAGCCTGTGCCGATGCCAGTGGCCGAGACCAGCGTGTGTTTGCTGTCATCTCACACACTGTGTCTGCACCCACACAGGGTCCCCCAGACAGCCATGCTCCCCACACATTCCTGTCACGTGTGTGACCCTGTGTGACTCCTGACCCGTCCCATGTGACATGTTCGTGATCCCCCTGGTCATGGACACAGGCTGTGGTGTCAGCGCAGACACAGGGGCCTGGGGCTCACCCTGCCCTGTGCCTCCTGAGGCCGATGGCCCCGTGGCTGAGGGTCGTGTGGCTGCAGCGACCTGAGGGGACAGACGCCCCTCACCCCACAGGACTGGCTCCTAACGGAGTGAGTGGACCCCTGAGCCCTGCACCCCGGCCTCCCGGCCTTTCCCTGTGCTACTGGGGGAGGAGCTCACTGCGCATCAGCTTTGCAGCAGCTTCATGGAGAGTGACCCCCAGTCATCACGTTCCCTACGTGCACTTTGACCTTTCACCTCAGAGGGCCCTGGGACTGAGCACTGCCGTCCACCCCCCCACCCCCTCTTCCCCACTGTTTCTTAGAGGAACAGTAGCTGGAAGGAGCCCACACACCTGTGAGCAGAGAGACCTGAAGCTGTGGGGCCTGTGGCCAGCAGGGGGCGATGGGGGACCGCTCTGTGGGCCTCACAGTGCAGCTGAGGAAGGACCATTCCCTCAGAGGGGAGCCCTGTGGTCCTGCAGGGGACTCAGCAGCTGTGTCCTCTCAGGCCTGGCAGTGCCCCCTGAGCAGGTCCATCTGTGTGGTCTCAGCAGGTGCTTCCTCCCAGGGCCCCCCAAGGGCTGAGCCCACTTCCACGCCCCTCAGTCTGGGGTGTGAGCTGAGCTGCAGCCCCAGGGCCCAGGGAGGGGCTGGGCAGTCCCTGGAGGGACCCCCATTTGCATGGCAGCCCCTCCTCTGGCAGAGGGCGGGGGACAAAAGGAGGCCTGGGCAGCCCAGCCCCACTGTGGGCTCAGGGCTGTGAGCACCATGGCCTGGACTCCTCTGCTCCTGGCGCTCCTCTCTCACTGCACAGGTAGGGCCAGGCCTGGGCCCAGGCTCCTTCCCTTCCTGCTCGGTCTACTGGGAACCTGCCCCTGGTCCCTGCCCCTCACTGACAAGTGTCTGTGTCTGCAGGGTCCCTCTCCCAGCCTGTGCTGACCCAGCCGCCCTCCCTCTCTGCATCTCCGGGAGCCACAGTCACAATCACCTGCACCCTGAGCAGTGCCTCCAATGTAGGTGGATACTGGATATCTTGGCAACAGCAGAAGCCAGGGAGCCGTCCCCGGTTTCTCCTGGTATATAAATCAGACTCAGAGAAGCACCAGGGCTCCGGGGTCCCAAGCCGCTTCTCTGGATCCAAAGACGCCTCGGCCAATGCGGGGCTCCTGACGATCTCGGGGCTGCAGCCTGAGGACGAGGCTGACTATTACTGTCACACATGGGACGGCAACTCTAACAGTTACACAGCTGTCCAGACCCACAGGGAAGTGAGACAAAAACCTCCTCTGCTCCCCTGGCCTGACCTGGGCCCTGCTGGTGGCTCTCACTCCCCAACCCCCTCAGGACCCTCAGCACCATGAGGTCCCACGTGAAGGCTCGGTCACAGCTGACTGTGTATGAACGTGTGAGGCAGCATTTCTGCCCCCAGGTCCTTACCTCCGTGTTCAGGGATAAATCATGTCAGACCTGATTCTTCCCACTAAAGGGCTTCCCCTCTGCCTCCTCCTTCCCCCAGACCCCCTCGGCCCCTCCAGGTCCCTCCTCCTTCCGCCCTCGGAGGGTTTTCTGGCCCAGAGTCCGGGAGAGCCTCCCTGTGCCTCAGCGGCATGCAGCTCTGCCTCCTCTCCTCCCTCCCACAGTGTTCCTTCCCTCCACAGGGCTCCCTCCCTCCACAGGGCTCCCTCCCTCCTGGGCTGCTCTCCCGTCCCCGCTGCTCCCCAGCTCCCAGGTCCCCTCCTGGCTGAGACCCCTCACGTGCTCCGGATTCTTCTACAGGGACTCCGCACAGAGAGCCCAGTGGTCACGTCTCCACATGGACATGAAAGGTCTCTGATGAGCGGAGACCAGCTCCCAGCGTCCCAGACACGGACACAGTGCCTCCTCTGTGTGACCCCTCAGAGAGCGGCAGTTTGTGAGCATGCTTATGCCCCAGAGGGAGGTGTCAGTGCTGACACCAGGCCAGGCCTTGAGATAGGGTCTCATGGCCCCTGCCCAGCTCGGAGGCCTTCTTTCCTAGATCACTGTCCGCTTTCTGAGGAACAGGGTGACCCTCTGAATAACATGGTCGTCAAAGGCATGACCCTGACGTTGCTTGGGAAGGACTGTTTTGTCCTGTGTTGCTTCTTCTGCAAAAACGAGATGAGGTCAATGGGCTTAGAAAGGGGTCCTGCACAGAGGATCCGGGCTGCTCTCTGGTTTCCCTGCCTGGAGAGAGGCAGAGCCGTCCGCGGCCGGCTAATAAAGGCTCCCTAAGTTTTAATTTGTTCTGGACTCCAGTGGTCGTTCACTTGTGTTCGCTCCACAACAGACCTACAGAGGTTGTTCTCCTCAAAAGAACGTCTGTGTCCTGATCATTTCCCACTCTCTGTGTGAGCCTCGGCCTCCACAGATAATGGGAACACATTCTTCCCATCAGACCCAAGCACATGTACCACTGATCAATGACAGGGACAGATTCCTGGGGATTGAATTCAGAGTTCTGTGAGTGGTCACATGAACAGCAGGTGGTGCTGTGATGCTGCCCTGGGTTCTGCCTGGGGCTCCCTCACAGCTGGGGGGTCCCAGTGGCCTCTGGGTTGGGAGAGTCACTAAACCTGGACAAGGAGGAAGGAAGGAATTTCTGTCCTTCCTTGTCCGCGTCCAGAACTGCATCCAGAATCGCGTCCCAGGACCTGAGACAGAGGCTGACACGGAGCATGTGACACAGGGGAAGGGGCCCCACACCCAGAAGGACATCCAGTCCCGTCTGCACTCAGGAAGCTGGCTCCGCTCCCCCTGGTCCACGGGTCACCCCGGCCCCCTCCTCTGCACCACTTACTGCCCCACCCGGTCCCCACAGGCTGGGAGGGCCTCGCCCAAGGCAACATGGCTGCTCCAGGGCCGGGAAGACGCCCTGAGCGTGTTCCTGGAAACTGCCCCCATCGGGACCTGAACAGCCCCCAGCAGCCCTGCCAGCCAGATCGATGCCTCATCACGTGTGATGTGGGCTCAGGAGCTCACTGTGCATGAACTTGGCTACATCTTCACTGGAATTGAAACCAAGGCCACCTCAGTTATCAGTTATGTCCATGCTGGCACCTCCCATGGCTGGATCCCAGGATGAGATGCTGCAGTGAGTGCCAGCGTCTGTGCCAGTCAGACCAGGATGTGGGAACAGGGATGGGGACCTTGGGAGCAGCAGACACCAGCTGGGCTCAGGGCTTTGGAGGAGGGCACTGTAATGTGTCCTGTGGCCAGCAGGGGGAGCTGTGGGATTGCCCTGTGGCCCCCACCAAGCTGCTCACTGAGGACTTTCCACTCCCAGGAGCCTGGGCCTGGGGGCTGGGCCCTGTGTGCCCTGATGGGGAGCAGCTGTGTCTGTGCTGGCAGCGCCCCCTGAGCAATAGCCTCTGTGTGGTCTCAGCAGGTGCTTCCTTCCAGGGCCCCCCAAGGACTAAGCCCACCTCCATGCCCCTCAGTCTGGGGTGTGAGCTGAGCTGCAGCCCCAGGGCCCAGAGAGGGGCTGGGCAGTCCCTGAAGGGATCCTTATTTGCATGGCAGCCCCTCCTCTGGCAGAGGGCAGGGGAGAAAAGGAGGCCTGGGCAGCCCAGCCCCACTGTGGGCTCAGGGCTGTCAGCACCATGGCCTGGACTCCTCTGCTCCTGGCGCTCCTCTCTCACTGCACAGGTAGGGCCAGGCCTGGGCCCAGGCTCCTTCCCTTCCTGCTCGGTCTCCTGGGAACCTGCCCCTGGTCTCTGCCCCTCACTGACAAGTGTCTATGTCTGCAGGGTCCCTCTCCCAGCCTGTGCTGACCCAGCCGCCCTCCCTCTCTGCATCTCCGGGAGCCACAATCAGACTCACCTGCACCCTGAGTGGTATTTCCTATTCGCTTAGTGCTTACCGGATAAGCTGGTACCAGCAGAAGCCAGGGAGCCGTCCCCGGTTTCTCCTGGAATATAAATCAGACTCAGATAAGTACCAGGCCTCCGGGGTCCCCAGCCGATTCTCTGGATCCAAAGACGCCTCGGCCAATGCGGGGCTCCTGATTATCTCGGGGCTGCAGCCTGAGGACGAGGCTGACTATTATTGTGTGACCTATGAAAATAATGCTTCTCACAGTGACACAGGCAGATGGGGAAGTGGGACAAAAACCTCCACCTCCCCAGAGTCTGGGTTCCTAACAGCTGACCCTGTTGAAAAACATCCATGACAAAGTATATGTGGAAGACAGAGAAGGAAAGAGAGAGAGAGAGAGAGAGAGAGAGAGAGAGAGAGAGAGAGAGAGAGAGAGAAACATCAATGATGAGAGCGAATCATTCACCGGCTGCCTCCTGCAGGCCCCACACTGGGGATCGAGCTTGAAACCCGGGCATGTGCTCTGACCGGGAATCAAACCATGACCTCCTGGTTCCCAGGTCAATGCCCAACCACTGAGCCACCAGGCCCGGCCCACAGGGCCTCTGTGACCACCCAGGTCTCCAGGCTGTCACGTGACTTAATACACCCGCTGCCACTAGGAGCTGCCAGGCCAGGGGCAGCTGGGGGGGCACCTGCCTCCTCTCCTGCAGGGCCACGGGGGCTCCCTGTCCCTGTGATGTGAACCAGGGGGCCCCGCTCTCCCCGTTGTCTGTCTCCCTGGGCTCAACACCCCCTCCCCTTCTCTTCCTGTTTGCTAATGCCACGGGGTCACCCTGTCCCCGCTTTCCAAACTATGACTCAGCACTCCTGGGCGGCATGACACTGGCCACCCCGTCCCCCTCTGTGACCGGGTCCCCCAGGGCCGCCTGCTCCCAGCTCAGAGCCGAGGGACACGGACGCTCTCTGTCACCGCCCCACTCGGGGAGGATGTGTGTGAGATTAAAGCAGGGTTTCCACAGCTTCTCCTCATCCTAGTCCACACGCCATTCCCTGAGTCCAAGTCACTGAGCTAATTTCTCTCTAAGAAATAAAAATGCAGCTCAGTGCACACCCACAGTGATATCAATTCCACTCCCTGAGTCCAGGGCGCCCTCCCTGAGGTGAGCTGACCCGGCAGGGGCCTGTCTCACACCCACGGGAAGGGCACCAGCTGGGTTCGGGTTCAGGGTTCGGGTTCTGGAGAAGGCCGCACAAAAAGGAAAATAGAATCTAGAACAGATTTAATTTGGGAAATGGGGGCCAGGCGTAGTCCACCTCCAGGGGGAGAGCTACTCCTGGCTCTGGCTTTTCCGTCCTTTTATTAAGATTAAAATGATAGGACACACCCGTATCCCCTGGGCAGGAGACTCCAATCACAGCCAATCAGTGCGTGTAGGACTCACAGGTGGGGCTGCTTCAGCTGCCAACGTCTAGTCCAGTGTTTCCCAACCTTCTCTCATGATGAGAATCACCTGGTGGAGTTGTTAAAACACAGATTCCTGAATCCCAACTAAGAAGTGCTAAACTAGAATTTTTGAGAACATATAGGTAAAATTGCATACCTAACTTAGTGCTCTGTATATAACATCTGTCTTAGAGCACTAGTTAAGTATACAATTTTACCTATATGTTCCCAAAAATTCTAGTTTAGCACTTCTTAGTTGGGATTCAGGAATCTGTGTTTTAACAACTCCACCAGGTGATTCTCATCATGAGAGAAGGTTGGGAAACACTGGTCTAGTCATTAGCTCTGACTTCAGGGGTCCTCAAACTTTTTAAAGTGGGGGCCAGATCACTGTCCCTCAGAGAGCTGGAGGGCTGGACTATAGGAACTACTAATTCCTACTGTAACACCTCGGCTGCGCTCACTGCCCAAAAAACCTGGCGGGCCGGATCAGACTCCTCTGCGGGCCGCATGTGGCTGGCGGGCCGTAGTTTGAAGACCCCTGCTTCAGAGCGATTAAGGTTGACCAGCCCTCTGGACTCCCCGTGCACAGCTCTTTGTTATTAAAACAACGATCAGCTTCAGACAGACATCGCCAGGGAACTCTGAGCTGCCAGGAGCCGGACCTGGGCTCCATCCCTGTGGCCCCATGGCTGGGAGGTGGGTCCGGATCAGAGCAAACAGAGGTGGGAAGGTGCCCTGAGGCCCAGGTCCCCCAGGAAAGTGAGAAAGCAGCACCCACCCCACAGCCTGGCCCCTGTCCCAGAGGGAGGCCCTGGGAGGCGGGCTCCTGGCTGTCATGGAGACGCTGCCCCCTCTCCTTGGAGCCTCTGCCTCCCTGCCCCTCCCTCAGGGGAGGAGAGGCCCAGGGGCCCCGCACACGACCTCTGACTCCATAGAGCACGGTGAATCTCCTCCTTCCATCCCAGGGAGTGCTCCCCCCGGTCACCTGGACTCACCGCTCAGTGTCCCCCTCACAAGGCCCTGGTCCCGGTGGTGCCATCCCGTCCCGTCCCCTTCCTGTCCGGGAGCTGGGATCACAGTGACTCGTTGTGATTTAAAAATCAGAAATGCACGTCTCCTCCAGAGATAAAACAGAGGAGTGTGAAGTATTTATGCCATTTCCAAGCGAATAATGAGGCCAGTCAGTAGGCAAAGCTTGACCCAAAAGCACGTGTTAACCACAGTATGGATTACCGACTGAGCAAAAGGGGAGGCCGTGGAAAGATTTTTTTTTTTTGAGTTTTGAAGAAAGAGTGACAATATCTCACACAGAAAAACATATATATAAAAAAAACCTGCCCTGACAATAAGGGGACTTGCCTCCTGGGCACAGAGGCTGCTCTGAACCTGACCCTAGGAAGAATGTTCCCTGAGTGACAGCAGCTCAGGTCTGACCGTGACCGGCCAGGGAGACGGGCCCCGACTTCCAGGAGGCGGCGGAGTGGAGCAGAGAGTGTTCTGAGGGGACGGGGAGGCCACCACAGAGGACACCTGGATGCCCTGAGCCAGGGTGTCAGTGCATAGAGAGGAGGGAGGCAGGACCTGTCCCTCCTGGGCCTTAGTCAGTAGGGGACACAGTGGTGCATCCATGCGTGGCCACCAGGAGGCGCGCAGGGACCACTGCTGAAGGGCTGGGCTCATCACAGCTGCAGGCTGTTCCCTGGCCTTGCCTGGTGCCCTGTGCTCAGGGCTCACAGCTGTGACCTTGCCACTCCCTGGGCCCCACCCAGCCCCACCCCTGCCCTCACACTGCCATCCTCAGGCACAGGGACCCCACCCAGGGCCCAGGGAGGATCAAATAGATGGGGTCTCATTTGCATGAGTGGGCCCTCCCTCCCGCAGACTATGAAGAGGGGCAGGGAGAGAGGTGGGGAGCTCTGCTTCAGCTGTGGGCACAGGAGGCAGGACTCAGGGATGACCTCCACCATGGCCTGGGCCCCTCTCCTCCTCACCCTCCTGGCTCACTGCACAGGTGACTGGATAGGGGACAGGGGAAGGGGCCTTGGGAAGACACATGGGCCCTGCTTCCTCCTCTTGTCTCCAGACCCAGACTCACCCTCTCCGTGTCTCCCCCTCTTCCAGGATCCTGGGCCCAGTCTGTGCTGACTCAGCCGCCCTCAGTGTCGGGGTCCCCGGGCCAGAGGGTCACCATCTCCTGCACTGGGAGCAGCACCAACATTGGGGGTTACTATGTGCACTGGTACCAGCAGCTCCCGGGAAAGGCCCCCAAACTCCTCATGTATAAGGATAGCGAAAGACCCTCAGGGGTCCCGGACCGATTCTCTGGCTCCAGCTCTGGCAGCTCAGCCACCCTGACCATCACGGGGCTGCAGGCTGAGGATGAGGCCCTTTATCACTGTCAGTCCTCTGATGACAATCTTGATGATCCCACAGTGCCCCAGGCCTGTGGGGAAGTGAGACAAAAACCCGCTGAGCAGCTGCAGTGGGTCCGGGGCAGCCCCATTCTCCGATAAGATGGCTGTGCCTTTGGGGGGCGGCTGGAAACCGGGGTCAGAGACCCCCCCACCCCCCAGGGGACGGTGTCTGCAAACTCTGTCTGCCCCTGTGCCCCTGCCTGCCAGGCCGCCCGTGGCAGCAGCACACGTGTGCGTGTCTCAGCTGAGCAGACCCTCCTGGGCCTCAGGGGCGGCGGCCTGGGTGGCCAGGACGGGGAGGGCAGACCCGGGGCCCCGCGTCCGGCTGTGCCTGGTCAGAGCCCCCCAGGCAGGGCGGGTGGAACAATACCAGCCCCTCACAGGCCGTACAGACACCATGGCACAGACAGCGGGACGTACAGATGTCGGCATACAAAGGCGTTTCCTAAAATTAAAAGAGAAACCCACAGGCTACAAACTCCGCTGTGACCTGGGAGGCCCCCACACTGTATGACTTTTCAGGGAATCACTAGGTCCGGTCCGATCTCCATGGAAACCTTAAATGCCTCACGTCAGCGGTTCTCAGCCTGCGGGTGAGACCACGTTGGGGGTCCCATGACCCTTTCACCGGGGTCGCCTAAGACATCCTGCGTCTCAGACATCTACCTTACAGGGCACAACAGCACACAATGACAGGTGTGAAGGAGCCACGGAAATAAGGTTATGGTTGGGGGTCCACCCCACATGAGGAGCTGTATTAAAGGGCCGGGGCATTGGGAAGGTTGAGAACCACTGCCTCCCAGGGCGGGAAATGTTTGCTGAATGGTCCTCCTCTGAGTGCCACCCTGAGGGCATTTCTGGAACATTCCTCCCCCCTCAGGGACCTGCTCAGTGTCCTCCCGCCAGCAGGGGGCGCTGTGAAACTGCAGGAGATCAGCTCACAGCTGTGAGCAGCCCAGCCCCACTGTGGGCTCAGGGCTGTGAGCACCATGGCCTGGACTCCTCTGCTCCTGGCGCTCCTCTCTCACTGCACAGGTAGGGCCAGGCTTGTGCCCAGGCTCCTTCCCTTCCTGCCTGGTCTCATGGATACGTGCTCCTTGTCCTTGCCCCTCACTGACAAGTGTCTGTGTCTGCAGGGTCCCTCTCCCACCCTGTGCTGACCCAGCCGCCCTCCCTCTCTGCATCTCCGGGAGCCATAGTCAGACTCACCTGCACCCTGAGCAGTGGCTTCAGTGTTGGCAGGTATGACATATACTGGTACTAGCAGAAGCCAGGGAGCCCTCCTTGGTATCTCCTGAGGTATTACTCAGACTCCAGCAAGCACCAGGAGGAGGCGGAGTGGAGCAGAGAGTGTCCTGAGAGGACAGGGAGGCCACCTCAGGGGGCACCTGGATGCCCTGAGCCAGGGGGTCAGTGCCCAGAGCAGGGGGGAGGCTGGACTGTCCCTCCTGGGCCTTAGTCAGCAGGGGACCTGGCCCTGCCTGGTGCCCTGTGCTCAGGGCTCACAGCTGTGACCTTGCCAACCCCTGGGCCCCACCCAGCCCCACCCCTGCCCTCACCCTGCCATCCTCAGGCACAGGGACCCCACCCAGAGCCCAGGGAGGATCAAATAGATGGGTCTCATTTGCATGAGTGGGCCCTCCCTCCCGCAGACTATGAAGAGGGCCAGGGAGAGAGGTGGGGAGCTCTGCTTCAGCTGTGGGCACAGGAGGCAGGACTCAGGGATGACCTCCACCATGGCCTGGGCCCCTCTCCTCCTCACCCTCCTGGCTCACTGCACAGGTGACTGGATGGGGGACAGGGGAAGGGGCCTTGGGAAGACACATGGGCCCTGCTTCCTCCTCTTGTCTCCAGACCCAGACTCACCCTCTCCGTGTCTCCCCCTCTTCCAGGATCCTGGGCCCAGCCTGTGCTGACTCAGCCAGCCTCAGTGTCGGGGTCCCTGGGCCAGACGGTCACCATCTCCTGCACTCCAACCAGCAACAACATTGAGGATGGTTCCTATGTGCACTGGTACCAGCAGCTCCCAGGAAAGGCTCCCAAACTCCTCAGCTCTTCTGGTCGATTCTCTAGCGAATGGTCTGACAACTCATTCACCCTGACTATCACGGGGCTGCAGGCTGAGGACGAGGCCCTTTATCACTGTCAGTCCTATGATGACACTCTGGATGCTCGCACAGTGCTGCAGGCCTGTGGGGAAGTGAGACAAAAACCCGCTGTGCCCCTGCATTGGGTCCCGGGCAGCCCCATCCTCAGATCAGGTGGCTGTGCCTTTGTGGGCCCCCCCCCCCCCAGGGGACTGTGTTTGCAAACTCTGTCTGCCCCTGTGCCCCTGCCTGTCAGGCCGCCCGTGGCAGCAGCACACGTGTGCGTGTCTCAGCTGAGCAGACCCTCCTGGGCCTCACGGGTGGCTGCCTAGGCGGCCAGGATGGGGAGGGCAGACCCGGGGCCCCACGACCGTCTGTGCCTGCGCCAGAGCCCCTCAGGGAGGCCCCGTGTGTGGTAGGACCCGGGGCTCCCACACAGCCTGGCCCCATCCGGCCGTAGAGCAGGTGCCTGGGTGACCCTGACCTGCTCCTGAGCACATCTGGCAGCTCAGACTCCGGGGGCCCTGCTGGAGGGCACTGAGGACCCGGCTGCCTGTCCCACCTCTGTGCCCATAGCCCCATTGCCACCCCAAGCCCGTCCTGCGGGGCTGAGGCCACAGGGCGCCCTGCTCACCTGCCAGGAGGGGCGCCCAGCTCCTGGCTCAGGTTCAGCCTGTGGCCTCTGCTTCTGCTGCTCCCGCCCCTCCACCCCCCACAGGCCAGGTCCCAGGGCAGCCCCTGAGCATGAGGGGCCTCCTCACTCCCCCCTCAGGGGCCTCCCAGCGGCCTCTTCCTGGACACAGGCTGACCCCACCCAGAGCCCCTCCCAACTGCGGGGATCCTGAGCCTCTTTGCCCAGCAGCCCGGGTCTGTGCTGGGGACTATCTGGGGTCACGTCAGTCCTGAACCCCGACCAGGCAGCCTGCGTCTCATCAGGGTCACTGTCTCCTGTCCAGCCCCCACACCCAGCCGTGCCCTCTCCTCCAGGACGCCCAGCAGGAGCAGCTGAGGCCTCTGCCCCCGGAGAGGTCCCTCTGTCCCCACTGCCCAGTCCCGGGGCCTCAGGCTGCAGAGCCCATGGGGCCCTGGGAGCAGCCGCTGTCCAGCACCTCAGTGCTGAGCTCTGCCTCCCTCCTCCTGGGAGCTCCTGCTGCTCCTCCGGGACCCTGAGCCAGGAGGGGGAGGCCCCCCCCTGTCTGTGCCTGGGCTCTGGGGCCCCCCTCCTTCCCCCTCAGGGGCTGGGGGGAGTGTCCGTCCTCACGTCTGCCAGCTCCTCCCCACACCCGGTCCAGCTTCTGCCTGAGAGGAGGACACGTGCATAAAACACAGGCAGGGCATGTGTAAGAACGTACACACATGTGAGGACACGGAGACTACATGGTACACGGAGAGCAGACATACAGGTGTCCGCATACAAAGGCGTTTCCTAAAACTTACAAATCCACGTGGTACAGGCTCCACCGGTTACTGTGAAGCCCACCCCACTGATGATGGTTTTACAATGAATCCCTGACTCAGTCAGATCTCCATGGAAACCTGAAAGGCCGCCCATGGTGTGAAATGTTTGCTGAAGGGTCCTCCTCTGAATGCGACCCTGAGGGCATTTCTGGAACATTCTTCTCCCCTCATGGACCTGCTCAGCCCCAGGAGCTCCTCCCCCTGAGCAGCGCCCTCCCCTGTGGCCTGCACAGAGGCTCCCTGTGTGTTTCTTGGGCAGCATCTTCCCTGGGAGAGAAACCCCGTTCCTGTGTCGCTGGTGAGTGTGTGAGCCCCTCACACAGACGCTCACCTGAGAGCGCCCTGCTCCTGCGATCAACACAGAATCAGACCGCGGTGTCTGGGCTCAGACCCTGGGGGTGGGAGGAGGGACAGAGACCTGGGGAGCCCTTAGTCAGCTGGGCTCTCAGGGCTTTGGGGCAGAGGAGGGAGTGTCCTCCCGCCAGCAGGGGGCGCTGTGAGACTGCAGGTGGTCAGCTCACAGCTGTTCAGTGAGACCTTCCCACTCAGGGGCCTGCACTATGGGCTCCCTGCTGTCCCTGGGGGCCTGGCAGCGCCCCCTGAGCAGGCACCTGTGTGTGGTCTCAGCAGGTGCTTCCTCCCAGGGCCCCCCAAGGGCTGAGCCAACCTCCATGTTCCTCAGTCTGGGGTGTGAGCTGAGCTGCAGCCCCAGGGCCCAGGGAGGGGCTGGGCAGTCCCTGGAGGGACCCTCATTTGCATGGCAGCCCCTCCTCTGGCAGAGGTCGGGGGAGAAAAGGAGGCCTGGGCAGCCCAGCCCCACTGTGGGCTCAGGGCTGTGAGCACCATGGCCTGGACTCCTCTGCTCCTGGCGCTCCTCTCTCACTGCACAGGTAGGGCCAGGCCTGGGCCCAGGCTCATTCTCTTCCTTCCCAGTCTCCTGGGCACCTGCCCCTGGTCCCTGCCCCTCACTGACAAGTGTCTGTGTCTGCAGGGTCCCTCTCCCAGCCTGTGCTGACACAGCCACCCTCCCTCTCTGCCTCTCCGGGAGCCACAGCCAGGTTCACCTGCACCCTGAGCAGCGACCTCAGTGTTGGTGGTAAACGCATCTACTGGTACCAGCAGAAGCCAGGGAGCCGGCCCCGGTATCTCCTGAACTACTACTCCGACTCAGACAAGGAGCTGGGATCTGGGGTCCCCAGCCGCTTCTCTGGATCCAAAGACACCTCGACCAACACAGGACATCTGCTCATCTCGGGGCTGCAGCCCGAGGACGAGGCTGACTATTACTGTAAGATCTGGAACAGTGGTCCTAAGCACAGTGACACACTCAGATGGGGAAGTGGGACAAAAACCCACCCTCCTCGCCCCAAGCTGCTGACACATGTTCAGAGGCAGGACCTGCCTGACTGGTGCCCGCAGGCCTGGCCCGGGGTGTGGGGTTAAGGGATGCTGGGAGCCGAGGGGCCACAGGTCCACAGGGGAGGAGAGCCGGGGACCAGGCGCTGTGAGCACAGGGACCACGGGGGCGGAGCCGCTGGCTTCCCTGGGAAGTGACCGCCTCACAGCCTCCCGGGCACCCTGGTCCGTTCCCGCGGATCGCTGGGAAGGTTGTGACCCCCAAGGGGGCGGCAAGCACATGCGCTGTCGGAGCCGGGGTGGCACAGAGAGGCCGGGCATCCACCTGGGAGAGGGTGCGATGGGAGAGACGCACGCCCAGGAGATCCAGAGCTGGGCTGGGTCCGGGGCCCTCAGCAGCCGGGAAAGCTCGGGAAACTGACTGCCAGTTTGCAAAGGGCCCGGGTCCTCCCCACGGGGAGAGAACACAACCAGCTTAGCAGAGAAGTGTCCCTCCCCTCTCCCTCTCTGTACCACCGCTTGCCCTGTGCGCTCACTCACACCTCCCTCTCAGCAGGGATGTGGGTCTGGCAGCCTCCTGGGGCCCACAGACCACCGGGCTCCAAGGTGAGCGCTCACAGGGCACAGAGGCTTATAAAATCATTAGAAGGCTTCAAAATCAGCTGTTTTTATGGGACTGCACAACAGTTTGGACTCCAAATAAATACCCCTGGCCCTTATGAGGTCTTTGTGAAGCCTGATCTTAATTTCAAATTAAAATGTGCAAAAACCGAAAAAACCGGTTTGGCTCAGTGGATAGAGCATCAGCCTGTGGACTGAGGGGTCCCAGGTTTGATTCTGGTCAAGGCCATGTACCTTGATTCGGGGCACAGCCCTGGTGGGGGTGTGCTAGAGGCAGCTGATCGATGTTTCTGACTATCCCTCTCCCTTCCTCTCTGTAACAAATCAATAAAAAAATACCCAAAACCTTCTAATGTGAGACTAAATCCAATCTATTTTCACTGAGGACACTGTAGAATATGTCTAAAGATTGCTCTACTCTTATACACTCACAAGTCCTCCTAAGGGTTCCTTTTGTAATGGTTTCCAATCACAGCTTGCATTCAATTTTATTTCGTATTAATTTCCGGTGTGTGTGGCAGCAAAGGGTCAGGTAGCGATAGATTTACAAAGTCCCCCCGATATTTCCCGAACCCCTGGGGCACCCCACACAGCTATTGGCTGTCTTCTCTATGCTGCTCACTCCCCTACACCCCCCAATTCTTTTTCAACTTCCAGCCTGTCCTTCACCTCCCCTTTCACCCCGCCCTCTAACCCCTTCGTTTCCGGCCGCCATCAGCCTGCTCTCCATTCCTCTCCGTCCATCTCTGCTCTGCTGGGCTGTCTGCATCGTCCTTCCATTCCTGGGCTTCTCAGGCCTTTGCTCCCTGAGCCCCCTGCCCGCTCACCCCGGTGGCTCCGGCCCGGGCAGCGGCCACGGGGTCCCTCCTCTCCCCACAGCAGTCTAACGGTCCCAGGGGCACGGCTGCTGGTCAGTGTCCCTCACCGGGGCCGCTGGAGGCGGAGGCCCATGGATGTGGAGGCAGGACAGGGACCTGGCCATCAGGCTGCATCCTCACCCCATCCACTAAAGAGGCTGCAGTTGGCACAGTGAGCAGCAGGGGGCGCTGTGGGGCTGCCTCAGCATCCAGGTGCCCTCAGCTGTTCCACCCCCCCCAGTGCCCAGGGCTGGGCCCTGGTGCCTGTGTGTGCTGATGGGGGCTCCGGGCGGTGCCCTCTGGGCTGGGGCAGGTGCCAGCAGCTGCCTCCTCCCTTGTGTCTCCCAGGGGGACACTCTGAGGCCCCCTGAGAGCTGTGGCCTGGGTGACAGCCCAGCTCAGGCTGAGGGGGGGCGGCCTGGGTGGTGCAGGCTCTCCAGGAAGGAAGTGAATTTGTGTGAGCAGCCCCTCCCCTGGGAGGCCCCTGAGAGGATAAGAGAGGCCTGGGCCTGGGGCTGCAGCTCAGGGTTCCCGCTGGGCTGAGCCACCATGGCCTGGACTCCTCTGCTCCTGGCGCTCCTCTCTCACTGCACAGGTAGGGCCAGGCCTGGGCCCAGGCTCCTTCCCTTTCTGCTCGGTCTGCTGAGACCTGCCCCTGGTCCCTGCCCCTCACTGACAAGTGTCTGTGTCTGCAGGGTCCCTCTCCCAGCCTGTGCTGACCCAGCCGCCCTCCCTCTCTGCCTCTCCGGGAGCCACAGTCAGACTCACCTGCACCCTGAGCAGCGGCTACAATGTTGGCGGCTACTGGATATCTTGGTACCAGCAGAAGCCAGGGAGCCCTCCCCGGTATCTGCTGTACTACTACACAAGTACCAGTTTGGGAAGTGGGGTCCCCAGCCGCTTCTCTGGATCCAAAGACGCCTCGACCAACACAGCACATCTGCTCATTTCGGGGCTGCAGCCTGAGGATGAGGCTGACTATTACTGTCAGCTATATTATAGCAGCAATACTCAGCACAGTGACACACTCAGATGGGGAAGTGGGACAAAAACCCAACCTCCTCGCCCCAAGCTGCTGACACAGGTTCGGAGGCAGGACCTGCCTGACTGGTCCCCGCAGGCCTGGCCCGGGGTGTGGGTTAAGGGATGCTGCGAGTGGAGGGGCCACCCGTCCACAGGGGAGGAGAGCCAGGACCAGGCGCTGTGAGCACAGGGCCTGCGGGGGCGGAGCTGCTGGCTCCCCTGGGAAGTGACCGCCTCACAGCCTCCCGGGCACCCTGGTCCGTTCCCGCGGATCGCTGGGAACGGATAGTCACTTTTTTTAAAAAAATATTTTTTACAGAGAGGAAGGGAGAGGGATAGAGAGCTAGAAACATGGATGAGAGAGAAACATTGATCAGCTGCCTCTTGCACACCCCCTACTGGGGATGTGCCCACAACCAACGTACATGCCCCTTACCGGAATCGAACCTGGGACCTTTCAGTTTGCAGGCTGATGCTCTACCACTGAGCGAAACCGGATTCGGTGGGATAGTCACTTTTCCAAGCTTTCCTGGCTGCTGATGGGCACCGGGTCCTTCCCTCGGGGGAGGGAATATAACCAGCTTAGTTGAGAAGTGCCCCCTTCTTCCCAGAACACCCGCTTGCCCTGTGCGCTCACTCACACCTCCCTCTCAGCAGGGATGTGGGTCTGGCAGCCGCCTGGGGCCCACAGACCACCGGGCTCCAAGGTGAGCTCCCACAGGGCACAGAGGCTTATAAAAATCATTAGAAGGATTTAAAATCAACCATTTCTATGGGACTATACACTGCTTTGGACTTTAAATAAATAACCGTGTTCCTTATGCGGTCTTTGTGCAGCATGATCTTAATTTCAAATTAAAATATGAAAAACACACCGAATCCGGTTGGCTCAGTGGATAGAGCCTTGGCCTGTGGACTGAGGAGTCCCAGGTTTGATTCTGGTCAAGGCCATGTACCTTGGTTGCAGGCACAGCACCGGTGGGAGGTGTGCTGGGGGCAGCTGATCAATGTTTTTGACTATCCCTCTCCCTTCCTCTCTGTAAAAAATCAGTGAAATATATTTTAAGAAATAAAATAAATAAATTACACAAACACCGTCTAATGTGAGACTAAATCCAACCTATTTTCACTGAGGACACTGTAGAATATGTTTAAAGATTGCTCTACTTTTTTATACTCACCAGTCCTCCTAAGGCACATGTGTCAAACACAAGGCCCGAGGGCCAAATCCAGCCCGCCAGGCCTTGCAATGTGGCCTGCACCGCGCTGTCATCACTGCACTCCGCTGTCAGTTTATGACATTGTCAGTTTATGACTGTTCAGTAAACCATTCGGCCCGCGATTTAGGCTGGATTTTAGATTTTGGCCCCTTCTCTGATTGAGTTCGACACCCCTATAAGGGTTTCTTTTGTAATGGTTGCCAATCACAGCTTGCATTCAATTTTATTTCGTATTAATTTCCGGTGTGTATGGCAGCACAGGGTTAGGCAGTAATAGATTTACAAAGTCCCCCCGATATTTCCCAATCCCCAGGGGCACTCCACACAGCTATTGCGATACTATTGGCTGTCTATGCTGCTCATCTCCCCCCCCCCACCAATTCTTTTTCAACTTCCAGGCTGTCCTTCCCCTCCCCCCTCCCTCGCCCTCTAACCCCTTCAATTCCGGCTGCCATCAGCCCGCTCTCCGTTCCGCTCCGTCCATCTCTGCTCTGCTGGGCTGTCTGCATTGTCCTTCCATTCCCGGGCTTCTCAGGCCTTTGCTCCCTGAGCCCCCTGCCCGCTCACCCCGGTGGCTCCGGCCAGGGCAGCGGCCACGGGGTCCCTCCTCTCCACGCAGCAGTCTAACAGTCCCAGGGGCACGGCTGCTGGTGAGTGTCCGTCACCGGGGCCGCTGGAGGAGGAGGCCCATGGATGTGGAGGCAGGACAGGGACCTGGCCATCAGGCTGCATCCTCACCCCATCCACTGAAGAGGCTGCAGTTGGCACAGTGAGCAGCAGGGGGCGCTGTGGGGCTGCCTCAGCATCCAGGTGCCCTCAGCTGTTCCACCCCCCAAAGTGCCCAGGGCTGGGCCCTGGTGCCTGTGAGTGCTGATGGGGGCTCCGGGCGGTGCCCTCTGGGCTGGGGCAGGTGCCAGCAGCTGCCTCCTCCCTCCTGTCTCCCAGGGGGACACTCTGAGGCTCCCCGAGAGCTGTGGCCTGGGTGACAGCCCAGCTCAGGCTGAGGGGGGGCGGCCTGGGTGGTGCAGGCTCTCCAGGAAGGAAGTGAATTTGTGTGAGCAGCCCCTCCCCTGGGAGGCCCCTGAGAGGATAAGAGAGGCCTGGGCCCGGGTCTGCAGCTCAGGGTTCCCGCCGGGCTGAGCCACCATGGCCTGGACTCCTCTGCTCCTGGCGCTCCTCTCTCTCTGCACAGGTAGGGCCAGGCCTGGGCCCAGGCTCCTTCCCTTTCTGCTCGGTCTCCTGGGAACCGGCCCCTGGTCCCTGCCCCTCACTGACAAGTGTCTGTGTCTGCAGGGTCCCTCTCCCAGCCTGTGCTGACCCAGCCGCCCTCCCTTTCTGCATCTCCGGGAGCCACAGTCACAGTCACCTGCACCGTGAGCAGCGGCTACAGTGTTGGTGGATACTGGATAAGGTGGTACCAGCAGACGCTGGGGAATCGTCCCCGGTTTCTCCTGATGTATAAATCAGACTCAGATCAGCCCCATGGCTCTGGGGTCCCCAGCCGCTTCTCTGGATCCAAAGACGACTCGGCCAATGCGGGGCTCCTGACCATCTCGGGGCTGCAGCCTGAGGACGACGCTGACTATCACTGTCACACATGGGACGGCAGCTCTAAGACTCACACAGCTGTCCAGACCCACAGGGAAGTGAGACAAAAACCTCCTCTCCGTTCCTCTGGCCTGACCTGGGCCCTGCTGGTGGCTCTCACTCCCCAACCCCCTCAGGACCCTCAGCACCATGAGGTCTCACGTGAAGGCTCGGTCACAGCTGACTGTGCATGAACATGTGAGGCAGCATTTCTGCCCCCCAGGTCCTCCCCTCCTTGTTCAGGGAGAAACCATGTCAGACCCGATACTTACAACTAAAGGGCTTCCCCTCTGCCTCCTCCTTCCCCCAGACACTCTGGGCTCCTCCAGGTCCCTCCTCCTTCCGCCCTCGGAGGGTTTTCTGGCCCAGAGTCCAGGAGAGCCTCCCTGTGCCTCAGCCGAATGCAGCCTCGCCTCCTCTCCTCCCTCCCACAGTATTCCTTCCCTCCACAGGGCTCCCTCCCTCCTGGGCTGCTTTCCATTCCCACTGCTCCCCAGACCCTGGTCCCCTCCTGGCTGTGTCACAGAAAACCGGGGAAGGACCAAGCAATGCTTAGAGAGATGGAGTAACATTTAGTACTCGCTGGTCTGGAGAAAAATGTCTCTCCAATTCTGGGCCCAGACATGGAGGCTTTGCCCTATTTATATGTGTTTACCTCCTTTGTCTCCCAAACTGGGGGTGCTTCCGGCCCCCTTTGCAAGTTCTTAAAGAGCCCCTGTGTCCTGGGCCTTGAGAGCCCAACCAAGGCCTGGCCTGGTGCCAGCACTGATAACCTTGTCCGGGGAAGGTTTCATGGCCTCTCTGAAGTGGGAATCGTCTCATGTTCCTTATTCTTTAAGCAAGCAAGCGTGTGCAGAAGCCACATAGCAGGGTTACCATGGCAAACAGCAGTGTTTATATCGGATGGATGCTTCCATTGGAGACCCCTCACGGCCTCTGGATTCTTCTGCAGGGACTCCGCCTGGAGAGCCCTGTGGTCACGTCCCTACACGGACGGTAAATACTCTGATGACAGGAGACCAGCACCCCGCGTCTTAGACAGGGACACAGTCCCTCCTCATGTGACTGTAGAAACTCTAAGGAACATCTGTGTCATGGTGACTTCCCGCTCCCCGTGTGAGTTTCTACACCAAAGATAATGGGAACACATTCTTCCCGTCAGACCCAAACACATGCCCCACTGATCAATGACGGGGATAGATTCCTGAGGATTTAGCCTGAGTTCTGGAGGACATTGCGAGTGGCCATGTGACCAGCAGGTGGTGCTGTGGCCCTGCCCTGGGTTCTGCCTGGGGCTCCTTCACAGCTGGGGTCCCAGTGGCCTCTGGGCTGGGAGAGTCACTAAACCTGGACAAGGAGGAAGGAAGGACGGGAATTCCTTTGTTTGTTTCAAATAGAACCGGGTCCCAGGACCTGAGACACAGGCTGACACGGAGCATGTGACACAGGGGAAGGGGCCCCACACCCAGGAGGACATCCAGTCACGTCTGCAGTCAGGAAGCTGGCTCCGCTCCCCTGGTCCACGGGCCGCCCCGGGCCCTTCCTCTGCACCACTTACTGCCCCACCCGGTCCCCACAGGCTGGGAGGGCCTCGCCGAGGTAACATGGCTGCTCCCGGGCCGGGAAGACGCCCTGAGCGTGTTCCTGGAAACTCCCCCCATCGGGACCTGAACAGCCCCCAGGAGCCCTGCCAGCCAGATCGACGCCTCATCACGTGTGATGTGGGATCAGGGGCTCACTGTGCATGAACTTGGCTACATCTTTACTGGAGATGAAACCAAATTAATTTATCATTTAGGACATGCCTGGCACCTCCCATTGCTGAGCCCAGGATGAGATGCTGCAGTGAGTGCCAGCATCTGTGCCAGTCAGACCAGGATGAGGCAAGAGGGACAGGGACCTGGGAAGCAGCAGACACCAGCTGGGCCTCAGGCTTTAGACCAGGGAGATGTAGTGTGTCCTGTGGCCAGCAGGGGGCTCTGTGGGATCGCCCTGGGGCCTCCACACAGCTGCTCATTGAGGACTTTGCACTCACAGGAGCCTGGGCCTGGGGGCAGGTCCCTGTGCGCCCTGATGTGGAGCAGCTGTGTCTGTGCTGGCAGTGCCCCCGGAGCAATAGCCTCTGTGTGGTCTCAGCAGGTGCTTCCTCCCAGGGCCCCCCAAGGGCTGAGCCCACCTCCATGCCCCTCAGTCTGGGGTGTGAGCTGAGCCGCAGCCCCAGGGCCCGGAGAGGGGCTGGGCAGTCCCTGGAGGGACCCCCATTTGCATGGCAGCCCCTCCTCTGGCAGAGGGCGGGGGACAAAAGGAGGCCTGGGCAGCCCAGCCCCACTGTGGGCTCAGGGCTGTGAGCACCATGGCCTGGACTCCTCTGCTCCTGGCGCTCCTCTCTCACTGCACAGGTAGGGCCAGGCCTGGGCCCAGGCTCCTTCCCTTCCTGCTCGGTCTCCTGGGAACCTGCCCCTGGTCCCTGCCCCTCACTGACAAGTGTCTGTGTCTGCAGGTTCCCTCTCCCAGCCTGTGCTGACCCAGCCGCCCTCCCTCTCTGCATCTCCGGGAGCCACAGTCACAATCACCTGCACCCTGAGCAGTGCCTCCAATGTAGGTGGATACTGGATATCTTGGCAACAGCAGAAGCCAGGGAGCCGTCCCCGGTTTCTCCTGGTATATAAATCAGACTCAGAGAAGCACCAGGGCTCCGGGGTCCCAAGCCGCTTCTCTGGATCCAAAGACGCCTCGGCCAATGCGGGGCTCCTGACCATCTCGGGGCTGCAGCCTGAGGACGAGGCTGACTATTACTGTCACACATGGGACGGCAACTCTAACAGTTACACAGCTGTCCAGACCCACAGGGAAGTGAGACAAAAACCTCCTCTGCTCCCCTGGCCTGACCTGGGCCCTGCTGGCGGCTCTCACTCCCCAACCCCCTCAGGACCCTCAGCACCATGAGGTCTCACGTGAAGGCTCGGTCACAGCTGACTGTGTATGAACGTGTGAGGCAGCATTTCTGCCCCCAAGTCCTCCCCTCCTTCTTCAGGGAGAAACCATGTCAGACCCGATTGTTCTCATTAAAGGGCTTTCCCTCCGCCTCCTCCTTCCCTCAGACCCCCTCGGCTCCT
The DNA here is from genome assembly GCF_964339955.1 of Pipistrellus hanaki. Taxonomy (NCBI): domain Eukaryota; kingdom Metazoa; phylum Chordata; class Mammalia; order Chiroptera; family Vespertilionidae; genus Pipistrellus; species Pipistrellus hanaki. Next base: position 1,783,762 of record NC_140521.1, read on the forward strand.
CCAGGTCCTTCCTCCTTCCGCCCTCGGAGGGTTTTCTGGCCCAGAGTCCAGGGGAGCCTCCCTGTGCCTCACCCGCATGCAGCCCCGCCTCCTCTCCTCCCTCCCACAGTGTTCCTTTCCTCCACAGGGCTCCCTCCCTCCTGGGCTGCTCTCCCGCCCCGCTGCTCCCCAGCCCCCAGTTCCCCTCCTGGCCTAGACCCCTCACGTGCTCCGGATTCTTCTACAGGGACTCCGCATGGATAGCCCATTGGTCACGTCTCTACATGGACATGAAAGGTCTCTGATGAGCGGAGACCAGCTCCCAGCGTCCCAGACACGGACACAGTGCCTCCTCTGTGTGACCCCTCAGAGAGCGGCAGTTTGTGAGCATGCTTATGCCCCAGAGGGAGGTGTCAGTGCTGACACCAGGCCAGGCCTTGAGATAGGGTCTCATGGCCCCTGCCCAGCTCGGAGGCCTTCTTTCCTAGATCACTGTCCGCTTTCTGAGGAACAGGGTGACCCTCTGAATAACATGGTCGTCAAAGGCATGACCCTGACGTTGCTTGGGAAGGACTGTTTTGTCCTGTGTTGCTTCTTCTGCAAATACGAGATGAGGTAAATGGGCTTAGAAAGGGGTCCTGCACAGAGGGTCTGGGCTGCTCTCTGGTTTCCCTGCGTGGAGAGAGGCAGAGCCGTCAGTGGCCGGCTAATAAAGGCTCCCTGAATTTTAACTTGTTCTGGACTCCAGTGTTCCTTCACTTGTGTTCGCTCTACAACAGACCTACAGAGCTTGTTCTCCTCAAAAGAACGTCTGTGTCCTGATCATTTCCCACTCTCTGTGTGAGCCTCTGCCTCCACAGACAATGTGAACAAATTCTTCCAATCATACCCAAGCACATGCATGCCTGATCAATGACAGGGACAGATTCCTGGGGAGTTAGCCTCAGTGTTCTGGAGGACATTGCGAGTGGGCACATGACCAGTAAGTGGCGCTGTGGGGCTGCCCTGGGTTCTGTCTGGGGCTCCCTCACAGCTGGGGTCCCAGTGGCCTCTGGGCTGGGAGAGTCACTAAACCTGGACAAGGAGGAAGGAAGGACGGGAATTCCTTTGTTTGTTTCAAACAGAACCGCGTCCCAGGACTGAGACACAGGCTGACACGGAGCATGTGACACAGGGGAAGGGGCCCCACACCCAGGAGGACATCCAGTCACGTCTGCAGTCAGGAAGCTGGCTCCGCTCCCCTGGTCCACGGGCCGCCCCGAGCCCCTCCTCTGCACCACTTACTGCCCCACCCGGTCCCCACAGGCTGGGAGGGCCTCCCCGAGGTAACATGGCTGCTCCCGGGCTGGGAAGACGCCCTGAGCGTGTTCCTGGAAACTAGCCCCCATCGGGACCTGAACAGCCCCCAGGAGCCCTGCCAGCCAGATCGACGCCTCATCTCGTGTGATGTGGGATCAGGAGCTCACTGTGCATGAACTTGGCTACATCTTCACTGGAATTGAAACCAAATTAACTTATCAGTTATGTCCATGCTGGCACCTCCCATGGCTGGATCCCAGGATGAGACGCTTCAATGAGCGCCAGCGTTGGTGCCAGTCAGACCAGGATGTGGGAACAGGGACGGGGACATGGGGAGCAGCAGACACCAGCTGGGCTCAGGGCTTTGGAGGAAGGCACTGTAATGTGTCCTGTGGCCAGCAGGGGGCACTTTGGGATCACCCTGTGGCCTCCACCCAGCTGCTCACTGAGGACTTTGCACTCACAGGATCCTGGGCCTGGGGGCTGGGCCCTGTGCGCCCTGATGAGGAGCATCTGTGTCTGTGCTGGCAGCACCCCCTGAGCAATAGCCTCTGTGTGGTCTCAGCAGGTGCTTCCTCCCAGGGCTCCCCAAGGGCTGAGCCCACCTCCATGCCCCTCAGTCTGGGGTGTGAGCTGAGCTGCAGCCCCAGGCCCCAGGGAGGGGCTGGGCAGTCCCTGGAGGGACCCCCATTTGCATGGCAGCCCCTCCTCTGGCAGAGGGCAGGAGAGAAAAGCAGGCCTGGGCAGCCCAGCTCCACTGTGGGCTCAGGGCTGTGAGCACCATGGCCTGGACTCCTCTCCTCCTGGCGCTCCTCTCTCTCTGCACAGGTAGGGCCAGGCCTGGGCCCAGGCTCCTTCCCTTCCTGCTCGGTCTCCTGGGAACCTGCCCCTGGTCCCTGCCCCTCACTGACAAGTGTCTGTGTCTGCAGGGTCCCTCTCTCAGCAGCTTGTGGTGACCCAGCCACCCTCCTTCTCTGCGTCTCCGGGAGCCACAGCCAGGCTCACTTGCACCCTGAGCAGCGGCTACAGTGTTGGCAGCTATGCTGTATGGTGGTACCAGCAGAAGCCAGGGAGCCCTCCCCGGTTTCTACTGAAGTACCACACAGACTCCAATAAGTACGAGGGCTCCGGGGTCCCCAGCCGCTTCTCTGGTTCCAAAGATATTTCGGCCAATGCGGGGCTCCTGACCATCTCAGGGCTGCAACCTGAGGATGAGGCTGACTATTACTGTCAGATCTGGTACAGTGGTGCTTCCCACAGTGACACACTCAGATGGGGAAGTGGGACAAAAACCTCCACCTCCTCTGAGTCTGATTTCACATCAACTGACCCTGTTAACATAACATCCAGGTGCAAACTCCACGGGGAAGAACCTTCTGGTTCCTAATGGGTCACTTTCCCGGTTCGCTCCCATGTCTCTGCGTCTCAGAAGCACAGAACCAGCACCAACACCCACTGGTCCCCACGTCCCTGAAAGGCGGCCTGTCATCCGTGGGCCACAGACCAGGGCCCGGGCGATGGCTGTGTCTGACGTGAACTAAGGAAACAGCTGTGTGACCTGTTCCCAGAGCCCAGGCCCCTCCCAGCAGGCGGCCCGTCCCCGGATCAGGGCCTCCGCACCCAGAGGTCAGAGCAGGGACCCCTCCCTCCTGGCTCCTGTGCCCAAGGCTCCTGCCCGGCCCTGTGCCCGCTGACCAGGCCCTCAGCTGGGAGGGGCTGGGGGGCCTGAGGCCCAGGAGGAGGTCCGGGCACAGGGGTGGCATCCCCTCTGCTGGGACCCTGACCTCAGAGCCATCAGGGGGAGGGGCTGTCAGAGGGAAAGGGGGCCTGAGCCCAGGAAATTTCGGGGGGGATGGACAGGGGGAGGGGCCCTGAGCGTTCTGGGCAGGACGACCTGCCAGAGCAGAAGGGACCAGGCTCTGGAGTGTCCAAGGAGAGACATGATGGGGTTAAGGAGTTGATGGTTTTATCTAAATTGATGAGATTCATGATTTAATGGTGTTAATGGGTTGATGGTTTTATCTAAATTGATGGGTTTATGTAAATTGTGGGGTTAATGAGTTGATGGGTTTAACAATAGGGTTAGGGATTAGGGATTAGGGTATGGGGCTAGCACAGGGAAAACCCACCAGCAGGGGGCGCTGTGAGGGCCAGGTAGGGCCAGGCCTGGGCACACCAGAGCACAGTGGGTTTTCCCTGTGCTAGCCCCATACCCCAATCCCTGCTCTGGTGTGCAAACTGGGAATGTCTTCCCGGCCAGCCCGGTGTCCGCCATCCCAGGGCCACATCCCACCGCCGCCTCCTTTTGTCCACACGTCTTTCCTGGAAGCGGCCCTGACCGCTCCTTGGCTCCCGGTCTGTGGCTCTGGGGCTACGATGACGGTGTGAGGAGCGGGACGGAGGCGGCATGGCCGGGAAGACGGAGGTGCTGGCTCCTTGGCCCTCGGCGGTGAGTGTGTCTGCGTTCTGGTCTGAGGAACCAGAGGAGCCGGTGACGGTGAGGCCTCCTGGGGCCGGGCCGTGTGCGCGGGGCTGGTCTGCACGGCCAGACCGATGCCCCCATGTCCGGGAACAGGGGCTTTTATCACCCCCTCCCCCCAGTTAGGGATGGGGAGGCCTGGGAACGGGGCAGCACCAAGTCCACATGGCCCCAAAGCCTCCCCTGAACACTTTGCAGGAGGAAAAAAATAAACCCACAGATTTAGGGTCCAAGCTCCTCACTCACTTGAAAGGGCCCAGCTGGGACCCTGGCCGTGTAGCTCAGCGGGCTGGGGCGTCACCCTGTGCACCAAAAGGCTGCAGGTTCGATTCCCGGTCAGGGCACCTGCCTAGGTTTTGGGTTTGATCCCCAGATGGGACATATACAGGAAGCAACCAATTGCTGTTTCTCTCCTACATCTGTGTTTCTCTCTTTCTCTCTCTCTCGTTCCAAAATCCAAATAAACGTACCCTTGGGTGAGGATTAAAATAAACAAATAAATAAAAAGGCCAAGCTATGACTTCCAACTCTGCCACTTTGGGAGCGTTACAAATCAGAACCCCCCCCCTCCCCTGTGTGCAACCAGAGTCTCACTGGATTTTTCTGGTCTGGGATGGATACTGCTCATTGTCCTCCGGGTCGCTGTCATGGGCAGCCAAGGCTAAAACCCACAGAGCTAACCAAAGAAAGGTGATCAGTGTCCCCACCCCCCTCCCCCAGCCCCAGAATGACGACGAGACACCCCCACCCCGAGCCTGGTACCCTCCAAGCGCTGGCCTCACCGAGCACAAACCGAAGATGGTTTAGCGTGATGATGGGTTTAACGTGAGAAACTTCCAGGCCCAGGAAGACAGCGGCTGAGCCCGCAATACCTACAGCTGAAAAGGGTTCTAACGGAGCGCTCTTTATTTTTATTATTATGTCCTTGAAACCACAGTGGCCAAATGACACTGTCAGCACAGGCATAGCTATGCACCCATATCACCTAATGTTGCCAACAGGCGTTCGGACTCTCAATCAACCTGTCATTTCTCCTTGTACAATTTACACAATAAAAACAAACACGGAGCATTTTTAAATTATTCCGTGAGCCGTGAGAATGGCCTTTGCACACGATCCTCCCGAGACTCGCACACCTGCCTGGTCCAGGAGGGAGGACCTCACCTGTTGGAAGCTCAGGAGCCAAGGGAGCAGGGGAGGGGAGGGGCTGGAGGGGCTTAAAGGAAGCGGTAGTTCCCGCTGTGACCAGCAGGGGCCGCTGTGAGACCGTCTCTGGGGTTGGCCTGGCCTGGTCTCTCCCAGGAGGCAGCGGGGCAGGGCCAGGTTTCCTGTGAGGCCTGGGCAGGTGTGTCCTCCTGGGAGGGTGGCTCCCCTGCACGTGGCTGTGTGCCCTCCAGCTGCTGCTTCCGCCCAGCCCCCCCCCGACCCCCCACGGGGAAACCAGTGCACCCACAGGGCTGCCCTCCCTGCTCAGGGGCCTGAGACCCTGGGGCAGAGGGGGTGGGGGCACATTTGCATGAGCAGCCCCTTTCTGTGCCCGGGGAGGGGATAAGAGGCCTGGACCGCCCAGCCCCAGCTCTGTGTCCTGGGAACGGGCTGCTCCACCATGGCCTGGACCCCTCTGCTCCTGGCGCTCCTCTCTCTCTGCACAGGTAGGGCCAGGCCTGGGCCCAGGCTCCCTCCCTTTCTGCTCGGTCTCCTGGGAACCTGCCCCTGGTCTCTGCCCCTCACTGACAAGTGTCTGTGTCTGCAGGGTCCCTGTCCCAGCCTGTGGTGACCCAGCCGCCCTCCCTCTCTGCCTCTCCCGGAGCCACAGCCAGGCTCACCTGCACCCTGAGCAGCGGCTTCAATGTTGGCGGCTACAGGATAAACTGGTACCAGCAGAAGCCAGGGAGCCCTCCCCGGTATCTCCTGAATTTCTACACAGACTCAGATAAGGGCCAGGGCTCCGGGGTCCCCAGCCGCTTCTCTGGATCCAAAGACGCCTCGGCCAATGCGGGGCTCCTGACCATCTCAGGGCTGCAGCCTGAGGACGAGGCTGACTATTACTGTCTGACCTGGCACAATAATGCTTCTCACAGTGACACACGCAGATGGGGAAGTGGGACAAAAACCTCCACCTCCCCAGAGTCTGGGTTCCTAACAGTTGAACCTGTTGAAAGAACATCCATGTCGAAGTATATGTGGAAGACAGAGAGAAAGAGAGAGAGAGAGAAACATCAATGATGAGAGCGAATCATTGACCAGCTGCCTCCTGCAGGCCCCACACTGGGGATCGAGCTTGAAACCCGGGCATGTGCTCTGACCGGGAATCAAACCATGACCTCCTGGTTCCCAGGTCAATGCCCAACCACTGAGCCACCAGGCCCGGCCCACAGGGCCTCTGTGACCACCCAGATCTCCAGGCTGTCACGTGACTTAATAAACCCGCTGCCACCAGGAGCTGCCAGGCCAGGGGCAGCTGAGGCAGCACCTGTCTCCTCTCCTGCAGGGCCACGGGGTCACCCTGTCCTCGCTTTCTAAACCGTGACTCAGCACTCCTGGGCGGCATGACACTGACCACCCCGTCCCCCTCTGTGACCGGGTCCCCCAGGGCCGCCTGCTCCCAGCTCAGAGCCGAGGGACACGGACGCTCTCTGTCACTGCCCCACTCGGGGAGGATGTGTGTGAGATTAAAGCAGGGTTTCCACAGCTTCTCCTCATCCTAGTCCACACGCCATTCCCTGAGTCCAAGTCACTGAGCTAATTTCTCTCTAAGAAATAAAAATGCAGCTCAGTGCACACCCACAGTGATATCAATTCCGCTCCCTGAGTCCAGGGCGCCCTCCCTGAGGTGAGCTGACCCGGCAGGGGCCTGTCTCACACCCACGGGAAGGGCACCAGCTGGTGACAATCACCGTCCCCAGGAAGGCGTCAGCAGCCCAGAGCAGGGGTCACGTGTTCTGGGGCCTCTGGGAGCGGAGCACCCCACCTCCACACCTTGGGCTGCAGCTCAGCAGGAGAGGGCCTGAGGGAAGGAGGAGGGCCTGGGACCAGCGGCTCCTCATTTTACCCTCACAGGGGCCAGATCCAGGAACATTTCCCCTCGTAGGTCAGGACCCCGGAAGTTAAACACGTGAAGGAGGAAAGAGAATGGACGGACACCACCACTGAGGCGCCCAGAGGAGGGTTCTGGGCGGATAGAATTGGACAGGATCCTCCAGGCCATCAGGGGGCAGACAAGCTTCTCAGTCCAAAGGGAAGAGGAGACCCAGGATGGGACAGACTCTGTGGGCACAGACACAGGGCAGTTATGGACCCAAAACCAAAGCAGGGGAACAGGGGGCCTCTCTGCAGGGCTTCGGAAGTATAATATTTGCCTCTACCATTTATCTAGCTATCAATCAATTTCTCTACCATCTATCAATCTGTCTACTAACACATATCTCTATCTATCTATCATCTACCTACCTATGTATCTATCTATTTATGTATCTATCTATCATGTATCTTTCTATCTATCATCTATTTATGTATCTATCTATCATCTATCTACCTATCTATTTATCATGTCTATTTCCAATGGCTACCATGATTCCTTCTGTAGTTCCCACCACAATGACTATTACCCAGGGCGTCACCAGGGGGCGCTGTGGACCTCCTCAGAGCTGCCAGACCTGCAGCTAAATCTAATGGTTCTAATTGAGTGGGCGCTGCGCCCATGCTCATGGCCTGGGTGTGAGGTGCCAGCAGGTGCTTCCCCTACAGGGACAGACTCAGAGCCCACAGCCTCCCCAGCCTCCTCCTCACAGTGAAGCTCCCCAGGGGCCCAGCACCCAGGACAGGGGGGTCCTGTGGGCTCACATTTGCATAATGACCAGCAAACGCCCCTCTACCCAGGAGGCCGGGAGGAGATAAAGGGATAGCCGAGCCCAGCAGGTGCCAGAGACCAGGGCCCCTGGGAAAGTCTCCACCATGAGCTGGCCTCCCCTCCTCCTCCTCCTCCTCCTCCTCGCTCTCTGCCCAGGTGCAGGGCCATTTCAGAGACCAGCCTGGGGGGGAGGGGTCCCTCGGCCTTTATCCTTCATTCCTGATTGTGTCTGCTTTTGTTTCAGGGTCCAGGTCCCAGGCTGTGGTCACTCAGGACCCCTCAGTGAGCGTGTCCCCAGGTCAGACGGTCACTCTCACCTGCAGCACTAACAGTGGAGAAGTCACCGGCAGTCACTACCCGTACTGGGTCCAGCAGAAGCCTGGCCAGGCCCCCAGGACACTCATTTATGACACAAACAACAAGCTCCCCTGGACCCCGGCCCGGTTCTCAGGCGCCATCCAAGGGGGCAGAGCCGCCCTGACCCTGGCAGGGGCGCAGCCTGAGGACGAGGCCGAGTACCACTGCGCTCTGGCCTACAGCAGGCATTCCCACGGTGCCAGGTGCAGGGGGGAAGTGAGGCACAAACACCAGCTCAGGCCTCTCTGCCTCCAGGGCCCCGTCTGCTGTGCACAGGGCTGTGTCCAGCTGGCGTGGATCTGAGGTTGTTCTCTGAGGCCCCGGAACAGGCAATTGCATCCATTGTTCTCGGCTGTGATCATTGTATGAAAACAAGAGCCAATGTAATCACCAGCCTCACAGGAAATGGACAGGAGCAGCAAGAGGAAAAGTCACCCACACTCACACTCACACTCACACTCACACTCATACTTATACACACAGTCCAGTCTGAATTACACTTGAGCAGCATTTAATAATCAAGATAAAAGTTAAGAACCTAGCCGAAACTGGTTTGGCTAAGTGGGTAAAGCGTCAGTCTGTGGACTGAAAGGTCCCAAGTTCGATTCCGGTCAAGGGCATGTATGTTGGTTGCGGGCACATCCCCAGTAGGGGGTGTGCAAGAGGCAGCTGGTCGATGTTTCTCTCTCATCGACGTTTCTAGCTCTCTATCTCTCTCCCTTCCTCTCTTTAAAAAATCAATAAAATATATTTTAAAAAAATAAGTTAAAAAAAAGAGGGAGGGGGACAGGCAGACCGAGGGGCCGGGGAAAGGAAGGTATGAAAGTAAATGCTTTTTGAAATAAATATGTTGTTACTGGCTTCAGAGGAGAAGGCAGAGGGAGAGAGAGATAGAAACATCAATGATGAGAGAGAATCCTGGGCCGGCTGCCTCCTGCACGCCCCCCACTGGGGACTGAGGCCATCAAGGGGGCCTGTGCCCTGACCAGGGATTGACCCGTGACCTCCTGGGTCATAGGTCAATGCTCAGCCCCTGAGCCCTGCCGGCCGGGCTGATGTTTGCTCACACACCCCCATGTCTAGCCCATGGTCTCGGGGTGACAAATGCACCACAAACCCCACACCCAGCCACACGCCTGCTCTCCCACCTGACCTCCCCTGTGTCTGGGGGGTCAGGGAGCACCCCCACCTCTCAGAGGTGCTTCCTCCACGTGACACTCCGGCCATTTCTTCCGCTCTCCCGGCCTGGGGCTCCGCCGGTCACCTCCTCAGGTCCTGACTGGGGACATGTGCCATCCTCCTTCCCGTTTTCTCTGTTGTCATTTCCTCCAGCTGCCCCAGAACGCCCCCTCACAAGGTCTCCCTGCCCCGCTTCCTCCTAGAACCTTCCTCAGAGCTAAGTCTGCAACCTGCAGGCCTGGCACCGGCACCGGCACAGGGGCAGCCGGATTAATGGGTCCCAGCTCACGGCGGGAGGTCTCAGTGGAGCCGGACCCGCCCTGGGCCCGCGCTGATGTCCATGGAGCCGGGTCAGCGGAGACCGGGAGGCATCAGAGGAGTGTGATTCCCGTCCTGCCGGCAGCCGGGGAGAGCAGCGGGGCACCCACACACGTCTGCTCTGCACCCCATCAGCCGCGGCTGTATTGGCAGAAGGACTAGGATTACAGGGGACGTAGGCACAGGGCGTGCCAAATGGGCAGTTCACAGGTAATGTGGATGGAGATTTCGCAAAGCCTTGTGGGTAAGCAAATGTCTGTGGGTAAGCAAAGGCCTGTGGGTGAGCAGAGGCCTGTGGGGAGCAGAGGCCTGTGGGTGAGCCGAGGCCTGTGGGTGAGCAGAGGGTGTGGGTGAGAAGAGGGTGTGGGGAGCAGAGGCCTGTGGGGAGCAGAGGGCTGTGGGGAGCAGAGGCCTGTGGGGAGCAGAGGGTGTGGGGAGCAGAGGCCTGTGGGGAGCAGAGGGTGTGGGGAGCAGAGGCCTGTGGGGAGCAGAGGCCTGTGGGGAGCAGAGGCCTGTGGGGAGCAGAGGCCTGTGGGGAGCAGAGGGTGTGGGGAGCAGAGGCCTGTGGAGCAGAGGCCTGTGGGGAGCAGAGGGTGTGGGGAGCAGAGGGTGTGGGGAGCAGAGGGTGTGGGTGAGAAGAGGGTGTGGGTGAGCAGAGGCCTGTGGGGAGCAGAGGCCTGTGGGGAGCAGAGGCCTGTGGGGAGCAGAGAGTGTGGGGAGCAGAGGCCTGTGGAGCAGAGGCCTGTGGGGAGCAGAGGGTGTGGGGAGCAGAGGGTGTGGGGAGCAGAGGGTGTGGGGAGCAGAGGCCTGTGGGGAGCAGAGGGTGTGGGGAGCAGAGGCCTGTGGGGAGCAGAGGGTGTGGGGAGCAGAGGGTGTGGGGAGCAGGGGCCTGTGGAGCAGAGGGTGTGGGGAGCAGAGGGTGTGGGGAGCAGAGGGTGTGGGGAGCAGAGGGTGTGGGGAGCAGAGGGTGTGGGGAGCAGAGGGTGTGGGGAGCAGAGGCCTGTGGGGAGCAGAGGGTGTGGGGAGCAGAGGCCTGTGGGGAGCAGAGGGTGTGGGGAGCAGAGGCCTGTGGGGAGCAGAGGGTGTGGGGAGCAGAGGGTGTGGGGAGCAGAGGGTGTGGGGAGCAGAGGGTGTGGGGAGCAGAGGGTGTGGGGAGCAGAGGCCTGTGGGGAGCAGAGGGTGTGGGGAGCAGAGGGTGTGGGGAGCAGAGGGTGTGGGGAGCAGAGGGCTGTGGGGAGCAGAGGGTGTGGGGAGCAGAGGCCTGTGGGGAGCAGAGGGCTGTGGGGAGCAGAGGGCTGTGGGGAGCAGAGGGTGTGGGGAGCAGAGGGTGTGGGGAGCAGAGGGTGTGGGGAGCAGAGGGTGTGGGGAGCAGAGGGTGTGGGGAGCAGAGGCCTGTGGGGAGCAGAGGGTGTGGGGAGCAGAGGGTGTGGGGAGCAGAGGGTGTGGGGAGCAGAGGGTGTGGGGAGCAGAGGGTGTGGGGAGCAGAGGGCTGTGGGGAGCAGAGGGTGTGGGGAGCAGAGGGCTGTGGGGAGCAGAGGGTGTGGGGAGCAGAGGCCTGTGGGGAGCAGAGGGCTGTGGGGAGCAGAGGGCTGTGGGGAGCAGAGGGTGTGGGGAGCAGAGGGTGTGGGGAGCAGAGGGTGTGGGGAGCAGAGGGTGTGGGGAGCAGAGGGTGTGGGGAGCAGAGGCCTGTGGGGAGCAGAGGGTGTGGGGAGCAGAGGGTGTGGGGAGCAGAGGGTGTGTGGAGCAGAGGGTGTGGGGAGCAGGGGCCTGTGGAGCAGAGGGCTGTGGGGAGCAGAGGGCTGTGGGGAGCAGAGGGTGTGGGGAGCAGAGGGTGTGGGGAGCAGAGGGTGTGGGGAGCAGAGGGTGTGGGGAGCAGAGGGTGTGGGGAGCAGAGGGCGTGGGGAGCAGGGGCCTGTGGAGCAGAGGGCGTGGGGAGCAGAGGGTGTGGGGAGCAGAGGGCTGGCCATCTCTCACGCTCACAGGCCGTCCTGGCGGGAGGATGGGCCGCGTTCCCGGGGAGCTCCGGGTCCCACCTGCCTCTTCCACCAGAACAAGCCCCAGAGCCCAGAGCAGGAGCCCTCCCCCCCGAGCTCTGGTCCCGCCCCCTCCCCCCAGCTGCTCCCGAGAAGGTCTGTGTCCCCTTCATGAGGGCCCCTTCCGCTCAGCACCCAGAGCGAGCCCCCCCTCTGAGCCCCGCAGGGGCAGGTCCACTTTGCTCTCTGTTCCCCGCGCTGTGTCCTGGGTCAGGGTTCCTGCGCCCCAATCAGGGAGGGTCACCCAAGGCCGCCCCCTGGAGGATGAGTCTCAGGGCTGGAAGCACAGGGTCAAGGACTGGGTGAAGCAGGTTCTGGAGCAGGCTGACGGCAAAAGGGGCTCCCCGGGGCCAGCAGAGGGCGCCGCGAGACCTGCTATGGGGGTTTCTGCAAAACTGGGCCTCCCAGCTGGGCAGCCCTCCAGGGACCCCAGGCCCCTGGGCTGGGCCCTTTGATTCCTGTGGGAACTGGGCAGGCGGAGGGTCTCTGGCCTGAGTTTCTGCACGTGGCTGTGTGCGGCCCCAGCAGCTGCTTCCTCCCAGCCCCACTCATGGGGACACTGGTGCACAGGCTGGCCTCCTGGGCAAGGGCCCCACACCCCTCTGTGCCCCTGGGAAAAGGGCGGGGGCACATTTGCATGAGCTGCCCCTCCTCTGCCAGGCCAGCTGGGCGGGGATAAGAGGAGCCTGGAGCCTGGAGCAGCTCAGCATCAGCTCTGAGGACCCAGGATCAGCTGTGAGCACCATGGCCTGGCCCCCTGTGCTCCTCCTGCTCCTCGCTCACTGCACAGGTAGCCACAGGCCTCAGGCACCCGCAGCCCCTGCCCTTGACCTTCTTCTCACCCCCCTGTGTCTGTGTCTGTGTCCGCAGGGTCCCTCTCCCAGCCTGTGCTGACCCAGCCGCCCTCCCTCTCTGCCTCTCCGGGAGCCACGGCCAGACTCCCCTGCACCCTGAGCAGCGACCTCAGTGTTGGTGGTAAAAACATATACTGGTACCAGCAGAAGCCAGGGAGCCATCCCTGGTTTTTCCTGTATTACTACTCAGACTCAGACATGAAGCTGGGACCTGGGGTCCCAAGTCGAGTCTCTGGATCCAAAGACACATCAACCAACACAGCGCATCTGCTCATCTCGGGGCTGCAGCCTGAGGACGAGGCTGACTATTACTGTAAGATATGGAACAACAATGATAAGCACAGTGACACACTCAGATGGGGAAGTGGGACAAAAACCCAACCTCCTCGCCCCAAGCTGCTGACACAGGGTCGGAGGCAGAACCTGCCTGACTGGTCCCCGCAGGCCTGGCCCGGGGTGTGGGTTAAGGGATGCTGCGAGCGGAGGGGCCACCCGTCCACAGGGGAGGAGAGCCGGGACCAGGCGCTGTGAGCACAGGGCCCGCGGGGGCGGAGCCGCTGGCTCCCCTGGGAAGTGACCGCCTCACAGCCTCCCTGGCACCCTGGTCCGTTCCCGCGGATCGCCGGGAAGGGATGGGACCCCCAAGGGGGTGGCGAGCACATGCGCTGTCAGAGCCGGGGTGGCAGAGAGGCCGGGCATCCCCCTGGGAGAGGGTGCGATGGGAGAGACGCACGCCCAGGAGATCCAGAGCTGGGCTGGGTCCGGGGCCCTCAGCAGCCGGGAAAGCTCGGGAAACTGACTGCCAGTTTGCAAAGGGCCCGGGTCCTCCCCACGGGGAGAGAACACAACCAGCTTAGCAGAGAAGTGTCCCTTCCCTCTCCCTCTCTGTACCACCGCTTGCCCTGTGCGCTCACTCACACCTCCCTCTCAGCAGGGATGTGGGTCTGGCAGCCTCCTGGGGCCCACAGACCACCGGGCTCCAAGGTGAGCGCTCACAGGGCACAGAGGCTTATAAAATCATTAGAAGGCTTCAAAATCAGCTGTTTTTATGGGACTGCACAACGGTTTGGACTCCAAATAAATACCCCTGGCCCTTATGAGGTCTTTGTGAAGCCTGATCTTAATTTCAAATTAAAATGTGCAAAAACCGAAAAAACCGGTTTGGCTCAGTGGATAGAGTATCGGCCTGTGGACTGAGGGGTCCCAGGTTTGATTCTGGTCAAGGCCATGTACCTTGATTCGGGGCACAGCCCTGGTGGGGGTGTGCTAGAGGCAGCTGATCGATGTTTCTGACTATCCCTCTCCCTTCCTCTCTGTAAAAAATCAATAAAAAAATACCCAAAACCTTCTAATGTGAGACTAAATCCAATCTATTTTCACTGAGGACACTGTAGAATATGTCTAAAGATTGCTCTACTCTTATACACTCACAAGTCTTCCTAAGGGTTCCTTTTGTAATGGTTTCCAATCACAGCTTGCATTCAATATTATTTCGTATTAATTTCCGGTGTGTGTGGCAGCAAACGGTCAGGTAGGGATAGATTTACAAAGTCCCCCCGATATTTCCCGAACCCCTGGGGCACCCCACACAGCTATTGGCTGTCTTCTCTATGCTGCTCACTCCCCCACTCCCCCCAATTCTTTTTCAACTTCCAGCCTGTCCTTCACCTCCCCTCTCACCCCGCCCTCTAACCCCTTCGTTTCCGGCCGCCATCAGCCCGCTCTCTGTCCCTCTCCGTCCATCTCTGCTCTGCTGGGCTGTCTGCATTGTCCTTCCATTCCTGGGCTTCTCAGGCCTTTGCTCCCTGAGCCCCCTGCCCGCTCACCCCAGTGGCTCCGGCCCGGGCAGCGGCCACGGGGTCCCTCCTCTCCCCACAGCAGTCTAACGGTCCCAGGGGCACGGCTGCTGGCGAATGTCCGTCACCTGGGCCGCTGGAGGCGGAGGCCCATGGATGTGGAGGCAGGACAAGGGACCTGGCCATCAGGCTGCATCCTCACACCATCCACTAAAGAGGCTGCAGTTGGCACAGTGAGCAGCAAGGGGCTGCCTCAGCATCCAGGTGCCCTCAGCTGTTCCACCCCCCCCAGTGCCCAGGGCTGGGCCCTGGTGCATGTGTGTGCTGATGGGGGCTCCGGGCGGTGCCCTCTGGGCTGGGGCAGGTGCCAGCACCTGCCTCCTCCCTCGTGTCTCCCAGGGGGACACTCTGAGGCTCCCCTGAGAGCTGTGGCCTGGGTGACAGCCCAGCTCACTGAGGTGGGGGTGGCCTGGGTGGTGCAGTCTCTCCAGGAAGGAAGTGAATTTGTGTGAGCAGCCCCTCCCCTGGGAGGCCCCTGAGAGGATAAGAGAGGCCTGGGCCCGGGGCTGCAGCTCAGGGTTCCCGCCGGGCTGAGCCACCATGGCCTGGACTCCTCTGCTCCTGGCGCTCCTCTCTCTCTGCACAGGTAGGGCCAGGCCTGGGCCCAGGCTCCTTCCCTTCCTGCCTGGTTTCCTGGGACCTGCCACTGGTCCCTGCCCGTCACTGACAAGTGTCTGTGTCTGCAGGGTCCCTCTCCCAGCCTGTGCTCACCCAGCCGCCCTCCCTCTCTGCATCTCCGGGAGCCACGGCCAGACTTCCCTGCACCCTCAGCAGCGATCTCAGTGTTGGTGGTAAAAACATATACTGGTACCAGCAGAAGCCAGGAAGCCGTCCCCGCTATCTCCTGTACTACTCCTCAAGTACAAACTTGGGACCTGGGGTCCCCAGCCGCTTCTCTGGATCCAAAGACGCCTCGACCAATACAGCGCATCTGCTCATCTCGGGGCTGCAGCCTGAGGACGAGGCTGACTATTACTGTCAGGTGTACAACAGTGGTCCTAAGCACAGTGACACACTCAGATGGGGAAGTGGGACAAAAACCCAACCTCCTCGCCCCAAGCTGCTGACACATGTTTGGAGGCAGGACCTGCCTTACTGGTCCCCGCAGGCCTGGCCCGGGGTGCGGGGTTAAGGGATGCTGCGAGCGGAGGGGCCACCCGTCCACGGGGGAGGAGAGCCGGGACCAGGCGCTGTGAGCACAGGGCCCGCGGGGGCGGAGCCGCTGGCTCCCCTGGGAAGTGACCGCCTCACAGCCTCCCGGGCACCCTGGTCCGTTCCCGCGGATCGCTGGGAACGGATAGTCACTTTTTTTTTTTTTTTTAATATTTTTTACAGAGAGGAAGGGAGAGGGATAGAGAACTAGAAACATGGATGAGAGAGAAACATTGATCAGCTGCCTCTTGCACACCCCCTACTGGGGATGTGCCCACAACCAACGTACATGCCCCTTACCGGAATCGAACCTGGGACCTTTCAGTCTGCAGGCTGATGCTCTACCACTGAGCGAAACCGGATTCGGTGGGATAGTCACTCTCCCAGCTTTCCTGGCTGCTGATGGGCACCGGGTCCTTCCCACGGGGGAGGGAATATAACCAGCTTAGCAGAGAAGTGCCCCCTTCTTCCCAGAACACCCGCTTGCCCTGTGCGCTCACTCACACCTCCCTCTCAGCAGGGATGTGGGTCTGACAGCCACCTGGGGCCCACAGACCACCGGGCTCCAAGGTGAGCTCCCACAGGGCACAGAGGCTTATAAAAATCATTAGAAGGCTTTAAAATCAGCTGTTTCTATGGGACTGCACAACGCTTTGGACTTTAAATAAATACCCGTGTTCCTTATGCGGTCTTTGTGCAGCATGATCTTAATTTCAAATTAAAATATGAAAAACACAACGAATCCGGTTGGCTCAGTGGATAGAGCCTTGGCCTGTGGACTGAGGAGTCCCAGGTTTGATTCTGGACAAGGCCATGTACCTTGGTTGCAGGCACAGCACCGGTGGGGGGTGTGCTGGGGGCAGCTGATCAATGTTTTTGACTATCCCTCTCCCTTCCTCTCTGTAAAAAATCAGTGAAATATATTTTAAAAAATAAAATAAATAAATTACACAAACACCGTCTAATGTGAGACTAAATCCAACCTATTTTCACTGAGGACACTGTAGAATATGTTTAAAGATTGCTCTACTTTTTTATACTCACCAGTCCTCCTAAGGGTTTCTTTTGTAATGGTTGCCAATCACAGCTTGCATTCAATTTTATTTCGTATTAATTTCCGGTGTGTGTGGCAGCACAGGGTTAGGCAGTAATAGATTTACAAAGTCCCCCCGATATTTCCCAATCCCCAGGGGCACTCCACACAGCTATTGCGATACTATTGGCTGTCTATGCTGCTTATCTCCCCCCACCCCCAATTCTTTTTCAACTTCCAGCCTGTCCTTCCCCTCTCCCCACCCTCCCCCTCTAACCCCTTCGATTCCGGCCGCCATCAGCCCGCTCTCCGTTCCTCTCCGTCCATCTCTGCTCTGCTGGGCTGTCTGCATTGTCCTTCATTCCCGGGCTTCTCAGGCCTTTGCTCCCTGAGCCCCCTGCCCGCTCACCCCGGTGGCTCCGGCCAGGGCAGCGGCCACGGGGTCCCTCCTCTCCCCGCAGCAGTCTAACAGTCCCAGGGGCACGGCTGCTTGTGCATGTATGTAACCGGGGCCGCTGGAGGAGAAGGCCCATGGATGTGGAGGCAGGACAGGGACCTGGCCATCAGGCTGCATCCTCACCCCATCCACTAAAGAGGCTGCAGTTGGCACAGTGAGCAGCAGGGGGCGCTGTGGGGCTGCCTCAGCATCCAGGTGCCCTCAGCTGTTCCACCCCCCCAAAGTGCCCAGGGTTGGGCCCTGGTGCCTGTGAGTGCTGATGGGGGCTCCGGGCGGTGCCCTCTGGGCTGGGGCAGGTGCCAGCAGCTGCCTCCTCCCTCGTGTCTCCCAAGGGGACACTCTGAGGCTCCCCCGAGAGCTGTGGCCTGGGTGACAGCCCAGCTCAGGCTGAGGCGGGGCGGCCAGGGTGGTGCAGGATCTCCAGGAAGGAAATGAATTTGTGTGAGCGGCCCCTCCCCTGGGAGGCCCCTGAGAGGATAAGAGAGGCCTGGGCCCAGGGCTGCAGCTCAGGGTTCCCGCCGGGCTGAGCCACCATGGCCTGGACTCCTCTGCTCCTGGCGCTCCTCTCTCTCTGCACAGGTAGGGCCAGGCCTGGGCCCAGGCTCCTTCCCTTCCTGCTCGGTCTCCTGGGAACCTGCCCCTGGTCCCTGCCCCTCACTGACAAGTGTCTGTGTCTGCAGGGTCCCTCTCCCAGCCTGTGCTGACCCAGCCGCCCTCCCTCTCTGCATCTCCGGGGGACACGGCCAGACTCCCCTGCACCATGAGCAGCGGCTACAATGTTGGTGAATACTGGATAAGGTGGTTCCAGCAGAAGCCAGGGAGCCGTCCCCGGTATCTCCTGGCATATAAATCAGACTCAGAGAAGCACCAGGGCTCCGGGGTCCCCAGCAGCTTCTCTGGATCCAAAGATGCCTCGGCCAATGCGGGGCTCCTGACCATCTCGGGGCTGCAGCCTGAGGACGACACTGACTATTACTGTAGTGTATGGGACAGCAGTTCTACGACGTACACAGTGATCCAGACCCACAGGGAAGTGAGACAAAAACTTCCTCTCCGCTCCCCTGGCCTGACCTTGGCCCCAGCTGGCGGCTCTCACTCCCCAACCCCCTCAGGACCCGCAGCACCATGAGGTCCCACGTGAAGGCTCGGTCACAGCTGACTGTGTATGAACGTGTGAGGCAGCACTTCTGCCCCCAGGTCCTCCCCTCCTTGTTCAGGGAGAAACCATGTCAGACCCGATTCTTCCCACTAAAGGGCTTCCCCTCTGCCTCCTCCTTCCCCCAGACCCTCCGGCTCCTCCAGGTCCCTCCTCCTTCCGCCCTCGGAGGGTTTTCTGGCCCAGAGTCCGGGAGAGCCTCCCTGTGCCTCACCCGCATGTGGGGACCGGGTGGGGCAGTAAGTGGTGCAGAGGAAGGGCTCGGGGCGGCCCGTGGACCAGGGGAGCGGAGCCAGCTTCCTGACTGCAGACGTGACTGGATGTGCTTCTGGGTGTGGGGCCTCTTCCCCTGCGTCACCTGCTCCGTGTCAGCCTGTGTCTCAGGTCCTGGGACGCGGTTCTGTTTTAAACAAACAAAGGAATTCCCGTCCTTCCTTCCTCCTTGGAGCCCCGCCTCCTCTCCTCCCTCCCACAGTGTTCCTTCCCCCCACAGGGCTCCCTCCCTCCTGGGCTGCTCTCCATCCCCGCTGCTCCCCAGCTCCCAGGTCCCCTCCTGGCTGTGTCACAGAAAACCAGGGAAGGACCAAGCCATGCTTAGAGAGATGGAGTAACATTTAGTACTCTCTGGTCCGGAGGAAAATGTCTCTCCAATCCTGGGTCCCAGCATGGAGGAACTTGCCTTTTTATACGTGTTTATCTCCTTTGTCTCCCAGAGAGGGGGTGTTTCTGGCCCCCTTTCCAAGTTCTTAAAGAGCCCCTGTGTGCTGGGGCCTTGAGACCCCAACCAAAGGCCTGGCCTGGTGCCCTCACTGATAACCTTATCCAGGGAAGGTTTCATGGCCTCTCTGAAGTGGGAGTCGTCTTATTTTCATTATTATTTAAGCAAGCAAGCATGTGCAGAAGCCACAGAGCAGGGTTACCATGGCCAACAGCAGTGTTTGTATCGGATGGATGCTTCCGTTGGAGACCCCTCACACCTCTGGAATCTTCTCCAGGGACTCTGCCTGGAGAGCCCTGTGGTCACGTGTCTACAAGGACGGTAAATACTCTGATGACAGGAGACCAGTTTCCCGTGTCCTCGACAGGGACACAGTCCCTCCTCATGTGACTGTAGAGCTTGTTCTACTCGAAGGAACGTCTGTGTCTTGGTGACTTCATGCTCCCTGTGTGAGCCTCACCCACCACAGATCATGTGAGCACATTCTTCCCATCAGACCCAAGCGCACGCTGCTCTGATCCATGCTGGGTGACAGGTGTCTTGGATTTAGCCTCATGTCCTGGAGGAGAGTGCGAGTGGGCACGTGACCAGCAGGTGGCGCTGGGGCGCTGCCCTGGGTTCTGCCTGGGGCTCCCTCACAGCTGGGGTCCCAGTGGCCTCTGGGCTGGGAGAGTCACTAAACCTGGACAAGGAGGAAGGAAGGACGGGAATTCCTTTGTTTGTTTAAAACAGAACCGCGTCCCAGGACCTGAGACACAGGCTGACATGGAGCAGGTGACACAGGGGAAGGGGCCCCACACCCAGGAGGACATCAGTCACGTCTGCAGTCAGGAAGCTGGCTCCACTCCCCTGGTCCACGGGCCGCCCCGAGCCCTTCCTCTGCACCACTTACTGCCCCACCCGGTCCCCACAGGCTGGGAGGGCCTCGCCCGAGGCAACATGGCTGCTCCAGGGCCTGGAAGACGCCCCTGAGCGTGTTCCTGGAAACTCCCCCCATCGGGGCCTGAACAGCCCCCGGAGCCCTGCCAGCCAGATCGACGCCTCATCGTGTGTGATGTGGGATCAGGGGCTCACTGTGCATGAACTTGGCTACATCTTCACTGGAGATGAAACCAAATTAATTTATCATTTAGGACATGCCTGGCACCTCCCATTGCTGAGCCCAGGATGAGATGCTGCAGTGAGTGCCAGCATCTGTGCCAGTCAGACCAGGATGAGGCAAGAGGGACAGGGACCTGGGAAGCAGCAGACACCAGCTGGGCCTCAGGCTTTAGACCAGGGAGATGTAGTGTGTCCTGTGGCCAGCAGGGGGCTCTGTGGGATCGCCCTGGGGCCTCCACACAGCTGCTCATTGAGGACTTTGCACTCACAGGAGCCTGGGCCTGGGGGCAGGTCCCTGTGCGCCCTGATGTGGAGCAGCTGTGTCTGTGCTGACAGGGCCCCCGGAGCAATAGCCTCTGTGTGGTCTCAGCAGGTGCTTCCTCCCAGGGCCCCCCAAGGGGGAGCCCACCTCCATGCCCCTCAGTCTGGGGTGTGAGCTGAGCTGCAGCCCCAGGGCCCAGGAAGGGGCTGGGCCGTCCCTGGAGGGACCTTCATTTGCATGGCAGCCCCTCCTCTGGCAGAGGGCAGGGGAGAAAAGGAGGCCTGGGCAGCCCAGCCCCACTGTGGGCTCAGGGCTGTGAGCACCATGGCCTGGACCCCTCTGCTCCTGGCGCTCCTCTCTCTCTGCACAGGTAGGGCCAGGCCTGGGCCCAGGCTCCTTCCCTTCCTGCTCGGTCTCCTGGGAACCTGCCCCTGGTCCCTGCCCCTCACTGACAAGTGTCTGTGTCTGCAGGTTCCCTCTCCCAGCCTGTGCTCACCCAGCCGCCCTCCCTCTCTGCATCTCTGGGAGCCACAGTCACAATCACCTGCACCCTGAGCAGTGCCTCCAATGTAGGTGGATACTGGATATCTTGGCAACAGCAGAAGCCAGGGAGCCGTCCCCGGTTTCTCCTGGTATATAAATCAGACTCAGAGAAGCACCAGGGCTCCGGGGTCCCCAGCCGCTTCTCTGGATCCAAAGACGCCTCGGCCAATGCGGGGCTCCTGACCATCTCGGGGCTGCAGCCTGAGGACGAGGCTGACTATTACTGTCACACATGGGACGGCAACTCTAACAGTTACACAGCTGTCCAGACCCACAGGGAAGTGAGACAAAAACCTCCTCTGCTCCCCTGGCCTGACCTGGGCCCTGCTGGGGGCTCTCACTCCCCAACCCCCTCAGGACCCTCAGCACCATGAGGTCCCACGTGAAGGCTCGGTCACAGCTGACTGTGTATGAACGTGTGAGGCAGCATTTCTGCCCCCAGGTCCTCCCCTCCTTGTTTGGGGAGAAACCATGTCAGACCCGATTCTTCCCACTAAAGGGCTTCCCCTCTGCCTCCCCCTTCCCCCAGACCCTCCGGCTCCTTCAGGTCCTTCCTCCTTCCGCCCTCGGAGGGTTTCTGGCCCAGAGTCCGGGAGAGCCTCCCTGTGCCTCAGCCCCATGCAGCTCCGCCTCCTCTCCTCCCTCCCACAGTGTTCCTTCCCATCCACAGGGATCCCTCCCTCCTGGGCTGCTCTACATCCCCGCTGCTCCCCAGCCCCCAGGTCCCCTCCTGGCTGAGACCCCTCACGTGCTCCGGATTCTTCTACAGGGACTCCACACAGAGAGCCCAGTGGTCACATCTCTACACGGATGTGAAAGGTCTCTGATGAGCGGAGACCAGCTCCCAGCGTCCCAGACATGGACACAGTGCCTCCTCTGTGTGACCCTTCAGAGAGCGGCAGTTTGTGAGCATGCTTATGCCCCAGAGGGAGGTGTCAGTGCTGACACCAGGCCAGGCCTTGAGATAGGGTCTCATGGCCCCTGCCCAGCTCGGAGGCCTTCTTTCCTAGATCACTGTCAGCTCTCTGAGGAACAGGGTAACTCTGTGAATAACATGGTCATCAAAGGCATGACCCTGACGTTGCTTGGGAAGGACTGTTTTGTCCTGTGTTGCTTCTTCTGCAAAAACAAGATGAGGTCAATGGGCTTAGAAAGGGGTCCTGCACAAAGGATCAGGGCTGCTCTCTGTTTTCTCTGCCTGGAGAGAGGCAGCGCCGTCCGCGGCCGGCTAATGAAGGCTCCCTAAATTTTAACTTGTTCTGGACTCCAGTGTTCGTTCACTTGTGTTCTCTCTACACCAGACCTTCAGAGGTTATTCTCCTCAAAAGAACGTCTGTGTCCAGATAGTTTCCCACTCTCTGTGTGAGCCTCTGCCTCCACAGACAATGTGAACAAATTCTTCCAATCAGACCCAAGCACAGGCTCCACTGATCAATAACAGGGACAGATTCCTGGGGAGTTAGCCTCAGTGTTCTGGAGGACATTGCAAGAGGGCACGTGACCAGCAGGTGGTGCTGTGGCGCTGCCCTGGGTTCTGCCTGGGGCTCCCTCACAGCTGGGGTCTCAGTGGCCTCTGGGCTGGGAGAGTCACTAAACCTGGACAAGGAGGAAGGAAGGACAGGAATTCCTTTGTTTGTTTGAAACAGAACCGCGTCCCAGGACCTGAGACACAGGCTGACACGGAGCAGGTGACACAGGGGAAGGGGCCCCACACCCAGGAGGACATCAGTCACGTCTGCAGTCAGGAAGCTGGCTCCGCTCCCCTGGTCCACGGGCCGCCCCGAGCCCTTCCTCTGCACCACTTACTGCCCCACCCGGTCCCCACAGGCTGGGAGGGCCTCGCCGAGGTAACATGGCTGCTCCCGGGCCGGGAAGACGCCCTGAGCGTGTTCCTGGAAACTCCCCCCATCGGGGCCTGAACAGCCCCCAGGAGCCCTGCCAGCCAGATCGACGCTTCATCACGTGTGATGTGGGATCAGGGGCTCACTGTGCGTGAACTTGGCTATATCTTCACTGGAATTGAAACCAAATTAAGTTATCAGTTATGTCCGTGCTGGCACCTCCCATGGCTGGATCCCAGGATGAGATGCTGCAATGAGTGCCAGAGTCTGTGCCAGTCAGACCAGGTCTGGGAACAGAGATGGGGACATGGGGAGCAGCAGACACTAGCAGGGCTCAGGGATTTGGACCAGGGCGGTCCTGTGGCCAGCAGGTGTAGCTGTGGGATTGCCCTGTGGCCTCCACACTACTGCTAATTGAGGACTTTCCACTCCCAGGAGCCTGGAACTGGGGGCTGGGCCCTGTGTGCCCTGATGGGGAGCAGCTGTGTCTGTGCTGGCAGCGCCCCCTGAGCAATAGCCTCTGTGTGGTCTCAGCAGGTGCTTCCTCCCAGGGCTCCCCAAGGGCTGAGCCCACCTCCATGCCCCTCAGTCTGGGGTGTGAGCTGAGCTGCAGCCCCAGGCCCCAGGGAGGGGCTGGGCAGTCCCTGGAGGGACCACCATTTGCATGGCAGCCCCTCCTCTGGCAGAGGGCGGGGAAGAAAAGCAGGCCTGGGCAGCCCAGCTCCACTGTGGGTCAGGGCTGTGAGCACTATGGCCTGGACTCCTCTGCTCCTGGCGCTCCTCTCTCTCTGCACAGGTAGGGCCAGGCCTGGGCCCAGGCTCCTTCCCTTCCTGCTCAGTCTCCTGGGAACCTGCCCCTGGTCCCTGCCCCTCACTGACAAGTGTCTGTGTCTGCAGGATCCTTGTCCCAGCCTGTGCTGACCCAGCCACCCTCCGTCTCTGCCTCTCCGGGAGCCACAGTCAGACTCACCTGCACCCTGAGTGGTATTTCCTATTCGCTTAGTGCTTACTGGATAAGCTGGTACCAGCAGAAGCCGGGGAGCCCTCCCCAGTATCTCCTGAAATATAAATCAGACTCAGATAAGGGCCAGGGCTCCGGGGTCCCCAGCCGCTTCTCTGGATCCAAAGACGCCTCTGCCAATGCGGGGCTCCTGACCATCTCCGGGCTGCAGCCTGAGGACGAGGCTGACTATTACTGTTTGACCGGGGAGGATGGTACTTTTCACAGTGACACAGGCAGATGGGGAAGTGGGACAAAAACCTCCACCTCCCCAGAGTCTGGGTTCCTAACAGCTGAACCTGTTGAAAACATCCATGTCAAAGTATATGTGGAAGACAGAGAGAGAGACAGACAGAAAGAGAGAGAGGGAGAGGGAGAGGGAGAGAGAGGGAGAAAGAGAAACATCAGTGATGAGAGCCAATCATTGACTGGCTGCCTCCTGCAGGCCCCACACTGGGGATCGAGCTTGAAACCCGGGCATGTGCTCTGACCGGGAATCAAACCATGACCTCCTGGTTCCCAGGTCAATGCCCAACCACTGAGCCACCAGGCCCGGCCCACAGGGCCTCTGTGACCACCCAGGTCTCAGGCTGTCACGTGACTTAATAAACCTGCTGCCACCAGGAGCCGCCAGGCCAGGGCAGCTGGGGCGGCACCTGCCTCCTCTCCTGCAGGGCCACGGGGGCTCCCTGTCCCTGTGATGTGACCCAGGGGCCCCTGCTCTCCCCGTTGTCTGTCTCCCTGGGCTCAACACCCCCTCCCCCTCTCTTCCTGTTTCCTAATGCCACGGGGTCACCCTGTCCCCGCTTTCCAAACTATGACTCAGCACTCCTGGGCGGCATGACACTGGCCACCCCGTCCCCCTCTGTGACCGGGTCCCCCAGGGCCGCCTGCTCCCAGCTCAGAGCCGAGGGACACGGACGCTCTCTGTCACCGCCCCACTCGGGGAGGATGTGTGTGAGATTAAAGCAGGGTTTCCACAGCTTCTCCTCATCCTAGTCCACACGCCATTCCCTGAGTCCAAGTCACTGAGCTAATTTCTCTCTAAGAAATAAAAATGCAGCTCAGTGCACACCCACAGTGATATCAATTCCACTCCCCGAGCCCGGGGCCCCCTCCCTGAGGTGAGCTGACCCGGCAGGGGCCTGTCTCACACCCACGGGAAGGGCACCAGCTGGGTTCGGGTTCAGGGTTCGGGTTCTGGAGAGGCCGCACACAAAGGAAAAGAGACTCTAGAACAGATTTAATTTGGGAAATGGAGGCCATCGTAGTCCACCTCTAGTTGGAGGACTACTCCTCACTCTGGCTTTTCCATCCCTTTTATTAAGATTAAAATGATAGGATCCACCTGTATCTCCTGGGCAGGAGACTCCAATCACAGCCAAACAGTGAGTGTAGGACTCACAGGTGGGGCTGCTTCAACTGCCAAGGTCTAGTGATTAACTCTGACCCTTCAGAGCGATTAAGGTTGACCAGCCCTCCGGACTCCCAGTCCACAGCTCTCTGTTATTAAAACAACGATCGGCTTCAGACAGACATCGCCAGGGCCCTCTGAGCTCCCATGAGCCAGACCTGGGCTCCATCCCTGTGGCCCCATGGCTGGGAGGTGGGTCCAGATCAGAGCAAACAGAGGCGGGAAGGTTCCCTAAGGGCCCCTGGGCCTCCCTCGGCCCCACCCTAATCTCCAGCGCATTTGGGTCTGGAAACCGTTCAGGGAAACCCGCAAAGCAGCTCCTGCCTCACCAGGACCAGCTCTGCCCCCTGAGCTCCCCACTGTCCTGGCACATTCAGGTCCAACAAAGGCCACAGCCACTGCCCTCAGGGGGCCATGCCCTGAGGCCCAGTTCCCCCAGGAAAGTGAGAAAGCAGCACCCACCCCACAGCCTGGCCCCTGTCCCAGAGGGAGGCCCTGGGAAGCGGGCTCCTGGCTGCCATGGAGACGCTGACCCCTCTCCTTGGAGCCTCTGCCTCCCGCCCCTCCCTCAGGGAGGACAGGCCCAGGGGCCCCCCACACAACCTCTGACCCCACAGAGCCCAGTGCATGTCCTTCTGCTTCCATCCCAGGAAGTGCTCCCCCAGGTCACCTCGACTCACCGCTCAGTGTCCCCCTCACAAGGCCCTGGTTCCGGTGGTGCCATCCCGTCCCGTCCCCTTCCTGTCCATGAGCTGGGATCATAGTGACTCGGTTGTGACTAAAGAAAATCAGAAATGCACGTCTCCTCCGGAGATAAAACAGAGGAGTGTGAAGTATTTATGCCATTTCCAAATCAACGAGGAAACCAGTCACTAGGCAAAGCTTGACCCAAAAGCACTTGTTAACCACAGTATGGATTACCAACTGGGCAAAAGGGGAGGCCGTGGAAAGAATATTTTTTTGAGTTTTGAAGAAAGAGTGACAAGTTCTCACACAGAAGAACATAGAAAACAAAACGTCCGCACGATGAGGGGACTGGCCTCCTGGGCACAGAGGCTGCTCTGGACCTGACCCTGGGAAGAACGTTCCCTGAGTGACAGCAGCTCAGGTCTGACCGTGACCGGCCAGGGAGATGGGCCCCGACTCCCAGGAGGAGGCGGAGTGGAGCAGAGAGTGTCCTGAGGCGACGGGAGGCCACCTCAGGGGGCACCTGGATGCCCTGAGCCAGGGGGTCAGTGCCCAGAGCAGGGGGGAGGCAGGACTGTCCCTCCTGGGCCTTAGTCAGCAGGGGACACAGTGGTTTGTCCAAGCCTGGCCACCAGGGGGCGGGCAGGGACCGCTGCTGAAGGGTGTGCTCATCACAGCTGCAGCCTGTTCCCTGGCCCTGCCTGGTGCCCTGTGCTCAGGGCTAACACCTGTGACCTTGCCACCCCATGGGCCCCACAAAGCCCCACTCCTGCCCTCACCCTGTTATCCTCAAGCACAGGGACCCCACCCAGGGCCCAGGGAGGATCAAATAGACGGGGTCTCATTTGCATGAGTCTGCCCTCCCTCCCGCAGACTATGAAGAGGGGCAGGGAGAGAGGTGGGGAGCTCTGCTTCAGCTGTGGGCACAGGAGGCAGGACTCAGGGATGACCCCCACCATGGCCTGGGCCCCTCTCCTCCTCACCCTCCTGGCTCACTGCACAGGTGACTGGAGAGGGGACAGGGGAAGGGGCCTTGGGAAGACACATGGGCCCTGCTTCCTCCTCTTGTCTCCAGACCCAGACTCACCCTGTCTGTGTCTCCCCCACTTCCAGGATCCTGGGCCCAGTCTGTGCTGACTCAGCCGGCCTCAGAGTCGGGGTCCCTGGGCCAGACGGTCACCATCTCCTGCACTGGGAGCTACTCCAACATTGGGAATGGTCAGAGTGTATACTGGTACCAGCAGCTCCCAGGAAAGGCTCTCAAACTCCTCAGGTCTTCTGGTCGATTCTCTAGCGACTGGTATGGCAACTGGTACATCCTGACCATCACGGGGCTGCAGGCTGAGGACGAGGCCCTTTATCACTGTCAGTCCTATGATGACAATCTCGGTGCTCCCACAGTGCCCCAGGCCTGTGGGGAAGTGAGACAAAAACCCGCTGAGCCGCTGCAGTGGGTCTAGGGCAGCGCCATTCTCAGATCAGGTGGCTGTGCCTCTGTGGCCCCCCCCCACCCCAGGGGACTGTATCTGCAAACTCTGTCTCTCCCTGTGCCCCTGCCTGTCAGGCCGCCCGTGGCAGCAGCACACGTGTGCGTGTCTCAGCTGAGCAGACCTTCCTGGGCCTCAGGGGTGGCTGCCTAGGCGGCCAGGATGGGGAGGGCAGACCCGGGGCCCCACGACTGTCTGTGCCTGCGCCAGAGCCCCTCAGGGAGGCCCCGTGTGTGCTAGGACCCGGGGCTCCCACACAGCCTGGCCCCATCCGGCCGTAGAGCAGGTGCCTGGGTGACCCTGACCTGCTCCTGAGCACATCTGGCAGCTCAGACTCCGGGGGCCCTGCTGGAGGGCACTGAGGCCCCGGCTGCCTGTCCCGCCTCTGTGCCCACAGTCCCAGTGCCACCCCAAGCCCGTCCTGCAGGGCTGAGGCCACAGGGCGCCCTGCTCACCTGCCAGGAGGGGACCCAGCTCCTGGCTCAGGCTCAGCCTGTGGCCTCTGCTTCTGCTGCTCCCGCCCCTCCACCCCCCACAGGCCAGGTCCCAGGGCAGCCCCTGAGCATGAGGGGCCTCCTCCCTCCCCCCTCAGGGGCCTCCCAGCGGGCTCTTCCTGGACACAGGCTGACCCCACCCAGAGCCCCTCCCAACTGCGGGGACCCTGAGCCTCTTTGCCCTGCAGCCCGGGTCTGTGCTGGGGACTATCTGGGGTCACGTCAGTCCTGAACCCCAACCAGGCAGCCTGCGTCTCATCAGGGTCACTGTCTCCTGTCCAGCCCCCACACCCAGCCGTGCCCTCTCCTCCCGGACGCCCAGCAGGAGCAGCTGAGGCCTCTGCCCCCGGAGAGGTCCCTCCGTCCCCACTGCCCAGTCCCGGGGCCTCAGGCTGCAGAGCCCATGGGGCCCTGGGAGCAGCCGCTGTCCAGCACCTCAGTGCTGAGCTCTGCCTCCCTCCTCCTGGGAGCTCCTGCTGCTCCTCCGGGACCCTGAGCCAGGAGGGGGAGGCCCCCCCCTGTCTGCGCCTGGGCTCTGGGGTCCCCCTCCTTCCCCCTCAGGGGCTGGGGGGAGTGTCCGTCCCCGCTTCTGACAGCTCCTCCACACACCTGGTCCAGCTTCTGCCTGAGAGGAGGACACGTGCATAAAACACAGGCAGGGCATGTGTAAGAACGTACACACATGTGAGGACACGGAGACTACATGGTACACGGAGAGCAGACATACAGGTGTCCGCATACAAAGGCGTTTCCTAAAACTTACAAATCCACGTGGTACAGGCTCCACCGGTTACTGTGAAGCCCACCCCACTGATGATGGTTTTACAATGAATCCCTGACTCAGTCAGATCTCCATGGAAACCTGAAAGGCCGCCCATGGTGTGAAATGTTTGCTGAATGGTCCTCCTCTGAATGCGACCCTGAGGGCATTTCTGGAACATTCTTCTCCCCCTCAGGGACCTGCTCAGCCCCAGGAGCTCCTCCCCCTGAGCAGCTCCCTCCCCTGTGGCCTGCACAGAGGCTCCCTGTGTGTTTCTTGGGCAGCATCTTCCCTGGGAGAGAAACCCCGTTCCTGTGTCGCTGGTGAGTGTGTGAGCCCCTCACACAGACGCTCACCTGAGAGCGCCCTGCTCCTGCGATCAACACAGAATCAGACCGCGGGGTCTGGGCTCAGACCCTGGGGGTGGAAGGAGGGACAGAGACCTGGGAGCCCGCAGCCAGCTGGGCTCTCAGGGCTTTGGGGCAGGGGAGGGTGTGTCCTCCTGCCAGCAGGGGGCGCTGTGAGACTGCAGGTGGTCAGCTCACAGCTGTTCAGTGAGACCTTCCTACACAGGGGCCTGCACTGTGGGCTCCCTGCTGTCCCTGGGGGCCTGGCAGCGCCCCCTGAGCAGGCACCTGTGTGTGGTCTCAGCAGGTGCTTCCTCCCAGGGCCCCCCAAGGGCTGAGCCCACCTCCATGTTCCTCAGTCTGGGGTGTGAACTGAGCTGCAGCCCCAGGGCCCAGGGAGGGGCTGGGCAGTCCCTGGAGGGACCCTATTTGCATGGCAGCCCCTCCCCTGGCAGAGGGCGGGGGAGAAAAGGAGGCCTGGGCAGCCCAGCCCCACTGTGGGCTCAGGGCTGTGAGCACCATGGCCTGGACTCCTCTGCTCCTGGCGCTCCTCTCTCTCTGCACAGGTAGGGCCAGGCCTGTGCCCAGGCTCTTTCTCTTCCTTCCCAGTCTCCTGGGAACCTGCCCCTGGTCCCTGCCCCTCACTGACAAGTGTCTGTGTCTGCAGGGTCCCTCTCGCAGCCTGTGCTGACCCAGCCGCCTTCTCTCTCTGCATCTCCGGGAGCCACAGCCAGACTCACCTGCACTCTGAGGAGTGACATCAGTGTTGGCAGCTATACCATATACTGGTACCAGCAGAAGCCAGGGAGCCGTCCCCGGTATCTCCTGTGGTATTACTCAGACTCCAGTAAGCACCAGGGCTCCGGGGTCCCCAGCCGCTTCTCTGGATCCAAAGACGCCTCGGCCAATGCGGGGCTCCTGACCATCTCGGGGCTGCAGGCTGAGGACGAGGCTGACTATTACTGTGCGATCTGGTACAGTGATGCTTCCCACAGTGACACACTCAGATGGGGAAGTGGGACAAAAACCTCGCCCTCCCAGAGTCTGATGTCACATCTTCTGACCCTGTTAACATAATGTCCAGGTGCAAACTCCACGGGGAAGAACCTTCTGGTTCCCAATGGGTCACTTTCCCGGTTCGCTCCCATGTCTCTGCGTCTCAGAAGCACAGAACCAGCACCAACACCCACTGGTCCCCACGTCCCTGAAAGGCGGCCTGTCATCCGTGGGCCACAGACCAGGGCCCGGGCGATGGCTGTTTCTGACGTGAACTAAGGAAACAGCTGTGTGACCTGTTCCCAGAGCCCAGGCCCCTCCCAGCAGGCGGCCTCTCCCCGGAGCAGGGCCTCCGCGCCCAGAGGTCAGAGCAGGGACCCCTCCCTCCCCGGATCCTGTGCCCAAGGCTCCTGCCCAGCCCTGTGCCCCCTGACCAGGGCCTCATCTGGGAGGGGCTGGGGGGCCTCAGGCGTAGGAGGAGGCCCGGGCACAGGGCTGGCGTCCCCTCTGCTGGGACCCTGACCTCAGAGCCATCAGGGGGAGGGGCTGTCAGAGGATAAGGGGGTCTGAGCCTTGGAAATTCTTGGGGGGACGGAACGGTGGGGGGTGGCCCTGAGGGTTCTGGGCAGGATGACCTGCCAGAGAAGGATCTGGGCTCTGGAGTGTCAGAGGAGAGATGCGATGGGGTTAATGAGTCAATGGTTTTATCTAAATTGATGGTTTTATGTAAATCGGTGGGGTGTATGAGTTGATGGGTTTAACAATAGGGTTAGGGATTAGGGATTAGGGATTAGGGTCTGGGCTAGCACAGGGAAAACCCGCAGTGCTCTGGTGTGCAAACTCGGAATGTCTCCGGGGCCAGGCCGGTGTCCGCCATCCCAGGGCCACATCCCACCGCCGCCTCCTTTTGTCCACACGTCTTTCCTGGAAGCGGCCCTGACCGCTCCTTGGCTCCCGGTCTGTGGCTCTGGGGCTGCGATGACGGTGTGAGGAGTGGGACGGAGGCGGCCTGGCCGGGAAGACGGAGGTGCTGGCTCCTTGGCCCTCAGCGGTGAGTGTGTCTGCGTTCTGGTCTGAGGAAGGAGAGGAGCTGGTGACGGTGAGGCCTCCTGGGGCCGGGCCACGTGCGCGGGGCTGGTCTGCACGGCCAGGCCGGATGCTCCCATGTCCGGGAACAGGGGCTGTTATCACCCCCTCCCCCCAGTTAGGGATGGGGAGGCCTGGGAACGGGGCAGCACCCGGTCCACATGGCCCCAAAGCCTCCCCTGGACCCTTTGCAGAAGGAAAAAACCCACAAAAACCCACAGATTTTGGGTCCAGGCTCCTCACTCCCATGAAAGGGCCCAGCTGGGACCCTGGCCGTGTGGCTCAGCGGGCTGGGGCGTCACCCTGTGCACCAAAAGGCTGCGGGTTCCATTCCTGGTCAGGGCACCTGCCTAGGTTTCATGTTTGATCCCCAGATGGGACATATACAGGAAGAAACGAATCGCTGTTTCTGTCCTACATCTGTGTTTCTCTCTTTATCTTTTTCCAAAATCCATAAAAACGTACCCTTGGGTGAGGATTAAAATAAACAAATAAATAAAAAGGCCAAGCTATGACTTCCAACTCTGCCACTTGGGAGCGTTACAAATCAGAACCCCCCCCTCCCCTGTGTGCAACCAGAGTCTCACTGGATTTTTCTGGTCTGGGATGGATACTGCTCCTTGTCCTCCGGGTTGCTGTCACGGGCAGCCAAGCCTGAATCCCACAGAGCTAACCAAAGAATATTGATCAATGTGCCCTCACCCCCAAGCCCCAGAATGACCACCAGGCACCCCCACACCGAGCCTGGTACCCACCAAGCCCTGGCCTCACCGAGCACAAACCGAAGATGGTTTAGCGTGATGATGGGTTTAACGTGAGAAACTTCCAGACACAGGAAGCTGAAAAGGGTTCTAACGGAGCGCTCTCTATTTTTATTATTATGTCCTTGAAAGCTCAGGGGCCAAATGACACTGTCAGCACAGACATAGCTATGCACACATGTCAGCTCATGTTGTCACCATGCGTTCGGACCCTCAATCAATCTGTTGTTGTTGTTTTTTGTCATTCGTCCTTGTACAATTTACACAATAAAAAAAACACGGAGCATTTTAAAATTATTCCGTGAACCGTGAGAATGGCCTTTCCACACGATCCTCCCTAGACTTGCACACCAGCCTGGTCCAGGAGGGAGGACCTCACCTGTTGGAAGCTCAGGAGCCAAGGGAGCAGGGGAAGGGGAGGGGCTGGAGGGGCTTAAAGGAAGCGGTAGTTCCCGCTGCGACCAGCAGGGGCCGCTGAGAGACCGTCTCTGGGATTGGCCTGGCCTGGTCTCTCCCAGGAGGCAGCGGGGCAGGGCCAGGCTTCCAGTGAGGCCTGGGCAGGTGGGTCTCCTCCTGGGAGGGTGGCTCCCCTGCACGTGGCTGTGTGCCCTCCAGTAGTTGCTTCCACCCAATCCCTCTCCTCCCTGGGGAAACCAGTGCACCCACCGGCTGCCCTCCCTGCTCAGGGGCTGGAGACCCTGGGGCAGAGGGGGTGGGGCACATTTGCATGAGCAGCCCCTTTCTGTGCCCTGGGAGGGGATAAGAGGCCTGGACCGCCCAGCCCCAGCTCTGTGTCCTGGGAACGGGCTGCTCCACCATGGCCTGGACCCCTCTGCTCCTGGCGCTCCTCTCTCTCTGCACAGGTAGGGCCAGGCCTGGGCCCAGGCTCCTTCTCTTCCTGCTCGGTCTCCTGGGAACCTGCCCCTGGTCCCTGCCCCTCACTGACAGGTGTCTGTGTCTGCAGGGTCCCTCTCCCAGCCTGTGCTGACCCAGCCGCCCTCCCTCTCTGCATCTCCGGGAGCCACAGCCAGACTCACCTGTACCCTGAGTGGTGCTACCGATCCTTTTAGTGATTACTGGATAATCTGGATCCAGCAGAAGCCAGGGAGCCGTCCCCGGTATCTTCTGTCATATAAATCAGAGTCAGATAAGTACCAGGGCTCAGGGGTCCCCAGCCGCTTCTCTGGAACCAAAGACGCCTCGGCCAATGCGGGGATCCTTACCATCTCGGGGCTGCAGGCTGAGGACGAGGCTGACTATTACTGTAGCACATGGGACGGCAGCTCTAAGACTCACACAGTGGTCCAAACCCACAGGGAAGTGAGACAAGAACCTCTTCTCCACTCCCTTAGCCTGACCAGGGCCCCAGATGGCGGCTCTCACTCCCCAACCCCCTCAGGACCCTCAGCACCATGAGGTCCCACGTGAAGGCTCGGTCACAGCTGACTGTGTATGAATGTGTGAGGCAGCATTTCTGCCCCCCAGGTCCTCACCTCCTTGTTCGGGGAGAAACCATGTCAGACCTGATACTTATAACTAAAGGGCTTCCCCTCTGCCTCCCCCTTCCCCCAGACCCTCCGGCTCCTCTAGGTCCTTCCTCCTTCTGCCCTCGGAGGGTTTTCTGGCCCAGAGTCCAGGAGATCCTCCCTGTGCCTCAGCCGCATGCAGCTCCGCCTCCTCTCCTCCCTCCCACAGTGTTCCTTCCCCCCACAGGGCTCCCTCCCTCCTGGGCTGCTCTCCCGTCCCCGCTGCTCCCCAGACACTGGTCCCCTCCTGGCTGTGTTACAGAAAACAGGGAAGGACCAAGCCATGCTTAGAGAGATGGAGTAACATTTAGTACTCGCTGGTCCGGAGGAAAATGTCTCTCCAATTCTAGGCCCCAACATGTGTTTACCTCCTTTGTCTCCCAAATGGGGGTGTTTCCAGCCCCTTTGCAAGTTCTTAAAGAGCCCCTGTGTGCTGGGCCTTGAGACCCCAACCAATGGCCTGGCTTGGTGCCAGCATTGATCACCTTGTCCGGGGAAGGTTTCATGGCCTCTCTGAAGTGGGAGTGGTCTCATGTTCCTTATTATTTAAGCAAGCAAGCATGTGCAGGAGCCACAAAGCAGGGTTACCATGGCAAACAGCAGTGTTTGTATCGGATGGATGCTTCCAATGGAGACCCCTCACGGCCTCTGGATTCTTCTGCTGGGACTCCGCCTGGAGAGCCCTGTGGTCACGTCTCTACACGGACGGTAAATACTCTGATGACAGGAGACAAGCTCCCCGCGTCCCAGACAGGGACACAGTCCCTCCTCATGTGACTGTAGAGGTTGTTCTACTCAAAGGAACGTCTGTGTCTTGGTGACTTCCCGCTCCCTGTGTGAGCCTCGGCCCCACAGATCATGTGAGCACATTCTTCCCATCAGACCCAAGCACACGCTGCTCTGATCCATGCTGGGTGACAGGTGTCTGTGCTTTTAGCCTCATGTCCTGGAGGAGACTGTGAGTGGGCACGTGACCAGCAGGTGGCTCTGGGGCGCTGTCCAGGGTTCTGCCTGGGGCTCCCTCACAGCTGGGGTCCCAGTTCCTCTGGGCTGGGAGAGTCACTAAACCTGGACAAGGAGGAAGGAAGGACAGGAATTCCTTTGTTTGTTTAAAACAGAACCGCGTCCCAGGACCTGAGACACAGGCTGACACGGAGCATGTGACACAGGGGAAGGGGCCCCACACCCAGGAGGACATCCAGTCCCGTCTGCAGTCAGGAAGCTGGCTCCGCTCCCCCTGGTCCACGGGCCGCCCCGAGCCCCTCCTCTGCACCACTTACTGCCCCACCCGGTCTCCACAGGCTGGGAGGGCCTCATCCCAGGTAACATGGCTGCTCACGGGCCGGGAAGACGCCCTGAGCGTGTTCCTGGAAACTACCCCCCATTGGCTCCTGAACAGCCCCCAGGAGGCCTGCCAGCCAGATCGACGCCTCATCACGTGTGATGTGGGATCAGGAGCTCACTGTGCATGAACTTGACTACATCTTTACTGGAGATGAAACCAAATTAATTTATCATTTAGGACATGCCTGGCACCTCCCATGACTGGGCCCTGGGAGTGAGATGCTGCAGTGAGCACTAGCATCTGTGCCAGTCAGACCAGGATGAGGCAAGAGGGACAGGGACCTGGGGAGCAGCAGACACCAGCTGGACCTCCTGGCTTTGGACCACGGAGATGTAGTGTGTCCTGTGGCCAGCAGGGGGCTCTGTGGGATCGCCCTGTGGCCCCCACACAGCTACTCACTGAATAGTTTCCACTCACAGGATCCTGGGCCTGGGGGCTGGGCCCTGTGCGCCCTGATGGGGAGCAGCTGTGTCTGTGCTGGCAGCGCCCCCTGAGCAATAGCCTCTGTGTGGTCTCAGCAGGTGCTTCCTACAGGGCCCCCCAAGGGGGAGCCCACCTCCATGCCCCTCAGTCTGGGGTGTGAGCTGAGCTGCAGCCCCAGGGCCCAGGGAGGGGCTGGGCAGTCCCTGGAGGGACCCTCATTTGCATGGCAGCCCCTCCTCTGGCAGAGGGCGGGGGAGAAAAGGAGGCCTGGGCAGCCCAGCCCCACTGTGGGCTCAGGGCTGTGAGCACCATGGCCTGGACTCCTCTGCTCCTGGCGCTCCTCTCTCACTGCACAGGTAGGGCCAGGCCTGGGCCCAGGCTCCTTCCCTTCCTGCTCAGTCTCCTGGGGACCTGCCCCTGGTCCCTGCCCCTCACTGACAGGTGTCTGTGTCTGCAGGGTCCCTCTCCAAGCCTGTGCTGACCCAGCCGCCCTCCCTCTCTGCCTCTCTGGGAGCCTCGGCCACACTCACCTGCACCCTGAGTGGTATTTCCTATCCGTTTAGTGGTTTCTGGATATGGTGGTTCCAGCAGAAGCCAGGGAGCCGTCCCCGGTTTCTCCTGGCATATAAATCAGAGTCAGAGAAGCACCAGGGCTCCGGGGTCCCCAGCCGCTTCTCTGGGTCCAAAGACGCCTCGGCCAATGCGGGGCTCCTGACCATCTCGGGGCTGCAGGCTGAGGACGAGGCTGACTATTACTGTCTGAGTGGGGAAAATCATGCTTCCCACAGTGACACACTCAGATGGGGAAGTGGGACAAAAACCTCCACCTCCTCAGAGACTTGATTCACAACTGACCCTGTTAACCTAACATCCAGGTGCAAACTCCATGGGGAAGAACCTTCTGGTTCTAATGGGTCACTTTCCCCGTTCGCTCCATGTCTCTGCGTCTCAGAAGCACAGAACCAGCACCAACACCCACTGGTCCCCACGTCCCTGAAAGGCGGCCTGTTATCCGTGGGCCACAGACCAGGGCCCGGGTGATGGCTGTTTCTGACATGAACTAAGGAAACAGCTGTGTGACCTGTTCCCAGAGCCCAGGCCCCTCCCAGCAGGCGGCCGGTCCCCGGAGCAGGGCCTCCGCGCCCAGAGGTCAGAGCAGGGACCCCTCCCTCCCCAGCTCCAGTGCCCAAGGCTCCTGCCCAGCCCTGTGCCCGCTGACCAGGCCCTCAGCTGAAAGGGGTTCGGGGCCTCATTCCCAGGAGGAGGCCCGGGCACAGGGCTGGTGTCCCCTCTGCTGGGACCATGACCTTCAGAGCCATCAGGGGGAGGGGCTGTCAGAGGGAAAGGGGTTCTAGGATGACCCTGGGAAGAACGTTCCCTGAGAGAAATCAGCTCAGGTCTGACCATGACTGGCCAGGGAGACGGGGCCCGACTCCCAGGAGGAGGCGGAGTGGAGCAGAGAGAGTGTTCTGAGGGGATGGGGAGGCCACCTCAGGGGGCACCTGGAAGCCCTGAGCCAGGGGGTCAGTGCACAGAGCAGGGGGGAGGCAGGACTGTCCCTCCTGGGCCTTAGTCAGCAGGGGACACAGTGGTGCGTCCAGACCTGGCCACCAGGGGGCGCGCAGGGACCGCTGCTGAAGCGCTGGGCTCATCACAGCTGCAGCTTGTTCCCTGGCCCTGCCTGGTGCCCTGTGCTCAGGGCTCACAGCTGTGACCTTGCCACCCCTTGGGCCCCACACAGCCCCACCCCTGCCCTCACACTGCCATCCTCAGGCACAGGGACCCCACCCAGGGCCCAGGGAGGATCAAATAGATGGGGTCTCATTTGCATAAAAGGGCCCTCCCTCCCGCAGACTATGAAGAGGGGCAGGGAGAGAGGTGGGGAGCTCTGCTTCAGCTGTGGGCACAGGAGGCAGGACTCAGGGATGACCTGCACCATGGCCTGGGCCCCTCTCCTCCTCACCCTCCTGGCTCACTGCACAGGTGACTGGATAGGGGACAGGGAAAGGGGCCTTGGGAAGACACATGGGCCCTGCTTCCTCCTCTTGTCTCCGGACCCAGACTCACCCTCTCTGTGTCTCCCCCTCTTCCAGGATCCTGGGCCCAGTCTGTGCTGACTCAGCCGGCCTCAGTGTCGGGGTCCCCGGGCCAGACGGTCACCATCTCCTGCACTGGAAGCAGCTCCAACATTGGGAGTTATAGTGTGCACTGGTACCAGCAGCTCCCAGGAAAGGCCCCCAAACTCATCATCTATGGTAATAGCAACCCACCCTCAGGGGTCCCAGACCGATTCTCTGGCTCCAGGTCTGGCAGCTCAGGCACCCTGACCAACACGGGGCTGCAGGCTGAGGATGAGGCCAGTTATTTCTGCCAGTCCTATGACAGCAGTCTGAGTGCTCCCACAGTGCTGCAGGCCTGTGGGGAAGTGAGACAAAAACCCCTCTGCTCTGGGAGGGGTGAGGGCCCCGGTTGCTGCCTGCTGGGCTCAGCCTGAGACCTGTGGTGATTTGCGTGTGATTTTAAGCTCAGGAACTGGCCATTCACAGCGATCAAACCATAGTGATTTGGGGGTTGCCATGGTGATGAGGAAGGGGGTTGTCTAAGCGGGAGGAGGGGGTCCAGGAGCAGAAACTCTGGCTGTGAGTGCCTGGCTCTGGGAGGACGGGCAGCAGGGGCACCGGCAGGGGGCGCTGTCCTATTGTGTCTGTGGAAGCAGCTGAGAGACTAGACCTCAGTGTCCTCAGCACAGAACCAGCTGAGCTTGCAGGAAGTGTGATGGCAGAGGTCAGGAGCATTATTCTGGAGCTGGCTTTGCACGGACACCCACACAGAGTCCTCACGGTGTACACCTGACACCGATATAATGTCAATTACATCTGCATTAAAAATAAAATAAAATAAAATGATAGGAATGAATCTGAATCTTCTGTCCACAGAAACACCAATAGATAGAAGTCTAGAGTAGTTTTATTATTACCCTTACCCTCCCCCATCCCCATCCCAACGGAGAACATTAGAGTGTGATCATCGAGGTCTGTGACAGCTATGAGTTGTGGGGATGTCCTCTTGGCCTGCTTTTAAAAAAACCACATTGCTCAGTGGTTGAGCCTTGACCTATGAACCCCGAGTTCAGGGTTCGATTCCCAGTCAGTGGCCCAGGCCCAGGTTGCAGGCTCATTCCCCAACCTGGGGCATGCAGGAGGAAGCCGATCCCTGATTCTCTCTCATCATGGATGTTTCTCTCTCTCTTTCCTTCTCCCTTCCTCTCTGAAATCAATACAATACAATACAATACAGTACAATACAATAAAAAGGAGCACAGCCTGGGATTTATTTGGGGAGCACTTTGACAGGTCTGTTTGTAGGATGTCCCTCCCATAGGCAGCCTTCTGGGGTTCAGAGGGTTGTGTCCCCATCCAGAAGGCAAAGAGGTCAGGGAGCTTCTGGGGGTGAAGGTGCTGAGCGGCCATTGGCTCAGCAGCTCTGCAAGGGGGCAGCACTGGGTCAAGGAACCCAGGGAGCAGCGGTGAGTTAAGGCGGTGCATGGCCTTGAGGTCTGTCTATCCATGACCAGGAGGTGGCGCTGCAGAGCAGGATGCTCTCCCTGGCCAGGATGTGCTGATTTCTGCTAATTTAAACAATCGCGGGTATAAAAATTACAGTTGGTTGTGGTGATTAAAAAAAAAAAGAAAAAGAAAAAAATATTGATTTCACGGAGGAAGGGCGAGGGAGAGAGAGAAACATCAATGAGAGAGAATCATTGATCAAGCCCACAACCCTGGCACGTGCCCTTGACTGGAATCGAACCTGGGACCCTTCAGTCCGCAGGCCACCGCGCCATCCACGGAGCCAGACCAGCCAGGGTGGTTGTGGTGACTTTTTTGAACAAACGATGCCGAGATCTGTGCAGGGAAAACTCCCCCAAACCCTGTGCCATGGCCCAGGCCTGAGGTTCGTCCATGGAAAACCCCGCTCACGGATGCTCTCACACATCCTCTCTCCTTCTCTGCCAAAGAGCCAACAACCTGACCACACAGTGTTTGGCTCCGGCTCCCTGGAACGGTCCAGGCTGCCCACCGACGATGGACAAGGAGACGCAGGCCCAGACCCGCGTCAGGGATGGAACCCTAACTCCGACCAGCCCCCGCTCATTTTCCCGCCCCCGAAGCCCTCTGGGTCCCTCGGGAACAGGCAGCGGGGGTGTGTGTGTGTGTGTGATCGGTCCTCCTCCCCCTTCATCCCCCCTCCCCACACATTCAAGGTCGGATCTTTTCCCAAGCCCTTGTCACCATCAGGGGTCCCCAGCATGGACCAGTGACCCGTCTGCTGGGGTCGTGAATGGTCTCACAATCCAGAACATTGCAGCTGTCAGGTGGCAGCTCTGGCCAGCATCAGCGGCGGAGAGGGTTCAGGCCACAGAGGGGAGGGCGGCCGGCGGGCCGGGGCCTGGCTGGGAGCTACTGTCCGTGCAGCCCCGCCTGAGGCCCGAGGGGCCCGCAGGGCTGCCCCCACACGTGACTTTTCAGTGGCTCAGACCCGGGGGGTGGCCGCACGGACGGGCGAAGGACGACGCTTGTCCACGGGAAAGGAAAGGGAGGTGCCGGGAGAGCCTGGGGGTGACAGCGGAGAAACCTGCCGAGGCTAGGGAACGAGGGCCCCACACGGCCGGCGGGCGGAAGTGAGCACAGCGGGATGGGAGCAGGAGCCGAGCGCGCCCTCCCACACAGCGGCCCCACCGCTGGGCCTTACGGAGAATATTGCATTGTTTGTAGCAGCGAAAGGTTGGAAAACGAAATGCCTACGGTACACAATGCACACACACACACACCCAAACATACACACAAACACACACACACAAACACACACCACAAACACACCACACACACACACACACCACACACACCACACACACACCACACACACTAACACACACCACACACAGCACACACACCACACACACCAACACACACCACACACACACACACACACCACACACACAAACACACACCACACACACACCACACACACACACACCACACACACCACACACACACACACCAACACACACCACACAAACACACACACGCACACACACCAACACACACCACACACACACACCACACACACACACCACACACACACACCACACACACACACCACACACACACACACCACACACACAAACACACACCACACACACCAACACACACCACACAAACACACGCACACACACACACCCCACACACGCACACCACACACACAAACACACACCACACACACACGCACACACACACACCCCACACACGCACACCACACACACAAACACACACCACACACACCAACACACACCACACAAACACACGCACACACACACACCCCACACACGCACACCACACACACAAACACACACCACACACACACGCACGCACACACACACGCACACACACACACACCACACACGCACACACACACACACCCCACACACGCACACCACACACACACAAACATACAAACACACACAAACACATTTGGGAACAAATTCAGAATGCATGTCTCAGCCTGACGGGCCTGCTTTGGCTCCGAGGCCTCAGTTGGTTTGTAACCTCGCTCTCGCTCTCGCTCTTACTCTCGCTCTCGCTCTTGCTCTCACTCTCGCTCTCGCTCTCGCTCTCACTCTCGCTCTCACTTACGGTGAGACTCTGTCGTGTTTCCTTCTCTGTGCATCCTGCCTCCACCCGTTCACGCAGGAGGAGAACTGTGCATCCTCCTGGGAAAACAGAAGATGCTAGCTGACTAGTCTAGCAGGGCCCAGGCATGCCACTCCTTGGTGCATACCCAGGAGAAAGAACACGTACATGTCAGTACAAGCACTCGCACACACGTGCTCATTAGAACGGTGCCTGGCACACAGCAAGCCACCTATAATAATCTATAAAAATATACAATAATCTATAAAAATCTATAATAATCTAATAACAGCATAACATGCTAATGAGGCCGGAAGTCCCTCCATCCTCCCAGAGGAAGCCGGGGCTGTGAGGGAAGCCCGGGTCCCGGGTGCCAGGCAGCAGTGGTGGGGGGGGGTTGGGGGAGTAGCGGGGGAAGGAAGGCCGGCCTCTAGTCAATAAATAGCTGAATGAGTGAATGAATGGTGAATGAATGATGAATGAATGGTGAATGAATGGTGAATGAATGATGAATGAATGATGAATGAATGATGAATGAATGGTGAATGAATGATGAATGAATGATGAATGAATGGTGAATGAATGGTGAATGAATGATGAATGAATCATGAATGAATGATGAATGAATGGTGAATGAATGATGAATGAATGGTGAATGAATGGTGAATGAATGATGAATGAATGATGAATGAATCATGAATGAATGATGAATGAATGATGAATGAATCATGAATGAATGATGAATGAATGATGAATGAATGATGAATGAATGGTGAATGAATGGTGAATGAATGATGAATGAATGATGAATGAATGATGAATGAATGATGAATGAATGAATGATGAATGAATGATGAATGAATGATGAATGAATGGTGAATGAATGATGAATGAATGATGAATGAATGATGAATGAATGATGAATGAATGAATGATGAATGAATGATGAATGAATGATGAATGAATGATGAATGAATGGTGAATGAATGATGAATGAATGGTGAATGAATGGTGAATGAATGATGAATGAATGATGAATGAATGATGAATGAATGGTGAATGAATGATGAATGAATGATGAATGAATGGTGAATGAATGGTGAATGAATGATGAATGAATGATGAATGAATGGTGAATGAATGGTGAATGAATGATGAATGAATGATGAATGAATGGTTCAGATGGAAGGATGCCGTGCCAGAGGGGTGGCTGGGGAAGGCCAGGCGGCGTCAGGGAACACCGGCCGGAGTCTGACTGGGGGGCCAGCTGGCCCCTGGCCACAGACTGGGGGCCAGGCTGGTGCCCAGAAGGGGCCGACCATGGCCAGAGGCATGGGAAGCTGGACTCCTGGCAGCAGTGGCTGCCCGGCAGACTCCTGGGGCCTGAGTGCAGAGCTGGAACCGGCCGGCCAGGGCCAGCCAGGGTCACTGAGGGGAGAGTGGACCATGCCCCGCACCAATCGCAGGCTCTTGTGCTCAGTAAGAAAGGAGAGAAAGCCGGGAAATGCCCTTCACCTGGCTATGGCCTTGCAGCGTGCCTCCAGCACCCTCTATTGGCCACGCCTGGTACTGCACCAGCTGGCAAAGCCACTGTTTTCACCTAAGCCAGCGGTGGGCAAACTCATTAGTCCACAGAGCCAAATACGAACAGCACAACGATTGAAATTTCTTTGGAGAGCCACATTTTTAAAACTTAAACTATGTAGGTAGGTACATTGTTATTCACTTAATCAGGGTCCTCCTAAGCTGGCCTTTGCTAAAAACTCAAGGGGCCAAAGAGCCGCATGTGGCTTGAGAGCCTCAGTTTGCAGACCACTGATCTAAGCAGCATCTTCCCTTTTTTACAAAAATCCCCCCTTCCCTCTCCAGTGAGCAGACGCAGGCTCTCCTGAGCCACGGAACACACAGCGAACTGTCTTACTTTCTCCTCAAGGTCAGCCAAGGTTGTGCACCGACCGTCCTCTTAGCCTCCAACGGCCTGTCTATGCTCATAGCAACACCGAGAAGAAGAGAGAATGTGGTTAAGAAATACAAACACAGCAGAAACCGGTTTGGCTCAGTGGATAGAGTGCCAGTCTGAGGACTAAAGGGTCCCGGGTTTGATTCCGGTCAAGGGCATGTGCCTTGGTTGAGGGCACATCTCCGGTGGAGGGTGTGCAGGAGGCAGCTGGTCGATGTTTCTCTCTCATCGATGTTTCTAGCTCTCTATCCCTCTCCTTTCCTCTCTGTAAAAAATCAATAAAATATATTTTAAAAAAGAAAAGAAAGAAAGAAGTACAAGCACATATGGACATAGAATGAGCCAAGGAGAAAAGGTGCCAAGTTCCTGCAGCTCTTGGGGCTGTGTGATAAGCCACAGGCCGTGCAAACAATGATTTTTATTTTATTTATTTACTTTTTTAGTGTGAGGATGTCCCCAATATTTC
Organism: Pipistrellus hanaki; assembly: GCF_964339955.1. NCBI lineage: Eukaryota > Metazoa > Chordata > Mammalia > Chiroptera > Vespertilionidae > Pipistrellus > Pipistrellus hanaki. The sequence goes on from NC_140521.1 coordinate 1,826,668, forward strand.
ATGTACCACAACTTACACGAAAAAAATTCTTCATTGTTTCTCTGAAACCCACACTTACCTGGGCATCTGCGTTGCTGCTGTTTTCAGTTTGCTAAATCTGGCCGCCCTCGCCCTGAGGCCATCGTTACTATCCACGACCTGTTTCTCCCTCCGGCGATTGGATGTTGTCATTTCTCAGGCCCTGGGCCCGAACCTCAGCCGGTCAGGTCATGGCTCGTCAGGTCTGGCGGTGGCGGCCGATCTAAACCCTCGTGCATGGGGGCTCTGGGTCCTAAGAGGTCCCGAGAGGCCTGCCAAAGCCCCTGGTGCCCCCAGTTCTGCACAAAGTCCTCCTGCCCCTCGTGCAGCCGCCGCCGCCTGATTTCTATGAGACCAACCTGGGGAGCAGCGCCTCTTCCCTGTGGGTTGGAGCGATCTAGCGCCTCCTGGTGGGCGCAGGTCTCCCCGTGAGCGCATGCGCAGGACTCCTTGTGACCCAGCCATTCCTATGTCCACCTCCGGTTCCCAGGCGCCAGGAGCGTGGCTCTGGGAGCGGGGCTGCACCCCAGAATGGCCTTCGACCCCAAGGGAACGTTGCAAACCCCCGGGAGTCAGACAGCCACCCCCCGGGGTGTCAGCTCCCCCTTTTGCACGATCCCGGCGGCTTCTGGGCAACGGAGCACATGTGCCTGTGCTCAGAGGACACCCTGCCCCGTGCAGGTCCTCGGCTGGGGATCAGGCCCCCTGATTAGGTCCCCTGTGCTTTGGGGGAACAGCCGCGATGGTGACTGAGACGCCCCAAGAGCCCGGGGTGGCCGAAACCGGTGTGGCTCAGTGGATAGAGCGTCAGACTGGGGACTGAAAGGTCCCGGGTTCGATTCCGGTCAAGGGCATGGACCTTGGTTGCGGGCATATCCCCAGTGGGGGGTGTGCAGGAGGCAGCTGGTCGGTGTTTCTCTCTCATCGATGTTTCTAACTCTCTATCCCTCTCTCTTTCTCGCTGCAAAAAATCAATAAAATATATTTAAAAAAAGAATATGGGGATATCATTATATATACTAATATATATATATATATATATATATATATATATATATATATATATATATATATATATATATATATATATATATATATATATATATATATAATACACACATATATATAAAAGAGCCCGTGGTGGCGGCGCTGGAAGAAGCATCGCAGTCAGGGAAGCAAGGCCAGAACCGGTGCCCCTTCTGGGCCGGGAGAGGCGCCGTGGCACCACCTCGCCACCAGGCGGCGCCCGGCCCCCCACTCTCACCCCCACCCCCAGGGAACGGTGCTCTGCGGGGTTCCCTGGGGCCCCAGTTCTTGGCGGGAGGCCACTAGGTGGCAGCAGCAGGCCGGCCAGCGGGGTGAGGGGGACCCCGGGTTCCGGGCGCATTGGGCGAGGCTGGCAGCGCTGGGAGCCGGGCCCGCGGGCACCCCTGGCCCCTGGGCACCCAGCCTCCTCTGCGGGGCGCCAGGGGCGGGGTATCCTTACCCGTGTCAGTCCCAGGGGGCCCGTCCTCCACCCCCCGCCCCCCAGGGCCATGCCCTTTCCAGCCCCCATGTGGCCCCGCGACCCGGCTTCTTGGCTCAGCATGTAAGAACCGCCTGTGTGCTGAGCCCCTGTGTGTGTGTGTGTATGAGTGTGTGTGTGAATATGTGTGTATGAGTGTGTGTATGTGTGTGCATGAATGTGTATGAGTGTGTATGAATGTGTGTGTGAATGAATGTGTGTGTATGAGAGAGTGTGCGTATGAATGTGTGTGAGTGTGTATATGTGTATATGTGTGTGTGTTGAGTGCGTGTGTATGAGTGTGTGTGTATGAGTGTGTGTGTGGGGGGGTTCTGGGGCCCCCAGGACTAGGGGAAGAGGGCACCCCGCCCCCTCTGACCCTGGGAAATGAACGGCCTCCTGGGGTCCGGGTCTCAGGCCGCTCGGGGGCCTGGGCAGCCGGGCTTTGGAGCTGCTCAGCAGCTGCTCATGGAGGGAAGGCGCCGGTTTTCTCTCTGGGGGAGGAGGAGCTCACGGGACCCTGGAAGGTGGGGGTACGAGAGACCCCCACTCTGGCCGGGCCTTGGGAGCTGGGATCTGAGCTGGCTTAGGACTCGGGGGGCAGGGTCCTCCCCGACCCCTCCCGGGAAAGGAGAGAATGGCCTTCAGCCTGTGCAGCCGGCTTCCCATGAGGCTTCAGGGACCTTTTAGAGCGATGACAAGAGTGGCCACTAGAGGGCACTGCGGGCGCCTGGCTGAGGGTGTGGGCTGTGTGTGTCATGTATGTGTGAGCATGTGCGTGTGGATGTGCGTGTGGATGTGCGTGAGCGGGAGGGGGCACTGTGCAGGGACATCGGGAGGTGATGACCAGGAAGCCAGCTGGGTAGGACCCTGCCTGCAGCCCAGGGGAATGGTGACATCCAGCCTATGGGGTGGCCGTCCTGCTTCCGGGCAGGTCCTGACCCTGAGCTCCTCTCCCCAGGGGTGCACTCCAGCCCCTGGGGCTTGGGCGAGCTGGGGTGGGGCCTGGCCCTGGGGAGGCACGGGGGGGGCACTGTGCTCCCCGAGGCCGGAGGGGTGCAGGAGGAGCCAGCTTCTCCTCCCGGAGGCTGTGTGGCTGCCCCTGACACCAGACACCTTCCCGGCCCTCTGCTGGGCCTGGGCCCGCTCCCAGGGAGGTCCCCCCGCCCCTGTTCCAGTCGGGGCTGCCCCACCCTGACCTCCCCGGCTCCGGTGCGAGCTGATGCTCAGCCTTGAATGTGCTTCAGGCCTGAGGCCCAGGAAGGAGGCCAGGAGGCTGTGGCCCACGTGGCCGGTGCCGCCTCAGGGTGCCGGTCGCAGGGGGAGCACGGCCGAGAGGGGCCCCCGGGGCCAGGGCGTGTGGGTGCGTGCTGGGTGCTCTGCGGCCCGCTGGCCTGGCTTCTCCTGGGAGCTGGCACCCACTTTCTGTGGCCCCTTCAGGGTCCCCGTGACCCCCCGGCTTCCCTCTGGCTTCGAGGCAGCTGATGAGCCTGACACCTGGGCTCTGAGTGGGGGGTGGGAGGTGGGGGCACCAGGCTCTGCTGCTGGAGGCGCCGGGGCCGGAGGCCTCCTGCTGCAGCCCCCCATGGAGGCCGGACGGGGCCTCTGACCTCAGCAACGGGGACCATGTGCGGTTCAGGGCAGAGGGGACACCCCCTCCCTGCGCTCTAACCCTGGGAACCACCAACATGGCCTCGTGTGTCCCCCACAGCCGCACAGGCAGCCCCCAGCCCCAGCCCCCACCCCAGCCCGCTGACCTCGGGACACCCCCAGGCCCTGGCTCCCCCTCCCGCCCCCTCCCGCTCCCCTCCCTGCCCTCCTGCCCCAGCAGCCAGGGCTGAGCTCACAGCCCCGCACCCTCTCCTCCCCCGGGCTCCTGCCAGGCTACATGGGGAGCAGCGTGTGTGTGTGTGTGTGTGTGTGTGTGTATGTGTGTGTGTGTGAGTGTGTGTGTGATTGTGTGTGTGCATGTGTGTGTGAGTGTGTGTGTGCATGTGTGTGTGAGTGTGAGTGTGTGTGCATGTGTGTGCATGTGTGTGTGAGTGTGTGAGTGTGCGTGTGTGTGCGTGTGTGTGCGAGTGTGTGTGCATGTGTGTGCATGTGTGTGTGAGTGTGTGTGTGTGTGAGTGTGTGTGTGAGCGTGTGTGTGTGTGTGTGTGAAGAGGCCAAGGCCCCTGAGGAAGGGGTCACTGCTCAGGTCCGTGGTGGGGGCTCCGAGGAGCCGGGAGGCCTGAGCCCGCCCTGGCCCTGCCTCAGAGCGGAGCTGGGGTGGGGGGGCGGTGGAAGCGGTGTCCCAGGTTCCTCTCTTTCCCTGTGCAGTCCCTCCGTAGGACAGGGGTGCTCCCGGTTGTGGGGGGATGGGAGGGGCACGTGCTTCCCTGTGGGAAGGTGCGGGAGGGGTCTGCACCCTCCTCCCAGGGCCTTGGAGGGCCTGGCCTTCGTTTGATTCCTGGGGGGAGGCCCGGGGAGGGTCCCCCCGGAGTCAGTGGTGGGACAGGGATGGGGCCCACCGTGGGGTGCACGCCGGGTGACCCACACAGGCGGGGGTGTGCTGCTCAGAGCGAAAGACCAGCTCTCCTGGGAAATATGCGGAGAGAAGGCCACGGAGGAGGACAGACCGACAGCAGCCCCTCCTGTGTGGGATCAGTGAGCACCATGAGCAAACGGAGCCGGAGGCAGGGAGCAGACGCCGTACTCCACGGGGGCTGGGGCCAGAGAGATGAGCCAAGGACCTTGTGTGCTCACTGCACCGCCAGGCACAGGGCAATAGGGCGGAGGACCTGGGGGAGGGCTGGGAGGAGATGGGGGGAAGGTGGGAATGGGAGATGTCTGTCATACTATCAACAATAAAAAGTACATTAAAAAATAAAAGAACATTTTCTATCATTAAAAAAAACCCTCTTCTGTCTGTCATCTATCATTTATTATTATCATTAATCATTATCGGTCATCTATCACTTATTATCTATCATTTATTACTATCATCTATCACTATCTATCCTTTATTATTATCATCTACCAATATCTATCATCTATCCTTTATTCTCTATCATCTATTATCTATCATCTGTCATCTATCTATCTGTCTATCAATCATCCTATCCTCTATGTGAAATTCAAGGTCTTATCTGGGAGGTCACACACCAGGTACGCCCAGCACGGACCTGCAGGCTGGTCCTGTATGTTTTTATTTCCGTCTTATTTGTAAAGGAGATCTGTGCTTCTCTGCATGCAGGGAAGAAGATGAAGCAGTCTCCATCTCTGAAAACAAAACAGAGGAGCCATGCACTGCACAGATGCAGGGCCCTGGACAGACCCCCCAGATCCCAGGTGGTGAGGGGGTCCCCCGCAGGGCGTGGGTCCTCCCCCAGCACGACAGGGACTCAGAGGGGCCGTGGGGAGAGAGGGAGAGAAAGAGGTCCCCACCATCCAGCCAGCCTGGGTGACGCTCAAGAGCAGAGAGATCCCTGGTGTAAGGGCCCCACCGAGGGGGGAACCAGGAGGAGGAGTGAAGAACTCGGGGCCCTGGGGTCCTGCCCGCGTCCTGGGTCTGGGATGCTGATGATTGGCAGTTCACCCACATGGAATTCGCCATTTTATTTTATTTTTAAAAATATATCTTATTGATTTTTACAGAGAGGAAGGGAGAGGGATAGAGAGAAACATGGATGAGAGAGAAACATCCATCAGCTGCCTCCTGCACTCCCTCCACTGGGGATGTGCCCACAACCAAGGTACATGCCCTTGACCGAATCCAACTTGGGACCCTTGAGTCTGCAGGCTGACGCTCTATCCGCCGAGCCAAAACAGTTAGGGCTGGAATTCGCCATTTTAAAACCAGCCATCAGGCCCGGCCGGCGTGGCTCCGTGGTTGGGTGTCAACCTGTGAACCAGGAGGTCTAACCCTGGGAACCACGATTCCCAGTCAGGGCACAGGCCCAGGTTGCGGTCTCCATCCCCAGTGGGGGGTGTGAGGGAGGCAGCAGGTCCAGGACTCTCTCTCCTCATGGATGCTTCTCCCTCTCCTTCGCCCTCTCCCTTCCTCTCTGATATCAATAAAAATGTATTGAGCCAAAACCAGTTAGGCTCAGTGGATAGAGCGTCGGCCTGTGGAATGAAGGGTCCCGGGTTCGATTCTGGTCAAGGGCATGTAGCTTGGTTGTGAGCACATCCCCAGTGGGGAAGGTGTGGGAGGCAGCTGATCAATGTTGCTCTCTCATCTATGTTTCTAACTCTCCCTTCCTCTCTGTAAAAAAAATCAATAAAAATGTGCCATTGTTGACTTGAAGAAGAGGGGCTGCATATTAAAGAAACAGAGACTTCAATTTTAAAAATCACAAGGAGCTCAATTCTGCCAACCATCTAACTGAGATTAGAAACTGATTCTTTCGGAGAGTCTCCAAGTAAAACTCTGGCCTAGCCACCATCTTGATTTAGGCTTTGTGTGGTTTGGAGTAAATAATTCAGTTGATTCCACCTGGACTTCTTGTCTATTGAACTGTGAGCTAATAAATCGGTGTTATTTAAAAAAAAAAAAAAATCAATAAACTATATTTTAAAAATAAATAAAAAATGTATTGAAACGAACAATCCGGCCACTGGTACATTCACGATGACACTGAGAACAGGAGGCCCGTCCGAATCGCAGACGTGGCTCTTCTGGGCGCAGGTGGGGTGCATCTCGGCCCCCCTGTTTGTTTTTCTGTCCTTTTCGAGTTGTTTACAGCGAGTAGTTGTTGTTTTTCAACCAGAGACCGAGGCCGAGGCTCTATTTTAAGAGCAACTCGAAAACAAGCAAAAGGTGATTTCCCGCCCGGGCAGCGGGCACCTGTGCCCTCCTTACGCCTTCTCGCCCCGTTGCCTCCACCTGGGCCCAGAGCGGGGGGAGGGGCCCTGGAGGCACCTGAAGGCTCAGAGAGAGAGGAATCCTTTCCAGGCTCATGGGCCCTCCTGGATCACCGGCTCCCGGCCTCCAGCCCCTCCATGGCTGACAGGCTCTCTGCCCTGGATGTTTGCGAGCGAGAGACCCTGAGCTGGAGAACTGGGGGTCCCTGGGGGGTGGGGGGGGTGGTGGAGATTTTGTGCCACCAGCCACCTCCTCTTTCTCCTTCACCTTCATCGTGGAAGTCCTGCTCACACTGAAAGACAAATTGAAAAAGGAACGTGAGCCCTAGCTGGTTTGGGTCAGTGGGTAGAGCGCAGGCCTGGGAATGAGGGACACCCCCCCCCCCCCACTCAATTCCAAGTGGGGGCCATACAGGAGGCAGCTATCCATGGTTCTCTCTCATCATTGAGGTTCCTCTCTTTCTCTCTCTCTCTCCCTTCCTCTCTGAAATCAATAAAAACATCTTGTAAAAATAATAATAAATAGCCCTGGCCGGTTTGGCTCAGTAGATGGAACATCAGCACGCAGACTAGAGGGTCTCAGGTTCGATTCCGGTCAAAGGCATGTATCTTGGTTGTGGGCACATCCCCAGTGGGGAGTGTGCAGGAGGCAGCTGATCGATGTTTTTCTCTCATCGATGTTTCTGGCTCTCTATCCCTCTCCCTTCCTCTCTGTAAAAAATCAATAAAATATATTTTAAAAATAATAAATAATAAATAAACAAACACTGAAACAGAAAGTTGAAATGGCCCCACAATCCTTCTGCTTGATCCAAATGGTGGCCCTCTGCTCCCCAGCTCTTGAGGCCTGCCTGTGCACGGGCTCCCAGGAGGGCCCATCCTGCTGGGGCCAGGCCCTGCTCCGGGCAGGGAGGGTCTGTGGCCGAGATGAATGGCCGAGCTCTGCTGCCCCCCGAGCCTTCGGATGCTCCCGGGCGGGTCTCGGGTCCTTGACAAGGGCCTTGGGTGACGATGGCTGAGCCTCCCTCCCAGACGGCCTCTCTGCACAGACCCTGAGCTTCCGCACTGCGCACGCTCACAGGACGCATTCCGGCTGGATGTCTCGGACCCCTCGTGGCCTCCGGGGCACTCTGCTGCGGGCCCGGGGGTTGGTCTCTCCTCGGTGACCCCAGAAGGCCAGCCTCAGGTCCATCGCTGCACCCCTGCCTGCTGCTGGGCTGAGTGCTTTCTGGAATTTCCCGAGGGATGGCTGCCTCCGTTCTCACCTCCACGGAACAGAGGAGGACAGCGAGAGGCTGTTCGCTTGGAAAGTGCTGGAGCCAGGACTCGAACTCAGGTCCGTCTGGGTTCCATGCTGAGAAGCTTACACTGGGACCTAGCCCCACAAGCTGCCCCCAGCGCCAGGGGTACCCCCGTGGCGCTCTCTAGGGTCCCCACCGCGTCTTCCTGGGTGTGTGTCCTTCCAGCCGCTTGTGAGGTGGGCAGGGCAGGACCCACGTCCTCCTTGTCATGGGGAGACAAGGCTTGGAGACACGAAGGAAAGGGCCCAAGGTCACACTCAGGTCAGCGTCAGGTCTGGGGTTGGAACCCACACGTTGGGTTCAGCATTTCTCCCCAGGAACCAAGGTGCTGTGTTTCTCATGATCAGGATCTCGCCCTCCTCGTGCACCCTGTCCAAACAACCGTCCATCCACTCACCACCCAACTACTCATCCGCTCTGGCACCCACCAATCCACTCACTCACCCATCTACCTATTCATCATCCACACATCTACCTATCCACCCACACAGCCATCAATCATCTCCCTATCTCCCCACCCACTCATCTACCCACCCAGCTATTCATCTATCCATTCACCCATCTACCCACCCATACAACTACCCACCCACCCACTCACCCACCAACCCACCCATTCACCCACCCACCCAGCTATTCATCTATCCATTCACCCATCTACCCACCCATATAACTACCCATTCACTCACCCACCAATCCACCCACTCACCCACCCACCCAACTATTCATCTATCCATTCACCCAAACAGCTACCCACCCACCCACCCACCAACCCACCCATTCACCCATCCACCCAGCTATTCATCTATCCATTCACCAATACATCTACCCACCCACTCACCCACCAACCCACCCAGCTATTCATATATCCATTCACCCATTTACCCACCCATACAACTACCCACTCACTCACCCACCAACCCACCCACTCATCCATCAACCCAACCAGTCATCTGTTCATCTGTTCATCAGTTTTTACCCATGCACATGCCCATCCACCTCCCTCCTTCCCTCCCTCCCTCATTCAGTTTACTGAGAGTCCTGAAGTTCCCAGCGCTGGGCTTGGGGGAGACGAAGAAAGAGCCTGCAGACCCGGAAGGAGCTTTCCCTCTGTCAGCCAGGGTTCTGGAGGGGATCTGAGGCAGGGAGCAGCCAGGCTGCAGAGCTGCCGAGTTCCTGCCACTCAGGGCTCCAGGTCACAGCACTGGACCCCCTGAATTGTGTGAAAAGGTGTGTTTTTCTGGGGGAGAAAGTGAGGAGTGAGCCACGGGGATCTGGGCCTGTCCACCTGTCACTCATGGAAGGGGTTCGGACCATGCCCTCCAGCGGAGTTCCTTTAAACTCTCTGCTTCCCTCCTCCTCCCGCCAGCCCCGGGCTGCCTGTGGGTGCCCACCCGCTTTGTGCGTGGGAGGATTGTCTCGCTGTTGGCAGAAGGGCCTTGGTGTGGAATTGCTCACGCCTGTTAATGGTATTGACACAGGGTTCCTGCCTCCAACCCACTCTGCTAAATGCCTGGAGACCTCCTTCTCCTGTTCAACGGCCCAGACTCTGCCTCTGGCTCTGGCCTCCTGCCTCTGTGTGGGAGTGGGAGCTGTGGGAGAGCTTCCCGGATTTAGACAGGATAACACGAGGGAGCAAGAATCCACGTCGGACCCTGACCGGTGTGGCTCAGTGGATAGAGCGGACTGAAGGGTCTCATCAATTCCGGTCAAGGGCATGTACTTTGGCTGTGGGCACATCCCCAGTGGGTGGTGTGCAGGAGGCAGCTGAATTGATGTTTCTCTCTCACTGATGTTTCTAGCTCTCTATCCCTCTCCCTTCCTCTCTGTAAAAAATCAATAAAATATATTTTAAAAAAAGAATCTCTGTGGGGCCTGGAATGACCGCCCTCCACACGCGTGTCCCTCCAGGGAGAGATGGCGCTCTTTGTCAGCAGCGCAGCCCGGGCCCGGTCACGCCTGTGGCAGGCGTGCGGTGACCTCTGTGGGAGGGGCAGGGAATGGGGCTCAGTGTGCCTGGTGAGAGGAAAAGCCAGTTTTCCACAGTGCACACGCAGGGTGTGATCACTGCACAAAGCACTAGTTAAATATACAATTTTACCTCTATGTTCCCAAAATTCTAGTTTAGCACTTCTCAGTTGGGATTCAGGAATCTGTGTTTTAACAACTCCACCAGGTGATTCTCATCATGAGAGAAGGTTGGGAAACACTGGTCTAAAGGGTCAGAGCTAATGAGGAGACGTTGGCAGCTGAAGCAGCCCCACCTGTGAGTCCTACACTCACTGATGGGCTGTGATTGGAGTCTCCTGCCCAGGGGATACCGGTGTATCCTATCATTTTAATCTTAATAAAAGGGACGGAAAAGCCAGAGCCAGGCCTAGTCCTCCCCCTGGAAGTGGGCTCCTGCCTGGCCCCCGTTCCCCACATTAAATCTTTTCTGAAGTCTCCTTTCATTTGTGTGCGGCCTTCTCCAGAACCCGAACCCCGAACCGGAACCCTGAACCATGGGGGATGTGAAAGGGGCTCCCACACTCGGACGAGACCATCCCTTGTCACCTGCCGGGACCCCACTGTCCCCCACTCTGGAGTCTGCCCTGGCCCGTCTCCAAGGCCCTGGGGGCCTTGGGCATAGGCCCTCGGCGGCGTATCGCTGCCAGACACGCACCGTGAGCATCTCCGTGGGCTGCTGGGGCCCAGGGGTCACGAGGGGGCACCTTCCCGGGCCAAGGACACGGGACACATTCCCTCCCGCGAGGCTGGATGTGTCTCCCCGAGGCCCCTCCGATTCTCGGGGTCCTGGGGCGTCCGGATGCCTGTGCCCCACTCCCCCCCTCACAGGCTCATTCACGGCAAGAAGGGCCTGGGGCCGGGGCTCGGGGCACGGCCCTCCCTCTGCGTCCACTCGCTCTGTGACCCCATCATCCCCTCCCGGGACCCTGCTGAGCAGGAGGCGGCCGGTGTGGCTCTGAGGTCCCTCCAGGTGGGGCCCCCGGGGGTCCCAGGACCCGGGATGGAACTAGGGAGGACGCGGGGAGACAGCCAGGGGGCAGCACCAGGCCCCCCGCCAGGCCCGGAGGGGGCTGGGATGGGTCAGGGTGCTGCACCCCACCTGCGAGCTGCACAAACATCCGGGGCGGCTCTGAAACCGCCCTGGGCGCTGCCCCAGCCCCCCAGCTGGCCCTGTTTGTCGCCGGTCCCACGCCCTGCTGGCCATGGGCTCGGTTTCTCTTCCCCTTTGGTCCCCCCGAGTTCTGGTTTCAACCAGCACGGGGCTAACTTTAGCCCGGGGATTCCCAGGGGTGGCCAGCTGCAGGCAGGGCTGGCACCCCGCCTCCCTCCTCGCTGCCCCCCCCCTCCCCGGCCCCGGCCTGCTCCCACCTCAGGCCTTGCTGCCCACCAGGCCCAGGGCCTCCCCGCTCAATCCCGTTCACCCGGGAATCCTACAGTTTTCCTTTGGGTCCCGGTCCTCAGGACCCCTCCCCCGGCTCCCCGCGGAGCAGACGGGAAGGCGGGGGCCCAGAGAGGAGAAGGGACTTGCCCAGGGTCACACAGCATGGCGGAGGCCGCCCCAGCAGGAGCGTGGGAGACGGCAGCCATGGCTGGGGGGTGTGGGGGCTGGTGGTGAGCGTCAGACTGGGCCAGGCTGGCCACAGGCATCGTCTTTAACCCTCAAACCCACCCCGTGGGGGAGGAAACTGAGGCCCATGGCGGGGAAGCAGGTCGCCTAAGGTCAGGGCTCTGTGTGGGTGGGGGCCCTTCCCAGTCGGCTCTGAGGTCTGGGCGCCCGCTGCAGGGTCCCCCCGGCCTGCGGCCAGCCAGCCTTTCCTCTCCCCAGACGTGGGGCGAAGGGGTGGCCACCGGGTCTGCTCTTGGGCCTGAATGGGGTGAGGGCTGGGGGATGACGGGGTGGTCACCCATGTGAGCTCAGAGGGCAGCCACCCCTGTGTGAGCCCCGGCCAGTCCCCCCCTCTGCCGGCCTTGGCTCCCCCATCCACCAGGCGGGAAGACCCCGGATGGACCCCGGCACGCCCCGGAGCTGATTCTGTCTTGCTCTTGGGGATGTGAATCGTGGTGAGCCCCAGCATTCCTGTCTGTGCAATGGGACAATGAGCCTGGCTGCCGGCCCAGAATACGGAGTGGCTCAGCTTTTTCTAAAAGGCACAGGGGCTGCAGGCCGCTCAGCGGTGCCTCAGGAGCAGCAGCTTCTGGAATCACAGATCTGGGCAACGTGGAGGCATCCAGGCCTCCAGCTTGGCCTTGCCTCCTCTGCCCCTGTCCCTGCTCTGCCCCTGTCCCTGCTCTGCCCCTGTCCCTCCTCTGACCCTCTCCATGCTCTGACCTTGTCCCTGCCCTGACTCTGATCCCGTCTCTGCCCTGACCCTGTCCCTGCTCTGCCCCTGTCCCTCCTCTGACCCTCTCCATGCTCTGACCTTGTCCCTGCCCTGACTCTGACCCTGTCCCTGCCCTGACCCCGTCCCTGCTCTGCCCCTGCCCCTGCTCTGCCCCTGTCCCTGCCCCTCAGCCCTGCCGGTGGCACAGACCACGCTCCCACCTGGAGTCTCCTGCCCACCCCCGGGACCTAACCCTGGGCCTGCATCCCAGCATCCTCTGCATGTCCCCGTGCTGCCTGCGTTCCCGTCTGTGTCTGCTTGTCCTTCCTCCCAGGATGAGCCTGGGCTGAGGGCACGGGCTTTCTGGGTGGGGAGCAGGGTGTTGGTCTGGGCTGGTTGAGCTGGAGGGGGTCGGGGGGTTTGTGGGGTTCGGGGGGGGGGCTGTATGTGCCAGCTGAGGGGGGCCGCAGTCCCTCCATGCCTTTGCTCCTGCTGACCCCCCAGACCCTTCCTCCCTCCGTCCCTCAGCCCCGGGGTCCATCCCCCAGGCCCTGTTTTGGGGCTCAGGTTGCTGCTGCCACCAGACGGCCTTTGCTGACTGCCCAGGGCCCCGTATCCCCCACCCCTGTCCTCCCCACCGATGCCTGTGGCGGGGAGGGTGCTGTCTGCACCCTGAGCCTCAGGGGTGAGTCTCCCTGAGCCGGCTGCACCCCAGGACCTGACCGGGGCCGGGAGCTGAGGCGGGGAGTGGGTGAACAGCAGTTGCTGAGCCGACGGATCACGGCTGAGGGGCCGCACTCCCCAGCAGACACTGCACCTCTCGTGGCTCCTGGCTTCCCTGAGGTTCGATTCCAGTCAGGGGCATGTACCTTGGTTGCGGGCGCATCCCAAGTGGGGGTGTGCAGGAGGTAGCTGATGCATTGATGTTTCTATCTCTCTATCCCTCTCCCTTCCTCTCTGTAAAATTTCAATAAAATATATTAAAAAAAGAAGGTGAGGGTCGGCTTAGAGGTGGGATCAGGGAGCCTGTAAGTGGGGTGCCTGGGGAACCTGTCACCCTTGGGCAGGGGCGTCAGGCCTCCCCACACTGGCCCCTTGTCACCTCCCACCGCCCTGGCCTTGCCCTCCTTGCCTAGACCAGCCCGGGACACCCAGGCCTGGCGCCCGCTCCTCGCCTGGTGAACGGGCACATCCCAGACCTCACTTTGGCCTTGACGGGGCCAGCCCCTCTCTGCCCGGCCTCGGGGAGGCTTGTGGGTGGGTGGATGGAATTATGGACGGTGAGAGGGGGATGGACAGATGGACAGACACATGTATGGACAGACGGGCAAGTGGCTGATCAGTCTGAGGTCCTGTCGGCCGGGGAGCCCTTGTGAAGTCTTTGGGGGACAGTGAGCTTCTGGGTTCTTGTTATTACCCCGGGGCCCGGCTCCCAGGGCAGTGACCGTGAGGGCCCAGGAGGCCTGGGCCTGGGGAGGCGGTGGAGATGTGAGCCCCACCAGCCCTGCCCAGCCCTGCCCACATGTCTGAGCTCCAAGGTCCTGACCGTGTCGCATGCTCTGAGCACAACCTGCACATACACACGCCTCTGGACCCCACTGTGCCTCTCCTGACTGCCCATTGACTGTGACCTTGAACCTGGACCCACTCGGGCCTGGACACACAGGCCTTGGGGCTGGGATGTGGGCCTTCTCCAGCTGGAGACCCCCCCCCCCCAAACCCACTCTGGGCAGCAGGCACCTGCTCGGGGCCGGGCCGGCGGGGTTTCCCAGCTATTCTGAGCACCAGAAACTCTTGGTTTCACCAGGCCAGCTGCACTGGGGCGCGGGTGCCAGGCCCTAGGGCGCCGGTGCGGGCCTGAGGCGGCTGGGGCCTGGACAGTCAGCGATAACCGTCAACTGCAAGAATCAGCCAACGTCCATTTCCATCTGGCCGTCCTCCGGGGGGAGGGAGCTTCCCCAATCAGCCACCTGCACGGCGGAAACTGAGGCCCCCACTGCAGGGACCCGGCCTCTGGCCGCCCCTGCTGCCTGGATGTCGCCCCTTGTGGGGCCCCGGCCGCTTCCCGAGACTCCAGTTCTCCTCGGGGTGACCCCGTCTCCTGCAGGGCACCATTCACTAACCCGGTGGTGGGCAAATTCACTAGTCAACAGAACCAAAAATCAACAGTATCATGATTGAAATTTCCTTGGAGAGCCACATTTTTTAAACTTAAACTTCTTCTAACGCCACTTCCTCAACATAGACTCGCCCGGGCCGTGGTATTTTGTGGAAGAGCCACACACTCAAGGGGCCGAAGAGCCGCATGTGGCTCGCGAGCCGCGGTTTGCCGACCACAGCCCTGGTCTATTGGGTGGGTCCCCAACTTCCCCAGATGTGGGTGCTCTGAGCAGGGCTGCGAGCCCGCACACAGTAGGTGCTCCGAGAGAGAAGCTACGTGGGCCACTTGGCTCTGAGTAGGTCTGCACCGGGGCCTCCTCCGTGTCGGGCCTTGGTCCACACAGGAACGGAGCCGAAGCCCCACTCCGACCGGACACCTGAGGTCAGGGCTCCCCTGGCTGGTCCTAGGCCCCGCTCACTCCGGCCCGCTCTGCCCGGGGCCCGCCCTCCGAATGTTCTCGGCCCCCAGCCCCCCGTGGGGAGCCAGGCTGGGCCTGGCCACAGGTCCTCTCTCCTCCCTGGTGACAGGAGACCCCTCCTGGGTGGGCAGGGACTGCCCGTCCCACGAGGACCTTGGGGTCCGGGCTTCGGTCCCCAGCACAGCCCTGGGCACCGTGGCCACTCGGTGACGTTAGCCCGGACCTGAGTGTCCCCGGCGGAGGCTGAGGTGCAGGAGGCCTCTGGGCTGCTGTGGCCGCGGGAAGAGGGTGGCACCAGAAAGGGGCGGTTGGAGGGGAAAGGGACCCATGGCGGGTGCCCGGTGGGTGGTGGTGAGCACCCCGGAGTGGGCACGGAGGCACTGTCCCCAGGAGCTACCAGCCTTCCCCTGGCCCTGGCCTGGGTTCCCTGAGACATTCCCCTGATTTCTGCCAATTCCCCCAGGAGAAGGGCTGCCCAGGAGGCCAGGCCCTTGCTGGCCCCCCGCACACTGGGAGGGGAGGGGGCACAGTGTCGGGGTCACACTTGGGCCTCTCAGGGCGGGGATGGCGTGAGCTCACACCCAGAGGACTCAGCCAGGGCCTGCAGAGACCTGGAACCCCGTGGTGACCGCCCGAGTGTGGGTCTCCCCCCCTCTTTCTCCATCCCGGTCCCAGCACCCCTGGGTGTCTGGCACGGTGACCACAGGCCTGGAGGCTGGCCTTGGCAACCTCCATTCCAGCCTAGGACACGGAGCAGCGTTTAGTCAGCCAGCAATCCGTTACTCTGAGCCTGGGTGGCCAGGACGGATCTCCCAAACAGCACATTTCCGGGAGCAGAAGGGGCATTGTTATTAGTTACACCAGGAGCCCCGGCCGGTGTGGCTCAGTGGATAGAGCGTTGGCCCTCGGACTGAAGGGTCCCGGGTTGGATTCCGGTCAAGGGCACGCACCTGGTGGTAGACTCAATCCCTGGCCTTGGTGCATGCAGGGGGCAGCCGATCAATGTGTTTCTTTCACATCCATGTTCCTCTCTCTGTCTCTCCCTCTCCCTTCCACTCTCTGTAAAAAACAAAAACATCAACGGGAAAACATCCTCCGGTGAGAATTAACTACCACAACAACAAAATGGCACCCGGGAGCAGGCGGGAACGGGGGAGGTGGTGTCCAGGGAACGCAGCCAGGTGACCCCAGAGCTCCCGGCCCCGTGTCCCAGGCACACGGTCACCTTGGCTTCCTGGCCACATAGGATGGAGTTTGCTGTGATCCCAGGCGACCCGCTGGCTTTTCAGAAAGGCTAATCCAAAGCCTGGCCCTGCCCGAGCCCCTGCGAGGTGACCCCGCATAGCACAGGGGTTCTCCCAGGCCACCCCAGGGAGCCAGTCCCCACACAGGCCTCTGCAGGAGGCGCCTCTCGGGGACCTTGCCCGGCAGGCTTCTGGTAAGGGTGGGTGGGGGGGAGGGTTCTGGAGAGGGTGAGGGGGGCAGCGGCCGGCTCTGTGGGTGCCGCTTGGGAAGAACGGGGTGAGTCATCTGGCCTCAGATGGGCTGGGGTGACAGAGACCCCCAGAGAGGCTGATGTGCTGGGAGGAAGGGGACCCCGCAGAGAGGTCCCTGTGGTGCTGTGTCCTGTCACTAAACCACCGGCTCTGAGATGGCGGCCGCTGTTCCCGGACAGCCTGGGCTGTGTTCACTGGCCGGGACCTTAGTGCTGGGAAGGGGCCTTGTCTTGTTTGGGGCCCTCGCTCTGCGGGTCTGTGTCCTGGTGAGTCTGTCTTCAGGTCTCACGGGGGTCTTGGCAGAGGGAGAGTCCCTCAGCTCAGCTCCATTGAGCTCCCTCCCCTCCCCCAGAGCCCTGAGCTGCCACCTCCCCTCTCCCCTCCCCCAGGGCCCTGAGCTGCCACCTCCCCTCTCCTCCCCTCTCCCAGGGCCCTGAGCTGCCACCTCCCCTCTCCTCCCCTCCCCCAGGGCCCTGAGCTGTCATCTCCCCTCCCCTCCCCTCCCCCAGGGCCCTGAGCTGTCACCTCACCTCTCCTCCCCTCCCCCAGGGCCCTGAGCTGTCATCTCCCCTCCCCTCTCCTCCCCCAGGGCCCTGAGCTGTCACCTCCCTTCCCCTCCCCTCCCCTAGGGCCTTGAGCTGCCACCTCCTCAACCCTCCCCTCCCCCAGGACTCTGAGCTGTCATCTCTCTTCCCTCAGGGCTCTGAGGTGCCACCTCCTCCCCCTCCCCCAGGCCCCAGTCTCTGTGGAGACTATTCTTGGCTCTGATTTCTCAGCTGGCAGCAGAGGAAGCCACAGGCCCCTCCCCCATCAGACTCAGGGCCTCCCAGCCCTGGCTGCCAGGGAGGCCCAGGAGTGAGGGGGCTGCACAGAGAGAAGAGCCCTGGGCAGCACTGGGGAGGAGCCCACCTGGGCAGCGGGCACCAGAGGCTCAACAAGGCTTGGTGTGATGGATCTGAGAGGCCAGCCTGGGCTGTGCGTGCCTCTGGGCGGCTGTCCATCTCGGGGTCTGAGGGTCCCCTCTGCTGGACGCCCAGGGGCCCCTTGCAGAGGGCAGCAGGCTGGGCATGGGGCATGGGAGCCCAGAAGTTTCTCATCAGGAAAGGGGAGGGGGGAAGTGGCTGGCGTGGGGGTCAGGGTGGGAGAGGGGAAACAGCCTGGGGCTCTCCCTGGCCATGTGCCATCCTGGCTGCTGTGCTCCCTGGGAGTTTCCGGCAAGTTCCTGTCACCAACCAGCACCCAGCCCCTTTTCCTGGGCCCCAGGCCCCGCTCTGGCTGCTGTTCCCTCAGAGAGCTGGCCTGGCCTGCAGGTGTTGCTAAGAATTCCTGCGCCCGCCCACCCGATGGGGAGCAGCTGGGACCAGGAAGGGCAGGGACTGGCCAGGGAACCACCAGCTGGGACGGATTTTCTGGTGTTGAACCCTGAGGCCTCCCAGAACCCCAACCAAGGTGAGGTCCCTGCAAAGAGGAGACACTCTCACCACCCCTCTCCCAAGGGCCCTGACACTGACTTTTTAAAAGAAAATACATATTTATTAATTTTATACAGGAAAGGAGAGGGAGAGAGAGAGAGAGAAACATCAATGATGAGAGAGAACCACTGATCAGCCCTTCGTAAAAAAAAAAAAAAAAAAAAAAGGAATCATATACCATGTTTATGGGTAGGAAGAATTATCATCATTAAAATACTCATACTATCTCTAGATTCAATGCATTTCCTATCAAAATACCAATGTTATATTTTGCAGAACTAGAAAAACTAATGCAAAAATTCATATTGAATCAGAACAACAACAACTAAAAACCCTAAGTAAGCTCAGTAATACTGAGAAAGAAGGATAAAGTTGGAGGTACCATACTACCTGATATCAAACTATACTTCAAGGCCATAGTAAACAAACCAGCCTGGTACTGGCGTAAGAACAGGCATGTAGACCAACGAGACAGACCAGAGAGCTCAGAAATCAACCCCCTCCTTTATGGCCAATTATAATATTTGACAAAGGGAGGCAAGAACATACAACGAGGTAAAGATGGTCTATTCAATAAATGTTGCTGGGAAAATTGGACAGGTAACTTGCAAAAAAGAAAAGAAAAAGAAACTAACTCACTTTCTTGCACCATGTGCAAGGATAAACTCAAATGGGTCAAAGACTTGAAACCATGAAGATCCTAGAAGAAAACACAGGCAGTAAAATCTCTGACATTTCTCATAGCAATATTTTTTTCAGCTATATCTCCTCGGACAAGGGAAACAGAAGAATAAATAAACAGCCCTGACTTGTTTGGCTCAGTGGATAGAGTGTTGTCCTGCGGACTGAAGGGTCCCAGGTTCAATTCTGGTCAAGGACATGTACTTGGTTGCGAGCACATTCCCAGTGGGGGCTGTGCAAGAGGCAGCTGATCGATGTTTCTCTCTCATCGATGTTTCTAACTCTCTATTCCTCTTCCTTCCTCTCTGTAAAAAAATCAATAAAATATATTTTTTTTAAAAAAGAATAAATATACCAAAGGGACTAGGACTTTCTTGCACAGCAAAGGAAACCATCAACAACACGAAGAGACAGCCTCCTACACGGAAGCACACATTCGCCAATGACACATCTGATCAGGGGTTAATATCCAACATGTATAAGAAACTCAGACCACGCAACACCAAGAAACCCAATGACAAAATGGGCAGGGGACCTCTGTAGGCAACTTCTCCAAAGTGGACATGCGAGTGGCCAGCAGACGTATGGAAGGATGGTCACCGTCCCTAATCAGCCGAGAGATGGAACTTAAAACCACAACGAGCTATCCCCCAACACCTGTCAGAATGGCCATCACGGCAAACCCAGATGGCAGGTGTTGGCGAGGATGCGGAGAAAAGGGAACCCTTGTGCACTGATGGTGGGAATGCCGATGGTCGAAGCCACTAGGGTCCTCAAAAAATCAAAAATGATCCTTCCTGACGACCCAGAGATTCCACTCCCGGGATTTACCCAAAACTCGAATTCAAAAGCACAGGTGCAGCCCTGAGCTCATCGCACCCTCGTTAACCACCACCTTAACCACCACAGGGAAACCATAGCAACCCCAGTGCCATCAGCAGAGAAGTGGGTGAATGGGATATGACTCAGCCCTGAGAATGAATACAGTCTCACCTTTTGCGAGGGCACAGACGGACGGACCTAGAGGTGCTTTGTGCTAAGTCCATGGTCGGCAAACTGCGGCTTGAGAGCCACATGCTGCTCTTTGGCCCCTTGGGTGTGGCTCTTCCACAAAATACCACGGCCTGGGCGAGTCTATTTTGAAGAAGTGGCATCAGAAGAAGTTTAAGTTTAAAAAAGTTGGCTCTCCAAAGAAATGTCCATCATTGTACTGTTGATTTTTGGCTCTGCTGACTCATGAGTTTGCCGACCACTGTGCTAAGTGAAACGAGCCAGAGGAAGCAAAGAGCACAGGAATTCACTTAAACGTGGAGTCTAAAGACAACACGGAAGCATGCATCGGTAGTTCCGGAATAGTCACTGGATGTGAAGTACAACCCCTGGAAGAGAGTCAATAATATTGTGCTAACCACACGTGGTGCCAATCGGGGTACTGGAAACCTCAAAGAGAACACTATATAAATGATATGATTGTCTAATCACTAAGCTGTCCTGCTGAAACCAATATACCATAAAATAGAAAAACAAAACAAAACAAAATAAAGGAATAGGGCCCGCCAGTGTAGCTCAGTGGTTGAGCATCAACCTCTGAACCAGGAGGTCCTGGTTCCATTCCAGGCCAGAGCACAATGCCCAGGTTGCAGGCTCCATCCCCAATATGGAACATACAGGAGGCAACAGAATCATGATTCTCTCTCATCATGGATGTTTCTCTCTCTCTCCCTTCCTCTTGAAAATCAATAAAAATATATTAAAAAATAGCCCTAACCGGTTTGGCTCAGTGGATAGAGCGTCAGCCTGCAGACTGAAAGGTCCCAGATTCGCTTCCGGTCAAGGGCATGTACCTTGGTTGCGGGCACATCCCCAGTAGGGAGAGTGCAGGAGGCAGCTGATCGATGATTCTCTCCCATTGATGTTTCTGACTCTATCCCTCTCCCTTCCTCTCTGTAAAAAATCAATAAAATATATTTAAAAACAAAACAGAACACACACACACACACACGCACACAGGAGTAGTCATCAGAGACAAGGGCACAGGACAGCTATCCTTGAAATTATTGTGCTTGCCTGACCTCCTGCCCCGCTGTGTCCTCTGGGTATTCCCAGGTGAGAGTAAACGCCTCTTCAAGGAGAAACGAATACTCCTCCAAACTCAGAGCTCGGAAGAGACGGTCCCTGGAGGAGAGGGCCAGGAGGGCCAGAGGGGTCCCTGTCCCCTTCCTCGCCTCCTCACCAGGTGCCTGGGAAGCCAAAGGGTCCAGGGGGCTGAGTGGGCAGGGAGAGAGGGCAGGACCCGGAATTCCAGTGCGAGTCAGAGCCGAGGCCCAGGCTGGATGGAAAGAAGAGAGAAATGGGCCCCGATCCCGCTCCCCTCCAAGGAGGGGGGGGGGAGGAGGAGACTCACCGAGGATGGTCAGACAGGTCCCCTCTGCCGAATGCAGCCCACAGTGACACAGCCCTGAACATAAACCCCTCTCGCCCTCACCGCCCCTGCCCGGGCCCACCTGCAGCTGCCAGCCCCCAGTCGTGGGGGCCGGTCTGGCCCATGGGAGGGTGCGGGAGGGTGGCCCCCTCCCCACCTGCCACTCCACTTCCTTGAGGGGTGACCTTCCCTCCATCCGTTGCCCATGGTGGAGGGGGTGGGAGGGAGTGTCTGAGGGTCCGGTCACATCCAGGGGCCCTACAGTCCGGGAGGAGCTGTGTCTCTTGCTCCTTAATGAATGTCCGGTGGGAGGGGTGCGGAGTCCTGTTTACAACCCAGAGACGATGGAGCCTGGGAAGGTTCTTGATGCTACACACGTCCCAGACACATGACCTACCAGGTGCACCGGTTAATAACGCCAAGTTTTCCCAATAGATGGAGTCACACATATGTTGATAAATACGTGATGGGATATGTTTGCTATTTGGTTACATTGCTCTTTCAGATGACCCCGTGTTCCGATCGATGGCACACGCACTGTCTGAGCGGCACTTCAACACGTACGAAGACGTGGGAAATGGGGTCTCTGAATGGTCTGCCTTCAAACAAGGAAAATTCCATTGGGACGGTATCTACCAATGACCTGAAAGATGGGGGAATGTGTGGCTAGCGGTGGACATTACTTTGAGTAAAGCACTCTTGATGTTTCCCTTGAAATTATCGAGTTTTCTTTACAAAATCTGAATTTTTAATGAGTTAACAGCTAATTCATATTTTTAACAGGTCCCCACCCTGGGCCAGCTTCTAGGACTAGAATCTCCCGGGTTCTCGGGCCCCATTCATGGTTCCCAAGAAGACGAATCAGTTCAGAGTCCTGCACACTGCTTATTCCTAGAATCATATTCTTGACTTTATTTATTATTATTATTTTTAATATTTTTATTGATTTCAGAGAGGAAGGGAGAAGGACAGAGAGATAGAAACACCAATGATGAGAGAGAATCATGGATGGGCTGCCTCCTGCATGCCCCACACTGGGGATTGAGCACGCAACCCAGCATGTGCCCTGACCGGGAATGGAGCCTTTCCTTCCTGGTTCATAGGTAGGCCCTCAACCGCTGAGCCACGCCAGCCGGGCCATATTCTTGATCTTAAACTAGTGGCCCCATCCACCACCCATGGCTACTGTGACATTCGTGTTTGTGGTGGGGTCAGTGGTGGGCTGGCCTCCGAGGGGTTGAAAGGGAGCAGAGCTGGCCACTAACTCCACTGGCCTTGACCACCGCTGGGTCCCAGATGGGAGAGGTGGTGCCGGTGAAATAATCCAGGTGAGTGGCCCATGTCCAGGAACCAAGGGTTATGTAGTGAGTGGTGCAATGAGGGGCCAAGGGTCAGTGATGAGAGGGGCAGGGAGAAGGGGGCCTAAAGGAGGAGGATCGCTCTAGACTGGGAGGATGGAGAATTTCCAGAAGGAGTAGGGAGCCACGGAAGGCATGTGAATGAGGATTCTGGGGGAAGGGAGCTCAGGCATTATCCTGGTTTCCATGGGGACCAAGGAGAGTGGGCCTTGGGGTGGACAGGGTCCACAGGTAAAAAGCAATTTTAGGGAAGGTGTGAGAAGTGCCCTCTCCTGGGTTCTGCAGCCCCTATACCTTGTTCTAGAACATTCTCTGGGCAATTCTGGGTGAGAGGGAAACCCCTTCAGGGAAACGTAAAGACTCTTTCCCTGCATGCATCCTTTCTTTCCCACAGGGTCAAAAGGATCGTCTTCACCTTTGAGAATGGCTGAGTTCAAGACCAAAGTCCAGAAACAAAAAATGACCAAGAAAGCATGGCATCTGATTGACAATGAAAATATTTTATTGAGAGCTGATGAGGTGCAGGGAGAAGAGAGAATGGGTGTCGGGGCAGGGAGACCCTCTGGGAGTTACCAAAGGGTGAGAGGACTCAGGTCCTAGGCACACTCTGAGGGGACCACTGTCTTCTTCACGGTGCTCCCGTCGTGTGTGACCTCGCAGCTATAGGCGCTGGCAGACGTCCAGTCTTGGCTGGACATGCTCAGGTAGCTGCTGGCCGCGTACTTGTTGTTGCTCTGCTTGGAGGGCTTGGTGGTCTCCACGCCCTGGGTGACGGGGGAGCCATTTTTCTTCCAGGCCACTGTCACGCTGCCCGGGTAGAAGTCGCTCATGAGACACACCAGGGTGGCCTTGTTCTTGCTGAGCTCCTCAGTGGAGGGCGGGAACAGAGACACCGAGGGTGCCGACTTGGGCTGACCTGTGGGTGCGGGAGGGGCAGGAGGGCAGAGGCTCAGGGTCCATCCTGAAAGTGCCTGACCTGGGTCTTCCTGTGGGGACAGTGTCCTGAGGACCATCAGGACCCCGAGGGCAGGGGCCTCTCTGGGTGAGAGAGTCCATGCCATACAGGGCAGTTTGGGGTGTCCTAGGTCAACTCCCCATTTTGCAGAGAAACCCGGAGCCTGGACACCTGCGATCACTGTCCTTGTGGGCCCTGATCTGCCGCCCACACATGAGACTGTCACCCTCTGCCTTCTCCAGGTATCTGCCTGGGCCTGTCTGTGTCTGTCAGTCTGTTTGTCCCACAGAAGATGCTCTGAGCCCTTGTCCTTCTGCTGAGTCTAAGTGTGGACTCCTGTGGATTCCACTCCAAAAGGATGAGGACTTTGGAAAAGTGACCCAAGGGCTCAATTTTTCACCCCCAAATCCATCTCTCCCGTAACTTCTCTAACACTGCACACTTTTGCTGAAGAATCAGAAGTCTGTCGGTCTGTTCTTGGGTCTCTCTCAGCTACAGTGAATGGCTTCCCCGCAAATTGCTTATCACTAGAGCTCTAAGGCCATAGATTCTGCATTTCCCTGAGCAAGTCTGTTTGTCCCACAGAGACCCAAAGACCACCTTACCCTCATGCCTGTCATCCCATGACCCTTCCTCCTGCACCTTATACCCTCTGTGTCCTTCCTTCTGCAGGTTCCCTGGTCAGGACTCTGCATGGCATGTAGGCCCCAGGGAGCCCCATACCCCAGCTCCATTCCTGGCCATTGGTCATGAGCCCACAATCTGGAGACCTTCTGACCTAGGAGTTTCTAGTCTTGGTCACCCAACAATGTCCACGTGGTTAACCCCTCAGGCCTGCTTATCCTGCAACCATTGACCCCCCAGAAAGGAATCTGGTACACTAGGAGCCCCTCAGGGAGGACAGAACAGAGCCCATCTAGAATCCAGCACGGTCCTGGCAAACAGATAGAAGAAAGCACAGGGCATTCTGTCCACTCCTCAGTCTCTGGGATCAGAGGTGAACCGCTGATGGTGACCTTTGAGTTAGAGAGGACAGTAAGAACGGAGATGGGAAGAGCTCAGGGTCCCAAGTCCCAAGGGCTGGGATCCTGGTTGAAAGCTTGGCCACAGGCTGAGACAAGACCCCCCAAAAAGAGCAAAACTAGCAGAAAATTGCCCCGACTGCTCAGGGTACAGGGAAGGAGGGGGAAGGAGAGACTCACCTAGGACGGTCAGCTGGGTCCCGCCGCCGAACACAATACACTGTGATACAGGCTCATACAAAAACCTCTCTCTGGGAGGCCCTGCCCACCCCTGAGCCCCCCCTCCCGCCCCCCACAGCTGTGCTGGAGGAAGCCTGGTCTATTGCTCCAGGCTGGTGTGTGGTCTTCAAGGGGCACATCACTGCCCCCCATTCCCCCACCCCATCCACCAAGCAGCAGGCCACAGGATAGATGACAGTGCATTGCATGGCGGTAGCATGGTTGGAAGCCATTGTCCCTAAGAACTTGGTGTCTGATAGCTGTTTTCACTGAGGTCTCTTCGAATTCCCGATGAGTTTGGAGGGCATTCATTTCGCTGTGAGGGAGGTTCCCTGGGAACGGGTGGCACATCTCTCTTAGGTCAAAACACCCCCAATCCCAGGGAGAGAGCACCATGGAGGGAGTCTGTATTCCCTCTCCCCTCCTTCCCCTTCCGTGGAAGGGCAGGCTGGGCTGTGTACACATTCTACTCCTAACCCATGTCCCCAACCATCTGATCATGACCTCTGGCTTATGGTCCCGAGGGACAGCCTAGATTGGGATAGCACTGGGGATGCCAAGATGGGACTGTAGTCTTTGCCAATCTGTCCTTTAGGGTGAGCTTGGGGGTGTCCAGCCTTTGCTCCCAGGCTGGAGTGGTGCGGGGTGCTGTGTCATGGGAGAGGCATGACCTTGCTGTAACCCACAGGCCACACACACCCTGCTCTGAGCTAGTCTCACCTGCCCTTATTCAGCTCCAAATATCCAATGGATATTCCCTCCATGGGACGTCACTAGATGCCCATTCTGTGCCCAGGGCAGTGGCCTTTCTAGTCCTTCAAAATCAGATCCTGTGTCACTTACACCTGAGGCCTGACAGCACTTGCTCCATCCTTAAACCACCCCCCAAAAATCTCATTTTGATCTGACTTCAGGATGTGAAATCTTCATGATGGAGGTCCCTGGCCCAAGCGAGGGCCACCTTGAGCCTGACCCTGACCCAAGACGATGTGGACATAAACTGAGTTTCCCTGTACCTCATCCTCAGCCCATGTTCCCAGCACCATTAGTCCCAGCTCCCTGAGTGGGTAGGAGGAATGGACGTGATAGCGGAATGTTAGGCTCCATGATAGAAAACTGCTGCAGAAGTAGTCAGTGTCTGTCCTTAGCTAATGTGCATTGGCAGAGTTTGACAAAGGCACTATGGGAGGCACTGATCAATGCTTTCCATGACTCCATGCTGATGGGCCAACCCAGAAATATGCCCAGCTGGTAATGGCTCTCCCAAGGGGCTCCATGATGGACAGGGAAGTTCAATGTCTGTTCCCAATGACCACAGCCTTCCCCCATGATTTCCTTCCCAATATCTACATCTATAGCCCACCTTGCGCTTCTGGGACCCTCTTCAGTTTTCCTTGATTGCCCCTCAGGGTAATCACATTCTTGTACTCAGCCCTTGTCCCAGGTGACCAGATCTGCCTCCCAGGGCCGGTCCCCCAGGAGAAGTTCCCACTGGCACTCAGAGCTGACTCAGGTCCCTGGTAGGTGAGGTGAGTGGACCTCAGGTAGATCCATGTCATGTCATTCCCGTCCTGCCTGTTATTAAAGACCCTTCAACCTAGAGACCCATGCAGACCACAGAACACACATGAGACATGACAGATGATAAATGACCAGGAGTTTATTGAGGAGAAGTGGACACGGGGAGGGATGGAGGCCTGCCCAGTCTGAGCAGACCAGGGCAGGAGCCTCAGGGGTTCAGTGGAGAGCGGGGGGAAGGGAGAGTCTGACGGGGAAGTGTCCCCAGAAGTGGAGACTCAGGTCCTAGGAACACTCTGAGGGGACCACTGTCTTCTTCACGGTGCTCCCGTCATGTGTGACCTCGCAGCTGTAGGTGCTGGCAGACGTCCAGTCTTGGCTGGACATGCTCAGGTAGCTGCTGGCCGCGTACTTGTTGTTGCTCTGCTTGGAGGGCTTGGTGGTCTCCACGCCCTGGGTGACGGGGGTGCCATTTTTCTTCCAGGCCACCGTCACGCTGCCCGGGTAGAAGTCGCTCATGAGACACACCAGGGTGGCCTTGTTCTTGCTGAGCTCCTCAGTTGAGGGCGGGAACAGAGACACTGAGGGTGCCGACTTGGGCTGACCTGTAGGTGCGGTAGGGGCAGGAGGGCAGAGGCTCAGGGTCCATCCTGAAAGCGCCTGACCTGGGTTTTCCTGTGGGGACAGTGTCCTGAGGACCATCTCTGGGTGTGAGCGTCCATGCCATGCAGCGCAGTTTGGGGTGTTCCTAGCTTAACCCCCCATTGTCCTGAGAAACCCTGAGCCTGGACACCTGACATCACCCATCCTGATCGTCCTGATCTGCCACCCACCCATCTGACTTTTATTATTTGCCTCTGCCTTCTCTTGGTATCTGACTGGGCCTGTCTGTGTTTGTCAGTCTGTTTGTCCCACAGAAGATGCTCTGAGCCCTTGACCTCCTGCTGAGTCCAAGTGTGGACACCTCTGATCTAACCCTTTGTGCTGCGGGCTCAGTTTCTCACCCCCAAATCCATCTCTCCCGTAACTTCTCTAACACTGCACACTTTTTGCTTAAGAATCAGAAGTCTGTCTCTCTGTCCTTGGGTCTGTCTCCTCTACAGTCAATGGCACCCCCGCTAATTGCTCAATCACTAGAGCTCTCAGCCCATAGATTCTGCATTTCCCTGAGCAAGTCTCTTTGTCCCACAGAGACCCAAAGACCACCTTGTTCTCATACCTGTCATTCCATGACCCTTCCTTTTGCACCTTCTACCCTCTGTTTCCTTCCTCCTTCAGGTTTTCTGGTGTGAGGCTGGTCAGGACTCTGCATGGCAGCTCTATGCTGGCCCCGGTGAGCCCCGCACCCCAGCACCATTCATGGCCCTTGTTCAGGAGCCTACAGTCCCGGAGACCTTCTGACCTAGGAGTTTCTAGTCTTGGTCACCCATCAATGTCCATGTACTTAACCCCTCAGGCCTGCTTATCCTCCTGTCCCCTTAGGATGTGGGCAACCATTGACCCCCAGAAAGGAATCTGGTACACTAGGAGCCCCTCAGGGGAGGACAGAACAGATCCCGTCTAGAATCCAGCACGGTCCTGGCAAACAGATAGATAAAAGCACAGGGCATTCTGTCCACTCCTCAGTCTCTGGGATCAGAGGTGAACCGCTGATGGTGACCTTGGAGTCAGAGAGGACAGTCAGAAAGGGGGTGGGAAGAGCTCAGGGTCCCAAGTCCCAAGGGCTGGGATCCAGGTTGAAAGCTTGGCCACAGGCTGAGACAAGACCCCCCAAAAAGAGCAAAACAAGCAGAAAATCGCCCCGACTGCTCAGGGTACAGGGAAGGAGGGGGAAGGAGAGACTCACCTAGGACGGTCAGCTGGGTTCCTCCGCCGAACACCCAACACAGTGACACAGGCTCATACAAAAACCTCTCTCTGGGAGGCCCTGCCCACCCCTCAGCCCCCCCTTCCCGCCCCCCACAGCTGTGCTGGAGGAAGCCTGGTCTATTGCTCCAGGCTGGTGTGTGGTCTTCAAGGGGCACATCACTGCCCCCCATTCCCCCACCCCATCCGCCAAGCAGCAGGCCACAGGATAGATGACAGTGCATTGCATGGCGGTAGCATGGTTGGAAGTTATTGTCCCTAAGGACTTGGTGTCTCTCAGGCTGTGTCCATTGAGGTCTCCTGGGATTCGGGATCAGTTTGGAGGGCGTTCTTTTCAGTGTGAGGGAGGTTCCCTGGGAACGGGTGGCACATCTCTCTTAGGTCCAAACACCCTAATCCTAGGGAGAGAGCACCATGGATGGGGTCTGTATTCCCTCTCCCCTCCTTCCCCTTCCGTGGAAGGGCAGGCTGGGCTGTGTACACATTCTACTCCCAACCTATGTCCCCAACCAGTTGATCATGACCTCTGGCTTATGCTCCTGAGGAACAGCCTAGATTGGGATAGACCTGTGGATGTCAGGGTGGGACGGTAGTCTTTTCTAACCTGTCCTTTAAGGTGATCTTGGGGGTGTCTTCAGCCTTAGCTCCCAGGCTGCAGTGGTGCGGGGTGCTGTGTCATGACCTTGCTGAGGCATGACTTTGCTGTAACCCACAGGCCACGCACCCCCTGTTCTGAGCTCGTCTTGCCTGCCCTTATTGGCTGCTGATTTCCACTGGATATGCCCTCCCTGGGATGTCACTGGATGCCGATTCTGTGCCCAGGGCCGGGCCCTTTTTAGTCCTTCAAAATCACATCTTGTGTCCCCTCCACCTAAGGCCTGACAGCACCTGCTCCATCCTTAAACCAACCCCCCAAAACATCATTTTGATGTGACTTCAGGGTGTGAGACCTTCATAATGGTGGTCCCTGGCCCAAGCGAGGGCCACATTGAGTCTGACCCTGACCCAAGACGATGTGGACATAAACTGAGTTTCCCTGTACCTCATCCTCAGCCCATGTTCCCAGCACCATGAGTCCCAGCTCCCTGAGTGGGTAGGAGGAATGGACGTGATGGCGGAATGTTAGGCTCCATGATAGGAAACTGCTGCAGGAGTAGTCAGTGTCTGTCCTTAGCTAATGTGCATTGGCAGAGTTTGACAAAGGCACCATGGGAGGCACTGATCAATGCTTTCCATGACTCCATGCTGATGGGCCAACCCAGAAATATGCCCAGCTGGTCATGGCTCTCCCAAGGGGCTCCATGATGGACAGGGAAGTTCAATGTCTGTTCCCAAAGACCACAGCCTTCCCCCATGATTTCCTTCCCAATATCTACATCTATAGCCCACCTTGCGCTTCTGGGACCCTCTTCAGTTTTCCTTGATTGCCCCTCAGGGTAATCACATCCTTGTACTCAGCCCTTGTCCCAGGTGACCAGATCTGCCTCCCAGGGCCGGTCCCCCAGGAGAAGTTCTCACTGGCACTCAGAGCTGACTCAGGTCCCTGGTAGGTGAGGTGAGTGGACCTCAGGTAGATCCATGTCATGTCATTCCCGTCCTGCCTGTTATTAAAGACCCTTCAACCTAGAGACCCATGCAGACCACAGAACACACATGAGACATGACAGATGATAAATGACCAGGAGTTTATTGAGGAGAAGTGGACACGGGGAGGGATGGAGGCCTGCCCAGTCTGAGCGGACCAGGGCAGGAGCCTCAGGGGTTCAGTGGAGAGCGGGGGAAGGGAGAGTCTGACGGGGAAGTGTCCCCAGAAATGATTACTCAGGTCCTAGGCACACTCTGAGGGGACCACTGTCTTCTTCACGGTGCTCCCGTCGTGTGTGACCTCGCAGCTGTAGGCGCTGGCAGACTTCCAGTCTTGGCTGGACATGCTCAGGTAGCTGCTGGCCGCGTACTTGTTGTTGCTCTGCTTGGAGGGCTTGGTGGTCTCCACGCCCTGAGTGACGGGGGTGCCATTTTTCTTCCAGGCCACCGTCACGCTGCCCGGGTAGAAGTCGCTCATGAGACACACCAGGGTGGCCTTGTTCTTGCTGAGCTCCTCAGTGGAGGGCGGGAACAGAGACACCGAGGGTGCCGACTTGGGCTGACCTGTGGGTGCGGGAGGGGCAGGAGGGCAGAGGCTCAGGGTCCATCCTGAAAGCGCCTGACCTTGGTCTTCCTGTGGGGACAGTGTCCTGAGGACCATCTCTGGGTGTGAGCGTCCATGTCATGCTGCGCAGTTTGGGGTGTTCCTAGCTTAACTCCCCATTGTCCTGAGAAACCCTGAGCCTGGACACCTGACATCACCCATCCTGATCGTCCTGATCTGCCACCCACCCATCTGACTTTTATTATTTGCCTCTGCCTTCTCTTGGTATCTGACTGGGCCTGTCTGTGTTTGTCAGTCTGTTTGTCCCAGAGAAGATGTTCTGAGCCCTTGACCTCCTGCTGAGTCCAAGTGTGGACACCTCTGATCTAACCCTTTGTGCTGCGGGCTCAGTTTCTCACCCCCAAATCCATCTCTCCCGTAACTTCTCTAACACTGCACACTTTTTGCTTAAGAATCAGAAGTCTGTCTCTCTGTCCTTGGGTCTGTCTCCTCTACAGTCAATGGCACCCCCGCTAATTGCTCAATCACTAGAGCTCTCAGCCCATAGATTCTGCATTTCCCTGAGCAAGTCTGTTTGTCCAACAGAGACCCAAAGACCACCTTGTTCTCATACCTGTCATTCCATGACCCTTTCTTTTGCACCTTCTACCCTCTGTTTCCTTCCTCCTTCAGGTTTCCTGATGCGAGGCTGGTCAGGACTCTGCATGGCAGCTCTATTCTGGCCCCGGTGAGCCCCGCACCCCAGCACCATTCATGGCCCTTGTTCAGGAGCCTACAGTCCCGGAGACCTTCTGACCTAGGAGTTTCTAGTCTTGGTCACCCATCAATGTCCATGTACTTAACCCCTCAGGCCTGCTTATCCTCCTGTCTCCTTAGGATGTGGGCAACCATTGACCCCCAGAAAGGAATCTGGTACACTAGGAGCCCCTCAGGGGAGAACAGAACAGAGCCTGTGTAGAATCCAGCATGGTCCTGGCAAACAGATAGATAAAAGCATAGGGCATTCTGTCCACTCCTCAGTCTCTGGGATCAGAGGTGAACCGCTGATGGTGACCTTGGAGCCAGAGAGGACAGTCAGAAAGGAAATGGGAAGAGCTCAGGGTCCCAAGGGCTGGGATCCAGGTTGAAAGCTTGGCCACAGGCTGAGACAAGACCCCCCAAAAAGAGCAAAACAAGCAGAAAATCGCCCCGACTGCTCAGGGTACAGGGAAGGAGGGGGAAGGAGAGACTCACCTAGGACGGTCAGCTGGGTTCCTCCGCCGAACACCCAACACAGTGACACAGGCTCATACAAAAACCTCTCTCTGGGAGGCCCTGCCCACCCCTTAGCCCCCCCTCCTGCCCCCCACAGCTGTGCTGGAGGAAGCCTGGTCTATTGCCCCAGGGTGGTGTCTGGTCTTCAAGGGGCACATCACTGCCCCCCATTCCCCCACCCCATCCACCAAGCAGCAGGCCACAGGATAGATGACAGTGCATTGCATGGCGGTAGCATGGTTGGAAGTTATTGTCCCTAAGGACTTGGTGTCTCTCAGGCTGTGTCCATTGAGGTCTCCTGGGATTCGGGATCAGTTTGGAGGGCGTTCATTTCAGTGTGAGGGAGGTTCCCTGGGAACGGGTGGCACATCTCTCTTAGGTCCAAATAGCCTAATCCCAGGGAGAGAGCACCATGGAGGGGGTCTGTATTCCCTCTCCCCTCCTTCCCCTTCCGTGGAAGGGCAGGCTGGGCTGTGTACACATTCTACTCCCAACCTATGTCCCCAACCAGTAGATCATGACCTCTGGCTTATGCTCCTGAGGAACAGCCTAGATTGGGATAGACCTGTGGATGTCAGGGTGGGACGGTAGTCTTTTCTAACCTGTCCTTTAAGGTGATCTTGGGGGTGTCTTCAGCCTTAGCTCCCAGGCTGCAGTGGTGCGGGGTGCTGTGTCATGACCTTGCTGAGGCATGACTTTGCTGTAACCCACAGGCCACGCACCCCCTGCTCTGAGCTGGTCTTGCCTGCCCTTACTTGGCTGCTGATCTCCAATGGATATGCCCTCCCTGGGATGTCACTGGATGCCGATTCTGTGCCCAGGGCCGTGCCTTTTTTAGTCCTTCAAAATCACATCCTGTGTCCCCTCCACCTGAGGCCTGACAGCACCTGCTCCATCCTTAAACCAACCCCCCAAAATCTCATTTTGATGTGACTTCAGGGTGTGAGACCAGTCTGACCCTGACCCAAGACGATGTGGACATAAACTGAGTTTCCCTGTACCTCATCCTCAGCCCATGTTCCCAGCACCATTAGTCCCAGCTCCCTGAGTGGGTAGGAGGAATGGACGTGATGGCGGAATGTTAGGCTCCATGATAGGAAACTGCTGCAGGAGTAGTCAGTGTCTGTCCTTAGCTAATGTGCATTGGCAGAGTTTGACAAAGGCACCATGGGAGGCACTGATCCATGCTTTCCATGACTCCATGCTGATGGGCCAACCCAGAAATATGCCCAGCTGGTAATGGCTCTCCCAAGGGGCTCCATGATGGACAGGGAAGTTCAATGTCTGTTCCTAAAGACCACAGCCTTCCCCCATGATTTCCTTCCCAATATCTACATCTATAGCCCACCTTGCGCTTCTGGGACCCTCTTCAGTTTTCCTTGATTGCCCCTCAGGGTAATCACATCCTTGAACTCAGCCCTTGTCCCAGGTGACCAGATCTGCCTCCCAGGGCCGGTCCCCCAGGAGAAGTTCCCACTGGCACTCAGAGCTGACTCAGGTCCCTGGTAGGTGAGGTGAGTGGACCTCAGGTAGATCCATGTCATGTCATTCCCGTCCTGCCTGTTATTAAAGACCCTTCAACCTAGAGACCCATGCAGACCACAGAACACACATGAGACATGACAGATGATAAATGACCAGGAGTTTATTGAGGAGAAGTGGACACGGGGAGGGATGGAGGCCTGCCCAGTCTGAGCGGACCAGGGCAGGAGCCTCAGGGGTTCAGTGGAGAGCGGGGGAAGGGAGAGTCTGACGGGGAAGTGTCCCCAGAAATGATTACTCAGGTCCTAGGCACACTCTGAGGGGACCACTGTCTTCTTCACGGTGCTCCCGTCGTGTGTGACCTCGCAGCTATAGGCGCTGGCAGATGTCCAGTCTTGCCTGGACATGCTCAGGTAGCTGCTGGCCGCGTACTTGTTGTTGCTCTGCTTGGAGGGCTTGGTGGTCTCCACGCCCTGGGTGACGGGGGAGCCATTTTTCTTCCAGGCCACCGTCACGCTGCCCGGGTAGAAGTCGCTCATGAGACACACCAGGGTGGCCTTGTTCTCGTTGAGCTCCTCAGTGGAGGGTGGGAACAGAGACACCGAGGGTGCCGACTTGGGCTGACCTGTGGGTAAGGGAGGGGCACGAGGGCAGAGACTCAGGGTCTGTCCTCAAAGCACCTGATCTCGGTCTTCCTGTGGGGACAGTGTCCTGAGGACCATCAGGACCCCGAGGGCAGGGGCCTCTCTGGGTGTGAGAGTCCATGCCATGCAGGGCAGTTTGGGGTGTCCTAGGTCAACTCCCCATTTTGCAGAGAAACCCTGAACCTGGACACCTGCCATCACCCGTCTTTGTGGGCCCTGATCTGCCGCCCACACATGTGACTGTCACCCTCTGCCTCTGCCTTCTTCTGGAATCTCACCGGGCCTGTCTGTGTCTATCAATTTGTTTGTCCCACAGAAGATGCTCTGAGCCCTTGACCTCCTGCTGAGTCTAAGTGTGGACACCTCTTAACTCATCCTTTATGTTGGGGGCTTTGGAAAATTGACTCAAGGTTCAGTCCCACCCCCTCCACCCCCTCCAAAATCCATCTCTCCCATAACTTCTCTAACACTGCACACTTTTTGCTTAAGAATCAGAAGTCTGTCTCTCTGTCCTTGGGTCTCTCTCATCTACAGTCAATGGCACCCCCGCTAATTGCTCAATCACTAGAGCTCTCAGCCCATAGATTCTGCATTTCCTTGAGCAAGTCTGTTTGTCCCACAGAGACCCAAAGACCACCTTGTTCTCATACCTGTTATTCCATGACCCTTCCTTCTGCACCTTCTACCCTCTGTGTCCTTCCTCCTGCAGGTTTCCTGGTGCGAGGCTGGTCAGGATTCTGCATGGCAGATCTATGCAGGCCCCTGGGAGCCCCGCACCCCAGCACCATTCCTGGCCCTTGGTCATGAGCCCACAGTCTGGAGACCTTCCCTCAGTCCCTGACCTGCTCATCTCTGGCCTTGGCCCTGAGCGATCTGGCTCATTCTAAGCTTTTCACCCGGTTCCCCCTCAAGACTTCTCTTCCTCTCTCCCCTTAAGACTTGGAGACATCAATCTTGTCCCACAGGAGCCCCCAGGGGAGGACAGAACAGAACCCAACAGGAACCCAGCAGGACCCTCCCAGACAGATGGAAGAATCCACACACAGGGCACCCTGCGCACCCTCTGTCTTTGGGTCAGAGGTGAAGGGCTGAGGGTCACCGAATAGGACAAAAAGTACAGGGATGGGAAGCGCTCAGGTCCCCAAGGGCGGGGATCCTGGGGGAAAGCTTGGCCACAGGCAGAGACAAGATGAGAAAAAGAGCAAAAAGAGCAGAAAGCAGCCCAAACTTTGCAGGGGAGCAGGGAAGGAGGGGGAAGGAGGCACTTACCTAGGACGGTCAGCTGGGTCCCGCCGCCGAACACATAACACTGTGACACAGACTCATACAAAAACCTCTCTCTGGGAGGCCCTGCCCCACCCCTGAGCCCCCCTCCCGCCCCCCACAGCTGTGCTGGAGGAAGCCTGGCCCACTGCCCCAGGGTGGTGTCTGGTCTGCAAGGGGCACACACACTGTCCCCCCTTCAGACCCGCAGGTGACAGGATAGAGGACATGATGCATGGCCCGGATAAAGCGTTCTTGGAAGCAGTTCCCCCAAAGGCATTAGGTGTTTGACAGGCTGGTTCCACTCTGCTTCACTGGGATGTGGAATGCGTGTGGTGGGCATCTTTCTCACTGTTAGGAGGTTCCATGGGAACGGGTGGTGCATCTCTCTTAGGTCCAAACACCCCTAACCCCTGGATGAGAGCATGAGGGGAGGGCAGTGCGTATGTATTCCCTCTTCCTCCCTCCCCTTCCAGGGAAAGGCAGGTTGGTGTGTGTAGATATCTACTTGCAACTTCCCATGTCCCCAACCATCTGATCATGAGCTCTGGCTTATGGCCCCGAGGGACAGCCTGGATTGGGATAAACCTGGGGATGTGTGGGTGGGACTGTAGTCTTTGCCAATGTGGCCTTTAGGGTGACCTTGAGGGTGAACTCTGACATTCTTTTGGTGGGGGCAGTGGTATGGGGTGCTGTGTTACCGATGAGGCCTGACCTTGCTGTAACCCACAGGCCACACTCTCCTGCTCTGAGCTGGTCTCACCTGCCCTTACTCGGCTCCGGAATTCCAATGGATATGCCCTCCCTGGGATGTCACTGGATGCCCATTCTGTGCCAGGACAGTGCCCTTTCTAATCCATCAAGGCCAACTCCTGTGTCTACTCCACTAGAGGCCAGATATCACCTACTCCATCCTTCATCCAGCCCTGAGACTCTCAGGATGGTCTTACTTCAGGGTGTGAGACCTTCATGATGGAAGTCCCAGGCCTAAGTGAGGGCCACTTTGAGCCTGACCTTGACCGAAGACGATGAGGACATAAACTGAGCTCCCCTGTTCCCTGCACCTTGAGTCCCAGCTCACTGAGTGGGTAAAGGGTGTGAGTATGAAGGGGGAATGTCAGGCTCTATGATATTAAACAGTTTTTCATTGGCAGTACTAGTCAGTGTCATTGCTTAGCTACAGGCATTGTACAAGTGTGACCAATGGGCCATGGCAGGCACTGTGCAAAGGTTTTCATGATTTTATGATGAGGTGCCAACCAGGACCCTTCACCTGGTAGTGGATTTTCCATGTAGCTCCATGATGGACAGGGAAGTTCAATGTCTGTTCCCAATGACCACAGCCTTCCTCCATGATTTCCTTCCCAATATCTACATCTATAGCCCACCTTGCGCTTCTGGGACCCTCTTCAGTTTTCCTTGATTGCCCCTCAGGGTAATCACATCCTTGTACACAGCCCTTGTCCCAGGTGACCAGATCTGCCTCCCAGGGCCGGTCCCCCAGGAGAAGTTCCCACTGGCACTCAGAGCTGACTCAGGTCCCTGGTAGGTGAGGTGAGTGGACCTCAGGTAGATCCATGTCATGTCATTCCCGTCCTGCCTGTTATTAAAGACCCTTCAACCTAGAGACCCATGCAGACCACAGAACACACATGAGACATGACAGATGATAAATGACCAGGAGTTTATTGAGGAGAAGTGGACACGGGGAGGGATGGAGGCCTGCCCAGTCTGAGCGGACCAGGGCAGGAGCCTCAGGGGTTCAGTGGAGAGCGGGGGAAGGGAGAGTCTGACGGGGAAGTGTCCCCAGAAATGATTACTCAGGTCCTAGGCACACTCTGAGGGGACCACTGTCTTCTTCACGGTGCTCCCGTCGTGTGTGACCTCGCAGCTGTAGGCGCTGGCAGACGTCCAGTCTTGGCTGGACATGCTCAGGTAGCTGCTGGCCGCGTACTTGTTGTTGCTCTGCTTGGAGGGCTTGGTGGTCTCCACGCCCTGGGTGACGGGGGAGCCATTTTTCTTCCAGGCCACCGTCACGCTGCCCGGGTAGAAGTCGCTCATGAGACACACCAGGGTAGCCTTGTTCTTGCTGAGCTCCTCAGTTGAGGGCGGGAACAGAGACACTGAGGGTGTAGACTTGGGCTGACCTGTGGGTGCGGGAGGGGCAGGAGGTCAAAAGCTCAGGGTCCATCATGATAGCACCTGACCTGGGTCTTCCTGTGGAGACAGTGTCTTGAGGACTATCAGGACCCCAAGGGCAGGGGCCTCTCTGGGTGTGAGAGTCCATGCCATTCCGGACAGTTTGGGGTGCTCCTAGTTCAACTCCCCATTTTCCTGAGAAACCCTGAGCCTGGACACCTGCCATCACCCCCTCTGCCACCCACACATCTGCTACCCACACCATCTGGCTCTACCTTCTCCTGGTATCTGACTGGGCCTGTCTTTGTTCATCAGTCTGTTTGTCCCACAGAAAATGCTCTGAGCCCTTGACCTCCTGCTGAGTCCAAGTGTGGACTGCTCTGACCTGATCCTTTGTGCTGGGGTTTTGGAGCATTGACCCAAGGGCTCAGTTTCTCACCCCAAATCCATCTCTCCTGTAACTTCTCTAAAACTGCACACTTTTTGCTTAAGAATCAGAAGTCTATCTGTCTGTCCTTGGGTTTCTCTCAGCTACAGTCAATGGCTTCCCCGAAAATTGCTCAGATCACTAGAGCTCTCATGCCTTGGATTCTGCATTTCCCTGAGCAAGTCTGTTTGTCCCACAGAGACCCAAAGACCACCTTGCCCTCATACCTGTCATTCCATGACCCTTCCTCCTGCACCTCCTCCTTCCCCTGTGTCCTTCCTCCCGTAGGTTCCCTGGTCCAAGGCTGGTCAGGACTCTGCATGGCAGCTCTATGCTGGCCCCTGGGAGCCCTGCACCCGAGCACCATTCCTGGCCCATGTTCATGAGCCCACAGTCCCTGAGACCTGCCCTGAACCTCTGACCTGTTCGTCTCTAGCCTTGGCCCAGAGGGTACTGGGTCACCCTAAAATTTGCACGAATTGACTCCCTCAGGGATCTTTATCCTTTCTCCCCCTTAAGACAGCGCTACTATGGACCCCCAGAAATAATCTCGTGCCATAGGAACCCAGCAGGGGAAGAGAGAACAATCTCGTTTAGAATCCAGCATGACCCTGGCAGACAGATAGAAGGGTCTACAGGTCATCTTTTCATTCCTCTGTCTCTGGGGACAGAGAGAAAGGGCCACTAGAGGCTAGTGGTTGCAAAGAGGACAGTAAGAAGGCTGAAAGGAAGAGTTCACTGTCCCACAAGCCCACGATCAACGTGGGTGACAACTTGGCCACAAGCTGAGAGAACCCCAGAAAAATAGCAAAACCCGCAGAAAATGGCCCAATCTGCTGGGGCAGGAGGGGAGAAGAGCGAAGGAGAGACTCACCTAGGACGGTCAGCTGGGTCCCGCCGCCGAACACAGCACACTGTGACACAGGCTCATACAAAAACCTCTCTCTGGGTGGCCCTGCCCCACCCCTGGGCCCCCACCTGCAGCTGTGCTGGAGGAAGCCTGCCCCACTGCCCCAGGGTAGTGTCTGGCCTACAAGGGGCGCACACATTGCCCCACATGACTCAGCAGACAACAGGGTAGAGGACACAGGGTGTAGCACAGAAGCAGGATTGTTGGAAGCAAGTCTCCTAAAGGGATAGGGTGTCTGATGGCACTTTACCGCTATGATCTCATGGATGTGGGATGACTTTGGAGCCAATTATTATTATTATTATTATTATTATTATTATTATTATTATCATTATTATTATTTTGTCTCTGGGAGTGAGGACTCATGGGAATGGATGGCGCATCTCTCTTACATCCAAAATCCCTAATCCCTCCCTCCTTCCCCTTCCAGGAAAGGCAGGTTGGCCTGTGTACAGAGTATTGCCCACTTCCCATGTCCCCAACCATCTGATCAAGGCCTCAGGCTTATCTTCCCCAGGGACAGCCTAGATTGGCAGTGTTCTGAGTGATGTTGGGGGGAGGGCGGCATGTCCTGTAGAATTCCCAACGTGTCCTTTAGGATGACCTTGGGGTGTCCCCTGCCTTTGCTCCCATGGGTGGAGTGGTTTGGGGTGCTGTGTCTCTGGAGGCCTGACCTTGCTGTAACCCACAGGCCACACACACCCTGCTTTGAGCTGGCCTCACCTGCCCTTACTCGGCTCCTGAATTCCAGTGGATAAGCCCTCCCTGGGGCCTCACTGGATCCCATTCTGTGCCCAGGATGGTGCCCTTTCTAATCCTTCAAGGTCAACACTCATGCTCCCTCACACCTTCCTTGTGCAGGCTGACATCACCTGCTCCAACCTTAAAGCAATCCTTAGACTCTCATTTTGATGTGTGTTCAGGGTGTGAGATCTTCATGATGGAGGTCCCAGGTCTAAGCTAGGGTCACCTTGAGCCTGACCCTGACCCAAGACGATGCAGACATAAACTGAGCTTCCCTGTGCCTCATCCTCAGCCCATGTTCCCAGCACCAGTGACCATGCCTTGCAGAGTGTTCCGGGCTTCCTGAGCGGGTAAGGGGTGTGAGCATGATGAAGGCATTGTCAGGCTCTGTGATATTAAACTGCTTCTCTGCTGCAGGACTAGTCAGCGTTGTTGCTTAGCTAATGTGCATCGGCAAAGCTTGACAAATGGGCCATGGGAGGCATGTTCAAACCTTTCCATGACTCTGGGGTGAGGAACCAACCACAAACCTTCACCTGGAATGGTTCTCCCATTGGGTCCATGATGGACAGAGGAGTTCAATGTCTGTTCCACTGCCATGGCTCTATGATTTCTTCCCAATATTTCCATCTGTAGCCCATCTCCTGGGACCCTCTTCATTTTTCCCTGATCCATCCTCAGGGTACCCACGTTTTTGTTGCTCAGCCCTTGTCCCTTCCCAGGGAAAGGGACTGCCTCCCAGAGCTGGACCCGCAGAAGAAGTTTCTGCTCTGGATCCTGGCTCCCACAGGCACTCAGGGCTGATTCAGGTCCCTGATTGGTTGGCTGAGTTAAGGATGGGTAGATGGAATCTCATGTCATGACTGCCCAACCCTTTTTTTAACCTAGAGACCTGTCCCACACACAGAGCACACATGAGACATGACAGATGATAAATGACCAGGAGTTTATTGAGGAGAAGTGGACACGGGGAGGGATGGAGAGACCTGCCCAGTCTGAGCGGACCAGGGCAGGAACCTCAGGGGTTCAGTGGAGAGCAGGGGGAAGGGAGAGTCTGACAGGGAAGTGTCCCCAGAAGTGGGGACTCAGGTCCTAGGAACACTCTGAGGGGACCACTGTCTTCTTCACGGTGCTCCCGTCGTGTGTGACCTCGCAGCTGTAGGCGCTGGCAGACGTCCAGTCTTGGCTGGACATGCTCAGGTAGCTGCTGGCCGCGTACTTGTTGTTGCTCTGCTTGGAGGGCTTGGTGGTCTCCACGCCCTGGGTGACGGGGGTGCCATTTTTCTTCCAGGCCACGGTCACGCTGCCCGGGTAGAAGTCGCTCATGAGACACACCAGGGTGGCCTTGTTCTTGCTGAGCTCCTCAGTGGAGGGCGGGAACAGAGACACCGAGGGTGCCGACTTGGGCTGACCTGTGGGTGCGGGAGGGGCAGGAGGGCAGAGGCTCAGGGTCCATCCTGAAAGCGCCTGACCTGGGTCTTCCTGTGGGGACAGTGTCCTGAGGACCATCAGGACCCAGAGGGCAGGGGCCTCTCTGGGTGTGAGAGTCCATGTCATGCAGGGCAGTTTGGGGTGCTCCTAGTTCAACTCCCCATTTTCCTGAGAAACTCAGTCTGGACACCTGCCATCACCAGTCCTGTGAGCCCCGTTCTGCCACCCACACATCTGCTACCCACAGATAGCTTGGCTCTGCCTTCTCCTGGTATCTGACTGGGCCTGTCTGTGTCTGTCAGTCTGTTTGTCCCACAGAAGATGCTCTGAGCCCTCTGACCTTCTCTGGTTCCAAGTGTGCACACCTCTGACCTGATCCTTGGTACTGGGGGCTTTGGAGCATCGGCCCAAGGGCTCAGCTTCTCACCCCAAATCCATGTCTCCTGCTCCCTGTCTGAACTGGGTAGCATCTTTTTCTGATGAAAGAGAAATCCATCTGTCTCTTCTTCGGTCTCTCTCAGCTACAGTCAATTGCTTTCCCGCAAATTGCTCAATCACTAGAGCTCTCATGCCTCAGATTCTGCATTTCCCTGAGCAAGTCTGTTTGTCCCACTGAGACCCAGAAGCCAACTTGATCTCATAACTGTCATTCCATGACTCTTCCTCCTGCACCTCCTCCTCCCCCTGTGTCCTTCCTCCTGCAGGTTCCCTGGTCCGAGGCTGGTCAGGACTCTGCATGGCAGCTCTATGCTGGCCCCAGGGAGCCCCGCATCCCAGCACCATTCCTGGCCCTTGGTCATGAGCCCACAGTCCCAGAGACCTGTCCTGAACCTCTTACCTGGGCGTCTCTAGCCTTGGCCCTGAAGGTTCCCGGATACCCTAGAATTTTCAGGTGGTTTCCCTCTACATAGTCCTTATCCTCTATTCTCTTTGAGATGGGGTCCCTATTGACACCCAGAAATAAAGCTGCTGCCACAAAAGCCCACCAAGGGCAATCAGAACAGAGCCCCTCTAGAATCCCGCAGGACCCTCGCAGACAGATGGAAGAATCCACACTCAGGGCATCCTGTCCATTCCTCTGACTCTGGGGTCAGAGGTGAATGGCTGAGGGTGGCCGAGTAGGACAGGAAGAACAGGGACCATAGAGCTCAGGTTTCCAAGGGCCAGGATCCTGGGTGAAAGCTTGGCCACAGACTGAGAGAACCCCCAGAAAAAGAGCAAAATTCACAGAAAACAGCCCCAACTTTGTAGGGAAGCAAGGAGGGAGAGGGAAGGAGAGACTCACCTAGGACGGTCAGCTGGGTTCCTCCACCGAACACCCTACACAGTGACACAGGCTCATACAAAAACCTCTCTCTGGGAGGCCCTGCCCACCCCTGGACCCCCACCTGCAGCTGTGCTGGAGGAAGCCTGGGCCACTGCCCCCGGCTGGTGTCTGCTCTGCCAGGGGCGCACAGGCTGCCCCCTCCCCCCCACCACCTCAGCAGATTGCAGGGTGGATGGATGACACAGCGAGTTGTACAGCAGCACATCTGGTGGAAGCAATTCTCCCAAAGGAACTTGGAGTCTGATAGCTGTGTCCACTGCGGTCTCCTGGGATTCAGGATGAGTTTGGAGGTCGTTGATTTCACTGTGAGGGAGGTTCCCTGGGAATACGTGGCACATCCCTCTTAGGTCCAAACACCTCTAATCCCAGGGAGAGACCATGAGGGGCGGGTGGCCCTGAACCCCTCTCTTCCTCCCTCCCCTTCCAGGCAAAGGCTGGGTGGCCTGCGTACAGAATCTTCTGGCAACTTCCTATGTCCCCAAGTATCTGATCAGGGGCTCAGGCTGATCTTCTCTATCGACAGCCTCAATTGGCACTGTTTAGGATGACGTCAGGGTGGTCCTTTAGAACTGTCAGCCTGTCCTTTAGGGTGACCTTGGGGGTGTCCCCTGCCTTCGGGCCCAAGGGTGGAGTGGTGTGGGGGTGCTGTGTCAAGGGGTGCTGACCTTGCTGTAATCCACAGTCCACATTCCCCCTGCTCT
This sequence comes from Pipistrellus hanaki, assembly GCF_964339955.1. Taxonomy (NCBI): domain Eukaryota; kingdom Metazoa; phylum Chordata; class Mammalia; order Chiroptera; family Vespertilionidae; genus Pipistrellus; species Pipistrellus hanaki. The sequence continues at coordinate 1,868,723 of NC_140521.1, forward strand.
GAGCTGGTCTCACCTGCCCTTCCTTGGCTCCTGGATTCCAACGGATATGCCCTCCCTGAGCCCTCACTGGATGCCCACTCTGTGCCCAGGACGGTGCCCTTTCTAATCCTTCAAGGTCAACTCCCATGTCAGATGCTGACATCACCTGCTCTATCCTTCAACCACCCATCAAAAGTCTCCCCCTGATCTGACATCAGGCATTGCGATTCCTCATGATGGAGGTCCATGCCTCTGCTATGGTCACCTTGAACCTGACCCAGGCCCATGAGAACACAAAAGGAGCTTCCTTGTGCCTCATCCTCACCCCGTGTTCCCAGCACCAGTGACCATGCCTTGAAGAGTGTCTCGGAGCTGCCCGAGTTGGTAGGAGGGATGAACGTGATGGGGGCATAGTCAGGCCATGTGATACTTAACTGTTTCTCTGCTGCAGGACTAGTCAGTGTCGTTGCTTAGCTAACGTGCATTGGCACATGGTGACAAATATACCATGGGAGGCACTGTTCAAAGCTTTCCATGACTATGGGGTGAGGAACCAACCAAGAAACCCCCAGCTGGTAATGGGTCTCCCGTTGGGTTCAATGTCTCTTCCCAAGAGCACTGACTGGGCTCAAAGGATTCCTTTCCCAGTATTCTCATCGGTAGCCATTGCTGCCCTTCTGGGACCCTCATCACTGTTAAAAGGGCCGGTGTCCCAGGTGGCGGCCCCATCAGAGAAGTTCCTGCTCTGGGTCCTGGGTCAGACCGACACTCAGAGCTGATTTAGGTCCCTGAGTTAAGGATGGGTAGATGGAATTGGCTGAGTTAAGGATGGGTAGATGGAATCTCATGTCATGACTGCCCAACCCTTTTTTTAACCTAGAGACCTGTCCCACACACAGAGCACACATGAGACATGACAGATGATAAATGACCAGGAGTTTATTGAGGAGAAGTGGACACGGGGAGGGATGGAGAGACCTGCCCAGTCTGAGCGGACCAGGGCAGGAGCCTCAGGGGTTCAGTGGAGAGCGGGGGGAAGGGAGAGTCTGACAGGGAAGTGTCCCCAGAAATGAGGACTCAGGTCCTAGGAACACTCTGAGGGGACCACTGTCTTCTTCACGGTGCTCCCGTCGTGTGTGACCTCGCAGCTGTAGGCGCTGGCAGACGTCCAGTCTTGGCTGGACATGCTCAGGTAGCTGCTGGCCGCGTACTTGTTGTTGCTCTGCTTGGAGGGCTTGGTGGTCTCCACGCCCTGGGTGACGGGGGTGCCATTTTTCTTCCAGGCCACCGTCACGCTGCCCGGGTAGAAGTCGCTCATGAGACACACCAGGGTGGCCTTGTTCTTGCTGAGCTCCTCAGTGGAGGGCGGGAACAGAGACACCGAGGGTGCCGACTTGGGCTGACCTGTGGGTGCGGGAGGGGCAGGAGGGCAGAGGCTCAGGGTCCATCCTGAAAGCGCCTGACCTGGGTCTTCCTGTGGGGACAGTGTCCTGAGGACCATTAGGACCCTGAGGGCAGCGGCCTCTCTGGGTGTGGGAGTCCATGCCATGCAGGGCTGTTTGGGGTGCTCCGAGGTCAACTCCCCATTTTCCTGAGAAACCCTGAGCCTGGACACCTGCCATCACCCATCCTGCCATCACCCCCTCTGCCACCCGCACATCTGCTACCCACACCGTCTGGCTCTGCCTTCTCCTGGTATCTGACTGGGCCTGTCTGTGTCTGTTAGTCTGTTTGTCCCACAGAAGATGCTCTGAGCCCTTGACCTCCTGCTGAGTCCAAATTTGGACTCCTCTGACCTGATCTTTTGTGCTGGGGTTTTGGAGCATCGGCCTAAGGGGTCAGTATTTCCCAAATCGATGTCTCCTGCTCCCTGGCTAAACTGGGTAGCATCTATTTCTGATAAACAAAATGTCTGTCTGTCTTTTGTTTGGTCACACTTATTCTACAGTCAATGGCATCCCCACAAATTGCTCAGATCATTAGAACTTTCATGCTATAGATCCTCCGATTTCTTCTCAGAGGATGTTCCTCCTGCAAAGACCAAAGGCCACCTTGTCTTCATACCTGTCATTCCATGACCCTTCCTCCTGTACCTCCCCCTCCCCCTGTGTCCTTCCTCCTGCGGGTTCCCTAGTGTGAGGCTGGTCAGGACTCTGCATGGCAGCTCTATGCAGGCCCTGGGGAGCCCTTCACCCCAGCACCATTGCTGGCCCTTGATCATGAGCCCACAGTCCCAGAGACCTGCCCTGAACCTCTGACCTGGGCATCTCTACCCTTGGCCCAGAGGGTACTGGGTCACCCTAAAATTTGCACAAGGTTACCTCCTCAGTGCTCCTTACCTTCTCTTTCCCTTACGACAGGAGCCACCAATGACCCCCCGAGATTATCTTGTCCCACAGGAACTTATCAGGGGAACATAGAACAGAGCCCCTCTAGAATCCCGCAGGACTCTGACAGACAGATGGAAGAATCCATACTCAGGGCATCCTGTCCATTCCTCTGACTCGGGTCAGAGGTGAATGGCTGAGGGTGGCCGAGTAGGACAGGAAGATCAGGGACCCAAAGAGCTCAGGTTCCCAAGGGCCGGGATCCCGGGTGAAAGCTTGGCCACAGACTGAGAGAACCCCCAGAAAAAGAGCAAAATTCACAGAAAACAGCCCCAACTTTGTAGGGAAGCAAGGAGGGAGAGGGAAGGAGAGACTCACCTAGGACGGTCAGCTGGGTTCCTCCGCCGAACACCCAACACAGTGACACAGGCTCATACAAAAACCTCTCTCTGGGAGGCCCTGCCCACCCCTGGGCCCCCACTTGCAGCTGTGCTGGAGGAAGCCTGGGCCACTGCCCCCGGCTGGTGTCTGCTCTGCCAGGGGTGCACAGGCTGCCCCCTCCCCCACCACCTCAGCAGATTGCAGGGTGGATGGATGACACAGCGAGTTGTACAGCAGCAGGACTGGTGGAAGCACCTCTCCCAAAGGAACGTGCTGCCCGATCCTCAGGCTGTTTCTACGAGGTCTCCTGGGATTCTGGATAAGTCTGGGGGGCGTCTATTTCCCTGTGAGGGAGGGTCCATGGGCTAGGGCCCTAGGCACCAGGGGAGCTAGAGCATGCTGGCTTCTTGTAACCAGGATCCATAGGGATCTTCTGAGGTCATGTTGGGATGCACAGAAGCCTCCTAAAAGGCTCCCAATGAACAAATGCCCATCGTTCGCAGCCACTTTGTTGTCATCCCCAGAGGACACCCGTGGTGCTTTCACACGGACCATACATTCACCTGCTAGAGTTTCCCAAGCCATTCAGGGGCCATTGTTCCCGCAGGAGGACGGCGGGGACCAGACCATCGTCCTGTAACCTGGAGGACCGAAGAGAAAAGTCCTCATTCCTTCATCTTTGTAGGGTGAGAAACACACTGCCAGGTGGAGAAAGATCTGCTGGAGGGACTCCTTTCATGCACACATGAGGCACTCACAGGAGGAGGAGAGCGAACCTGAACTATCCCATGATGCATTCCTTCCTGTCGGATGGATCAAGTCATTGTACATTGAAGTAGCGGCTGTCACTCAAAGGAGGCCTATTCGATAGGGGTCCTTTGATGCCATGTGGGGAACCATTCCGGGAGGCCATTTTGCTAAAGTCCAACCTGCACCTTGTTAAGCTTCTGAGGCCAAAGCCAATTTGCAGGAACACGAGGAGGAGAGACCCACCCAGACACAGCGCGTGGGGGCTGGGGACCACATCCTGGTTGTGGGAGAGTCCCCAAGGCCAGCGGCTCAGCCGCTGCAGCCACTTCCTGGCATGGAAAAGCTGGAGTGATCTGGGGGAACCTCAGAGACCCAACCTCACAATGTGGAACCTTATTCTGTTCTCATCTGTCAGCAACACCTAGGAAACAACCAAGCAAATACACTAAAATCTGGATACATGGACTAATCCCGGCACAGGGGTGTCCATATAGAGCTGAAATTCCATCACATAATAACGTAGGTTTTCCTAATGCGCACGTAAAAAATTGACAGTCTCCCTGTCTCAGGGGCCTGAGTGAGTGTGTCTCTGACGCCAGCTGCACTCAGGGCTGAGGCACAGTGAGCGAGGGGCAAGGGGTCCGGGGTGGAGTGGTGTGGGGTGCTGTGTTCCTTGGAAGGCTTGACTTTGCTGTAACCCACAAGCCACACTTCCCCTGCTCTGAGCTGGCCTCACCTGCCCTTACGCGGCTCCTGAATTCCAGGGGATACGGCCTCCCTGGGACATCACAGGATGCCAAATTGGTGCCCAGGACGGTGCCCTTTCTAATCCATCAAGGTCAACACTCATGCCCCCTCACACCTTCCTTGTGCAGGCTGACATCACCTGCTCCATCCTTAAACCAATCCTAAAGAAGCTCACCCTCATCTGACGTGAGATGTTGAGACTCATGATGATAGAGGCCCGTGACCCCTGCTAGGGTCACCTTGAGCCTGAACTTGACTCAAGCCCATGAGAACATAAACTGAGCTTTCCTGTGCCTCATCCTCAGCCCATGTTCCCAGCACCAGGAACCATACCTTGAAGGGAGTCCCAGGCTCCCTGAGTGGGTAGGAGGAATGAACGTGATGATGGAATGTTAGGCTCCATGATAGAAAACTGCTTCCCTGCTGCAGGACTAGTCAGTCTCTGTCCTTAACTAACGAGCATTGGCAGAGTTTGACAAAGGCATCAAGGGAGGCACTGATCAACGCTTTCCATGATTCCATGCTGAGGGGCCAACCAAGAGCCCTTCACCTGGTAATGGCTCTCCCATGGGGCTCCATGATGGACAGGGAAGTTCAATGTCTGTTCCCAATGACCACAACCTTCCTCTATGATTTCCTTCCCAACATTTCCATCTGTACCCACCCTGCCCTCTGGGACCCGATTCAGTTTTCCTTAATTGCCCCTCAGGGTAATCACATCTTTGTCACTCAACCCATTTCCCATTCCAGGTGACCAGGACTGCCTTCCCTGGGTCCAGCCCCCTGGAGAAGTTCCCACTGGCACTCAGAGCTGACTCAGGTCCCTGGTGGGTGAGGCTCAGGTAGACCCATGTCATGTCATTCCCGTCCTGCCTGTTATTAAAGACCCTTCAATCTAGAGACCCATGCAGACCACAGAACACACATGAGACATGACAGATGATAAATGACCAGGAGTTTATTGAGGAGAAGTGGACACAGGGAGGGATGGAGGCCTGCCCAGTCTGAGCAGACCAGGGCAGGAGCCTCCGGGGTTCAGTGGAGAGCGGGGGGAAGGGAGAGTCTGACGGGGAAGTGTCCCCAGAAGTGGGGACTCAGGTCCTAGGAACACTCTGAGGGGACCACTGTCTTCTTCACGGTGCTCTCGTCGTGTGTGACCTCGCAGCTGTAGGCGCTGGCAGACGTCCAGTCTTGGCTGGACATGCTCAGGTAGCTGCTGGCCGCGTACTTGTTGTTGCTCTGCTTGGAGGGCTTGGTGGTCTCCACACCCTGGGTGACGGGGGTGCCATTTTTCTTCCAGGCCACCGTCACGCTGCCCGGGTAGAAGTCGCTCATGAGACACACCAGGGTGGCCTTGTTCTTGCTGAGCTCCTCAGTGGAGGGCGGGAACAGAGACACCGAGGGTGCCGACTTGGGCTGACCTGGGTGGACAGAGAAGGGGGTGTAAGAGGCATGGGGAGAACCCAGGTATTGGGGTCTCCCCCACCCCACGGACGGCCTCTGTGACTGGGTCCATGGTGTTTGTTCACCTTGGGGACCCTCCTTCCTGTTTTGTCCCCTCTTTCTACTCAACAGACAGACAGCCCCCACCCTCCCAGAACCTCTTCCAAGTCATCTCTCCCATGTGACCTGGTCAAGGACCTCATCCAAAGCCTCAGTTTCCCCGAGTGTTACCCAGGCAGGCTGTGCTCCCTGGGTCTGAGTGTGCAGTTTGACCCTGACCTCCCGGGTCCTCAGCCCAGCCTCAGGCCTCACCTCACGCTCCTGGAGCCCCGGCCTCCTCTGAGATGTGGGGTCTGCTCCCAGCTGGTCAGGAGGACCCCAACAGCGTGTGGAGAGGCCCACGCCTGAGCCAGCACACAGTGGGGCCAGGACCCCTGTCTCCCTGGGGCACCTGGCTTTCCAATAAGGGCCGGGTCCTTGCAGCCAAAGCCTGGTGGCTCCTTCTGGCTTTGCCCGTCTCCCTGGGCCTGGTCCCCTGATGCCAAGACCTTTCATCTCGCTGCGTTCATGGCACTGATCCCCCGACAGGGAGCACAGGGGCCCCACAGTCCCCTGGGCACCTCTGACCACCCAAGATTGACACGGCCGCCGGGTGGTGGCTCCGAGATCCCAATCATCATCCTTGACTCTTAACACCCTGCAGGAGTGATGGGGTACCTGGGTCCCAGGAATGATGGGGTTCCAGGGTCAGTGAGTCTCTTCCCCATGGGCCCCACTCCTTTCTGACCTCCATCCTGAGAGGGTCGGGCTCCTGAGGAGCCAGTTCACCCCATCTCACTCATGTCTCCGTGACTCCCTCCCCCCATCCTCGAGGCCCAACAGAGGTTCTGAGTGCTTCAGCCCAGAGCAAGCCAGACCCTCCTCTCCGCCCTCCACAGCCTCCCCTCCGGCTGCCCTTGGTGCCCCCGAAGGCCAGGTCCTAGCCCCAGCCTTGTCCCCGCCTCTTGTGTGGCTCTGCCAGGCTGGAGGCCATCGATCCTCAGCCCAGAAAGTCTGGACTGGGACTGTCGCTAAGACTGCCCCACTGACCCTGCTCAGAACCAGCCTTGGCCCCCCTGAGGGCATCTGCCCTGGAGCGGGGAAGGAGCCCCTTTCCTAGACCCACCCCAGGACTCTGGGGGAGCTATTGGGGTCTGCTCTTGAGGTCCTCCCTGCTGGTTACCCCGAGACCAGCCTGCCTTCCCTAGAGCCCATGGAGAAAGTGGGGGCCGGTGCGTAAGGCTGGGAGGACAGAAGGAAGCAGCCCCCAGAGAGAGCAGTGACTTGCCCGAAACAGCAGAGCGGTGGGATGGGGTGGAAAAGGTGCTGAGAGCCACTTACCTAGGACGGTGAGCTGGGTCCCGGCGCCGAAGACATACCACAGTGACTGAGGCTCGGACTAAAACCCGCTGGACCGGCACCTGGGGCCTGTCCCCCGGGGGCCAGTCTGACACAGGAACCTGCCGGGCATGACGGATTCAGGGCTGCAGCTGTGTTCTGGGGCGGGGTGGGTGGGAACGCAGCCCCCCAGAGGCTGGAGCATCCCTGGGTGACTCCATAGCCCAGAGGCATCCCCATGCCCGGCCCCCCATCCAGGGCAGGTGGCACCCATACCTTGGAGTGACCTAATGTGTCTCCTTCTCCCCAAGGCTGTCCTGGTCATCACCCCATCCTCAGTGCTGACAAAGATTGTGAGCGCCTTGTCCCCTCAAGAGGCTGTGTGGTGTAGCTCACACCTCCTGGCCTTTTCTTGGGGCCTCTGAGAGTTCCTTCCCCACAATTCCCATGTTCCAGCCACGTGAACCTCTCCCAGGGCCTATGGACACTGGGTCATTCCCCACTAATGGTGCTTCCATGTGGAGGTCCCCTCCCCCTTTGTCTCTATACACTGAGGCACAGTGTAGTCCACCTCTTTCATGAAGCCTTTTCTGATCTCTCAGACAACTGTCTTTCCATCCATCCATCCATCCATCCATCCATCCATTCATCCATCCATCAGCCCAGCCTCAGGCCCCCCTCACTCATGCTCCTGGAGCCCCGGCCTCCTCTGAAATGTGGGGTCTGCTCCCAGCTGGCCAGGAGGACCCCAACAGCGTGTGGAGAGGCCCACGCCTGAGCCAGCACACAGTGGGGCCGGGACCCCTCTCTCCCTGGGGCACCTGGCTCTCCAGTGAGGGCCGGGTCCTTGCAGCCAAAGCCTGCTGGCTCCTTCTGGCTCTGCCCGTGTCCCTGGGCCTGGTCCTGGGACGCCAAGACCTTTCATTTTAGAGGTGGACTGCACTGTGCCTCCCTACACACCTCTTTTAGGTGTGTATAGGTATGGGATTGATCATGAGGTCAGCAGAACCATAGGGCGAATGCGATAAACCGACGGGTTAGTATTGGATAGAAGGCGCGTTGACATTCAACAAACATTCGACGACCAGCTCTCCATTCGGAAAAAAAAGAAGGTTGTGTCCTCACCGACATCAACATAAACTCCCGCCGAAGGTAACACAAGCGAATGACCCCCCAAAACACGGAAAATACCAGCATACAATAGAACACCGACTTTATGATCTTGAAATAAAGATGACTGTGCCATGCTGGTCACAGATCACAGAAACCACAACGATAAAAACCACACCACTCTGACCTATCACAACTAAAAATGGCTTTACGGCAAAAGACCCCATTAGCAAGAGGCGTACAACCCAGGGGGGAATATTTCCAGTATTGAGACTGAACAAGGCGCTGGCAAGCATTTCTTCAGATTTATAAGAACACCCAGCCAACTGAATGGAAAAACAAAACAATGCACCAACAACGGGTAAAAATCACGGCCGGTAAATTCGCAGGAGAGATAAAACCAGGCAATAAAAAAAGGAAAGGAAAACAAGTTTGATTCATGATCAGATACACAAACACATTGTCATTTTCGCTCGGCAGCTGGGCAGACCAGACTGTGGCTGTCCAGTAGGTTTTGGGGCAGGATGTGGAGAAATGGGAGGCAGAAACGCTCCATTTTACTCTATACCTCTGTGCGTCATTCTTTAACAACACATCCCTCTTGTATTACCATTATTTTAGGAGATAAAACAGGAAATAAATCTTGTGAATAGTTAATAACTATAGATCATTGTGAAGCCAACATTAAAATTAGGCGAAGTCCCAACGGCCAGAAACACACGCTGACTTTTTTTCTACCTTTTTTGACAAGCCTTGGGAAATGCACGCATATGAGAAAGCCCAATAGCGCCCTGGCCGGTCTGGCTCAGTGGATAGAGCATCGGCCTGCGGACTGAGGGGTCCCGGGTTCGATTCTGGTCAAGGGCATGTGCCTGGGTTGCGGGTTCAATCCCCAGTGGTGGTGGAGGTGAGGGTGGGGGAGAAGCAAGAGGCAGCCGATCAATGATTCTCTCTCATCATTGCTGTTTCTCTCTCTCTCTCTCTCTTCCTTCCTCTCTGAAATCAATAATAATAATAATAATAATAATAATAATAATAATAAAGTCCAATTGGGAGCATTCTCTATATTTGGCACGCTAACATCCCTTTAAAAATGGAATTGGCCATATTACTCAAGGTGCTTCAGAAACTTAATTTTGTCCGAGATTCCACATGATGGAGGCTCCATGCCATGGGATGCTAAGGTCCTCTCCCATCATTAATGATGTCGGACTCATCGTTTTTGTTTGTAAACCTCTGGTTATACCTTTGATCATTCCCCACCCCAAAAAATGAATTTCTAGAAGTGGAACCGTACAATATAAACAGATACACGTTCCTTTATGACGGATATGTTGTTAGACTCCCAAGAACAATCTATGAGAGAGCCGTTCCTCCCATCAACCCCTACGGCCGTCATTTCCAATGCCATAGGGGATTTTTAAAAAAGATTCTGTTATTGATTTCAGAGAGAAAGGCACAGAGGGGAGAGAGAAAAAAACATCCATGATGAGAGAGAATCTTTGGTCGGCTGCCTCCTGCATGCCCCACCCTGGGGATCAAGCCCGCAACCCAGGCATGTGCCCTTGACTCGGATTCGAGGTCACAGCGTTCAGTCCTGAGACTCCTTCCTGTCCCGAGCTGTGGCCCCCTCTCTGGCCTCTATCCCTGTCCGGAAGACGGGGATGACACCAGGGCATTACGGGGACCCTGAGCGGGGGGGCCTGCCCCTAAAAGGATGGGTACATCCTGCCCCTGCCTCCCAGAGAACCGGGGCGAGGAGAGTGAGCCTCTAGTCTTAGGTACGAAATTTAAGGGGTGCCCAAAGCCTCAGTCATCGAGCGAGATAAATACATTTTAATAAAACACTGAACATAAAAACCAATGCTTATAAATCCATGATGGACAAAATGCCAACTCTTTAAATAAAGCCAGTGTCTGCCAGGCCCCCACTCTCCACCGACCCCCCACTTCATCCACATTGTCCCCCAAGCCTCATGGGCTCCTTACCTGTCCTTCAGGCTCTGAGGGCTCTTTCCGCCAGGTCTTGGGGGCCTGGGCCCTGCTCTGAGGTGCTGCCGGCAGGGGCAGCAGCCATGGGCAGCCACGGCCGGGCCCAGCGGCATTGGGGGCCAGGACTGCTCGGGGCCAGGGCTCTGCTCCCCGGATCCTCATGGCCCACATGGCTGGTCCAGGACCTCCTCCGCCTCCAGCCTGATCTTCAGCATGAGCTCCTGCAGGGCGTGACCGATACCCCTCAGTCCAGGAGTGGCGTCAAGCTCAGGAATGTTGGAACCATCCACACCTCGGTCACCTCTGGGCCTCCGTGTCCATATTGGTGAAATGGGTGCTGTTGGCAGGCGCCCCTGGTTCTCGCTGGCAGCGGCCATCCCCGAGTGCCCTGGCCCGAATGGCCCCATCTTCTGCCTGGTCTTCTCTGGTGCCTGCCCTGGTGTGGGTCCTCTCTGGGGCACCCTCCTTAGAGTGGCATCTGCCAACTGCTCTGCTGTGGTTGGAATCACTGCTCAACCATCTCCCACGTAACCCTGCTGGCCCCGCCCCTGGGTGCTGGGCGGGGCACACCTGTGCCTGCCCTCTTTCTCCTCTTCCCCAAGGCCAGCTGTGGGCTATGGAGCATCTACCTCAGGTGGGCGGGCCAGGCCAGGAGGGCAGCCAAGCGCCCAGTGGATGAGAAATTTAACTCCTTGGAGGCGGGCCTAGGCTTGTTCTTCTGACCAGGCCCCCAGGCTGGGCCCCTGCGCATTCCATGCTCACCAGTCAAGCCCGGCCCTGCCTTGGCTGGTTTGGTCAAGCCTGGTGAGTGTGCTCAGCTCCTGGGCGAGGCAAGGGTCCTGCAGGCAGCCACCCATCCCCCTCACTCCAGGAGTAAAGTCAAGCTCAGGAATGTTGGAACCACCCAGACCCAGGGCACCCCCAGGCCTCAGTTTCCTGGTCTGTGAAATGGGGAGGGCGCCTCTGCCACAGGAGGGCCCGAGGATGAACGGGATCACGCAGCTGCTGAGTGCCCGCACAGAGCAGGTGTTGGACCGAGGCCGGCTCCCCGTCCTCCTCTCTCACTTTGGGCTTCAGAGCAGTTCTTGGTGAGCTGAGTGTCCCCATCCTACAGGCGAGAAAACAAAGGCCCGAGAAGGTGAATGCAGGACCCGAGGCGGTTCCCGGGTGCAGGGTGCAGGGGGAGCTGGGATCTAGGGGTGAGCTTGGCCCTGAACATCCAGCCCTCCGCCCCCCTGGAAGGCTTGTTTGTGCCCTGCACCCATGGGTGCCAAAGTGTGGGCTGTGCTGGGCAGGGTGCAGGCGGGGTGAGCGGCCCAGGTGCTTGGGGTCGGGGCTAGTTTGGGAGCCCAGGAACGTAACCCGTAACGTGCCGATGAGAGTGGCGCTGGTATGTGGTCCAGACAATGGGGTCTGCTCCCTGCTGAGCCTTGGCGATCTCTCCTTTTGAAGATGAGGACATGGCTGTTCAAGCAGATTCCGTACCTCCTGGGTGCCCCCAGCCACGAGGCCGGGCCCTCGCACAGCTCCAGGCGTGCTTTGTGGGTCTCCGTGGGCTCACGCTGCTGGTGTCTGGCAGAACTCGGGTGGTACGTCCCTGCCTGTCACACCCAGACCCGCCCTCTTGCTTCTCAGTTGCCTTTGGGGCCACATCCGCTCAACTCAGAGCTGCAGCCCCTAGGGCTCACGGTTTTCTGCTTCAGCGACTCCAAAGGGTGCCCCAGCCCCCTCCAACCTTGACTTTCCTGGGAGGTCCCTTTCCGAGTTGCCTAGCCCATGTTTTGAGTCAGATACTCATGCACTCTCCTGCTGCCCCTGGTGGAAATCAACCCAAGTGTTTCCATGGAAAGCGGTAACACATAATCAGCTTGTTAGTATGGACAATGGTTGCTGGGAGACCACTGTCTGAGGGTCTCCTTGGATCTGCACGTCTCGTGAGCTAAGGCACCGATTGCCCTTGTGTTGGACCATCTTTTCAAGGATGCTTGTAGAGAGGGTGTCTGCCTCCGGAGCAACATGTGCTTACCGGCCGGTATGAAAGATCTAGGGTCCCCAAGCTTGCATGTGCAGCTATCACCTGACCCTCTTTACATCATCCTACGGGGGTTCAGAGAACTGGTGTAGGATGCTGGTTGTCCGACTAATATTCTTGATGATGCTGATACTCTGGGTACGTAAGTAATGAACTATGAGCAACAAAGTGGCCTTCGTCTCTGACCCAGGAGTCTCGGGTCTCCCGCCAGCATCCGGGAACCTACGGCAGGCTTGCTTTTCAGCTTGCAAGAAGACTCCAAAATTCTCAGACCCTCTACTGCTCTTGACAAGGGCAATAACGAGCAGGAAGAAAGAAGTCGAGTTGATGGCAATCAGGACTTAACGGTTTGACCAAACTCATCAGAGCAGCTTTCAAGGAACCCCAGGCTGGATCTTCTCACTCACTGCACATGGCTCAGGCAGTGCCTGGGGGTTGAAGTCCAGTGCTGAGGGCTGGATTGCACTACACACCTCCTGTCCCCACCTTGGAGATGGTCAAGGCACCGAACAGTGACAGGCAGTGAGTGCCTGCCCCCGCCCCCCCCATCCAGTGCAGCTCCTCCCCATTTTGGTGCTTGGCTCACTCCAGCCTCTGACCTTGGGCTCCTGGTATCTTGGGGAGCAGGGGTTCCACTGGAATTGTTCCCTTCCCATCACTCAATGCCCAGGGCCCAGAACCTGTAGTTGCTCTGGGAAAAGCCCAGGGCTTGGGGAGAAGAAGGGACTGTCCCTAAATGCTACATCCCCAGCTGCCGCCCTCCCCCACCCCTGCACCTGCCGTGACCCCTGGGCAGACACCACCACAGACCACATCCTCCTGTGGTGGCTGCGGTCGGAAATTGGGGTCTGGCTGGACCCTAGGGACCCTCGAGGGATGGGCTGGGCCTTCCCAGCGGGTACAGCTGCGGCTCTGGCCCACCCAGGCCTGCTCCCCACCCCCTCCCTAGTCTCCTGCCCATCCTCTACCCCACAGGCCCCAGAGGCCCTGCCTGAGGCTGTGGGCTCCTCTCCCTGGCCCAGGTCTCCCCAGCTCTCCGCTCCCCTGCATTCCCAAACCCAAGCCACTGGTCCCTCTCATCGCACCTTGAGGATGTCACTGTCTTTCCCATGGGGGTCGGGGAGAGGGTGCCACAGAGTCCATCTAGGGGTATGACGACGGTTCTGAAATCTCTGAGTCCCTGAGGGGCCCCCGGGAGGAGACAGAGAAGATGCTGGATCCTCGGGAGACCCTGGGAGTGTAGCCCCCTTCAGCAAACGGGGGGAGAATACCACTGGTTCCCCAACCTGGTGGTGGGGGAGGGGGGCTCCAATTTCTGCTGATGAGAAACAGGCACAGAGAGGGAGTGTTTCCTCCCTAAGACACACAGCACCCTGGGGTGAAGACCATGCCCTGGGACCAGCCTGGAACTGGGGGCTTTGGGAAATGTCAGTGCTTGAACCTCCGCCTCCAGGTGTAGCTGCTGGAAGGGCAGCCCGGAAGGAGAGATTCCAGTAGGGGGCAGCAGAGACCAGCAGTAGAGGGAGGCCAGGCCCCAGGCTCCAAGGGGAAGGCAGGCAGGAGAGCAGGGGGGGCGCCACTGGAGGGGGGTTTGGGGTGGGGGCGAGGGGACAGGAGATGGAGGACCCGGGCACCCACCTCACCCCTGGAACTAGGAAGGGTGCTGTGGGAGGCAAGCGAGGTGAGTTGTGCCTGTTTAGGACGGGATCCTGATTTTCCTTCACAGTTTGGGTGTTTATCCATCATGGAATATACATTTTTAAATATATCTTACTGATTTCAGAGAGGAAGGGAGAGGGAGGGAGAGAGAGACATCAGTGATGAGAGAGAATCATGGAATGGCTGCCTCCTGCAATCTGGGCGTGTGCTCTTGAGCAAAATCGAGCCTGGGACCCTTCAGTCCGCAGGCCGACGTTCTATCCATTGGGCCAACTCGGTTAGGGCGCAAATATCTATTTTTTTAAAATATATATTTCTATTGATTTTGGAGTGGAAGGGAGAGGGGAAGAGCAGGAGAGAGAGAGCGAGAGAGGGAAACATTAATGATGAGAGAATCATCCATTGGCTGCTTCCTGCACGCCCCCTACTGGGGATCAAGCCTGCAACCAAGGCAAGTGCCCTGACCGGAAATCAAACCCAAGACACTTCGGTCCATGGGCTGACACTCTATCCACAGAGCCAAACCAGCCAGGGCTCATGCAATGATTTTTGTATTAATTTCGATTTCAAAAAATGTCGCATTAAATGTTACTCTCTCCGTGAGGGGGTTTTCGAGTGGACACTCTCCTTTCCGGAGCTTCCCGCCGCTTCCCAGAGGAGAGAGGGAAGGGGCAGAACCAGGAGGGGCGCTCGGACTATCCCGGGGCTCAGCGAGGGGGTGGGGGCACTTCTGGAGCCACCGGTGCTGACAACAGTCTCCAAACTCAGACGCGACCCGACCAGACGCTTCTCAGCGGGGTACAGAGACCCCGAGGGCACAGAGAAGCTGCTCAGGCTCCAGCCGTCAGGAGGGTCCCCGGGGACTCCTGACCCTGAGGCCTGACCGTCAGCTGCTCAGACAGCGGGTGAGTGTGGGCACCAGGCCCGGCGGGCAGGTTTCTGTCCCACTTCCCCATGTGCCTGTTTCACTGTGAGGATCATCACTGCTGTCCCACACCTGACAGTAATAATCGGCCTCGTCCTGGGCCTGGGCCCCGCTGATGGTCAGGGTGGCCGTGTTCCCAGAGTTGGAGCCTGAGAACCGGTCAGGGATCCCCGAGGGCCGGTTGCTATCATCATAGATGACCAGCACAGGGGCCTGGCCGGGCTTCTGCTGGTACCAGTGGACAACTTTACTTCCAATGTTGTCTCCCCCACACGTGAGCCTGGCCGTCTGTCCGGGGTTCACGGACACCGAGGGCGGCTGCGTCAGCTCGTAGGAGGCCACAGAGGCTGCAGGAGGAGGAGGAGGCAGCAAGGTGAAGGCCCGTTCCCAGGACCCCCTGCCGCCCGCCTGCCTGAGCCCCAGGGATTCCCAGGCCCAGGGCGCCCCCAGCCACCTCAGCCCAGGTGGCCTGGGGCTCCCGGGATGGAGCCTCTGAGCAAGGATCCCCCGTCCTGCTGCAGGGAGCCCTCAGCACCCTCAGAGCCTCCTCCCAGAGGCAGTGTCCTGAGCTCAGGGTCAGCCAGGCTGCCCCAGGCCCGGGGCTGGGAGGGTGAGCCAGGCAGCACCTGTGTAGAGATCCAGGAGGCCGAGGAGGACAGGGATCCAGGCCATGGTGGGCGCCCTGACTCTGCTCCCTGAGGCCCAGGCTGCAGGCTCCCTCCCAGGCCTCTCTTATCCCCTTGGAGGCAGCTGGGGGGTATGCAAATCAGCCAGGCCCAAGGGCTGCTGGGAGCTTGTGGGCTCTGAGAAGAGCTCAGCCCAGGGACTTAGGGAGGAGGGGCAGCCCCTGCAGATCCCAGCCTGCGGGTCCCCTTGTCTGGGGTGACATCAGCCACAGCAGGGCTCCGAGGGGAGGAGGGGGGCCTGCATTGGCTGAAGGGACCCTGCAGGTGACATCACACTCTAGTCATCCTAGCACCTGGGCCTCAGAGACCGAGCAACATTGACCCCTTGTCAGCAACACACAGAGTTTTCTTGTTTTTTTTTTTTTGTTTGTTTTGTTTTTTAAATCTGTTTCTTTATTGATTTCAGAGAGAGGAAGGGAGAGGCACAGAGTGATAGACATCAATGAGGAGAGAGAAACAGGCCAGCTGTCTCCTGCACAGCCCCTCCTGGGGATCTAGCCCACACCGGTCCAGGTGCACTGATAGGAGTGGGACCGCGGCCGCTCGGCTGACAGGTCCCGGCTCCATGCTCAGCCACTGGCCCCGTGGAGCTCTTAAAAGCCCCCAGTGTTCGGTCATTGTCCTCCCTGGGCGGTGAGTCCCCAGGCGGGTCACAGGTGCGCTGCCTCAGTCTCCCCATTTTGCAGGCGGGGCGGGGACAGGTGGGAGGGAAAGGGACTCTCTGCGGAGTCGGGGATGAGGGCCGGCTGCCACGCATCTCAGGGAGTGCGTCTCCCCAACAGCCTGTCCCGCTGGGGGGTATATTCCCGGACAGAAGTGACCTCATTACCCAACGGGGACAGACCAGCTCCGGAGCTCCTGCGGGGCTTCAGGCCCTGGACACAGGAGGCCCGGGGCTTCCCGCCGCGGCCCAGCAGAATTGGTGCGTCCGTGTCCCGGGCCTGTCCTTTCTCTTTAGGTTTTAGGTTCAGGTCACTTACCCTCCCGCCCTGGCCCAGTGAGGACCCCTGAGGCCAGGCACACCTTATCTGCAGGTGGCTTTGCCAGGAGACTCTCTGGAGCCCCCTGGTGGCGGCTCCGTCCTGGCTGTGGAGGTGCAGGGTGACCTCTGCCCAGGGGGAGATGCACACCCCACTGCTCAGGGGAGACTCCCTGGTCCTGGGGCTGCTGGCCCCCCTCTGTGTGACCCCTGACCTCCTCCACGGGCAGGGAGGGCTCAGGTCCCCCCTACAGGGTGAAAACAAGGGAAGCAAAGCCAGCAGCCTCAGGGCAGGAGAGGGAGCAGGGAGGGGTGGGGAGGAGCCGGCTCAGGCCCTGCCCTGCGGAGAGTCAGGCGTGACCCAGGACACACGTGGGCCGTGGCCAGGGGAGCTCTGGCTGCAGGCCTGCTCCGGTCTGAGGTGTGGGGCGTGGGATGGCGTGGGGGTCGCTGTGTGATGAGGAGGGTCTCCAGGTGGCCGGTCAGGAGGTGTGGGAGCAGCTGGGCACAGACACTGCCCGAGGGTCCCCGGGCAGGTGCTGCTGGGCAGGGACCGGTGAGACACAGGGGGGCTCAGACACACCCGGCCCTCCCTGCCACCGGGGGCTGAAGACACTCGGGGAGGCAGGCGGTGGCTGGTCTCCCCAGGTCCCTGCCCTCCACGCAGCCCTGCGGGGACCTGAGCTGCTGGCTGCGCCTCTGTCCTGACCCGCTCCCGAGGCCCCTGTGGTGGCCCATCACATTCCTCCCTGTCCGCTCCTGGCTGACCTGGCCGGACCACAGAGGTGGGGCGAGGGCTGGCCCAGAAGGAGGGGCTGCCAGGTGAGTGGTGCTCAGCAGTGGGGGAGGGGAGCGGGGGACGGGACCCGGTGGTCTTGGGTTCAATAGGTGACCAAATGGCAGAATGTTAGTGACAGGGCAGACACAGATTGCTGGGGACCCGCTGGAATTCCAAGAAGCATGAATCCTGCTCTGTCCACGGGGATGGCTCTGTTCTGGGTACAGGAGGCGCCTCTCCCCGGGCTGGGAGGGGAGCTCCCCCCGGAACGCGGCCCATTCTCCCGCCAGGAGCCGCCTGTGGTCATGGAGAGATGGCCAGCCCTCTGCTCACCACAGGCCTCTGCTCACCACAGGCCCCTGCACACCCACAGCCCCTGCTCACCCACAGGCCCCTGCACACCCACAGGCCCCTGTACACCCACAGGCCTCTGCTCACCACAGGCCTCTGCTCACCACAGGCCTCTGCTCACCCACAGGCCTCTGCTCACCCACAGCCCCTGCTCACCCACAGGCCTCTGCTCACCACAGGCCTCTGCTCACCCACAGCCCCTGCTCACCCACAGGCCCCTGCTCACCCACAGGCCCCTGCACACCCACAGCCCCTGCTCACCCACAGGCCCCTGCTCACCCACAGGCCCCTGTACACCCACAGGCCCCTGTACACCCACAGCCCCTGCTCACCCACAGGCCTCTGCTCACCCACAGGCCTCTGCTCACCCACAGGCCTCTGCTCACCCACAGGCCTCTGCTCACCCACAGGCATCTGCTCACCCACAGGCCTCTGCTTATCCACAATCATTTGCATCCCCACAATCCTTTGCACACCCACAGCCCTTTGCTTACCCACAGGCCTTTGTACACTCATAGGCCTTTGCAAATCTCCAGCCTGCACTACCTGTGAATTGCGGACTTGCACACCCTTTCTTTGCCTACGTCGCTTGTAATCCTTGTCTTTCTGCCCAGTACAGCCTCGGGCTGATGGGGTGCAGAGCAGATGTGTGTGGGTGCCTCCTGCTCTCTCCGGCTGCCGGCGGGACAGGAATGAACGCTCCTCTGATGCCTCCCGGTTTCCGCGGAACCGGCTCCTATGGGGACAGCAGCACGGGCCCAGGGCGGGTCCGGTTCCATGGTGACAGGCAGGGAGGGCCCATGGTTTGCAGTTTCCCTGCTGGGAGGCATCCCTGGCAGGACTGCAGTGGTGTCTGCACTTTCTCCCTCATCATGTGACACCGCAGGACAGGAAGTAAACTGGGCAGCAGGGTGCGAGATTCAGGGTTTCTGGGGGTCCTCACAGCCAGTGAAATGAGGAGGTGCTGAGAAGAAGGGGCTTCGGCAGGGCTCTGCCTTTGCTCACAGGACACTGATGCCTGTGGGTGTGGGAGGAGTTGGTGAAGCCATTGTGTCTATCAGCCTGCCAATAGCCCGGAGCTCAGAGCACCTAACGCACCATTTCCATCAGCAGTAGCAGAGGCCCCGGGAGGACAGGGACCCGCTGAGGTCCCAGCGCTGCAGGGGCCGGGCCAGGACCAGGGGGCGCCTGACCCTGAGGCCTGACCTTCAGCTGCTCAGACAGCGGGTGAGTGTGGGCACCAGGCTGGGCGGGCGGGTTTCTGTCCCACTTCCCCATCCGCCTGTGCCACTGTGGGTCACTGCCAGGTGCTCCCACTGCCATCAGCTACAGCACAGTAATAGTCGGCCTCGTCCTGGGCCTGGGCCCCGCTGATGGTCAGCGTGGCCGTGTTCCCCGAGTTGGAGCCTGAGAACCGGTCAGGGATCCCTGAGGGCCGGCTGCTATCAGCATAGATGACCAGCACGGGGGCCTGGCCGGGCTTCTGCTGGTACCAGTATGAATATTTATTTCCAATGTTGTCTCCCCCACACGTGAGCCTGGCCGTCTGTCCGGGGTTCACGGACACCGAGGGCGGCTGCGTCAGCTCGTAGGAGGCCACAGAGGCTGCAGGAGGAGGAGGAGGCAGCAAGGTGAGGGCCCGATCCCAGGACCCCCTGCCGCCCTGCCTGCCTGAGCCCCAGGGATTCCCAGGCCCAGGGCGCCCCCCATAGCCCTCAGCCCAGGTGGCCTGGGGCTCCCGGGATGGAGCCTCTGAGCAAGGATCCCCCGTCCTGCTGCAGGAAGCCCTCAGCACCCTCAGAGCCTCCTCCACCCAGGCAGCGCCCTGAGCTCAGGGTCAGCCAGGCTGCCCCAGGCCCGGGGCTGGGAGGGTGAGCTGGGCAGCACCTGTGCAGAGAGCCAGGAGGCCGAGGAGGAGAGGGGTCCAGGCCATGGTGGGCGCCCTGACTCTGCTCCCTGAGGCCCAGGCTGCAGGCTCCCTCCGAGGCCTCTCTTATCCCCTTGGAGGCAGCTGGGGGCATGCAAATCAGCCGGGCCCAGGGGCTGCTGGGAGCTTGTGGGCTCTGAGAAGGACTCAGCCCAGGGATTAGGGAGGAGGGGCAGCCCCTGCAGATCCCAGCCTGTGGGTCCCCTTGTCTGGGGTGACATCAGCCACAGCAGGGCTCCGAGGGGAGGAGGGGGGGGCCTGCATTGGCTGAAGGGACCCTGCAGGTGACATCACACGCTGAGGGCCGAGGTCCTGCTTCATCCCAGCGCCTGGGCCTCAGAGACCGAGTAACAATGACCCCTTGTCAGCAACACACAGAGTTTTCTGTTTTTTTGTTTTTTTTTTAAAAATCTGTTTCTTTATTGATTTCAGAGAGAGGAAGGGAGAGGCACAGAGTGATAGACATCAATGAGGAGAGAGAAACAGGCCGGCTGCCTCCTGCACACCCCCTCCTGGGGATCTAGCCCCCACCGGTCCAGGTACACTGATAGGAATGGGACCTCGGCCTCCTGGCTGACAGGTCCCGGCTCCATGCTCAGCCACTGGCCCCGTGGAGCTCTTAAAGGCCCCCAGTGTTCGGTCATTGTCCGCCCTGGGCGGTGAGTCCCCAGGCAGATCACAGGTGCGCTGCCTCAGTCTCCCCATTTTGCAGGCGGGGCGGGGACAGGTGGGAGGGAAAGGGACTCTCTGCGGAGTCGGGGATGAGGGCCGGCTGCCACGCATCTCAGGGAGTGCGTCTCCCCAACAGCCTGTCCCGCTGGGGGGTATATTCGGGGACAGAGGTTACCTCATTACCCAACGGGGTCAGACCGGCTCCGGAGCTCCTGCGGAGCTTCAGGCCCTGGACATAGGAGGCCCGGGGCTTCCCGCCGCGGCCCAGCAGAATTGGTGCGTCCGTGTCCCGGGCCTGTCCTTTCTCTTTAGGTTTTAGGTTCAGGTCACTTACCCTCCCGCCCTGGCCCAGTGAGGACCCCTGAGGCCAGGCACACCTTATCTGCAGGTGGCTTTGCCAGGAGACTCTCTGGCGCCCCCTGGTGGCGGCTCCGTCCTGGCTGTGGAGGTGCAGGGTGACCTCTGCCCAGGGGGAGATGCACACCCCACTGCTCAGGGGAGGCTCCCTGGTCCTGGGGCTGCTGGCCCCCCTCTGTGTGACCCCTGACCTCCTCCACGGGAAGGGAGGGCTCAGGTCCCCCCTAAAGGGTGAAAACAAGGGGATCAAAGCCAGCAGCCTCAGGGCAGGAGAGGGAGCAGGGAGGGGTGGGGAGGAGCCGGCTCAGGCCCTGCCCTGCGGAGAGTCAGGCGTGACCCAGGACACACGTGAGCCGTGGCCAGGGGCGCTCTGGCTGCAGGCCTGCTCCGGTCTGAGGTGTGGGGCGTGGGATGGCGTGGGGGTCGCTGTGTGATGAGGAGGGTCTCCAGGTGGCCGGTCAGGAGGTGTGGGAGCAGCTGGGCACAGCCACTGCCATAGGGTCCCCGGGCAGGTGCTGCTGGGCAGGGACCGGTGAGACACAGGGGGGCTCAGACACACCCGGCCCTCGCTGCCACCGGGGGCTGAAGACACTCGGGGAGGCGGTGGCTGTCTCCCCAGCCTCCTGCCCTCCAGGCAGCCCTGCGGGGACCTGAGCTGCTGGCTGCGCCTCTGGTCCTGACCCGCTCCCGAGGCCCCTGTGGTGGCCCATCACATTCCTCCCTGTCCCCTCCTGGCTGACCTGGCCGGACCTCAGAGGTGGGAGAGGGCTGGCCCAGAAGGAGGGGCTGCCAGGTGAGTGGTGCTCAGCAGCGGGGGAGGGGAGCGGGGGACGGGACCCGGTGGTCTTGGGTTCAATAGGTGACCAAATGGCAGAATGTTAGTGACAGGGCAGACACAGATTGCTGGGGACCCGCTGGAATTCCAAGAAGCATGAATCCTGCTCTGTCCACGGGGATGGCTCTGTTCTGGGTACAGGAGGCGCCTCTCCCCGGGCTGGGAGGGGAGCTCCCCCCGGAACGCGGCCCATCCTCCCGCCAGGAGCCGCCTGTGGTCATGGAGAGATGGCCAGCCCTCTGCTCACCACAGGCCTCTGCTCACCACAGGCCCCTGCACACCCACAGCCCCTGCTCACCCACAGGCCCCTGCACACCCACAGGCCCCTGTACACCCACAGGCCTCTGCTCACCACAGGCCTCTGCTCACCACAGGCCTCTGCTCACCCACAGGCCTCTGCTCACCCACAGCCCCTGCTCACCCACAGGCCTCTGCTCACCACAGGCCTCTGCTCACCCACAGCCCTCTGCTCACCCACAGGCCTCTGCTCACCCACAGGCCTCTGCTCACCCACAGCCCCTGCTCACCCACAGGCCCCTGCTCACCCACAGGCCCCTGCACACCCACAGCCCCTGCTCACCCACAGGCCCCTGCTCACCCACAGGCCCCTGCTTACCCACAGGCCTTTGCTCACCAAGAGGCCTCTGCTTACCCACAATCCTTTGCACACACACAGCCCTTTGCTTACTCACAATCCTTTGCACACCCACAGCCCTTTGCTTACCCACAGGCCTTTACACACTAATAGGCCTTTGCAAATCTCCAGCCTGCACTACCTGTGAACTGCGGACTTGCACACCCTTTCTTTGCCTACGTCCCCTGTAATCTTTGTCTTTCTGCCTAATACAAGCCGCGGGCTGATGGGGGGTGCAGAGCAGATGTGTGTGGGTGCCCCGCTGCTCTCCCCGGCTGCTGGCAGTATGGGAATGAACGATCCTCTGATGCCTCCCTGTGGGGACAGCAGCGCAGGCCCAGGGCGGGTCCGGTTCCATGGTGACAGGCAGGGAGGGCCCATTGGCTGTGCAGTTTCCCTGCTGGGAGGCATCCCCAGGTGGGACCACAGTGGTGTCTGCACTTCGTGTGACACCCCAGGAAAGGAAGAAACCCTGGCAGCAGGGTGCGGGATTCAGGATCTCTGGGGGTCCCCACAGCCAGGGAAATGTGGGGGTGCCGAGAAGAAGGGGCTTCGGCAGGGGGCTCTGTCTTTGCTCACAGGACACTGATGCCTGTGGGTGTGGGAGGAGTTGGTGAAGCCGTTGTGTCTATCAGGCTGCCAATAGCCCGGAGCTCAGAGCACCTAACACACCATTTCCATCAGCAGGAGCAGAGGCCCCGGGAGGACAGGGACCCGCTGAGGCCCCAGCGCTGCAGGGGCCGGGCCAGGCCCTGAGGGACGCCTGACCCTGAGGCCTGACCTCCAGCTGCTCAGACAGCTGCTGAGCGAGAGCACCAGGCCCGGCGGGCAGGTTTCTGTCCCACTTCCCCATCCGCCTGTGTCACTGTGAGCATTACCACTATCCCACACCTGACAGTAATAGTCGGCCTCGTCCAGGGCCTGGGCCCCGCTGATGGTCAGCGTGGCCGTGTTCCCCGAGTTGGAGCCTGAGAACCGGTCAGGGATCCCTGAGGGCCGGTTGCTATCTCTATAGATGACAAGCACGGGGGCCTGTCCGGGCTTCTGCTGGTACCAGTATGAATATTTATTTCCAATGTTGTCTCCCCCACACGTGAGCCTGGCCGTCTGTCCGGGGTTCACGGACACCGAGGGCGGCTGCGTCAGCTCGTAGGAGGCCACAGAGGCTGCAGGAGGAGGAGGAGGCAGCAAGGTGAGGGCCCGTTCCCAGGACCCCCTGCCGCCCGCCTGCCTGAGCCCCAGGGGTTCCCAGGCCCAGGGCGCCCCGCATCCCCCTCAGCCCAGGTGGCCTGGGGCTCCCCAATTGGAGCCGCTGAGCAAGGATCCCCCGTCCTGCTGCAGGGAGCCCTCAGCACCCTCAGAGCCTCCCCCCCGCCAGCCAGCGCCCTGAGCTCAGAGTCAGCCAGGCTGCCCCAGGCCCGGGGCTGGGAGGGTGAGCCGGGCAGCACCTGTGCAGAGAGCCAGGAGGCTGAGGAGGAGAGGGATCCAGGCCATGGTGGGCGCCCTGACTCTGCTCCCTGAGGCCCAGGCTGCAGGCTCCCTCCCAGGCCTCTCTTATCCCCTTGGAGGCAGCTGGGGGGCATGCAAATTAGCAAGGCCCAGGGGTTGCTGGGAGCTTGTGGGCTCTGAGAAGGGCTCAGCCCAGGATCTAGCACCTGCAACCCTGCCCTCTCCCAGGGGATTCTGGGTTATTCTGGGGCCATTCTGTGGGATGGACACCTGCACTAGGATTGTTACTGGCCTAGGGCCTCCTGGCCTGGCCACAGCAGAGCTCAGAGGGGAGGGCTGAGGGCAGGTGTGAGCTGGGGAGAGAAGGTCCCTGCAGAGGTGAGCGCGGGAGCCTGAGTTCCTTGCAGGGGCCACCCAGGCCCCGTGTGTGATCATCAGAACCAAAACACAGGCCCCCGGCTGATGGCTCCTGGAACCCCAGGAGCCACTAGGGGCTGCCCGTCTCTGTGCCTGGGGGCCCTCAGGGCAGGTCCTAGATGCTGGGCCTCAATGTCCCCTGTGCCTGGTGCCTGGGCAGACCGAGGGCTGGAGGAAGGTGAGGCAGCTGGAGAAGGGGAGCAGGAAGGGGGTGAGGGGTTTGGAGAGGAAGGAAGGGCCTGCACCTGAGCTGGAGAAACAGGCAAATCTCACAGGAACCAGGGGGCAGGCATAGTCAGAAGGTCCCAGCAGTGCCCCTGCTCTCTCTGCAGGTGGGAGGGTGGGGGGAGTCCTCCCTGTCCAGGTTGGAATCCCTCAGGCCAGGCCCTCCCAGGGGCCAGGAGGCTGGGTGTGGTCTCTGCCGCCCCCTGGTGGCCGCTGCTCTCTGGAGGCTGGAGGTGCAGGTGTCCTGGGTGCAGGTGTGGATGCTGAGCCTCCTGCTCAGGGGGAGATGCCCTGGTCCCTGAGCTGCTGGTCCCAGGAGAGGGGGCTGTCCTCTCCCAGGCCACGGCCTGTCTCAGGACCAAGCGCCAGAGGCTCTGGCCGCCCAGGAACGAGGACGGGATGCACTGGGAAGATGGGGGTCGTGCCCCCCTGAAGCATCACTGCTCATATCCCTGGGGGGCGGGTTCTGGGATTGGACTGGGGGACACAGGTCTGAAGGACTGACTCTCCCTGGTGCTGGCCGCTGGTGCAGGTCCCACCAGCACAGGGGCTGGTCGGCCGGGGTCACGGCCTCAGAGCCGGTGTGTCTGAGAGGGTTCCTTCCCTTCCTTCACTGAAAGGCACTTTCACTGGGTGGAGGCTCGGAAGTGGGCGGCGGTTTGTGGTTTTGTTTCTGCTTTCAGGTCTCAGGGTGGCGCTCTGCTCTCTCCTCGTCTGCGCTGTTTTCACGGAGGGACCTGCTGGGATCTCCGGGCTCCTCTGTGGATCGAGTCCTCCTTCCGGACACTGTTCGGGGTTTCTCTTCTGGGCTGGCTGTAAGGGGTTTGAGCAGGACTGTGCTGGTGTTTCCTGTGTGTGTGTGTGTGTGTGTGTGTGTGTGTGTAATCTGTGTGTGTGTGCGTATGTGTGAGAGTGTGATTGTGTGTGTGTGTGTGTGAGAGTGTGTATGTGTGTGTATAGTGTGTGTGTGTGTGTGTGTGTGTGTGAGTGTGTGTGCACGGGGCTTGTCAGAGCTTTGGGTATGTGGGATCCAGGGTTTCATGGAATTCAGAATCTCTCTGAGGAGTATTTATTTCCTCAGATATTTTCCTACCGCCCCCTAACCTCTTCTGCTTCAGAGTCAGCAATCACATGCACATTTGGCTCCTTGCTGTAGCCCTGCAGGGCAGGGTGTTAGTGATCTCAGTGTCTTGTTCTGTCGGCGGTTTTGTCTCTTGTCTGTGGATTCTCCTCCATGTAACCCACTGACTCAACTCCTCCTATCCACTGATCCACCTTCTGTCAACCCCTCAGGTGTGATTTTCGCTCACACACTGTGGTTTTCATTTCCACCCATTGAATTCAGTGCTGCGTTTTTGTCTCCCTCGTCTGTAATGACCATGGTCAGTCATTCTTTCCCTCCTGAACAAATGAGATGTGGATTTTAGAAGTCCTTGTCTACAAAGTGCATCCTCTGTGAAATTCCTTGGCTAGCGTGATGCATTGATTTTTAATTTATTTTTTTTTTTATTATGATGGCTCATATCTTCCTGTGTTCCTGCAGTAAATTTTGATGTGACACCAGACTTAGTAATATTTTTGTGTTTTGTGAACAATACTTGCACATACATATTATCTCTGTGAATATATATAATGTGCTTGCTGTGACTGAGTGAATTTAATGGAAACTGGTTGGCACTCAGCCTCCCGGGCTCACACCTCCCGGGTGGGGCCGCGCAGCTGCCGCCTGTGCTCACTGCCCAGCGCTGAGGAGCCCTTCCCTCCGCTCAGACTGGCGCCCTCAGGGGGAGCCTGTCCTCTCTGATGGAGGGACGGAGGGACGCTCGGCCTCTGATTGTGTGTGAGCTCCGCCCGGCTCTCTGGGCTCCTGGCGGCTCTTTGTGGCCCTGGGAGCTGCTCCCACAGGTGGAGCTGAGATTCGTTGACAATTGCCGGCCCCTGGAGCCACGGGCGAGGGGCTGTGGGGTGAGGCCTTGGGAATGAAACGTGAGAGACAAGACGAGGTGACCTGCATGGGTGGCAACCGAGGGTCCGCGGGGAGGGCACCCTGGGCTGAGGCACAGCCTCTGGACCTTGGCCTCGGGCAGGTGCTGGGCCTGAGCCTCCTCTGAGAGGGCCATGGCCTCGGGGGAGGCAGCCCTTCCCAGGGAGGGCACTGCTGGGAGCTGCCAGGGCCCAGCGGGCTGTGAGGTGGGTCAGCCCTGAGCAGGGACCTGGGTGGACCCCCCCGGTGCCCACAGCTCGGGTTTGGTTGTTCAGAACCCAGGCTGCCAAGATCCGGGGCTTCCTGAGCTCAGATGTGCTGGGACCTGGGGAGCCATTCCGACATGGGACAATGAGCGCTCCGAAACCATGGGGAGGACAAGCAGGGTCCTTACCACTGTCTGTGTGTCTCCCGCTGTGTGTCCTTCTACCTGGGCCATCCATCTCCCACTCACACCCGGGCCCTGTGTCTCCCACTCACACTCAGGTCCTGTGTCTCCCTCTCACAACCGGGCCCTCCGTCTCCCTCTCACACCTGGGCCCAGACACTATCAGGGCAGCCTGTCCTGTCAGAGTGAACCTGCTCTGTGCACCCCCTGCTGAGCGGCCTGGGGTGGCAGGAGGGGCGGCTGGGGAGCTGAGATGGGCCCTGGGCCAGGCCTGCTCCTGGCTTTGTCTCCTGGGGCTGCATGAGCATATGACACAGACGGGGATGGGGTTTTTGTCCCACTTCCCCATCTGCCTGTGTCACTGTGAGCTTATTACCACTGCTGTCCCATGTCTGACAGTAATAGTCCCCCTCATCCTCGGCCCGGACCACGCTGATGGTCAGGGTGGCTGTCTTCCCGGAGCTGGAGCCTGAGAACCGGTCAGGGATCCCTGAGGGCCGCAGGCTCTCCTTGTAAATGAGCGCCACGGGGGCCTGGCCGGGCTTCTGCTGGTGCCACGAAGTATATTTTTTATCCAGTAGCTCTCCAGTGCAGGTGATGCTGACTCTCCCTCCCAGAGCCACTGACAAGGAGCCCGACTGGGTCAGCTCATAGGAGGCCACAGAGCCTGTAAGAGAGGAGAGGTGTGAGGATAAGGCGCCCTTACCTATAGGGTCCACCCCGAGGCTGTGCCTGGAGGAGCTCAGGGCTGCAGCAGGTCCAGCTCAGGTCCTGGGGGTGGCACCTGTGCAGAGAGTGAGCAGGACCAGCAGGAGAGGGGTCCAGGCCATGGCGGAGACACCCAGGTTCAGCCTCTGAGCCCGCAGTGGGGCCTGTGCCTCTTATGCACTGCAAGGGGCTCCTCATGCAAATCGCCTCCTCCCTGGGGGCCTCCTGGACTGGCTGCAGCTGGGCGGGGAGCAGCTGGGCTGATGGGAATTCAAATGGGAGCCTCCTCCCAGCCTGTCCCAGGATCCCCGGAGCTCTCCGTGGTGCTGAGGGCGACAGTGCTGACCTCTGACTCAGCTCCTGCACACACACCCCGGGCTGACCTTTGACCTCCTCTCTGGGCTTGGGGAGAGTCCTGGGTCCTCCTCTCTGGAAATCAGATCACCCATGTGGGCGGGGTCTGCTCATGGAGACAGTGGCCAGTGGTCCTGCTGCCTCCTGAGAGGTAGGCTCTGTGCTCTGACCCAGTGAGGATGGTCAGGGGCCACTCAGGTCACCTTTTATGAGGTTCAAAAAATAGGAGAAATTTTGGGATCTACTGAGGCAAGAAACAACTACTCAGCTTTGATAATACCAGATGGATGCTTCAAGGAAAGATCAATAGCATTGAACCTTACAGAATGGATATTTTGCTTTAAAAAAAAAATGTTGAAAGAGGATAAGAAAACAAGTAACAAAGAGAAAACATTCCAATGGACACCTCGAGGGTAGAATAGAAAAAGAAACCTCAAAGCTAGACAGGAAGAACCGAGAACACTACTATGAACTGTTTAGAACATGGTAGTTGTCAAGAAGAACCATGCGGTGAAGAAGACATATGGATGGCAACCAGCACAGAAGAAGATGCTCCACCTTGGGCATTAGAGAAATGCCGATGAAATACCGCGAGATCTCAGGTCCCGCTTCTCAGATTGGCTAAAGGGAAAGAAGGGGTGACCCCCACTGCGGCTGAGGGTGTAGAGAACCTGGGTCGCTCACAGGTGGCTCTGCTCACGGGCAATGGTGCGGACAGTCAGAAAGAGCGGGCTACTGTGAAAGTACTAGTCCCTGCCTCACACCCCCGGGAACACCGGGCATTTGCTTCAGAGAAGTGACAGCTGATGTTCACGGAGAAGGACAGGAGGTGTGCCTGGCACCCGTGGGCATACGTCCCAGAGAGCAGTGAGATGCCCTTGCTGGGTGGAGGGGCAGGGACGCTGGCCCACCAGGACCATGGACTCCGCCTTGGCCATGAAGAGGACGGAGCTCAATGCACCGCCCGTTGGGAGAGTCTACAGGGATCAGGGTGGTGAGGAGCGCCCCCTCAGAGGCCTCGCACTCCGGGATTCCGTCTCTAACCCCACAGGCCAGTTCTGAAATGCAAACGTTTAGAAATGAAGACGCAACTAGTGGAGCCAGGAGTTGGGGGTGGGGAAGGCACCTTGAAGAAGAGGTGGGTGATGTTATAAAGGTGAATGTGGGAGGGCCGAGGGGGAAGAGAAGGGTGTTGTGTCTTCATGCTGCTGTGGATCCATGAAGCCGCCCATGGGATAAAATCCCATAGAAACACACACACACACACACACACACACACACTCACACACAAGACATACACACACTCACACACACACACACACACTCACACACACACACTCACACACACTCACACACACACACTCACATACACACACTCACACACTCACACACACACACTTAAACACACACACACTCACACAAACACACATACACAACACACACACACTATGAAGAGGAAAACAGGGAAAATGAAAGGAAGAGTGAATGGAAAACAACAGCAAAGAGCATAAGGGAGAGATAAACAAAATTAAATGGGAAGTAATGAGAGAGAGAGAGAGAGAGAGAGAGAGAGAGAGAGAGAGAAAGAGAGAAAGAGATTGAGGGGAAGTCCCTCCTCAATTCCCTCTCAATCTGGCCCTGCCTCCCCGGCACTGTCAACCACATCAGCTCCACCTCCCCTCCTGGCCAGGTGGTCACCTGCTTCAGAGACTCTTCAGATCACCTGCTACCCAAGCATTTGTTTGTTTGTTTATTTTAATTCAGAGCAGAAGGCAGTGGGAGAGAGAAAGAAACATCAATGATGAGAGAGAATCATTGATCTTCTGCCTCCTGCACACCCCATACTACGATCGAGCCCGCAACCTAGGCACGTGCCCTTGATGGGAATCAAACCCTGACCTCCTGGTTCATAGGTCGACACTCCACCACTGAGCAAAGCTGGAAGGGCTATTGTAGTTTTTTGAAACTGCTTTATTGAGTATAATTGATGCCACTCTAGAACTTTGGATGCAAACTTGACTTCTGGTTTCAGAATCACATGGGTTCTGTGAAGGGAGGGCTACAGGTAGGGTTAGGGACTCGCCCTGCAGAGGGACCCGCGGGGCTTGTTAGGGACAAAGTCACCAAAGCCCTTCAGAGAACAGCCCTTCTCAGGGAGGGGGACGGGGAGGCCGTCAGACTCTGTGCATTCGTCCACCTGGGCTGACAGAGGTCACTGTGGGGTCAGCCCTGATCCTTCTCCTCCCACTCCTCCCGCTCCATGTCCATCCTCAGTGGCCGGGCTCCCGCCCCATTGTCTCTCAAAGGCCCAGGCAGAGGGGCCTGTCTTGGCCCCACAAGCAGAGGCTCTGGTACAGCGGGAGGAGCAGTGCCCTGCTCCACGCTGGTCCTGTCAGACCTCCCCTCAGGCCCCACCTCCCTCCTGGGCCATGGCTACGCCCCCCACGGGGTCAGGGTCTCTGTCCTGCCTCCCTGAGGACCAGTGCTTCCTGCTCAGCCCCGTCCTCCCAGGCCCTGTTTCCCTCCAGGGAGCAGCACAGGCAGCAGACCACGTCCACGGTCACCTCTGCCTCCCCGAGGTCTCTGTTCCTTCCCTGAGCAGAGCCCGGACCCCAGCCCAGGCCCCGTGCCTCCTGGGAACCTGGTCAGCACAGCCCCACTCCCCCTCAGAGGCGTAGTGTGCGGGTCTGGTGTGGTGGGTCCCAGCTTCCTGCCAACAGGTAAAGGGAGTCAGAATGTAAGTGTGGGCACAAGGACCTCAGTCATGGCTCCTGTTTGCTTCTCCCAGGGCTGCCATGGGGGACGCGGTAGGATGATGGTTTTGCAAGGAAAGAGTCAGCATCTCAGCATCTGGAGAGGGACAGGGAGAAGGTCCCCCGAGTCCCTGTGGAGGAGCAGACGGAGGGTGAGAGGATTTTGCCCCACTTCCCCTTTGTCTGAGTCACTGTGGCTTAACCAACCTGGCCATCAATGCTATAGCCCACTCCACAGATGTAATCCGCCTCATCCACAGGCTGGAGGCTGGAGATGGTCAGGAAGCGGTCGGCCCCGGAGCTGGAGCCCGAGAAGCGATCAGGGATCCCGTCCCCCTTGGTGGTGCTTCCGTCGCTCTTAAGATACATGATGAACCGAGGGGCCTGTCCTGCTCTCTGCTGAAACCAGTCAACAATGTAGTTGCTGTGCTCCCGGCTCAGGGTGCAGGTGAGCTTGACCGAGGCCCCCGGGGCGGCAGAGGCAGATGGGGGCTGGGTGAGCACGGGCAGAGCACAGAGACCTGCGGACACAGAACACAGAGCGATGCCCAATGCACCCCCCCGTGCAGGCGCCCAGAGGACTGAGCTGGGAGGGAGGATGGGGGGCAGGACCCCAGGGCTGTGGCCGCTCTGACCTGTGGACACCAAGAGGGGCAGGAGGCAGAAGGGCAGCCAGGCCATGGCGGGAGGGTCCTGAGCGCTGCCTGCGGCTGCCCAGCTGACACTGGCCCTGCCAGCCCCTGTCTTATCCTCTGTGCCTGCAGCTCAGGAGGGAGGAGCAGGCATGCAAATGTGTGCTCTGGGCCCAGCCAGGGTGTGTGTCAGCTGCTGGCCCCGCCCTGAGCCCAGGGCCTCCTGCGGGGCCTCCCCTGAGGGCAGAGGGCAGCTGTGGGTTTCACTGCTCAGAGCTGCTGGGCCCATGGGAGGGTCTTCAGAGGAGCTCAGTCCTGCTCTTTGCACTTGACACAGCCCAGGGCACTCTGACCTCTACAGACCCCAAAGCAGGAACCACAGCACCCCCTGCTGTCCCCAGGGTGAATGTCACCTCCCTGTGCAGCTGGTCCATCACAGGGAGGCCTTCTGAGAGCTTCCTGGAGGCTGGCAGGTGGGGAGTGTGTCCCTGTCCCCTCACTCAGCATCACAGGAGCTCCCAGGATCCTCTGCTGGGGCCCAGCCTCTCCTCCAGACCAACGAGGAGGGAGCATCCTTGGGAGGTTAGAGATTTTCCTAGAATCCCCCAGACAGGGATGATGGGTCAAGCCTCCAATGCAGGAGACTGACCTTCGAGCTTGACCTTTCAACCCCTTCTTGGCCTGCCCCTCTCCACTTCTGGATCACTTCCTCCCCTCCCCCAAGGCCTCCTGAGCCCTCATGTCCCGCCCTCTCTTCCATACTCAGGAGGCCCACTCCCCCTGTGTCTGCTCAGAAGAGAGCTCAGGGCCTCCGGGTTAGAATCTGTGTTTCCCAGGGAAACACGGACTCTGTGTGGTCAGCGCCGGGGACTCTCCCTCTTCTGCCTCCATGGCCGACCACACAGGGTCACATGTCAGGAGCCTCTTGGGAGTCATGTGATTGGTTGGGGTCTTTGAATTGGTTTCCTCTTCCCACAGTGAGATCAAGATCCCTTTCTATCACAGCAAAGGCGACTGAGGTTGGACAACTGTGAGAATAGGGACAAAACCTTTAATTTCGTGAAACATAATTGACAAGACAACCTTTCCCACGGAATCCCTTGCACAAAGGTGTTTGCTTTCCATCGTGGTCCTGAAGAGGGTGGAGTGTAACTGACCCCCCCCCACACGCTGGCCACGCTGCACGTGGAGGGACGTGGAGGCGCCATTGACTCCTGAGCACAGACACAGGGACCCCTGGCCCCTGCTCTGCGTTGGGCCCAAAGAGGGAACTGACATGAGCCCGGGCCCTGCCTCAGACACGCCCATGCTGCTCCCCGCTGAGGGGGCGTCCGCTCCCCTCTCCCTGCCCACCCGCTGCCACCCCTCCTCACACCCACACCTCAGGGTCTCCCCAGGGGCCCTGTGGCCACTCCTGCTGCCCAGTCCTCCCCTCTGAGCTGTAGGCTCAGGACCACGTGGGAGGGGACCTGCTAGGACGTCCTGGGCGACCTGACCTCCAGGGCAGGGTGTGTGCGGGGCAGTGAGGGCCACATGCCCCTTTGTGAGAGCAGCAGGCCCGTCCATCACCTTCCTGCTCCTCAGCCTCCCTCCGGGTCTCTGCGCACAGCACCGCGTCCAACCCGGAGGTTCATGGCAATGACCTTCCCACGGAGAAGGCCACTCCCAGCAGCATTTGTTCATTTATTTGTTACATATATTTTTATTGACTTTAGAAAGGGAGGGAGAGGGAGAGAGAGAGAGAAAGATCAGTGATGAGAGAGAATCACTGATTGCCTGCCTCCTGCAGCACCCTCCTGGGATTGAGCCCGCACACGGGTCACGGGCCCTAGGACAGAATCGAACCCGGGACACTTCATTTGCAGGCTGTCTCTCTACTCACTGAGCCACCCCAGGGAGGGCCAGCAACGTTTCTTTAAAGTCCAAAGGCCATTGTCCTCCTGACACGGCCGGTGGTGACTGTGTTTGTGGGCCCAGGTCCCCTGTAAACTGGAGTTCTCTTGGACACGGTGGGGTCCCTGTGGAGCTGATGTGGCTACTGTTCGAGACGTTCCCTCTCATGCTGCCAAGGCCCCTCCAGGGGCAGGTCCGATAGCCCCGCCCTCCTCATGGCCTCATGCTCCTAGGCAGGACCCGGCTGACAGGGCTCCACGTGGGATCATCCAAAGGGCCGGAAACTGCCCTGCTCTCACTCCACACAGACGGGCAGCCGAGCTCAGGGCTGGAGGGGAGGGTGACACAGGGAGGTTTCTGTCCCACTTCCCCATCTGCCTGTATCACTGTGCACTTTAGCATTGTTGTCCCACGCTAAACAGTAATAGTCAGCCTCGTCCTGGGCCTGGGCCCTGCTGATGGTCAGGGTGTCTGTGTCCACTGAGGTAGAGCTAGAGAATCGGTCAGGGATCGTTGAGGTCCGGTTTTTATCAGCATAGATGAGTAGATTGGGAGCCTGGCCAGGATTCTGCTGGAACCATCTAGGGAAATACTTTTTTATGAGTTCTCCCTGGCAGGTGATGCTGACCGTTTGTCCCAAGGCCACAGACACTGCTGCAGGTTGAGTCACTTCTGAAGAGGCCACAGGACCTGTAAGTGAGGAGAGGAGAGGAGAGGAGAGGAGAGGAGAGGAGAGGAGAGGAGAGGAGAGGAGGGTGTGGGCATGAGGGTCTCAGTCCCAGAGGCCCACACCCCTCATCGCACCCTTTCTGAGCTGAAGGTCATGGCCAGGCTGCTGCCTGGTGTCTGGGCTGAGCCTGGGGCAGCACCTGTGCAGAGTGTGAGGAGGGCGAGCACAAGGGTCCAGGCCATGGTGAGGCTGCCAGGCTCTGCTCTGGGCCCTCAGCTGGGGGTGAGGTCTTCAAGGCTCTTCCCTCCTGTGTGGGCGGGGCCTCATGCAAATCCACTCCCTTCCACCTGGGCCCCAGGGGGTCTCCCTTCAGAGCAGAAAAGGGCTCAGTGTGGGAGGCTGTGCCAGGGCTCCATGCACTGGGCCTGCACCAGGTTCCCCAGAGCGCCCTGTGCTGTCCACTTAGAAAGTTCTGACTGGCCGGTGTGGCCCAGTGTTGGAGCATCGACCCATGAACCAGGGGATCCTTTTTTTTTTTTTTTTTTTTTTTTAATATTCTATTGATTTTTTAGAGAGAGGAAGAGAGAGGGATAGAGAGTTAGAAACATTGATGAGAGAGAATCATTGATCAGCTGCCTCCTGCACACTCCCCACTGGTGATGTGCCCACAACCAATGTACATGCCCTTGGCTGGAATTGATCCTGGGACCCTTCAGTCCACAGGTTGAAGCTCCATCCACCTTGCCAAACCGGTTTCGGCTGGGGAATCCAGTTTTGATTCCTGGTGAG
This sequence comes from Pipistrellus hanaki, assembly GCF_964339955.1. Classification (NCBI taxonomy): domain Eukaryota; kingdom Metazoa; phylum Chordata; class Mammalia; order Chiroptera; family Vespertilionidae; genus Pipistrellus; species Pipistrellus hanaki. The sequence continues at coordinate 1,902,926 of NC_140521.1, forward strand.
GGCCCAGGGCACATGTGGCTCTTTAGCCCTTGAGTGTGGCTCTTCCACTAAATATCTGTGAGACTGAAACGGCCAGTGGGATGGAAACTTGGTGGTCCATGAGGAGAAGTCAGTTTTCGGCTCTCACAAGAAATGTCAATCCTTGTACAATACTATGGATATTTGCCTCTGTTGACTAATGAGTTTGCCGACCACTGACATAGGCCACCTCCTGCACGCCTTCTTCATAGGCATCAATCCCACAATCTGGGCATGTGCCCTGATTGGGAATCCAGCCAGTGACCTCTTGGTTCATGGGTCAATGCTCAACCACTGAGCCACACCCCTCTACGGAGCAGCACAGGCAGCAGACCATGTCCACGGTCACCTCTACCGCCCCGAGGTCTCTGCTCCTTCCCTGAGCAGAGCCCAGGACCGAGCCCAGGCCCGTTGCCTCCTGGAAACCTGGTCAGCACAGCCCCACTCCCCCTCAGAGGCGTAGTGTGCGGGTTCTGGTATGCTGGGTACCAGCTTCCTGCCAACAGGTGAAGGGAGTCAGAATGTAAGTGTGGGCACAAGGACTTCAGTCATGGCCCCTGTTTGCTTCTCCCAGGGCTGCCATGGGGGACGCGGTAGGATGATGGTTTTGCAAGGAAAGAGTCAGCATCTCAGCATCTGGAGAGGGACAGAGAGCAGGTTCCCCGAGTCCCTGTGGAGGAGCAGACAGAGGGTGAGAGGTTTTTGCCCCACTTCCCCTTTGTCTGAGTCACTGTGGCTTAACCAACCTGGCCATCAATGCTATAGCCCACTCCACAGATGTAATCCGCCTCGTCCTCAGGCTGGAGGCTGGAGATGGTCAGGAAGCGGTCAGCCCCGGAGCTGGAGCCCGAGAAGCGATCAGGGATCCCGTCCCCCTTGGTGCTGCTTCCGTCACTGTAAAGTTCCATGATGAACCGAGGGGCCTGTCCTGCTCTCTGCTGATACCAGTCAACATAGTAGCCGCTGTGCTCCCGGCTCAGGGTGCAGGTGAGCTTGACCGAGGCCCCCGGGGCGGCAGAGACAGATGGGGGCTGGGTGAGCACGGGCAGAGCACAGAGACCTGCGGACACAGAACACAGAGCGATGCCCAATGCACCCCCCCGTGCAGGCGCCCAGAGGACTGAGCTGGGAGGGAGGATGGGGGGCAGGAGCCCAGGGGCTGTGGCCGCTCTGACCTGTGGACACCAAGAGGGGCAGGAGGCAGAAGGGCAGCCAGGCCATGGTGGGAGGGTCCTGAGCGCTGCCTGCGGCTGCCCAGCTGGCACTGGCCCTGCCAGCCCCTGTCTTATCCTCTGTGCCTACAGCCCAGGGGGGAGGAGCAGGGATGCAAATGTGTGCTCTGGGCCCAGCCAGGGTGTGTGTCAGCTGCTGGCCCCTTACTGAGCCCAGGGCCTCCTGCGGGGCCTCCCCTGAGGGCAGAGGGCAGCTGTGGGTTTCACTGCTCAGAGCTGCTGGGCCCATGGGAGGGTCTTCAGAGGAGCTCAGTCCTGCTCTTTGCACTTGACACAGCCCAGGGCACTCTGACCTCTACAGGCCCCAAACCAGGACCCACAGCGCCCCCTGCTGTCTCCAGGGTGAATGCCACCTCCCTGTGCAGCTGGTCCATCACAGGGAGGCCTTCTGAGAGCTTCCTGGAGGCTGGCAGGTGGGGAGTGTGTCCCTGTCCCCTCACTCAGCATCACAGGAGCCCCCAGCATCCTCTGCTGGGGCCCAGCCTCTCCTCCAGACCAACGAGGAGGGAGCTTCCTTGGGAGGTTAGAGATTTTCCCAAAATTCCCCAGACAGAGATGATGGGTCAAGACTTCAGTGAAGTAGACTGACCTCAGAACCTGACCTTCGAGCTTTCTCCCTGCTTTGGCCCCACCAGGCCCCTTTGCCCTCCTGTCTGCCCTCTGTTCCCTATTCAGGTATCCGTCCTTCTGAGTCTGGGTGAACAGCGCTCAGATACTCAGGGTGTTGGCATCGGTGTTTTCTGGGGAACATGGAACTGAGTGAGGACTGAGGTGGGGACACGCCCCTCTCCCTGCGTGGCTGACCCCACGGGGTCATGTGTCACAGGCACATGGGAATCAGGTCCTGCTTAGGGCCCGTGTCGGGCGGGCTGCTCACAGTGTGGATTGGGATTGCTCCTCTGACCGGGCCCAGGCCATGGGTGTGGAGCAGGGTCAGTGCAGGGAGAGGCAGCCTGTGACTTTACAAATCGTCTTTTGCAGGAAAGCAGGTGTCCCCTCACCTCCTGACACCATGTCAGTGTCCACACCCAGCATTGCTGGGAACAGAACGTCACTGACCATCCAACACGCTGGCCACGCTGCACTGGAGGGACCTGGAGGTGCCGGGTGACTCCTGAGCACAGACACAGGGATCCCTGGCCCCTGCTCAGTGTTGGGGCCAAAGAGGGAACTGACATGAGTCCAGGCCCTGCCTCAGACACGCCCCTACTGCTCCCCGCTGAGGGGGCGCCCGCTCCCCTCTCCCTGCCCACCCTCTGCCACCCCTCCTCACACCCACACCTCAGGGTCTCCCCAGGGGCCCTGCAGCCACTCCTGCTGCCCAGTCCTCCCCCCTGAGCTGTGGGCTCAGAACCATGTGGGAGGGGACCTGCTAGGAAGTCCTGGGCAACCTGACCTCCAGGGCAGGGTGTGTGCGGGGCAGTGAGGCCCACACGCCCCTTTGTGAGAGCAGCAGTCCCGTCCATCACCTTCCTCCTCCTCAGCCTCCCTCCGGGTCTCTGCGCACAACACCGGGTTCTGCCCAGAGGTTCATGGCGATTACCTTCCCCCGGAGAAGGGCACTCCCGGCAGCATTTGTTCATTTATTTTTACATATATTTTTATTGACTTTAGACAGGGAGGGAGAGGGAGGGAGAGAGAGAAAGATCAGTGATGAGAGAGAATCACTGATTGGCTGCCTCCTGCAGCGCCCTCCTGGTTTTGAGCCGACACACTGGTCACCTTCCCTAGGACAGAATCAAACCTGGGACCCCTCATCTGCAGGCTGTTACTCAACCCACTGAGCAACCCCCGGGAGAGGCAGCAACGTTTCTTTAAAATCCAAAGGCCATTGTCATCCTGACACGGCCGGTGGTGACTGTGTCTGGGGGCCCAGGTCCCCTGTAAACTGGGGTTCTCTTGGACACGGTGGGGTCGCTGTGGAGCTGAGGTGGCTGCTGTTCCAGACGTTCCCTCTCAGGGTGCCCAGGCACCTCCAGGGGCAGGTCCCATGCCCCCGCCCTCCTCATGGCCTCACGCTCCTGGACAGGACCCGGCTGACAGGGCTCCACGTGGGATCGTCCAAAGGCCCGGAGCTGCCCTGCTCTCGCTCCACACAGATGGGCAGCCGAGCTCAGGGCTGGAGGGGAGGGTGACACAGGAGGTTTCTGTCCCACTTCCCCATCCGCCTGTGTCACTGTGAGCTTTAGCATTGTTGTCCCAAACTGCACAGTAATAGTCAGCCTCGTCCTGGGCCTGGGCATCTCTGATTGTCAGGGTGCTCGTGTCCCCTGAGTCAGAGCTAGAGAATCGGTCTGGGATTCCTGAGGGCCGGTTGTTGTTACCATAGATGACCAGTACTGGGGCCTGGCTGGGCTTCTGCTGGTACCAATTGGGATAATATTTTGCTATGAGATCTCCCTGGCAGGTGATGCTGACTGTCTGTCCCGGGGCCACAGACACTGCTGGAGGCTGAGTAACTTCTGAGGAGGCCACGGGACCTGTAAGTGAGGAGACAAAAAAAGAGGAGAGGAGAGGAGAGGAAAGGGGAAGGTAGCAGAGGAGAGGAGAGGAGAGGAGAGGAGAGGAGAGGAGAGGAGAGGTGAATGTGGGCATGAGGTCTCATTCCCAGAGGTCCACACCACTCATCATCCCCTCCCTGAGATGAAGGTCATGGCCAGGCTGCTCCCTGGTGTCTGGGCTGAGCCTGGGGCAGCACCTGTGCAGAGTGTGAGGAGGGCGAGCACAAGGGTCCAGGCCATGGTGAGGCTGCCAGGCTCTGCTCTGGGCCCTCAGCTGGGAGTGAGGTCTTCAAGGCTCTTCCCTCCTGGGTGGGCGGGGCCTCATGCAAATCTACTTCCTTCCTCCTGGGCCCCAGGGGGTCTCCCTGCTGAGCAGAAAAGGGCTCAGTGTGGCAGGCTGTGCCAGGGCTCCATGCACTGGGCCTGCACCAGGTTCCCCAGAGCGCCCTGTGCTGTCCACTTAGAAAGTTCTGTCTGGCCCATGTGGCCCAATGTTGGAATATCGACCCATGAACCAGGGGATCCAGTTTTGATTCCAGGTGAGGGCCCAGGCCCAGGTAGGGCGTCAATACCTGTTATGGGGTGTGCAGGAGGCTGCCCATGAGTGATTCTCTCATCATTGATGTTTCTGTCTCTCTCCCTCCCCCTACTTTTTCTGAAATGAATGAAAACATATTTGGGGGGCAGGGGGAAAGAGCGAGAGAGTTTTGACCCCTAACAGAGCACTCTGGTCTCCTCTCTGGGCATATGGACCACCCTCAGGACTCCCGTCGGGGGAGGACTCACCCTCAGGGCAGGGCTGCGGGGCTGGGAGGAGCCTGTGGGGCCAGTGGTCATGCTGGGGTGGGAGAGGCCAGGGTTCCCGGGCCTGAGACAGAGAAATTGCTCATGTGCCTCTCATACCACCGTGTTACTGACTGAGGTCTAAGGCTAAGCGAGCGTTCTGTGATGCCATCAGAAGCACGATTCACCAAAGGAACCATTCATTCATTGGCACTCATGGAAAGCTATCTCCTTGGCTCTGTAAAGCTTCGTAAAGGAACAGGCAAGAGAGAGAAGAGAGATGCCAGTTATCCCCATTTCCAATGAATGGCCAGTGCAGCCAGGACAGAAGGAATGAAATTTAACCAAAGAATCACAGCCCATGAGGACAGAGGCAGGAACCAAGAGCAGGCGAGTCAGGAAGAGGGTGTGTTGAGGCCATGAGCACAGGGGAGGGCGTTCATCCTTAGCTGTTAGGGAAACACCAGCGAAAACCCCAGAGAGACAGGACCACAACACCACACAGGTATTCCCAGTTCCCCAGGGGCGGGAGGAAGGGATGGCAGGAACAGGGATGGTGGGAATGGGAAAGGGTCAGGTGACCATTGGAAACCCTTCACAGCCTCTGGGGGATGGAGCCTCGCACTCAGCATACAGCCCAGCAGCTGTGCTCCGGGCACTCTTTTCAGAGGGAGGCCTGAGCTCACAGAGACACTGGGTGCCAGAAGCCAATGCCAGCATATCATGATTGCAAGAGTTTCCTAAAAAGGTTGATGGAACTAGAGGACTCCATAAGGGCTGAGACACATATACAATCACCTGTTGGAATGGCTAAAGGCATTTCCCCCAAACCTGAATAGGATGATTGTTTGCTGCCAGATAGCTCAGGGCTTCTTAATCTATCTGTTATTGCCTCCTGTTGGCCAAACACCTGAACAGCTGTAGGTCTTCCCCATTCTGACAATGCTCTAGTCTAAACCAGTGTTTCCCAAACTTCTCTCATGATGAGAATCACCTGTTGGAGTTGTTAAACCACAGATTCCTGAATCCCAACTAAGAAGTGCTAAACTAGAATTTTTGAGAACATATAGGTAAAATTGCATACCTAATTTAGTGCTCTGTATATAACATCTGTCTTAGAGCACTAGTTAAGTATACAATTTTACCTATATGTTCCCAAAAATTCTAATTTAGCACTTCTTAGTTGGGATTCAGGAATCTGTGTTTTAACAACTCCACCAGGTGATTCTCATCATGAGAGAAGTTTGGGAAACACTGCTCTAAACCCTACCCTTGAAGTGTGTTATCTCCACATTGCCATAGGACAAATTGTATAATAAAAAGCAAGGGTCCTGAGACAAGGAGAGCTTAGGAGGTAGAAGAGCTAAAGCTCCTGTGACCCCTAATGCCTTTCAAAATTACCATTTATCTTTGGATTCTTAGTTAATCTACGCACTGCCTTTCTCCACATTGCTGAACCCTTCTTAATGTTGGAACAAGAACCCCGGGAACTCTGCACAGAAGTTATGGCCCCCAGGCCCCCTCAGAGGCCCCGCCTTCCTCCTGGGCTGCATACCCCACAGGTTCAGGGTCTCTGTCCTGCTTCCCTGAGGACCAGATGGTTCCTGCTCAGCCCTGACCTGCCAGGCTCTGCCGGAGTCCATGCTGCACTCAGAGTGAAGGGGCTCACTGCTGTGTGTTCCATGGACCCCGCTGGGACCCCAAGATCCGGCTCCTCTCTGACCAGTGCCCCAGGTTGGAGCAAGGCCTGAGGGCGCTTGGGGACTCAGACATCAGCACCGCCCCTCTCTCCAGTGTTTCCTTTGTGGGCAGGCAGGTCCCCCAGCATTGTTCCCACATGCCTGGGGGGGGGCGAAGACACTCATGCTGTCTGGTCCCAGGGACATACGTGGTGCCCCCAGGGGCCTCTCCTCAGGGCTCTCAGTGAGAGGACTGGCCAGATGAGGAAGTGAAGGGAGGAGAGCCATGGGCACAGGGTCCTGGGGAGGGGCAGGGAGACCACCTTCTGGACCTGTGGGAGGAGCCTGGGAGGGAGGTTTTTGTCTCACTTCCCCTCTGCCTGTATCACTGTGGCTTAACCAACCTGGCCATCAATTGTGTGACTCTCACCACAGTAATAATCAGCCTCGTCCTCAGGCTGGAGGCTGGAGATGGTCAGGAAGCGGTCGGCCCCAGAGCTGGAGCCCGAGAAGCGATCAGGGATCCTGTCCCCCTTGGTGGTGCTTCCGTCGCTGTTAACCCTCATCAAATAACGAGGGGCCTGTCCTGCTCTCTGCTGATACCAGTCAACAATGTAGCTGCTGTGCTCCCGGCTCAGGGTGCAGGTGAGCTTGACCGAGGCCCCCAGGGCAGCAGAGACAGATGGGAGCTGGGTGAGCATGGGCAGAGCACAGAGACCTGCGGACACAGAACACAGAGCGATGCCCAATGCACCCCCTCGTACAGGCACCCAGAGGACTGAGCTGGGAGGGAGGATGGGGGGCAGGAGCCCAGGGGCTGTGGCCGCTCTGACCTGTGGACACCAAGAGGGGCAGGAGGCAGAAGGGCAGCCAGGCCATGGCGGGAGGGTCCTGAGCGCTGCCTGCGGCTGCCCAGCTGGCACTGGCCCTGCCAGCCCCTGTCTTATCCTCTGTGCCTACAGCTCAGGGGGGAGGAGCAGGGATGCAAATGTGTGCTCTGGGCCCAGCCAGGGTGTGTGTCAGCTGCTGGCCCCGCCCTGAGCCCAGGGCCTCCTGCGGGGCCTCCCCTGAGGGCAGAGGGCAGCTGTGGGTTTCACTGCTCAGAGCTGCTGGGCCCATGGGAGGGTCTTCAGAGGAGCTCAGTCCTGCTCTTTGCACTTGGCACAGCCCAGGGCACTCTGACCTCTACAGGCCCCAAAGCAGGACCCTCAGCGCCCCCTGCTGTCCCCAGGGTGAATGTCACCTCCCTGTGCAGCTGGTCCATCACAGGGAGGACTTCTGAGAGCTTCCTGGAGGCTGGCAGGTGGGCAGTGTGTCCCTGGCCCCTCACTCAGCTTCACAGGAGCTCCCAGCATCCTCTGCTGGGGCCCAGCCTCTCCTCCAGGCCAATGAGGAGGCAGCGTACTTGGGAGGTTAGAGATTTTCCCAGAATCCCCCAGACAGAGACGATGGGTCAAGACTCCAATGCAGGAGACTAGCCTCAGAGCCTGACCTTCCAGCTTTCTCCCTGCCCCGCCCCCACCAGGCCCCTCAGCCCTCCTGTCTCGCCTTCTGTTCTCTATTCAGGAGTCCATCCTCCTGAGTCTGGGTGAACAGCGCTCTGATCCTCAGGCTGTTGGCATCGGTGTTTCCTGGGGATCAAGGAACTGAGTGTGGACTGAGGTGGGGATACGCCCCTCTCCCTGCGGGGCTGACCCCACGGGGTCATGTGTCACAGGCACATGGGAATCGGGTCCTGCTTAGGGCCCTTGTCCAGCGGGCTGCTCACAGTGTGGATCGGGATCTCTCCTCTGACTGGGCCCAGGCCATGGCTGTGGAGCAGGGTCAGTGCAGGGAGAGGCAGCCTGTGACTTTACAAAGCGTCTTTGTCAGGAAAGCAGGTGTCCCCTCACCTCCTGACACCATGTCAGTGTCCACACCCAGCACTGCTGGGAACAGAACGTCATTGACCCCCCTACACGCTGGCCACGCTGCATGTGGAGGGATGCGAAGGCGCTGGGTGACTCCTGAGCACAGACAGAGGATCTCCTGGCCCCTGGTCAGCCTTGGGGCTAAAGAGGGAACTGATGAGAGCCCAGGCCCTGCCTCAGACACGCCCCTGATGCTCCCCGCTGAGGGGGCACCCGAAACAACCCCACCTCACACCCACACCTCAGGGTCTCCCCAGGGGCCCTGCAGCGACTCCTGCTGCCCAGACCTCACCCCTGAGCTATGGGCTCAAAACCACGTGGGAGGGGACCTGCTAGGAAGTCCTGGGTGAGCTGGCCTCCAGGGCAGGGTGTGTGGGGGGCAGTGAGGACCACATGCCCCTTTGTGAGAGCAGCAGGCCCGTCCATCACCTTCCTCCTCCTCAGCCTCCCTCCGGGTCTTTGAGCACAGCACCGCGTCCTGCCCGGAGGTTCATGCAATGACCTTCCCCCGGAGAAGGGCACTCCCAGCAGCATTTGTTCATTTATTTTTACATATATTTTTATTGACTTTAGAGAGGGAGGGAGAGGGAGGGAGAGATAGAAACATCAGTGATGAGAGGGAATCACTGATTGGCTGCTTCCTGCAGCACCCTCATGGGATTGAGCCCACACACGGGTCACGTGCCCTAGGATAGAATGGATCCCGGGACCCCTCGTCTGCAGGCTGTCTCTCTACCCACTGAGCCACCCCAGGGAGGGACAGCAACATTTCTTTAAAGTCCAAAGGCCATTGTCCTCCTGACACGGCCGGTGGTGACTGTGTCTATGGGCCCAGGTCTCCTGTAAACTGGAGTTCTCTTGGACACAGTGGTGACGCTGTGGAGCTGATGTGGCTGGTGTTCCAGACGTTCCCTCTCAGGGTTCCCAGGCCCCTCCTGGGGCTGGTCTGATGCCCCCGCCCTCCTGATGGCCTCACGCTCCTGGACAGGACCCGGCTGACAGAGCTTCACCTGGGATTGTACAAAGGGCCCGGGTCTGTCCTACTCTCGCTCCACACAGACGGGCAGCTGAGCTCAGGGCTGGAGGGGAGGGTGACACAGGAGGTTTCTGTCCCACTTCCCCATCCGCCTGTGTCACTGTGAGCTTTAGCATTGTCGTCCCACACTGTACAGTAATAGTCAGCCTCGTCCTGGGCCTGGGCCCCGCTGATGGTCAGGGTGTCTCTGTCCCCTGAGTCAGAGCTAGAGAATCGCTCAGGGATCGTTGAGGTCCTATTTTTGTCACCACGGATGAGCAGCTTGGGGGCCTGGCCGGGGTTTTGCTGGAGCCAACTAGCGTATTTTTTTTTTATAAGTTCACTCTGGCAGGTGATGCTGACCGTCTGTCCCAAGGCCACAGACACTGCTGGAGGCTGAGTAACTTCTGAAGAGGCCACAGGACCTGTAAGTGAAGAGACAAACGGAGAGAACAGGAGAGGAGAGGAGAGGAGAGGAGAGGAGAGGAGAGGAGAGGAGAGGAGAGGAGAGGGGAGGAGAGAAAAGGAGAGGTGAGTATGAGCATGAGGGTCTCAGTCCCAGAGGCCCACACCCTCATTGCCCCCTTTCTGAGCTGAAGGTCATGGCCAGGCTGCTGCCTGGGGTCTGGGCTGAGCCTGGGGCAGCACCTGTGCAGAGTGTGAGGAGGGCGAGCACAAGGGTCCAGGCCATGGTGAGGCTGCCAGGCTCTGCTCTGGGCCCTCAACTGGGGGTCAGGTCTTCAAGGCTCTGTGCTCCTGGGTGGGCGGGGCCTCATGCAAATCCACTTCCTTCCACCTGGACCCCAGGGGGTCTCCCTGCTGAGCAGAAAAGGGCTCAGTGTGGGAGGCTGTGCCAGGGCTCCATGCACTGGGCCTGCACCAGGTTCCCCAGAGCGCCCTGTGCTGTCCACTTAGAAAGTTCTGTCCAGCCCATGTGGCCCAATGTTGGAGCATCGACCCATGACCCAGGGGATCCAGTTTTGATTCCAGGTGAGGGCCCAGGCCCAGGTAGGGCGTCAATACCTGTTATGGGGTGTGCAGGAGGCTGCCCATGAGTGATTCTCTTATCATTGATGTTTCTATCTCTCTCCCTCCCCCTACTTTTTCTGAAACGAATGAAAACATATTTGGGGGGGGGGGGGGAGAGAGAGAGAGAGAGAGAGTTTTGACTTCTAAACCAGCACCCTGGTCTCCTCTCTGGGCATATGGACCACCCTCAGGGCTCCTGTCCGGGGAGGACTCACCCTCAGGGCAGGGCTGTGAGGCTGGGAGGAGCCTGTGGGGCCAGTGGTCATGCTGCGGTGGGAGAGGCCAGGGTCCCAGGGCCAGAGGCAGAGAAATTGCTCATGTGCCTCTCAGGCGACCTTGTTAGTGACTGAGGTCTAAGGCCAAGCAAGCGTTCTGTGATGCCATCAGAAGCACAATTCACCAAAGGAACCATTCATTCATTGGCACTCATGGAAAGCCATCTCCATGGCTGTGTAAAACTTCGTAAAGGAACAGGGAAGAGAGAGAAGAGAAATGGGAGTTAACCCCATTTCCAATGAATGGCCAGTGCAGCCAGGACAGAAGGAATGAAATTTAACCAAAGAGTTACAACCCATGAGGACACAGGCAGGACCCATGAGCAGACAAATCAGGAAGAGGGTGTGTTGATGGTCCTGAGCACAGGGGAGGTCGTTCATCCTTAGTTACTAGGGAAACAGCAGTGAAAATCACAGTGAGACACAACCACAACATGAGACAGGTATTTTCCGTTCTCAAGGGGTGGGAGGAAGGGATGGCAGGAGCAGGGATGGTGGGAATGGGAAAGGGTCAGGTGACCGTTGGAAACCCTTCACAGCCTCTGGGGGACGGAGCCTCGCACTGAGCGCACAGCCCAGCAGCTGTGCTCCGGGCACTCTTTTCAGAGGGAGGCTTGTGCAAACAGAGACACTGGGTGCCAGATCCAAGTACAGCATGTCATGATTGCAAGAGTTTCCTTAAAAGGCCGATGCCACTTGAGGACTCAAAGACGTCTGAGTCACATATGCAATCACCTGTTGGAATGGTTAAAGGCATTTCCCCCAAACCTGAATAGGATGATTATTTGCTGCCAGATAGCTCGGGGCGTCTTAATCTACATGTTATTGCCTCCTATTGGCCAAACACCTGAACAGCTGCAGGCTTCTCCCTATTCTGACAGTGCTCTAAAACCTACCCTTGGAAGTGTATTATCTCCACCTTGCCTTAGGACAAATTGTGTTAATAAAAAGCAAGGGTCCTGAGACAAGAGGAGCTTAGTTCCTTTAGCCAAAGCTCCTTTGTCCCCTAACACCTTTCACAATTACCTTTCCGCTTTGGACCCTAACTTAATCTTTGTACCGCCTTTCTCCACATTGCTGAACCCTTCTTAATGCTGGAAGAAGAACCACGGGAACTCTGCACAGAAGTCATGGTCCCGGGGGCACCATGTCCACGTGGGAGAGCACGGAGGTCTCTGTCCTTCCTGCGTGGTGAATAACAGATGTCACTCCCGCCAGACCAGGGAACACTAGTCCGCAGTGAGAAGGAAGGAGCTCTTTTTAAAATATGTGTGTTTTTATTGATTTCAGAGAGGAAGGGTGTGGGAGAGAAGAATTCAGTGAAGGAGATAGTGAGAGAAAGTGAGAGGAGAGAGAGCCAGAGTGACCTGAGCGAGCTTGTGTGGGTCAAAGTCACCACAGCCCTTTAGAGAACAGTCCTTCACAAGGAGGGTGACTGGGGTGGTCCTGGGACACTCTGCCTGCAGTTGCCTGAGCTGACAGAGGTCACTGGGGGGTCAGCCCTGATCCATCTCCTCTTGCTCCTCCTGCTCCCTGTTCCCTCCTTCCCCAGAGACAAGTCTTTCCCCCTCCATTCTATCTAGGGTCACCCAGGCACCGGGCAGTGACTGTATATTCATCTCAGAACCAGCCACTGGGGACCGCCCCACTTCCGTTCTGTGCCACCTCAGCTCAGCCCCCAGGGACCTGGGCGAGTCAGTCCACAGCGGCTCCGTGCGGCCTGGGTGGTGTGGGGGTGTGAAAGGTGCTGTATTTCAGATTCCAGAGAACCAGGCAGAGTCCAGACTGTCCCCTCCCCTGGGCTCCACGTGTGATGCAATGAGTGGGACCTCCCATAGGATGTCCCTCCAGTGGGAAGAAGCCCACATATTTCCCTCTTCAGTCTCCCTGGCCCCCCTGCCTGCTGCCCTCCCAGTGGACATGACCCTGACCAATCTTGGGAAAGGCCTGGGCAGAGGGGCCTGTCTTGGCACCACAAGCAGAGGCTCTGGTGCAGCGGGAGAAGCCAGGCCCTGCTCCACGCTGGTGCTGCTCAGACCTCCCTACAGGTCCCGCCTCTCTCCTGCCCCAGGGCTGTGCCCCTCAGGGGGTCAGGGCTCTGTCCTGCCTCCCTGAGGACCAGTGCTTCCTGCTCAGCCCTTTCCTACCAGGCCCTGCCGGAGTCCATGCTGCACTCAGAGTGAAGGCGCTCACTACTGTGTTCCATGGTCCCCGCCGGGACCCCAAGATCCAGGCTCCTCTCTGATCAGAGCCCCAGGTTGGAGCGAGGCCTGAGGGCATTGGGGGACTCACACATCAGTACAGGTGTTTCCCTTGTGGGCAGGCAGGTCCCCAGCATTGTTCCCACATACCTGGGGGGGGGGGGGGGGGGATGAAAACACTCATGCTGTCTGGTCCCAGGGACCTACGTGGTGCCCCCAGGGGCCTCTCCTCAGGGCTCTCAGCGGGAGGATGGGCCAGGTGAGGAGGTGAAGGGAGGAGAGCCATGGGCACAGGGTCCTGGGGAGGGGCAGGGAGACCACCCTCTGGACCTGTGGGAGGAGCCTGGGAGGGAGGTTTTTGTCTCACTTCCCCTCTGCCTGTATCACTGTGGCTTAACCGTCCTGGCCATCAATTGTGTGACTCTCACCACAGTAATAATCAGCCTCGTCCTCAGGCTGGAGGCTGGAGATGGTCAGGTAGCGGTCGGCCCCAGAGCTGGAGCCCGAGAAGCGATCGGGGATCCTGTCCCCCTTGGTGGTGCTTCCGTCGCTGTTAACCCTCATCAAATACCGAGGGGCCTGTCCTGCTCTCTGCTGATACCACCAAATAAAGTAGTTGCTGTGCTCCTGGCTCAGGGTGCAGGTGAGCTTGACCGAGGCCCCCGGGGCGGCAGAGGCAGATGGGGGCTGGGTGAGCACGGGCAGAGCACAGAGACCTGCGGACACAGAACACAGAGCGATGCCCAATGCACCCCCACGTGCAGGCGCCCAGAAGACTGAGCTGGGAGGGAGGATGGGGGGCAGGACCCCAGGGGCTGTGGCCGCTCTGACCTGTGGACACCAAGAGGGGCAGGAGGCAGAAGGGCAGCCAGGCCATGGCGGGAGGGTCCTGAGCGCTGCCTGCGGCTGCCCAGCTGGCACTGCCCCTGCCAGCCCCTGTCTTATCCTCTGTGCCTGCAGCTCAGGGGGGGAGGAGCAGGGATGCAAATGTGTGCTCTGGGCCCAGCCAGGGTGTGTGCCAGCTGCTGGCCCCGCCCTGTGCCCAGGGCCTCCTGCGGGGCCTCCCCTGAGGGCAGAGGGCAGCTGTGGGTTTCACTGCTCAGAGCTGCTGGGCCCATGCGAGGGTCTTCAGAGGAGCACAGTCTTGCTCTTTGCTCTTGACACAGCCCAGGGCACTCTGACCTCTAAAGGCCCCAAAGGAGGACCCACAGCGCCCCCTGATGTCCCCAGGGTGAATGCCACCTCCCTGTACAGCTGGTTCATCATCACAGGGAGGACTTTTGAGAGCTTCTGAGATCCAAGGAGTGAGGACAGGGCCTCGGGTGGGGGGCGGTCTGGTACCTCCTCTGGACATCTGGGTTATGGAAATGGTGGTTTGGGTTACAAATTGAGAAGGACTCCCCTTATACAAATCTGGATTCTGTGTTTGAGGCCCGGGCCCCAGGATAATCCTCTTGTCCCCGCCATGATAGTCTGGGTCCCGGTGGTAGGTGTTAGCCTCAGGTGGAGGTTGGGTCCTCTGAGGGCAGTTCGGGCCCAGAGGGAAGTCTGAGCCTCTGGGGCAGACTGGTACCTCACCTGAGCATCTGGGTTATGGAATAGTTGTTGGGGTTATGCATAGAGATCTCGTCCCCTGATGCAATTCTGTGTTCCAGGTTTGTGGCCTGGGCCCCAGGTGTTCCTAGTAGGCCCCGCCATGAAGGTCTGGGACCCGGATGTATTATAGGTGTGGGTGCTCAGGCCCGGTGCGGTCACTAAGGGGCGCTATAGGCCCAGGTGGGAGGTTTGGGGCAAGAGCAGGACCTGGGGATGATGAAATGGTGGTCAGGACTAGCCTGATTATTTGGACTCCAATTAAGAAATAGGCACTGGCTTCCAGTATGGGTCCCAGGAATGGCCTTCTGCTCCTCGCCATAATGGTCTGGGAACAGGAGGTAGGTCTGGGTCCTGAACGGAGATCTGGGTCCCGGGAAGGCTTTTGGGGCCAGGGAGGGACGTTTGTGCCCCTGGGGGCGGTCTGGTACTTCACCTGGACGTCTGGGTTATGGAAATGGTGGTCTGGGTTACAAATTGAGAAGAACACCCAGGATACAAGTCTGGACTCTGTGTTTGAGGCCTGGGCCCCAGGATAATCCTCTTGTCCCCGCCATGATAAGTCTGGGTCCCGGTGGTAGGTGTGAGCCTCAGGTGAAGGGCTGGGTACTCTGAGGGCAGTTCGGGCCCAGAGGGAAGTCTGAGCCTCTGGGGCGGACTGGTACCTCACTTGAGCATCTGGGTTATGGAATAGTTGTTGGGGTTACACATAGAGATCTCGTCCCCTGATACAACTTTGTGTTCCAGGTTTGTGGCCTGGGCCCCAGGTGTTTCTACTAGGCCCCGCCATGAAGGTCTGGGACCTGGATGTAGGTCAGAGCCCCGGATGCTCAGGCATGGTGTAGTCACCAAGGAGCGCTATAGGCCCAGGTGGGAGGTTTGGGGCAAAGGCAGGACCTTGGGATGATGAAATGGTGGTCAGAACTAGCCTGGGTATTTGGACTCCAGTTAAGGAATGGGCATTGACTTTCAGTATGGTTCCCCGGAATGGGCTTCTGGTCTTCTACACCAGTGTTTCCCAAAGTGTGGTACGCGTACCCCCAGGGGTATGGGAAGAGTTTGTTGGGGGGTACGCGTTGCACCGGAGTTTGGTGGGGATATGCACTGCACCGTGCTTAGCTGTGCCTAATTCTACGTTCTCATGAGTACAAGGGGTACTTCAGTGTTAGAAAAATTATAGAAGGGGTACCCATATATCAAAAGTTTGGGAAACAATGCTACACAATGGTCTGCGGCCAGGAGGTAGGTCTGAGCCCCAGACTGAGGTCTGGGTCCTGGGAGGGCCTTCTGGTAGCTCAGCTGGACATCTGGGTTATGGAGTATGGTCTGGGTTACAGACGGAGAACTACACCCCTAATATAAGACTTGATTCTCTTTGAGTCCTGGGCCCTGGGATAATCTTCTCAGCCCCGCAGTGGTGTTCTGGGATCCGGAAGTAGGTCTGAGCCAGGATGGCGCTCTGAGCCTGTGGGGATGGGCTGGTATATCACCTGGCCATCTGGGTTATGCAATGGTGGTCTGGGTTAAGCATGGAGGTCTAGTCCTCTTATACAGCACTGTGTCCTGGGACCCAGGTTGGCCTTCTCATCTCCGCCATGAAGGTCTGGGACCCGGATGTAGGTCTGAGCCTGAATGGAGGTCTGGGTCCTGGGATTGCCGTTCGGCCACGGAAGGAGGACTGGGCCCCGGGGGACAGTCTGGTACCTCACCTGGACCTCTGGGCTATGGAATGAGTTCCAGGTGAGCTCCCAGATCCCGCTTGTTACTCCCAGCCAGGTGAGAAGGTGTCTTTCTTTACCGGAACAAAGCAATCACATTTAAAAAAATATATATTTTATTGATTTTTTTTTTTTTTTTTTACAGAGAGGAAGAGAGAGGGATAAAGAGTTAGAAACATCGATGAGAGAGAATCATCGACCAGCTGCCACTTGCACAACCCCTACTGGGGATGTGCCCACAACCAAGGTACATGCCCTTGACCGGAATCAAACCCGGGACCTTTCAGTCCGCAGGCCGACGCTCTATCCACTGAGCAACACCGGTTTTGACACAAAGCAATCACATTTAACAGACGGTGAGAAACACCTCTTACCACCCAGCTGGTCCCCAGGAGTCCGTTCCTGTCCCTATCGAGCACCGTCACTGCCCAAGCTTCTTGGCCACGGTGTGCAAATGAGGTAGCCGGACGGAAAGGAAGAGAGCGTCGCACTCTTTGTCCTCAGGCCCTCGGCAGCATGGTCACCGTTTCTCAGCGACTCTTCTTTCAGCAGCAGACATGGTGAGGAGCAACCCCCAGCGAGGGCATCCTAAGCACGTGAGCATGGGGGACGCGGAAATGACTTTGACAACGTTGCTTTGTGTAGACGTAAATCCAAGATGTTCTGCTCTGGTGTATAGACCAAAGCATATATAATAATAGAAGTATAATGTGCTAATCAGGCCACACAGCCCAACGATCTTCCAGACGTCCTTCCGGACAAGGCTAGGGCTCTGAGGGCCGAGCCCCCTGCACGAATTTTGTGCATTGGGCCTCTAGTTTAATATATTTTTACTGATTGCAGAGAGGGAGAGAGAGAGAAAGAGAGAGAGAGAATATGATTCTCTGAGCCCTTGTGTATGAAGGGTGGGGAAGGATCTTCAGAGCAGGCCGGTAGGGGCCTGGGAGTGCAGGGCAGGTTTTGGTCTCACTTCCCCATGAGCCTGCACCACTGTGCACAGTACCACCACTACTATATGAGCAACAGTGATAGTCAGCCTCGTCTTCAGCCTGCAGCCCAGAGATGGTCAGGGTGGCCGTGTTGCCAGTCTTGGAGCCAGAGAAGCGCTCAGGGATCCCTGAGGGCCGACTGCTGTCACTATAAATCAGGAGTTTGGGGGCCAAGCCCGGGCAATGTTGGTACCAGGAGACATAACTACCATAACCGACATCACTGCTGCTCCCAGCACAGGAGATGGTGACTGACGTCCCAGGAGTCCCAGACACGGAGGGAGGCTGAGTGAGGGCCGCCTGGGCCCAGGACCCTGAAAAGAGCAACAACACCCTCTGGTGAGCTCAGCGCTGGGCCTGGGAGCCTGAGGAGGAGGCAGAGGGAGCCCAGGTGTCCCCGGGTCCCTCCCTGAGGCCTCACCTGTGCCCTGAGAGAGGAGGCTGAGGAGGAGCAGAGCCCAGGCCATAGTGGAGGTGCCCTGAGAGCTGCCTTCTGAGACCCCAAGCCTGAGCCTGGCTCCCCCAGACCTCTCTTATCCCCTCCCCCTGCCTCACGGGGGAGGGGCCTGCATGCAAATCCATTTCCAGCACCTGCCTCTCTTCTCCCTACTCTGACCAGACTCTTGATGTAGATGCTTCTGCTCACCAGACAGCAGAGCTGACCTGAGAGATTATTTTGGATATGTTTTCCTCACCAGGGACCCACTGAGACCGCAGGAGAGGGACAGGAGCCACCTTGGGGGTCCCTGTCCTTCTTCCTTGGGCATCCAGAGGGTTCTAGGCTGCGGAGGATGGGGACTCCCCTCTGGGACACTGGGAGGAGGGAGGACAGGCTCCAGGTCTGCTTTTCGAACTCCAGTCACTCTGTGGCCCAAGAACCACGGGCAAAGCTGGTTTCTCCCAGTCTTTCTCCATCTTTCCTTGATGCCCTCAGTTCAATGAGTCTTCAGGTGTTCCTTGTCCCAATGTCCATAGTGTCTGAGGCTTGGAGACATTCACTGCCACCCCCAGAAGGGGAATGTTGGGATGCAACGCATACAGGACATCCCCCTCCACCGCCACCCAGTCAGGAGGAGGTCCTGCTAAGCTCCCAGGAAGACTTCCTGCAGGTCAGGGCTGAACCCCAGCCAGCACCTTTCCCAAATGCAGACAACGGTGCCCCCTTGTGGCCTTGGATGATGCAAGCCAAGCCCCAGGGAAGGCAGCTTAGACAATACTGGCCTCAGTGTGAGGTAACAGGGAGATGGTAGGAGTCACTGGTCTGCCCAGAAGCCCATCAACTGGGCCTGATGACCAAGTGGAATGGACCCTGGTCTCCTGGGAAACCATGGGAAGCCCGGGCACAGGCCAGTTGTCCTCATCCTTCCTGGGGAAGCAGCCCTCTGACTTCACTGGGTCTCAACTTGTCCTCGGTCCTCGGCTGTTAGGACCACAAGGACCCTGAGCCCATGCTACAGGAGTCCCTGTTTTCACAGTAATTCTGCACGTCTGTGCCCATGTGATGAGACATGTCAGAAAAAATGCTAAGCATGACAGCCACCACAGGAGGCAAAGTGACCACTTTCTCCTATGACTAATGGCCAATAAAGCCAAACTTATAACTTAAAGACACTAATATTTAATCCCAAATCCATGCTGATGCATGGAGAGTGACTCATTTCAAACCATAACTTAGATGAAAAAAAATGATAACAAAGACTTCACTTCCTCATACTTAGATGTATTTGTATTTGTTGATGCATTTTAACTGGGATTATGGCTGGAAATGAGTTGGATCATCATGAAAATCATTGGGAGTCCCTGAGGAATGGGGGCCACCACCAACACACATCTGGAAGAACCAGGCAGTCTTCTGGAAAGATCCATGGAATGGAATGGCCTTCAACTGGCATCTTGCACCAGGAGAACCATTCAGGGACCTGAGCAGAGGGCAGTTGTGAGAGGACATACCCTTTCCCTCAGATCCCCACCTCCCACCTTCCTTGATCATGAGAAGTATTGGGAGCCTCATAAAGAAGGAAAGAAGGCATGAAGGAAGGAAGGAAAGAAGGAAGGAAAAAAGGAAGGAAGGAAAAAAGGAAGGAAGGAAAGAAGGAAGAGAGGGAGGGAGGAAGAGAGGTAGAGAAGAAGGGAGGGAGGGGGGGAGGGAGGAAGGAAGGATGGAAGGAAGGAAGGAAGGAAGGAAGGAAGGAAGGAAGGAAGGAAGGAAGGAATAAGGAAGGAAGAGAGGGAGGAAGTTATTCAGGAAGGGAAATTAAATCTTTATTGTCTTTGCCACTTCATTAGTGGTGAACTGGATTCAGGTGGGTCTGTGCAGGTGTGGGAGGCTCAGGGATTTGCAGTGAGGATTTCCCGAGGATTGTGGGAAATGTACACAGCAAGCATAACTGGGGCCTCCCTGTGGCCGTTGTAATAGGCGCTTTGGATTGAGGGGCCTTCTGGATGCACAAAACACAAGCATAGGCAGCAAACCCAAGCAGCACCTGTGGACTTCATGGGAGAGGGGAGAAGAGCTCAGAAAACACGCTGGGCCCCCAAGGCTCAGGGAGAGGCGGGAGGAAGGGGCAGAACACGAATCCTCTGCCTGAGCCCCCTGCCTAGGGACAGGAAAATCTTCAGAACAGGGCGAGTGCCTGTAGGCCAGGGCAGGTTTTTGTCTCACTTCCCCATGAGCTCACACCACTGTGGAGAGTGCTACTGGTTGTATATGAGCAGCAGTGATAGTCAGCCTCGTCCTCAGCCTGCAGCCCAGAGATGGTCAGGGTGGCCGTGTTGCCAGACTTGGAGCCAGAGAAGCGCTCAGGGATCCCTGAGGGCCGTCTGCTGTCATAATAAATCAGGAGTTTGGGGGCCGTGCCCGGGCGCTGCTGGTACCAGGAGACAAAATTCCTCATACCGACATCACTGCTGCTCCCAGCACAGGAGATGGTGACTGACGTCCCTGGAGTCCCAGACACGGAGGGAGGCTGAGTGAGGGCCGCCTGGGCCCAGGACCCTGAAAAGAGCAACAACACCCTCTGGTGAGCTCAGCGCTGGGCCCGGGGAGCCTGAGGAGGAGGCAGAGGGAGCCCAGGTGTCCCCGGGTCCCTCCCTGAGGCCTCACCTGTGCCCTGAGAGAGGAGGCTGAGGAGGAGCAGAGCCCAGGCCATGGTGGAGGTGCCCTGAGAGCTGCCTTCTGAGACTCCAAGCCTGAGCCTGGCTCCTCCAAACCTCTCTTATCCCCTCCTCGTGCCTCTCGGGGGAGGGGCCTTCATGCAAATCCATTTCCAGCACCTGCCTGTCTTCTTCCTCCACTGTCCTGACCCTTGATTTTGATGCTTCTTCTCACCAGACAGCAGAGCTGACATGAGAGATTATGTTGGACCGATTTCTTCACCTGAGACCCACTGAGACCACAGGAGAAGGACCAGAAGCCACTTTGGAGGTCCCTGTCTCTCCTCCTTGGGCATCCAGAGGGTTCTTGACTGCGGAGGATGGGGACTCCCCTCGGGGACACTTGGAGGAGGGAGGACAGGCTCTTGGTCTGCTTTGAAAACTCCAGTCACTCTGTGGCCCAAGACCCACAGGCAAAGCTGGTTTCTCCCAGTCTTTCTCCATCTTTCCTTTATGCCCTCAGTTCAATGAGTCCTCAGGTGTCCTTTGTCCCAATGTCCGTAGTGACTGAGGCTCGGGCACATTCACTACCACCTCCAGAAGTGGAAAGTTGGGACGGAACGCATATAGTACATCCCCTCCACCGCCACCCAGTCAGGAGGAGGTCCTGGTAAGCTCCCAGGAAGACTTCCTGCAGCTCAGGGCTCAACCCCAGCCAGCACCTTCTCCAATGCAGACGACGCTGCCCCCTGGTGGCCTCGGATGATGCAAGCCAAGCCCCAGGGAAGGCAGCTTAGATAATGCTAGCCTCAGGGTGAGGTAACAGCGAGATGGTAGGAGTCACTGGTCTGCTCAGAAGCACATCAGTTGGGAATGATGACCAAGTGGAATGGACCCTGGTCTCCTGGGAAACCATGGGAGGCCAGGGCACAGGCCAGTTGTCCTCATCCTTCCTGGGGAAGCAGCCCTCTGACTTCACTAGGTCCCATCTTGTCCTGGTCCTCATCCCGATAGGACCACAGGGAATCACTACCCGTGCTGCAGGGATCCCCGTTCTCATTTACAGTCATTCTGCACACGTTTGCCCACGTGATAAGACATGTCATTGAAATGCTTAGCATGACAGCCACCACAGGAGGCAAAGTGACCACTTGCTCCTATGACTGATGGCCAATAAAACCAAACTTAT
This sequence comes from Pipistrellus hanaki, assembly GCF_964339955.1. Taxonomy (NCBI): domain Eukaryota; kingdom Metazoa; phylum Chordata; class Mammalia; order Chiroptera; family Vespertilionidae; genus Pipistrellus; species Pipistrellus hanaki. The sequence goes on from NC_140521.1 coordinate 1,924,151, forward strand.
AACTTCAAGACACTAACATTTAATCCCAAATCCATGCTGATGCATGGAGAGTGACTCATTTCAAACCATAACTTAGATAAAAAAAAAAATTGATAACAAAGACTTCACTTCCTCATACTTAGGTGTATTTGTATTTGTTGATGCATTTTAACTGGGATTATGGCTGGAAATGAGTTGGATCATCATGAAAATCATTGGGAGTCCCTGAGGAATGGGGGCCACCACCAACACACATCTGGAAGAACCAGGCAGTCTTCTGGAAAGATCCATGGAATGGAATGGCCTTCAACTTGCATCTTGCGCCAGGAGAACCATTCAGGGACCTGAGCAGAGGGCAGTTGTGAGAGGACACACCCTTTCCCTCAGATCTGCACCTCCCACATTCCTTGGTGATGGGAAGTATTGGGAGCCTCACAAAGAAGGAAAGAAGGCACAAAGGAAGGAAGGAAGGAAGGAAGGAAGGAAGGAACGAAGGAAGGAAATGATGAAGGGAGGGAGGCAGGGAAGGAGGAGGGAACTAATAAAAGGGAATTAAAACTGTTTATTGTCTTTGCCACTTCATTAGTGGAGAAGTGGATCCAGGTTGGTCTGCCCCGGTGTGGGAGGCTTAGGGATTTGCAGTGAGGATTTCCCGAGGATTGTGGGAAATGGACTCAGAAAGCCCAGCGGGGGGGGGGGCTCCTGTGGCTGTTGTAATAGGCACTTTGAATTGAGGGGCCTTCTGGATGCACAAAACACAAGCCAAGGCAGCAAACCCCAGCTCCTATGGACTTCGTGGGAAAGGGGAGAAGAGCTGAGAAAACACGCTGGGCCCCCAAGGCTCAGGGAGAGGCGGGAGGAAGGGGCAGAGCATGAGTCCTCCAGGCCAGGCCGCCTGAGTCCCCTGCCCAGGGCGGGGAGCATCTTCAGAGCAAGGCTTCCTGGTGCCTGTAGGCCAGGGCAGGTTTTTGTCTCACTTCCCCATGAGCCTGCACCACTGTGGAGAGTGCTACTGCTTGTATATGAGCAGCAGTAATAGTCAGCCTCGTCCTCAGCCTGCAGCCCAGAGATGGTCAGGGTGGCCGTGTTGCCAGACTTGGAGGCAGAGAAGCGCTCAGGGATCCCTGAGGGCTGACTGCTGTCACTATAAATCAGGAGTTTGGGGACCGTACCGGGGTGCTGTTGGTACCAGGAGACAGCATTATAACGCCCAATGTCATTGCTGCTCCCAGCACAGGAGATGGTGACTGACGTCCCAGGAGTCCCAGAAACGGAGGGAGGCTGAGTGAGGGCCGCCTGGGCCCAGGACCCTGAAAAGAGCAACAACACCCTCTGGTGAGCTCAGCGCTGGGCCCGGGGAGCCTGAGGAGGAGGCAGAGGGAGCCCAGGTGTCCCCGGGTCCCTCCCTGAGGCCTCACCTGTGCCCTGAGAGAGGAGGCTGAGGAGGAGCAGAGCCCAGGCCATGGTGGAGGTGCCCTGAGAGCTGCCTTCTGAGACTCCAAGCCTGAGCCTGGCTCCTCCAAACCTCTTTTATCCCCTCCCCCTGCCTCATGGGGGAGGGGCCTCCATGCAAATCCATTTCCTGCACCTGCTTGTCTTCTCCCTACTCTGACCAGACTCTTGATCTAGGTGCTTCTGCTCACCAGACAGCACAGCTGACCTGAGACTTTATTTTGGATATGTTTTCCTCACCAGGGACCCACTGAGACCGCAGGAGAGGGACCAGAGGCCACCTTGGGGGTCCCTGTCCTTCTTCCTTGGGCATCCACATGGTTCTTGGCTGAGGAGGTGGGGGACTCCCCTCTGGGACACTGTGAGGAGGGAGGACAGGCTCTAGGTCTGCTTTTAGAACTCCAGTGACTCTGTGGCCCAAGAACCACGGGCAAAGCTGGTTTTTCCCAGTCTTTCTCCACCTTCCTTTGATGGCCTCAGTTCAATGAGTCCTCAGGTGTCCTTTGTCCCAATCTCCGCAGTGTCTGAGGCTCGGGCACATTTACTGCCACCCCCAGAAGTGGAAAGTTGGGAAGCAACGCATACAGGACATCGCCCTCCACCGCCACCCAGTCAGGAGGAGGTCCTGCTAAGCTCCCAGGAAGACTTCCTGCAGCTCAGGGCTGAACCCCAGCCAGAACCTTCCCCAAATGCAGGCAATGCTGCCCCCTGGTGGCCTTGGATGATGCAAGCCAAGCCCCAGGGAAGGCAGCTTAGACAATACTGGCCTCAGTGTGAGGTAACAGGGAGATGGTAGGAGTCACTGGTCTGCTCAGAAGCACATCAGCTGGGAATGATGACCAAGTGGAATGGACCCTGGTCTCCTGGGAAACCATGATGAGGACTGGGCACAGGCCAGTTGTCCTCATCCTTCCTGGGGAAGCAGCTCTCTGACTTCACTAGGTCCCACCTTGTCCTGGTCCTCATCCTGATAGGACCACAGGGAATCACTACCCGTGCTGCAGGGATCCGCATTCTCATTTACAGTCATTCTGCACAAGTGTGCCCACGTGATAAGATATGTCATTGAAATGCTAAGCATGACAGCCACCACAGGAGGCAAAGTGACCACTTGCTCCTATGACCAATGGCCAATAAAGCCAAGCTTATAAATTAAAGACCCTGATATTTAATCCCACATCCATGCTGATTGCATGGGGAGTGACACATTTCAACCCATAACTCTAAATGGAGAAAATGATAACAAACGCTTCACTTCCTCTTACTTAGGTGGATTATTCATTCCGTTTAACCATGATTGTGGCTTCAAATGAGTTGGATCTTCATGAAAAACATTGGGGGTCCTTGAGGAATGGGGGCCACTGCCAACAGACATTTTAAGAACCAAGAAGCCTTCTGGAATGATCCATCCAATGGGATGGCCTTCAACTTGCAGGTTGCATCAGGAGAACCATTCGGGGACCTGAGCAGAGGGCAGTTGTGAGAGGACACACCCTTTCCCTCAGATCCGCACCTCCCACATTCCTTGGTGATGGAAAGTATTGGGAGCCTCACAAAGAAGGAAAGAAGGCACAAAGGAAGGAAGGAAGGAAGGAAGGAAGAAAGGAAGGAAGGAACGAAGGAACGAAGGAAGGAAGGAACGAAGGAACGAAGGAAGGAAATGATGAAGGGAGGGAGGCAGGGAAGGAGGAGGGAACTAATAAAAGGGAATTAAAACTGTTTATTGTCTTTGCCACTTCATTAGTGGAGAAGTGGATCCAGGTTGGTCTGCGCAGGTGTGGGAGGCTCAGGGATTTGCAGTGAGGATTTCCTGAGGATTGTGGGAAATGGACTAAGAAAGCCCAGCGGGGGGCTCCTGTGGCTGTTGTAATAGACGCTTTGGATTGAGGGGCTTCTGGATGCACAAAACACAAGCATAGGCAGCAAACCCCAGCTCCTGTGGACTTCGTGGGAGAGGAGAGAAGAGCTGAGAAAACACGCTGGGCCCCCAAGGCTCAGGGAGAGGCGGGAGGAAGGGGCAGAGCACGAGTCCTCCAGGCCAGGCCGCCTGAGTCCCCTGCCCAGGGAGGGGGGCATCTTCAGAGCAAGGCTGCCTGGTGCCTGTAGGCCAGGGCAGGTTTTTGTCTCACTTCCCCATGAGCCTGCACCACTGTGCAGACTCCCAACATTACTATATGAGCAGCAGTAATAGTCAGCCTCGTCCTCAGCCTGCAGCCCAGAGATGGTCAGGGTGGCCGTGTTGCCAGACTTGGAGGCAGAGAAGCGCTCAGGGATCCCTGAGGGCTGACTGCTGTCACTATAAATCAGGAGTTTGGGGACCGTACCGGGGTGCTGTTGGTACCAGGAGACAGCATTATAACGCCCAATGTCATTGCTGCTCCCAGCACAGGAGATGGTGACTGACGTCCCAGGAGTCCCAGAAACGGAGGGAGGCTGAGTGAGGGCCGCCTGGGCCCAGGACCCTGAAAAGAGCAACAACACCCTCTGGTGAGCTCAGCGCTGGGCCCGGGGAGCCTGAGGAGGAGGCAGAGGGAGCCCAGGTGTCCCCGGGTCCCTCCCTGAGGCCTCACCTGTGCCCTGAGAGAGGAGGCTGAGGAGGAGCAGAGCCCAGGCCATGGTGGAGGTGCCCTGAGAGCTGCCTTCTGAGACTCCAAGCCTGAGCCTGGCTCCTCCAAACCTCTTTTATCCCCTCCCCCTGCCTCATGGGGGAGGGGCCTCCATGCAAATCCATTTCCTGCACCTGCTTGTCTTCTCCCTACTCTGACCAGACTCTTGATCTAGGTGCTTCTGCTCACCAGACAGCACAGCTGACCTGAGACTTTATTTTGGATATGTTTTCCTCACCAGGGACCCACTGAGACCGCAGGAGAGGGACCAGAGGCCACCTTGGGGGTCCCTGTCCTTCTTCCTTGGGCATCCACATGGTTCTTGGCTGAGGAGGTGGGGGACTCCCCTCTGGGACACTGTGAGGAGGGAGGACAGGCTCTAGGTCTGCTTTTAGAACTCCAGTGACTCTGTGGCCCAAGAACCACGGGCAAAGCTGGTTTTTCCCAGTCTTTCTCCACCTTCCTTTGATGGCCTCAGTTCAATGAGTCCTCAGGTGTCCTTTGTCCCAATCTCCGCAGTGTCTGAGGCTCGGGCACATTTACTGCCACCCCCAGAAGTGGAAAGTTGGGAAGCAACGCATACAGGACATCGCCCTCCACCGCCACCCAGTCAGGAGGAGGTCCTGCTAAGCTCCCAGGAAGACTTCCTGCAGCTCAGGGCTGAACCCCAGCCAGAACCTTCCCCAAATGCAGGCAATGCTGCCCCCTGGTGGCCTTGGATGATGCAAGCCAAGCCCCAGGGAAGGCAGCTTAGACAATACTGGCCTCAGTGTGAGGTAACAGGGAGATGGTAGGAGTCACTGGTCTGCTCAGAAGCACATCAGCTGGGAATGATGACCAAGTGGAATGGACCCTGGTCTCCTGGGAAACCATGATGAGGACTGGGCACAGGCCAGTTGTCCTCATCCTTCCTGGGGAAGCAGCTCTCTGACTTCACTAGGTCCCACCTTGTCCTGGTCCTCATCCTGATAGGACCACAGGGAATCACTACCCGTGCTGCAGGGATCCGCATTCTCATTTACAGTCATTCTGCACAAGTGTGCCCACGTGATAAGATATGTCATTGAAATGCTAAGCATGACAGCCACCACAGGAGGCAAAGTGACCACTTGCTCCTATGACCAATGGCCAATAAAGCCAAGCTTATAAATTAAAGACCCTGATATTTAATCCCACATCCATGCTGATTGCATGGGGAGTGACACATTTCAACCCATAACTCTAAATGGAGAAAATGATAACAAACGCTTCACTTCCTCTTACTTAGGTGGATTATTCATTCCGTTTAACCATGATTGTGGCTTCAAATGAGTTGGATCTTCATGAAAAACATTGGGGGTCCTTGAGGAATGGGGGCCACTGCCAACAGACATTTTAAGAACCAAGAAGCCTTCTGGAATGATCCATCCAATGGGATGGCCTTCAACTTGCAGGTTGCATCAGGAGAACCATTCGGGGACCTGAGCAGAGGGCAGTTGTGAGAGGACACACCCTTTCCCTCAGATCCGCACCTCCCACATTCCTTGGTGATGGAAAGTATTGGGAGCCTCACAAAGAAGGAAAGAAGGCACAAAGGAAGGAAGGAAGGAAGGAAGGAAGAAAGGAAGGAAGGAACGAAGGAACGAAGGAAGGAAGGAACGAAGGAACGAAGGAAGGAAATGATGAAGGGAGGGAGGCAGGGAAGGAGGAGGGAACTAATAAAAGGGAATTAAAACTGTTTATTGTCTTTGCCACTTCATTAGTGGAGAAGTGGATCCAGGTTGGTCTGCGCAGGTGTGGGAGGCTCAGGGATTTGCAGTGAGGATTTCCTGAGGATTGTGGGAAATGGACTAAGAAAGCCCAGCGGGGGGCTCCTGTGGCTGTTGTAATAGACGCTTTGGATTGAGGGGCTTCTGGATGCACAAAACACAAGCATAGGCAGCAAACCCCAGCTCCTGTGGACTTCGTGGGAGAGGAGAGAAGAGCTGAGAAAACACGCTGGGCCCCCAAGGCTCAGGGAGAGGCGGGAGGAAGGGGCAGAGCACGAGTCCTCCAGGCCAGGCCGCCTGAGTCCCCTGCCCAGGGAGGGGGGCATCTTCAGAGCAAGGCTGCCTGGTGCCTGTAGGCCAGGGCAGGTTTTTGTCTCACTTCCCCATGAGCCTGCACCACTGTGCAGACTCCCAACATTACTATATGAGCAGCAGTAATAGTCAGCCTCGTCCTCAGCCTGCAGCCCAGAGATGGTCAGGGTGGCCGTGTTGCCAGACTTGGAGCCAGAGAAGCGCCCAGGGATCCCTGAGGGCCGTTTTGTGACTTCATAAATAAGGAGTTTAGGGGCTGTGCCCGGGCGCTGCTGGTACCAGGAGACATCATTATAACCACCGACATCACTGCTGCTCCCAGCACAGGAGATGGTGACTGACGTCCCAGGAGTCCCAGACACGGAGGGAGGCTGAGTGAGGGCCGCCTGGGCCCAGGACCCTGAAAAGAGCAACAACACCCTCTGGTGAGCTCAGCGCTGGGCACGGGGAGCCTGAGGAGGAGGCAGAGTGAGCTCAGGTGTCCCCAGGTCCCTCCCTGAGGCCTCACCTGTGCCCTGAGAGAGGAGGCTGAGGAGGAGCAGAGCCCAGGCCATAGTGGAGGTGCCCTGAGAGCTGCCTTCTGAGACCCCAAGCCTGAGCCTGGCTGCCCCAGACCTCTCTTATCCCCTCCCCCTGCCTCATGGGGGAGAGGCCTCCATGCAAATCCATTTCCTGCACCTGCCTGTCTTCTCCCCACTCTGACCTGGCCCTTAATCTAGATGCTTCTGTTCACCACACAGCAGAGCTGACCTGAGAGATTATGTCAGACATGTTTTCCTCACCCGGGACTCACTAAGACCACAGGAGAGGGACCAGAGGCCACCTTTGAGGTCCCTGTCCCTCCTACTTGGGCATCCACGGGGTTCTTGGTTGAGGAGGATGGGGACTCCCCTCTGGGACACTGGGAGGAGGGAGGACAGGCTCTAAGTTGGCTTTGAAAACCAGTCACTCTGTGGCCCGAGAACCATGGGCAAAGCTCATTTTTTCCAGTCTTTCTCCATATTTCCTTGATGCTCTTATTTCCATGAGTCCTCAGGTGTCCTTTGTCCCAATCTCTGCACCATCTGAGGCTCGGGCACATTTGCTGGCACCCTCAGAAGTGGAAAGCTGGGACGCAATGCATACAGGACATCCTCCTCTACCGCCACCAACTCAGAAAAAGATCCTGGTAAGCTCCCAGGAAGACTTCTTACAGGTCAGGGCTGAGCCCCAGCCAACATCTTCTCCAAATGCAGACAATGCTGCCCCCTGGTGGCCTTGGATGATGCAAGCCAAGCCCCAGGGAAGGCAGCTTAGACAATACTGGCCTCAGTGTGAGGTAACTGGGAGATGGTAGGAGTCACTGGTCTGCTCAGAAGCACATCAGCTGGGCATGATGACCGAGTGGTATGGACCCTGGTCTCCTGGGAAACCATGGGAGGCCCGGGCACAGGCCAGTTGTCCTCATCCTTCCTGGGGAAGCAGCCCTCTGACTTCACTGGGTCCCAACATGTCCTCGGTCCTCGGCTGTTAGGACCACAAGGACCCTGAGCCCATGCTACAGGAGTCCCTGTTTTCACAGTAATTCTGCACGTATGTGCCCATGTGATGAGACATGTCAGAAAAAATGCTAAGCATGACAGCCACCACAGGAGGCAAAGTGACCACTTTCTCCTATGACTAATGGCCAATAAAGCCAAACTTATAACTTTAAGATACTAATATTTAATCCCAAATCCATGCTGATGCATGGAGAGTGATTCATTTCAACCAATAACTTAGATGAAAAAAAATGATAACAAAGACCTCACTTCCTCATACTTAGGTGTATTAGTATTTGTTGATTCATCTTAACTGGGATTGTGGCTGGAAATGAGTTGGATCATCATGAAAACCATTGGGAGTCCCTGAGGAATGGGGGCCACCACCAACACACATCTGGAAGAACCAGGTAGCCTTCTGGAAAGATCCATCCAATGGAATGGCCTTCAACTTGCAGGTTGTACCAGGAGAACCATTCAGGGAACTGAGCAGAAGGCAGTTGTGAGAGGACACACCCTTTCCCTCAGATCCCAACCTCACACCTTCCTTGGTGATGAGAAGTATTGGGAGCCTCACAAAGAAGGAAAGAAGGCACGAAGGAAGAAAGGAAGGAAGGAAGGAAGGAAGGAAGGAAGGAAGGAAGGAAGAGAGGTAGAGAAGAAGGGAGGGAGGAAGGTGGGAAGGAGGAAGGAAGAGAAGGAGGAAGGAAGAGAAGGAGGAAGGAAGAGAGGGAGAAAGGAAGACAGGGAGGGAGGAAGAGAGGGAGAGAGGAAGCAAGGGAGGGAGGAAGGAATGAAGAGAGAAAGGGAGGGATTCAAGAAGGGAAATTAAATCTTTGTCTTTGCCACTTCATTGGTGGAGAACTGGATCCAGGTTGGTCTGTGCAGGTGTGGGAGGCTCATGGATTTGCAGTGAGGATTTCCCGAGGATTGTGGGAAATGTACCCAGCAAGCATAGCAGGGGCCTCCCTGTGGCCGTTGTAATAGGCGCTTTGGATTGAGGGGCCTTCTGGATGCACAAAACACAAGCATAGGCAGCAAACCCCAGCTCCTGTGGACTTCGTGGGAGAGGGGAGAAGAGCTGAGAAAACACGCTGGGCCCCAAGGCTCTGGGAGGGGCGGGAGGAAGGGGCAGAGGAGAATCCTCCAGGGCATGCTGCCTGAGCCCCCTTACCAGGGAGGGGAGCATCTTCAGAGCAAGGCTGCCTGGTGCCTGTAGGCCAGGGCAGGTTTTTGTCTCACTTCCACATGAGCCTGCACCACTGTGGAGAGTGCTACTGCTTGTATATGAGCAGCAGTGATAATCGGCCTCGTCCTCAGCCTGCAGCCCAGAGATGGTGAGGGTGGCCGTGTTGCCAGACCTGGAGCCAGAGAAGCGCGCAGGGATCCCTGAGGGTCGAGTGCTGACATCATAAATCAGGAGTTTGGGGGCCGTGCCCGGGCGCTGCTGGTACCAGGAGACATAACTACCATAACCGACATCACTGCTGCTCCCAGCACAGGAGATGGTGACTGATGTCCCAGGAGTCCCAGACACGGAGGGAGGCTGAGCGGGGGCCGCCTGGGCCCAGGACCCTGAAAAGAGCAACAACACCCTCTGGTGAGCTCAGTGCTGGGCCCGAGGAGCCTGAGGAGGAGGCAGAGGGAGCCCAGGTGTCCCCGGGTCCCTCCCTGAGGCCTCACCTGTGCCCTGAGAGAGGAGGCTGAGGAGGAGCAGAGCCCAGGCCATGGTGGAGGTGCCCTGAGAGCTGCCTTCTGAGACTCCAAGCCTGAGCCTGGCTCCTCCAAACCTCTCTTATCCCCTCCTCGTGCCTCTCGGGGGAGGGGCCTTCATGCAAATCCATTTCCAGCACCTGCCTGTCTTCTTCCTCCACTGTCCTGACCCTTGATTTTGATGCTTCTTCTCACCAGACAGCAGAGCTGACATGAGAGATTATGTTGGACCGATTTCTTCACCTGAGACCCACTGAGACCACAGGAGAAGGACCAGAAGCCACTTTGGAGGTCCCTGTCTCTCCTCCTTGGGCATCCAGAGGGTTCTTGACTGCGGAGGATGGGGACTCCCCTCGGGGACACTTGGAGGAGGGAGGACAGGCTCTTGGTCTGCTTTGAAAACTCCAGTCACTCTGTGGCCCAAGACCCACAGGCAAAGCTGGTTTCTCCCAGTCTTTCTCCATCTTTCCTTTATGCCCTCAGTTCAATGAGTCCTCAGGTGTCCTTTGTCCCAATGTCCGTAGTGACTGAGGCTCGGGCACATTCACTACCACCTCCAGAAGTGGAAAGTTGGGACGGAACGCATATAGTACATCCCCTCCACCGCCACCCAGTCAGGAGGAGGTCCTGGTAAGCTCCCAGGAAGACTTCCTGCAGCTCAGGGCTCAACCCCAGCCAGCACCTTCCCCAATGCAGACGACGCTGCCCCCTGGTGGCCTCGGATGATGCAAGCCAAGCCCCAGGGAAGGCAGCTTAGATAATGCTAGCCTCAGGGTGAGGTAACAGCGAGATGGTAGGAGTCACTGGTCTGCTCAGAAGCACATCAGTTGGGGCTGATGACCAAGTGGAATGGACCCTGGTCTTTTGGGAAACCATGGGAGGCCCAGGCACAGGCCAGTTGTCCTCATCCTTCCTGGGGAAGCAGCCCTCTGACTTCACTAGGTCCCATCTTGTCCTGGTCCTCATCCCGATAGGACCACAGGGAATCACTACCCGTGCTGCAGGGATCCCCATTCTCATTTACAGTCATTCTGCACACGTGTGCCCACGTGATAAGACATGTCATTGAAATGCTAAGCATGACAGCCACCACAGGAGGCAAAGTGATCACTTGCTCCTATGAATAATGGCCAATAAAGCCAAGCTTATAAATTAAAGACCCTGATATTTAATCCCAGATCCATGCTGATTGCATGGGGAGTAACTCATTTCAACCCATAACTCTACATGGAGAAAATGATAACAAAGGCTTCACTTCCTCTTACTTAGTTGGATTAGTACTTGTTCATTTCTTTTAACCGTGATTGTGGCTGCAAATGAGTTGGATCTTCATGAAACACATTGGGGGTCCTTGAGGAATGGGGGCCACCGCCAACAGACATTTGAAGAACCACGAAGCCTTCTGGAATGATCCATCCAATGGGATGGCCTTCAACTTGCAGGTTGCATCAGGAGAGCCATTCAGGGACTTGAGTAGAGGGCAGTTGTGAGAGGACACACCCTTTCCCTCAAATCCCCACCTCACACCTTCCTTGGTGATGGGAAGTATTGGGAGCCTGACAAAGAAGGAAAGAAGGTGCAAAGGAAGTAAGGAAGAAAGGGAGGAAGGAAGGGAGGAAGGAAGAAAGGAATGAAGGAAAAAAGGAAGAAAGGAAGGGAGGGAGGAAGGAAAGAAGAGAGGGAGGTAGGGATTCAGGAAGGGAAATTAAATCTTTATTGTCTTTTCCACTTCATTAGTGGAGAACTAGATCCAGGTTGGTCTGCCCAGGTGTGGGAGGCTCAGGGAATTGCAGTGAGGATTTCCCAGAGGATTATGGGGAATCCATCCAGCAGGCCTCCCTGTTATTGTTGCAGTGAACGCTTTGGATTGAGGGGCCTTCTGGATGCACAAAACACAAGCCAAGGCAGCAAGCCCAAGCAGCACCTGCGGACTTCGTGGGAGAGGGGAGAAGAGCTGAGAAAACACGCTGGGCCCCCAAGGCTCTGGGAAGGGTGGGAGGAAGGGGCAGAGCACGAATCCTCCAGGGCACGCGGCCTGAGCCCCGTGCCCAGGGAGGGCAGCATCTTCAGAGTGAGGCGGGTAGGGGCCTGTGAGCCCAGGGCAGGTTTTTGTCTCACTTCCCCATGAGCCTGCACCACTGTGGAGAGTGCCACCACTCCTATATGAGCAGCAGTAATAGTCAGCCTCGTCCTCAGCCTGCAGCCCAGAGATGGTCAGGGTGGCCGTGTTGCCAGACTTGGAGCCAGAGAAGCGCGCAGGGATCCCTGAGGGCCGACTGCTGTCATAATAAATCAGGAGTTTGGGGGCCGTGCCGGGGCGCTGCTGGTACCAGGAGACATAACTACCATAACCGACATCACTGCTGCTCCCAGCACAGGAGATGGTGACTGACGTCCCAGGAGTCCCAGACACGGAGGGAGGCTGAGTGAGGGCCGCCTGGGCCCAGGACCCTGAAAAGAGCAACAACACCCTCTGGTGAGCTCAGCGCTGGGCCCCGGGAGCCTGAGGAGGAGGCAGAGGGAGCCCAGGTGTCCCTGGGTCCCTCCCTGAGGCCTCACCTGTGCCCTGAGAGAGGAGGCTGAGGAGGAGCAGAGCCCAGGCCATGGTGGAGGTGCCCTGAGAGCTGCCTTCTGAGACCCCAAGCCTGAGCCTGGCTCCCCCAGACCTCTCTTATCCCCTCCCCCTGCCTCACGGGGGAGGGGCCTGCATGCAAATCCATTTCCAGCACCTGCCTGTCTTCTTCCTCCACTGTCCTGACCCTTGATTTTGATGCTTCTTCTCACCAGAAAGCAGAGCTGACCTGAGAGATTATGTTGGACCGATTTCTTCACCCGAGACCCACTGAGACCACAGGAGAGGGACCAGAAGCCACTTTGGAGGTCCCTGTCTCTCCTCCTTGGGCATCCAGAGGGTTCTTGACTGTGGAGGATGGGGACTCCCCTCGGGGACACTGTGAGGAGGGAGGACAGGCTCTAGGTCTGCTTTGAAAACTCCAGTCACTCTGTGGCCCAAGAACCACAGGCAAAGCTGGTTTCTCCCAGTCTTTCTCCATCTTTCCTTGATGGCCTCAGTTCAATGAGTCCTCATGTATCTCATCGTCATGTACCGTCTGAGGCTCGGGCACATTTACTGCCACCCCCAGAAGTGGAAAGTTGGGAAGCAACGCATACAGGACATCGCCCTCCACCGCCACCCAGTCAGGAGGAGGTCCTGCTAAGCTCCCAGGAAGACTTCCTGCAGCTCAGGGCTGAACCCCAGCCAGAACCTTCCCCAAATGCAGGCAATGCTGCCCCCTGGTGGCCTTGGATGATGCAAGTCAAGCCCCAGGGAAGGCGGCTTAGATAATACTGCCCTCAGTGTGAGGTAACAGTGAGAAGGTAGGAGTCACTGGTCTGCTCAGAAGCACATCACCTGGGAATGATGACCAAGTGGAATGGACCCTGGTCTCCTGGGAAACCATGGGAGGCCAGGGCACAGGCCAGTTGTCCTCATCCTTCCTGGGGAAGCAGCTCTCTGACTTCACTAGGTCCCATCTTGTCCTGGTCCTCATCCCGATAGGACCACAGGGAATCACTACCCGTGCTGCAGGGATCCCCATTCTCATTTACAGTCATCCTGCACACGTATGCCCACGTGATAAGATATGTTATAGAAATGCTAAACATGACAGTCACCACAGGAGCCAAAGTGACCACTTGCTACTATGACTAAAGGCCAATAAAGCCAAGCTTATAAATTAAAGACCCTGATATTTAATCCCAGATCCATGCCGATTGCATGGGGAGTGACTCATTTCAACCCATAACTTAGACAGAGAAAATGATAACAAAACTACACTTCCTCATTCTTCGGTGTGTTTATACTTGTTGATGCATTTTGACTGGGGTTGTGGCTGGAAATGAATTGGATCATCATGAAAAACCTTGGGGATCCTTGAGGCACGGGGACTCCCACCAACAGACATCTTGTAGAACCAGGCAGCACACTGGAAAGGTCCGTCCAATGGGATGGCCATTCTCCTGCAGGTGCCCCCAGGAGAGCCATTTACGGATCTGAGGGGCCAGCAGTTCTGAGAGGACACACCCTTTCCCTCAGTTCCCCCCTCATACCTTGCTTGGTCATGGCAAGTATTGGGAGCGCCATAAAGAAGGAAAGAAAGAAGAATACAAAGGAGGGAGGGAGGGAGAGAGGAAAGATAAAATGAAGGAAGGAAGGAAGGAAGGAAGGAAGGAAGGAAGGAAGGAAGGAAGGAAAGGAGGGAGGGAAGGAGAGAGGAAGGATAAAATGGAGGAAGGAAGGAAGGAAAGAAGGAAGGAAAGGAGGGAGGGAGGAAGGGAGGAAGGAAGGAAGGAAAAAAGAAAGGAAAGAAGAAAGGAAAGAAGAGAGAGAGGGAGGGAGGGACAAAGGAAGGGAAATTAAAACTTCCTTTATTGTCTTTGCCACTTCATTAGTGGAGAACTGGATCCAGGTTGGTCTGTGCAGGTGTGGGAGGCCCAGGGATTTGCAGTGAGAATTTCCCAGAGGATTGTGGGAAATCTTCCCAGCAAACTGAGCAGGGGCCTCCTTAAAGCGGTGACATTGAATGCTTTGGATTGAGGGGCCTTCTGGATGCACAGAACACAAGCCAAGGCAGCAAGCCCCAGCTCCTGCTGACTTGGTGGGAGAGGGGAGAAGAGCTGAGAAAACACGCTGGGCCCCCACGGCTCAGGGAGAGGCAGGAGGAAGGGGCAGAGCACGAGTCCTCCAGGGCACGCTGCCTGAGCCCCCTGCCCAGGGAGGTGGTCATTTTCAGAGCAAGGCGGGCGGGCGGGTGCTGGGTGGTTTTGGTCTCACTTCCCCATGGGCCCGCACCACCGTGGCAAGTGTTGCTGCCCACGTAGGAGAAGCAGTGATAGTGGGCCTCGTCCTCAGCCTGCAGCCCGGAGATGACGAGGAAGGCCGTGTTGCTGGACTTGAAGCCGGAGAAGCGCTCAGGGACCCCCGGGCACCGGGTATTGACGTAGGAAATCAGGAGTTTGGGGGCCGTGCCCGGGCGCTGTTGGTACCAGGAGACATAATTATAACGCCCGATGTCACTGCTGCTTCCCACACAGGAGATGGTGGCCGACTGTCCCAGGTTCCCGGTCACTGACGGCAGCTGAGTGAGGGCTGCCTGGGCCCAGGACCCTAAAAGAGCAGAAACGCACTGTGGTGAGTCCAATGCTGGGGTTCAGGTGAGCCTCAAGGAGGAGACAGAGGCCTCCATCAGGCCAATGGCCCTGTGGTCCCTTCCCAGGCGCCCTCACCTGTGCCCTGAGAGAGGAGGGTGAGGAGGATCAGAGCCCGGGCCATAGCAGAGACTCCCCAAAAGTTCTGCCTTCTGAGACCCTAAGCCTGGCTTCCCCAGACCTCTCTTATCCCCTCCCCCTGCCTCCCGGGAGGGCGGGGCCTCCATGCAAATATGCCTGATGCACCTGCACTCTGGGCAGAGAGCTCCCTGGGGGGTTAAAAGTCTTTGAGCTGGCCCTAACTGGTATGGCTCAGGGGACAGAGCATCAGTCTGCAGACTGAAGGGTCCCAGGTTCAATCCCAGTAAAGGGAATGTACCTTGGTTGCAGGCACATCCCAGTAAGAGTGTGCAGGAGTCAGCTGATCTGTGTTTCTCTCTCATCAATGTTTCTACCTCTCTAACCCTCTCCCTTCCTCTCTGTAAAAAAATCAATAAAAAATATTTTTTAGAAAAGTCTTCAAGTGGAATTTTCCGAGTCAGGATAGGCTGAGCCTAAACCAGTGCCCAGGAAATGGAGATAATCTCGGATGCCTCCTTCCTTCCTGTTGCAGGAGCCATTGTGGCTCCCGAGGAATCTTGGGACTTTCACCTCCTGCTCTGAGGGATGCAGGTGAGGGCAGGGTCCAAGGCAGGCTGGAGAGAGCCAATCGCTCAGTGTCCAGGGACAGCAGGCAACGTTGGGGTGCTTCTCACCCCTCAAACCTCCCCGCTTCTTCTCATAAGATGGGTTGATCAGCCCTCTGCCTGTGCATTGGCCGAGCCTGAGTCCTGAGTCTGAGCCTGGGGTGCATTTATTAGAAGTTATCTAACAAAGTTATTGGAAGCCCTGGCCAGGGACTCAGCTGGTTAGTGTCATTCCAACACGCCGAGGTTTCAGTTCAATCCCCAGTCAGGCCACATGCAAGAAGCAACCCATGAATGCCATGAATGTGGCTGCAACAGGGCGACTGTCCAACTCTGTTCTTCTCCTAAATTCACTAAGGGTGGACTGAGCATTATTGCCTTGGGCCAGAATTTTATGTGGAGGCCAAGGAACAGGGCAGAAAAGTACAACACGCACTCGAAAGCCAGGATGTATGTTGTCCTGACAGAGCCCAGGGCCGAGTCTGCAAAGGTTCCCACAAAAACATCACATTTTCTTCCCAACCAGTGAGTGTGGAGGGATGAGCTGAGATGCAGGACACGTTAGAAGTGGGACCTGTTCTCAAAGCAGGGGGTGTCCCGATCCTCTCTCCTTCCTGCTGGTGAGGATGGGAGAGCCCTGCCCGCCAGCCCCTCAGCACTCAGCCCCTCAGCCCCTCAGCCCCTCCCTGCACGGTTTGTCCTCAGCAGCAGTGGACACATGTCTCTGGCTTAGGGGAGCCAGGCAGAGTTGGGTCTGAGGGCATCAGGAGAACCCTGGGGGCCTCATGAGTATAGCTCGCTCTGCCCACTATGCCCCAATGGTCACCTCCCTCTGATGGGCAGTGGGTGGAAAGAGGCCTCTGTGAGGAAGCTCGTGTGTCACAGGTGCAAGCAGCCCTGGCACCGCCCGGCGATGTCTGGGAGCGTGTGGCCTGGATTCCCACTGGCACTTGCTTATCTGCACCAACGCTGTGTTGCCAGGAGCCAGTGGCAGTGTCCTGAGCAGCCAAGACTATTCTCTTCTGAGGCCCAGTGAGCGCTCTCTGCCTCTCCTGGAGTCCGGGCTCCACTAGGCAACAGGAAATATACAGCCCCCGCCCCCGCCAAGATCCTGCTGGAGAGCCAGGCCTGGCCCACCTCTGGACACGCCTTCCTCTCAAATGATTCAGAAAATGAATGTCATTGTGTCTGTGTTATGTATGTGTATGCATGTGTGTGTGTATACCTCTACTCCTATGTATGCATACAGAAACGTATATGCTGAGAGAGATGAAGATAAGAAAACAAAAGGAAAAGTAAATATGGTAAAATGTTAAAGAGTGGCGAATCAGGGGAAAAGATGATAGAGGATTTCTTTACATTATCTTTAAATTTGTGTTCACGTTTGCAGTTATTTAAAAATAAGGTCATAGCAAAGGATAAAGAAGTGAAAGCCTGCGTTGAGGAGTGAAGGGGCTTGAAGAGTTGAAGGAGGTTTTGGTCTCACTTCCCCATGAGTCTGCACCACTGTGGAGAGTGTCATCATTCCTATATGAGCAGCAGTAATAGTCAGCCTCGTCCTCAGCCTGCAGCCCAGAGATGGTCAGGGTGGCCGTGTTTCCAGACTTGGAGCCAGAGAAGCGCGCAGGGATCCCTGAGGGCCGTTTGCTGACATCATAAACAAAGATTTTAAGGGCTGTGCCCGGGCGTTGTTGGTACCAGGAGACAAGGTTATAACGCCCGATGTCATTGCTGCTCCCAGCACAGGAGATGGTGACTGACGTCCCAGGAGTCCCAGACATGGAGGGAGGCTGAGTGAGGGCCGCCTGGGCCCAGGACCCTGAAAAGAGCAACAACACCCTCTGGTGAGCTCAGCGCTGGGCACGGGGAGCCTGAGGAGGAGGCAGAGGGAGCCCAGGTGTCCCCAGGTCCCTCCCTGAGGCCTCACCTGTGCCCTGAGAGAGGAGGCTGAGGAGGAGCAGAGCCCAGGCCATGGTGGAGGTGCCCTGAGAGCTGCCTTCTGAGACCCCAAGCCTGAGCCTGGCTCACCCAGAACTCTCTTATCCCCTCCCCCTGCCTCACGGGGGAGGGGCCTCCATGCAAATCCATTTCCTGCACCTGCCTCTCTTCTCCCCACTCTGACCTGGAGTCTGCATCTCTGGAAAGAAGAGCTTTATCAACAATTAAACTCTTGCCCTGGCCGGGTAGAATCAACCAATGAATGCATTGATATAGAGAAAAACAAATACATTTCTCCCTCTCTCTCTCTGTCTCTCTCTCTCTTTCTCTCTCTCTCTCTCTCTCTCTCTCTCTCTCTCTCTCTCTCATCAATCTATAATTTTTTTTTAATAGCTGAACTCTTTAATATGTTCTAAATAAGATCAGTCTGAGCTAGGACAGCATGCAGAAATGGAGCCAGCCAGGGGAACCCTGCCTTTTCTGTGTGGGTTTCATGGTGGTTCCTGGTGAGAAATCTCAGGGCTTCCCCTCTGCACTGTGTGGGCAAAGGTGAGGACAGGTTGGCTGACTGGTTGCTCCATTTCCCAGGCACCAATGGCAGAGCTGGGACTGTATGGCCCTCAGCTCCCTCTCATTCCCCTAGTCAGCAGGGCTCCCTCCTCTGTCTGCAGGGGAGTGAGGCTGACGCTGAGCCCTAGCCGTGTTAGCCCCAATGGGTAAGAGGCGATCTGGTGGGCACAGCTGTTTGGGGACACAAGGGCCTCAGAGGCAAGCAGCTCTTCACACTTCCTGGAGGGACAGCATGAACCACAGAAAGTACCTTGCCCACAATCCAGGCTCTTGCTGCCCCCTGGTGGCCAAAGAGGGTGCACCCCAAGCACTGGGGAAGGCAGCTGAGTGGGACCTGGGAATCCCTGTTGACTTCCTTCCCATCTCGCTTCTTTCTAGTTCAGCTCAGTACCAGGCCCCGGTCCCTCTGTCTCCCTCTCAGCCCATCGCCGCCTGTCCATCTGCTTCCTCTTGAATGGACACAGTTATTCCAGAGCTTCTCTCTTAGCTAGATGACCTGGGTTTCATTGGTTCTCAATGTTCCTGACATGTGTGTTCTCTTCTTCAACTACCTGCAAACCACCCGTTCTCACGGCTGAAATCTAATATCCCATTTCCCCCTTTTCTCCTTTGTTCAAAAATGCCTCATATAGCCGGGCCATCATGGCTCAGTGGCTGAGCATCGACCTATGAATCAGGAGGTCCTGGTTCAGTTCCTGGTGGGGCACATACCTGGGTTGTGGGCTTGGCCCCCAGTGGGGGGCGTGCAGGAGGCAGCTGATCAGTGAGGCTCTCTCATCATGGATGTTTCTCTCTCTCCGTCTCGCTCCCTCTCTGAAGTGGTTCACCCAAATCATGACACACAGGCTAGGGAACACCTAGCAGCCACCCTGAATTCTAAGATCTTTCACATCTGCTTGACTCTCAGCAGACTGGGGCCCAGAGGCCGGTTCAGGTGCGTGTTGTTAAATCCGGAGTCTATTGTGTACTGGGTGTCATGGAAACACAGCTCAGAGGAACCCCACTCTGGGGGCAAGGAGCCCCCACCGGGACTCCACAGCCCCCAATCCCTTCTGGAGTTGTCCACTCTGCTTTGGACCAGCAGCTTGTCCTTTCCGGCCTCAGTGTGTCCACCCAAGAATCACTAAGACCGCATTCAAGTTCCCGGCACCCTGGCCTGGGTCTGGCCAGAAAATCAAGACTGAGTTTCCATTCATTGGTAAGCGCTCTAGGACCATTATCCCAAGTCACGCATGGTTAGGTCGAGATGATTCTCGGGGAAAAGGGGAATGGGGGGTGCGGGAAGAGATTGAACAAAAATTGTACACCTGTGGATGAGGACAGTCTGGGGTGGGGAAAGGGCAGAGGATGGGGTAGGAACCTGGTGGAGGGGAGCAATGGATGGAAAAAAGAGGAACAATTGTAATAATCTGAACAATAAAGATTTATTTTAAAAAGAGAGAGAGAGAGAGAGAGAGAGAGAGAGAGAGAGAACGCAGGTTCTTCCTCCTTCAGACTTACGTTAGGTGATCCTAGAAGAAAGCATAGCCCACCCTCGCTGGTCTGGCTCAGTGGATAGAGCGTCGGCCTGCAGGCTGAAAGGTCCTGGGTTCAATTCCGGACAAGGGTTGCGGGCTCCAACCTCAGTGTGGGGCACGCAGGAGGCAGCCGATCAATGATGCTCTCTCATCATTGACATCTCTCTCTCCCTTTCTCTCTGAAATCAATTTTTAAAATATGTACATTAAAAAGTATCTTCCTCTTTTAGTTCATTTCTTTCTCATCCCCTCACAGATTAGCTGAGACTCAGCCTCTATCAGCTGCGCGCGTGTACACACACACACACACACACACACACACTCACACTCACACACACACACACACACACACACACTCACACTCACACTCACACACACACACACACACACACACACACACACAGCAGCTCCTACAAAAGCATCCCCTCCTCCCTTCCCTCGCTGAAGGGTTTGAAAGTCTCCATGGTGACCATTACAATGCAGTGCAGGTTGACTGTACTTTTCAATATTTCCAAAATGAAAACAGCTCTATTTCCATTGCGAGTCAAGGAGAAACAGTGCTGATAGTAAACATTTTAAAAACACAGAAAAGGGTTTTTCAAAAACCAGCCTTATCATTTTAGTGACCCCCTTCTGGACACGTGGACCTGCTTTTCTAAGATGCTCACAAAGATGAATTACATCTCTCCCAGGAGGGCGGGGCCTGTAACCGTCAGCCCCTCTTCCATCTCCAGGCCTAGGGTAGCCCTGGAATGTGGTGAACACTGAGAGGCATGACTTGAAGCAATGAAATAAGTGGGTCTTATGTTCACATTTCCTGTTACGCGAATCGGGTTGCATTATATAATCAGACAGGAGACCTGCATTTTGCTTTCAAAAATACAGACCTCATCTTTTCGTGTATCAATCTCAGCCAGTATGGCAAGCAATGGGATCATGAAAATAAGGGCGGGCAATCTTCAAATAGACTCCCTTTTATTTTATTTTATTTTATTTTACCTTTTTAAAATGAATCTTTATTGTTGAAAGTATTACACAGGTTTTTCTTTTTTCCCCATTAACTTCTTCCAGCCTGCTCCCATCCTCCCCTCCCCCTTGTCCACGGGTGATGCATATATGCAGACAAGTTCATCGGCTGATCTCTCCCCTCCCCCTCCCCTGCCTTCCCTCTGAGGTTCATGGATTCCCTTTAAAAAAAAATATATATATATATATATATATATATACATTATTGATTTTACTGAGGAATTGAGAGAGATAGAGAGTCAGAAACATCGATGAGAGAGAGTCATCAATCAGCTGCCTCTTGCACACCCCCTACTGGGGATATGCCCGCAACCAATGTACATGCCCCTGACCGGCATCGAGCCTGGAACCCTTCAGTCTGCAGGCCGACGCTCTATCCACTGAGCCAAACTGGTTTCGGCATGGATTCCCTTTTAATTCCGAGTTCCACAGATGCATCCACTGTCTTCTCTGTCGCTTATCACCCGCCCCTCCACCCCAGTCTCCTTCATGCTCTCAGACCGGCCTCGCACTTGACTGTGTGAGAATGAGACTGTCTGTCCTCATGCCCAGCACGGCCCTCTCAGCCCCCATGGCTCTCCTGGCTCGGCCTCAGAGGAGGCTGCCGCCTGGGGAGCTTCCCACAGCAGCCCCTTTGTTTTCTTCGGAGACTTCGCTACAATCACCCCGTGAGGACAACCCTCTTCTTGTCTGCGGGTGGCTGCTGTTTGTTTTTTTTTCTTTTCTTCCTATTTTCATCCTAAGCCTTGTGAGGAGATACTGTATCTCTGAGCATGCGTTAGCAGCCACTCAAGGACAAATACTTGCTGAAGGAGTCCAGAAGAGATAGAGGAGAGGAGGGACGGGCAGGCGGGGCCTCCAGTTCTGAGGAGGAAAAAGGGAGGTTTTCCATCAGCTCTGCTCTGGGTGACAGTCCCAGATCCGCTAGGCATCAATGCCATGGCCTCGTTTGCACTCATTCATTCATCCGTCTGTGTGGCTGGAAACCTTAAACTCTGCCAGCTCACAGGCATGGGGAGTGCCTGGAGGGACGGCAGGGTAGACACACACACACACAGACACACACACACACACACACACCCCGCACACACACACAGACACACACATGCACATTGGTGCACGCACACAGGCATGCACACTCATGGACAGCCTCACCACCCGCCTGTTGCTCTCAGCCACCACAGCCTCCCAGAACCTGCCGTTAGGACATCCAGGGTCGCTCACAGGCCGGGGACACAGTGTCCACCGCCCAGGACCCTTCCGGAAACGGCCCGCAGTTGGAGGAGGCTGAGTGAGGACGTGACTTCACAAGACCCTACAGAGCCCCCCCCCGCCCCCCCCCCCCCACCGAGGCAGGGTGGAGTGACAGGCCGGGGCCTCCGCTCTGCTCTTAGCCTCCCCCCTCTCCCCGGAAAGGATCCCCCCAGATCCCTACTTTTCTCTCCTAGAGAGACTTTCCAACAGGGGGCGCCCAAGCCTGGCCCCGTGAGGCCGCCAGCGCCCCCTGGTGGCGGCCCGGAGAGCCCCGGGCCGGAGGCAGCGCCCAGAGGCAGGCAGCGCACCCCGGGCCGGGCTCCCCCCCACCCCGCGTGGGTGGGGCTCCATCCTGAGGAGTCTGCCCCGTTTCGTTTCCAGGCCCGGCTGGAGCTTTGTCCGAAGGGGGTGCTGGTGAGAGAGAAGCCCTTCGCCTCGGGAACGGCGCGGCCACCACCTGGAGGCCTGGGGGAGGTGAGTGGGGCCCACACGGCATCTGGGGGCGTCGGAAGGAGCTGGCCCACCCACCCCACGCCAGGGGAGGGCTGAGGACCCCCCTGGGAGGGGACAGGCTCGTGGCTGGGGCTGGGCCTCCTATGGGGGGAGAGGGGGATGGCAATGGCCGCGTCCAGGGTGTAGGGACATGGGACCAGCCCAGGGCAGGAGCTCCTTTCTGGACAAGGAGGTGGAAGGGGGGCGGGAACCCTCAATCAGGGACCCCGGGAGGCGACACCGGCACCCCACAACCGCAGAGGGAAAGGGGTCCCCGGAAGCACAGATGGGGGGAGAGGGGGAGTGGGAGGTGAGTTGGGGGGGTGTCGGGCCTCCTCCTTCTCTCTCCACATTCCAGCCCCCCCCATCCCATCCCATCCTCACCCCCCACCCACCCGGCCCCCCAAGCAGCCCCCACCTCCACCCCCCTGCAGCCCGCTGGGCGCGGCCACAGGCACCACCCTCCCCCACCTCCTCTCTGTCCGTTAAGCCCCTTCCGGGCGCCCTCGGAGACCCCGCTCCCGAGATCAGGATCTCGCGAGACTTCGCCCGAGAAGGAAGGAAGGAACGGGCGGCGGGATTGGCCGGGGCCGCGGCTTCCGGTGGGCATGCAGGGAGCGCCCGGCGGCCATTGTTCCAGTCCCTCCGCCAGGCCCGGTCCGAGGCCCCGCGAGCAGCGCCCGCCCGGGAGCCGTAAGTTCACGCTCCGCTCCGCCGCCGGCTCGTCTCCCCGGGCGGCCTGGCGCTGGTCACGCGTGACCCTTCCCCCCCACACACCCCCTGTCCCGGGAAAGGGGCTGGGGGGACAGGGGGACGGGGAGGCCTGAGGGAAAGGCGCTCCTGCGCCCGAGGCCGCTGCTCTGGGCTTCAGGCGCCGCAGTGCCTCCGCCCCCCCCACCTCCCCCATTCCCCACCCCCTCATCCCCTCACCCCCTCCATCCTCCCACCCCCTCCATTCCCTCCCCTCCCCTCCCCTCCCCTCCCCTCCCCTCCATCCTCCCACCCCCTCCATTCCCCTCCCCTCCCCTCCCCTCCCCTCCCCTCCATCCTCCCCTCCCCTCCATTCCCTCCCCTCCCCTCCCCTCCCCTCCCCTCCCCTCCATCCTCCCCTCCCCTCCCCTCCATCCTCCCCTCCCCTCCATCCTCCCCTCCCCTCCCCTCCCCTCCCCTCCCCTCCATCCTCCCACCCCCTCCATTCCCTCCCCTCCCCTCCATCCTCCAGCTCCCCTGGCCAGGGAGGCGCCCCGCTGGACACGCCAGGCCTGGGGGGCAGGGGAGGGCGGGAGCGGGGGCGGTGGGGGGAGGGGGAAGGGGGGAAAGGCCGCTTCTCATGGGGCACCATGCCTGTCACTCAAGGTTGCTTTTGTCCTGCGGTGAGCGGTCGGTGGTGTGGTCGGTGGTCAGGTTGGAGGTGAGGGAGGATCCGGGCTCCAGGGTTTTTGTGTTTCCGTTTCACCATTTAATGTGTGGTTAACATACACGTCTTTTAGTCGATGAGAGAGACAGACAGCACGATGCGAGAGAGAAACATGGGTTGGCTGCTGCCACGCCCACCACGTGCCTTTCGGGGCACGGGGCGATGCCCAGCCGCCCAGGGCGCCTCCCGCGGTCAGTTTCCCTAAGTATTCTGTTAACCTGCTGCTGTCCCTTGTTTTTGGAGCCTTTTGGTTCTCACTCTCAGACTTGGGCGGACACGGAGAGCAGAGAAGCATCGGAGGCCATTGGAGGGCCTGGGCCAGCCCGAGCTGCAGCCAGAGGGAGGGAGTATCTTCAGGTAAGCCCGGTCCTGAGCGTCTTGGGGTCGGGAGAAGCCCCGTGGCCCCTCTCTTCTCACTATCGAGGAATTAGGTGGATCCGCATCCCGCGGTCCCCCGTCGGGAGGAGGAACAGGAGCAGCTGTTGTATTCCCAGGAAGCTGCTGCCCGGCTGCCTCCCTATAAGGAGCAGAAGAGCAGAAGGTGGTGCGAGAGGGACCACCTTCCCAAAGCCACGGCCACCGCTGGAAGCTCTGCTCGGAGTGAGGAGCAGGGCTGCCGTCAGACCCCAGGTGGGCTCACGTTGGGTGTCAAGTAGGCTTTGGTCTCCCTTCCCGTGAGCTTGGACACGGGGGGACAGGGTGCCTCTGGAGAGAAAGCAGCAGTAGCAGACAGCTTGTCCTCCGGCTGCAGCCGCGCAGGTCTGTGCTGAGAATGGCTGTCAGGGCAGACGGGGCCCAGGACCCTGAGAGGAGAGGTCAAGGCCATGACTCCACAGAAGTTTGATGCAGAAAGGGGGCTCCCAAGTCAGCACAGACAGGAGAGGGGAAACAGCATCTGAAGACCCCCGCCCCCTGTTTCCTTCTTAACCATTACCCTTTGATTCTCGGGTTTCTCCAATCAAAAACTTTGAATTGCCCAAACAAAACACATTTTCCTTGTCTAGGGCAATCCCGGTGTCCCTTACCGACGTGCAGGCCCTCCCTTCCCCTGGCCAACTCCTGGCCGTGACTTTGGCCTGACCTCCTCGGGGAAGCCTTGACCCTCAGAACTTGGAAGATCAATGGCCCTCCGTTGTAGCTGTGTTCTCTGTGAACGGTAAAGAAGTGTAAGGCATGATTTGGTATTCAAGAACTTCGTTTTTATTTCTTTTTCTTTTTCTTTGGGGTGATAGCGCTGTCTGCCTGAAGCCGTCTGAACGCGGGCATCCGGGGTTTTGATGTGGCGCAAACGCCCCCATCAGGCCTCCTCCCAGGTTGGTTTCATTTCCTTTTTCTCTCATAAATGGACACGGGATTAGGTTAGGTTAGTGGTCGGCAAACTCATTAGTCAACAGAGTCGCAAACCTCAACTTGTGAGCCGCAGTTTGCCGACCACTGGTCTAGATTATTTGTTGCAGCTGAGAGAGGCTGTGCTGGGCCATGAGCTTCTCCTTATTCCAGTTGTTTTCGGTCCTTGAGTGAAATTAAGACATTTTTTTTCCCTGAAAAGGGTGGGATCATCTCTCAGGCTTCGCAGTTCTCCCTGCCCAGCAGAGTTAAATGCTGCTCGCGGGTAGCATTGGGAAGGGCCGTGGCAGAGCTGTGGCCTTGTGGCTGCCACACAGAAAATGGAGTCGGGGGAAATGGAGGTCGCCCCCTATTGACAGATCACTGCCTTTGGCCTCAGCTACCTCCCCTCGAGGGCGGAGGGACCGGGGTTGCTCCTGCTCAGCCTGACAAGGACGCTTGCCCCGCTGCCTCCCAGGATCCCTGTCAGGGCGGCTCCATCAGGATGAGCCTCCCGGCCCCGCGCAGACTGCTGGAGCTGGCCTGCCAGAGCCTGCTGAAGGACGAGGCCTCAGCCATCGCGGCCCTGGAGTCACTGCCCCGGGAGCTCTTCCCGCCGCTGTTCGTGGCGGCCTTTGCCGGGAAGCACAACAAGGTCCTGAAGATGATGGTGCAGGCCTGGCCCTTCCCCTGCCTGCCGCTGGGCGCCCTGATGAAGGACCGGCAGCCGGACCACGAGATTTTCCGGGCTGCGCTCGATGGGCTGGACGCCCTGCTTGCCCGGGAGACTCGCCCCAGGTGACGGGACTCAGGAGCCTGGTTGGCCCGGGGGGAGGAGTGGTTGGGGGGGTCTGAGCAGACACAGCCCGGGCGTGCTGGGCCTAAGGGAGGCTCAGGGAGGCCTTGGGGCCACTGCTGCGGTCATTCTGGGAAGAGGCTTTGGTGTCTAGGGCTGGTTAGGGTGCAGGGTGACCGAAGGAACATGAGCCGCCCCCTAGGGTGGCACTTAAAGGTCCCAGGAATGGGGACCAGGAAGGATCCCAGCAGCGCAAGGAGCAGCTGATTCCTGGGGTGTGGAGTAAATGTCCCTTCAGCTGTCTGGCCCAGATGCCCAGATCCCTGGACTTACGGTCATGGTCTTATCCCGTTACCTTCACGCACCCCCTGCACCTCCCGTTCTCCCGCAGGAGATGGAAGCTGCGGCTGCTGAATTTGCAGAAGAAAGTTCACCAGGACTTCTGGGCCGTGTGGTCTGGAACCAGAGCCGACGTGTGCTCGCTGCTGGAGCCGGAGGCCGCCCTGCCCGTGAGGAAGAGGGGGAAAGCGGACAGTTCAAGGGTGGGGCCAAGCCCACGCATGGCCCCCGTGCAGGTGTTCGTAGACCTTTGCCTCAAGGAAGGGATCCCTGACGAGTCCCTCAGCTGCCTCATCAGGAAAGTGACGGAGTGGCGCGGCGCGCTGCACCTGTGCTGCAAGAAGCTGAAGGTCTTCGCGGTGACCAAGCAGAACATGAACATCCTCAACATGGTGCAGCTCGACTCGGTGCAGGACCTGGAGCTGAACTGCACCTGGAAGCTGTCCACGCTGAGGAAGTTCGCTCCGTACCTGGGCCAGATGGGCAGCCTGCGCCGCTTCCTGCTCTCGCACATCCTCACGTCCTCGCGCACCAGCTTGGAGCAGGAGGAGCAGTGCATCGGCCAGGTCACTGCCCAGTTCCTCAGCCTGGCCTGCCTGCAGGAGCTCTGCCTGGACTCCGTCTCCTTCCTCAAAGGCCGCCTGGACCAGATCCTCAGGTGAGGGCGGCGCGCTTTCTCTGCAGACCCGAGCGAGCCCCTAGTCGGTTCATGCACTCAGTGTCAAGTTCACTGCCTGTCCCCTCCCCCCGGACAAAGGTTGGAGGTGTGGACTAGGACAGATGCTGTTCAAGAGATGCTAATGGGACTTCCGGCCAGGTGAGGGTAGCTTGGGGAATTCCTCCCCTAGGAAGGGATGCCAGGTGAAGATGATGGGAGAGAACCCAGTGAGGGTGGCAGTGACGAAGGGAAAGCCGTCAGAGGTGGGTTCTGGTTTAAGCTCTGCACTCAGCAGTTGGTCCATAGGAGCCTTTCCCTCCAAACCTGCCTCGATTTGCCTGTTGCCTTAGGCTCCAGCTGAGGGGACGCGTGGGAAATGCAGGGTTCTGGGGAAAGGAGCTGCAAAACGGGATGCGTTGTGGATGATGCAGTGATCTAGGTTCCCGCAGGCTGGCAGCCCCTCTAGTGTTGGCAGATGGCCTCTTTTCCCTTACGTGCTGGGTCATCCTCACCTCCCTCTGCCCACCAGCTCCACCCCAGAACTAACCGCTCTGTGTCCCCCCAGGTGCCTGAAGAGCCCCCTGCAGACCCTGTCCATCACTAACTGCCTGTTCTTAGAAAGAGACTTGAGACATCTGTCCCAGCACCTAAACGTCAGCCAGCTGAGAGGCCTGAGCTTCAATGGGCTCAACCTGACCAAGATCCGGTCGGGGCCGCTCCAGGTTCTGATAGAGAAAGCCTCCGCCACCCTCCAGGACCTGGAGCTGGATGAGTGTGGGATCATGGACCCCCAGTTCATGGACATCCTGTCCGCCCTGAGCCACTGCTCCCAGCTCAGGACCCTGAGCTTCTATGAAAACCCCATCTCCATGGCGGTCCTGGAGGACCTGCTGCGCCACACCGTCGGGCTGAGCAAGCTGAGCCGCGTGCTGTACGCCGCGCCGCTGGAGAGCTACGAGGAAACCAGCGGCACCCTCCACCTGGGCAAGCTGGCCCAGGCGCATGCCGCGCTGAGGCAGATGCTGCAGAAGCTGGGGCGGCCCGACATGGTGTGGCTCTGCGCCAGCCCCTGTCCCCGCTGTGGCGACAGAACCTTCTACGACCCAAACCCCATTCTGTGTCCCTGTTACGTGTCTATCTAGCTGCGTGCACGTCCCACAGGCTTCATTCTGGGCTCTCAGACGCTGATGCCCAGACCCAAGTGTATCTTAAAGGAACACAGCAGCCACATGTCACACTACTTAGTGTGGGGGGAATGTTGACGAGGGAGCTAACGGTTTCTTTGGGGATTTATGTTAGAAATACGAATCTGTATCTCTAACGGGGAGGGATTCTGATTTGGGAAGTAGATATGGGGGTTACCTTTGTTTGAATGGTTGTGAAGAAATGTCAGTAATAAAGGGAACTGAGTGTTAACCAGCTGGTGTCCTCTATGACACATTAACCCGATTCTCCCGTCTGCAGCTACTGGTCAGATGAGCATCCATGATGCCCAGACACTCTAGGCTGGATGAGGTTGGGTCACAGGCGTTCACATCACCATTTAGCACTTCCTGTTCAGTTATTTTTTCTGGTGCATCTGGTATCTCCTCACTACAACGTGCATCCACGGGGTCTGGAACGTACTAAGTGGCCGATGGTGAGATCCACTGAGTACAAGTTCTCAGGGGCCTCACTGCCCAGGCCCTACTCCTCCCCCCCGAGAGCCAATGGGGAGCGCAGGAGGCAGCCAACCGATGATTCTCATCATTGATGTTTCTGTCTCCCACCCTCTCCCTTCCTCTCTGAATCAATAGAAAAGTATAGACCCAAAAGTATGTAAATAGCTTAGGGTTTTGATACCCAGAATTATCTAAGAAATACAAGAACGAGCTCTTTGTAATGGTCAGAATTTTTATGCTGTTCCTTCTTTAATCCTCCTTTCTGGTCCACTTCCCCACAGGATTTTAAACAATGTGGTCCACTTTATGCTTGCAAGTTTTTTATTTGCCTCCCTGTATTTCTCTGCACCAAAATAATTATCAATTAAAATCTACATTGGTAGAATTCAGCTGAGTAAATTGAATATCTAATTGGCTTTATTGTTTCACTAATCCACCAGCCTTCCAGCTAGCAATGAAAAGAGGGCTTGCCCTAGCCGGTTTGCTCAGTGGACAGAGCATCAGCCTGCAGACGGAAAAGTCGTGGGTTCGATTTCAGTTAAGGGCACATGCCCCAGTTGCGGGCTTGATCCCAGTCAGGGGCATGCAGGAGGCAGCCAATCAATGATTCTCATTGATGTTCTCTGAAATCAATAAAAATATATATTAAAACTTGTGGACACTGAAACTTGCATTTCATCTAATTCTCACATGTCACAAGATAATATCCTCTTTGTGGGATTCTCAGCCCTTAATGTAAAGCTCGCCCCCCGATGTGGTTCAGTTGGTTGGACCTCTGACCCCTGCACTGAAAAGATTGCCGGTTGGATTCCTGGTCAGGGCACATGCCCAGCTTTCTGGCGGGATCCCAGGGAGGGGGTGTGCAGGAGGCAGCTTTTGCTCTCACTTTGATCTCTCTCTCTCCCTGCCTCACTCTAAAATCTTTTTGAAAGTTAGAGCTCATCCTTAGCTTGCTGTGAGTTGTACCAGATTGCAGGCTGGACCGGATTGGCCCCAGCCTCAAGGACAGAATGGACGGCCAGGGCGGCTGCTTGGCCTAGCTCCTTAGCAGAGGGCCGTAGCCGCGCCTCCTGGGCCCAGAGCACACTCGAGGGCAACGAAATGGAGACCACATGGGCCGGCCTACTCCCTTGATTACCAGCAGCCTGTTCCCCGCCCCGAACCCTGGGCGTCTGGGCAGCCTTGGCGGCCGAGGCCCCGCCGGGGATCGGTGTGTCGCGGCCGCAGCCCCTCGGCCTGCCCGCCGCGGCCTCAGCGCGGTCCACTCGGAGCCGAGCGCGCATGCGCCGGGCCCACCCGCGCGGCCAATCAGAGCGCGGCGCCGCCGCCGCCCGCCCGCACCTGGCGCCAGTCCGTGCTCGCGGGGCGCTCGCGCGGAGGCTGCGGCCGCGGCGGGGCCTGAGGAGACGGCGGCGCCTCAGGCTTCGCCCGGGAGCGCGGCGGCGGCGCGGGGACCGGTAAGCCGGGGCGTGGCGCGTCCGGGCGTCCCCGAGGGCAGAGGGACGGGCTCCCGCGGCCGCACGAGTCGGCCGCCGCGCCGGTCCTCGCGCTGCCAGCGGCCTGTCCCGGTCCCCGCGTCGCGCCGGCGGCCGCCGCCTGCGGCTCTCAGGACCCGCTTCCCACACACTCGCCGCCCCGCTCCTCAGGCGCCGCTCCCCCGCCCCTCACCCTCCCCGGCGGGGTCCCGCCCCAGGCCTGAGGCAGGGCCTGGCCGGCGCCTGAGCCCCCTCCCTCAGCCCGGCGGGTCTCCCGGGGAGCTTTCTGGGGCGAAAACCAGACCCCGCTTTTGCAGCCGGCGTGGCCCCGGAGGAGGGGCTGTGGGTGCCGAGCCCGGGCCCGGAAGCGCCCCCTCCGGGGTGAGGGCTCTCCCCGCCGCGGGGCGCCCTCCGCGCTGTGGGTCCCCAGGCCGCCCGGGCCCTGACGAGGCGCCCCTGAGGGCCCAGCCAGGCGGGTTTGAGGCCCTTCGTTTTGGGCAGTTCCCAGGCCTTTTCTGTTCTTTTTATTTTTATTTTATTATTATTATTATTATTTTTTACCATTAGCTCCCGTCAGTTTATTTCAGAGGTGACAGCAATGTTAAAAGCAACAAGTTCCGTCTGAACCGCACCGCCACGCAGCCATTCCCGCCTTTTTAAAGGGATTCCCTCCACAAGTCTAGGCTTTTCCCCACCCCACGCACCAGCGTTCCCAGGGGTTCGCTTTTTGGGGGGGCCTTGCAGTTGGCAGGTCCCTGGTTTCAGCACTTCCCTCCCAGAGAAACACGGGTCGATGTCTCCGCGGACTCTTTCCCTGGGAATCTCAGTGCAGTTCCCGCACCCCATCATTTGGCCTATGGGCCCCCAGAAAAAACGACACGTCTGTCCCGAAAAGGATGATGGGCGTATCCTGTGATCATCCTGTTAACAGAGTCGTTTTGCCTCAGGGGTGATTTTTATCCAGTTTCCAGATAACCGACTCCACATGGGGCATTATTTCCATATTAGCGATGTCATATGATCGCTACTGTGATCGAATGCCCAGGTTCTACCTCTTCTATGTCCTCCCCCTTCGTAAATGGATGGACTTCTTTTATAGAAGTGTGATTAGGACAGTTAGCCTTTTACAAACATTTAAAATGTAGGTTAAAATAACGAGTGTGGAAAAAGCAACACTAGAATGATAGGAAGCCTACACACAGTTCAAAATTAATTAATTAATTAATTTATTTATTTATTTTGGAGGAATAGATTTGAAGAAAGGAAGTCGCTTTTCTGGTTAAAGGGGAGATGCTTGAGGACCAGTTAAATGACAGTATCAGGGGGACAGCGGGTAGGAAATATGTCTGTAACATGTAAATAACATAATCCCTTTCTCTGGTTGCCTCAAGGATGGGACCTTCTCCTGCCTGGAATATGTCAAGTTCTTAGAAGTTTCAGTGCACACCAAAGGTAAGAGGGGGGAAGTCTTCTCTTCTGGGCTAAAACAGTACTACTTAGTGTTTCCTGAGTGTATTGGATCTGAATCTGTATATATGTGATACATTCAGGTCAATCATTGATTTAGGTAATTCTGGAACCTTCTAAACATCTCCCTTAAACAAGGGGAGGGAGAGGTGACATTGTTTTACCGGATTCCTTGAAAGGAAAAAGAAAAGTAGGAGTACCATAGGTTTTAAGCTAAGTAAATCTATTTATTTTAGCGTAGTATGCGTCTAAAATGGACTGATAATATACTGTAAGATTTCAGTTTTAAAGTAATAAGTGGTTCATTTAAGGTGAATGTGTATTTTTTTTAAAAAAATAAGTACATGGTGTTAGTTTGTTTAATTCTATACCCTTTTCCATAAGGGCTTTATTTCTGTCATTGAATGTGGCTGGATAGAAGAGGCCGTTTAAATTTATTTTATGCCAGTAGTCACGTTTACAGGTAAGTTACATGTCCAGCAACTTGCTCATACTGCTTTGTGTGACCCATTGTTTAATTTGTTATCGATTGCTATGTAACAATGTGTATCTCAGCACTTTCTAACTTAAAATAAATCTTTACTATCACAGTTTCTGAAGGTCTGGAATCCAGAGTGCCTTAGCTGGGTGGCTCTGGCTTAGGGTTTTTTATGAGGTTGTAGTCAAGTTTTTGTCTGTGTCCGAGGACTTGACTTCTTTTAGATGATCTTTGTCTAAG
The DNA here is from genome assembly GCF_964339955.1 of Pipistrellus hanaki. Classification (NCBI taxonomy): domain Eukaryota; kingdom Metazoa; phylum Chordata; class Mammalia; order Chiroptera; family Vespertilionidae; genus Pipistrellus; species Pipistrellus hanaki. Next base: position 1,956,029 of record NC_140521.1, read on the forward strand.
CCAGTAGTCGGCAAACTCATTAGTCAACAGAGCCAAATATCAACAGTACAATGATTGAAATTTCTTTTGAGAGCGGAAAACCGACCTCTGCGCATGGGCCACGAAGTTTCAATTGCACTCTTAAGTGTGTGCCCGCACATGGTATTTTGTGGAAGAGCCACACTCAGGGGTCCAAAGAGCCGCATGTGGCTCGAGAGCTGCAGTTTGCCAACCACTGGTCTAAGCTCACTCACTTGGCTGTAGGCAAGGAGCTTCAGTTCCTCACTCTGTGGGCCTCTTGTGAGGCTGCTCCTGTCATGACAGCTGGCTTCCCCCAGAGTGAGTGATTCAAGAGCGAGCTTTCATTCAAGAGAAGTTCAGACTCTTTTTCAAAATGTGTGGGGGTTAATGGAGGAAGGGAGAAGAACAGTGTCTTCAGATGGGAGAGTGGATAGAGAGGAAGCAAGCTCTCCAGTCTCTTCTTCTAAGGGCACTAATCCAATCATGAGAGCCACACCCTCATGCCCTCATCTAAATCTAATTATCTCCCAAGGACCCCCATTTCTAATACCATCATTTTGGGGTTTAGAGCATTAACTTTACGAGGATACAGTTCAGTCCATAGTAAAACCTAGAATATATTGCCAAGAGTTGGAGGAATCATTTGATATTTAGGAATAAAGCCCTGGCCAATTTAAGTAACATTTCTATATCCTTCAAGTCCATGTCCAAACTTACTTTTCCATGAAACTCACTCTTACTGTGAAATGATGATCAACATACTAATCATCAGAGAAATTGGAATAAAAAATATGATAATGTATCATCTCATATTCATTAGGATGGCTACTATAAAAATAAACAGAAAATAACCACTGTTGGCAAAGACATGAGAAATTGAAATTCTTGTCCACTAAGATTGGACTGTAAATGGTGCAACCGTTATGGAAAACAGTATAGAAGTTCTTAAAAAGTTTAAAAATAAAACTACCATATGATCCAGCAATCCCACTTCTAAAATATATATATCTCCAAAAGAAATGAAACCAGGATCTTCAAGAGTTATTTGTACGCTCATGTTCACTGCAGCACTATTCACAATAACCAAGAGGTAGGAGCAACCCAAATGCTCATCAACTGATGAACAAATTTTTAAAATGTGACATATGCATACGATGGAATATTATTCAGCCATAAAAAGGAAATTCTGTCACATGTTGCAACATGCATGAAGCATGAAGAATGTGGTAAATGAAATAGGCAAGCCACAAAAAAGACAAAACTGTATGATTCCACATATGTAGTATCTAAAGTAGTCAAAGCAAAGATACAAATAGAATAGTAGGATGAATACCAGGATCTAGAGAGAGAATGAAAAGGGGAGTTTGTTGTTTAATGTGTAGAGTTTCAATTTTGCAACATGAAAAAGTTCCAGAGAGCTGTTTCAAAAGACTGTGAATATACTTAACATTTAAAAATGATTAAGGTGGTAAATTTTATATTTTAGGGTTTTCAGCACAATAAAAAAAATCCATTAAACAATGGGCAAAGGATGCAAATAGACATTTCTCCAAAGAAGATATACATATATACATAGCCAGTACGCACACAAAAAATACTGCTCAACATGTTTAGTCATTAGGAAAATGTAAATCACAATTGGATACTGCTTCACACCCACTATTGGTTATAATAAAAAAAAAAAAAGAGGAACAATAATAAGTGTTGCAGAAGTTGTGGAGAATTTGGAATCCTCACATATTGCTGGTGCAATTACTGTAAAATGGTGCAGCTACTTTGGAAAACAGTTGGCATTATCTCAACAATCAAATATAGTTACCTTTTTTTTTTCTCTTTCTTTCCTTTTTTTTTTTTTTTTTTTAACTTCAGAGAGAGGAAAGGAGAGGGAAAGAGAGAGAAACATTAATAATGAGGAAGATTCATGGATCAGCTGCCTCATGCGTACCCCCTGCCCAGGATGGAGCCCACAACCTAGGCAGGTGCCCTGACCAGGAATAGAACTGTGACCTCCTGGTATATGGGTCAATGCTCAACTACTGAGCCACACCAGCCAGGCAAAATACAGAGTTAAAATGGTTAGAGCATCCACCCAAGGACCAAAGGGTCACAGGTTCAAATTCTGGTCAAGGGCACGTACCTGGGTTGTAGGTTCGATTCCCAGCCCCGGTTGCAGTCATGTGGGAGGCAACCAATCAGTGTGTTTCTCATATTGATGTTCTCTCTCTCTCTCTCTCTCTCTCTCTCTCTCTCTCTCTCTCTCTCTCTCTCTCTTCCTCCTCCCCTTCCTTTCCTCCCTCCCTTCCTTTTTAAAGAATAAATGGGGAAAATGTTTTCAGTTGCAGATTACCGCCCCCCCCCACCAGCCATTTAGGAATCAAGGAGCAATATAATTACAGTGGTATTTTAAGATTCAGATAGTTGTGATGTGCCATATAATTTGAAGGCTAGAGAGGTAATACAGAACAATTTGGAGCCTATTATAGATGCACAAACATGAAGTAACCAGGAGTCCTAAACCTAGATATTGGGGGAAGGTGCTTTAATAGAAATGAAATGTAATTAGAATGACCAGTGCTCTAAAAAGGTACTTAGAATCACTAATACATTTCTGTGATTAATTTGATGGTAGCTAGGGGAGGTTAGAACAGGTTTTATAAAGTAGGAGGAGAGTAAAAATGAATCCAGTGAGGCTCTTTGATCCTTAGAGACTAAGCAATTAATAGCACCATCATCAGAAATAGACATGCACTAAATTAAGAGTTCTGTTGGTAAGAACACAGAACCAGAATTCAGGAATCACTCATTTTAGTGCTAGCTCTGTTTCCAAACCCTACATATAATTTTAGCTGAATCACAAACTTCTCTAGCCTTTAGAAGCCCATCCGGAGATAATTCTGATGGTCATATTACTTGTTAAATTATCTTCTGAGTTTTGTGGTGTTATGAAGAAATTAGTACTTTCAATTTAGATCTTTTTTTTATAGGATGTTAGAGAATAAATTAGAATTATCTAGAAGGTAGTTCCTAGGAATGTGGAAGTGATCCTAGGCAGGTTGGATTAAGGAAGAAATTCTCCCGCAGAATATTTTTTACTGTCACAGCTAGGGGATTGCCATTGGCATTTGCAGGTAGAGGCAACAGAAGAGATCATAATCAGCCCAGGACAAAACTATGATTATGATTCTAGAGTCTCACAGACTTGTGGTCATAGTTTTAAGTGGTCATTTATTGTCTTTGAGTCTCAGTGTCCTTATCTGTAAAATAATAGATGTTCATAACTAGCTTGAATTTTGGAAAAAATTAAATGAGATACATTTTTTTTTCTGTACTTACTGATGTGTAGTGTTGTTTGTACTTAGGTGGCAGCTCACATAAAGGAAACACTAGGACTTGTGGCCACACCCCCAAGAATAAATAAGTTAGAAAATGGGACCACCATATGTGGTATGTGAAGAAAAACAAGAGCCAGAACCACAGAAGAGCACCGAAGAAAACAAACAAGTCGATGACGATGCTGAGCTGATCTTCGTTGGGGTGGAGCATGTAAACGAAGATGCTGAGCTGATCTTCGTTGGGGTGACTTCACATTCAAAACCAGTCGTTTCCCACATCTTGAACAGGGTCACCCCAGGTTCACGTTCAAGGAGAAAAAAGTATGGTAGGCTCAGAAAAGATTCTACTCGCAAATTGCAGCCTGTAAGTCATGTGACCCCTACATCAGAAGTAGTGACTGTCTTGCCTGACCCTGAGTCTGAATCAAGATTAACAGATAGTCCTATTATTATTGAGCCTTTTTCTGATCCTGATTATAGAGGTAACTCTCCACAAGTTGTGCCTGATAGCTCTTCAGAGTCATGTTCTCCTTTGATTACATTCACAAGTTCATTGCAGCAGCCAGCGGGATCAGCACTTTCTGCAGGAGGTCTGAGTAAAAGTCCTGGTGCATCAAAGCGACTTTGCACTTCTGAAGTAAACAGCATAAATCCCAAAAGGCCTAAACTCAGTGACAAAATCACAGGGGGGCAGTCTTCAGTTGTGTCCTCTTCAGGAATCTTTCATACAGTGATTCCTCAGCAAAGCACACCCTCATATGGTGCTCATACCTCATTAAGTCCTCTTCAGAACGGAGCACCTTTCCCAGCAGCTTTTCCAAAGGGCAATGTCCACTTCAACACTGTAAATCCTGTTGGAGAAAACAGACGGACAGAAACTGATTTTTTGAGCCTCGCAAGCCAAAACAAGACTGACGATCTCAAGAAAGGAAATCTGATTGTGTTACTGCATGACTTTTACTACGGCCAGCATCAAGGAGATGGGAAGCCAGAACAGAAGACTCACACAACCTTTAAATGCTTCAGCTGCAGGAAAGTTCTAAAGAATGTCAAGTTTATGAATCACGTGAAGCACCATTTGGAACTGGAGAAGCAGGGAGATGACAACTGGAAAAGCCACACCACCTGCCAGCATTGCCACCGGCCGTTTCCCACTCCCTTCCAGCTGCAGTGTCACGTTGAAAGTGTGCACACTCCTCAGAAGCCCTCTGCTATCTGTAGAATTTGTGAATTGTCATTTGAAACAGATCAAGTTCTCCTACAGCACATGAAGGACAATCATAAGCCTGGCGAAATGCCCTATGTGTGCCAGGTTTGCAATTACAGATCGTCAGCCTTTGCTGATGTGGAAACACATTTCAGAACCTGGCATGCTAACACTAAGAATTTGCTTTGTCCGTTCTGTCTCAAAATTTTTAAACTAGCAGCACCTTACATGTATCATTATAGAGGACACTGGGAAAAGTTTATTCATCAATGTTCCAAATGCCGGCTACAGTTTTTAACTTTCAAGGAGAAAATGGAGCACAAAACCCGGTATCATCAAATGTTTAAGAAGCCTGAGCAACTAGAAGGATTGCCTCCTGAAACTAAAATTGTTATTCAGGTATCACTGGAGCCTCTTCAGCCAGGGTCAGGGGAAGTAGCATCCATTACTGTGAGCACATCTGATTCTGAACCATCACTCGAGACCTAAAAGTAGGATTAGAACAACAACAAAAACAACAACCATTAGTCCCATTTTCAGGAAATCTAAAGCAAGTACTTTAATGAAAGTGAGAAACCTCATAAATAAAAAAAAATACAAAACATTAATACCTTAAAAATAGTGAAACCAATGGGTCATTTATGAGTTGTTTTTATAAAATTCATGAAATTCAGTATTATTTGATACGAGTTTTGAGATGTTATTTAAAAGTATTAACTGCTCTTTTTGTGACTGTATCTGGCTTAACACATAAAAGGTGCTTGTGTGTGTTTATGTATGTGAAAGAAAAGCCAGAAACCTATTTATTATTTTTCTATGTTATGTTACTTGTGGGTGTGAACACTCTTTTTTCTGTATATAGAATGTGTAGAGTTATATGCCTTGAAGATTATATTAACTCTAGTCAAACTGGAATGGCCCTGGTATGGCATGGTCCTGTTTACTGCTGAAGTCCCAGAAGTGCCTCTGTTGTGCTGGCCTAAACAGCCTGCCTCTGAGCATCGGCGTGTGGAGAAGTTGAGGGAGAAGCTATGGCATGAATGGGACCAGGAAGTGGGAAGTTAGTCAGTGGAGAGCAGAGGCTCTTTTCCCAGTGGAGAGAGCGGCACACTTGCACCTTGTCTTGGAGCCAAGACAGAAAGAATACCGTGTCAGTGTCATCATCCAGCCCATGTACATCCAAGGAAGCAAAGTCATTACAATAAAATCCTATGTTTGGTGAGGGGCTCCGGCAGACATCAAACAATCCTTGTCTCATCGGCTTAAGCAGAGGAAGCTAATAGAATGGGGCCTGACGCCTATGGGCCTCTTGTTGAGTGACCCACAAGGAAATTCAATTTGTTCCCTGGCCTTTAGTCAGAATGAGCCACAGCAGTAAAGAAGTAAAGTTTCCCCTGACAAAGAAGCGCTGACATCCATACCGTAGTCTGAACTGTACTGGACCCGTCATTTTAACTGGAAAGGGCCGAATTGTATCTGTCCAGTTCATGGACTGAGCTCAGTTTAGTTCGCTAACTGTTAAGCTGCAATGGGCATTGTCCAAGAATGGTTGGTACAGTGGATACAAATTGCCCAGGTGGCTTCTTAAAGTTAAGCTTGTTACAGGGCTTTTCCTTCTATTTTTCTATGTTTGTGTATCTTCCCCTAATTGAACATGTGAAGTTTGCAATTTTGTACCTTGCCTTGTTGGGCATGAATGTATTACAGTTAACGGTTATTATTGTCTTGTGTGTGTAATTTCCCATTTTAAGAAATGAATACTTTTTGGGTCTTACTTGACACATTCCAATGTGCAAGTACTGTTCCTTTTATTTCAATAAGTATTAGGTTGGAGAGTTACTGCCCTTCATCTAATCTGTCCACCTATCCACTATGTGAATATACTCTGAGGTGACTTTCCCCTGCCGTTTCCTAGGGTCCTTTCACAGAACTGTGGAATACTCTCTGAGTTTCATTTTTGAACGTGAGCGGCCTTGGCTTCTGTGGGTTCCCAGGGTTGAGTCTCCCTCAGTGCATTCTAGTGCCAGCCCTTCTCCTTCGACCCCCGCCCAGGTACCTAGCAGCCTCTGTGCGCCACTCAAGGAACCTGGGATCCTGGCTAGAGAGCTAAGCCAGGAAAATCTTTTTTCCTTGCTTTCTCTCCTTCAAGGCACCTTATATCTCCCCACTCCTTTCTTCCCTCCTCAACCTATTTAAATTCTGTAAGCTTTCACAAAAACCTGAGAAGTGATCATCACCAAGGGTTTAGCATCCCTCTTCAGAGTTGGGGAGGAAGGACTCGACAGTAAAGTAGCTGTGAGTATAATTGTCCATGTTTTAGGTAATATCCTTGATGTGAATTCTTGTTGTATTTGTTCAATGCTTGACTAATTGATTGATGGATCTGCACTTTGAACATTTTACTAGGCCTTTTCAGTTTGTTTGCTTGGGCCAAGGCACTTTGCTAAAATTTTAGCCTGAACTCCTTTCTTTAGGGGTAGAAAAGTGTGTGTGTGTGTGTGTGTGTGTGTGTGTGTGTGTTTGTGTGTGTATGTGCGCGCGTGCACGCGCACTTCATGTTGTGGTATCAAGTAGAAACTTCTGGGTATAACTAGATTTTTAGACTTTGCATACTTCTCTTATTCGGTTTCAATGGTAAAAATATGAAATGTTTTTATTCTATGTGTGTTTACTTGGTTTTATCAACTGTTACTGTTGCTATTTCACTAAAATATGCCCCTAAGGAGTACAAATCGTTACTTATTGCCAAGGTTTCAGTCATATACCTCCTCTCTCTTTCATTCTGTGCCATGCTACTCCACCATTTCCCCCTCTGAGGCACTGTTTTTGACACACTGGCCTTGCTTTTCCTCAAGAAAAATCACATTTCTTCCTAATCCAAAGACTTTGCAACTGTTGTTCTTTATCTTAGAATCCTCTTCCCCTAGACCTGCATGGCTTTCTACCTCAATTAATTGTTTGACATTTCCTTTGATTCATTGAGTTTCATTAAAGTTCTTAAAATGACACTAACAATGAAATTCGGCCCCCACCCTTTTCTTCTTCAAAAGGGACACTTTATATCTCCTCCCTACTTTCTTCCCTCTCTAATCTAGTTAAATTTCCTAGGTTTTCACAAAAAACTAGGAAGAGTTCATTATTAAGGACTTTGCTCCTCTCTTAGAATGGAGCCCGCTCAAGTCCATTTCTGTGCCTGCAACCAAAAGAAAATGAATATAGTGAGTTGAGTTCCTTCAGGAGCTTTCTCTGTTTTTCTATTGATATCTGTATATTTTTTAAAAAAAGCAACGCCACTTTGTTTTGTTTACAGATATATTGAATAGCTGTCAAGATTACTATTTTGTTATTACCCTTCATGAATGTCCACGTCTATTTGGCTTGCTTGTTCTTTCAGATAAATTTTATTTTATTATTGTTGCCAAAAATTCTAAATAAAATAGCAATTATAATAATAAAATGTTATTTTGAAAAAAACATTTTTGTTATTTGTCTTTTCATTATTAATATGGCATATTTATCGTTTAATTTTTTAGCACTACTATGTAAACTCTTTGCCTTTCCTCCAATTTTATTTATTTTTTTAAAATATATTTTGTATTGATTTCAGAGGAGTGTAAGAGAGAGATAGAAACATCAATGGTGAGAGAGAATCAATCATTGATTGGCTGCCTCCTGCACGCCCCCAACTGGGGATCGAACCCACAACCTGGGCATGTGTCCTTGACTGGAATGGAACCCGGAACCCTTCAGTTGGAAGGCCGACACTCTATCCACTGAGCTAAACTGGCTAGGGCAACTGGATTAAAGACAGAGCTCACAGTTGGGAGTTTACTAGCCATCTATTGAGGTATGAAAAAGTACAGAACCAACAGTTTAAAAAAACACACACAAAAAACATTTGTTACCTTACACCAAGCGTATCAAATTCGTGGCCCGCAGGCCGATTGCGGCCCACCACGAATACTCATTAACGATGACTCATTTATTTCAGCCCTTTGCATTCAGCATGTCTCTATCGAAACAAACCTAACCTATGTTTCTATGAAAGGGGAAGCTTTTGTTTTCTTGCGGCCCAATACACGTACACCTTGTCTATTTGGCCCGTGTTAGCCTTTGAGTTTGACATGCTGGCCTTACACTGTTTCTGAGAGCCAGGAGCCCGGAGCAACTTCGCTGGGTTGTTCGGCTTCAGGGCTTCCTGAGGGCTTAGTCACCCGAAGGCTCCCCTGGGGCTGGAGGACGTGTTCCCAAGATAGCTCCTCACCTGGCCGATGACGGGACACTGGCTCCTTTCTGGCTGAGCCTCTCCACCGGCGACCTGAGTGTTCTCAAGACACGGCTTCCAGGGCAGGTGAGCGGGGCAGCGGGCCAGGGCTCTGCAGTGCCTTTGCGGCCTCGTCTCAGCAGTTCGTCATGTCCACGCTGTTCTTCATTAGAAGGGAGGCGCTCGGCTGAGCCCACTCATTAAGGGGAAGGTGACTGAGTTAATTTGGTCCATTTCCTAATTTTCAAGTCCTTTGCCTTCTCTGGTCCTTGGCCTTCGCCGCTGTTTGCAAAGGTTTACAGCCGTGAGACTCCCTCACATCTCACCTTCCTAAGTGCTGCCCAAACAGAGCTCTGTCTGTGTTACCCCGGCTCCGAACAGTCCTTTTGCCCTTCTCCTCCATCATCCTGAAGACCTCAAACCCACCGCCACCTCACTCAGAGCAGCAGGAGCATGAACCCCGGGAGGTGGGGTAACTGGGGGCGGGCTGAGGGGTTGTTACCGACAGTCTGCCCTCCGGCCCTTGGAGATTCACATCCCTCTCCCATGGCAGACGCATCGCCTGGGCCCGTGGTCAGCAAACGGTGGCTCGCGAGCCACGTGCGGCTCTTTGGCCCCTGGAGTGTGGCTCTTCCGCAAAACACCACGGCCTGGGCGAGTCTATTCTGAAGAAGTGGCGTCAGAAGAAGTTTACGTTTAAAAAAAATGTGGCTCTCCAAAGAAATGTCCATTTGTTGTCCTGTTGGTGTTTGGCTCTGTGGACTGATGAGTTTGCCGACCACTGGCCTAGGCCTCTGGTTCAGCTTTGCACACACACACAAGGGAGATCTGCAGGCGCCGAGCCGGGGTTTATGTCTCACTTCCCCGCCGGCACCTGTCACTGTGCGAACGGTTGCTGAACCACAGAGCGCAGTAATAGTCGGCCTCGTCCTCGGGCTGGGCCCCCGTGATGGTGAGGGTCGCCTTGTCTCCAGTCAGGGCGCCGGAGAACCGGACGGGAACCCCGGGAACTCGGTTGGTGGTACCACCTATTAAACCCTTGGGTACCTGGTAGGGCTTCTGTTGGACCCAGCTGGCATAGTTACTGGTGCTGACGGCCCCGGCGCTGGAGCCACAGGTGAGCGTGACTGTCCCCCCGGGGTTTGTGGTCAGCGAGGCTGGCTGAATCACAGTCTGGGAAGTGGCCCCTGAAAACAGGTGAGAGACCAAAGGTCAAGAACGGGGACGGGGGTCATGAAGGAGCATTGTGGTCTCTCTCTCACTCCCGCCCCCGACCCCGCAGCCCACAGAGTCGCCCCTGACCTGTGCAGTGAGCCAGCAGCGCGAGCAGGAGCGAAGCCCAGGCCATGGTGTAGGCGCCCCCGCTGTGCTTCTGGAGCCCCCTTAGCACAGGGTCAGCCTGCACTGCTCTCGTTTTTAGCTCCTTCCAGCCTCGGGGCGTGGGCATTTCATGCAAATAAGTTCCCCTCCCTGGGGCGCTCAGCAATGGGGCCCCCTTCGCAGCCCCTGAGCTGCTCCACATGAGTGACAGGTGGACCCAGGAATACAGGACCTTGTCACAGCGGAGCTTGCCTACCTGCCTCTCAGGCGCTGGCCCACAGCCCCCTCTAGTGTCCGTAGTGAGACTAGCACCAATGGGCAGATGCACCCTTGCAGGCCCTCTTGGCTCTGGTCCGGAGCATCTAGTTCTCTCAGTGGCTCAGTGCCTTCACTCTGCCCCTCCCATTTCGTCTTTTGGAGAAGCTGAATTCGGATTCTATCTCCTCCTTGCTTAGAAACCTTTATGGGCTTCCTGATGTCCACCCCTTTCTTGTCAATGCCACCTCTGGTCACACCGCCCCATATGCCTTATTCTCCTGGGCTGGTTGTCCCTCACGTCCCTGTAGGGTCAGCCCCAGGAGGACAGGACCCTGTCTGTGTTGCCAGGGCTGTGCTCTGAGCTCTAGACCCGAGCCTGGCACAGAGCCCATGTTCAGAAAAACATAAGGACAGACAGACCTCCACATCTGCGGTTCTGTTTCCCCTGAGGGGGACCCAGCTGGACTCAATCCCTGTTCCGACCTGGCTCATTGCAGACTCTCTCTGCAGGGCAGGCTGCCGCTGGGGTCGTGAACTTCATCTGACAAGGGTGCCCTTTGAGGGGCAACTTTGGGAGGACAAGGCTGCGTTCCTTAGACCAGCGGTCGCCAACGTTCCGGACCTCTCAGACCACCGGCTGGCGACCGCTGCTTTAGAGAGTTGTCCTGACTTGAGTCCTAGGCCCTATGTAGAGGGTCACACTAACCCACATGCAAACAAAAGCTTCCGAAGGAAAATAGCAGGCTTCGCCCCCTGACTTCACAAAAGCCACACCATGGAACAGGAGTATTTTATTAAAAGCAAGATTAATTAGCCCTGGCCAGTTTGGCTCAGCAGTTAGAGCATTGGCCCATGGACCAAAGGGTCTTGGGTTCCATTCCCAGTCAAGGGCTGGGTTTCAGGTTCCATCCTCCTCCCCCAGTTGGGATGCAAATAGGAGGCAACCGATTGATGTGTCTCTGACATATCGATGTTTGTCTTTCTTTCTCTCTCTCTCTTTCTCTCTCTCTCTCTCCCTCCCCCATCCTGTCCACTCTCTCTAAAAATCAGTGGGAAAAAATGTTCTCACTCATTGGGTGAGGATTAAAAAATTAAAAAGAAATAAACACGAGGTTAATTATGTAGCATCATTTTTAAAAATATATATGTATTTATTTCAGAGAGAATGGAAGAGGTGGAGATAGAGAGAAACATCAATGATGAGAGAAAATCATTCATCAGCTACCTCCTGCACACCCTACACTGGGGTTTGAGCCCACAACCTGGGTATGTGCCCTGACCTGGACTGAAACCCTGACCTTCTGGGTCTTAGGTCAATGCACAACCACTGAGCCATGCCAGCTGGGCACCCTTCCCTTTCCTTTTCAATGGATGATGCACATTTGCTGCTTGAGAGCTGGTGTGTCTGATCACGAATTGCCCTTATCACAGGCCCCAGCGGTGGTTTACGTCCTGGTTCCCCATCTGTGTCGCTCACTGTGCAGAGCACCGCTGTACCACAGAGCACAGAAGTACTCGGCCTCGTCCTCAGGCTGCGCCCCTGCCAGGGTCAGTGCGGCTCTGCCCCCTTGGATGGAGCCTGAGAACCAGGCCGGGGTCCAGGAGTGTTTCTTGTTTGTGTGGTAAATCAGTCCCCTGGGGACCTGGCCAGACTTCTGCTGGACCCAGCCCAGATAGTGGCCATCGGTCACCGCTCCGGTGCTGGAGCCACAGGTGAGAGTGACCGTCCCTCCAGGGGTCACAGTCACTGAGGGCTCCTGGGTGACCACAGCCTGAGACCTGGACCCTGAAACAAAAACAGACGCTTGTCAGGGATAAGGAATCAAAGCAGATGGACACCCATCCACCAAAGCTGGTATCAGGGGTCTGTATTCACCTGGGCAGTGAGTGAGGAAGAGGAGGAGGAGGACAGGAGAGCAGGCCATGGTGCAGACGTCAGAAGGGCCCCCTGGCTCTGACCTGGGGCGGGCCTCTCTGCTGGCTCTTTATCTCCTGCTGAGCTGCTCTGTGAAGCGGTGTGTTGGAGGGTCGCCTTATGCAAATCTGAGCCTGTCCCCACTCTGTCCACCACCCGGATGCTCAGCTCTGGGAGCAGTTACTCGGTCAGCGGGTAAGCCAGGGGTGGGTGGAGGCTGTGCGTCTACCCTGTGGTCGGAAACAGCTGCTCTAAGCTGTTCTACAGGCCAGTGAGCAACCTTCAGGGTCCATTACATTCAAGCCACCTGACATTCAAGCCACTGAGAAGATCCACAGCGCCCCCTGGTGGCCTCCTTGGGCTGAGAGCCTGTGGTCTCCTCTCAGTTAGGAACATAGCTGTTGACTTAGCTTGTTAACATCCCAGCTGTTGCCCCCCAGGCCATTCCGCATTCACAGCTTGTCTCTTCTTGGCTCATTCCTGTTGGTACATCTTCCTCTGCTTGTTGTTGAAATCCGGCCCAGGGTCAGTGTCAGTGTCACAGTTACATGACTCCAGGAGTGATTTCGTGGCCAACTGACCCTGTGGACATCATTTGTTTTGAGCCTTACATTGAATAGACAGATGGTTGTAGTCAGAATTTTAAAAAATCATTTAGGTTAGAGAATTAAAGGAAAATGACCCAAGACCGGGGGTTAGATGTTTCACGGCCGAATGGGTGGAGACTAAAGTCATCTGTGTGAATGGGCAACATGACCAGGTCTCCCCTCAAAAAAAAAACCACAAAAAAAACCTCTGGACGCCGAGCTTGGGTGAACTGTCCTGGCGGGCAGCACTCCGTGCAGAGGGTCGCACGTGGGTGTGGGGAGGAGTTCCCGTTGCCCGTGACTCACCCACTGGGAGGAGACAGGGGCAGCTTGCACTTGGAATTCTTGTGGGCCCTCCTCATGGGCCTCTTCCTTGGACCAGTTTTCATCAGAAAAATATATATTTTTAAATTTCCAGCTTCAGCTGGGGTTCCTTGTACCAATGAGGAGTGGGCATAAGGTGAGAATGATCTATACATATCACAGGGTAATGGGCAAATTGATTAGGATGCTATCACATAATTGATTAGGCTGCATGTGTCAGTGGGCGGGGTGGCCAGCTGAGGCAAGCAGCAGCAGTGAGCTACTCATGCATGTATTCATGCGCAGGGCCACTCATTTGTTATATTTTTATTTAGAGAGGACTACCTGGAAAATACAGACAAATGCTCAGAGGCTGAATGTGGAAAGTTTTATAACCAGACCCTGGATCTAATTCAACACAGGTGTTAGTGAGTAAATCCCGGGGAAGGCAATGAGATAGGCTTATTTCAGCTTTTTACTTTGGAGTCATTTCAGACGCACAGAAATGTTGCAGAGAGAGTACACATATCCTTTGCCAACTGTCCCCTGATGTGAGCAACTTCCATAGCCACGGAAAATATTAAAATGATCAAAAACCCACTTAAAATGGATAACCCAAATGATAGTACTGTGGTTGTCAAGGAAACTCAGTTTGCAGGTAAAATTCAGACACTACCCTTCACCTTCCTTCGATGGATGGTCAGGGTTCGGGCTCACGGATAGCTCAGATGTCTGTTATGTGACGCCACTCTCACAGGACCATGTTTGCACCCACGGTCAGCCACGCTTGGGTTTATGTCCTGGTTCCCCATCAGGGTTGCTCACTGTGCGGAGCACCACTGTACCACAGAAGGCAGAAGTACTCGGCCTCATCCTCAGGCTGCGCCCCTGCCAGGGTCAGGGCAGCTTTGCCCCCCTGGATGGAGCCTGAGAACCGGGCCGGGGTCCAGGAGAGCTTGTTGTTTGTGTCATAAATGAATGCCCTGGGGACCTGGCCAGACTTCTGCTGGACCCAGCCTGGGTAGTGGCCATCGGTCACCGCTCCGGTGCTGGAGCCACAGGTGAGAGTGACCGTCCCTCCAGGTGTCACAGTCACTGAGGGCTCCTGGGTGACCACAGCCTGAGACCTGGACCCTGAAACAAAAGCAGACACATGTCAGGGATAAGGAATCAAAGCAGAAGGACACCCCCACACACACACCCCACCGGAGCTTGTATCAGGGTCTGTATTCACCAGGGCAGTGAGTGAGGAAGAGTAGGAGGAGGAGGGGGACAGGAGAGCAGGCCATGGTGCAGACGTCAGAAGGGCCCCCTGGCTCTGACCTGGGGCGGGCCTCTCTGCTGGCTCTTTATCTCCTGCTGAGCTGCTCTGTGAAGCGGTGTGTTGGAGGGTCGCCTTATGCAAATCTGAGCCTGTCACCAGGGTCCTCAGCTCCAGGAGCAGTTACACGGTCAGTGGGTAGGCCAGGGGTGGGTGGAGGCTGTGCGTCTACCCTGTGGGAGGAAACAGCTGCTCTAGGCTGTCCTACAGACCAGTGAGCAACCTTCAGGGTCCATTACATTCAAGCCACCTGACATTCAGGCTGCTGAGACGATCCACAGCGCCCCCTGGTGGCCTTCTTGGGCTGAGAGCCTGTGGTCTCCTCTCAGTTAGGAACATAGCTGTTGACTTAGCTTGTTAACATCCCAGCTGTTGCCCCCCAGGCCATTCCGCATTCACTGATAGTGTCTTCTTGGCTCATTCCTGTTGCTACATCTTCCTCTGGTTGTTGTTGAAATCCTGCCCCAGTGTCTGTCAGTGTCAGTGTCACAGTTACATGACTCCGGTAGTGATTTCATGGCCAACTGACTCTGTGGACATCATTTGTTTTGAGCCTTACATTGAATAGATAGCTGGTTGTAGTCAGAATTTTAAAAAATAATTTACGTTAGAGAATTAAAGGAAAATGACCAAGGTTAGATGTTTCAGGGCCAAATGGGTGGAGACTAAAGTCATTTGTTTGAATGGGCAGCATGACCAGGTCTCCCCTCAAAAAACAAAAACAAAAAAAACCTCTGGACGCCGAGCTTGGGTGAACTGTCCTGGCGGGCAGCACTTCGTGCAGAGGGTCGCCCCTGCGTGTGGGGAGGAGTTCCCGTTGCCCGTGACTCACCCACTGGGAGGAGACAGGGGCAGCTTGCACTCGGAATTCTTGGGGGCCCTCCTCATGGGCCTCTTCCTTGGACCAGTTTTAATTAGAAAATTATCTATTTTTAAATTTCCAGCTTCAGCTGGGGTTCATTGTACCAATGAGAAGTAGGCATGAGGTGACAATGATCTATACTTATCACGGGGTAATGTGCAAATTGGTCAGGACGCTGTCACTTAATGACCAGTCAGCAGGAGGGCGGGTCAGCAAGCTGTGTTGTCAGTGGACGGGGTGGCCAGCTGAGGCAAGCAGCAGCAGTGAGCTCCTCATGCATGTATTCATGCGCAGGGCCACCCGTTTGTTATATTTTTATTTAGCGAGGACCACCTGGAAAATACAGACAAATGCTCAGAGGCTGAATGTGGAAAGTTTTATAACCAGACCCTGGATCTAGCTCAACACAGGTGTTAGTGACTAAATCCGGGGGAAGGCAATGAGATAGGCTTATTTCAGCTTTTTATTTTGGAGTCATTTTAGAGGCTCAGAAATGTTGCAAAGATAGTACACATAGCTGAAACCGGTTTGGCTCAGTGGATAGAGCGTCAGCCTGCAGACTTAGAAGTCCCAGGTCCATTCCGATCAAGGGCATGTACCTTGGTTGTGGGTACATCTCCAATAGGAGGTGTGCAAGAGGCAGCTGATCGATGTTTCTCTCTCATCAATGTTTCTAACTCTCTATCTCTCTCCCTTTCTCTCTGTAAAAAAAAAAAATTGATAAAATATATATTTTTTAAAAATAGTACACATATCCTTTACCAACTCTCCCCTGATGAGAGCAACTTACATAACCACAGAAAATATTAAAATGATCAAAAACCCACTTCAAATGGATAACCCAAATGATAGTCCTATGGTTGTCAAGGAAACTCAGTTTGCAGGTAAAATTTAGACGCTACCCTTCACCTTCCTTTGATGGATGGTCAGGGTTCGGGCTCACGGATAGCTCAGATGTCTGTTATGTGACGCCACTCTCACAGGACCATGTTGGCACCCACGCTCAGCCACGCTTGGGTTTAAGTCCTGGTTCCCCATCAGGGTCGCTGACTGTGCCGAGCTCCACTGAAGTACAGCCAGCAGTAGTACTCGGCCTCGTCCTCAGGCTGCGCCCCTGCCAGGGTCAGGGCGGCTTTGCCCCCTTGGATGGAGCCTGAGAACCTGGCCGGGGTCCAGGAGAGTTTCTTGTTTGTGTTGTAAATGAGTGCCCTGGGGACCTGGCCAGACTTCTGCTGGATCCAGTACGGGTAGTGGCCATCGGTGAGCGCTCCGGTGCTGGAGGCACAGGTGAGAGTGACCGTCTGGCCTGGGGACACGCTCACTGAGGGCTCCTGAGTGACCACAGCCTGAGACCTGGACCCTGAAACCAAAAACAGACACAATCAGGAATGAAGGATAAAGGCCGAGGGACACTCCCCCACCCCGCCCCAGGCTGGTCTCTGAAATGGCCCTGCACCTGGGCAGAGAGTGAAGAGGAGGAGGAGATGGAGGAGGGGAGTCCAGCTCATGGTGGAGACTTTCCCAAGAACCCTGATCTCTGGCACGTGCTGGGCTCGGCTGTCCCTTTATCTCCTCCCGGCCTCCTGGGGAGAGGGGCGTTTGCTGGTCATTATGCAAATGTGAGCCCACAGGACCCTCCTGTCCTGGGTGCTGGGCCCCTGGGGAGCTTCACTGTGAGGAGGAGCCTGGGGAGGCTGTGGGCTCTGAGTCTGTCCCTGGAGGGGAAGCACCTGCTGGCACCTCACACCTAGGGCATGAGCATGGGCGCAGTGCCCACTCAATTAGAACCATCAGAGTTGGCTTCAGGCCTGGCAGCTCTGAGAAGGTCCACAGCGCCCCCTGGTGACGTCCTTTGGAAATTATGCACGGTGCTTGGAACTCTCCAGCAGGAATGGCAGCCCTTTTCCTTTCAACAATCAAGGGCTCTGAGATCTTCCTGAGGCCACTCCCCAGGGCAGGACAATGAGCAGGTCCCCCCTCTGGTGCTGGGGGGACTCGTGCTTTTCTCAGGGGACTGGGGACCTGCACAAAAGTAAATGACACGCTAATTCCCAGCCCTTAAAGGAGCCCTGCTTGTTGACTTTCCTTCTGTCTGCCTGGCCGCTGGGTTCATTTCTGGTGCCTGAGCATTTGGAGCAAAGTTTGAGGCTTACGGTTCCCAAGAAAGCCCGTCAGTTCCTACCTGGTCATGACTCCACTTGGGCATCCTTTATGGTGAAATAGTTGGTGGTTTCTTTTGTGGTTGTTTTCTCTGTGGCTGAGTGAGGGCTCCGGTCAGAGTCCCAGCCCCCAGTGGACATCTTAGCTTTTCCCCCGCTGCCTTTGCCAGGAGATTATAATGATTTGGAGAACAAATGTCTCGTGTTCATTGATTACTTCTGTAGGTTCTTTTTTTTAATTTAATTATTTTTTTATTGATTTTAGGAGAGGGAGAGAGAGCTAGAAACATCCATGATGAGAGAAAAGCATTCATTGGCTGCCTCCTGCACACCCCACACTGGGAATGGAGCCCCAAACCCAGTCATGTGCCCCAACAGGGAATCGAACCCTGACCTCCTGGTTCATAGGTCAATGCTCAACCACTGAGCCAGGGTGGCTGGGTCTCGTGTATTTGTGAATGTTACGCTGGCAATACAAAGGTTGACATAAAAACAATATTAATAAGAATGAAACTCTACCCCTTTTTAGAGTTTTTTCCCCCCCCTCCAATTATGCAGTTTAAAAGTCCACATTTTCTGTTCTCCAATCTTTTCAGGTATATTTGTTAAGAGCTCCATGGATTCCACGGGAATTGGGTTTATAAGGTCTAGGTCCAAATCAACTAATATTTACCGTGTATCATCCCAGCAACAAGAACAAAACGCAGGGAGGGAAGAAGGAGAGGTCATGGGTATAAAGCAGAGGCAGTGAGCCCTAATTTCAGAGCCATGTCCCTCATGGGGCGGGGCCAGGGTCTGGAGATCGGAAGCTCCTCACAGTGTGGTTCCCAGGAAGAAGCCCTGGCTTCCCCGAGGTGTCTGGGTTCAGAGCAGGAACAGCCAGGCCCCAGCAGGGCGCAGGGGACGCCCAGGGCCTGGGAAAGGTCCCCTCGGCCTCCCAGGCCACACGAGTGGACCTCTGCTTTGGATAAGACCTTTTCTTTTTCACCTGATTGACATTTGATTCTCTCTTGTGTTGGTTTCAGGTGCACCGCGTAGTGTTGTGCGATCCTGTGCTTTACAGAGTGTTCCCCTGGGACCCCTGGCCCACCTGCCCCCACACAGACTTACCAGAAGGTCATTGTCTAGGTCAGCGGTTCTCAACCTTCCTAATGACTCGGCCCCTTAATACAGCTCCTCATGTTGTGGTGACCCCCAACCATAACATTATTTTCGTTGCTACTTCATAACTGCAATTTTGCTACTGTAAATGAATCGTAATGTAGATATCTGTTTTCAGATGGTCTTGGGCAACCCTGCTAGCGGTTCTCAACCTGTGGGTTGCTAAAAAGAGAGGAGCTTCTCCAGCATTCATGTGGAACCACCTCCTACAGAGCATGGGGGCATAGAGATTCTGGGACAAGAACACGTTTCTGACTCAATGGGTCGAACATGGGAATTGCATATCTGACAACCCTGAAGTAATGCTCCCATTTCAATGCCGAAATAAATGTTAACGTGGTCTCCTTAGTCAAATTCATAAGAAAGGATATCTTGTTATTGCTCTTTAATTTAGGGGAGTCTTACAGGTACTGCTGAGGTAGCTGAGTCTCCCTGTAGCTCCATCCACTTGGGAGCTGAGCCCGTCCCTGTAGCTATGGGCAGAGAGGAAGAGGGAAGCCCATTCTTGCAGGAGTCACCTGATGAGATGGACACACCCTGGGAGAGAATGAGGAGGCACATGACCACGAATCCCTGGAGGGACAATGGGGCCAGGGAGCCCCCTTACCCCAGTGTGCCGGCCATTTCCACCTTCAGGCTTTTTCTGCATCAGAGGCTGAGCCAGGGTGAGCCCAGGAGGAGGTTTTGGTTGCACTTCCCCGTGGGGTTACATCACCGTGTAAAGATTATTACTGTTACCCGTGGTCACAGCACAGGAATAGATGTCTTCGTCCTCTGGCTGGGCCCCCAAGATAGTGAGGGCGGCTTTGTTCCCAGAGATGGCGCCAGAGAAGCGGGCAGGGACTCCATCGAAGCGGCTGTTTGTGTGGTAGATGAGCAGACGGGGAGGCTTGCCTGGGGTCTGCTGGTACCAGCTGGGGTAGTTACTAGTGGAGACTGCCCCAGAGCTCAGGCCACAGGTGAGTGTGACTGTCCCTCCTGGAGATACGGACACGGACGGCTCCTGGGTCACAGTCTGAGAATCCACCCCTGAAACCAACGGGACAGAGACAGGTGTTATGAGGGACGAAGGTCACCTGAGACCCTGCTGCTCTGTGTCCCCCGAGGATGCAGAGTCCCCTCCTCTGACCTGAGCTGAGCGCCAGGAGCTGGAGCAGAAGCACCGTCCAGACCATGGTGGGGACCCTCCCAGGACGTGGCCTCCTCAGGCTGCTGGCTGCAGTGGGGAGTCCTGGGCCTTTTCATGCCTCCCACACCCATTAGGGAGGAAGGTGCCTCATGCAAATCAGCTTCCCCTCTAGCCCTGCCCAGGCTCACCCTGAGGTCCCCGGGGGATCATGAATGAGGCAGATGCTGGGCCTCACACAGACCAATGGACTCCACATTGGCTGAGACGCTGAGGGAGGGGGTTGATTCTGTCACCAAGTCAGCTTCCCGGAGTCCTGGTGACCTCAGTCCTAACTTCCTTCCCTAGATGGTCTGGGGCTGAAGGAAGAGGTGAGAGTGTCTGTCCCCTCCTGGCCCCAGCAATCTAGTTCATCCCAAATCCGACACCACCCTGGGTCACAGCTTCTTCCTTAGCGATACCCCTCCTTGTCTTCTTTGGAGGATCTTAGCAGTCAGTCCTCCCCCCAGTGGTGAGTCCTCTGTCCAGATAGTCCTGGAACCAGGAAAACAGATCTAGGGGATGGGGTTGTGGTACCGACGCAGGCAGCTGCCCTGCCCGGCAGGTGTGGCCACTCTCTTTTGTCCTAAGAAGCCATCAGTCATATAGTGTGCCTCCCAATTAAATAGGGTTTGAGGAGAAAATGTCACAGTGTCACAGGATATCGTGAGTAACCTATTACAATCTGATATAACAAAATGGAACCTGGAGGTCATGATCAGAAGTGAGATCAATGCTGAGTGTGAGTGCGTCGGTGTGAACATCACAGAGCAGTTTAAAGTCCTCTCCTGGGGGGGGGGGGGGGAGAATGGGAGGGATGGAGGACTGTCAGGGATGAGCAGGGGGAGCATGTCTCCAGTCATTGGGGAAGGCAATACACACACTGGCGTCCATCAGAGGGGAAATGACAGTGTGATTTATGGTATTTATATTGAATCCCTACCCCATCAACTACGCATTACAACTGGCATGATCAATTTAATGTTTTCATGGGTCAAGTGTGTTCAAGGAACTTACTAATTGGTGTGTGGTTGCTTCTCTCTCTTGGCCTGTACAAAATCAGGCTGGACGGTGACTCCATTAGGAGAGGGGAGGAATGATGTGGGGTTGGTTTCTCTGTCTGACGTACATGGTGCCATAGGATGTCATTGTTGTTCCTTGTCGCCAGGGAATATCCCGCTGTACAGACCAGCCACCACTTCTCCACCCACCTTCCGCTGACGGGCACCGAGTCCCTCCCACAGCTTGGCCATTGTAAGGGGCGCTGCAGGGAGGGCATGGACTCCCTCAAATCAGTGTTTCCGGCTTCCTCGGAAATACACCCAGACGTGGAGTCACTGGGTCCAGGGCAGTCTTGGTTGTTGTGGCCCATCCTCACCTGAGGGTATTTTCTCTATTAATTTTCAGAGAGACAGGGAGGGAGGATGGGCCATGTGCACCCTCACACTTTTCTCCTGCATCTCAGGCTGAGCCCGGGTGAGCCCAGAAGGAGGTTTTGGTTGCACTTCCCCATGGGTTTATATCAGCGTGTAAAGAGCACCAACATTGTACAGAACACAGTAATAGTCCGCCTCGTCCTCAGGCTGGGCCCCTGAGATGGTGAGGGCGGCTTTGTTCCCAGAGATGGCACCAGAGAAGCGGGCAGGGATACTAGAAGGTCGGCTGCTTGTGCTGTAGATGAGCTGGCGGGGAGGCTTGCCTGGGGTCTGCTGGAACCAGCCGGGGTAGTTACTAGTGGACACAGCCCCAGAGCTCAGGCCACAGGTCAGTGTGACTGTCCCTCCTGGAGATATGGACACGGACGGCTCCTGGGTCACAGTCTGAGAATCCACCCCTGAAACCAACGGGACAGACATGGGTGTTATGAGAGACGAAGGTCCCCTGAGGCCCTGCTGCTCTGTGTCCCCCGAGGATGCAGAGTCCCCTCCTCTGACCTGAGCTGAGCGCCAGGAGCTGGAGCAGAAGCACCGTCCAGACCATGGTGGGGACCCTCCCAGGACGTGGCCTCCTCAGGCTGCTGGCTGCAGTGGGGAGTCCTGGGCCTTTTCATGGCCCCCACACCCATTAGGGGGGAAGGTGCCTCATGCAAATCAGCGTCCCCTCTAGCCCTGCCCAGGCTCACCCTGAGGTCCCTGGGGGATCATGAAAGAGGCAGATGCTGGGCCCTCAGACAGACCAATAGACTCCACATTAGGTGAGAGGCTGAGGGAGGGGATTGATTCTGTCACCAAGTCAGTGCCCTGGTGTCCTGGTGACCTCAGTCCTAACTTCCTTCCCTGGAGGTCTGGGGCTGAAGGATGAGGTGGAAGGGTCCCTCTCTTGGTCTCCACAATCTAGTTCACCCCTAATCTCTCCATCCCTGGGTCACTGCTTCCTTCCTCAGGAAACCCCTTCTTATCTTCTGTGGAGGATCTTAGCAGTCAGTCCTCCCTCCAGCGGTGAGTCCTTTGTCCAGCCCTGTTAGTCCCTGAACCAGGAGAAATGTCCAGGGGCTATGGGTTGGGGGTCCTGACGCAGACAGCTGCACCTCCAGGCAGGGATGGCCACTCTCTTTTGTCTTAAGAAGCCACCCATTTTGGGGGATAGCTTACTTTCTTTTCTTTTTTTAATATATTTTTTTTTTAAAAAAAAGAGGGATAGAAAGTTAGAAATATCGATGAGAGAATCATTGATCAACTGCCTCTTGCATGCCCCCTACCGGGGATGTTCCCACAACCAAGGTACATGCGCTTGCCGAAATTGAACCCGGGACCTTTCAGTCTGCAGGCTGAAGCTCTATCCACGGAGCTAAACCGGTTTTGGCATTCTTTGGGATAGCTTTCAATGAAATACAGCTTTGAGGAGAAAATGTCACAGTGTCACCAGGATATTGTGAGAAACCAATTACCATCTGATATAACAAAATAGAGCATGGAGCTCATGATCAGAAGTGAGATCAACGCTGAGTGTGAGCGCGTCGGTGTGAACAGCACTGAGCAGTTTAAAGTCCTCTCCTGAGGGGCGGGGAGAATGGGAGGGATGGAGGACTGTCAGGGATGAGCAGGGGGAACATGTCTCCAGTCGCTGGGAAGGCAATACACACACTGGCGTCCATCAGAGGGGAAATGACAGTGATTTATGGTATTTCTGTTGGAATCATTAGCCAATCACCTATGTATTAAAACAATTACTTTTTGTTGTGTGATTGCTTCTCTCTCTTGGCCTGTAAATCAGGCTGGACAGTGACTCCGTGAGGGAGGGGTGGGGGAATAGACACGTGTGGGGGTCAGAGCTGAGGGCTCCTGTGGCTCCTGGGGCCCAGGTGCAGGGTGGTCACACTGGAGGGAGGACCTGCCTGCCCAAGTGTGCAGGAGCCAGTGGAGTGTGTGCCTAGCTGCCTGGCCCAGAGCCTGAGCTCTGAGACCCAGTGCACCACCGCCCTCTGCTGGCCCCAGAGCACATATCCTCCAGCCCATCTCCTCCCCCCAGCCCTCCTTGAGGGGGTCTGTGGTCTTCCTGAGGCCACTCCCCAGGGCAGGACAATGAGCAGGTCCCGCCTCTGGTGCTGGAGGGTCCCGTGATTTTCTCAGGGGACTGGGGACCTGCACAAAAGTAAATGACTCTCTAGTACCCAGCTCTTAAAGGAGCCCTGATAGTTTCTCTCTGTCTTCCTGGGCCTGGTTTCATTTCTGGTGCCTGAGCATTTGGAGCAAAGTTTGAGGGATAAGGTTCCCCAGACAGCCTATCAGTTCCTACCTGGTCGTGATTCCACGTGGGCCTCCTTTAGTGTGAAATGCCTGTTTGTTATTATTATTGCTGTTGTTGTTGTCTGTGTGGCTGTGTGAGGGCTCCTGTCAGAGTCCCAGCCCCAGGGGACTTGTCCTGGCTTTTCCCTCTGCCTTTGCCAGGAGACTATGACGGTGTCGGGGAGCACGTGTCTTGTGTTCTCTGGTTCCCTCTACAGGTTCTTATTTACTCTGGAGCGTTACACTGGCAGCACTTCCTGTGGGCTCCTGAGGGGTTTCAGATGTGTTCCCCTAGTTTTGTGATTGTTCTCAGGACAATGTGTGACATGAAGAGTGTGTTCATGTGTGTGAAGCTCCACCTCATCTGGACTTCTCTTCTCCCCGATGGGATGTGGAAGTCCTCATTTCCTGTTCTCCCATCTTTCTGGCCTTCAGTGTCCTTGTTGGGATGTCCCTGGGTGTCATGGGGACTGGGTCTGTAAGGCTGAGGCCCAAATCCACTCACATTGATCACTGGTCATCCCACCGACAACAGCAGAGCGCCGGGAGGACTTGGGGGAGGTCACGGGGTCGCCTGGAGGAAGCGTGCCCTCCTCTGAGAACCCTGTCCTCCCTGGAGCCCGGAGGGCAGAAGCTCCTCACAGTGTGACTCCCAGGAAGAAGCCCCATCTTCCCCCCTGAGGTGTCTGGGTTCAGAGCAGGAACAGCCAGGCCCCGGCAGGGCACTGGAGACATGCAGGGCTATGGAGAGGTCCTTCGGCCTCCCAGGCCACGCGAGTGGACCTCTGCTTTGGATAAGACCTTTACTTTTTCACCTGATTGACATTTGATCTTCTCTCGTGTTGGTTTCAGGTGCACAGCATAGTGTTGTGTGATCCTGTTTTACAGAGTGTTCCCCTGGGATCCCTGTGCCCACCTGGCCCTGATCAGACTTACCACAAGGTCATTGTCCAGGTCCCTGTGCTGTGCGTCAGCCTTCCCGTGCCTGTTTGGGAAGCACCACTTAGTGGTTCTTACTCCCTCCCACTTTCTCAGTCAGCCTCCTAGACCCCCTGCCCTCAGGAAATCTTCTGTTTGTACTCAATTTAATTTATTTTTTCCTTTACCTTCCACATATGAGTGCAGTCATATGGTGTTTGTTTTTCTCTGTCTGACCGACTTTACTTAGCACAATTCCCACTAGGCCCCTCTGGGCACCTGGCTGCTTCCATGGCGTGGCCATTGCAAATTGGCTGCGGTGAACACGGGGAGCGTGCAGTTCTCCCCATCAGTGTTGGGGTTGCTCCAGGTGAATCCCCAGAAGTGGACCCGCTGGGGAGTGAGGCAGTTTGGCCTGTCATGCTTTAAGGCCCCTCCATACAGCTTTCTCCGCTGACTGCACCAGCCTGCATCCCCACCGACAGTGCCCGAGGGTTCCCTTTCCTGCACATCTCCGCCAACACTTGTCGTGTGTGGATTTGATGACAGCCATTCTGAGCATGTGCGGTGGCATTGCATTGTGGGATGCATTTACATTTATTTGACCCTCACTGACACTGAGTATCTTTTCCTCTGCCTGTTGGCCTCTGTGTTTTTTGTGGAGAAGTCTCCTCAGGTCCTCTGCCCGTTATTTGATGGGATTCTTTTGTGGGTTTGCTTTCTTTTCCTGGTGTAGAGCTATATGCATTCTTTATAAATGTGGGACATGATCCCCTTTATGGGATATGTCATTGGCAATACCTGCTTCCACTCGGTAGTCAGTCTTTTTGTTTTGTTGATGGTTTTCGTTTGCTGTGCAAAAACTCTTTAGTTTCATGAATCCCATTGGTTTATTTTTCCACTTGTTTTCCTTGCCTGAGGAGATGTATTAGAAAAAAATGTAGGTAAGATAACTGCCAGAGATTTTAGTACCTGTATTTCTTACAGAGTTTTATGGTTTTGAGTCTGAGATTTCAGTCTTTCATGCTTTTGGAGGCTGTTCTCTGACGAGGAGGAAGATAGTACCAGTAGGAGGAGAAGAGCTTCTACAGCATTCATGTGGAACCACCTCCTACAGAGCGTGTGGTCGGGACAAGAACATGTTTCTGACTCAGTGGATCTACCAGGGGAATTGCATTTCTGACAAGCGCCCACGTTGTGCTGGCCATTTCCACCTTCAGGCTTTTTGTACAGCAGACTCTGAGACAGTGTGAGCCCAGGAGGAGGTTTTGGTGGCACTTCCCCAAGGCTTTACATCACTGTGTCAATAGCTACCCATGTGCAGGGCACAGTGATAGTGCACTTCGTCCTCCGGCTGGGCCCCCGAGATGGTGAGGGCAGCTTTGTTTCCAGAGATGGAGCCAGAGAAGCGAGCAGGGATACCAGAGGGACGGGTGTTTGTGTGGTAGATGAGCAGGCGGGGAGACTTGCCTGGGGTCTGCTGGTACCAGCTGGGGTAGTTACTACTAGTGACTGCCCCAGAGCTCAGGCCACAGGTGAGTGTGACTGTCCCTCCTGGAGATATGGACACGGACGGCTCCTGGGTCACCACAGTCTGAGAATCCACCCCTGAAACCAACGGAACAGAGACGGGTGTTATGAGGGACGAAGGTCACCTGAGACCCTGCTGCTCTGTGCCCCCGAGGATGCAGAGTCCCCTCCTCTGACCTGAGCTGAGCGCCAGGAGCTGGAGCAGAAGCACCGTCCAGACCATGGTGGGGACCCTCCCAGGACGTGGCCTCCTCAGGCTGCTGGCTGCAGTGGGGAGTCCTGGGCCTTTTCATGCCCCCACACCCATTAGGGGGGACGGTGCCTCATGCAAATCAGCTTCCCCTCAAGCCCTGCCCAGGCTCACCCTGAGGTCCCCTGAGGTTTTGGGGGTTCATTGGAAGAGGCAGATGTTGGCACCTCATCGGCGACTACAAGGTGACTCAGACACTGATGGAGGAAAGCTGACTACTGCCACCAAGTCATCGCCCTGACGACCCTGGTCACCTCAATCCTAAATCTGTTTTCTGAGAATGGCTGTGGGCGACATGATGAGGTAACTGTGTTTACCTCTGGGCCCAGCAGTCTAGTGCATCCCACACCTGACCCTATTTCTGAGAAAATGTTCTTCCCTCTTCAGGGAGTCCCCTTCCTGTCTTATTTGAAGGAGCCTAGCAGGAGGTCTCTCTCCCTCAGGGAGTCTCCTGGGATCATAGCTTTGGTGTCTGGGGAGTGAAGGGACAGGGTCTCCCCCTGACACAGCCTTGAACCAGGAAGCGGGGAGTAGACCAAGGCTGAGTGCGGGCCACAGGCCTGCACTGCCCTCATGATGGCAACTCCCGTGTGTCCTAAGAAGCAAACAGTTATGTGCTGTAGGTTCATTCTAACGGAAGATTTTCAGTTGGAAAAGTCATCATTTCACTGTGAAATTCGGAGACACTCCACAACATCAGATACAACTAAATTGGAAAATGTATTTAATGCTCAGAAATAGAAATCACTGTGTAGACAAGTTGGTGTGAGCATCCAGGAACCTTTGAAGACTCTGTTGTTGGTTTTGTGTGTGTGTGTGTGTGTGTGTGTGTGTGTGTGTGTGTGTGTTTTAAATATATTTTTATTTATTCTTTACAGAGAGGTAGAGAGAGGGATAGAGAGCTAGAAACATCGATGAGAGAGAATCATCCATCAGCCGCCTCCTGCACACCCCCTACTGGGGATGTGCCTCAACCAAGGTACATGCCCTTGACTGGAATCAAACCCGGGACCTTTCAGTCGGCAGGCCGACGCTCTATCCACTGAGCCAAACCAGTTTCAGCAAGACTCTGTTTTGTAATATATGAGAAGAGATGTATGTTTAGGGGATTCTGGACACGAGGGTGATTACATCAGAGGCCCCTCGATCCCATTGACTCTTCCTTTACCCAGGCCACCCTGACTGTACACATGTGTGTACATATGCACTATTATATAAGTCACACTCCAGTGCTGGACACCCCAGGGGACATTCCTGCAGGTGGGTCCTGGACCCAGGGAGTCCGCCCAGCGGTGGGAGGAGAGTTCCTGGAAGCCAGGCCAGATGGGAGCCTCTCTATTGGCACCATTGTCACGGAGGCACCAGAATACCCCCGGAGAACTCGGAATTTGCATTCCTTCCATCGCTGAGTGTTGTGTGACTTGGGTTTCAGCAATGGCTTCAGATGTCAAACTTATTTCTGTGGGTTTTGAAGAGTGTTATAGGGATTGATTGTGTCATGGAGTGTCGCCGTGACTGAATTAGAAATAGAAATGCTCAGGAAGGGTTGAGCATCAACCTATAAGCCAGGAGGTTAAGGTTCAATTCCAGGACAGGGCACAAGCGCGGGTTGCAGGCTCCATCCCCAGCGGGGAGAGTACAGGAGGCTGCTGTTTAATGATTCTCTCTCATCATTGCTATTTATCTATCTCTCTCCCTCTCCCTTCCTCTTGAAATAAAACACACACACACACACACACACACACACACACACACACACACACACACATAAAAATAAAACAACACAATGAGGGATGCTTCTCTAGCATTCCTGTGTAACATAACCTGGAGAGCTTGCTAACATAGAAATTCCGGGACGAGAACACTCTACTGACCTGGAGGGTCTGACATGGGAATGGAATTTCTAACAACCCCGAAGCACTGCTCCCATGTCAAGGCCAAATTAACATCATCTTTGTCCCAGAGTGGAATTCATGACGCGGCTGTGTTGTCACTGCTCTGAGTGACAGGAGACTCATAGCCTCACATTGGGGTACCTGAGTCTCCCTGTAGGTCGATCCAGATGGGAGCTGAGCCCATCCCTGTAGCTATGGGCAGAGAGGAAGAGGGAAGCCCATTCTTGCAGGAGTCACCTGATGAGGTGGACAGGCCCTGGGAGAGACTGAGGAGGCACATGACCACGAATCCCTGGAGGGACAATGGGGCCAGGGAGCCCCCTTACCCCAGTGTGCCGGCCATTTCCACCTTCTGGCTTTTTCTGCATCAGAGACTGAGCCAGGGTGAGCCCAGGAGGAGGTTTTGGTTGCACTTCCCCATGGGTTTAAATCACCGTGTAAGGATTACTATTACCACCCGTGTACAAATTACAGTAGTAGACGCTCTCATCCTCAGGCTGGGCCCCCGAGATGGTGAGGGCGGCTTTGTTCCCAGAGATGGAGCCAGAGAAGCGAGCGGGGACCCCATCCAAGCGGCTGTTTGTGTTGTAGATGAGTGTGCGTGGAGGCTTGTCTGGGGTCTTCAGCAACCAGCCAGGGTAGTTACCACTAGCAACTGCCCCAGAGCTCAGGCCACAGGTGAGTGTGACTGTCCCTCCTGGAGATACGGACACGGACGGCTCCTGGGTCACAGTCTGAGAATCCACCCCTGAAACCAACGGGACAGAGACAGGTGTTATGAGGGACGAAGGTCCCCTGAGGCCCTGCTGCTCTGTGTCCCCCGAGGATGCAGTCCCCTCCTCTGACCTGAGCTGAGCGCCAGGAGCTGGAGCAGAAGCACCGTCCAGACCATGGTGGGGACCCTCCCAGGACGTGGCCTCCTCAGGCTGCTGGCTGCAGTGGGGAGTCCTGGGCCTTTTCATGCCTCCCACACCCATTAGGGGGGAAGGTGCCTCATGCAAATCAGCTTCCCCTCTAG
Source organism: Pipistrellus hanaki (assembly GCF_964339955.1). Taxonomy (NCBI): domain Eukaryota; kingdom Metazoa; phylum Chordata; class Mammalia; order Chiroptera; family Vespertilionidae; genus Pipistrellus; species Pipistrellus hanaki. The sequence goes on from NC_140521.1 coordinate 1,985,219, forward strand.
CCCTGCCCAGGCTCACCCTGAGGTCCCCGGGGGATCATGAAAGAGGCAGATGCTGTGCCTCACACAGACCAATAGACTCCACATTGGGTGAGAGGCTGTGGGAGGGGATTGATTCTGTCACCAAGTCAGTGCCCTGGAGTCCTGGTGACCTCAGTCCTAACTATCTTCCCTGGAGGGTCTGAGGCTGGAGGATGAAGTGAGAGTGTCTGCCCCCTCCTGGCCCCAGCAATCTAGTTCATCCCAAATCCGACACCACCCAGGGTCACTGCTTCCTTCCTCAGGAAACCAGTCCTTGTCTTCTTTGGAGGATCTTAGCAGTCAGTCCTCCCTCAGTGGTGAGTCCTCGGTCCAGTCCTGATAGTCCCTGAACCAGGAGAAATGGTCAGGGGACCAGGTATGAAGGTGCTGAGGTAGACAGCTGCACCACTAGGCAGGGATGGCCACTCTCTTTTGTCCCAAGAAACCACCCATTCTATGGGATAGCTCTCAATGAAATACAGCTTTGAGGAGAAAATGTCAGGGTGTTACCAGGCTATTGTGAGAAACTGATTAACATTTGACTTAACACAATTAAGCTGGAGGTCATGATCAGAAGTGAGAGCAACACTGAGTGTGAACGCGTTGATGTGAGGAGCACAGAGCAGTTTAAAGTCCTTTCCCCTGATCGCGATGGGGGACCGTGAGGAGGGGCGAGAAGAATGGGAGGGATGGAGGAATGTCAGGGATCAGCAGGGACAACAGGTCTCCAGTTGTTGGAGAAGGAGATACACACACCGACGTCCATCAGAGGGGAAATGACACTGTCATTTATGGTATTTCAGTTGGAATTATTACTCAATTATCTATGTATTCAAACAATTACATTTTGTTCTGTGACTACTTCTCTCTCTTGGCCTGTAAATCAGGCTGGACAGTGACTCATGAGGGAGGGGTGGGGGCGGAGACACGTGTGGGTGTCAGAGCTGAGGGCTCCTGTGGTTCCTGGGGTCCAGGTGCAGGGCGGTCACACTGGAGAGAGGACCTGCCTGCCCAAGTGTGCAGGAGCCAGTGGAGTGTGTGCCTAGCTGCCTGGCCCAGAGCCTGAGCTCTGAGTCCCAGTGCACCAGCGCCCCCTGCTGGCCCCAGAGCACATGTCCTCCAGCCCATCTCCTCCCCCAGCCTTCCTGGAGGGGGTCTGTGGTCTTCCTGAGGCCACTCCCAGGGCAGGACAATGAGCAGGTCCCCCCTCTGGTGCTGGCGGACCCGTGATTTTCTCAGGGGCCTCGGGACCTGCACAAAAGCAAATGGCTCACTACGTTCCCAGCCCTTAAAGGAGCCCTGCTTGTGGCTTTCCCTCTGTCTGCCTGGCCGCTGGGGTCAGTTCTGGTGCCTGAGTATTGGAGCAAAGTTTGAGGCTTAAGGTTCCCCAGAAAGTTCCTCAGTTCCTACCTGGTCGTGATTACACCTGGGCCTCCTTTAAGGTGAAATGCCTGGTTGTTGTTGTAGTTGTTGTCTCTGTAGCCGTGGTGACATACCCAGCCCCCATGGTTATGTCTTGGTTTCTGCCTCTGCCTTTGCCAGGAGGGTGTAAAGATGACAAGGGAGGAATGTCTGTGTTCAGGTCAGCCCTGTAGCTTCTCATTTATCTTTGAACGTTACACTGGCAATGCCTTCTTTAGGCTCCTGAGGTGTACAAATGTGTTTCTCTACTGATGTAACTTTTTTTCGGTACGGGGTTGATATACAATGAATGTTGTCATGAGTGAAATGCTGGCCTTTTAGAACGTTTTCCCACTCCCGTGGTTTAGAATTCCTCATTTCCTGCTCTCCCATCTTCATTGGCCTCATTTGGTATATTTGTGAGGAGCTCCATGGCTTCCATGGGAACTGGGTTTCTAAGGTCCTGGCCATAGTCAGCATGGATCCCATGTCATCCCAACAACAGCAGGGAAAGAAGGAGAGGGCCCGGGATAAACGGGGGTCCGTGGGCCCATGTCAAGGATAAAATATATAAACATTGTCCCCATGAGGAAATTCATGACGGGGCTGTGGCATCACTGCTCTGAGTGAGAGGAGACTCACAGCCTCACGGAGGGGTCTCTGAGTCTCCCTGTAGGTCGATCCAGTTGGGAGCTGAGCCCATCCTGTAGCTATGGGCAGAGAGGAAGAGGGAATCCCATTCTTGCAGGAGTCACATGAGGAGAGGGACACGCTCTGGGAGACACTGAGGAGTCACATGACCACGAATCCCTGGAGGGACAATGGGGCCAGGGAGCCCCCTCCCACGGTGTGCAGGCCATTTGCACCTTCAGGCTTTTTCTGCATCAGGGGCTGAGCCAGGGTGAGCCCAGGAGGAGGTTTTGGTTGCACTTCCCCGTGGGGTTATATCACCATGTAAGTATTAGTACTACCACCCGTGTACACAAGACAGTAGTAGACGCTCTCATCCTCAGGCTGGGCCCCCGAGATGGTGAGGGCGGCTTTGTTCCCAGAGATGGAGCCAGTGAAGCGAGCGGGGACCCCATCAAAGCGGCTGTTTGTATTGTATATGAGACTTCGTGGAGGCTTGCCTGGGGTCTTCTGGTACCAGCTGGGGTAGTTACTAGTGGAGACTGCCCCAGAGCTCAGGCCACAGGTGAGTGTGACTGTCCCTCCTGGAGATACGGACACGGACGGCTCCTGGGTCACAGTCTGAGAATCCACCCCTGAAACCAACGGGACAGAGACAGGTGTTATGAGGAACGAAGGTCACCTGAGACCCTGCTGCTCTGTGTCCCCCGAGGATGCAGAGTCCCCTCCTCTGACCTGAGCTGAGCGCCAGGAGCTTGAGCAGAAGCACCGTCCAGACCATGGTGGGGACCCTCCCAGGACGTGGCCTCCTCAGGCTGCTGGCTGCAGTGGGGAGTCCTGGGCCTTTTCATGCCTCCCACACCCATCAGGGGGGAAGGTGCCTCATGCAAATCAGCTTTTCCTCTAGCCCCGCCCAGGCTCACCCTGAGGTCCCCAGGGGATCTTGAAAGAGGCAGATGCTGGGCCTCACACAGACCAATAGACTCCACATTGGCTGAGATGCTGAGGGAGGGGGTTGAGGTTTGTCACCAAGTCAGCTCCCTGGAGTCCTGGTGACCTCAGTCCTAACTTCCTTTCCTGGAGGGTCTGGGGCTGAAGTATGAGGTGGGAGGGTCCCTCTCTTGGCCCCCACAATGTAGTTCACCCCAAATCCACCCCATCCCTGGGTCACTGCTTCCTTCCTCAGGAAACCCCTTCTTATCTTCTGTGGAGGATCTTAGCAGTCAGTCCTCCATCCAGCAGTGAGTCCTCTGTGCAGCCCTGTTAGTCCCTGAACCAGGAGAAATGTCCAGGGGCCTAGAGTTGGGGGTCCTGATGCAGACAGCTGCACCTCCAGGCCGGGATGGTTACTCTCTTTTGTCTTAAGAAGCCATCCATTTTTTGGGATAGCTTTCTTTCTTTTTTTAATATTTATATATAAAGAGGGATAGAAAGTTAGAAATACCGATGAGAGAATCATTGATCAACTGCCCCTAACATGCCCCCTACCTGGGATGTGCCCACAACCAAGTTACATGCCCTTGCCGGAATTGAACCCAGGACCTTTCAGTCTGTAGGCTGAAGCTCTATCCACTGAGCCAAACCGGTTTTGGCATAGCTTTCAATGAAATACAGCTTTGAGGAGAAAATGTCACAGTGTCACCAGGATATTGTGAGAAACCAATTACCATCTGATATAACAAAATAGAGCATGGAGCTCATGATCAGAAGTGAGATCAACTCTGAGTGTGAGCGCGTCGGTGTGAACAGCACAGAGCAGTTAAAAGTCCTCTCCTGAGGGGCGGGGAGAATGGGAGGGATGGAGGACTGTCAGGGATGAGCAGGGGGAACATGTCTCCAGTCGCTGGGAAGGCAATACACACACTGGCGTCCATCAGAGGGGAAATGACAGTGATTTATGGTATTTCTGTTGGAATCATTAGCCAATCATCTATGTATTAAAACAATTACTTTTTGTTGTGTGATTGCTTCTCTCTCTTGGCCTGTAAATCAGGCTGGACAGTGACTCTGTGAGGGAGGGGTGGGGGAGAAGACACGTGTGGGTGTCAGAGCTGAGGGCTCCTGTGGCTCCTGGGGCCCAGGTGCAGGGAGGTCACACTTGAGAAAGGACCTGCCTGCCCAAGTGTGCAGGAGCCAGTGGAGTGTGTGCCTAGCTGCCTGGCCCAGAGCCTGAGCTCTGAGTCCCAGTGCACCAGCGCCCCCTGCTGGTCCCAGAGAACATGTCCTCCAGTCCATTTTCTTTCCCCAGCCCTCCTGGAGGGCCCTGGGAGAGGCTGAGGAGGCCCATGACCATGAAACCCTGGACAGGAGAATGGGTTCAGGGAGCCCCCTCCCACGGTGTGCAGGCCATTTGCACCTTCAGGCTTTTTCTGCATCAGAGGCCGATCCAGGGTGAGCCCAGGAGGAGGTTTTGGTTGCACTTCCCCGTGGGGTTACATCACCGTGTAAGTATTAGTACTACCACCCGTGTACACAAGACAGTAGTAGACGCTCTCATCCTCAGGCTGGGCCCCCGAGATGGTGAGGGCGGCTTTGTTCCCAGAGATGGAGCCAGAGAAGCGGGCAGGGACCCCAGCAAAGAGGCTGTTTTTGTAGGAGATGAGTGTGCGGGGAGGCTTGCCTGGGGTCTTCTGGTACCAGCTGGGGTAGTTACTAGTGGAGACTGCCCCAGAGCTCAGGCCACAGGTGAGTGTGACTGTCCCTCCTGGAGATACGGACACGGACGGCTCCTCGGTCGCCACAGTCTGAGAATCCACCCCTGAAACCAACGGGACAGAGACAGGTGTTATGAGGGACGAAGGTCACCTGAGACCCTGCTGCTCTGTGTCCCCCGAGGATGCAGAGTCCCCTCCTCTGACCTGAGCTGAGCGCCAGGAGCTGGAGCAGAAGCACCGTCCAGACCATGGTGGGGACCCTCCCAGGACGTGGCCTCCTCAGGCTGCTGGCTGCAGTGGGGAGTCCTGGGCCTTTTCATGCCTCCCACACCCATTAGGGGGGAAGGTGCCTCATGCAAATCAGTGTCCCCTCTAGCCCTGCCCAGGTCACCCTGAGGTCCCCGGGGGATCATGAATGAGGCAGATGCTGGGCCTCACACAGACCAATGGACTCCACATTGGCTGAGACGCTGAGGGAGGGGGTTGATTCTGTCACCAAGTCAGTGCCCTGGAGTCCTGGTGACCTCAGTCCTAACTTCCTTCCCTAGATGGTCTGAGGCTGAAGGATGAGGTGGGAATGTCTGCCCCCTCCTGGCCCCAGCAATCTACTTCATCCCAAATCTGACACCATCCCTGGGTCACTGCTTCTTCCTTAGCGATACCCCTCCCTGTCCTCCTTGGAGGATCTTAGCAGTCAGTCCTCCCCGCAGTGGTGAGTCCTCTGTCCAGCCTTGTTAGTCCCTGAACCAGGAAAACAGACCTGGAGGATGGGGTTGTGGTACCGACGCAGACAGCTGCCCTGCCCTGCAGGGATGGCCAGTCTCTTTTCACCTAAGAAGCCATCAGTTAAGTGGTGTGCCTCCCAACTAAATAGGGTTTGAGGAGAAAATGTCAGGTTGTCACCATGTCATTGTGAGAAACCGATTACCATCTGACATAACAAAATGGAGCCTGGAGCTCATGATCAGAAATGAGAGCAGCTGAAACCGGTTTGGCTGAGTGATAGAGCGTCGGTCTGCGGACTGAAAGGTCCCGGGTTCGATTCCGGTCAAGGGCATGTACATTGGTTGCGGGCACATCCCCAGTGGAGGGGGTGCAGGAGGCAGTTGGTCGATGTTTTTCTCTCATCGACGTTTCTAGCTCTCTATCCCTCTCCCTTCCTCTCTGTAAAAAATCAATAAAATATATTAAAAAAAAAAAAAAGAAAGAAAAGAAGTGAGAGCAACGCTGAGTGGGAGTGCGTCGGTGTGAACAGCACAGAGCAGTTTAAAGTTCTCTCGTGAGGGGCGGGGAGAATGGGAGGGATGGAGGACTGTCAGGGATGAGCAGGGACAACATGTATCCAGTCATTGGGGAAGGCAAAACACACACTGGCGTCCATCAGAGGGGAAATGACACTGTGATTTATGGTATTTATTTTGAATCCCTAGCCAATGAACTATGCTTTAGAACTGGCATGATCACTTTAAATTTCTCATAGTCATGGTTCTTCAACAATAATATTTATGTGTGTGTGATTGCTTCTCTCTCTTGGCCTGTAAATCAGGCTGGACAGTGACTTGTGAGGGAGGGGTGGGGGAGAAGACACGTGTGAGTGTCAGAGCTGAGGGCTCCTGTGGCTCCTGGGGCCCAGGTGCAGGGCGGTCACACTGGAGGGAGGACTTGCTTGCCCAAGTGTGCAGGAGCCAGTGGAGTGTGTGTCTAGCTGCCTGTCCCAGAGCCTGAGCTCTGAGTTCCAGTGCACCAGCGCCCCCAGCTGGTCCCAGAGCACATGTCCTCCAGCCCATCTCCTCACCCAACCCTCCTGGAGTGGCTTGGTGGTTTGAGGCTTAAGGTTCCCCAGAAAGCTCGTCAGTTCCCACATGGTCGTTTTTCCACCTGGGCCTCCTTTAGGGTGAAATGCCTGGTTGTTGTTGTGGTTTTTGTCTCTGTAGCCGTGGTGACATACCCGGCCCCCATGCTTATGTCTTGGTTTCTGCCTCTGCCTTTGCCAGGAGGGTGTAATGATGACATGGGAGGAATATCTGTGTTCCAGGTCAGTCCTGCAGCTTCTCATTTATCTTTGAACGTTACACTGGCAACGCCTTCTTTAGGCTCCTGGGTTTTTCAAATGTGTTTCTCTACAGATGTAACTTTTTTTCTGTACGAGGGTTGATATACAATGAATGTTGTCATGAGTGAAATGCTGGACTTTTAGAACGTTTTCCCCCTCCCGGCGTTTAGAATTCCTAATTTCCTGTTCTCCCATCTTCATTGGCCTCATTAGGTATATTTGTGAGGAGCTCCATGGCTTCCATGGGAACTGGGTTTCTAAGGTCCTGGCCATAGTCAGCATGGATCCCATGTCATCCCAACAACAGGACGAAAAGAAGGAGAGGGCCCGCTATAAACGGTGGGCCCATTTCAAGGATAAAATATATATTAACATTGTCCCCACGGTGGAATTCATGACGGGGCTGTGGCTTCACTGCTCTGAGTGACAGGAGACTCAGAGCCTCACAGAGGGGTCCCTGAGTCTCCCTGTAGGTCGATCCAGTTGGGAGCTGAGCCCGTCCCTGTAACTGAGGGCAGAGAGGAAGAGGGAAGCCCATTCTTGCAGGAGTCACCTGAGGAGAGGGACACACCCTGGGAGAGACTGAGGCGGCACATGACCACGAATCCCTGAAGGGACAATGGGGCCAGGGGGCCCCCTTCCCACGGTGTGCTGGCCATTTCCACCTTCAGGCTTTTTCTGTATCAGAGGCTGATCCAGGGTGAGCCCAGGAGGAGGTTTTGGTTGCACTTCCCCATGGGGTTACATCACCGTGTAAGGATTAGTACTACCACCCGTGTACACAAGACAGTAGTAGACGTCCTCATCCTCAGGCTGGGCCCCCTGGATGGTGAGGGCAGCTTTGTTCCCAGAGATGGCGCCAGAGAAGCGAGCAGGGATACCAGAGGGACGGCTGCTTGTGTAGTAGATGAGCAGGCGTGGAGGCTTGCCTGGGGTCTGCTGGTACCAGCTGGGGTAGTTACTAGTGGAGACTGCCCCAGAACTCAGGCCACAGGTGAGTGTGACTGTCCCTCCTGGAGATACGGACACGGACGGCTCCTGGGTCACAGTCTGAGAATCCACCCCTGAAACCAACGGGACAGAGACAGGTGTTATGAGGGACGAAGGTCACCTGAGACCCTGCTGCTCTGTGTCCCCCGAGGATGCAGAGTCCCCTCCTCTGACCTGAGCTGAGCGCCAGGAGCTGGAGCAGAAGCACCGTCCAGACCATGGTGGGGACCCTCCCAGGACGTGGCCTCCTCAGGCTGCTGGCTGCAGTGGGGAGACCTGGGGCCTTTTCATGCCCCCCACACCCATTAGGGGGGAAGGTGCCTCATGCAAATCAGCTTCCCCTCTAGCCCTGCCCAGGCTCACCCTGACTCCCCTGGGGAAAGTCCCAAAAGAGGCAGATGCTGGGCCCTCACACACAGTCCAGGCTGCGTGGGGACTGAGACGCTGAAGGAATGGGGTTGATTCGGTCACCAAGTCAGCTCCCTGGAGTCCTGGTGACCTCAGTCCTAACTTCCTTCTCTGGAGGGTCTGAGGTTAAAGGGCGAGGAGGGAGTGTCTGCCCCCTCCTGGCCCCAGCCCCATTTTGGGGAGCCCTGATTCTTCCTCAGGAAGCCCCCTTCTTGTCTTCCTCTGGGATCTTAGCAATCCACTTCTTCCAGAGGATGATGTCAGGATCTCAGGTCTGGGCTGTGAAGGGCCTGGGGTCTCCCAGACTCAGTCCTGGACCCTGTCCCATCAGCAGTGTCGGGGCACAGGGTTGCACCTCCAGGCAGGGATGGCCACTCTCTGTAGTTCTAAGAAGCCATCAGTTACATGGGGTATTTTCACATTAAATGGGGTTTAGGGTAGTTTTACATTACATGGGGATTGAGCACAAAATGTGATGGTGACCCCATGGAATTATGGGATACCTACGCACATCTGATACAGGAGCATAGGAGCTTTATCAGAAATGTGAACCACGTTGTGTGTAAGCACGTTGGTGTGAACATCACAGAGGACGTTGTAACAGTCCCTCTCCCTTCCCCTTCTGCTGTGGGGCAGGAGGAATGGGAGAGTGAGTAGGGAATGTGATGTGAGGGGGTGATCAGTGCTCGAGTCCCAAACTGATGTCCTTCCGTCCGCCAATGAAGCCGCTTGTGCAGCGAGGGAGGAGGGGGAAGAGCAGAGGGATCTGGGTCCCCATGGGGAACCCCAGAGCTCTGCGGGCTCAGGCCCAGTTACTGGGACTCAGTCTCCCGTCCCCAGGTGGCCGTGACCCTGTGTCCAATTCAGGCTTAGATCATGTTTCTTCATGCACGTGTGTCCTGAGGTGTGACTGCCCATCTGTCTCTACCTGGACGAGGGACTCGATCAACACCTCTAGGAGCGGGATGTGATAAAATACGAGGCGAGTGTGGGGGGGAGCGGGCGCCCGCAGGGTGCTCCAGTGAGTCCTCAGGCTGGTGGTCCCATTAGGGCGATCCCACAGACCTTCCCTCTCCAGGTCCTCACAGGAGAAGGTGGGCCTCCTGCCGCCCACCCCATGGTCCCCGAGGAGCTCCAGAGCTCCCGCTGTGCAGACAGGAGCACAGCCTGGGTGCGGGGTGTCAGCAGGAGCTCAGGGACAGCACCGCACACCCTCCAATGCTCTCACCTGAGAGGAGCAGGAGGCACAGGGCAGGAAGCTCACCGTCCTTGGTCCTCGGAGCAGGACCAGGGAGATGTCACCCCCCAGGCCAGCGGGGCCCTGTGCCCTGAGCCATGGGGACCCTGGTGGGTGAGGCCTTGGAGAAGCCAGAGCCCTGCTCATGGCTGGGACGAAGGTCACGTAGGCCAGCCATGTTGGAACACGCCCACCAGTGACTCAGAAGCTGCCATGTGAAGCTCCCACCGTGTCCTCCTCCCGCTCCTCAGCGTCTGCCCAGGAGAAATGGGAACACACATCGCCTGAGAGCACAGCCATGCTGGAGCCCAGGGCCCCGCAGCACTGTGCAGAGAAGCCACAGGGCCAACCCCTCAGCTGTCCCGCAGTGAGGCCTCAGCACACACTGCTGTGCTCACACATGGGGATGCGATTGGAGGAAGAATAATGGGACTGCTGACAGGTGTCCCCGTGTGGATGGGCCTCAAGAACAGGATTCAGAATGATTGGTTCGGCGGATTGAGCGTCACCCTGGGGACTGAAGGTTCACAGGGTCAGGGGCACATGTCTGGGTTGGGGCTTCAACCACAATGGAGGCCATGCTGGAGACAGCCAATCAATGACCCTCTTTCATCACTGTTATTTCTGTATCTCCCTCCCCCTTCCTCTATGAAGTCAATAAAAATCTTTTAATCAATAATTGAAAGTAATAATAGCCACCAAGGGCTTCCTGATTTCTGGTTCCATCCATGTGAAACACACCTCCTAGGAAACATGTGAGTTCAGAGAGCGGGTCAGCAGGCACCGAGGACTGTCGGTGATGCGATGGGCGTGATTAGTGCACGTGGGACCTTCTCTGAGGATAAGGAAACCACCTGCTACTGGCACATGGGATATTACACCACTCTGCAAATATACTAAATGCTGGTCTTTGGTGCACACTAAACCAGTGACATTTATGGCATGCACACTATATCACATAAAGCTGGGATAAAAAAAACGATGTGAGAGAGACCACCTCTCACTACCTATTTAAAGTAGGCCCGTGTGTAGCTACCAGGGCATGTACCTCCGTTGCAGGTTCATCTGTGGCCAAGGTCCTGGTCAGGACTGCTATGGGAGGCAATCCATCCATGTGCTTCTCACATCCATGTTTTTCTCGGGCTCCCTCTCTCTCCCGCTCTCTCTAAAAATCGATGGGAGACTCTCCTCCGGTGAGGATAAAGAAATCAGTAAAGTAATATAGGGAGCTGGTGCTCAGAGCCACCCTCAGGTCTGCCAGCGCCAAAGCTTCTGTCTCAGGGCGCTCATGGGAGATGAGGGAACCAGGGCGGGTTTTTGTCTCAGTTCCCCTTGGGGGTTGAGCAGTGTGTGACCACCAATACCGTAGTCATAGGCTGAAGAGAAATAAATAGCCTCGTCCTCGGGCTGCAGGCTTGTGATGTCCAGTGAGGCCGTGTTGCCTGACCTGGAGCCAGAGAACCGATCCGGGATCCCCGAGGGCCGGGTGCTTCCGAGCATCACCGCTTTGGGGGCCCCACCTGGGACCTGCTGGTACCAGCCTGCTCCATTGCTTCCCACATTGTTGCTGTCTCCCCTGCAGGTCAATCTGACCTTCTCGCCCGGAGACCCTGCCAGGGAGGCTTCCTGCGTCAGCCCGGCCTGCACCCCGGACCCTGGAACAGAGGACGCAGACACAGACAGGGAGGCTGAGGTCACTCTCACAGCGTGCGCTCAGGAGGAGGGAACAGAGTGTCCCGGGTGCCCCCACCCTCACTGGCCCCGCTTCCCTCAGCCAGTCACCTGAGCTGTGAGCAAGGAGGGCGAGGAGGAGAGGGGCCCAGGCCATGGTGGAGGTGTCCACGCTCTGCTTCTGAGCCTCAGCCTGAGAGGCCCCCACAGCCTCTCTTATCCTGTCCCCTCCTGGGAGGGCCCAGGGGACCCGTCATGCAAATGCTCCTCCCTCCTGGTGTCCCCGGGGATACATGTGGGGAGGGCCGTGTGGCTGGGGAGGGACAGCCTCTGGGGGGCCCTGGGAGGTCACAGCTGCTGGTGCCCAGTGAGCACAGAGCACAGGGCACAAGGCAGGCTCCCCACCTGGCTTCCCAGCTGAGGCCTCACTGACCCAGGAACAGTCCCACAGTGCCCCCTGCTGTCCAGGGTTTAGCTTTACTTATGGCCTGATGGTAACTGGGAGCTGAGCAGGGAGAGACTGAGACCCTCATTGTGGGATCTGCTCTTTCCCACTCTTCCCACTGTGTCCTGGGCTCAGAAAGCAGCTCCCCTAACCGGCAACAAGTTTGCTGGGGAAGCCACATTTCAGGGGCTCTAGAGTGAGGAGCCCCTTCAGGCTGAGGCTCTGAGCCTGTCACAGTGAACTGCCCTCTGAGAGAATGTGTGCACCTCCTGGTGGCTTCCTGGAGTGGAGGGTAATGAGAAATAGGAAGAGTGAGTGATCGGCCATTGTTTCAATTTCTTTGATTTTTTCTTTCTACAATCTGCAGCTGGCCTTTCACTCTCTTATTGGTGTGTTTTGTTTTGTTTTTTTAAAGCATGTGCTTTTGCTTTTCCTGTTTCTATACTTTTCTTTCCCTTTCTTTTCTTTTATTTTCTATTGCATCCTTGGGATCTTTGTGCTTTCTGTTTGCCAAGATTATGAAAATAGTCCTATGTGATCTCTTAGAAGCGTCATAGTTTTGATTTTCACGTTTGGACAACGTGGAATAAATGTTGTCCATTATGTGAGGTTGGGGGTCCAAGACTTATGGTTTTCCCATGTCCATTGGTCATTGTTATGTTCTTTGTGGGGAAGTCTATTCAGGTCCTCTGCCCATTGTTTGTTTGCATTGTTTTGTGGGTTTGCTTTCTCTTCTTGGTGTTGAGTTGTGTGAGCTCTTTCTAATGTGGGACAGGAATTCCTTTATGGGAAGATCATTGGTGAATAGGTCCAACCATTATGGCTGTCTATCTGTTTTGTTGATGGTTTTCTTTGCTGTAACAAAAACCAATCATTTGGTGAATCCTATTGGTTAATTTTTCCTTTTGCTTTCCTTGCCTGAGGAGATGTATGGGACAAAGTGTTGGTGACATAAAGGTCAGAAAGGTTACTGCCTACTTATATTGGAGCGGGAAGGAGTTTCTCATTTCTAGTTTCCACTTCAGTATTTGTTGCACTTGGGTTTATGCTGCATGTGGAGGGAGGAAGGAACCGAGAGAAGGAGCCTCGCTTTCCTGGGCCCATGGCCGACTCCCAGACCCTGAGCGAGGGCTGAGCAGACGCTCTGATGTGGGTTAGGTGAGAGAGAGAGCGAAGGAGCTCTGACTTGAGTAGCCACAGCTGTTCGCTGCCTTATTGAAGATTTAGTGTAACAACAGCTTGAACCCTGATGAGCCTCTATCAGGGGTCTTCAAAGTACGGCCCGCGGGCCACATGCAGCCCGCAGAAGAGTCTGATCCGGCCTGCCAGGTTTTTTGGGCAGTGAGCGCAGCCGAGGTGTTACAGTAGGAATTAGTAGTTCATATAGTCCGGCCCTCCAGCTCTCTGAGGGACCGTGATCTGGCCCCCACTTTAAAAAGTTTGAGGACCCCTGCATGGATCAGCAGGGAGCTGTCCTGACAACGCCCGTGTTTCCACAAGATGGAGTCTCACAGACCAGAGCAATCCCAGCAGAGCCCCTGGGAGTGGACGTGTGTGAGAAAGTCAAGGCAGAAGCTGGCGCCTTTGGCCAGGGTCCGTCAGAGGTCCTGACCTTTTAGAGAATCTTCCTCACAGGCTTTCCTCCAAGCCCGGTGCTGCCCCAACTCCAGCATCATGCTTCCCCCTCCCACAGGGCATGTTCCCATGGAGATTCCTCGATCCAGGGGCTCTCACGTTGGAATGGCATTGCTAACAAGCGCTAGGAATGCCCCACGTCAAGGCCAAATAAACACTAACGTTGTCTCCACAGTGGAATTCATAACGGGGCTGTGGCGTCACTGCTCTGAGTGAGAGGAGACTCACAGCCTCACAGAGGGGTCTCTGAGTCTCCCTGTAGGTCGATCCAGTTGGGAGATAAGCTCGTCCCTGTAGCTATGGGCAGAGAGGAAGAGGGGAAGCCCATTTTTGCAGGAGTCACATGAGGAGATGGACACGCCCTGGGAGAGACTGAGGAGACACATGACCATGAATCCCAGGACAGGAGAATGGGGCCAGAGAGCCGCCTTCCCACGGTGTGCCGGCCATTTCCACTCTTGCACTTCTTTCTACATCAAACTCTGAGTCAATCTGAGCCCAGGAGGAGGTTTTGGTTGCACTTCCCCGTGGGGTTACATCACCGTGTAAAGATTATTACTATTACCCGTGTACACAGCACAGTAATAGATGTCATCGTCCTCAGACAGGGCCCCCGAGATGGTGAGGGCGGCTTTGTTCCCAGAGATGGCGCCAGAGAAGCGGGCAGGGACCCCATCAACGCGGTTGTTTGTGTTGTAGATGAGACTTCGTGGAGGCTTGCCTGGGGTCTTCTGGTACCAGCTGGGGTAGTTACTAGTGGACACTGCCCCAGAGCTCAGGCCACAGGTGAGTGTGACTGTCCCTCCTGGAGATACGGACATGAACGGCTCCTGGGTCACAGTCTGAGAATCCACCCCTGAAACCAACGGGACAGAGACAGGTGTTATGAGGGACGAAGGTCACCTGAGGCCGTGCTGCTCTGTGTCCCCCGAGGATGCAGAGTCCCCTCCTCTGACCTGAGCTGAGCGCCAGGAGCTGGAGCAGAAGCACCGTCCAGACCATGGTGGGGACACTCCCAGGACGTGGCCCCCTCAGGCTGCTGGCTGCAGTGGGGAGTCCTGGGCCTTTTCATGCCTCCCACACCCATTAGGGGGGAAGGTGCCTCATGCAAATCAGCTTCCCCTCTAGCCCTGCCTAGGCTCACCCTGACTCCCCTGGGGAAAGTCCCAAAAGAGGCAGATGCTGGGCCCTCACACACAGTCCAGGCTGCGTGGGGACTGAGACGCTGAGGGAATGGGGTTGATTCGCTCACCAAGTCAGCTCCCTGGAGTCCTGGTGACCTCAGTCCTAACTTCCTTCCCGGGAGGGTCTGAGGTTAAAGGACGAGGAGGGAGTGTCTGCCCCCTCCTGGCCCCAGCCCCATTTGGGGGAGCACTGATTCTTCCTCAGGAAACCCCTCCTTGTCTTCCTCTGGGATCTTAGCAATCCACTCCTTCCAGAGGATGTTGTCAGGATCTCAGGTCTGGGCTGTGAAGGGGCTGGGGTGTCCCTGACTCAGTCCTGGACCCTGTCCCACCAGCAGTGTTGGCGGGCAAGGCTGGGGGTGATCACCAGGCAGTTGCACCTCCAGGCAGGGATGGCCTCTGGCTGTAGTTCTAAGAAGCCATCATTTATAGGGGGTAGTTTTACATTAAATGGGGTTTAGGTTTAGTTTTACATTAAATGGGGTTTGAGCACAAAATGTGACCGCGACCCCATGGAATTATGGGATCCCTACGCACATCTCATATAGGAACATAGGAATTTTTTCAGAAATGTGAATAACGTTGTGTGTGAGCACATGGGCATGAACATCACGGAGGACATGAGAACAGTCCCTCTCCCTTCCCCTTCTGCTGTGGGGCAGGAGGAATGGGGAGGGAGGGTGAGCAGGGGATTGGCATGTGAGGGGGTGAGCAGTGCTCTTGTCCCAAACTGACTTCCTTCCCATCCCCCAATGAAGCAGCTTGTGCAGCGAGAGAGGAGGGGGAAGAGCAGAGGGATGTGGGTCCCCATGTGGGAGCCCAAACTCTGCGGGCTCAAGCCTCCTTGTTGGGACTGAGTCTCCCGTCCCCAGGTGGCTATGACCTTGTGTTTAAGGTACCTTTAGGCCATGTTGCTTCATGCACGTGTGTCCTGAGGTGTGACTGCCCATCTGTCTCTACCTGGACCTAAGGTGAGAACAAAACCTGTAGGAGAGCGTGTGTGTAATAAAATACGATGTGAGGGTGTGAGCGAGAGGGGGCCCTCAGGGGGCTCCAGTGAGTCCTCATGCTGCCGGGCCCATCAGGGCGATCCCATAGACCTTCCCTCTCCTGGTCCTCAGGGATGAAGTGGGCCTCCTGCCACCCACCCCATGGTCCCTGAGGAGCTCCCGAGCTCCCACTGTGCAGACAGGAGCACAGCCTGGGTGCGGGATGTCAGCAGGAGCTCGAGACAGCACCGCATACCCTCCGATGCTCTCACCTGAGAGGAGCAGGAGGCACAGGGCATGAAGCTCACACTCCTTGGTCCTCGGAGAAGGACCAAGGAGACCGCAGGGAGATGTCACCGCCCCAGGTGGGTGAGGCCTTGGAGAAGCCAGAGACCTACTCATGGCTGGGACGAAGGTCACGCAGCACAGCCATGTTGGAACACGCCCACCAGTAACTCAGAAGCTTCCATGTGAAGCTCCCACCGTGTCCTTCTCCCCCTCCTCAGCGTCTGCCCAGGAGAAATGGGAACACACATTGCCTGAGAACACAGCCATGCTGGAGCCCAGGGCCCGGCAGCGCTGTGCAGAGCAGCCACAGGGCCAACCCTTCAGCTGCCCCGCAGTGAGGCCTCAGCACACACTGCTGTGCTCACACATGGGGATGCGATTGGAGGAAGAATAATGAGACTGCTGCCCCATGTCCCCGTGTGGATGGGCCTCAAGAACAGGATTCAGAATGATTGGTTCGGCGGATTGAGCGTCAGCCTGTGGACTGAAGGTTCACAGGGTCAGGGGCACATGTCTGGGTTGGGGCTTCAACCACAATGGAGGCCATGCTGGAGACAGCCAATCAATGACCCTCTTTCATCACTGTTATTTCTGTATCTCCCTCCCCCTTCCTCTATGAAGTCAATAAAAATCTTTTAATCAATAATTGAAAGTAACAATAGCGACCAAGGGCTTCCTGATTTCTGGTTCCATCCATGTGAAACACACCTCCTAGGAAACATGTGAGTTCAGAGAGCGGGTCAGCAGGCACCGAGGACTGTCAGTGATGCGATGGGCGTGCTTAGTGCACGTGGGACCTTCTCTGAGGATAAGGAAACCACCTGCTACTGGCACGTGGGATATTACACCACTCTGCAAATATACTAAATGCTAGTCTTTGGTGCACACTAAAACAGTGACATTTATGGCATGCACACTATATCACATAAAGCTGGGATTAAAAAAACGATGTGAGAGAGACCACCTCTCACTACCTATTTAAAGTGGGCCCGTGTGTAGCTACCAGGTGTGGCTCAGTGGATAGAGTGTTGGCCCGAAGACCAAGGGGTCCTAGGTTAGATCCTGGTCAAGGGCATGTACCTCCGTTGCAGGTTCATCTGTGGCCAAGGCCCTGGTCAGGGCTCCTATGGGCTGCAACCCATCCATGTGCTTCTCACTTCGATGTTTCCCTCTGTCTCCCTCTCTCTCCGCTCTCTCTAAAAATCGATGGGTGACTATCCTCCAGTGAGGATAAAGAAATCAGTAAAGTAATATAGGGAGCTTGTGCTCAGAGCCACCCTCACCGTCGGACACTGTAGGGTCTGCCACCACCACAGTTTCTGTCTCAGGGCGCTCATGGGCGATCAGGGAACCAGGCGGGTTTTTGTCTCAGTTCCCCGTGGGGGTGGAGCAGTGTGTGACCTTTAATGTCGAAATCCCAGGCTGAACAGAAATAAATAGCCTCATCCTCGGGCTGCAGGCTTGTGATGTCCAGCGAGGCCGTGTTGCCGGACTTGGATCCAGAGAACCGATCCGGGATCCCCGAGGGCCGGGAGCTTCCGAGCATCACCGCTTTGGGGGCCCCACCTGGGACCTGCTGGTACCAGCCTGCTCCATAGCTTCCCACATTGTTGCTGTCTCCCCTGCAGGTCAGTCTGACCTTCTCGCCTGGAGACCCTGACAGGGAGGCTTCCTGCGTCAGCCCGGCCTGCACCCCGGACCCTGGAACAGAGGACGCAGACACAGACAGGGAGGCTGAGGTCACTCTCACAGCGTGCGCTCAGGAGGAGGGAACAGAGTGTCCCGGGGTGCCCCCACCTTCACTGGCCCCGTTTCCCTCAGCCAGTCACCTGAGCTGTGAGCAAGGAGGGCGAGGAGGAGAGGGGCCCAGGCCATGGTGGCGGTGTCCACGCTCTGCTTCTGAGCCTCAGCCTGAGAGGCCCCCACAGCCTCTCTTATCCTGTCCCCTCCTGGGAGGGCCCAGGGGACCCTTCATGCAAATGCTCCCCCCTCCTGGTGTCCCCGGGGATACTTGTGGGGAGGGCCGTGTGGCTGGGGAGTGGCAGCCTCTGGGGGGCCCTGGGAGGTCACAGCTGCTGGTGCCCAGTGAGCACAGAGCACAGGGCACAAGGCAGGCTCCCCACCTGGCTTCCCAGCTGAGCCCTCACTGACCCAGCGACAGGCCCACAGCGCCCCCTGCTGTCCAGGGTCCAGGGTTACTTATGGCCAGATGGCTAACCTGGAGCTGAGCAGGGAGAGACTGAGATCCTCCCTCTCAGGGCAGGGCTGTGTGGTGCATTGTGGGATCTGCTCTTTTCCACTCCTCTCACTGTGTCCTGGGCTCAGAAAGAAGCTGCCCTAACCGGGAACAAGTTTGCTGGGGAAGCCAGGTTGCCAGGGGCTCTAGAGTCGGGAGCCCCTTCAGGCTGAGGCTCTGAGCCTGTCACACTGAGCTGCCCTCTGAGAGAGTGTGTGCCTCCTGGTGGTTTCCTGGAGCGGAGGAAGATGGGAAATAGGAAGAGTCAGTGGTCGGCCATTGTTTCAATTTCTTTGATTTTTTTCTTTCTACAACCTGCAGCTGGCCTTTCACTCTCTTATTGGTGTTTTTTGTTTTTTTTTTTAAAGCAGCTGCTTTTCCTTTTCATGAAGTGCCACTAATCCTGTTTCTATTCTTTTCTATCCTTTCCTTTCCTTTTCTTTTATTTTCTCTTGCACCCTTGGGATCTTTGTGCTTTCTGTTTGCCAAGATTATGAAAATAGTCCTACATGATCTCTTAGAAGCGTTATTGTTTTGATTTTCACGTTTGGACCAATCATCCATGTGGAATAAATGTTGTCCATTGTGTGAGGATGGGGGTTTAAGACTTATGGTTTTCCCATGTCCATTGGTCATTGGTATGTTCTTTGTGGGGAAGTCTATTCAGGTCCTATGCCCATTGTTTGTTTGCATTGTTTTGTGGGTTTGCTTTCTCTTCTTGGTGTTGAGTTGTGTGACCTCTTTCTAATGTGGGACAGGAATCCCTTTATGGGAAGATCATTGGTGAATAGTTCTAACCATTATGTCACCGGAGGTTGTCTTTCTGTTTTGCTGATGGTTTCCTTTGCTGTGAGAAAAACCATTCTTTTGACAAATCCTATTGGTTAATTTTTCCGTTTGCTTTCCTTGCCTGAGGAGATGTATGGGACAAAGTGTAGGTGACATAAAGGTCAGAGATGTTACTACCTACTTATTTTCGAGGAGGAGGGAGTTTTCTCATTTCTGGTTTCCACTTCAGTCTTTGGTGCATTTTGGGTTTATGCTGGATGTGGAGGAAGGAAGGTACCAAGAGAAGGAGCCTCGCTTTCCTGGGCCCAGGGCCAACTCCTAGACCCTGAGCGAAGGCTAAGCAGACACTCTGACATGTGTTCGGTGAGAGAGAGAGCAAAGGGGCTCTGACTTCAGTAGCCACAGCTGTTCGCTGCCTCATTGAGGATTTAGTGTAACAACAGCTTGAATGCTGATGAGCCTCTGGATGCCATCAGCAGGGAGCTGTCCTGAGGAAGCATGTGCATGTAAAAGGTCAAGTCTCACAGACCAAACAGAGAGATCCCAGTAGAGCCCCCAGGAGCAGACGTGTGTGAGAAAGTCAAGGAAGAGGCTGCTGCCTTTGGCCAGAGCCCCTCAGAGGTTCTGACCATTCGGAGAATCCTCCTCACAGATTTTCCTCCAAGCCCCGTGCTGCCCCAGCACCAGCATCCTGCTTCCCACTTCCGCAGGGCGTGTTCCCATGGAGATTCCCTGATCCAGGGGCTCTCACGTGGGAATGGCATTGCTAACAAGCACCAGGAATGCTCCACATCAAGGCCAAATAAACACTAACGTTGTCCCCACAGTGGAATTCATGACGGGGCTGTGGCGTCACTGCTCTGAGTGAGAGGAATCTCACAGCCTCACAGAGGGGTCTCTGAGTCTCCCTGTAGGTCAATCCACTTGGGAGCTGAGCCCCTTCCCTGTAGCTAATGGCAGAGAGGAAGAATGGAAGCCCATTCTTGCAGGAGTCACATGACGAGATGGACACGCCCTGGGAGAGACTGAGGAGACACATGACTATGAATCACTGGTCAGGAGAATGGGGCCAGGGAGCCCCCTTCCCCCGGTGTGCTGGCCATTTGCACCTTCAGGCTTTTTCTGCATCAGAGGCTGAGCCAGGGTGAGCCCAGGAGGAGGTTTTGGTTGCACTTCCCCGTGGGGTTACATCACCGTGTAAAGAGAACCAACATTGTGCAGAAAACAGTAATAAATGGCCTCATCCTCAGGCTGGGCCCCCGAGATGGTGAGGGCGGCTTTGTTCCCAGAGATGGCGCCAGAGAAGCGGGCAGGGACCCCATCGCCGCGGTTGTTTGTGTTGTGCATGAGTGTGCGTGGAGGCTTGCCTTCGGCCTGCTGGAACCAGCTGGGGAATTTACCAGTGGACACTGCCCCAGAGCTCAGGCCACAGGTGAGTGTGACTGTCCCTCCCGGAGATACGGACATGAACGGCTCCTGGGTCACAGTCTGAGAATCCACCCCTGAAACCAACGGGACAGAGACAGGTGTTATGAGGGACGAAGGTCCCCTGAGGCCCTGCTGCTCTGTGTCCCCCGAGGATGCAGAGTCCCCTCCTCTGACCTGAGCTGAGCGCCAGGAGCTGGAGCAGAAGCACCGTCCAGACCATGGTGGGGACCCTCCCAGGACGTGGCCTCCTCAGGCTGCTGGCTGCAGTGGGGAGTCCTGGGCCTTTTCATGCCTCCCACACCCATTAGGGGGAAGGTGCCTCATGCAAATCAGCGTCCCCTCTAGCCCTGCCCAGGCTCACCCTGAGGTCCCCCGGGGATCATGAAAGAGGCAGATGCTGGGCCTCACACAGACCAATAGACTCCACATTGACTGAGAGGCTTAGGGAAGGGGTTGTGGTCTATCACCAAGTCAGTGCCCTGGAGTCCTGGTGACCTCAGTCCTAACTTCCTTCCCTGGAGGGTCTGTGGCTGGAGGCAGAGGTGAGAGTGTCTGCCCCCTCCTGGCCCCAGCAATCTACTTCATCCCAAATCTGACACCATCCCTGGGTCACTGCTTCCTTCCTCAGGAAACCAGTCCTTGTCTTCTTTGGAGGATCTTAGCAGTCAGTCCTCCCTCAGTGGTGAGTCCTCGGTCCAGTCCTGATAGTCCCTGAACCAGGAGAAATGGTCAGGGGACCAGGTATGAAGGTGCTGAGGCAGACAGCTGCACCACCAGGCAGGGATGGCCACTCTCTTTTGTCCCAAGAAACCACCCATTCTATGGGATAGCTCTCAATGAAATACAGCTTTGAGGAGAAAATGTCAGGGTGTTACCAGGCTATTGTGAGAAACTGATTAACATTTGACTTAACACAATTAAGCTGGAGGTCATGATCAGAAGTGAGAGCAACACTGAGTGTGAACGCGTCGGTGTGAAGAGCACAGAGCAGTTTAAAGTCCTTTCCCCTGATCGCGATGGGGGACCTTGAGGAGGGGCAAGAAGAATGGGAGGGATGGAGGAATGTCAGGGATCAGCAGGGACAACAGGTCTCCAGTTGTTGGAGAAGGAAATACACACACTGACGTCCATCAGAGGGGAAATGACACTGTCATTTATGGTATTTCAGTTGGAATTATTACTCAATTATCTATGTATTAAAACAATTACAGCCGAGACCGGTTTGGCTGAATGGATAGAGCGTCGGCTTGGGGACTGAAGAGTCCCGGGTTCAATTCCGGTTAAGGGCATGTACCTTGGTTGCGGGCATATCCCAAGTAGGGGGTGTGCAAGAGGTAGCTGATCGATGACTCTCTCTCATCGATGTTTCTAACTCTCTATCTCTCTCCCTTCCTCTCTGTACAAAAAATCAATAAAATATATTTTTAAAAAAATTACATTTTGCTCTGTGACTACTTCTCTCTCTTGGCCTGTAAATCAGGCTGGACAGTGACTCGTGAGGGAGGGGTGGGGGCGGAGACACATGTGGGTGTCAGAGCTTAGGGCTCCTGTGGCTCCTCGGGCCCAGGTGCAGGGCGGTCACATTGGAGGGAGGACCTGCCTGCCCAAGTGTGCAGGAGCCAGTGGAGTGTGTGCCTAGCTGCCTGGCCCAGAGCCTGAGCTCTGAGTCCCAGTGCACCAGCGCCCCCTGCTGGCCCCAGAGCACATGTCCTCCAGCCCATCTCCTCTCCCAGCCTTCCTGGAGGGGCTCTGTGGTCTTCCTGAGGCCACTCCCAATGCAGGACAATGAGCAGGTCCCCGCTTTGGTGCTGGCGAACCTGTGATTTTCTCAGGGGCCTCGGGACCTGCACAGAAGTAAATGGCTCACTACGTTCCCAGCCCTTAAAGGAGCCCTGCTTGTGGCTTTCCCTCTGTCTGCCTGGCCGCTGGGGTCATTTCTGATGCCTGAGTATTGGAGCAAAGTTTGAGGCTTAAGGTTCCCCAGAAAGTTCCTCAGTTCCTACCTGGTCGTGATTCCACCTGGGCCTCCTTTAGGGTGAAATGCCTGGTTGTTGTTGTGGTTGTTGTCTCTGTAGCGGTGGTGACATACCCGGCCCCCGTGGTTATGTCTTGGTTTCTGCCTCTGCCTTTGCCAGGAGGGTGTAAGAATGACAAGGGAGGAATGTCTGTGTTCAGGTCAGTCCTGTAGCTTCTCATTTATCTTTGAACGTTACACTGGCAATGCCTTCTTTAGGCTCCTGAAGTGTTCAAATGTGTTTCTCCACTGATAAGAGGGTTGATATAAAATGAATATAAAAGGGACAGCATTTCACTCATGTTGTCCTGAGTGAAATGCTGTCCCTTTTAGAACGTTTTCCCCCTCCCAGGGTTTAGAATTCCTCATTTCCTGTTCTCCCATCTTCATTGGCCTCATTAGGTATATTTGTGAGGAGCTCCATGGCTTCCATGGGAACTGGGTTTCTAAGGTCCTGGCCATAGTCAGCATGGATCCCATGTCATCCCAACAAGAGGAGAGAAAGAAGGAGTGGGCCCGGGATAAACGGAGGAAGTGGGCCCATGTCAAGGGGATGTTGTCCCCACGGTAGAATTCATGATGTGGTTGTGGTGTCACTGCTCTGAGTGAGAGGAGACTCACAGCCTCACGGAGGGGTCCCTGAGTCTCCCTGTAGGTCGATCCAGTTAGGAGCTGAGCCCGTCCTGTAGCTATGGGCAGAGAGGAAGAGGGAAACCCATTCTTGCAGGAGTCACATGAGGAGATGGACACGCCCTGGGAGAGACTGAGGAGGCACATGACCACGAATCCCTGGACATGAGAATGGGGCCAGGGAGCCCCCTTCCCAAGTTGTGTCGGCCATTTGCACCTTCAGGCTTTTTCTGCATCAGAGGCTGAGCCAGGGTGAGCCCAGGAGGAGGTTTTGGTTGCACTTCCCCGTGGGGTTACAACACCGTGTAAGGAGCACCAACATTGTACAGAGAACAGTAATAAATGGCCTCATCCTCAGGCTGGGCCCCCGAGATGGTGAGGGCGGCTTTGTTCCCAGAGATGGTGCCAGAGAAGCGGGCAGGGACTCCATCGAAGCGGCTGTTTGTGTTGTAGATGAGTGTCCATGGAGGATTGCCTGGGGTCTGCTGGAACCAGCCGGGGTAGTGACTATTGGAGACTGCCCCAGAGCTCAGGCCACAGGTGAGTGTGACTGTCCCTCCTTGAGCTATAGACACGGACGGCTCCTCGGTCGCCACAGTCTGAGAATCCACCCCTGAAACCAACGGGACAGAGACAGGTGTTATGAGGGACGAAGGTCACCTGAGACCCTGCTGCTCTGTGTCCCCCGAGGATCAGAGTCCCCTCCTCTGACCTGAGCTGAGCGCCAGGAGCTGGAGCAGAAGCACCGTCCAGACCATGGTGGGGACCCTCCCAGGACGTGGCCTCCTCAGGCTGCTGGCTGCAGTGGGGAGTCCTGGGCCCTTTTCATGCCCCCACACCCATTAGGGGGGAAGGTGCCTCATGCAAATCAGCTTCCCCTCTAGCCCTGACCAGGCTCACCCTGAGGTCCCTGGGGGATCATGAAAGAGGCAGATGCTGGGCCCTCAGACAGACCAATAGACTCCGCATTGGCTGAGAGGCTGAGGGAGGGAATTGATTCTTTCACCAAGTCAGTGCCCTGGAGTCCTGGTGACCTCAGTCCTAACTTCCTTCCCTGGAGGGTCTGTGGCTGGAGGCAGAGGTGAGAGTGTCTGCCCCCTCCTGGCCCCAGCAATCTACTTCATCCCAAATCCGACACCACCCTGGGTCACAGCTTCCTTCCTCAGGAAACCAGTCCTTGTCTTCTTTGGAGGATCTTAGCAGTCAGTCCTCCCTCAGTGGTGAGTCCTCTGTCCAGTCCTGATAGTCCCTGAACCAGGAGAAATGGTCAGGGGACCAGGTTTGGGGGTCCTGAGGCAGACAGCTGCACCACCAGGCAGGGATGGCCACTCTCTTTTGTCCCAAGAAACCACCCATTCTATGGGATAGCTCTCAATGAAATACAGCTTTGAGGAGAAAATGTCAGGGTGTTACCAGGCTATTGTGAGAAACTGATTAACATTTGACTTAACACAATTAAGCTGGAGGTCATGATCAGAAGTGAGAGCAACACTGAGTGTGAACCGTCGGTGTGAGGAGCACAGAGCAGTTTAAAGTCCTTTCCCCTGATCGCGATGGGGGACCGTGAGGAGGGGCGAGAGAAATGGGAGGGATGGAGGAATGTCAGGGATCAGCAGGGACAACAGGTCTCCAGTTGTTGGAGAAGGAAATACACACACTGACGTCCATCAGAGGGGAAATGACACTGTCATTTATGGTATTTCAGTTGGAATTATTACTCAATTATCTATGTATTCAAACAATTACATTTTGTTCTGTGACTACTTCTCTTGGCCTGTAAATCAGGCTGGAAAGTGACTCGTGAGGGAGGGGTGGGGGCGGAGACTCGTGTGGGTGTCAGAGCTGCGGGCTCCTGTGGCTCCTGGGGCCCAGGTGCAGGGCGGTCACACTTGAGGGAGGACCTGCCTGCCCAAGTGTGCAGGAGCCAGTGGAGTGTGTGCCTAGCTGCCTGGCCCAGAGCCTGAGCTCTGAGTCCCAGTGCACCAGCGCCCCCTGCTGGCCCCAGAGCACATGTCCTCCAGCCCATCTCCTCCCCCAGCCTTCCTGGAGGGGCTCTGTGGTCTTCCTGAGGCCACTCCCAGGGCAGGACAATGAGCAGGTCCCCCCTTTGGTGCTGGCGGACCCGTGATTTTCTCAGCGGCCTCGGGACCTGCACAAAAGCAAATGGCTCACTATGTTCCCAGCCCTTAAAGGAGCCCTGCCTGTGGCTTTCCCTCTGTCTGCCTGGCCGCTGGGGTCAGTTCTGGTGCCTGAGTATTGGAGCAAAGTTTGAGGCTTAAGGTTCCCCAGAAAGTTCCTCAGTTCCTACCTGGTCGTGATTTCACCTGGGCCTCCTTTAGGGTGAAATGCCTGGTTGTTGTTGTGGTTTTTGTCTTCGTAGCCGTGGTGACATACCCGGCCCCCGTGGTTATGTCTTGGTTTCTGCCTCTGCCTTTTTCAGGAGGGTGTAAGGATGACAAGGGAGGAATGTCTGTGTTCAGGTCAGTCCTGCAGCTTCTCATGTATCTTTGAACGTTACACTGGCAATGCCTTCTTTAGGCTCCTGGGTTTTTCAAATGTGTTTCTCTACAGATGTAACTTTTTTTCTGTACGAGGGTTGATATACAATGAATGTTGTCATGAGTGAAATGCTGGCCTTTTAGAACGTTTTCCCCCTCCCGGGGTTTAGAATTCCTCATTTCCTGTTCTCCAATCTTCATTGGCCTCATTTGGTATATTTGTGAGGAGCTCCATGGCTTCCATGGGAACTGGGTTTCTAAGGTCCTGGCCATAGTCAGCATGGATCCCATGTCATCCCAACAAGAGGAGGGAAAGAAGGAGAGGGCCCGGGATAAACGGGGGTCCGTGGGCCCATGTCAAGGATAAAATATATATTAACATTGTCCCCAGGATTGAATTCATGACGGCGCTGTGGCGTCACTGCTCTGAGTGAGAGGAGACTCACAGCCTCACAGAGGTGTATCTGAGTCTCCCTGTAGGTCGATCCAGTTGGGAGCTGAGCCCATCCTGTAGCTAGGGGCAGAGAGGAAGAGGGAATCCCATTCTTGCAGGAGTCACATGAGGAGAGGAACACGCTCTGGGAGACACTGAGGAGTCACATGACCACGAATCCCTGGAGGGAAAATGGGGCCAGGGAGCCCCCTTCCCACGGTGTGCCGGCCATTTGCACCTTCAGGCTTTTTCTGCATCAGAGGCTGAGCCAGGGTGAGCCCAGGAGGAGGTTTTGGTTGCACTTCCCCGTGGGGTTACATCAACGTGTAAGTATTAGTACTACCACCCGTGTACACAAGACAGTAGTAGACGTCCTCATCCTCAGGCTGGGCCCCTGAGATGGTGAGGGCGGCCTTGTTCCCAGAGATGGAGCCAGAGAAGCGAGCGGGGACCCCATCAAAGCGGCTGTTTGTATTGTATATGAGACTTCGTGGAGGCTTGCCTGGGGTCTGCTGATACCAGCTGGGGTAGTTACTAGTGGACACTGCCCCAGAGCTCAGGCCACAGGTGAGTGTGACTGTCCCTCCTGGAGATACGGACATGGACGGCTCCTGGGTCACAGTCTGAGAATCCACCCCTGAAACCAACGGGACAGAGACAGGTGTTATGAGGGACGAAGGTCACCTGAGACCCTGCTGCTCTGTGTCCCCCGAGGATCAGAGTCCCCTCCTCTGACCTGAGCTGAGCGCCAGGAGCTTGAGCAGAAGCACCGTCCAGACCATGGTGGGGACCCTCCCAGGACGTGGCCTCCTCAGGCTGCTGGCTGCAGTGGGGAGTCCTGGGCCTTTTCATGCCTCCCACACCCATCAGGGGGGAAGGTGCCTCATGCAAATCAGCTTCCCCTCTAGCCCCGCCCAGGCTCACCCTGAGGTCCCCAGGGGATCTTGAAAGAGGCAGATTCTGGGCCTCACACAGACCAATAGACTCCACATTGGCTGAGATGCTGAGGGAGGGGGTTGAGGTTTGTCACCAAGTCAGCTCCCTGGAGTCCTGGTGACCTCAGTCCTAACTTCCTTTCCTGGAGGGTCTGGGGCTGAAGTATGAGGTGTGAGGGTCCCTCTCTTGGCCCCACAATGTAGTTCACCCCAAATCCACCCCATCCCTGGGTCACTGCTTCCTTCCTCAGGAAACCCCTTCTTATCTTCTGTGGAGGATCTTAGCAGTCAGTCCTCCATCCAGCAGTGAGTCCTCTGTGCAGCCCTGTTAGTCCCTGAACCAAGAGAAATGTCCAGGGGCCTAGAGTTGGGGGTCCTGATGCAGACAGCTGCACCTCCAGGCAGGGATGGTTACTATCTTTTGTCTTAAGAAGCCATCCATTTTTTGGGATAGCTTTCTTTCTTTTTTTAATATATATATATATATATATATATATATATATATATATATATATATATATATATATATATATATATATATAAAGAGGGATAGAAAGTTAGAAATACCGATGAGAGAATCATTGATCAACTGCCCCTAACATGCCCCCTACCTGGGATGTGCCCACAACCAAGTTACATGCCCTTGCCGGAATTGAACCCAGGACCTTTCAGTCTGTAGGCTGAAGCTCTATCCACTGAGCCAAACCGGTTTTGGCATTCTTTGGGATAGCTTTCAATGAAATACAGCTTTGAGGAGAAAATGTCACAGTGTCACCAGGATATTGTGAGAAACCAATTACCATCTGATATAACAAAATAGAGCATGGAGCTCATGATCAGAAGTGAGATCAACTCTGAGTGTGAGCGCGTCGGTGTGAACAGCACAGAGCAGTTAAAAGTCCTCGCCTGAGGGGCGGGGAGAATGGGAGGGATGGAGGACTGTCAGGGATGAGCAGGGGGAACATGTCTCCAGTCGCTGGGAAGGCAATACACACACTGGCGTCCATCAGAGGGGAAATGACAGTGATTTATGGTATTTCTGTTGGAATCATTAGCCAATCATCTATGTATTAAAACAATTACTTTTTGTTGTGTGATTGCTTCTCTCTCTTGGCCTGTAAATCAGGCTGGACAGTGACTCTGTGAGGGAGGGGTGGGGGAATAGACACGTGTGGGTGTCAGAGCTGAGGGCTCCTGTGGCTGCTGGGGCCCAGGTGCAGGGCGGTCACACTTGAGAAAGGACCTGCCTGCCCAAGTGTGCAGGAGCCAGTGGAGTGTGTGCCTAGCTGCCTGGCCCAGAGCCTGAGCTCTGAGTTCCAGTGCACCAGCGCCCCCTGCTGGTCCCAGAGCAAATGTCCTCCAGTCCATCTCCTCCCCCTAGCCCTCCTGGAGGG
Organism: Pipistrellus hanaki; assembly: GCF_964339955.1. NCBI lineage: Eukaryota > Metazoa > Chordata > Mammalia > Chiroptera > Vespertilionidae > Pipistrellus > Pipistrellus hanaki. The sequence continues at coordinate 2,013,179 of NC_140521.1, forward strand.
CCCTGGGAGAGGCTGAGGAGGCACATGACCATGAATTTCTGGACAGGAGAATGGGGCCAGGGAGCCCCCTCCCACGGTGTGCCGGCCATTTGCACCTTCAGGCTTTTTCTGCATCAGAGGCCGATCCACGGTGAGCCCAGGAGGAGGTTTTGGTTGCACTTCCCCGTAGGGTTACATCACCGTGTAAGTATTAGTACTACCACCCGTGTACACAAGACAGTAGTAGACGCTCTCATCCTCAGGCTGGGCCCCCGAGATGGTGAGGGCGGCCTTGTTCCCAGAGATGGAGCCCGAGAAGCGGGCAGGGACCCCAGCAAAGAGGCTGTTTTTGTAGGAGATGAGTGTGCGGGGAGGCTTGCCTGGGGTCTTCTGGTACCAGCTGGGGTAGTTACTAGTGGAGACTGCCCCAGAGCTCAGGCCACAGGTGAGTGTGACTGTCCCTCCTTGAGCTATAGACACGGACGGCTCCTCGGTCGCCACAGTCTGAGAATCCACCCCTGAAACCAACGGGACAGAGACAGGTGTTATGAGGGACGAAGGTCACCTGAGACCCTGCTGCTCTGTGTCCCCCGAGGATGCAGAGTCCCCTCCTCTGACCTGAGCTGAGCGCCAGGAGCTGGAGCAGAAGCACCGTCCAGACCATGGTGGGGACACTCCCAGGACCTGGCCTCCTCAGGCTGCTGGCTGCAGTGGGGAGTCCTGGGCCTTTTCATGCCCCCACACCCATTAGGGGGGAAGGTGCCTCATGCAAATCCGTGTTCCCTCTAGCCCTGCCCAGGCTCACCCTGAGGTCCCCGGGGGATCATGAATGAGGCAGATGCTGGGCCTCACACAGACCAATGGACTCCACATTGGCTGAGACGCTGAGGGAGGGGGTTGATTCTGTCACCAAGTCAGCTTCCCGGAGTCCTGGTGACCTCAGTCCTAACTTCCTTCCCTAGATGGTCTGAGGCTGAAGGATGAGGTGGGAATGTCTGCCCCCTCCTGGCCCCAGCAATCTACTTCATCCCAAATCTGACACCATCCCTGGGTCACTGCTTCTTCCTTAGCGATACCCCTCCCTGTCCTCCTTGGAGGATCTTAGCAGTCAGTCCTCCCCGCAGTGGTGAGTCCTCTGTCCAGCCTTGTTAGTCCCTGAACCAGGAAAACAGACCTGGAGGATGGGGTTGTGGTACCGACGCAGACAGCTGCCCTGCCCTGCAGGGATGGCCAGTCTCTTTTCACCTAAGAAGCCATCAGTTAAGTGGTGTGCCTCCCAACTAAATAGGGTTTGAGGAGAAAATGTCAGGTTGTCACCATGTCATTGTGAGAAACCGATTACCATCTGACATAACAAAATGGAGCCTGGAGCTCATGATCAGAAATGAGAGCAGCTGAAACCGGTTTGGCTGAGTGATAGAGCGTCGGTCTGCGGACTGAAAGGTCCCGGGTTCGATTCCGGTCAAGGGCATGTACATTGGTTGCGGGCACATCCCCAGTGGAGGGGGAGCAGGAGGCAGCTGGTCGATGTTTTTCTCTCATCGACATTTCTAGCTCTCTATCCCTCTCCCTTCCTCTCTGTAAAAAATCAATAAAATATATTAAAAAAAAAAAAAAAAGAAAGAAAAGAAGTGAGAGCAACGCTGAGTGGGAGTGCGTCGGTGTGAACAGCACAGAGCAGTTTAAAGTTCTCTCGTGAGGGGCGGGGAGAATGGGAGGGATGGAGGACTGTCAGGGATGAGCAGGGACAACATGTATCCAGTCATTGGGGAAGGCAAAACACACACTGGCGTCCATCAGAGGGGAAATGACACTGTGATTTATGGTATTTATTTTGAATCCCTAGCCAATGAACTATGCTTTAGAACTAGCATGATCACTTTAAATTTCTCATAGTCATAGTTCTTCAACAATAATATTTATGTGTGTGTGATTGCTTCTCTCTCTTGGCCTGTAAATCAGGCTGGACAGTGACTCCGTGAGGGAGGGGTGGGGGAGAAGACACGTGTGGGTGTCAGAGCTGAGGGCTCCTGTGGCTCCTGGGGCCCAGGTGCAGGGCGGTCACACTGGAGGGAGGGCCTGCCTGCCCAAGTGTGCAGGAGCCAGTGGAGTGTGTGTCTAGCTGCCTGGCCAGAGCCTGAGCTCTGAGTTCCAGTGCACCAGCGCCCCCTGGCTGAGTGATAGAGCGTCGGTCTGCGGACTGAAAGGTCCCGGGTTCGATTCCGGTCAAGGGCATGTACATTGGTTGCGGGCACATCCCCAGTGGAGGGGGAGCAGGAGGCAGCTGGTCGATGTTTTTCTCTCATCGACATTTCTAGCTCTCTATCCCTCTCCCTTCCTCTCTGTAAAAAATCAATAAAATATATTAAAAAAAAAAAAAAAAGAAAGAAAAGAAGTGAGAGCAACGCTGAGTGGGAGTGCGTCGGTGTGAACAGCACAGAGCAGTTTAAAGTCCTCTCGTGAGGGGCGGGGAGAATGGGAGGGATGGAGGACTGTCAGGGATGAGCAGGGACAACATGTATCCAGTCATGTATCCAGCTGGTACCAGCAGACCCCTTGCCTGGGGTCTGCTGGTACCAGCTGGGGTGGTTACCACTAGTGACTGCCCTCTCACTTCTTTTCTTTCTTTTTTTTTTTTTTTTTAATATATTTTATTGATTTTTTACAGAGAGGAAGGGAGAGGGATAGAGAGCTAGAAATGTCGATGAGAGAAAAACATCGACCAGAGCACATGTCCCAGAGCACATGTCCTCCAGCCCATCTCCTCCCCCAACCCTCCTGGAGTGGCTTGGTGGTTTGAGGCTTAAGGTTCCCCAGAAAGCTCTTCAGTTCCCACATGGTCGTTTTTCCACCTGGGCCTCCTTTAGGGTGAAATGCCTGGTTGTTGTTGTGGTTGTTGTCTCTGTAGCCGTGGTGACATACCCGGCCCCCATGCTTATGTCTTGGTTTCTGCCTCTGCCTTTGCCAGGAGGGTGTAAGGATGACAAGGGAGGAATGTCTGTGTTCAGGTCAGTCCTGCAGCTTCTCATTTATCTTTGAACGTTACACTGGCAATGCCTTCTTTAGGCTCCTGGGTTTTTCAAATGTGTTTCTCTACTGATGTAACTTTTTTTCCGTACGAGGGTTGATATACAATGAATGTTGTCCTGAGTGAAATGCTGGCCCTTTTAGAACGTTTTCCCCCTCCAGGCGTTTAGAATTCCTCATTTCCTGCTCTCCTATCTTCATTGGCCTCATTAGGTATATTTGTGAGGAGCTCCATGGCTTCCATGGGAACTGAGTTTCTAAGGTCGTGGCCATAGTCAGCATGGATCCCATGTCATCCCAAGAACAGGAGGGAAAGAAGGAGAGGGCCCGGGATAAACGGGGATACGTGGGCCCATGTCAAGGATAAAATATATATTAACGTTGTCCCCATGAAGGAATTCATGACGGGGCTGTGGCGTCACTGCTCTGAGTGAGAGGAGACTCACAGCCTCACAGAGGGATCTCTGAGTCTCCCTGTATGTCGATCCAGATGGGAGCTGAGCCGGTCCCTGTAGCCGTGGGCAGAGAGGAAGAGGGAAGCCCATTCTTGCAGGAGTCACATGATGAGATGGACACGCCCTGGGAGAGACTGAGGAGGCACATGACCAAGAATCCTTGGAGGGACAATGGGGCCAGGGAGACCCCTTGCCAAGGTGTGCAGGCCATTTTGACCAGGCTTTTTCTGCATCAGGGGCTGAGCCAAGGTGAGCCTAGGAGGAGGTTTTGGTTGCATTTCCCCGTGGGTTTACACCAGTGTGTAAGGATTACTACTACTGCTACCCGTGTACAAATTACAGTAGTAGACGTCCTCATCCTCAGGCTGGGCCCCCGAGATGGTGAGGGCGGCTTTGGTTCCAGACAGGGAGCTAGAGAAGCGGGCAGGGACCCCATCTATGCGGTCTGTTTTGTAGAAGAGTGTGCGGGGAGGCTTGCCTGGGGTCTGCTGGTACCAGCTGGGGTGGTTACCACTAGTGACTGCCCCAGAGCTCAGGCCACAGGTGAGTGTGACTGTCCCTCCTGGAGATACGGACACGGACGGTTCCTGGGTCACAGTCTGAGAATCCACCCCTGAAACCAACGGGAGAGACACAGGTGTTATGAGGGACGAAGGTCACCTGAGACCCTGCTGCTCTGTGTCCCCCGAGGATGCAGAGTCCTCTCCTCTGACCTGAGCTGAGCGACAGGAGCTGGAGCAGAAGCACCGTCCAGACCATGGTGGGGACCCTCCCAGGACGTGGCCTCCTCAGGCTGCTGGCTGCAGTGGGGAGTCCTGGGCCTTTTCATGCCCCCCACACCCATTAGGGGAGAAGGTGCCTCATGCAAATCAGCTTCCCCTCTAGCCCTGCCCAGGCTCACCCTGACTCCCCTGGGCAAAGTCCCCAAAGAGGCAGAAGTAGGGCCCTCACACACAGTCTAGGCTGCATGGGGACTGAGACACTGTGGGAGGGGGTTGATTCTGTCACCAAGTCAGCTCCCTGGAGTCCTAGTGACCTCAGTACTAACTTTCTTCCCTGGAGGGTCTGAGGCTAAAGGATAAGGTGGGAGTATCTGCCCCCTCCTGGCCCCAGCAATACAGATCACCCCAAACCAACCCCATTTTGGGGAAAACTGATCCTTCCTCAGGGAACACCTTCTGGTCTTCCTCGGGCATCTTAGCAGTCCACTCCCTCCGGTGGAGAGTCGGGAGGATGTTAGGGAGCCTCAGTCTGGGCTGTGAAGGGCCTGGGGTCTCCCCAACTCAGTCCTAGACCAGGTCCCACCAGCAGTGTCGGAGGACAGGGCTTGGGGTGCTCACCAGGTGGTTGCACCTCCAGGAAGGGATGGCCACTCTGTTGTTCTAAGAAGCCATCAGTTACATGGGGTGTTTTACATTAAATGGGCTTTAGGGGGTTGTTTTACATTAAATGTGGTTTTAAGCAGAAAATGTGACGGCGACCCCAGGAATTGTGGAATGCCTACGCACATCTGATATAGGAACATAGGAACTTTATCAGAAATGTGAACTACGTTGTGTGTGAGTACATGTGCGTGAACATTACAGAGGACCTTGCAACAGTCCCTCTCCCTTCCCCTTCTGCTGTGGGACAGGAGGAATAGGAGGGAGAGCAGGAGATTGGCATGTGAGGGGGAGAGCAGTGCTCTCGTCCCAAACTGACGTCCTTCCCGTCCCCCAATGAAGCTACTTGTGCAGCGAGAGAGGAGAGGGAAGAGCAGAGGGATCTGGGTCCCCATGGGGAACCCCAGAGCTCTGGGGGTTCAGGCCTCGTTGTTGGGACTGAGTCTCCCTTCTCTAGGTGGCTGTGACCCTGTGTCCAAGGCAGGCTTAAATCATGTTTCTTCATGCACGTGTGTCCTGGGGTGTGACTGCCCATCTGTCTCTACCTGGACCTAAGGTGAGAACAAAACCTGTAGGAGAGCGTGTGTGTAATAAAATACGATGTGAGGGTGTGAGCGAGAGGGGGCCCTCAGGGGGCTCCAGTGAGTCCTCATGCTGCCGGGCCCATCAGGGCGATCCCATAGACCTTCCCTCTCCTGGTCCTCAGGGATGAAGTGGGCCTCCTGCCACCCACCCCATGGTCCCTGAGGAGCTCCCGAGCTCCCACTGTGCAGACAGGAGCACAGCCTGGGTGCGGGATGTCAGCAGGAGCTCGAGACAGAACCGCATACCCTCCGATTCTCTCACCTGAGAGGAGCAGGAGGCACAGGGCATGAAGCTCACACTCCTTGGTCCTCGGAGAAGGACCAAGGAGACCGCAGGGAGATGTCACCGCCCCAGGTGGGTGAGGCCTTGGAGAAGCCAGAGACCTACTCATGGCTGGGACAAAGGTCACGCAGCACAGCCATGTTGGAACACGCCCACCAGTAACTCAGAAGCTTCCATGTGAAGCTCCCACCGTGTCCTCCTCCCGCTCCTCAGCGTCTGCCCAGGAGAAATGGGAACACACATCGCCTGAGATCACCAGCCATCTTGGCGCCCAGAGCCCCACAGCGCTGTGCAGAGCAGCCACAGGGCCAACCCCTCAGCTGCCAGCAGCGGAGGCCTCAGCACATGCTGCTGTGCTCACACATGGGGATGCGATTGGAGGAAGAATAATGGGACTGCTGACACGTGTCCCCGTGTGGATGGGCCTCAAGAACAGGATTCAGAATGATTGGTTCAGCGGATTGAGCGTCAGCCTGTGGACTGAAGGTTCACAGGGTCAGGGGCACATGTCTGGGTTGGGGCTTCAACCACAATGGAGGCCATGCTGGAGACAGCCAATCAATGACCCTCTTTCATCACTGTTATTTCTGTATCTCCCTCCCCCTTCCTCTATGAAGTCAATAAAAATCTTTTAATCAATAATTGAAAGTAACAATAGCGACCAAGGGCTTCCTGATTTCTGGTTCCATCCATGTGAAACACACCTCCTAGGAAACATGTGAGTTCAGAGAGCGGGTCAGCAGGCACCGAGGACTGTCAGTGATGCGATGGGCGTGCTTAGTGCACGTGGGACCTTCTCTGAGGATAAGGAAACCACCTGCTACTGGCACGTGGGATATTACACCACTCTGCAAATATACTAAATGCTGGTCTTTGGTGCACACTAAACCAGTGACATTTATGGCATGCACACTATATCACATAAAGCTGGGATTAAAAAAACGATGTGAGAGAGACCACCTCTCACTACCTATTTAAAGTGGGCCCGTGTGTAGCTACCAGGTGTGGCTCAGTGGATAGAGTGTTGGCCCGAAGACCAAGGGGTCCTAGGTTAGATCCTGGTCAAGGGCATGTACCTCCGTTGCAGGTTCATCTGTGGCCAAGGTCCTGGTCAGGGCTGCTATGGGAGGCAATCCATCCATGTGCTTCTCACATCGATGTTTCCTTCGGTCTCCCTCTCTCTCCCGCTCTCTCTAAAAATCGATGGGTGACTATCCTCCAGTGAGGATAAAGAAATCAGTAAAGTAATATAGGGAGCTTGTGCTCAGAGCCACCCTCACAGTCGGACACTGTAGGGTCTGCCACCACCACAGTTTCTGTCTCAGGGCGCTCATGGGCGATCAGGGAACCAGGCGGGTTTTTGTCTCAGTTCCCCGTGGGGGTGGAGCAGTGTGTGATTGTTGATGCCGCTGTCCCATGTTAAATAGTAATAAGTAGCCTCGTCCTCGGGCTGCACGTCTGCGATGTACATCCAGGCCGTGTTGCCGGACTTGGAGCCAGAGAACCGATCAGGGATCCCCGAGGGCCGGGTGCTTCCAAGCATCACCGCTTTGGGGGCCCCACCTGGGACCTGCTGGTACCAGCCCACGGTACGTGCTCCCACATTGTTGCTGTCTCCCCTGCAGGACAGGGAGACCTTCTCGCCCGGAGACCCTGACAGGGAGGCTTCTGCGTCAGCCCGGCCTGCACCCCGGACCCTGGAACAGAGGACGCAGACACAGACAGGGAGGCTGAGGTCACTCTCACAGCGTGCGCTCAGGAGGAGGGAACAGAGTGTCCCGGGTGCCCCACCCTCACTGGCCCCGCTTCCCTCAGCCAGTCACCTGAGCTGTGAGCAAGGAGGGCGAGGAGGAGAGGGGCCCAGGCCATGGTGGAGGTGTCCACGCTCTGCTTCTGAGCCTCAGCCTGAGAGGCCCCCACAGCCTCTCTTATCCTGTCCCCTCCTGGGAGGGCTCAGGGGACCCGTCATGCAAATGCTCCCCCCTCCTGGTGTCCCCGGGGATACATGTGGGGAGGGCCGTGTGGCTGGGGAGGGGCAGCCTCTGGGGGCGCTGGGAGGTCACAGCTGCTGGTGCCCAGTGAGCACAGAGCACAGGGCACAAGGCAGGCTCCCCACCTGGCTTCCCAGCTGAGGCCTCACTGACCCAGCGACAGGCCCACAGCGCCACCTGCTGTCCAGGGTCCAGGTTCACTATGGCCGGATGGCTAACCTGGAGCTGAGAGGGAGAGACTGAGGCTCTGGAATTCAGCCCTGCGTTTCCCAACCTCCCTCTCAGGGCAGGGACTTCTCACCCCTTGTTTGTATTGCAGTTCTCCCTCCCTTTTATTCCTTTTTTTTTTTTAATAATAGCATTTTTTTATTTTTTTTATTTTTTATTTTTTTCTCATTTTTTCCCCCAATGATGGTATTTATGTGTACATACCTTACATCCCTCTTATTCCTTACTTACAGACAGGGCCTCTCCCTGACTGGTTTGGCTCCCAGGTTTGGTCTCAATCCCCAGCAGGGGGCAGCCGATCACTGATTCTGTCTCTTCAGTGATGTTTCTCTCTCTCTCTCCCCCTCTCCCTTCCTCTCTGAAATGAATTAAAAATATTTTTTTCTTATATCCATTTTTATATATCACATATTAAAATATATGAAAGTGATATAATGGCAGTATTCCCACAGGAAATGTCCGGTTAGGGCCCTCAGGAAATACTGGGGTTCATACTGTTCTCAGGAGCAGACTGTCTGACACACGCACGCTCTGGAGAAGGAGCTGCTGAGAAAGCAAACACCCGCTGAGGATGGGACAGGAGGGCGCCACCAGGGCACCGGGGACTCCGTGTCCTCTCCCTAAGCACCTGCCCTCACCCTCGCCCCCTCTTTGCCAGCCTCGATGCTGCCACCCAGAGCTGAATGGCAGTCGTGAGCCTCGCCCTCGGGCTGGGGGCCCTGAGGGTCACATAGGTTGTATTGTTCAACTCGGAGGCAGAGGAGCGATCAGGGATTCCTGGGGGCCTAGAACCTCTGAGCATCACAGAGTTGGGGGCCTCGCCTCCGTCCATCTCACTCCTACTTATTTTGGAAATCCCCAAATCGGACATTCCTCCTATTGACTCCCCTCATTGCCCAACTCCCCTCCCTCCCCTCAACCCCACCCCCCGCCAGCACCATCCACCAGGCACTCCCTGTGCAGCTGTGGTTTTTCTCTCAGAGCACAGCTTCGGGGGCCGGTGAGGAGCAGCTACAGAGCTTTTACTACTTATTTTTCAAATAGATTTTTATTGAGTTCAGAGAGGAAGGGAGAGGGAGAGAGAGAGAAACATCCATGATGAGAGAGAATCATGGATCCCACATGTCCCCTCCTGGGGATCAAGCCTGCAATCCGGGCATGTGCCCTTGACGGGAATCCAACCCGGGACCCTGCAGTCTGCAGGCCGACGGCGTTCTATCCACTGAGCCACACCGGCCAGCGCAGATGTAGAGGCTTTAATACAACGTTGGCACTGCATTGGGTTTGCTTGTCATTCAGAAGGGACTTGTAAGGCCTTCAGGTAAACATTGATGTTCCCCGCATCCCTGGAGCGTCCAAGTCCTGGCTCAAAGCATGGAGCCTTCAGAGCCCACTCCTTCTCAGAACGGCCCCACCTCCCCGCACCCATTCCTCATTGAGGCGTTGTAAGGGCGGGTCTGCTGCAGCCGGAGGCCCTGTGCCCGGCCTCCCTGGCCCCTCGGCATGGCCCGGTGAAGTCGAAAGGTGGGGACTGCCGGCCCTGCCTCGGAGCTGAGGAGCCTTTGGGGGTGCCGGGGCCCATGCAGAGGTCACCAGGCATCTTCCCACGTGGAGGAGAGCCTGTCTGCTCAGCCTCCCAGGAGCCTCAGACGCCGGTGTCCTGGGGGCCTCAGGAGGCGGCAGCAGTGGAGGGAAACAGGCTGCAGTCAGGTCATGCCGGCCCCAGTGACCCACCCGAACACCAGACCACAACCCTCCGGTTCACGCTGGACCCTGGGCCTGCCCTGCTGGCCCCACAGGAGCCGGTTCAGCTGAATCAGCCCCCGGCTGTATTGGGCAGAAGGACAAGGATTACAGGGGACATAGGCACAGGGTGGCCAAATGGGCAGTTCACAGGCAATGTGGCTAGAGATTCGCAAAGGCCTATGAGTGTGCAAAGGCCTGTGGGTAAGCAGAGGCCTGTGGGTAAGCAGGGGCCTGTGGGTGAGCAGAGGCCTGTGGGTGTGCAGGGGCCTGTGGGTGTGCAGGGGCCTGTGGGTGAGCAGAGGCCTGTGGGTGAGCAGAGGCCTGTGGGTGACCAGAGGCCTGTGGGTGAGCAGAGGCCTGTGGGTGAGCAGAGGCCTGTGGGTGACCAGAGGCCTGTGGGTAAGCAGAGGCCTGTGGGTGAGCAGAGGCCTGTGGTGAGCAGAGGCCTGTGGGTGAGCAGAGGCCTGTGGGTGAGCAGAGGCCTGTGGGTGAGCAGGGGCCTGTGGGTGAGCAGGGGCTGTGGGTGAGCAGAGGCCTGTGGGTGAGCAGAGGCCTGTGGGTGAGCAGAGGCCTGTGGGTGACCAGAGGCCTGTGGGTGAGCAGAGGCCTGTGGGTGAGCAGAGGCCTGTGGGTGAGCAGAGGGCTGTGGGTGTGCAGGGGCCTGTGGGTGAGCAGAGGCCTGTGGGTGACCAGAGGCCTGTGGGTGAGCAGAGGCCTGTGGGTAAGCAGAGGCCTGTGGGTGAGCAGAGGCCTGTGGGTGAGCAGAGGCCTGTGGGTAAGCAGAGGCCTGTGGTGAGCAGAGGCCTGTGGGTAAGCAGAGGCCTGTGGGTGTGCAGGGGCCTGTGGTGAGCAGAGGGCTGTGGGTGAGCAGAGGGCTGGCCATCTCTCCATGACCACAGGCGGCTCCTGGCGGGAGGATGGGCCGCGTTCCGGGGGGAGCTCCCCTCCCAGCCCCGGGAGAGGCGCCTCCTGTACCCAGAACAGAGCCATCCCCGTGGACAGAGCAGGATTCCTGTTTCCTGGAATTCCAGCGGGTCCCCAGCATTCCACTGCTGCCCTGGCAGGTTCAGCCACTTCCTTCCTTACCCACCAGCCCCCTGGCGGGCTACGTGGCCCTACGAGCTGATGTCTGTTCCTGTGCACGTGACCAGGCTGGGAAGATGCTACCAGAGGATGCACAGCGTTGGTCACTAAGGACCAGACGGAAACCACTGTTCAGCCCCGGGTCCCAGGAGCGGCGATGGCCCCCGAGGGAGGGACGAGGAATATCGCCCCGAGTTAGACGTGGCTCCAGGCGGGGCGGGGTGACAGCCGGGCAGGAAGGGCACCCTGAGGGTTTGAGGCTCACTTCCCCATGGCCCTGAGGCACCGTGCGAGAGTTACTGTTGCCGTGGTAGGTGGCACAGTAATAGTCAGCCTCGTCCTCCGGCTGCAGCCCCGAGATGAGCAGGAGCCCCGCGTTGGCCGCTGTGTCTTTGGATCCGGAGAAGCGGCTGGGGACCCCGGAGCCCTGGTGCTTGTCTGAGTCGCCTTTAAACCTCAGGAGGTACCGGGGAGGGCTCCCCGGATTCTGCTGGTACCACACAATGTGGTAGCCCCCAACCACAGAGCCGCTGCTCAGGGTGCAGGGGAGGCCGACGGAGGCTCCGGGAGACCCAGTCAGGGAGGGCGGCTGGGTGAGCACAGGCTGGGAGAGGGACCCTGCGGACACAGACACTTGTCAGTGAGGGGCAGGGGCCAGGGGCAGGTTCCCAGGAGACCGAGCAGGAAGGGAAGGAGCCTGGGCCCAGGCCTGGCCCTACCTGTGCAGAGAGAGAGGAGCGCCAGGAGCAGAGGAGTCCAGGCCATGGTGGCTCAGCCCGGCGGGAACCCTGAGCTGCAGCCCCGGGCCCAGGCCTCTCTTATCCTCTCAGGGGCCTCCCAGGGGAGGGGCCGCTCACACAAATTCACTTCCTTCCTGGAGAGCCTGCACCACCCTGGCCGCCCCCTTCAGCCTGAGCTGGGCTGTCACCCAGGCCACAGCTCTCAGGGGAGCCTCAGAGTGTCCCCCTGGGAGACACGAGCGAGGAGGCAGCTGCTGGCACCTGCCCCAGCCCAGAGGGCACCGCCCGGAGCCCCCACCAGCACACACAGGCACCAGGGCCCAGCCCTGGGCACTGTGGGGGGTGGAACAGCTGAGGGCACCTGGATGCTGAGGCAGCCCCACAGCACCCCCTGCTGCTCACTGTGCCAACTGCAGCCTCTTTAGTGGATGGGGTGAGGATGCAGCCTGATGGCCAGGTCCCTATCCTGCCTCCACATCCATGGGCCTCCTCCTCCAGCGGCCCAGGTGACGGACACTCACCAGCAGCCGTGCCCCTGGAACCGTTAGACTGCTGTGGGGAGAGGAGGGACCCCGTGGCCGCTGCCCTGGCCGGAGACACCGGGGTGAGCGGGCAGGGGGCTCAGGGAGCAAAGGCCTGAGAAGCCGGGAATGGAAGGACAATGCAGAAAGCCCAGCAGAGCAGAGATGGACGGAGAGGGACGCAGAGCGGGCTGATGGCGGCCGGAAACGAAGGGGTTAGAGGGCGGGTGAGAGGGGAGGGGAAGGACAGGTTCAAACTTGAAAAAGAATTGCTGGGCAGGGGATGAGACGCACAGGAAAGACAGCCAATAATATCGCAATAGCTGTGTGGGATGCCCCTGGGGATCGGGAAATATCGGGCGGACTTTGTAAATCTATCGCTGCCTAACCCTGTGCTGCCACACACACCGGAAATTAATACGAAATAAAATTGAATGTAAGCTGTAAATGGAAACCATTACAAAAGCAACCCTTAGAAGGACTGATAAGTGTAAAAAAGTAGGGTAATCTTTAAACATATTCCACAGTGTCCTCAGTGAAAATAGATTGGATTTACTCTCACATTAAGGTGTTTGCATATTTTATTTATTTTATTTTTTTAAATATATTTTATTGATTTTTTACAGAGAGGAAGGGAGAAGGATAGAGAGCTAGAAACATCAATGAGACAGAAACATTGATCAGCTGCCTCTTGCACACCCCCCACCACGGAATCAAACCTGTGACCCCTCAGTCCACAGGCCAACTCTCTGTCCACTGAGCCAAACAGGTTTTGGTGGATTTTGTGTATTTTAATTAGAAATTAAGATCATGCTTCAAAAAACTTCATAAGGGCCAAGGGTATTTATTTGGAGTCCAAAGCAGTGTACAGTCCCATAAAAAGGCTGATTTTGAAGCCTTCTAATGATTTTTATAAGCCTCTGCGCCCTGTGAGAGCTCACCTTGGAGCCCGGTGGTCTGTGGGCCCCAGGAGGCTGCCAGACCCACATCCCTGCTGAGAGGGAGGTGTGAGTGAGCGCACAGGGCAAGCGGTGGTACAGAGAGGGAGAGGGGAAGGACACTTCTCTGCTAAGCTGGTGATGTTCTCTCCCCGTGGGGAGGACCCGGTGCCCATCAGCAGTCAGGAAAGCTGGGAGAGTGACTATCCCTTCGGCTGACCCGCGGGAACGGACCAGGGTGCCCGGGAGGGTGTGAGGCGGTCACTTCCAAGGGGAGCCAGCAGCTCCGCCCCCGCGGCCCTGTGCTCACAGCGCCTGGTCCCCGGCTCTCCTCCCCTGTGGATGGGTGGCCCCTCCGCTCGCAGCATCCCTTAACCCGCACCCCGGGCCAGGCCTGCGGGCACCAGTCAGGCAGGTCCTGCCTCCGAACATGTGTCAGCAGCTTGGGGCGAGGAGGTTGGGTTTTTGTGCCACTTCCCCATCTGAGTGTGTCACTGTGCTCAGCATTATTGTACCAGATCTGACAGTAATAGTCAGCCTCGTCCTCGGGCTGCAGCCCCGAGATGAGCAGATGCGCTGTGTTGGTCGAGGTGTCTTTGGATCCAGAGAAGCGGCTGGGGACCCCAGGTCCCAAGTCTGTAGTTGAGTAGTGTTTCAGGAGATACCGGAGCTGGCTCCCCGGCTTCTGCTGGTACCAGAATATCCAGTTGCTGCCAACACTGTAGCCGCTTCTCAGGGTGCAGGGGAGTCTGGCCGTGGCTCCCAGAGATGCAGAGAGGGAGGTCGGCTGGGTCAGCACAGGCTGGGAGAGGGACCCTGCGGACACAGACACAGACACAGGGGGGTGAGAAGAAGGTCAAAGGCAGGGGCTGCGCGTGCCTGAGGCCTGTGGCTACCTGTGCAGTGAGCGAGGAGCAGGAGGAGCACAGGGGGCCAGGCCATGGTGCTCACAGCTGATCCTGGGTCCTCAGAGCTGATGCTGAGCTGCTCCAGGCTCCAGGATCCTCTTATCCCCACCCAGCTGGCCTGGCAGAGGAGGGGCAGCTCATGCAAATGTGCCCCCGCCCTTTCCCCAGGGGCACAGAAGGGTGTGGGGCCCTTGCCCAGGAGGCCAGCCTGTGCACCAGTGTCCCCATGAGTGGGGCTGGGAGGAAGCAGCTGCTGGGGCCGCACACAGCCACGTGCAGAAACTCAGGCCAGAGACCCTCCGCCTGCCCAGTTCCCACAGGAATCAAAGGGCCCAGCCCAGGGGCCTGGGGTCCCTGGAGGGCTGCCCAGCTGGGAGGCCCAGTTTTGCAGAAACCCCCATAGCCGGTCTCGCGGCGCCCTCTGCTGGCCCCGGGGAGCCCCTTTTGCTGTCAGCCTGCTCCAGAACCTGCTTCACCCAGTCCTTGACCCTGTGCTTCCAGCCCTGAGACTCATCCTCCAGGGGGCGGCCTTGGGTGACCCTCCCTGATTCGGGCGCAGGAACCCTGACCCAGGACACAGCGCGGGGAACAGAGAGCAAAGTGGACCTGCCCCTGCGGGGCTCAGAGGAGGGGCTCGCTCTGGGTGCTGAGCGGAAGGGGCCCTCATGAAGGGGACACAGACCTTCTCGGGAGCAGCTGGGGGGAGGGGGCGGGACCAGAGCTCGGGGGGGGGGGGGGGGGGGGGAGGGCTCCTGCTCTGGGCTCTGGGGCTTGTTCTGGTGGAAGAGGCAGGTGGGACCCGGAGCTCCCCGGGAACGCGGCCCATCCTCCCGCCAGGACGGCCTGTGAGCGTGAGAGATGGCCAGCCCTCTGCTCCCCACACCCTCTGCTCCCCACGCCCTCTGCTCCCCACGCCCTCTGCTCCCCACACCCTCTGCTCCCCACACCCTCTGCTCCCCACACCCTCTGCTCCCCACACCCTCTGCTCCCCACGCCCTCTGCTCCCCACGCCCTCTGCTCCCCACACCCTCTGCTCCACAGGCCCCTGCTCCCCACGCCCTCTGCTCCCCACACCCTCTGCTCCCCACACCCTCTGCTCCCCACACCCTCTGCTCCCCACGCCCTCTGCTCCCCACACCCTCTGCTCCACAGGCCTCTGCTCCCCACACCCTCTGCTCCACAGGCCCCTGCTCCCCACGCCCTCTGCTCCCCACACCCTCTGCTCCACAGGCCTCTGCTCCCCACACCCTCTGCTCCCCACACCCTCTGCTCCCCACACCCTCTGCTCCCCACGCCCTCTGCTCCACAGGCCCCTGCTCCCCACGCCCTCTGCTCCCCACACCCTCTGCTCCCCACACCCTCTGCTCCCCACAGGCCTCTGCTCCCCACACCCTCTGCTCCCCACGCCCTCTGCTCCCCACAGGCCTCTGCTCCCCACACCCTCTGCTCCCCACAGGCCTCTGCTCCCCACACCCTCTGCTCCCCACACCCTCTGCTCCCCACAGGCCTCTGCTCCCCACACCCTCTGCTCCCCACACCCTCTGCTCCCCACACCCTCTGCTCCCCACACCCTCTGCTCCCCACACCCTCTGCTCCACAGGCCCCTGCTCCCCACACCCTCTGCTCCCCACACCCTCTGCTCCCCACGCCCTCTGCTCCCCACGCCCTCTGCTCCCCACGCCCTCTGCTCCCCACGCCCTCTGCTCCCCACAGGCCTCTGCTCCCCACACCCTCTGCTCCCCACAGGCCTCTGCTCCCCACACCCTCTGCTCCCCACAGCCCTCTGCTCCCCACAGCCCTCTGCTCCCCACAGGCCTCTGCTCCCCACACCCTCTGCTCCCCACAGGCCTATGCTCCCCACAGGCCTCTGCTCCCCACACCCTCTGCTCCCCACAGGCCTCTGCTCCCCACAGGCCTCTGCTCCCCACAGCCCTCTGCTCCCCACAGGCCTCTGCTCCCCACACCCTCTGCTCCCCACAGGCCTCTGCTCCCCACACCCTCTGCTCCCCACAGGCCTCTGCTCCCCACAGGCCTCTGCTCCCCATAGGCCTCTGCTCCCCACAGGCCTCTGCTCACCACAGGCCTCTGCTCACCCACAGGCCTCTGCTCACCCACAGGCCTTTGCACACCCTCGGCCTCTGCTTACCCACAGGCCCCTGCTCCCCACAGGCCTCTGCTCCCCACAGGCCTCTGCTCACCACAGGCCTCTGCTCACCCACAGGCCTCTGCTCACCCACAGGCCTTTGCACACCCTCGGCCTCTGCTTACCCACAGGCCTCTGCTCCCCACAGGCCTCTGCTCCCCACAGCCCTCTGCTCCCCACAGGCCTCTGCTCCCCACACCCTCTGCTCCCCACACCCTCTGCTCCCCACACCCTCTGCTCCCCACACCCTCTGCTCCCCACACCCTCTGCTCCCCACAGGCCTCTGCTCCCCACAGGCCTCTGCTCCCCACAGCCCTCTGCTCCCCACAGGCCTCTGCTCCCCACACCCTCTGCTCCCCACACCCTCTGCTCCCCACACCCTCTGCTCCCCACACCCTCTGCTCCCCACAGGCCTCTGCTCCCCACACCCTCTGCTCCCCACAGCCTCTGCTCCCCACACCCTCTGCTCCCCACAGCCTCTGCTCCCCACACCCTCTGCTCCCCACACCCTCTGCTCCCCACACCCTCTGCTCCCCACAGGCCTCTGCTCCACAGGCCTCTGCTCCCCACACCCTCTGCTCCCCACAGGCCTCTGCTCCCCACAGGCCTCTGCTCCCCACACCCTCTGCTCCCCACACCCTCTGCTCCCCACAGGCCTCTGCTCCCCACACCCTCTGCTCCCCACAGCCCTCTGCTCCCCACAGCCCTCTGCTCCCCACAGCCCTCTGCTCCCCACAGGCCTCTGCTCCCCACAGCCCTCTGCTCCCCACAGGCCTCTGCTCCCCACACCCTCTGCTCCCCACAGCCCTCTGCTCCCCACAGGCCTCTGCTCCACAGGCCTCTGCTCCCCACAGGCCTCTGCTCCCCACAGGCCTCTGCTCCACAGGCCTCTGTTCCCCACAGGCCTCTGCTCCCCACAGGCCTCTGCTCACCCACAGGCCTCTGCTCACCCACAGGCCTCTGCTCACCACAGGCCTCTGCTCCCCACAGGCCTCTGCTCCCCACAGGCCTCTGCTCCCCACAGGCCTCTGCTCACCCACAGGCCTTTGCTCACCCATATGCCTTTGGGAATCTCCAGCCATATTACCTGTGAACTGCCCATTTGGCACGCCCTGTGCCTACGTCCCCTGTAATCCTTGTCCTTCTGCCAATACAGCCGTGGCTGATGGGGTGCAGAGCAGATGTGTGTGGGTGCCCCGCTGCTCTCCCCGGCTGCCGGCAGGACGGGAATCACGCTCCTCTGATGCCTCCCGGTCTCCGCTGACCCGGCTCCATGGACATCAGCGCGGGCCCAGGGCGGGTCCGGCTCCACTGAGACCTCCTGCCGTGAGCTGGGACCCATTAATCCGGCTGCCCCTGTGCCGGTGCCGGTGCCAGGCCTGCAGGTTGCAGACTTAGCTCTGAGGAAGGCTCTAGGAGGAAGCGGGCAGGGAGACCTTGTGAGGGGGCGTTCTGGGGCAGCTGGAGGAAATGACAACAGAGAAAACGGGAAGGAGGATGGCACATGTCCCCAGTCAGGACCTGAGGAGGTGACCGGCGGATCCCCAGGCCGGGAGAGCGGAAGAAATGGCCGGAGTGTCACGTGGAGGAAGCAGCTCTGAGAGGTGTGGGAGCCCCCTGACCCCCCAGACACAGGGGAGGTCAGGTGGGGGAGCAGGCGTGTGGCTGGGTGTGGGGTTTGTGGTGCATTTGTCACCCCGAGATCATGGGCTAGACATGGGGGTGTGTGAGCAAACATCAGCCCGGCCGGCAGGGCTCAGGCGCTGAGCATTGACCTATGACCCAGGAGGTCACGGGTCAATCCCTGGTCAGGGCACAGGCCCCCTTGATGGCCTCAGTCCCCAGTGGGGGGCGTGCAGGAGGCAGCCGGCCCAGGATTCTCTCTCATCATTGATGTTTCTATCTCTCTGTCCCTCTGCCTTCACCTCTGAAGTCAGTAACAACATATTTATTTCAAAAAGCATTTATTTTCATACCTTCCTCTCCCCGGCCCCTCGGTCTGCCTGTCCCTCTCCCTCTTTTCCTCTGACATGGGAATGGGATTTTTAGTCGGTTTCTAGAATTCTGAGTCCTTAGCTGAGGCGTGAAGTGAGGTAGGATCTAACGGTGGCCATGGGGGGGCACTGCCCCAGACCCACGTGGACGAAGGTGTCCCTCTGCAGGGGGCACGTGCCTGCTCCCCAGGGAACAACGGGGTTCGGCAGGATCGCCTTCTCTCTTCTTTATCCCATCTAACAAGGAGGGAAGATGCTAATCGGCCATCACAAAGATGGCTGCCCCCACAGCTGAGGCCAAGTTCCCATGAGGAGCCTTAACAACCAATCAGCAGGGACCTGAGGCTACACCCTCCCCTGCCCCTGTGGGGCCTGACAGGGGACCTCAGGCTGTGCTCCTCCTGCCCCAGTGCCAGGCCGGGGACCTCAGGCTGTGCTCCCCCTGCCCCAGTGCCAGGCCGGGGACCTCAGGCTGCACCTCCCCGCCTGGCAGGGCTTCACAGGGGACCTCAGGTCGCGCGTCCCATCCTGACCCTGGGCCAGGGGCCCTGTGGCTACGCCCTCTGCCTGGCAGAGCTTGACAAAGGTGGGACTGGCCGGGTCTGGGCCTGGCCCAATGGAGGGGGCCCAGCCAGGTCTGGGTCTCACGTGATTTTGAGGTGCACTTGGTTGGACGGGGACTGGACTATGGGTCCCTTGGTGAACCTCAGACTCTGACAGGAGGGAGATTTTCATATACATTTTACTAATTGTCTTTCATCTCTGACTCTTCTATTATAGGGAAAGGGCACATAGCAACATTAAATTATTTCCTCTAATTGATCCCCTTGTAATGTGCACGGATTTCGTGCACCAAGTCACTAGTTTTTTTAATATATTTTTTAAAAATGCTAAGTAAACACTTGGACCTTATAGAAGCCTGGTCACCTGCTCCCCGGGGAGCCCAGGGCAGGACTCGGAAGACAAAAAGGAACAGGAGGAAAGCATCCAGACCTCTAAGGGCGGGGACCGTGGCCTCTCTGTCACCACGGGCGGTGATCGGCAGCCAGTTAGCCAGAGCGGTTTTTGTCCCACTTCCCCATTGCTCTCAACCACCGTGCTTTACCCAAACGGCACCCCGATGTTATGATCTGCTCCGCAGATGTAGTCAGCCTCGTCCTCAGGCTGGAGGCTGGAGATGGTCAGGAAGCGGTCGGCCCCGGAGCTGGAGCCCGAGAAGCGATCAGGGATCCCGGCCCCCTTGGTGGTGCCTCCAGAACTGGTAAGTCGCATGATGAACCGAGGGCCCTGTCCTGCTCTCTGCTGATACCAGTGAATAGTGTAGGTGCTGTGCTCCCGGCTCAGGGTGCAGGTGAGCTTGGCCGAGGCCCCAGGGGCGGCAGAGGCTGACAGCGGCTGGGTGAGCACAGGCTGGGACAGGGACCCTGAAACACAGACACGCGTGATGACTAGGGGAAGGACAATGGGGACGGACACATCCAGCCTGTTGGGGAGGGAGGGGCCTCAGGGGGCTGGGAGCCAGGGCCTTGCGGCCGTCCTGACCTGCGCAGTGAAGGAGGAGGGTGAGGAGGGAGAGTGGGCGCCAGGCCATGGTGAGGATGTCTTGCTCTGAGCTCCCCTGGGCCCACCTGGCTGCAGGTCCTCTTATCCTCTGAGTCCCAGGGGAAAGGGTTCCATATGCAAATTTACTCCTTCTTCTGGCCAATAAAACCTCTCCCAGACCCCAGTGCCAACCAATAGCCCACGTGCTATCCGGGAGGGGTAGGGCTGGGCGGAGCCTCTTCAGGGGCCTAGGGCGGACTCTGTGGCTGGGTCTCGTGGGCACTTAGCAGACACGAGGGGACAGGCGTGTGATTTCCCAGCAGAGAGCTTCCCAGAACCCCTGTCACAAGCCCCCGGAGGCCCCGCTGCCAGAGGCCTGGTTCATCACGCTCATGACAGGGGACAGGGGACAGGGGACAGGGGGCAGAGGGCAGAGGGCAGTGGACAGGAGACAGGGGACAGGAGTCAGGGGGAGGGGGCAGGGGACAGGGGACAAGGGACAGGGTCAGGGGATACGGTTCAGGGGACAGGGGTCGGGGGACAGGGGTCAGCAGACAGGGGACAGGGGGCAGGGGGCAGTGGACAAGGGTCAGGGTTCAGGGAACAGGAGACAGGGGTCAGGGAACGAGGGTCAGGGGACAGGGTTCAGGGGACAGGAGGCAGAGGACAAGGGGACAGGGGGCACGGGGCACGAGGCAGGGGACAGGGGACAGGGGGCAGGGACAGGCAGGCTCCAGTGCCCCCGTTGCCTCGGCCAGTGCCCCCTCCCGCTCAGCGGCAGGCCAGGCCCTCCTCTCAGTCTGTGGCTGTCTATTGGGCCTCTCCCACAGGCATCAGCAGAAGAGCCCCTGGCACTGCATCACAAGTCCCTCAGGGGCGGTGCCTCCTGCACACGCTGCCCAGGACGGACAGCCCAGCGGCGAGAGCAGGGCCCCTCGGCGCCAGGGGGCTGCCCAGGCCGCTCAGCATCCGGAAGGAGCAGCACATGGTGATTCCCGGGACGTGGGGAGAGCCTGGGCTGCAGGGGAGAAGGCCCCTTTATTTATTTATGTATGTTTCACATATTTTTATTGGTTTCGCAGAGGAAGGGAGAGGGAAAGAGAGAGAACCATCGATGAGGAGAGAGAAACACTGATGGGCTGCCTCCTGCGTGCCCTCGGACATCTACCCTCGACACCCGGGGCCCTTCACCGCCACTCCATCCACTGAGCCTCACCGACCAGGCCAGTGGTCGGCAAACTCATGGGTCCACAGAGCCACATATCAACAGGACAACGCTTGGCATTTCTTTGGAGAGCCGAATTTGTTAAACTTAAACTTCTTCCAATGCCACTTCTTCAACATGGACTCCCCCAGGCCCTGGTGTTCTGTGGAAGAGCCGCACTCAAGGGGCCCAAGAGCTGCGTGTGGCTTGCGAGCCGCAGTTTGCCGACCGCGGGGCTGGGGCTTAGAAAGGATTTTCAATGCAGTCCACGCAGGCACGTGGCACCAAAATGCCTCGTGACACCAAGACCTTTTACGCATGTAAAACTGGGTTCTTCCCTTGTCCCTCGGGGGGTGGGGGCATCGCGGGGCGGGGTCCTGGAGGAAGAAACGGGTTTGCTTGCGGCTCTCCGTTCTAATTCCGCCTCACCGCTCCTTCCGTGGCCTAAGATACCGGGATTTCTCTTTCCTGAGCAAATTCCTCCCAAGTTATTCACGCATTTTTCTCCCCTTGAGGACTGAAGAGAAAGGGGATCTCTTGGAGGCATCAGCTTGGAGAATGGGCTGGATCACAGGGGCCAACGGTCATGTGACCCCCCCCCGTATCACGTGATCACGTGTCCCTGCGCTCTGTGAAGGGAAGGTGCAGGACCTGGTTTTCCATATGAGTCTCACACTGCCTGAGCTCCACCATAGAGTGCTGAGCCCCAGGGCGGGGCAGGGTGGGGACACCCCACTTCTCCAGGTGATGGTGACATGTGACTGTGACCATCAGCTCCTAATGGCACTGGGGGTGGTCCCGCCCCAAGGAGGTCAGGGGGCCATGGCACACGCCAGGAGCCAGGAGCCAGGGCGGCTCCCCTGAGGGTCAGTCACCAGGTCAGAGGTCAGCCCGGAGCCCTCGGGACCAGCAGGTCTGCTGCTCCCCGCCCAGGAGAGAGGAGGGCCCTCAGACGGGGGCTCAGGGAGAGGGACCCCGGGGAGGGACGCGGGAGCCCATGGATGTCTTGGTCCCGAGGCCCCGCAGCTGGGACCCACAGCTCTGCGCCCAGAGGGAGGTTTTGGTTGCACTTCCCTGTGGGTTTGCACCACCGTGTGAATGCAGAGTGCTGCCCAGGTGCGTGAGGCAGTGGTAGATGGCCTCGTCCTCCGGCTGGGCCCCCGAGATGGTGAGGGCGGCCTTGTTCCCAGACACGGAGCCAGAGAAGCGAGCCGGGACCCCGGAGGCCGGTCTGTTTGTGTTGTAGATGAGCAGGCGGGGAGGCTTGCCTGGGGTCTGCTGGAACCAGCCGGGGTAGTTACCGCTAGTGACTGCCCCAGAGCTCCGGCCACAGGTGAGTGTGACTGTCCCTCCTGGAGATACGGACATGGACGGCTCCTGGGTCACAGTCTGAGAATCCACCCCTGAAACCAACGGGACAGAGACAGGTGTTATGAGGGACGAAGGTCCCCTGAGGCCCTGCTGCTCTGTGTCCCCCGAGGATGCAGAGTCCCCTCCTCTGACCTGAGCTGAGCGCCAGGAGCTGGAGCAGAAGCACCGTCCAGACCATGGTGGGGACCCTCCCAGGACGTGGCCTCCTCGGGCTGCTGGCTGCAGTGGGGAGTCGTGGGCCTTTTCATGCCTCCCACACCCATTAGGGGGGAAGGTGCCTCATGCAAATCAGCGTCCCCTCTAGCCCCGCCCAGGCTCACCCTGCGGTCCCCGGGGGATCATGAAAGAGGCAGATGCTGGGCCTCACACAGGCTGTGTTCCTGCTCCTCAGCCTCATCCTGGTCCTAGTGGCCTCTTTCCGGAACTGGGGCTGTGGGATGGAGTGGCTGAGGACAGGAGAAAGGGAGTGAGAGAGAGGGAGAGAGGAAGGGAGAAATGGAGGGGGACAGGAGGGAGAGGGGACGTGGAGGGCAGAGGTCCCTGGGTGGCAGGTCAGAAGGTGGCAGAAGTGATGGGCGAGGACCCCCTGTGCCAGGTGACGGGAGCGGAAGACAGAGCAAACGCCCGCGCCTCTCACTCCCACGTTCCCGAGGGACATGCACACGTGAGGAGGTGCGTGAGGAGGGGGAGAGGACACGGAGACCATGATGGGGAGCCGGGCCTCTGTGTGCTGAGGCCGTGTGGTGGACACGGAGAAAGCCCTGCCGCGGCGGCCCCTCTGCCGTGTGCACGGAGCAGGAGATCACGCTGCTTCCATCAAGCTTGTCTGTGTCCTGTGTGTGTTCTGTACATCAGGCTGGACAGTGACTCCGTGAGGGAGGGGGAGGAGGAGACACGTGTGGGTGTCAGAGCTGAGGGCTCCTGTGGCTCCTGGGGCCCAGGTGCAGGGCGGTCACACTGGAGGGAGGACCTGCCTGCCCAAGTGTGCAGGAGCCAGTGGAGTGTGTGCCTAGCTGCCTGGCCCAGAGCCTGAGCTCAGAGTCCCAGTGCACCAGCGCCCCCTGCTGGTCCCAGAGCACATGTCCTCCAGCCCATCTCCTCCCCCAAAGCCCTCCTGGAGGGGCTCTTGTTTTTGCATCTGGATCTTTTTTTATATATATATAAATATTTTTTGAAATAATTATTGATTTCAGAGGGAGGGAGTAGGTTATAGAAATAAAAACATCAGTGATGAGAGAGGATTTCCAATCGTCTGCCTCCTGCACGCCCCCTACCGGGGATCCAGTTGGCAACCCGGGCCTGTGCCCTGACAGGGATACGAACCGTGACCTCCTGGTTCATAGGTCGATGCCCCACCACTGAGCCACACCGGCGAGCTCAGTGCTCGCTCTAAGGATCTGCAGTCACGTTTATTCCCATGCCCAGAGGGATCCCCAGGAGGGGGCGTGCAGCAGGCCGCCCATCAACGACCCTCTCATCATTGACGCTTCCATCGCTCTCTCCCTCCCCCCTTCTCTCTGAAATCAATAAAAATAATATTTAAAAAATAAAATAAAGATCCTTTCCATTTTCATACTCCGATAACGACATTGTTTTTATCACGGATTTTTTTTTTTATCGGGTGTCAGCGGAGGTCCAGGAAGGGCGGCTGTTGGCCCCGCGGAAACTGGCCCTGCTGGTGCCTGTGAGGTGTGCGTCTGGCTGGGAGTCCCGTCCACGGTCCTCAGCGCGTTTGATCCTCATTCCGTTGCCTGGGCAGCCAGAGGGGCATGAAGTCTGCGTTCCCTGTGGCACCGGCCCTCCACCCCTTCCCGGACCCTCTCAGCGCTCTACCCTGTGATTCCGGGGGTCTCCGCGCACGGGGAGATGGCGCAGATTCCGGGCGCGCTGCTGGGATGGAAAACACGTGTCCACAGCCGGACAGGTGGCGCTCTCGCTGCTTTCAGTCTGAGGACCCAACAGGCCCGCGGCCTCCGGAGGGGATGAGCATTGGGTTTGGTGGGAAGAGAACAGAGGCCCCTGATTTCGAGGGGGAAGGTCGACCCACAGTCTCTGGTTTTGTTCCACGCAGAACACAGGCCACGTCGCCCGCCATCGTACCCAGGGTGGATTTGTTTGCTTCCCTGGCGGGAGGGAAGCATGAAGAGGAAATGGAGAGCAGACCCATCGTGGGTGACAAGGGACTTCCAGGTACACGTTGCCTACATACAAGCTGTTTTTAAACGTTTATTGTCATAACCCAACACTCTGGGAGATCTAGGTTTGAGGGGTTTTATTGTGGGCTTTTTTTTTTTTTTAATATTGTATTGATTTTTTACAGAGAGGAAGGGAGAGGGATAGAGAGTTAGAAACATCGATGAGAGACAGACATTGACCAGCTGCCTAATGCACACCCCCTACTGGGGATGTGCCCACAACCCAGGTACATGCCCTTGACCGGAATCGAACCCGGGACCCTTTAGTCTGCAGGCCAGCACTCCATCCACGGAGCCAAACCGGTTTCAGCTATTGTTTGTTTGTTTGTTTGTTTTAAATATATTTTATTGATTTTTTACAGAGAGGAAGAGAGAGGGATAGAGAGTCAGAAACATCGATGAGAATCATCGATCAGCTGCCTCTTGCACACCCCCTACTGGGGATGTGCCCGCAACCAAGGTCCATGCCCTTGACCGGAATCAAACCTGGGACCTTTCAGTCCGCAGGCCGACGCTCCATCCACAGAGCCAAACTGGTTTCGGCTATTGTTTGTTTTTTTAATCCTCACCTGAGTGTATTTTCCCATGGATGTATAGGGCGAGTGGAAGAGAGAGGGAGAGACAGAGAGAAATAGCGATGTGAGAGAGGCACATCGATTGGTTGCCTCCTGCATGTGCCCCTACCAAGGACTGGCCATGGAGGAGCCTGCAATGAGGGTACATGCCCTTGATCTGAATCAAACCCGGACCCTTCAGTCCGAAGACCGGCGCTCTAGCCACAGAGCAAACCAGCCAGGCCGAAGGTGGAGGTTTTTGTCCCACTTCCCCATCTGGGTGTGTCACTGTGACAAGCATTATTGTGCCCAATCAGACAGTAATAGTCAGCCTCGTCCTCAGGCTGCAACCCCGAGATGGTCAGGAACCCCGCATTGGTTGATTTGTCTTTGGCTCCAGAGAAGCGGCTGGGGACCCCGGAGCCCTGGTGCTTATCTGAGTCAGAGTTAAATCTCAGGAGATACCGGGGACGGCTCCCTGGATTCAGCTGGAACCAGTATATATATTTCGTATCAATACTGACCTCCCTGCTCAGGGTGCAGGTGAGTCTGGCTGTGGCTCCCTGAGATGCAGAGACGGAGGGCGGCTGGGTCAGCACAAACTGGGAGAGGGACCCTGCAAACAAGACACTCACGGGTAAATTTAAACCAAGGGAGGTTTATCAAGAATCGGAGCAAGAGAGGGGTGATGCTGACAGGTAAGCACGGTCCCCAGGCCTGGCCCTACCTGTGCAGTGAGAGAGGAGCGCCAGGAGCAGAGGAGTCCAGGCCATGGTGCTCACAGCCCTGAGCCCACAGTGGGGCTGGGCTGCCCAGGACTCCTTTTCTCCCCTGCCCTCTGCCAGAGGAGGGGCTGCCATGCAAATGGGGGTCCCTCCAGGGACTGCCAAGCCACTCCCTGCAGCACAGCTCACACCCCAGACTGAGGGGCATAGAGATGTTTCTAACTCTCTATCCCTCTACTTTCCTGCTCAGCCCGTGGGGGGCCCTGGGAGGAAGCACCTGCTGAAACCACACACAGGTGCCTGCTCAGGGGGCGCTGCCAGGCCCCCAAGGACAGCAGGGAGCCCACAGGGCAGGCCCCTGTGAGGGAAGGTCTCAAGGAACAGCTGTGTGTTGTTCAACTGCAGTCTCACAGCGCCCCCTATGGCGGAAGGACACACCCTCCCCTGCCCCAAAGCCCTGAGAGCCTAGCTGGCTGTGGGCTCCCCAGGTCTCTGTCCCTCCTCCCATCCCTAGGGTCTGAGCCCAGACCCCTAGGCCTGATTCTCTAAGTTGATTGCTGGAGCAGTGCGCTCTCAAGTGTGCAAAAATATACGTTTATGACAAAGTAATTTCATTTCTCTTCCTGAAAAATGTTGCAAAAACAAATGCACAGTGAGCATCTTGTCCAAAGTCACAGGGGAGGGCTCTGCTCAGGGGGAGGAGCTCCTGGGGCTGAGCAGGTCCCTGAGGGGAGAGGAATGTTCCAGAAATGCCCTCAGGGTCGCACTCAGAGGAGCACCATTCAGCAAACATTTCCCGCCATGGGAGGCAGTGGTTCTCAACCTTCCCAATGCCCCGGCCCTTTAATGCAGCTCCTCATGTGGGGTGGACCCCAACCATAACCTTATTTCCGTGGCTCCTTCACACCTGTCATTGGTGCTGTTGTGCGCTGTGAGGTAGATGTCTGAGATGTAGGATGTCTTAGGTGACCCCTGTGAATATGCCATGGGACACCCAACGTGGTCTCACCCGCAGGCTGAGAACCGCTGATGGACGCATTTAAGGTTTCCATGGAGATCTGACCGGACCTAGTGATTCCCTGAAAAGTCATACACAGTGTGGGGCCTCCCAGGTCACAGCGGAGTTTGTAGCCTGTGGGTTTCTTTTTCAATTTTAGGAAACGCCTTTGTATGCCGACATCTGTACGTCCCGCTCTCTGTGCCATGGTGTCTGTACGGCCTGTGAGGGGCTGATATTGTTACACCCGCCCTGCCTGAGGGGCTCTGACCAGGCAAAGCCAGACGCGGGGCCCCGGGTCTGCCCTCCCCGTCCTGGCTGCCCAGGCAGCCAACCTCTGAGGTCCAGGACGGTCTGCTCAGCTGAGACACGCACACGTGTGCTGCTGCCACGGGCGGCCTCACAGGCAGGTGCACAGGGGCAGACAGAGTTTGCAGACACCGTCCCTGGGTTGGGGGCCTCAGACTCCGGTTTCCGGCTGCTCCCCAAAAGCACAGCCACCTGATCAGAGGATGGGGCTGCCCGGGACCCACTACAGCGGCACAGCGGGTTTTTGTCTCACTTCCCCACAGGCCTGGGGCACTGTGGGAGCACCGAGATTGTCATAGGACTGACAGTGATAAAGGGCCTCATCCTCAGCCTGCAGCCCCGTGATGGTCAGGGTGCCTGAGCTGCCAGACTTGGAGCCAGAGAATCGGTTCGGGACGCCTGAGGGTCGTTTGCGATTATCATAGATGAGGAGTTTGGGGGCCTTTCCCGGGAGCTGCTGGAACCAGTACACATTGTTACGCAAAATGTTGTTGCTGGTTCCAGTGCAGGAGATGGTGACCGTCTGGCCCGGGGACCCCGACACTGAGTCCGGCTGAGGCAGCACAGACTGGGCCCAGGATCCTGGAAGAGGGGGAGACACAGACAGGGTGAGTCTGTCTCTGGAGACAAGAGGAGGAAGCAGGGCCCATGTGTCTTCCCAAGGCCCCTTCCCCTGTCCCCTATCCAGTCACCTGTGCAGTGAGCCAGGAGGGTGAGGAGGAGAGGGGCCCAGGCCATGGTGGAGGTCATCCCTGAGTCCTGCCTCCTGTGCCCACAGCTGAAGCAGAGCTCCCCACCTCTCTCCCTGCCCCTCTTCATAGTCTGCGGGAGGGAGGGCCCACTCATGCAAATGAGACCCCATCTATTCGATCCTCCCTGGGCCCTGGGTGGGGTCCCTGTGCCTGAGGATGGCAGGGTGAGGGCAGGGGTGGGGCCTGGTGGGGCCCAGGGGGTGGCAAGGTCACAGCTGTGAGCCCTGAGCACAGGGCACCAGGCAGGGCCAGGGAACAGCCTGCAGTTGTGATGAGCCCAGCCCTTCAGCAGCAGTCCCTGCGCGCCCCATGGTGTCCAGGCCTGGACGCACCACTGTGTCCCCTGCTGACTAAGGCCCAGGAGGGACAGTCCTGCCTCCCCCCTGCTCTGGGCACTGACCCCCTGGCTCAGGGCATCCAGGTGCCCCCTGAGGTGGCCTCCCTTCCCCTCAGGACACTCTCTGCTCCACTCCACCGCCTCCTGGGAGTCAGGGCCCGTCTCCCTGGCCCGTCATGGTCAAACCTGAGCTGCTGTCACTCAAGGCACATTCTTCCCAGGGTCACCCCAGCCCCCCTTTCCCTCTGTCAGCCCCTCCCCCTGATGGCTCTGAGGTCAGGGTCCCAGCAGAGGGGACACCAGCCCTGTGCCCGGGCCTCCTCCTGGTCCTGAGGCCCCCCAGCCCCTCGCAGCTGAGGGCCTGGTCAGCGGGCACAGGGCTGGGCAGGAGCCTTGGGCACAGGAGCCGGGGAGGGTGGGGTCCCTGCTCTGACCTCTGGGCGCGGAGGCCCTGCTCCGGGGACGGGCCGCCTGCTGGGAGGGGCCTGGGCTCGGTGAACAGGTCACACAGCTGTTTCCTTAGTTCACGTCAGACACAGCCATCGCCCGGGCCCTGGTCTGTGGCCCACGGATGACAGGCCACCTTTCAGGGACGTGGGGGCCAGTGGGTGTTGGTGCTGGTTCTGTGCTTCTGAGACGCAGAGACATGGGAGCGAACGGGGAAAGAGACCCATTAGGAACCAGAAGGTTCTTCCCTGTGGAGTTTGCACCTGGACGTTATGTTAACAGGGTCAGTTGTGAAAAAGTCTCTGAGGAGGGCGAGATTTTTGTCCCACTTCCCAATCTGAGTGTGTCACTGTGAACACTGTTGTGCCAGGTCTTACAGTAATAGTCAGCCTCATCCTCAGGCTGCAGCCCCGAGATGGTCAGGAGCCCCGCATTGGCCGAGGCATCTTTGGATCCAGAGAAGCGTCTGGGGACCCCGGAGCCCTGGTGCTTCTCTGAGTCTTTTTGGTAGTACAGGAGAAACCGGGGAGGGCTCCCTGGCTTCTGCTGGTACCAGGATATACCATAGATGCCAACATTGAAGCCACTACTCAGGGTGCAGGTGAGGCTAGCTGTGGCTCCAGGAGAGGCAGAGAAGGAGGGCAGCTCAGTCACAACAAACTGGGAGAGGGACCCTGCAGACACAGACACTGGTCAGTGAGGGGCAGGGACCAGGGGCAGGTTCCCAGGAGACCGAGCAGGAAGAGAAGGAGCCTGGGCCCAAGCCTGGCCCTAACTGTGCAGAGAGAGAGGAGCGCCAGGAGCAGAGGAGTCCAGGCCATGGTGCTCACAGCCCTGAGCCCACTGTGGGGCTGGCCAGCCCAGGCCTCCTTTTCTCCCCTGCCCTCTGCCAGAGGAGGGGCTGCCATGCAAATGAGGATCCCTCCAGGGACTGCTTAGCCCCTCCCTGGGCCCTGGGGCTGCAGCTCAGCTCACACCCCAGACTGAGGGGCAGGGAGGTGGGCTCTCCCCTTGGGGGGCCCTGGGAGGAAGCACCTGCTGAGACCACACACAGGTGCCTGCTCAGGGGGCTCTGCCAGGCCCCC
Source organism: Pipistrellus hanaki (assembly GCF_964339955.1). Classification (NCBI taxonomy): domain Eukaryota; kingdom Metazoa; phylum Chordata; class Mammalia; order Chiroptera; family Vespertilionidae; genus Pipistrellus; species Pipistrellus hanaki. Next base: position 2,042,699 of record NC_140521.1, read on the forward strand.
AAAGACAGCAGGGAGCCCACAGTGCAGGCCCCTGTGTGGGAAGGTCTCAGGGAACAGCTGTGAGCTGATCACCTGCAGTCTCACAGCGCCCCCTGCTGGCGGGAGGACACACCCTCCCCTGCCCCAAAGCCCTGAGAGCCCAGCTGGCTGAGGGCTCCCAGGTCTCTGTCCCTCCTCCCACCCCCAGGGTCTGAGCCCAGACCCCGCGGTCTGATTCTGTGTTGATCTCAGGAGCAGGGCGCTCTCAGGTGTGCGTCTGCAGGACATGCAAAAATATACATTTATGACAAAGTAATTTCATTTCTCTTCCTGAAAAATGTTCCAAAAATAAATGCACAGGGAGCATCTTGTCCAAAGTCATAGGGAAAGGTGCTGCTCAGGGGGAGGAGCTCCTGGGGGCTGAGCAGGTCCATGAGGGGGAGGAATGTTCCAGAAATGCCCTCAGGGTCGCACTCAGAGGAGGACCATTCAGCAAACATTTCCGCCATGGGAGGCAGTGGTTCTCAACCTTCCCAATGCCCCGGCCCTTTAATACAGCTCCTCATGTGGGTGGACCCCCAACCATAAACTTATTTCCGTGGCTCCTTCACACCTGTCATTGTGTGCTGTTGTGCGCTGTGAGGTAGATGTCTGAGATGCAGGATGTCTTAGGCGATACCTGTGAATATGCCATGGTACACCCAACGTGGTCTCACCCGCAGGCTGAGAACTGCTGACGTGAGGCATTTAAGGTTTCCATGGATATCTGACCGGACCTAGTGATTCCCTGAAAAGTCATACACAGTGTGGGGCCTCCCAGGTCACAGCGGAGTTTGTAGCCTGTGGGTTTCTTTTTCAATTTTAGGAAACGCCTTTGTAAGCCGACATCTGTACGTCCCGCTCTGTGTGCCATGGAGTCTGTACGGCCTGTGAGGGGCTGATATTGTTCCACCCGCCCTGCCTGAGGGGCTCTGACCAGGCACAGCCGGACGCGGGGCCCCGGGTCTGCCCTCCCCGTCCTGGCCGCCCAGGCAGCCGCCCCTGAGGCCCAGGAAGGTCTGCTCAGCTGAGACACGCACACGTGTGCTGCTGCCACGGGCGGCCTGGCAGGCAGGTGCACAGGGGGAGACAGAGTTTGCAGACACAGTCCCCTGGGAGGGGGGCTCAGACTCCGGTTTCCGGCAGCCCCCCAAAGGCACAGCCATCTTATCAGAGGATGGGGCTGCCCCGGACCCACTGCAGCGGCACAACGGTTTTTGTCTCACTTCCCCACAGGCCTGCAGCACTGTGGGATGATCAAGATTGTCATCATAGGACTCACAGTAATAATCGGCCTCGTCCTCAGCCTGCAGCCCCGTGATGGTCAGGGTGGCTGACCTGCCAGACTTGGAGCCAGAGAATCGGTCTGGGACCCCTGAGGGTCTTTCGCTATCACCATAGATGAGGAGTTTGGGGGCCTTTCCCGGGAGCTGCTGGTACCAGTTCACATAGTTACTCCCAATGTTGTTGCTGCTTCCAGTGCAGGAGATGGTGACCGTCTGGCCCGGGGACCCCGACTCTGAGGCCGGCTGAGTCAGCACAGACTGGGCCCAGGATCCTGGAAGAGGGAGAGACACAGACAGGGTGAGTCTGGGTCTGGAGACAAGAGGAGGAAGCAGGGCCCATGTGTCTTCCCAAGGCCCCTTCCCCTGTCCCCTATCCAGTCACCTGTGCAGTGAGCCAGGAGGGGGAGGAGGAGAGGGGCCCAGGCCATGGTGGAGGTCATCCCTGAGTCCTGCCTCCTGTGCCCACAGCTGAAGCAGAGCTCCCCACCTCTCTCCCTGCCCCTCTTCATAGTCTGCGGGAGGGAGGGCAGACTCATGCAAATGAGACCCCGTCTATTTGATCCTCCCTGGGCCCTGGGTGGGGTCCCTGTGCCTGAGGATGGCAGGGTGAGGGCAGGGGTGGGGCTGTGTGGGGCCCAGGGGGTCGCAAGGTCACAGCTGTGAGCCCTGAGCACAGGGCACCAGGCAGGGCCAGGGAACAGGCTGCAGCTGTGATGAGCCCAGCCCTTCAGCAGCGGTCCCTGCGCGCCCCCTGATGGCCATGCCTGGACGCACCACTGTGTCCCCTGCTGACTAAGGCCCAGGAGGGACAGTCCTGCCACCCCCCTGCTCTGGGCACTGACCCCCTGGCTCAGGGCATCCAGGTGCCCCCTGAGGTGGCCTCCCCGTCCCCTCAGGACACTCTCTCTGCTCCACTCCGCCTCCTCCTGGCAGTCAGAGTCCGTCTCCCTGGCCGGTCATGGTCAGACCTGAGCTGCTGTCTCTCAGGGAATGTCCTCCCTGGGTCACCCCAGCCCCCCTTTCCCTCTGACAGCCCCTCCCCCTGATGGCTCTGAAGGTCAGGGTCCCAGCAGAGGGGACACCAGCCCTGTGCCCGGGCCTCCTCCTGGGCCTGAGGCCCCCAGCCCCTCGCAGCTGAGGGCCTGGTCAGCGGGCACAGGGCTGGGCAGGAGCCTTGGGCACAGGAGCCGGGGAGGGAGGGGTCCCTGCTCTGACCTCTGGGCGCGGAGGCCCTGCTCCGGGGATGGGCTGCCTGCTGGGAGGGGCCTGGGCTCTGGGAACAGGTCACACAGCTGTTTCCTTAGTTCACGTCAGACACAGCCATCGCCCGGGCCCTGGTCTGTGGCCCACGGATGACAGGCCGCCTTTCAGGGACGTGGGGACCAGTGGGTGTTGGTGCTGGTTCTGTGCTTCTGAGACGCAGAGACATGGGAGCGAACCGGGAAAGTGACCCATTAGGAACCAGAAGGTTCTTCCCCGTGGAGTTTACACCTGGATGTTAGGTTAACAGGGTCAGATGATGTGAAATCAGACTCTGGGAGGGCGAGGTTTTTGTCCCACTTCCCCATCTGAGTGTGTCACTGTGGGAAGCACTGCTGTACCCGACCATACAGTAATAGTCAGCCTCGTCCTCAGCCTGCAGCCCCGAGATGGTCAGGAGCCCCGCATTGGCCGAGGCGTCTTTGGATCCAGAGAAGCGGCTGGGGACCCCGGAGCCCTGGTGCTTATTAGAGTCTGAGTAATACCTCAGGAGATACCGGGGACGGCTCCCTGGCTTCTGCTGGTACCAGTATATGTGGTAGCTGCCAACACTGATATCACTCCTCAGTGTGCAGGTGAGTCTGGCTGTGGCTCCCGGAGATGCAGAGACGGAGGTCGGCTGGGTCAGCACAGGCTGCGAGAGGGACCCTGCAGACACAGACACTTGTCAGTGAGGGGCAGGGACCAGGGGCAGGTTCCCAGGAGACCGAGCAGGAAGGGAAGGAGCCTGGGCCCAGGCCTGGCCCTACCTGTGCAGAGAGAGAGGAGCGCCAGGAGCAGAGCAGTCCAGGCCATGGTGCTCACAGCTCTGAGCCCACAGTGGGGCTGGGCTGCCCAGGCCTCCTTTTCTCCCCAGCCCTCTGCCAGAGGAGGGGCTGCCATGCAAATGGGGGTCCCTCCAGGGACTGCCCAGCCCCTCCCTGGGCCCTGGGGCTGCAGCTCAGCTCACACCACAGACTGATGGGCATGGAGGTGGGCTCAGCCCTGGGGGGGCCCTGGGAGGAAGCACCTGCTGAGACCACACAGAGGCTATTGCTCAGGGGGCAGTGCCAGCACAGACACAGCTGCTCCCCATCAGGGCACACAGGGCCCAGCCCCCAGGCCCAGGCTCCTGTGAGTGGAAAGTCCTCAGTAAGCAGCTGTGTGGGGCCACAGGACTATCTCCCAGCGCGCCCTGATGGCCACAGGACACATGACATCTCCCTGGTCCAAAGCCTGAGGCCCAGCTGGTGTCTGCTGCTCCCCGGGTCCCTGTCCCTTGTCCCACATCCTGGTCTGACTGGCACACATGCTGGCGCTCACTGCTGAGTCTCATCCTGGGCCAGCCGTGGAGGTGCCAGGCATGTCCTAAATGATAAATTAATTTGGTTTCATCTCCAGTAAAGATGTAGCCAAGTTCATGCACAGTGAGCTCCTGAGCCCACATCACACGTGATGAGGCGTCGATCTGGCTGGCAGGGCTCCTGGGGGCTGTTCAGGTCCCGATGGGGGGAGTTTCCAGGAACACGCTCAGGGAGTCTTCCCGGCCCGGGAGCAGCCATGTTACCTCGGCGAGGCCCTCCCAGCCTGTGGGGACCGGGTGGGGCAGTAAGTGGTGCAGAGGAAGGGCTCGGGGCGGCCCGTGGACCAGGGGATCGGAGCCAGCTTCCTGACTGCAGACGTGACTGATATCCTCCTGGGTGTGGGGCCCCTTCCCCTGTGTCACCTGCTCCGTGTCAGCCAGTGTCTCAGGTCCTGGGATGCGATTCTGTTTGAAACAAACGAAGGAATTCCCGTCCTTCCTTCCTCCTTGTCCAGGTTAGTGACTCTCCCAGCCCAGAAGCCACTGGGACCCCAGCTGTGAGGGAGCCCCAGGCAGAACCCAGGACAGCGCCCCAGCGCCACCTGCTGGTCATGTGCCCACTCGCAATGTCCTCCAGAACACTGAGGCTAACTCCCCAGTAATCTGTCCCTGTCATTGATCAGTGGAGCATGTGCTTGAGTCTGATGGGAAGAATGTGTTCACATGATCTGTGGGGGCCGAGGCTCACACAGGGAGCGGGATGTCACCAAGACACAGACGTTCCTTCGAGTAGAACAAGCTCTACAGTCACATGAGGAGGCGCGGTGTCCCTGTCGGGGACGCGGGGGGCTGGTCTCCTGTCATCAGAGTATTTATCGTCCGTGTAGAGACGTGACCACAGGGCTCTCCAGGCGGAGTCCCAGCAGAAGAATCCAGAGGCCGTGAGGGGTCTCCAACGGAAGCATCCATCCTATACAAACACTGCTGTTTGCCATTGGAACCCTGCTCTGTGGCTCCTGCACACGCTTGCTTGCTTAAATAATAAGGAACATGAGACGACTCCCACTTCAGAGAGGCCATGAAACCTTCCCCGGACAAGGTGATCAGTAAGGGCACCAGGCCAGGCCTTTGGTTGGGGTCTCAAGGCCCCAGCACACAGGGGCTCTTTAAGAACTTGCAAAGGGGGCTGGAAGCACCCCCAGTTTGGGAGACAAAGTAGGGAAACACATGTTGGGGCCCAGAATTGGAGAGACATTTTCCTCCGGACCAGCGAGTACTAAATGTTACTCCATCTCTCTAAGCATTGCTTGGTCCTTCCCTGGTTTTCTGTAACACAGCCAGGAAGGGATCTGGGGGCTGGGGAGCAGCCGGGACGGGAGAGCAGCCCAGGAGGGAGGGAGCCCTGTGGGGGGAAGGAACACTGTGGGAGGGAGGAGAGGAGGCGGGGCTGCATGCCGCTGAGGCACAGGGAGGCTCCCCTGGACTCTGGGCCAGAAAACCCTCCGAGGGCGGAAGGAGGAGGGACCTGGAGGGGCCAGAGTGAGTGGGGGTAGGAGGAGGCAGAGAGGAAGCCCTTTAGTGGGAAGAATCGGGTCTGACATGGTTTCTCCCCGAACAAGGAGGGGAGGACCTGGGGGACAGAAATGCTGCCTCACACGTTCATACACAGTCAGCTGTGACCGAGCCTTCACGTGGGACCTCATGGTGCTGAGGGTCCTGAGGGGATTGGGGAGTGAGAGCCGCCAGCTGGGGCCAAGGTCAGGCCAGGGGAGCAGAGGAGGTTTTTGTTTCACTTCCCTGTGGGTCTGCACCACTGTGTACGTCTTATAGCTGCCGTCCCATGTGCTACAGTAATAGTCAGCCTCATCCTCAGGCTGCAGCCCCGAGATGGTCAGGAGCCCCACATTGGCCCAGGTGTCTTTGGATCCAGAGAAGCGGCTGGGGAGCCCGGAGCCCTGGTGCTTGTCTGAGTCTGATTTATATTCCATTAAAAACCGGGGAAGGCTCCCTGGCTTCTGCTGGTACCACCTTATCCAGTATGCACCAACACCGAAGCCAGTGCTCACGGTGCAGGTGAGTCGGACTGTGGCTCCCGGAGAGGCAGAGACGGAGGGCGGCTGGGTCAGCACAGGCTGGGACAGGGACCCTGCAGACACAGACACTTGTCAGTGAGGGGCAGGGACCAGGGGCAGGTTCCCAGGAGACCGAGCAGGAAGGGAAGGAGCCTGGGCCTGGCCCTACCTGTGCAGAGAGAGAGGAGCGCCAGGAGCAGAGCAGTCCAGGCCATGGTGCTCACAGCCCTGAGCCCACAGTGGGGCTGGGCTGCCCAGGCCTCCTTTTCTCCCCTGCCCTCTGCCAGAGGAGGGGCTGCCATGCAAATGGGGGTCCCTCCAGGGACTGCCCAGCCCCTCCCTGGGCCCTGGGGCTGCAGCTCAGCTCACACCCCAGACTGAGGGGCATGGAGGTGGGTTTAGCCCTTGGGGGGCCCTGGAGGAAGAACCTGCTTAGACCACACAGGGGCTATTGCTCAGGGGGCGCTGCCAGCACAGACACAGGGTGTACAGGTCCCAGCCCCCAACCCCAGTTTCCTGTGAATGGAAAGTCCTCAGTGAGCAGCTGTGGCCAGAGAGCAATCACACAGCCCCCCCTGCTGGCCACCGGACACACTACATTGCCCTGGTCCAAAGCCTGAGGCCCAGCTGGTGTCTGCTGCTCATGCAAATGAGACCCCATCTATTTGATCCTCCCTGGGGCCCGGGGCAGGGCCCTCTGTCTGTGGAGGACTCTGGGTGAGTTCAGGGTGGGGCTGTGAGGGGCCCATGGTTAAGGGACCACAGCTGTGAGCCCTGAGCAGGGGACCAGGTACTGCCTGGAGGTTGGCCCCAGGTCAAACCCTACAGATCCCTCAGGAGTGAGCCCAGAGCGCCCTCTATTATCCAGGTCCAGACACATGAGTGACATGGGAACCAGAGCCCAGGAGAGACCACCTCTGCCTTCCCATTTCTCTGTCCCCTGCCCTTGCCTTAGGCCCAGGCCAGGGGTTCTCTCCTGAGTCCTCCCCATCACCTCGGGGCATCTCCAGTCTGTACTCAGCATCCTCAGGGGGAGGCTGACTCAGCTGCCTGGGCTGGTCAGGGGTCAGGACTGAGCTGGGGTCTCTGACATAAACTCTAGAGCAGAGTCAGATCCAGAGCAGAGACCAGCCCCGTGGAGGCGTGTCCCCTTCTGTGCAGGACACGGGGTCTTTCCTCTCTGGGGGCTGGGGGGCTCCTTCCCCTGGATCCCAGGGGCCCCTCCCTGGGGCTGGGCAGGTGGTGGAGAGGAGCCCTCATGTGCTCTCCTAGTCCGTGGTCATGGTAACTTCCATTTTCTGTCAATATTTCCCCTCCTGACACCATCGTTCTTCAGAACCGTGGGCTGAGGTCACTCCTAGGAGTCTGTTCTCAGCACACAGATGTTGGCATTTATCTGAGAGGAAAAGGGAAAGAGCAGAAAATTCTAGGCAGAATTTTCACATTTCTGTGCTAGGGCTTTATTTTAACACTTTACACATTAGTCACCACTCACCCAACTTAAAACGCATGTATGTCATTACATGTAAAAGTCACAGTGAGGCTGATTTAAACATTCTAGGAGGAGGCACGTGGATGAACACTGCGGGTCCAGGTGTTGGTGGAAAAGCATTGGGAACGCAGTGCCTTCTGCTCTGGGTGGAAGGCGGAAACAGACGTTTTTCTAACATCACTTCCCATTGCAGGCGGAGGAGGGAGCTGTCCGCTGTGCTCTGGTCCTGCCGGTTGGCAATCCCCGGTCGCTGCCCAGGGAACCCCCCCTATCCCCAACCCCTCACACCCCCACTCCCCCACCGCCCACCTCCGAGGAGTTTCTAGGAGCTTCCATTGTCCCAGGAGCAGCGGCACCGGCCACAGACAGAGCCCCCGGGACAGAGCGGAGTGGGCTCCAGGCTCATCTTGTGCTGCACAGCGACCGTCGCTGCCCCTGGTCCAGCTTCCTTGGGACACAATGGGTCCCTCAGCCGCCCAGCGGCCCCGGCCCCCTGGTGCCCGGCGTGTCTGGCCATAGCCCGGTCTCTGAGGCATTAAAAGGCGCAAAGACAAGAGGGGTCTGATCCCTGGTTTCCCGAGTCCCAGGGGCCTGGGCTGAGGCAGACACTGGGCAGCAGAGGCCCCGCCGGGCGGGTGTGTCCCCAGGGGGATGCCCTCCGAATAGCAGGGCCCCAGCTCCAGCGGGCAGCGGCCCACGGGAAAGCCGGCCGTCATCCTCTGCATTCGGAGGGCTCGCTGCCCGTGTGGAGAGAACAGTTCATTTCTGCTTGCTGGTTTGTGCCACGAAACTCAGATTTCAGGACTCGAACCAGAACCCTCTGTCAGTCTGTCCTGGACCCTGGGCAGAGTTGGCCTGAAGCTTCCTGATTTGACCTCCTCAGCTGTCCTCATAGATGGAGCAGGCAGCTGCTGGAGGGCTCAGCCCGCACAGAGGAGAGGGGTTATTGTCTCACTTCCCCACAGGCCTGTAGCACTGTGTGACCACTGGTACTGCTGTCCCATACTGAGCAGTAATAATCGGCCTCGTCCTCAGCCTGCAGCCCCGTGATGATCAGGGTGGCTGAGCTGCCAGACTTGGAGCCAGAGAATCGGTCCGGGACATCTGAGGGTCGGGTGTTAGTGCCATAGATGACGGTTTTCAGGGCCTTTCCTGGGAGCTGCTGGTGCCAGGACACATAGTTATTATTCCCAATGTTGGTGCTGGTTCCAGTGCAGGATATGGTGACCCTCTGGCCCCGGGACCCCGACACTGAGGCCGGCTGAGTCAGCACAGACTGGGCCCAGGATCCTGGAAGAGGGAGAGACACAGAGAGGGTGAGTCTGGGTCTGGAGACAAGAGGAGGAAGCAGGGCCCATGTGTCTTCCCAAGGCCCCTTCCCCTGTCCCCTATCCAGTCACCTGTGCAGTGAGCCAGGAGGGTGAGGAGGAGAGGGGCCCAGGCCATGGTGCAGGTCATCCCTGAGTCCTGCCTCCTGTGCCCACAGCTGAAGCAGAGCTCCCCACCTCTCTCCCTGCCCCTCTTCATAGTCTGCGGGAGGGAGGGCCCACTCATGCAAATGAGACCCCATCTATTTGATCCTCCCTGGGCCCTGGGTGGGGTCTCTGTGCCTGAGTGTAGCCATTGGTATGGGTGGGGTTGGGGCAGGTTGGGGTCGAGACTTGGGGAGTCACAGCTGACAACCCTGAGCAGCTGGTCCTGCACTTTTTCAGGGGCTGGTCCAGCTCTGGTCACCCAGATCCCTCGGCAATAAACGCACTGTGCACTCTAGTGTCCAAGACCAGACACAGCATGGAGTGACATGGGGACTAGAACCCATGAGAGACCACCTCTGCCTTCCCACTGCTGTGCCCACTGCCCCTGCCCTAGGCCCAGGCAAGGGGGCCCCTCCCATGGCCTCCCCATCACCTCGGGGCATCTCCAGTCACCACTCAGCCACGTTCAAATGCATGTATGGCCTGGCCACCTAAGTTCCAGTGTCAGGGTTTGATTCCCTGTCAGGGCACATGCCCAGGTTCTGGCTCCATCCCCCACAAGGAGGATGTACACAGGAGGAGGTACACAAGAGGCAGCCGATCCATGATTCTCTCTTATTATTGATGTTTCTGTCTCTAGCTGTCCCTTCCTCTCTGAAATAATATTTAAATGCATGTATGTTATTATATGTAAATGTCACAGTAAGGCTGATTTAAACATTCTAGGATGTTGCACATTGATGAATATTGCGGGTCAAGGTGATGGTGGAAAAGCATTGGGAACGCAGTGCCTTCTGCTCTGGGTGGAAGGCGGAAACAGACGTTTTTCTGACATCACTTCCCATTGCAGGCGGAGGAGGGAGCTGTCCGCTGTGCTCTGGTCCTGCCGGTTGGAAATCTGGAGTCTGTGCCCAGGGAACCCCCCGAGGAGTTTCTAGGAGCTTCCATAGTCCCAGGAGCGGCAGCACCAGCCACAGACCCTGGAGAGAGCCTTGTCACCAGCAGACCCACAGCTGCAGGTCCCGGGGTGACCAGCCTGGGGGCACAGTGAGCAGCAGACACCCCAGCTTCCGATGGTCACAGCACACGGCCCCTCAGCCTCTGGGCCACCAATTCAGGCCATTTCCGCTGACAACCACTGGAGGCCGCAGGTGAATACATCAGTGCCATCACCTGGACTCACAGCTGTCACACCTCCAGGCACAGACTGCTGGCCGCTCTCCGTCGGGGCGTTAAGAAAGCTGCCATAGACCTCCACGTGCTGGTGCTTCTGTGGACAGAGGATTCAGATTCAGTCCTATCATTTTATTTTATTTTATTTTTAATGGACAGGTAATTGATATTATATTGGTGTCAGGTGTACACCGTGAGGATTCTGTGTGGGTGTCTGTGCAAAGCCGGCTCCAGAATAATGCCCCCTGACCTCTGCCATCACACTGACTGCAAGCTGGGCTGGTTCTATGCTGAGGACACTGAGGTCCAGTCTCTCAGCTGCTTCCACAGACACAATAGGACAGCGCCCCCTGCCGGTCCCCATGCTGCCCGTCCTCCCAGAGTCAGGAGTTTCTGCTCCTGGACACCCTCCTCCCACTTGGACCTCCCCCTTCCTTGTCACCATGGCAACCCCCAATCCCTTACAGTTTGATCGCTGTGAATGGCCTGTTCTTGTGCTTAAAATCACATGCAAATCTCCACCAGCCGCAATGGTTAAACAGACAGAAATCAGAATGGGGTGGGGCCAGGGCCAGTGGCCCTTCCAGCACAGCCTCAGTGCTGAGCCCCGGGCAGGGGCGGGGCCCGGACCAACTGTCACTCATCTCAGCCTCACAGGACCAGGGAGTCCAGCCCAGGGGGAGGAACCTGGGCCCGCGGGTGGGGAGAGGCCTTCCCTCCCTTCAGCTTCTGAGCCTGCGAGAGCACTGCTCTGAGTGACACTGAGGCCTAAGGGGAGGGAGGACCACTCTCCCCCAGGCAGGGTCCCCGGATGAACCTGGGCCCAGGGCCTCAGCGAGGGAACCAGCAGAAGCCACAGGTCTCAGGCTGAGCCCAGCAGGCAGCTGCTGGAGGGCTCACCCCGCACAGAGCAGAGGGGTTTTTGTCTCACTTCCCCACAGGCCTGCAGCACTGTGCGACCTTTCAGACTATCGTCCCATGCTAAGCAGTAATAATCTGCCTCGTCCTCAGCCTGCAGCCCCGTGATGGTCAGGGTGCCTGAGCTGCCAGACTTGGAGCCAGAGAATCGGTCCGGGACCCCAGAGGCTCTATCACTATCCTCATAGATGAGGAGTTTGGGGGCCTTTCCTGGGAGCTGCTGGTACCAGGACACATACTCATTATTACCAATGTTGGAGCTGGTTCCAGTGCAGGAGACGGTGACCCTCTGGCCCGGGGACCCCGACTCTGAGGCCGGCTGAGTCAGCACAGACTGGGCCCAGGATCCTGGAAGAGGGGGAGACACAGACAGGGTGAGTCTGGGTCCGGAGACAAGAGGAGGAAGCAGGGCCCATGGTCTTCCCAAGGCCCCTTCCCCTGTCCCCTATCCAGTCACCTGTGCAGTGAGCCAGGAGGGTGAGGAGGAGAGGGGCCCAGGCCATGGTGGAGGTCATCCCTGAGTCCTGCCTCCTGTGCCCACAGCTGAAGCAGAGCTCCCCACCTCTCTCCCTGCCCCTCTTCATAGTCTGCGGGAGGGAGGGCCCACTCATGCAAATGAGACCCCATCTATTTGATCCTCCCTGGAACCTGGGTGAGGTCCCTGTGCCTGAGGATGGCAGGGTGAGGGAAGGGTGGGGCTGGGTGGGGCCCAGGGATTGGCAAGGTCACAGCTGTAAGCCCTGAGCACAGGGCACCAGGCAGGGCCAGGGAACAGGCTGCAGCTGTGATGAGCCCAGCCCTTCAGCAGCGGTCCTTGCTCGCCCCCTGGTGGCCATGCCTGGACGCACCACTGTGTTCCCTGCAGACTAAGGCCCAGGAGGGACAGTCCTGCCTCCCCCCTGCTCTGGGCACTGACCCCATGGCTCAGGGCTTCCAGGTGCCCCCTGAGCTGGCCTCCCCGTCCCCTCAGGACACTCTCTCTGCTCCACTCCGCCTCCTCCTGGGAGTCGGGGCCCGTTTCCTGGCTGGTCACGGTCAGACCTGAGCTGCTGTCACTCAGGGTACGTGCTTCCCAGGGTCACCCTTGACCATTGTGACAGCCCTTCCCCTGAAGGCTCTGAAGGTCAGGGTCCCAGCAGAAGTGACTCCAGCCCTGTGCCCGGGCCTCCTCCTGGGAATGAGGCCCCCAGCCCCTCCCAGCTGAGGGCCTGGTCAGCGGGCACAGGGCTGGGCAGGAGCCTTGGGCACAGGAGCCGGGGAGGGAGGGGTCACTGCTCTGACCTCTGGGCACGGAGGCCCTGCTCCGGGGACGGGCCGCCTGCTGGGAGGGGCCTGGGCTCTGGGAACAGGTCACACAGCTGTTTCCTTAGTTCACGTCAGAAACAGCCATCGCCCGGGCCCTGGTCTGTGGCCCACGGATGACAGGCCGCCTGTCAGGGACGTGGGGACCAGTGGGTGTTGGTGCTGGTTCTGTGGTTCTGAGACGCAGAGATATGGGAGCGAACCGGGAAAGTGACCCATTAGGAACCAGAAGGATCTTCCCCGTGGAGTTTGCACCTGGATGTTATGTTAACAGGGTCTGTTGTGAATCAAGTCTGAGGAGGTGGAGGTTTTTGTCCCACTTCCCCATCTGAGTGTGTCACTGTGGGAAGCACCACTGTACCCGATCTGACAGTAATAGTCAGCCTCATCCTCAGGTTGCAGCCCTGAGATGGTCAGGAGCCCCGCATTGGCCGAAATATCTTTGGAACCAGAGAAGCGGCTGGGGACCCCGGAGCCCTCATACTTATTGGAGTCTGTGTGATACTTCAGTAGAAACAGGGGAGGTCTCCCTGGCTTCTGCTGGTACCACCATACAGCATAGCTGCCGACATTGTAGCCGCTGCTCAGGGTGCAGGTGAGCCTGGCTGTGGCTCCCGGAGATACAGAGATGGAGGGCGGCTGGGTCGCCACAAGCTGCTGGGAGAGGGAACCTGCAGACACAGACACTTGTCACTGAGGGGCAGGGACCAGGGGCAGGTTCCAAGGAGACCGAGCAGGAAGGGAAGGAGCCTGGGCCCAGGCCTGGCCCTACCTGTGCAGTGAGAGAGGAGCGCCAGGAGCAGAGGAGTCCAGGCCATGGTGCTCACAGCCCTGAGCCCACAGTGGGGCTGGGCTGCCCAGGCCTCCTTTTCTCCCCCGCCCTCTGCCAGAGGAGGGGCTGCCATGCAAATGGGGGTCCCTCCAGGGACTGCCCAGCCCCTCCCCGGACCCTGGGGCTGTAGCTCAGCTCACACCCCAGACTGAGGGTATGGAGGTGGGCTCCCCACTTGGGGTCCCAGGGAGGAAACACCTGCTGAGACCACACAGAGGGACCAGCTCAGGGGACTTTATCAGCCAGAGAGGACACAGCTGCTGAGTCCCCATGGGGACGCACAGGGCCCATCCCACAAGCCCAGTTGCCTCTGAGTGAAAAGTCCTGCTGAGCAGCCACCCCATGGCTATCTCACAGCGTCCCCTGTTGGTGGAGGGGCGCACACTGCCCCTGGCCCAAGCCCTGGGAGCCCAGCTGGTGTCTGCAGCCAGGCAGGGGGGTAAGAGGAGAAGGGACCTTCCTCTGCTGTTGGCACGTGACCGATAGGAGCCAGGAGGCCCTGGGGGAGGTTTGTGCTGCAAGAGCCAAGGTGGTGACCACAGGGCCTGTCAGTCTCGCCGGGGAAAGGATCTGATTGGCCGGGGGACACAGAACTCCAGAACTGGCAAATGGGTTGGGGAGGGGGGAGGACTTGGGGAGGACTGGGAAGTGAATTGGCTGGTTTGGAAAAGTGCTCACAGGCAGGGAATGGCAGGGGCATCAATAATAAACATAAAAAATTCTTAAAAAGTGTCCTGTCCTTCTCAGGCCTGAGGTAATATAACCGGATCCTAACAAAGAGGCACTCTGTCTCTCTCTGTCTCTCTCTCTCTCTCTCTCTTCCCCCCCCCCCCCCAGGGAGCAGGTGCCCCTCACTTGTTCAGGGGTCACGGGCAGTCGCAGACGCCAGGCTGGGTTCCCTACTCGGGCCTGGGCACAGGAGAGCACCCGGGATCAGGGACCCAGCGCCCAGGTGAGTGCGGGGACGGGGTGGACGGAGCTGACAGGCCTGGGCTCAGCCAGCGGCTCGGACCTCTGGACGCGCCCGTGTCCTGGACGTAGTGACCACGAGGCTGGACTCCTCCCGGGACAGACGGTGTGACACCCCACGCCGAGCCAGACAGGCCTTTGTTTTGCTTCTACCGGCAGCCTCTCCCCTGACCCTTGTCCTGCCATGTGGGTCCCCGAGAGCTTCCCAGGATGGAGCCCCATTCCCGGCCCCGTCAGACCCACAGGGGCAGTGGCTGCGAAGGGGGGGTGTGCGCAGAGGAGGGGGGATGGACAGAAAGCTGGGGGCATACGGGGGGCCTTGCTCAGGTCAGGGTTCTTGTGGGGGAGGGGGGCTCAGGCCGGCGGTGGCCGGTTCTAGGGCATGTCCATCCCCCAGTGCCGCCGCTGCCATGGATTCAGGACACGGTGGCCTCTGCCCTGCGACCCACCCCTGCTCTGCCCCCTCCTCTCTGAAAGCAATGAAGACGTATTTTCCAGAAGAAAAAAAAATACCATGAACCACATTTATTCTCCTCACCTTCTGAGGCTCTAGTACGTTTACATTTTATGTATTTTTTAAATATATTTTTATTGATTTCAGAGAGGAAGGAGGAGGGGGAGAGAGAAACATCAATGATGAGTTTGATGGGCTGCCTCCCGCACGCCCCCTACTAGGGATGAAGCACGCAACCCAGGCATGGTGCCCTTGACCGGAATTGAACCCACGACCCCTCAGTCCGATCGGAGGTCAATGCTCTATCCACCGAGCCAAGCTGGCTGGGGCCACATCATATATTCATGGTGTTTCCAGGTGGTCTCAAAGAGCAGGGCGAAGGGTTTCTAAGCCAGAAAGGGGTGCCATGTCCGGTAAAAACAAACAAACAAGCAAAGCAAACACCACCACCGCATAGAAACCTCTGCTTTGATCTCACAAGAAAAAGGGTCCCTCCCTGGGGGGGAGGGGTCGGCGGAGTGCCATGACCCACAAGGGTGGAGTCCGGGACGCTATAAAGAAACAGCAACAGCAAAACCACAGGCTGTGAGGGTGCCATCGGCCGGGTGCCCTGCCTGGGATAGGGGGGCTGTGACCACATCTGGGGGTGCAGGCAGGGCACGCAGAGGCCACAGCTGGGCGCAGGCGCTGGCACTGGTCTGGTGCCTCTCAGTTCCCTTTCCCGTGTGGAGGCCACCAGTGGCCCCAGGGCCGGGAGGGGCTGGGGTGGTTCTCAGGCCTGAAAATGGACAAATTCACATCTATGGCCTCTGACACCCCCCCCCCCCCCGGGCCCCACCCTCCGTCCTTCAAGCCTGTGGAGTAGAAAACGGTTCCTATCTGATCACGTCGATGCCAGCATTGGTTTTACCTGCTAGAGCCTCCATGGGCACCGGGTGTAAAATGAAAGGAATTCCAGTTTGGCACCATTTACACCCAGAATGCCCAGCGCCTCTGACCTCCCATAGACCGTGTTTGGTGCCCCATGATATGTGTCAGAGCGTGTACAGTACGCGTCCGAGGTTTTTGTCCCACTTCCCCATCTGTGTGTGTCACTGTGGGAAGCACCGCTGTGATGCGCCTGACAGTAATAGTCAGCCTCGTCCTCAGCCTGCAGCCCCGAGATGGTCAGGAGCCCCGCATTGGCCGAGGCGTCTTTGGATCCAGAGAAGCGGCTGGGGACCCCGGAGCCCTGGTGCTTATCAGAGTCTGATTTATATACCAGGAGAAACCGGGGAGGGCTCCCTGGCTTCTGCTGGTACCACCATACAGCATAGCTGCCAACATTGTAGCCGCTGCTCAGGGTGCAGGTGAGCCTGGCTGTGGCTCCCGGAGATGCAGAGACGGAGGTCGGCTGGGTCAGCACAGGCTGGGACAGGGACCCTGCAGACACAGACACTGGTCAGTGAGGGGCAGGGACCAGGGGCAGGTTCCCAGGAGACCGAGCAGGAAGGGAAGGAGCCTGGGCCCAGGCCTGGCCCTACCTGTGCAGTGAGAGAGGAGCGCCAGGAGCAGAGGAGTCCAGGCCATGGTGCTCACAGCCCTGAGCCCACAGTGGGGCTGGGCTGCCCAGGCCTCCTTTTCTCCCCCGCCCTCTGCCAGAGGAAGGGCTGCCATGCAAATGAGGGTCCCTCCAGGGACTGCCCAGCCCCTCCCTGGGCCCTGGGGCTGCAGCTCAGCTCACACCCCAGACTGAGGGGCATGGAGGTGGGCTCCCCCATTGGGGGCCCTGGGAGGAAGCACCTGCTGAGACCACACACAGGTGCCTGCTCAGGGGGCGCTGCCAGGCCCCAAAAAACAGCAGGGAGCCCACAGGGCAGGCCCCTGAGTGGGAAGGTCTCACTGAACAGCTGTGAGCTGAGCACCTGCAGTCTCACAGCGCCCCCTGCTGGCGGGAGGATACTCCCTCCTCTGCCCCAAAGCCCTGAGAGCCCAGCTGACTAAGGGCTCCCAGGTCTCTGTCCCTCCTCCCACCCCCAGGGTCTGAGCCCAGACCCCGCGGTCTGATTCTGTGTTGATCGCAGGAGCAGGGCGCTCTCAGGTGAGCATCTGTGTGAGGGGCTCACACACTCACCAGCGACACAGGAACGGGGTTTCTCTCCCAGGGAAGATGCTGCCCAAGAAACACACAGGGAGCCTCTGTGCAGGCCACAGGGGAGGGCGCTGCTCCGGGGGAGGAGCTCCTGGGGCTGAGCAGGTCCCTGAGGGAGAGAGGAATGTTCCAGAAATGCCCTCAGGGTCGCATTCAGAGGAGGACCCTTCAGCAAACATTTCACACCATGGGCGGCCTTTCAGGTTTCCATGGAGATCTGACTGAGTCAGGGTTTCATTGTAAAACCATCATCAGTGGGGTGGGCTTCACAGTAACCGGTGGAGCCTGTACCACGTGGATTTGTAAGTTTTAGGAAACGCCTTTGTATGCGGACACCTGTATGTCTGCTCTCCGTGTACCATGTAGTCTCCGTGTCCTCACATGTGTGTACGTTCTTACACATGCCCTGCCTGTGTTTTGTGCACGTGTCCTCCTCTCAGGCAGAAGCTGGACCAGGTGTGTGGAGGAGCTGTCAGAAGCGGGGACGGACACTCCCCCCAGCCCCTGAGGGGGAAGGAGGGGGACCCCAGAGCCCAGGCGCAGACAGGGGGGGGCCTCCCCCTCCTGGCTCAGGGTCCCGGAGGAGCAGCAGGAGCTCCCAGGAGGAGGGAGGCAGAGCTCAGCACTGAGGGGCTGGACAGCGGCTGCTCCCAGGGCCCCATGGGCTCTGCAGCCTGAGGCCCCGGGACTGGGCAGTGGGGACGGAGGGACCTCTCCGGGGGCAGAGGCCTCAGCTGCTCCTGCTGGGCGTCCGGGAGGAGAGGGCACGGCTGGGTGTGGGGGCTGGACAGGAGACAGTGACCCTGATGAGATGCAGGCTGCCTGGTCGGGGTTCAGGACTGACGTGACCCCAGATGGTCCCCAGCACAGACCCGGGCTGCAGGGCAAAGAGGCTCAGGATCCCCGCAGTTGGGAGGGGCTCTGGGTGGGGTCAGCCTGTGTCCAGGAAGAGGCCGCTGGGAGGCCCCTGAGGGGGGAGGGAGGAGGCCCCTCATGCTCAGGGGCTGCCCTGGGACCTGGCCTGTGGGGGGGGAGGGGCGGGAGCAGCAGAAGCAGAGGCCACAGGCTGAGCCTGAGCCCAGAGCTGGGCGCCTCTCCTGGCAGGTGAGCAGGGCGCCCTGTGGCCTCAGCCCCGCAGGACGGGCTTGGGGTGGCACTGGGACTGTGGGCTCAGAGGCGGGACAGGCAGCCGGGGCCTCAGTGCCCTCCAGCAGGGCCCCCGGAGTCTGAGCTGCCAGATGTGCTCAGGAGCAGGTCAGGGTCACCCAGGCACCTGCTCTCCGGCCGGATGGGGCCAGGCTGTGTGGGAGCCCCGGGTCCCAGCACACACGGGGCCTCCCTGAGGGGCTCTGACGCAGGCACAGACGGTCGTGGGGCCCCGGGTCTGCCCTCCCCATCCTGGCCGCCTAGGCAGCCACCCGTGAGGCCCAGGACGGTCTGCTCAGCTGAGACACGCACACGTGTGCTGCTGCCACGGGCGGCCTGACAGACAGGTGCACAGGGGGGGACAGAGTTTGCAGATACAATCCCCTGGGGGGGGGCCACAGAGGCACAGCCACCTGATCTGAGGATGGCGCTGCCCTAGACCCACTGCAGCGGCTCAGCGGGTTTTTGTCTCACTTCCCCACAGGCCTGGGGCACTGTGGGAGCACCGAGATTGTCATCATAGGACTGACAGTGATAAAGGGCCTCGTCCTCAGCCTGCAGCCCCGTGATGGTCAGGATGTACCAGTTGCCATACCAGTCGCTAGAGAATCGACCAGAAGACCTGAGGAGTTTGAGAGCCTTTCCTGGGAGCTGCTGGTACCAGTATACACTCTGACCATTCCCAATGTTGGAGTAGCTTCCAGTGCAGGAGATGGTGACCGTCTGGCCCGGGGACCCCGACTCTGAGGCCGGCTGAGTCAGCACAGACTGGGCCCAGGATCCTGGAAGAGGGGGATACACAGACAGGGTGAGTCTGGGTCTGGAGACAAGAGGAGGAAGCAGGGCCCATGTGTCTTCCCAAGGCCCCTTCCCCTGTCCCCTATCCAGTCACCTGTGCAGTGAGCCAGGAGGGTGAGGAGGAGAGGGGCCCAGGCCATGGTGGAGGTCATCCCTGAGTCCTGCCTCCTGTGCCCACAGCTGAAGCAGAGCTCCCCACCTCTCTCCCTGGCCCTCTTCATAGTCTGCGGGAGGGAGGGTCCTTTTATGCAAATGAGACCCCCTCCTTTTGATCCTCCCTGGGCCCTGGGTGGGGTCCCTGTGCCTGAGGATGGCAAGATGAGGGCAAGGGTGGGCCTGTGGGGCCTAGGGGGTGGCAAGGTCACAGCTGTGAGCCCTGAGAACAGGGCACCAGGCAGGGCCAGGGAACAGCCCAGCCCTTCAGCAGCGGTCCCTGCTCGCCCCCTGGTGGCCATGCTTGGACACACCACTATGTCCCCTGCTGACTAAGGCCCAGGAGAGAAAAGTTCTGCCTCCCCCTGCTCTGGGCACTGACCCCCTGGCTCAGGGCATCCAGGTGCCCCCTGAGGTGGCCTCCCGTAGCCTCAGGACACTCTCTGCTCCACTCCGCCTCCTCCTGGGAGTCAGGGCCCGTCTCCCTGGCCGGTCATGGTCAGACCTGAGCTGCTGTCACTCAGGGAATGTTCTTCCCAGGGTCAGGTCCAGAGCAGCCTCTGTGCCCAGGAGGCCAGTCCCCTCACCGTGCGGACGTTTTGTGTTCTATGTTCTCCTGTGTGAGAAATTGTCACTCTTTCTTCAAAACTCAAAAAAATATTCTTTCCACGGCCTCCCCTTTTGCTCAGTCGGTAATCCATACTGTTGTTAACACATGCTTTTAGGTCAAGCTTTGCCTAGTGACTGGCCTCCTCATTCAGTTGGAGATGGCATAAATACTTCACACTCCTCTGTTTTATCTCCGGAGGAGACGTGCATTTCTGATTTTTTTTAGTCACAACCGAGTCACTGGGATCCCAGCTCCCTGACGGGAAGGGGAGGGGATGGCACCACCGGGACCAGGGCCTTGTGAGGGGGACACTGAGCGGTGAGTCCAGGTGACCTGGGGGAGCACTTCCTGGGATGGAAGCAGAAGGACATGCACTGGGCTCTGTGGGGTCAGAGGTCGTGTGCGGGGCCCCTGGGCCTGTCCTCCCCTGAGGGAGGGGCGGGGAGGCAGAGGCTCCAGGGAGAGGGGGCAGCGTCTCCATGGCAGCCAGGAGCCCGCTTCCCAGGGCCTCCCTCTGGGACAGGGGCCAGGCTGTGGGGTGGGTGCTGCTTTCTCACTTTCCTGGGGGACCTGGGCCTCAGGGCATGGCCCCCTGAGGGCAGTGGCTGTGGCCTTTGTTGGACCTGAATGTGCCAGGACAGTGGGGAGGTCAGGGGGCAGAGCTGGTCCTGGTGAGGCAGGAGCTGCTTTGCGGGTTTCCCTGATGGGTTTCCAGACCCAAATGCGCTGGTGATGAGGGTGGGGCCGAGGGAGGCCCAGGGGCCCTTAGGGAACCTTCCCGCCTCTGTTTGCTCTGATCCGGACCCACCTCCCAGCCATGGGGCCACAGGGATGGAGCCCAGGTCCGGCTCCTGGGAGCTCAGAGGTCCCTGGCGATGTCTGTTTGAAGCCGATCGTTGTTTTAATAACAGAGAGCTGTGGACGGCGAGTCCAGAGGGCTGGTCAACCTTAATCACTCTGAAGGGTCAGAGCTAATCACTAGACATTGGCAGTTGAAGCAGCCCCACCTGTGAGTCCTACACTCACTGTTTGGCTGTGATTGGAGTCTCCTGCCCAGGGGATGCGGGTGGATCCTATCATTTTAATCTTAATAAAAGGGATGGAAAAGCCAGAGTGAGGAGTAGTCCTCCAACTAGAGGTGGACTACGATGGCCTCCATTTCCCAAATTAAATCTGTTCTAGAGTCTCTTTTCCTTTGTGTGCGGCCTCTCCAGAACCCGAACCCTGAACCCAAGCCCAGCTGGTGCCCTTCCCGTGGGTGTGAGACAAGCCCCTGCCCGGTCAGCTCACCTCAGGGAGGGCGCCCTGGACTCAGGGAGTGGAATTGATATCACTGTGGGTGTGCACTGAGCTGCATTTTTTTTTCTTAGAGAGAAATTAGCTCAGTGACTTGGACTCAGGGAATGGCGTGTGGACTAGGATGAGGAGAAGCTGTGGAAACCCTGCTTTAATCTCACACACATCCTCCCCGAGTGGGGCGGTGACAGAGAGCGTCCGTGTCCCTCGGCTCTGAGCTGGGAGCAGGCGGCCCTGGGGGACCCGGTCACAGAGGGGGACGGGGTGGTCAGTGTCATGCCGCCCAGGAGTGCTGAGTCACGGTTTGGAAAGCGGGGACAGGGTGACCCCGTGGCATTAGGAAACCAGGAAGAGAGGGGGAGGGGGTGTTGAGCCCAGGGAGACAGACAACGGGGAGAGCGGGGCCCCTGGGTCACATCACAGGGATAGGGAGCCCCTGTGGCCCTGCAGGAGAGGAGGCAGGTGCTCCCCCAGCTGCCCTGGCCTGGCGGCTCCTGGTGGCAGCGGTTTATTAAGTCACATGACAGCCTGGAGACCTGGGTGGTCACAGAGGCCCTGTGGGCCGGGCCTGGTGGCTCAGTGGTTGGGCATTGACCTGGAACCAGGAGGTCATGGTTTGATTCCCGGTCAGAGCACATGCCCAGGTTTCAAGCTCCATCCCCAGTGTGGGGCCTGCAGGAGGCAGCCGGTGAATGATTCGCTCTCATCATTGATGTTTCTCTCTCTCTCTCTCTCTCCCTCTCCCTCTCCCTCTCTCTCTTTCTGTCTGTCTCTCTCTCTGTCTTCCACATATACTTTGACCTGGATGTTTTTCAACAGGTTCAGCTGTTAGGAACCCAGACTCAGGGGAGGTGGAGGTTTTTGTCCCACTTCCCCATCTGCCTGTGTCACTGTGAAAAGTACCATCCTCCCCGGTCAAACAGTAATAGTCAGCCTCGTCATCAGGCTGCAGCCCGGAGATGGTCAGGAGCCCCGCATTGGCCGAGGCGTCTTTGGATCCAGAGAAGCGGCTGGGGACCCCAGAGCCCTGGCCCTTATCTGAGTCTGATTTATATACCAGGAGAAACCAGGGACGGCTCCCTGGCTTCTGCTGGTACCAGCTTATCCAGTAATCACCAAGCGAATAGGAAATACTTCTCAGAGTGCAGGTGAGTCTGGCTGTGGCTCCCGGAGAGGCAGAGAGGGAGGGCGGCTGGGTCAGCACAGGCTGGGAGAGGGACCCTGCAGACACAGACACTTGTCAGTGAGGGGCAGGGACCAGGGGCAGGTTCCCAGGAGACCGAGCAGGATGGAAGGAGCCTGGGCCTAGGCCTGGCCCTACCTGTGCAGAGAGAGAGGAGCGCCAGGAGCAGAGGAGTCCAGGCCATGGTGCTCACAGCCCTGAGCCCACAGTGGGGCTGGGCTGCCCAGGGCTCCTTTTCTCCCCGCCCTCTGCCAGAGGAGGGGCTGCCATGCAAATGGGGGTCCCTCCAGGGACTGCCCAGCTCCTCCCTGGGCCCTGGGGCTGCAGCTCAGCTCACACCCCAGACTGAGGGGCATGGAGATGGGCTCCCCCCTTGGGGGGCCCTGGGAGGAAGCACCTGCTGAGACCACACAGAGGCTATTGCTCAGGGGGCGCTGCCAGCACAGACACAGCTGCTCCCCATCAGGGCGCACAGGGCCCAGCCCCCAGGCCCAGGCTCCTGTGAGTGAAAAGTCTTCAGTGAGAAGCTGTATTGGGGCCACAGGGCGATCCCACAGCTCCCCCTGCTGGCCACAGGACACATTACAGTGCCCTCCTCCAAAGACCTGAGGCCCAGCTGGTGTCTGCTGCTCCCCATGTCCCCATCCCTGTTCCCACATCCTGGTCTGACTGGCACAGACTCTGGCACTTACTGTAGCATCTCATCCTGGGATCCAGCCATGGGAGGTGCCAGCATGGACATAACTGATAAGTTAATTTGGATTCAATAACAGTGACGATGTAGCCAAGTTCACGCACAGTGAGCTCCTGATCCCACATCACACGTGATGAGGCGTCGATCTGGCTGGCAGGGCTCCTGGGGGCTGTTCAGGTCCCGATGGGGGGAGTTTCCAGGAACACGCTCAGGGCGTCTTCCCGGCCTGGGAGCAGCCATGTTACCTCGGGGAGGCCCTCCCAGCCTGTGGGGACCGGGTGGGGCAGTAAGTGGTGCAGAGGAGGGGCTCGGGGCGGCCCGTGGACCAGGGGAGCGGAGCCAGCTTCCTGACTGCAGACATGACTGGATGTCCTCCTGGGTGTGGGGCCCCTTCCCCTGTGTCACATGCTCCGTGTCAGCCTGTGTCTCAGGTCCTGGGACGCGGTTCTGTTTTAATCAAACAAAGGAATTCCTGTCTTTCCTTCCTCCTTGTCCAGGTTTAGTGACTCTCCCAGCCCAGAGGCCTCTGGGACCCCCCAGCCGTGAGGGAGTCCCAGGCAGAACCCAGGGTAGCACCACAGCGCCGCCTGCTGGTCACGTGCCCACTCGCAATGTCCTCCAGAACACTGAGGCTAACTCCCCAGGAATCTGTCCCTGTCATTGATCAGTGGAGCCTGTGCTTGGGTCTGATTGGAAGAATGTGTGCACATTATCAGTGGTGGCAGAGGCTCACACAGAGAGTGGGACATGATCAAGACACAGACGTTCTTTTGAGTAGAACAACCTCTGTAGGTCTGTTGTGGAGCAGGTCTGTTGTCGAACACAAGTGAACGACCACTGGAGTCCAGAACAAGTTAAAATTTAGGGAGCCTTCATTAGCCGGCCGCTGACAGCTCTGCCTCTCTCCACACAGGGAAACCAGAGAGCAGCCCTCACCCTCTGTGCAGGGCCACTTTTTAAGCCCATTGACCTCATCCCGTTTTTGCAGAAGAAGCAACACAGGACAAAACAGTCCTTCCCAAGCAACGTCAGGGTCATGCCTTTGACGACCATGTTATTCACAGGGTCACCCTGTTCCTCAGAGAGCTGACAGTGATCTAGGAAAGAAGGCCTCCGAGCTGGGCAGGGGCCATGACACCCTATCTCAAGGCCTGGCCTGGTGTCAGCACTGACACCTCCCTCTGGGGCATAAGCATGCTCACAAACTGCCGCTCTCTGAGGGGTCACACAGAGGAGGCACTGTGTCCGTGTCTGGGACGCTGGGAGCTGGTCTCCGCTCATCAGAGACCTTTCATGTCCGTGTAGAGACGTGACCAATGGGCTATCCATGCGGAGTCTCTGCAGAAGAATCCGGAGCACGTGAGGGGTCTCAGCCAGGAGGGGACCTGGGAGCTGGGGAGCAGCGGGGATGGAGAGCAGCCCAGGGGGGAGGGAGCCCTGTGGGGGAAGGAGCCCTGTGGGAGGGAGGAGAGGAGGCGGGGCTGCATGCAGCTGAGGCACAGGGAGGCTCTCCCGGACTCTGGGCCAGAAAACCCTCCGAGGGCGGAAGGAGGAGGGACGTGAAGGAGCCGGAGGGGCTGGGGGAAGGAGGAGGCAGAGGGGAAGCCCTTTAGTCGGAAGTATCGGGTCTGACATGGTTTCTCCCCGAACAAGGAGGGGAGGACCTGGGGGCAGAAATGCTGCCTCACACGTTCATACACAGTCAGCTGTGACCGAGCCTTCACGTGGGACCTCATGGTGCTGAGGGTCCTGAGGGGGTTGGGGAGTGAGAGCCGCCAGCAGGGCCCAGGTCAGGCCAGGGGAGCAGAGGAGGTTTTTGTCTCACTTCCCTGTGGGTCTGGACCACTGTGTAAGAGTTAGAACTGCTGTCCCATACACTACAGTAATAGTCAGCGTCGTCCTCAGGCTGCAGCCCCGAGATGGTCAGGAGCCCCGCATTGGCTGAGGCATCTTTGGATCCAGAGAAGCGGCTGGGGACCCCGGAGCCGTGGTGCTTATTTGAGTCTGAGTAGAATGCCAGGAGATACCGGGGACGGCTCCCTGGCTTCTGCTGATACCAGTATATCCAGTATCCACCAACACTGAAACCACTGCTCAGGGTGCAGGTGAGCCTGGCTGTGGCTCCCGGAGATGCAGAGAGGGAGGGCGGCTGGGTCAGCACAGGCTGGGAGAGGGACCCTGCAGACACAGACACTTGTCAATGAGGGGCAGGAACCAGGGACAGGTTCCCAGGAGACCGAGCAGGAAGGGAATAAGCCTGGGCCCAGGCCTGGCCCTACCTGTGCAGAGAGAGAGGAGCGCCAGGAGCAGAGAAGTCCAGGCCATGGTGCTCACAGCCCTGAGCCCACAGTGGGGCTGGGCTGCCCAGGCCTCCTTTTCTCCCCCGCCCTCTGCCAGGGGAGGGGCTGCCATGCAAATGGGGGTCCCTCCGGGGACTGCCCACACCTCCCTGGGCCCTGGGGCTGCAGCTCAGCTCACACCCCAGACTGAGGGGCATGGAGGTGGTCTCAGCCCTTGGGGGGCCCTGGGAGGAAGCACCTGCTGAGACCACACAGAGGCTATTGCTCAGGGGGCGCTGCCAGCACAGACACAGCTGCTCCCCATCAGGGCACACAGGGCCCAGCCCCCAAGCCCAGGCTCCTGGGAGTGGAAACTAGTCAGTGAGCAGCTGTGTGCAGGCCACAGGGGGTTCCCACATTGCCCCCTGCTGGCCACAGGACACACTACATCTCACTGGTCCAAATCCTGAGGCCCCTCTGGTGTCTGCAGCTCACCAGGTCCCTGACCCTGTTACCACATCCTGGTTTGATGGCACAGACACTGGCACTCACTGCTGCGTCTCATCCTGGGCCCAGCCATGGGAGGTGCCAGCACGGACGTCACTGAGAGCTGACGGTCTGGGGACAGTTGGAAATGCTGCCTCCCAGGTCCATGAAGAGTGAGCTGTGACCCAGCCCTCCCGGGACAGGTCAGGGTGCTGAGGGTCCTCAGGGGGCTGGGGACGGAGAAGGGACATGAGCTTGGGACACAGCCTGGGCCTCATCCCCGTTCACAGATGGAGCGGCTCCTGAAAGGCATGTCACTCCCTGAGCTTGTCTCTGTGGATGGCCCCTCCCTCAGATGAAGGGGGTGTTGGCTGGCAATGCAGTGTCCTCTGGGCGGGGCCCTTTGGGATGCGGTGGGCGTGGCTTTGGGTGGGCGTGGCTTTGGGAAGAGCAATCCCTTCCTGGTCCCCATTCAATGGCCACACAAAGAGCTGAGGACATTGAGAGCCTGGGTGGGTGGGACATGGGCTGATCCATGGAGGGAAAAGCCACACAGGAAACCATCCATGCCTGTTTGGGGGCATTTTGTGTGTCCATCAGCCTGGCCCTTTAAGAACACAGCCATGGGAGGTGGGTGAGACCTGAGACCCACTCTTCCTAATGGTTCTGATTCCACCTCTTCACCTGTCTCCATAAGAACCGTTATCTCTGAGGAATGTCACTGTGAGAACAGGAGCATGGCAAACAGGACCTGAGCCACACATCCATGGGAACGCTGACCTGGGGTCACGGCTGGGACACTGTCAGGACCACGGGTCCAAGGAGAACCCGGTGCCGGATGGACACCGACCAGCACAGACAGGGCTGAGCCAGAACCGGCAGAGCCGCCAGCTGGGGCCAAGGCCAGGCAAGGAGAGCGGAGAGGAGGTTTTTGTCTCACTTCCCTGTGGGTCTGGACCACTGTGTGAGTCTTAGAGCTGCTGTCCCATGTGTTACAATAATAGTCAGCCTCATCCTCAGCCTGCAGCCCCGAGATGGTCAGGAGCCCCGCATTGGCCGAGGCGTCTTTGGATCCAGAGAAGCGGCTGGGGACCCCGGAGCCCTGGTGCTTATCTGAGTCTGAGTAATACCTCAGGAGATACCGGGGACGGCTCCCTGGCTTCTGCTGGTACCAGTATATGTGGTAGCTGCCAACACTGAAGCCACTGCTCAGGGTGCAGATGAGTGTGGCTGTGGCTCCCGGAGATACAGAGAGGGAGGGCGGCTGGGTCAGCACAGGCTGGGAGAGGGACCCTGCAGACACAGACACTTGTCAGTGAGGGGCAGGGACCAGGGGCAGGTTCCCAGGAGACAGAGTAGGAAGGGAAGGAGCCTGGGCCCAGGCCTGGCCCTACCTGTGCAGAGAGAGAGGAGCGCCAGGAGTAGAGGGGTCCAGGCCATGGTGCTCACAGCCCTGAGCCCACAGTGAGGCTGGGCTGCCCAGGCCTCCTTTTCTCCCCAGCCCTCTGCCAGAGGAGGGGCTGCCATGCAAATGGGGGTCCCTCCAGGGACTGCCCAGCCCCTCCCTGGGCCCTGGGGCTGCAGCTCAGCTCACACCCCAGACTGAGGGGCATGAGATGGGCTCGGCCCTTGGGGGGCCCTGGGAGGAAGCACCTGCTGAGACCACACAGAGGCTATTGCTCAGGGGGCCCTGTCAGCATAGACACAGCTGCTCCCCATCAGGGCGCACAGGGCCCAGCCCCCAGGCCCAGGCTCCTGGGAGTAGAAAGTCCTCAGTGAGCAGCTGTGTGGAGGCCACAGGGCGATCCCACAGCTCCCCCTGCTGGCCACAAGACACATTACAGTGCCTTCCTCCAAAGCCCTTAGCCCAGCTGGTGTCTGCTGCTCCCCATGTCCCCATCCCTGTTCCCACACCTGGTGGGGCTGGCACCAATGCTGGCGCTCATTGCAGCGTCTCATGAGGGGATCCAGCCATGGGAGGTGCCAACATGGACATAACTGATAAGTTAATTTGGTTTCATCTCCAGTGAAGATGTAGTCAAGTTCATGCACAGTGAGCTCCTGATCCCACATCACACGTGATGAGGCGTCGATCTGGCTGGCAGGGTTCCTGGGGGCTGTTCAGGTCCCGATGGGAGGAGTTTCCAGGAACACACTCAGGGCGTCTTCCCGGCCCGGGAGCAGCCATGTTACCTTGGCAAGGCCCTCCCAGCCTGTGGGGACCGGGTGGGGCAGTAAGTGGTGCAGAGGAAGGGCTCGGGGCGGCCCGTGGACTAGGGGAGCGGAGCCAGCTTCCTGACTGCAGACGTGACTGATGTCCTCCTGGGTGTGGGGCCCCTTCCCCTGTGTCACATGCTCCATGTCAGCCTGTGTCTCAGGTCCTGGGACGCGGTTCTGTTTGAAACAAACAAAGGAATTCCCGTCCTTCCTTCCTCCTTGTCCAGGT
The DNA here is from genome assembly GCF_964339955.1 of Pipistrellus hanaki. NCBI lineage: Eukaryota > Metazoa > Chordata > Mammalia > Chiroptera > Vespertilionidae > Pipistrellus > Pipistrellus hanaki. The sequence continues at coordinate 2,070,454 of NC_140521.1, forward strand.
TTAGTGACTCTCCCAGCCCAGAGGCCACTGGGACCCCCAGCTGTGAGGGAGCCCCAGGCAGAACCCAGGGTAGCACCACAGCGCCGCCTGCTGGTCACGTGCCCACTCGCAATGTCCTCCAGAACACTGAGGCTAACTCCCCAGGAATCTGTCCCTGTCATTGATCAGTGGAGCCTGTGCTTGGGTCTGATTGGAAGACTGTGTGCACATTATCAGTGGTGGCAGAGGCTCACACAGAGAGTGGGACATGATCAAGACACAGACGTTCTTTTGAGTAGAACAACCTCTGTAGGTCTGCTGTGGAGGGAACACAAGTGAACGACCACTGGAGTCCAGAACAAATTAAAATTCAGGGAGCCTTTATTAGCCGGCCGCTGATGGCTCTGCCTCTCTCCACGCAGGGAAACCAGAGAGCAGCCCTGATCCTTTGTGCAGGACCACTTTCTAAGCCCATTGACCTCATCCCGTTTTTGCAAAAGAAGCAACACAGGACAAAACAGTCCTTCCCAAGCAACGTCAGGGTCATGCCTTTGACGACCATGTTATTCACAGGGTCACCCTGTTCCTCAGAAAGCGGACAGTGATCTAGGAAAGAAGGCCTCCGAGCTGGGCAGGGGCCATGAGACCCTATCTCAAGGCCTGGCCTGGTGTCAGCACTGACACCTCCCTCTGGGGCATAAGCATGCTCACAAACTGCCGCTCTCTGAGGGGTCACACAGAGGAGGCACTGTGTCCGTGTCTGGGACGCTGGGAGCTGGTCTCCGCTCATCAGAGACCTTTCATGTCCGTGTAGAGACGTGACCAATGGGCTATCCATGCGGAGTCCCTGCAGAAGAATCCGGAGCACGTGAGGGGTCTCAGCCAGGAGGGGACCTGGGGGCTGGGGAGCAGCGGGGATGGAGAGCAGCCCAGGGGGGAGGGAGCCCTGTGGGGGGAAGGAGCCCTGTGGGAGGGAGGAGAGGAGGCGGAGCTGCATGCGGGTGAGGCACAGGGAGGCTCTCCCGGACTCTGGGCCAGAAAACCCTCCGAGGGCGGAAGGAGGAGGGACGTGAAGGAGCCGGAGGGGCTGGGGGAAGGAGGAGGCAGAGGGGAAGCCCTTTAATGAGAACAATCGGGTCTGACATGGTTTCTCCCCGAACAAGGAGGGGAGGACCTGGGGGCAGAAATGCTGCCTCACACGTTCATACACAGTCAGCTGTGACCGAGCCTTCACGTGAGACCTCATGGTGCTGAGGGTCCTGAGGGGGTTGGGGAGTGAGAACTGCCAGCAGGGCCCAGGTCAGGGCAGGGGAGCGGAGAGGAGGTTTTTGTCTCACTTCCCTGTGGGTCTGGACCACTGTGTAAGAGTTAGAACTGCTGTCCCATACACTACAGTAATAGTCAGCGTCGTCCTCAGGCTGCAGCCCCGAGATGGTCAGGAGCCACGCATTGGCTGAGGCATCTTTGGATCCAGAGAAGCGGCTGGGGACTCCGGAGCCGTGGTCCTTATTTGAGTCTGAGTAGAATGCCAGGAGATACCGGGGACGGCTCCCTGGCTTCTGCTGATACCAGTATATCCAGTATCCACCAACACTGAAACCACTGCTCAGGGTGCAGGTGAGCCTGGCTGTGGCTCCCGGAGATGCAGAGAGGGAGGGCGGCTGGGTCAGCACAGGCTGGGAGAGGGACCCTGCAGACACAGACACTTGTCAATGAGGGGCAGGAACCAGGGACAGGTTCCCAGGAGACCGAGCAGGAAGGGAATAAGCCTGGGCCCAGGCCTGGCCCTACCTGTGCAGAGAGAGAGGAGCGCCAGGAGCAGAGAAGTCCAGGCCATGGTGCTCACAGCCCTGAGCCCACAGTGGGGCTGGGCTGCCCAGGCCTCCTTTTCTCCCCTGCCCTCTGCCAGGGGAGGGGCTGCCATGCAAATGGGGGTCCCTCCAGGACTGCCCACACCTCCCTGGGCCCTGGGGCTGCAGCTCAGCTCACACCCCAGACTGAGGGGCATGGAGGTGGTCTCAGCCCTTGGGGGGCCCTGGGAGGAAGCACCTGCTGAGACCACACAGAGGCTATTGCTCAGGGGGCGCTGCCAGCACAGACACAGCTGCTCCCCATCAGGGCACACAGGGCCCAGCCCCCAAGCCCAGGCTCCTGGGAGTAGAAACTAGTCAGTGAGCAGCTGTGTGCAGGCCACAGGGGGTTCCCACATTGCCCCCTGCTGGCCACAGGACACACTACATCTCACTGGTCCAAATCCTGAGGCCCCTCTGGTGTCTGCAGCTCACCAGGTCCCTGACCCTGTTACCACATCCTGGTTTGATGGCACAGACACTGGCACTCACTGCTGCGTCTCATCCTGGGCCCAGCAGTGGGAGGTGCCAGCACGGACGTCACTGAGAGCTGACGGTCTGGGGACAGTTGGAAATGCTGCCTCCCAGGTCCATGAAGAGTGAGCTGTGACCCGCCCTCCCGGGAGAGGTCAGGGTGCTGAGGGTCCTCAGGGGGCTGGTGGCAGAGAAGGGAGATGAGCTGAGACACAGCCTGGGCCTCATCCCCGTTCACAGATGGAGCGGCTCCTGAAAGGCATGTCACTCCCTGAGCCTGTCTCTGTGGATGGCCCCTCCCTCAGATGAAGGGGGTGTTGGCTGGCAATGCAGTGTCCTCTGGGCGGGGCACTTTGGGATGCGGTGGGCGTGGCTACAGGTTGAGCGTGGCTTTGGGGAGCAATCCCTTCCAGGTCACCATTCAATGGCCACAAACAGAGTTGAGGACATTGAGTGCCTGTGTGGGTGGGACACGGGCTGGTCAATGGAGAGAAAAGCCACACAGGAAACCATCCATGCCTGTTTGGGGGCATTTTGTGTGACCATCAGCCTGGCCCTTTAAACACAGCCATGGGAGGTGGGTGAGACCTGAGACACAGCCTTCCTGCCCAGGCCCCTGGAGAAAACGCTGGGGAAGCCCCAGGTGACCTTCCTTCTGGTTCCAGGATGGACCCGACTCAGAGCAGGGCCTGCACCCACCACAGTGTCCCACAGGCCCTCCCGCCCGAGGCTGCAGGGGGAGCCCCTGACCTTGGGGTGAGGACAGTGACCTTCCCTCCTGCAGGGACTCAGCTCAGCTCCTTCTGTCTGTGCTGCCCCCGGGGAAGCTGCCAGCACCTGTGACCTCCCGCTGACCCGGGGGTGTGGGTGGGAGGACAGCGAGGAGATGAGCCCCAGCCCCCTTCCCTTGTGCTCCCTGAGCGAAAGCTCTGAGCTGTGACGATGACAATAATGAAGATTATGATGATAATGATGATGATGATGATGATGATGACGATGATGATGATGATGATGAAGATTCCACCTGGAGGCATCTCCTCCCTGAGAGACTGGGACCCCAGGAGGGGCCTCACCCCGGGCTGTGCTGGGAGGAGGCGGGGCCGGGGGTGGGCTGGTCAGTGATGCTCAGCCTCCCCCTCCAGCTGTGACCTGGGCCTCTGCTGTGGCTGACATGGAGCCCAAATGGAACCAACTTTCCTTCCTGTTTTAAATATATTTTTATTGATGTCACAGAGGAAGGAAGACACAGAGAGAGAAAGAAGCATCAATGATAAGAAAGGACTTTCCACACCCTCTACTGGGGATCAAGCCCGAAACCTAGGCCTGTGCCCTGACCCGGAATACAACCCTGACCTCCTCATTCCTGGATCAATGCTCAACCTCTGAGCCACGCCGGCCGGGCTGAGGACCCCATGTCCTGAGGGTGTGGCTGTGTCACTGGTGCAGAGGGCTGGTGAAATGTCACCGGAGCTGAGGGATCCAAATGCCGCCTTCCAGCCAGTGCTGCTGCCTCGGCCAGGGCAGAGGCCTTGCTGTGTGTCCTGGGCCCAGGTCCCTGGAGGAGGAGGAGGGACATGCAGGGACCCGTGTACACAGCAGGGTCCTAATGAGTCTGATTCCACCTCCTCACCTGTCTCCATGGGAACCGTTATTCCTGAGGAATGTCACTGTGAGAACGGGAGCATGGCAAACAGGACTGAGCCACACATCCATGGGAACAACGCTGACCTGGGGTCACAGCTGGGACACTGTCAGGACCACGGGTCCAAGGAGAACCCGGTGACGGATGGACACCAACCAGCACAGTCAGGGCTGAGCCAGAACCGGCAGAGCAGCCAGCTGAGGCCGAGGTCAGACTAGGAGAGCAGAGAAGTTTTTGTCTCACTTCCCTGTGGGTCTGGACCACTGTGTGAGATTTAGAGGGGCCATCCCAAGTGCTACAGTAATAGTCAGCCTCATCCTCAGGCTGCAGCCCCGAGATGGTCAGGAGCCCCGCATTGGCCGAGGCATCTTTGGATCCAGAGAAGCGGCTGGGGACCCCGGAGCCCTGGTGCTTGTCTGAGTCTGATTTATATTGCAGGAGAAACCGGGGACGGCTCCCTGACTTCTGCTGGTGCCAGTTAATCCAGTATTCACCAACATTGGAGCTTCTGCACAGGATGCAGGTGAGTTTGATTGTGGCTCCCGGAGTTACAGAGAGGGAGGTCAGCTGGGTCAGCACAGGCTGGGAAAGGGACCCTGCAGACACAGACACTTGTCAGTGAGAGGCAGGGATCAGGGGCAGGTGCCCAGGAGACCGAGCAGGAAGGGAAGGAGCCTGGGCCCAGGCCTGGCCCTACCTGTGCAGTGAGAGAGGAGCGCCAGGAGCAGAGGAGTCCAGGCCATGGTGCTCACAGCCCTGAGCCCACAGTGGGGCTGGGCTGCCCAGGCCTCCTTTTCTTCCCAGCCCTCTGCCAAAGGAGGGGCTGCCATGCAAATGGGAGTCCCTCCAGGGACTGCCCAGCTCCTCCCTAGGCCCTGGGGCTTCAGCTCAGCTCACACCCCAGACTGAGGGGCATGGAGGTGGGCTCAGCCCTTGGGGGCCCTGGGAGGAAGCACCTGCTGAGACCACACACAGGTGCCTGCTCAGGGGGCGCTGCAGGGAGCCCACAGTGCAGGCCCCTGTGTGGGAAGGTCTCAGGGAACAGCTGTGAGCTGATCACCTGCAGTCACACAGCGCCCCCTGCTGGCGGGAGGACACACCCTCCCTTGCCCCAAAGCCCTGAGAGCCCAGCTGGCTGTGGGCTCTCAGGTCTCTGTCCCACCTCCCACCCCCAGGGTCTGAGCCCAGACTCCGCGGTCTGATTCTGTTTTGATCGCAGGAGCAGGGCGCTCTCAAGTGAGGGTCTGTGTGAGGGGCTCACACACTCACCAGCGACACAGGAACGGGGTTTCTCTCCCGGGGAAGATGCTGCCCAAGAAACACACAGGGAGACTCTGTGCAGGTCACAGGGGAGGGCACTGCTCAGGGGGAGGAGCTCCTGGGGCTGAGCAGGTCCATGAGGGGGAGGAATGTTCCAGAAATGCCCTCAGAGTCGCACTCAGAGGAGGACCATTCAGCAAACATTTCCCACCATGGGAGGCAGTGGTTCTCAACCTTCCCAATGCCCCGGCCCTTTAATACAGCTCCTCATGTGGGGTGGACCCCCAACCATAACCTTATTTCCGTGGCTCCTTCACACCTGTCATTGTGTGCTGTTGTGCGCTGTGAGGTAGATGTCTGAGACGCAGGATGTCTTAGGCGATACCTGTGAAAGGGTCATGGAACCCCCAACGTGGTCTCACCCGCAGGCTGAGAACCGCTGACGTGAGGCATTTAAGGTTTCCATGGAGATCTGACCGGACCTAGTGATTCCCTGAAAAGTCATACACAGTGTGGGGGCCTCCCAGGTCACAGCGGAGTTTGTAGCCTGTGGGTTTCTTTTTCAATTTTAGGAAACGCCTTTGTATGCCGACATCTGTACGTCCCGCTGTCTGTGCCATGGTGTCTGTACGGCCTGTGAGGGGCTGATATTGTTCCACCCGCCCTGCCTGAGGGGCTCTGACCAGGCATAGCCGGACGCGGGGCCCCGGGTCTGCCCTCCCCGCCCTGGCCACCCAGGCAGCCGACCTCTGAGGCCCAGGACGGTCTGCTCAGGTGAGACACGCACACGTGTGCTGCAGCCAAGGGCGGCCTCACAGGCAGGGGCACAGGGGGAGACACAGTTTGCAGACACCGTCCCCTGGAGGGGGGCCTCAGACCTCGGTTTCTGGCAGCCCCACAAAGGCACAGCCACCTGATCAAAGGATGGGGCTGCCCGGGATCCACTGCAGGGGCACAGCGGGTTTTTGTCTCACTTCCCCACAGGCCTGGGGCACTTTGCGGTGACAGAGAGCATTCGTGTTCCTCGGCTCTCAGCTGGGAGCAGGCGGCCCTGGGGGACCCGGTCACAGAGGGGGGACGGGGTGGTCAGTGTCATGCCGCCCAGGAGTGCTGAGTCACGGTTTGGAAAGCGGGGACAGGGTGACCCCGTGGCATTAGGAAACCAGGAAGAGAGGGAGAGGGGGTGTTGAGCCCATGGAGACAGACAACGGGGAGAACGGGGCCCCTGGTTCACATCACAGGGACAGGGAGCCCCATGGCTCTGCAGGAGAGGAGGCAGGTGCCCCCCCAGCTGCCCCTGGCCTGGCGGCTCCTGGTGGCAGCAGGTTTATTAAGTCACCTGACAGCCTGCAGACCTGGGTGGTCACAGAGGCCCTGTGGGCCGGGCCTGGTGGCTCAGTGGTTGGGCATTGCCCTGGAAACCAGGAGGTCATGGTTTGATTCCCGGTCAGAGGACAGGCCAGGGTTTCAAGCTCCATCCCCAGTGTAGGGCCTGCAGAAGGCAGCCGGTCTATGATTCGTTCTCACAATTGATGTTTCTCTCTCTCTCTCTCTCTCTCTCTCTCTCTCTCTCTCTCTCTCTCTCTTCCTCTCTTTCTCTCCCTCTCTCTAACACGTCTACTTTGCAAAAAGATGTTTTTCAACAGGTTCTGCTGTTAGGAACCCAGACTCTGAGGAGGTGGGGGTTTTTGTCCCACTTCCCCATCTGCCTGTATCACTGTGAGAAGCATCATTTTCATACGTCAAACAGTAATAGTCAGCCTCGTCCTCAGGCTGCAGCCCCGAGATGGTCAGAATCCCCGCATTGGCCAAGGCGTCTTTGGATCCAGAGTAGCGGCTGGGTACCCCGGAGCCCTGGTGTTTGACTGAGTCTGATTTATATGCCAGGAGAGACTGGGGACGGCTCCCTGGCTTCTGCTGTAACCATACTATCCCATAATCACTAAACGGATAGGAAATACCACTCAGGGTGCAGGTGAGTCTGACTGTGGCTCCCGGAGACGCAGAGACGGAGGGAGGCTCGGTCAGCACAGGCTGGGAGAGGGACCCTGCAGACACAGACACTTGTCAGTGAGGGGCAAGGACAAGGAGCACGTATCCAGGAGACCCAGCAGGAAGGGAGGAGCCTTGGCCCAGGCCTGGCCCTACCTGTGCAGTGAGAGAGGAGCGCCAGGAGCAGAGGAGTCCAGGCCATGGTGCTCACAGCCCTGAGCCCACAGTGGGGCTGGGCTGCCCAGGCCTCCTTTTCTCCCCCGCCCTCTGCCAGAGGAGGGGCTGCCATGCAAATGGAGGTCCCTCCAGGGACTGCCTAGCCCCTCCCTGGGCTCTGGGGCTGCAGCTCAGCTCACACCCCAGACTGAGGGACATGGAGGTGGGCTCCCCCTTGGGGGGCCCTGGGAGGAAGCACCTGCTGAGACCACACAGAGGCTATTGCTCAGGGGGCGCTGCCAGCACAGACACAGCTGCTCCCCATCAGGGCGCACAGGGCCCAGCCCCCAGGCCCAGGCTCCTGTGAGTGGAAAGTCCTCAATGAGCAGCTGGGTAGAGGCCAAAGGGCGATCCCTCAGAGCCCCCTGCTGGTCACAGGACACACTACATCTCCCTGGTCCAAATCCTGAGGCCCAGCTGGTGTCTGCTGCTCCCCAGGTCCCTGTCTCTGTTCCCTCATCCTGGTCTGACTGGCACAGACCCTGGCACTCACTGCAGCATCTCACTCCGAGGGCCCAGCCATGAGAGGTGCCAGGCATGTCCCAGATGATAAATTAATTTGGTTTCATCTGCAGTAAAGATGTAGCCAAGTTCATGCACAGTGAGCTCTTGATCCCACATCACACGTGATGAGGCGTCGATCTGGCTGGCAGGGCTCCTGGGGACTGTTCAGGTCCCGATGGGGGGAGTTTCCAGGAACACGCTCAGGGCGTATTCCCAGCCCGGGAGCAGCCATGTTACCTCGGCAAGGCCCTCCAGCCTGTGGGGACCGGGTGGGGCAGTAAGTGGTGCAGAGGAAGGGCTCGGGGCGGCCCGTGGACCAGGGGGAGTGGAGCCAGCTTCCTGACTGCAGACGTGACTGGATGTCCTCCTGGGTGTGGGGCCCCTTCCCCTGTGTCACCTGCTCCGTGTCAGCCTGTGTGTCAGGTCCTGGGACACGGTTCTGTTTTAATCAAACAAAGGAATTCCTGTCCTTCCTCCTTGTCCAGGTTTAGTGACTCTCCCAGCCCAGAGGCCACTGGAACCCCCCCAGCTGTGAGGGAGCCACAGGCAGAACCCAGGGCAGCGCCACAGCGCCACCTGCTGATCACGTGCCCTCTCCCATGTCCTCCAGAACACAGGCTAACTCCCCAGGAATTTGTCCCTGTCATTGATCAGTGGTGCATGTGCTTGGGTCTGATTGGAAGAATATGTTTGCATTATCTGTGGAGGCAGAGGCTCACACAGAGAGTGGGAAATGATCAGGACACAGATGTTCTTTTGAGGAGAACAACCTCTGTAGGTCTGCTGTGGAGCGAACACAAGTGAACGACCACTGGAGTCCAGAACAAGTTAAAATTCAGGGAGCCTTTATTAGCCGGCCGCGGACGGCTCTGCCTCTCTCCACACAGGGAAACTAGAGAGCAGCCGGACCCTCTGTGCAGGACCCCTTTCTAAGCCCATTTACCTCATCCCGTTTTTGCAGAAGAAGCAACACAAAACAAAACAGTCCTTCCCAAGCAACGTCAGGGTCATGCCTTTGACGACCATGTTATTCAGAGGGTCACCCTGTTCCTCAGAAAGTTGACAGTGATCTAGGAAAGAAGGCCTCCGAGCTGGGCAGGGGCCATGAGACCCTATCTCAAGGCCTGGCCTGGTGTCAGCACTGACACCTCCCTCTGGGGCATAAGCATGCTCACAAACTGCCGCTCTCTGAGGGGTCACACAGAGGAGGCACTGTGTCCGTGTCTGGGACGCTGGGAGCTGGTCTCCGCTCATCAGAGACCTTTCATGTCCGTGTAGAGACGTGACCAATGGGCTATCCATGCGGAGTCCCTGCAGAAGAATCCGGAGCACGTGAGGGGTCTCAGCCAGGAGGGGACCTGGGAGCTGGGGAGCAGCGGGGATGGAGAGCAGCCCAGGAGGGAGGGATCCCTGTGGAGGGAAGGAACACTGTGGGAGGGAGGAGAGGAGGCGGAGCTGCATGCGGGTGAGGCACAGGGAGGCTCTCCCGGACTCTGGGCCAGAAACCCTCCGAGGGCGGAAGGAGGAGAGACCTGGAGGAGCCGGAGGGTCTGGGGGAAGGGGGAGGCAGAGGGGAAGCCCTTTAATGGGAATAATCGGGTCTGACATGGTTTCTCCCTGAAGAAGGAGGGGAGGACCTGGGGGCAGAAATGCTGCCTCACACGTTCATACACAGTCAGCTGTGACCGAGCCTTCACATGGGACCTCATGGTGCTGCGGGTCCTGAGGGGGTTGGGGAGTGAGAGCCGCCAGCAGGGCCCAGGTCAGGCAGGGGAGCGGAGAGGAAGTTTTTGTCTCACTTCCCTGTGGGTCTGGACCACTGTGTACGTCGTAGAACTGCTGTCCCACGTGTTACAGTAATAGTCAGCGTCGTCCTCAGGCTGCAGCCCCGAGATGGTCAGGAGCCCTGCGTTGGCCGAGGCATTGGCGATACCAGAGAAGCGGCTGGGAACTCCGGAGCCGTGGTACTTATCTGAGTCTAATTTATAAGATAATAGATACCAGGGACGGCTCTCTGGCTTCTGCTGGAACCAGTATATCCAGTAATCACCAACACTGAAGCCACTGTCCAGGGTGCAGGTGACTGTGACTGTGGCTCCCAGAGATGCAGAGAGGGAGGGCGGCTGGGTCAGCACAGGCTGGGAGAGGGACCCTGCAGACACAGACACTTGTCAGTGAGGGGCAGGGACCAGGGGCAGGTTCCCAGGAGACCGAGCAGGAAGGGAAGGAGCCTGGGCCCAGGCCTGGCCCTACCTGTGCAGTGAGAGAGGAGCGCCAGGAGCAGAGGAGTCCAGGCCATGGTGCTCACAGCCCTGAGCCCACAGTGGGGCTGGGCTGCCCAGGCCTCCTTTTCTCCCCCGCCCTCTGCCAGAGGAGGGGCTGCCATGCAAATGGGGGTCCCTCCAGGGACTGCCCAGCCCCGCCCTGGGCCCTGGGGCTGCAGCTCAGCTCACACCCCAGACTGAGGGGCATGGAGGTGGGCTCCCTACTTGGGGGCCCTGGGAGGAAGCACCTGCTGAGACCACACAGAGGCTATTGCTCAGTGGGCGCTGCCAGGCCCCCAAGGACAGCAGGGAGCCCACAGGGCAGGCCTCTGTGTAGGAAGGTCTCAATGAATGGTTGTGTGCTGATCTCCTGCAGTCTCACAGCGCCCCCTGCTGGCAGGAGGACACCCCCACCCCTGCCCCAAAGCCCTGAGAGCCCAGCTGGCTGAGGGCTCCCAGGTCTCTGTCCCTCCTCCCGCCCCCTGGGTCTGAGCCCAGACCCCGCGGTCTGATTCTGTGTTGATCGCAGGAGCAGGGCGCTCTCAGGTGAGCGTCTGTGTGAGGGGCTCACACACTCACCAGCGACACAGGAACGGGGTTTCTCTCCCAGGGAAGATGCTGCCCAAGAAACACACATGGAGCCTCTGTGCAGGCCAGAGGGGAGGGCGCTGCTCAGGGGGAGGAGCTCCTGGGGCTGAGCAGGTCCCTGAGGGGGAGAGGAATGTTCCAGAAATGCCCTCAGGGTCGCACTCAGAGGAGGACCATTCAGCAAACATTTCCCACCCTGCGAGGCATGTGCAGGTTTATCCACAGCGGATCTGAGTCAGTGATCCATCAAATAGAAACAGTTTCACAGGCTCCACATTTCCCAGTGGGGCTGGCGGCAGGTGGTACAAGTTAAGGTTTAGGAATTGGCTGTGTCTTCCTCCAGCTGTGGGTTCTGCGTGTCTCTGTCACGTGTGTGTTTCCCCAGTTTCTCCTGGGTGTGCTGACACGTGTTTGTATGTAAACGCCCTCGTGGCTCCGGACCTGGGTCCTCGCTGGGGAGCGGGCTGAGGGGCGGTCCTGGGGGTGGAGGTGGAGCCGGGCCCTGAGCCCAGAAGCAGCCCATCCTCAAGGCGCCGGCTCCCCCGGGCCTCCGCCCGCAGGTGCTCCTGTGCCCACCCCCAGGCCCCCGGGGACGCCGGGCACAGCCGGGGACCAGGTGCCCCATTCTCGGGCGCTCTCTCCTCGGTCCCTCCAGAGCCCGGTCCCTCCTGCTCAGGCGGGTCCTCCGGCCAGAACCCTCATGGGCCCCCCGTCCGTCCCCCGACCCCCAACCCCTCAGCTGCCCTCAGGCCCCACCTGCTGGCCTTCCTCCACGTCCACCACGCAGCCCTGCACTGTCCCTCCTCCCAGCTCCTGGCTGCCCTGGGCCTGCACAGCCCGTCCCTGTCCCCTCAGGTCCTGTCATGGTCACCAGGTCCCACAGGGACCCCTGTGGGGGCTCTTCATGGAGCATCTGGGAAGGGGGGGGACTAAATCCTTGTGGGGAACAGGGAAGGCCTGCACCCTGGACTTCTGTGACCAGCACAGCCCGGCGGTCAGCAGCCACACGGGGTCCAGCAGACGTGGGGCCAAACCCCCAGGACACGGACGGAGGACACACACGAGAGACACTCCCGGACCCCCGCCCGGCTCTCAGGCTCCATCCAAAGGGCCACAGCAGCCCTGACCCTCTCAGGGGCCCGGCCTGAGGCCCAGGCACAGCACACTGCCCCCTCCTGGTCTCTGACTCCCTCCCCCATCCGGCCTCCCAGGGGACACCCTGACTTGGCCCTGGGACCTCTGTGATGTCACCCCCACACAGAAGCATCGCTCCCTCCGGGGGCAGGGCCTCGGGCACTGTCTCCTGAGAACTGGGGGCCAGAGGCTGGGACAGGACTTGGTCCCAGCTCCCCTGGGGCCAGGCCTCCCTCTGACCTGGCGGCTCCCTGAGGAAGGGCCGCCTGTACAGGGCCTCCCCCAGGAAGGACCCGCTGGACCAAGGTCACGGCTCCAACCTCTGCCCGCACCCGGTCAGACCCACCGCCCGGTAGCCCTGGGAATGGCCCTCACCGGGGGCGTGTGTCTTTGTCATTGTTGCTGGGGAGACCCTGTGCTTTAGGTCTGACCTGGTGTCTACAATGCAGTGACGTCACAGAGAAGGTGCTCCCCACAAATTTCCCACGCTCGGCTTTCGTATTTTCTCTCATTTCCTCCTCGAGGAGCTCCTATGGATGCGGCTACAGACAGAGTGTTGTTATTGTTAACACCAGCACATGGACTATACAGAACACACCGGATTTCAGCATGCGAGATTTTAATGCAAATTTCAGAGATGAGCCCTCAGACCCGGACCCCACCTCAGTCACCCCTGGAATAGGAGCTGAGCTTGGCCTGCATGGATCTGATTCCACCTCCTCACCTGTCTCCATGGGAACCGTTATTCCTAGGAATGTCACTGTGAGAACGGGAGCATGGCAAACAGGACCTGAGCCACACATCCATGGGAACGCTGACCTGGGGTCACAGCTGGGACACTGTCAGGACCACGGGTCCAAGGAGAACCTGGTGCCGGATGGACACCGACCAGCACAGTCAGGGCTGAGCCAGAACCGGCAGAGCCGCCAGCTGGGGCCCAGGTCAGGCCAGGGGAGCTGAGAGGAGGTTTTTGTCTCACTTCCCTGTGGGTCTGGACCATTGTGTGATTCTTAGAGCTGCTGTCCCATGTGTGACAGTAATAGTCATTCTCATCCTCAGGCTGCAGCCCCGAGATGGTCAGGATCCCCGCATTGGCTGACGCGTCTTTGGACCCAGAGAAGCGACTGGGGATCCCGGAGCCCTGGACCTTATCTGAGTCTGATTTATATGCCAGGAGAAACCGGGGACTGCTCCCTGGCTTCTGCTGGTACCAGGATATAACATAGTTGCCAACACTGTAGCCGCTGCTCATGGTGCAGGTGAGTCTGGCTGTGGCTCCCAGAGATGCAGAGAGGGAGGGCGGCTGGGTCAGCACAGGCTGGGAGAGGGACCCTGCAGACACAGACACTTGTCAGTGAGGGGCAGGGACCAGGGGCAGGTTCCCAGGAGACTGAGCAGGAAGGGAATGAGCCTGGGCTCAGGCCTGGCCCTACCTGTGCAGTGAGAGAGGAGCGCCAGGAGCAGAGGAGTCCAGGCCATGGTGCTCACAGCCCTGAGCCCACAGTGGGGCTGGGCTGCCCAGGCCTCCTTTTCTCCCCCGCCCTCTGCCAGGGGAGGGGCTGCCATGCAAATGGGGGTCCCTCCAGGGACTGCCCAGCCCCGCCCTGGGCCCTGGGGCTGCAGCTCAGCTCACACCCCAGACTGAGGGGCATGGAGGTGGGCTCAGCCCTTGGGGGGCCCTGGGAGGAAGCACCTGCTGAGACCACACAAGGGTCTCTGCTCAGGGGGCGCTGCCATCCAGAGCGGACTCAGCTGCTCAGTCTCCTCAGTGAGCACAGGGCCCAGCTGGAGGCCCAGGTTCTCTGAGGGCACAGTCTTTGCTAAGCAGCTCTGCAGGAATCCCAGGGCCGCCCAGCAGTGCCCCCTCCTGGTCAGGTAGAACTGTAACACGTGGGACAGCAGCTCTACATTATAAACATTGAGCGAGAACCTCTAGTGAAAACAGATAAAATATACACTCTCCTTGGAAGATATAAAATTGGCTCTGAAAGAAGTAAAGTAATTAAAAGACCAAATATTAGTAGAAAAAATAGAAAATGTAATGGAACCATCCAGTGAGGAGCATAAAGATGCAGGCGTTTCACAGGGAACTGTACCAAATTCTCCGAAATCTGATGGCTCCAATTTAATGGGCACAGATTTTTCAATAACATTTAACAGTAAGTAGGATGTCACAGTGTTTTTGTTTTCATATTGATGAACACAGCTTACACATAGTTATAGAAAATGAAAAAATAATGACCAATAGCTTTAAATTTTCCCATTAATGTTTTAAATGAAATAAGAGCAGATGGCCCTGCATTATTATGTCGAGTGATTTAACCCAATGATACAAGTTTTGCTTCATGTTAATAAAATTTTGAATGTAACACAACATAACACATCAGTAAATATGATCCTACTAGGGGCCCTGTGCAAGAAATTCCTGCACCAGGGGGAGGAGAGGGTCCTTCAGCCTTGCCTGTGCCCTTTGCCAGTAAGGGACCCATCGGGGGATATCTCACTGCTGGCTTAGGCCCAATCTCCTGCGCCTAAATCAGACAACCATCCCTCTTACAGTCCGGGATCCCAGTCACAACCAGGCACCCATTGCTCTATACCACTCGCCTCCTCACTGCTCCTTATTGCTTCTACACGGACAGGGAGGCTCCCGTCACTGCCCCTGAGCTCGCCAGCTGTGAGCCCAGCTTTTGGCTGAGCTGTGCTCCACCTGTAGGAGCGCACTGACCACCAGGGGGCAGCTCCTGTGTGGGACGTCTGCCCCCTGTGGTCACTGCTCATCATAGCAACCAGTCATTCCACCATTTGGTGAATTTGCAGATTAGTCTTTTATGATATAGGATAGATAGCTCACATTATTAGATCAACAGACAAACTCATATTATCTCAATCGATAAAGTGACAGAGCCTTTGACCAAATCTAAAACATTTTTCTAATAGAAACACACACGGATGGAAACAGAGACATTTACAATATGGAAACTTCACTCTCTCCACAGACAGAAGGCTTACTCCCACACCAGCATCTTAGCCAATGGGCGGGATTAGCTGAGATGTTAAGACATAAGACTTAACCCCACAGCCATCAGGAACGGGCAGTGTGACTGACACTAAACGATGAGTCAGCATGACTCTGCACGTTTAGAGGATGCAGGGGAGCAGGGGGAGACCAGTGGTTAGCCCTCAGCATGGATGGGGTGGACAGCAGTCACGCCCAAAGCCCCAGGCCTGAGCCGGCCCGGCCACGGGTTCCGGCCCAGCAGTGACGGGGGAGCCCCCGGGGGAGCGGGGCGGGCACAGGGAGAGCAGCCTGGCTCTCGGCCTCAGCCCCGCGATGGACAGGAAGCCCCTCCCAGACCGGAGTCCGAGGGTCCATCCCAAATCCCAGGGGCCCCTCCACAGAGGAGCTGAGGGCGGGCTGCTCCTGGGCACTGGGGGGCCCCTTGGTGGACACTGTGCATATGGTCCACTCAGACCCAGCTGGACCCTGGGTCCTGGGCCTGCCCTGACCCATCGTGGCCTCTGCCCAGGGCAGCCTGCTAGGCACCGGGAGTTTCTCCTCCATTTGAGGAAATCAAGCCTGGAGGGGAGGGGGCAGAAATGAAAGGATGGGACTGGTTTTCTGAACCAAGTTCACTGAATGGGTCTCAGGCCCGGGTCCGGGCAGGCACAGGAAGCAGCTGGCTTGTCTGAGGAGTGGGGTCTGCTAGGGGAGCCCCGTGTCAAGAGGGACAGCAGGTTTTGGTCTCACTTCCCCACAGGCCTGCAGCACTGTGGAAGCTTTGAGAGTATTGTCCCACACTGAGCAGTAATAATCGGCCTCGTCCTCAGCCTGCAGCCCCGTGATGGTCAGGGTGGCTGAGTTGCCAGACTTGGAGCCAGAGAATCGGTCCGGGACCCCTGACGGTCGGTTGCTATTACCATAGATGACACATTTGGGGGCCTTTCCTGGGAGCTGCTGGTGCCAGGACACACGGTAACCCCTAATATTGTCGCTTTCTCCATTGCAGGTGATGGTGACCCTCTGGCCCAGGGCCCCCGACACTGAGGCCGGCTGAGTTGGCACAGACTGGGCCCAGGATCCTGGAAGAGGGGGAAACACAGACAGGGTGAGTCTGGGTCTGGAGATAAGAGGAGGAAGCAGGGCCCATGTGTCTTCCCAAGGCCCCTTCCCCTGTTCCCTATCCAGTCACCTGTGCAGTGAGCCAGGAGGCTGAGGAGGAGAGGGGCCCAGGCCATGGTGGAGGTCATCCCTGAGTCCTGCCTCCTGTGCCCACAGCTGAAGCAGAGCTCCCCACATCTCTCCCTGCCTGTCTTCATAGTCTGCGGGAGGGAGGGCCCTTTTATGCAAATGAGACCCATCTATTTGATCCTCCCTGGGCCCTGGGGCAGGTATCTATGGCTGAGGAGGGCCCTGGGTGAGTTCAGGGCGGGGCTGTGTGGGGCTAGTAGCTAAGGGACCACAGCTGTGAGCCCTGAGCAGGGGCACCAGGTGCTGCCAGGAGGTTGGCCCCAGGTCAAACCCCACAGATCCCTCAGGAGTGAGCCCAGAGCGCCCTCTAGTGTCCAGGCCCAGACACACCATTGAGTGACATGGGAACCAGAGCCCAGGAGAGACCACCTCTGCCTTCCCACTGCTCTGCCCACTGCCCCTGCCCTAGGGCCAGGCCAGGGGTCCCATTTTGTGACCATCACCTCGGGGCATCTCCAGTCTCTACTCAGCCTCCGCAGGGGAGGCTGACTCAGCTTCCTGGGCTGGTCAGGGGTCAGGACTGAGCTGGGGTCTCTGACATAAACTCTAGAGCAGAGTCAGGTCCAGAGCAGAGACCAGCCCCGTGGAGGTGTGTCCCCTTCTGTGCAGGACACGGGGTCTTTCCTCTCTGGGGGCTGGGGGCCTCCTTCCCCTGGATCCCAGGGGCCCCTCCCTGGGGCTGGGCAGGTGGTGGGGAGGAGCCCTCGTGTGCTCTCCTAGTCCGTGGTCAGGGGTAACTTCCATTTTCTGTCAGTATTTCTCCCCTGACACCATCGTTCTCCACGAACCGTGGGCTGAGGTAACTCCTAGGAGTCTGTTCTCAACACACAGATGTTGGCATTTATCTGAGAGGAAAACGGAAAGAGCAGGAAATTCTAGGCAGAATTTTTAAATTTCTGTGCTAGGGTTTTATTTTAATTCTTTACACATTAGTCACCACTCACCCAACTTAAAACGCATGTATGTCATTACATGTAAAAGTCATAGTGAGGCTGATTTAAACATTCTGGGAGGAGGCATGTGGATGAACACTGCGGGTCCAGGTGATGGTGGAAAAGTATTGGGAACGCAGTGCCTTCTGCTCTGGGTGGAAGGCAGGAACAGACGTTTTTCTAACATCACTTCCCATTGCAGGCGGAGGAGGGAGCTGTCCGCTGTGCTCTGGTCCTGCTGGTTGGCAATCCCCAGTCGCTGCCCTGGGAACCCCACCCCCCAACCCCCGAGGAGTTTCTAGGAGCTTCCATCGTCCCAGGAGCAGTGGCACCGGCCACAGACAGAGCCCCCGGGACAGAGCGGAGTGGGCTCCAGGCTCGTCTCAGGCGGCACAGCGACCGTCGCTGCCCCTGGTCCAGCTTCCTCAGGACACAACGGGCCCCTCAGCTGCCCAGCGGCCCCGGCGCCCTGGTGCCCGGTGTGTCTGGCCGTGGCTCGGCCTCTGAGGCATGAAAAGGTGCAAAGACGAGAGGCGTCTGATCCCTGGTGTTCGGGCCCCGGGGGCCTGGGGTGGGGCGGACACTGGGCGGCAGAGGCCCCGCCGGGCGGGTGTGTCCCCAGGGGGACGCCCTCCCAGTGGCCCGGCCCCGGCCCCAGCGGGCAGCGGCCCCACGGACAGCCCGCCCGTCATCCTCTGCCTTCAGAGGGCGCGCTGCCCGGGGGCAGAGAACAGTTCATTTCTGCTGGTTTGTGCCACGAAACTCAGATTTCAGGACTCGGACCAGAACCCTCTGTGAGTCCCTCCTGGACCCTGGGCCGAGCTTGGTCTGAAGTGCCCTGATTTGACCCCCTCAGCTGTCTTCCTTGATCAAGCAGGCAGCTGCTGGAGGGCTCAGCCCTCACAGAGCAGAGGGGTTTTTGTCTCACTTCCCCACAGGCCTGCAGCACAGTGGGAGCCTTGAAAGTATCGTCCCATGCTGAGCAGTAATAATCGGCCTCGTCCTCAGCCTGCAGCCCCGTGATGGTCAGGGTGGCTGAGCTGCCAGACTTGGAGCCAGAGAATCTGTCTGGGATCCCTGAGGGTCGGGTGTTAGTATAATAGATGACGGTTTTGGGGGCCTTTCCTGGGAGCTGCTGGTGCCAGTTCACATAGTTATTATTCCCAATGTTGGAGCTGGTTCCAGTGCAGGAGATGGTGACCCTCTGGCCCGGGGACCCCGACACTGAGGCTGGCTGTATAGGCACAGGCTGGGCCCAGGATCCTGGAAGAAGGAGAGGCACAGAGAGGGTGAGTCTGGGTCTGGAGACAAGAGGAGGAAGCAGGGCCCATGTGTCTTCCCAAGGCCCCTTCCCCTGTCCCCTATCCAGTCACCTGTGCAGTGAGCCAGGAGGCTGAGGAGGAGAGGGGCCCAGGCCATGGTGGGGGTCATCCCTGAGTCCTGCCTCCAGTGCCCACAGCTGAAGCAGAGCTCCCCACCTCTCTCCCTGCCCCTCTTCATAGTCTGCGGGAGGGAGGGCCCACTCATGCAAATGAGACCCATCTATTTGATCCTCCCTTGGCCTGGGGCAGGGCCCTCTGCCTGAGGATGGCCATGGGTGTGGGCGGGGGAGTGGCTGTGTGGGGCCCAGGTTTGGGAGTCACAGCTGACAGCCCTGAGCAGAGAGTCCTGCACTTTGTCAGGCTGCTGGTCCTGCTCTCATCACCCAGAGCCCTCAGAAGCAAACCGCCAGCGCCCTCTAGTGTCCAGGCCCAGATACAGCATAGAGTGACATGGGGATCAGAACCCATGAGACACCACCTCTGCCTTCTCACTGCTCTGCCCACTGCCCCTGCCCTAGGGCCAGGCTAGGGGACCCCTCTCATGGCCTCCGCATCACCTCGGGGCATCTCCAGTCACCACTCAGCCACGTTCAAATGCATGTATGGCCTGGCCACCTAAGTTCCAGTGTCAGGGTTTGATTCCCTGTCAGGGTACATGCCCAGGTTCTGGCTCCATCCCCAAGAAGGATGTACACAGGAGAGGGTATACAAGAGGCAGCCGATCCATGGTTCTGTCTTATTATTGATGTTTCTCTCTCTACCTGTACCTTCTGTCTGAAATACATTTTTAAATGCATGTATGTTATTATATGTAAACGTCACAATAAAGCTCATTTAAAAATTCTACAAGGGCCGAAACCGGTTTGGCTCAGTGGTAGAGCGTCGGTCTGCGGAGTGAAAGTTCCCAGGTTCAATTCCGGCCAAGGGCCTGTATGTTGGTTGCGGGCACATCCCCGGTAGGGGGAGTGCAAGAGGCAGCTGGTCGATGTTTCTTTCTTATCGACATTTTTAGCTCTCAATCTCTCTCCCTTCCTTCTCTCTGTAAAATATCAATAAAATATATTTTTAAAAAACAAACCACAAATGCTCTTAAAAAACATTCTAGGAGGAGGCACGTGGATGAACACTGCGGGTCCTGGTGATGGTGGAAAAGCATTGGGAACGCGGTGCCTTCTGCTCTGGATGGAAGGCGGGAACAGACGTTTTTCTAATATCACTTCCCATTGCAGGCGGAGGTGGGAGCTGTCCGCTGTGCTCTGGTCCTGCCGGTTGGCAATCCCAATTGATGCCCAGGGAACCCCCTGAGGACCTGTTAGGAGCTTCCATCCGTCATAGGAGCAGCAGCACCAGCCACAGACCCATGGTCACAGCACAGGGCCCCTCAGCCTCTGGGCCACCAATTCAGGCCATTTCCGCTGACAACCACTGGAGGCTGCAGGTGAATAAATCAGTGCCATCACCTGGACTCACAGCTGTCACACCTCCAGGCACAGACAGCTGGCCGCTTTCAGTCTAGGGCGTTAAGAAACCTGCCATAGACCTCCAGGTGCTGGTGCTTCTGTGGACAGAGGATTCAGATTCATTCTTATCATTTTATTGTATTTTTAATTGAGATGTAATTGACATTATATTGGTGTCAGGTGTACACCGTGATGACTCTGTGTGGGTGTCCGTGCAAAGCCGTCTCCAGAATAATGCTCCTGACCTCTGCCATCACACGTGGCTGCAAGCTCGGCTGGTTCTGAGCTGAGGACACTGAGGTCCAGTCTCTCAGCTGCTTCCACAGACACAATAGGACAGCGCCCCCTGCCGGTCCCCAGGCTGCTCGTTCTCCCAGAGCCAGGCACTCACAGCCAGAGTTTCTGCTCCTGGACACCCTCCTCTCACTTGGACCACCCCCTTCCTCATCACCATGGCAACCCCGAATCCGTTATAGTTTGATCGCTGTGAATGGCCAATTTTTGTGCTTAAAATCACAGGCAAATCTACACCACAGGTCTCAGGCTGAGCCCAGCAGGCAGCTGCTGGAGGGCTCAACCCTCACAGAGCAGAGGGGTTTTTGTCTCACTTCCCCACAGGCCTGCAGCACTGTGGGACCACTCAGACTATCGTCCCATGATAAACAGTAATAATCGGCCTCGTCTTCAGCCTGCAGCCCCGTGTTGGTCAGGGTGGCTGAGCTGCCAGACTTGGAGCCAGAGAATCGGTTCGGGACATCTGAGGGTCGGTTACTATTACCATAGATGATGCGTTTGGGGGCCTTTCCTGGGAGCTGCTGGTACCAGGACACACTATTACCCCCAATGTTGGAGCTGCTTCCTTTGCAGGAGATGGTGACGGTCTGGCCCGGGGACCCTGACACTGAGGCCGGCTGAGTCAGCACAGACTGGGCCCAGGATCCTGGAAGAGGGGGAGACACAGACAGGGTGAGTCTGGGTCTGGAGACAAGAGGAGGAAGCAGGGCCCATGTGTCTTCCCAAGGCCCCTTCCCCTGTCCCCTCTCCAGTCACCTGTGCAGTGAGCCAGGAGGGTGAGGAGGAGAGGGGCCCAGGCCATGGTGGAGGTCATCCCTGAGTCCTGCCTCCAGTGCCCACAGCTGAAGCAGAGCTCCCCACCTCTCTCCCTGGCCCTCTTCATAGTCTGTGGGAGGGAGGGCCCTTTTATGCAAATGAGGCCCCATCTATTTGATCTCTCATGAGCCTGGGGCAGGGCCCTCTGATGGGATGGCCATGGGTGTCGGTGGGGGAGGATCTGTGTGGGGCCCAGGTTTGGGAGTCACAGCTGGCTGGTCCTGCTCTGATCACCCAGATCCCTCAGAGCAAACCCTCAGCGCCCTCTAGTGTCCAAGCCCAGACACAGCATTGAGTGACATGGGGACCAGAACTCAGGAGAGACCTCCTCTGCCTTCCCACTGCTCTGCCCACTGCCCCTGCCCTAGGGCCAGGCCAGGGGGCCCCTCCCGTGGCCTCCCTATCACCTCGGGGCATCTCCAGTCTGTAGCCAGCGTCCTCAGGGGGAGGCTGACCACAGCTCCCTGGGGATCAGGACTTAAGCGGCCTCTCCTGCACCAGCTCTCAGACCCGGGTCAGGGCTCAGGTCAGGGCCAGAGCTAGGCCAGCCCCGGGGAGGTGTGTCCCCTTCGGTGTGGGACGCGGGCTCTGTGTTGTGTGGGATTCATTCCTTGGGGCCGGGGACCTCCTTCCTGTGGGTCCCAGGGGCACCGAGGAGAAATGGGCCCCTCCCTGGGGCTGGACAGGTGGTGGGGAGGAGCCCTCGTGTGCTCTCCTAGTCCGTGGTCATGGTAACTTCCATTTCCTGTCAACATTTCCCCTCCTGACACCATCGTTCTCCAGAGCCGTGGGCTGAGGTCCCTCCTAGGCGTCTGTTCTCAACGCACAGGCAGATGTTGGCTTCATCTGAGAGGAAAGGGGACATGCAGGACGTGCTGGGCAGAAATGGGGTTAAAACTTCTATTTGTTGTCACAGGGCTTTATTTTAAACTTTATAAATCAGTCACCACTCAGCCAACCTGAAAAGCCCGTATGTGATTGTGGATGGAAGAAAATGGAAGAGGCAAAATGACAGGAACCTGGGAGGCAGGGGCAGCATGGGTGCTTAGAGGTGGGTGTGGCTGCTGTGCGGACAACACCAATGGGCTCTAATGAGGTCCCCTCGGGGACCCCAGGAAATGGGGGGCATGAATATTCTGGCCCAGGATTCAGAGCCACCCTCGTCAAGAAGATGAAGGTGATAAAAATGCAGGTAAATAAACAATATCAGACCAAACAACAAAATGTCAGAACTTCACCTAAAAAACACCATTCCCCCCTTTGCCCCCCCCTAAAACACCACAGAATGGCCTGGACGGTGAGAAGACAGCGCTGCCCGCTGCTCAGCAGACGCCCATGGGACAGAGCGCCCCCCCTTTGCTCCCGGCTCCCAGGCTCCCTGTGTCCAGGCCTGAGGTCACAGCCCCCCTCCCCGCGGTGCTCACACTTCATATGCCAACAGGGGGCCCTGCTCACACTCCGCATCCACCCGCCAGAGACCCTCCGCGTCCTAAGGGGCAGGTTACGTGACGCATTCAGGCTCCGTCACTGTGAGGTGTCCGTGGACGGGACCACGCCGTGGTGTCCCTGGCGTGCCCTTGCAGTGTTGTGGAGGAAACCCCATTGCTCCTGAAGAAAGGCTCAGGGGTCACACAGCCAGATTCTTCTTCTGTGAAAAGTGTTCGCACTCCATCTAGATAGAGCTTTCCCCTCTCCCAACTCTGATCCTCAGCATCACACTGCACTTCCCGGCGCCTTCCTCAACGGACTTTCATTGGTTGTGGGAGCCCCTTTCATATCCTGCGTGGTTCAGGGTTCCAGTTCAGGGTTCTGGTTCTGGAGGAGGCTGCACACAAAATGAAAGAGACTAGAAAAGAATTAATTTGTGAAACGAGGGGCCGGGTGGGATTCCACCAATAGGGGGAGGATTACCCCTGCTCTGGCTTTGCTACCCCTTTTTATTAAGGTTATGAGATACACCCCTATCCTTGAGGCAGGAGATTCCAGTAAAAGCCACTCAGCAAGAATTTACGTAAGAGTAACAGGTGGAGGCTGCTTTAACTGCCAATGTCTCAACAAAGCAACGAGTGGTTAGCTCCCAATTAAGGTCCACCAGCCTTCCGGATCCCCTGTGACATCTCTCTATTCGTGGCAGTGATGGGTTTCTGGCAATTGATGTCAGAGAGGAAGGGAGAGGGAGAGAGAAAGACATCAATGATGAGAGAGAGAATCATGGATCGGGCGCCTCCTGCCCACCCCAACCAGGGGATGGAGCTCACAACCCTGGCATGGGTGCTGTCTGAGAATCGAACCGTGACCTCCTGCTTCATAGGTCGACCAGGCAGCTGCTACAGAGCTCACCCCCTTGAAGAAGAGAGGGGTTTTTGTCTCACTTCCCCACAGGCCTGCAGCACTGTGGGACCGGGATCAGTCAGACTATCCTCCCATGATGAGCAGTAATAATCGGCCTCGTCCTCAGCCTGCAGCCCCGTGATGGTCAGGGTGGCTGAGCTGCCAGACTTGGAGCCAGAGAATCGGTCCGGGACCCCTGAGGGTAGGTAGCTATCACCATAGATGATGCACTTGGGGGCCTTTCCTGGGAGCTGCTGGTGCCAGGACACATAGTTATTACCCCCAATGTTGGAGCTGGTTCCAGTGCAGGAGATGGTGACCCTCTGGCCCGGGGACCCCGACACTGAGGCCGGCTGAGTCAGCACAGACTGGGCCCAGGATCCTGGAAGAGGGGGAGACACAGACAGGGTGAGTCTGGGTCTGGAGACAAGAGGAGGAAGCAGGGCCCATGTGTCTTCCCAAGGCCCCTTCCCCTGTCCCCTATCCAGTCACCTGTGCAGTGAGCCAGGAGGGTGAGGAGGAGAGGGGCCCAGGCCATGGTGGAGGTCATCCCTGAGTCCTGCCTCCTGTGCCCACAGCTGAAGCAGAGCTCCCCTGGCCCTCTTCATAGTCTGTGGGAGGGAGAGTCCTTTTATGCAAATGAGACCCCATCTATTTGATCCTCCCTGGGCCCTGGGGCTGGGCCCTCTGATGAGAATGGCCATGGGTGTGGGCAGGGGTGGGGCTGTGTGGGGCCCAGGTTTGGGAGTCACAGCTGACAGCCCTGAGCAGCTGGTCCTGCACTTTGTCAGGGGGCTGGTCCATATCTGATCGCCCAGATCCCTCAGCAACAAACCCTCAGCGCCCTCTAGTGTCCAGGCCCACACACACCATTGAGTGACATGGGGACCAGAACCTAGGAGAGACCACCTCTGCCTTCCCACTGCTCTGCCCACTGCCCCTGCCCTAGGGCCAGGCCAGGGGGCCCCTCCCGTGGCCTCCCCATCACCTCGGGGCATCTCCAGTCTCTACTCAGCGTCTCTACCCAGCTCCCTGGGCTGGTCAGGGGTCAGGACTTAAATGGCCTCTCCTGCACCAGCTCTCAGACCCGGGTCAGGGCTCAGGTCAGGGCCAGAGCAGGGACTTGCCCATGGAAGGGCGTTCCCTTCTGTGCGGGACGCGGGCTCTGTGTTGTATGGGATTCATTCCTTGGGGCCGGGGACCTCCTTCCTGTGGGTCCCAGGGTCACCGAGGAGAAAGGGGCCCCTCCCTGGGCTGGACAGGTGGTGGGGAGGAGCCCTCGTGTGCTCTCCTAGTCTGTGGTCATGGTAACTTCCATTTCCTGTCAACATTTCCCCTCCTGACACCATCGTTCTCCAGAGCCGGGGGCTGAGGTCCCTCCTAGGCGTCTGTTCTCAACACACAGGCAGACGTTGGCTTCATCTGAGAGGAAAGGGGGACGTGCAGGACGTACTGGGCAGAAATGGGGTTAAAATTTCTAATTGCTGGGAAGGACTTTATTTTCAAACTTTATAAATTGGTCACCACTCAGCCATGTTCAAATGCATGTATGTTCCGGCCACCTAAGTTCCAGGTGTCAGGATTCGATTCCCAGTTAGAGCACATGCCCAGCTTTTCAGTTCAATCCCCAGTAAGGGGTACATAGGAGGCAGCTCATCTATGATTCTTTCCCATCAATGATGTTTCTCTCTACCTGCCCCTTCCCATCTGAAATCTATACATTTTTAAAATGCCTGTATGCTGTTATATGTAAAAGTCACAATAAAGCTCATTTAAAAATTCTAGGAGGATACGCGTTGATGAACATTGCAGGTTGAGGTGTTGGTGGAAAAGCATGGGAAACACAGTGCCTTCTGCTCTGGGTGGAAGGTGGGAACAGACGTTTTTCTAACATCACGGAGTGGCCCTGGTCTGGCGTCTCCCTGGGGCCATCAGGCTGGTTGTCATTTCAGGAAAACGGTGCAGGCCCTGCCCTACCCGGTTTGGCTCAGTGGGCAGAGAGCGTCGTCGGCCTGCGAACTGAAAGGTCCCGGGTTCGATTCCTGTCAAAGGCGTGTACCTTGGTTGCGGGCACATCCCCAGTAGGACGTGTGCCATAGGCAGCTGATCGATGTTTCTAACTTTCTATCCCTCTCCCTTCCTCTCTATAAAAAATCAATACAATATATATATATATATATATATATATATATATATATATATATATATTTTTTTTTTTTTTTTTTTTTTTTTTTTTTAAACGGGTGCTGGCCCGCGGGGTCTGCCGGGATCACCTAGGGATGAGCAGGCAACATGTCAGCGTCCCACGGCTTTGTGTTGTTTTATTTCTGCTCTGTGGGTCCCTGGGCTTCAGAAGCCTCCCTGGGGAAGGGGGAGCGGGCTCAGGTCCAGCCGTGCGTGGGCTAACGGAGTGCGCAGGTGCGAGCTCTCGCCAGCTGGCCGCGTGGTCCGGGAACCAGCCGCTGAGGTTTGTGTCCCACGTCCCTGCCCGCGGGGGTCACGGTGGGAAGCGCCACCGTGCGAGGTCACACAGTGGTAGTCCGCCTCGTCCTCCGGCTGCAGCCCCGCGATGAGCAGGAGCCCCGCGTTGGCCGAGGCGTCTGTGGACCCAGAGAAGCGGCTGGGGACGCCGGAGCCCAGGCTGGTGCTGGAGGAGTAAGACAGCAGGAACCTGGGGCGGCTCCCTGGCTTCTGCTGGAGCCAGAGTAAGGTTTGGCCAGCGACACTGACGTCACTTTTCACGGTGCAGGTGAGTCTGGCCGTGGCTCCCAGAGATGCAGAGAGGGAGGGCGGCTGGGTCAGCACAGGCTGGGAGAGGGACCCTGCGGACACAGACACAGACACAGACACAGGGGGGTGAGGGGAAGGCTCAGGGGGCAGGTGCTCTGGGTCCCCGAGGCCTGTGGCTACCTGTGCAGTGAGCGAGGAGCGCGAGGAGCACAGGGGTCCAGGCCATGGTGAGCGCAGCCCCTTCCCAGGACACAGAGCTGGGGCTGGTCTTCCCAGACCTCTCTTATCCCCTCCCTGCTGGCCTCACAGAGGAGGGGCTGCTCATGCAAATGTGCCTAGGCCCCGCCCCTCGCCCAGAGGAGGGGCTTCTTATGCAAATGTAACCAAGTCCCGCCCCTCTCCCAGAGGAGGGGCTGCTCATGCAAATGTAACCCAGGTCCTGCTCCTCTCTCAGAGGAGGGGCTTATCATGCAAATGTAACCCAGGCCCCCCCCTCTTCCAGAGGAGGGGCTTATCATGCAAATGTAACCCAGGTTCCGCCCATCTCTCAGAGGAGGGGCTTCTCATGCAAATATGTCCCAGGTCCCACTCCTCTCTCTCAGAGCAGGGGCTTCTCATGCAAATGGCCCTCAGGCCCCGCCCCTCTCCCAGGTGCACTGCCATTTATGACACAGGAACAGCCTGGCCTGTGTCTTCCTGCCGAGACCCCAGTGTCCACAGGGCATCCGCCAACCTGAACGTACAAGGAGGGTGGAGGGCGGGGTGAGGATCATGAGAGATAATTGGCCACATTTCCATCCTTTCCTTGTCCTACTTGGACCCCACGTCTCCCGGCAGTGGGGTTCCATGGTGGCGAACCCCAGTTCCGGCTGGGCAGGCCCTGTTCCCTATACCAAGTGGACAGCCCCCTTCCTTAGGACCATGGGGGGGGCAGGGAGGAGGCGTGAGTTACGGGGTCCAGGCACCTGGAAAGCCGGGGTTCCCGGTCCGGGGGTCAGGAAAGAGCCTCCCGTTTCCTGGGGGTGTGTCATGTACATGCGGTGCCTGCGGCAGCAGAGACATGTACTTCTCATGTAGGAAGCCAAGGTGGACAGCCCGGCACCTCACCCCGGGACCCGCATCGCCCACTTCCTCTAGAGCTGGCTCAGCGGGTCCCCAGCACCTGGGGAGCCTCCGCCACCTCCCTGGGGCCCAGAAGGGATTCCGGGACTCAGGCGCCACCTTTCCCCTTCCATAAACCCCCTCTCCCTGACGTCGCCCCTGGAGGCTCAGGGGCCCAGCGAGGCGACAGGTGAACTCTGGTCCGGGAATGCATCCATCTGGGCTGAGTCCTCACCCAGCGTCTCCCATCCCAGTGGCCTGGCTCTGAAACGCAGTGTGCCCCGGGCAGGCGGGCCCATTGGCAGGAAGGGGGAGCAGGGCTCAGGTGCAGATAGCAAAGGACTCCAGCAGATGAATGGAATCAAGGGAGGGACCATGGGTACCTTCAATTTATAGTGAAAATGACAAGAAACCTGGGACCTCCTAGAAGTGATTGGCACCTGACCTGCGGGCATCAGGGGGACTGGCCCTTTAACTGCGGGTCTGACACCCTCTCTGGGCAGATGGGTGAGCACTGAGTGCTGTTGGGGGACATCAGCTGGTGTCAGAGAACTGCTGTCGGGGAGCCACTCCCCACACATTGGGGCCCAGAAGGGCCAGGAGGGAAGAGCTCTGGGGGAGCAGCAGACAGCACACACAGGAGGGAGGAGCTGAGACTCTGACCCATAATGTTCCTTCTTAGAATTCCCCGACACGGGGTGGGGGGCGGGGCTCCATGACCTCCCGTGTGCTCCTGGGACGCCTGTGCTGCTGCTCCACCGAGTGTGACCTCCCTCCTCCCGGGACACAGGTCCCTGCAGAGGAGCCACCGACAGAGGCCCCCAGACGCTCCTCGCTGAAGGAGGCTCAGAGCCACCGCCTCAGGGCCAGGGGTTTTGGTCTCATTTCCTAGTCCTCTGAGTCACTGTGGGTAACGGTCAGATTTACCGCTTCTATCTGCATTGCAGTAATAGTCAGCCTCATCCTCAGGCTGCAGCCCCGAGATGGTCAGGAGGCCCGCATTGGCCGAGGCATCTTTGGATCCAGAGAAGCGACTGGGGAGCCCCGAGCCCAGGTTCTTATTGGAGTCTGAGGTATATCTGAGGAGAAACCGGGGAGGACTCCCTGGCTTCTGCTGTAACCAGCGGATATGGTAGGCGCTAACAGTATGGCCACTGCTCATGGTGCAGGTAATTGTGACTGTGGTTCCCAGAGATGCAGAGAGGGAGGTCGGCTGGGTCACAACAAGCTGCTGGGAGAGGGACCCTGCAGACACAGACACTTGTCAGTGAGGGGCAGGGACCAGGGGCAAGTTCCCAGGAGACCGAGCAGGAAGGGAAGGAGCTTGGGCCCAGGCCTGGCCCTACCTGTGCAGAGAGAGAGGAGCGCCAGGAGCAGAGGAGTCCAGGCCATGGTGCTCACAGCCCTGAGCCCACAGTGGGGCTGGGCTGCCCAAGCCTCCTTTTCTCCCTGCCCTCTGCCAGAGGAGGGGCTGCCATGCAAATAGGGATCCCTCCTGGGACTGCCCAGCCCCTCCCAGGGCCCTGGGGCTGCAGTTCAGCTCACACCCCAGACTGAGGGGCAGGGAAGTGGGCTCAGCCCTTGGGAGGCCCTGGGAGGAAGCACCTGCTGAGACACCACATCACTGAGCACATGGCTCAGCCTCAGGCCCAGGCTCCTATTAGTTAAAGGTCCTTAATGTGCAGCTGCCTTAGATCACAGGGCGGTCCCACAGCGCCCCCTGCTGCTGGCAGCACATACCTGCACTTGGCACCAAGCCCTGAGAGCCCAGCTGGACCTGCAGCTCAGAGGGGACTGTCTGTGGCCACACACCCTGCCCGGGTCCCGGGTCCTGTGCCCTGATGCCTGGAGCGCTCCCTGCAGCCTCCCTCCCAGGAGGAGTCCCGCCTGTGGGAGGCGTCATCAGGTCCACCAAGGACAGATGGATGTGGCTTCCCCTCCAGTGAAGATGGTGCACCAGTGAGTGCACAGGGACCCTCCTGTCCCACGTCACAGCCCAGGGACCCCTCCCTCTGGTGACCGGGCCTCAGAGGGCTGCTCAGGGCGTTTCCCGGGAGCACACTCAGGACCAAGGTCCAAGGAGGACGTCTCTCCAGACCTTCCACGCCATGAGTTGCACGTGCAGGCTCACCGAGATCTGATGGGACGGACCCATAAGCATCATGGTGTTTGCAGGCCTCCCGTGGGCCAGTGGGAGGAGCCACAGCTCATTCATCCAGGAATTGACTCTCGTCACGTGTGTGGTGATCCGCACAGCTCTGTCCTGAGTTTCTTGTTGGGATTTTCTCAGGTGTTGACATTTGTTTATATTTTACTTAAAATTTTACCTCCTGTGCTTTCTGACTGATCCTATTTTAGTGAAAATTGGGAGAATTTGCTTTGTGTAGATACCCTTTCTCTCTGGACAGGTGAATACAGACACCATCACATCCACACTGAATGGAAACCCAGCGGGAACTTGTCACTTTTCTCTAAATCTCTCTTGAAGGATGAGCCCCGACCTAGGACGTGAGGAGCCCAAGGCTGAGAGGAGGGGAGGGAGGCAGCAGCAGAGGAGGGAGGAAGGCAGGGAGGGGGGACGGAGTGTCTCTGCAGGTTGGGACCCACCTTCTGTGGTTTATTCAGAGAAGGAGGAGGCTGTGTCCATGACCCAGGGGAACATGAACATGTCACATGGGATGGGTCCGGAGTCACACGGTCACACGTGACAGGAATGTGTGGGGAGCATGGCTGTCTGGGGGACCCTGTGTGGCTACAGACACAGTGTGTGACATGACTGGACACACGCTGGTCTCGGCCCCTGGCCCCAGCACAGGCTCCTGAGACCCTTTCAAACCCTGGGGAATGGGCAGGCCTGTGGCCGATGAGGGGGTGCTGGGCGGGCTCCCTTTGACTGACACCCAAGGGCAGACTGTCATCATCTCTGGGCCAGGGGTTTTGGTCTCACTTCCTCGTCCTCTGAGGCACTGTGGGAAACTAAAGCTGCTGCCACTGCCATGACCTGTAGTGCAGTAATAGTCAGCCTCATCCTCAGGCTGCAGCCCGGAGATGGTCAGGAGCCCCGCATTGGCCGAGGCTTCTTTGGATCCAGAGAAGCGGCTGGGGACCCCAGAGCCCTGGTGTTTATTGGAGTCTGAGTAGTAGTTCAGGAGATACCGGGGAGGGCTCCCTGGCTTCTGCTGGTACCAGTATATCCTGTAGCTGCCAAGACTGAAACCACTGCTCAGGGTGCAGGTGAGTGTGGCTGTGGCTCCCGGAGATGCAGAGAGGGAGGGCGGCTGGGTCAGCACAGGCTGGGAGAGGGACGCTGCAGACACAGACACTTGTCAGTGAGGGGCAGGGACCAGGGGCAGGTTCCCAGGAGACCGAGCAGGAAGGGAAGGAGCCTGGGCCCAGGCCTAGCCCTACCTGTGCAGAGAGAGAGGAGCGCCAGGAGCAGAGGAGTCCAGGCCATGGTGCTCACAGCCCTGAGCCCACAGTGGGGCTGGGCTGCCCAGGCCTCCTTTTCTCCCCCGCCCTCTGCCAGAGGAGGGGCTGCCATGCAAATGGAGTTCCCTCCAGGGACTGCCCAGCCCCTCCCTGAGCCCTGGGTCTTCAGCTCAGCTCACACCCCAGACTGAGGGGCATGGAGTTGGGCTCAGCCCTTGGGGGCCCTGGGAGGAAGCACCTGCAGAGACCACACAGAGTTCACCACTCAGCTGACTTCTTCCCGCCACTGAAGTCACTGCTGCTGATTCCCCATCAGTGAGCTCAGGGTCCAAATTCCTGGCCCAGTCTCTTGTGAGTGAATGGTCCTCATGAGCAGTTGGTGGGCAGCCCACAGCGCCTCCTGCTGGTCACAGGACAAACAGCTCCTCCTGATCCAAAGCCTGAGAGCCCTGCTGGAGCCTTCAGCTCCCAGGTCATTGTCTCTGTTCACACAGCCATGGTTTGATTCCCAGGTGCTTGGATTTTAATTCATTGTCCATGTGTACTTCTTCTTATGTATCCCCGAACTGCATTTCCTAATAGTACCTTCAGAGTGTCTGTGTCTTTATTTGTGAATAGTGTCTTGTGTTATTGGCCCATTTTTGTATCAGGAGTGGTAAGCACCAGCTCTTGATCAATAAATTTAGGAAGAAAAAAAATTAATTTAGAAAGAAACTATATTGTAATAAAGTTCACTGTTCCCATCCACGATTTAGGAGTACCTGCTTATTTATTGGAGCTTCCTTTCATTTCCCTGACAACCTCTTATAGCTTTCCATGTTCCACACTTTAAGTTTCTCTCAGACACGTCCTAGCCCTACCTGTGCAGAGAGAGAGGATAAGTGGTGTTGCTTTGCTTTTCAAACACTGCCATCACCTCCTTCTGGACGGTTCTCTGGCTGTGCAGGAGCTGTTTAGTTTGCTATTGTCCCAGTCATATATTTTGCCTTCGCTTCCCCTGCCTTGGGGTCAAATTCATAAAACCTTCCTCAAGACGGCGACCCACGAGCTGAGCATCTATGCTGTGTCCGTGTAACTTATGGCTCCGGGGCTGTATTTTGGGTGTTTCTGAGTTTGTTTTTGAACATGAGGACAGGCGGAATCTGGTGTCATTCTTGGGCGTGTGCTTTCCCATTGTCCCAGCACCGCGGACGGAATACGCTTTCTTTTCTCCGTGGAACGTGCTTTGCTCCTTTGCCAACCAGCGTTTGCCCATGGGCATGTGGGTTTATTGCTCTGGGCTCTGAGTTCTGTTCCATTGGTCGGTGTATCTGTTACTTTCCTTTTATTTTTTTGAAATACTTTGTTGTTTTGATTATCGTTGCTCTGTAGTGTCATTTGAAGTCAGTATAATTTGTAAATGATTCCTTGGGCTTTGTTTTTGTGTTTGTTTTTGTTTTTGTTTTTGTTTTTCAATCCCGATTGCATTGGCTATTTGGGGGCCTGTGAAGGAGGTAGCTGAGACCAACCTGGTCTGGGACTCCCTAAGGTCCACCGTGGGCGTCTGGCAGAGGAGCCCAGAGGAGGAACAGGTGATTGGGTTTCCTTCTGAGAGAGTGCCCAGCAGACCCTCTCCAGAGCTGTATTGCAGCGCCCCCTGTTGCCCCAGGAGGGGATTCCTCCAGTTGAGAGGAGAGCCAGGAGCCCAGAGGGCAATCAGCCTTCCTCACATCCTGTGCACAGTGACCCACCCCCACCCAGCAGGGGCACCAATCACCGCCTCAGCTCCATGCTGCAGCCTCCTGGACAGGCCTTAGCCCATCCCTCAAAGAGCTACTCCATCAGCATGCAAACTCCCCAGCAGCCACTGTGTCTGTTCACAGAACTGTGGGAAGGGCCCTGAGGACCTGCCCGGAGCGGGAATTTGTCCCCATCTGGCCTGGAAGAAGGAGACTGGATGGAGTGAGACCGTTTCCGGGCTAAAGGGGGCTCGTGGGCCTGCGCTCACCTGTGCTGAGTTCTTTGGGTCTCACGCCATCTGGAATGTGAGCAGGGAGAGTGCAGGACCTGGTCATGTTTTTCTTCATCTTTCAATCCTGTGCGTGATTGAAAAACTCCCTCAGGGAGGGAATCAATGAAGGGGGGTCTCTTATACTGTCATGTGCTGTGTGTAAATGAACTGCACACCTAGTATGGCCACAAACTGTGCTCCACACTTGGGGTTGAGGAGATTCCATGTAGTTGGGTCCCGGGTTGTCTGACCTCGAGTGAGTTGGATGCGGTTTTTTGTCTGACAGATGGGAGGGCAGCAGCACAGAGATGCCAGCTCTCCTGCCCTTGGTCCAGCTCAATGGCACAAACAGGAGTCAAAGCCAAAGGCCTCCTAGTGTCTGAGCACATTTCCTGTAAGCTTGTTGGTCCTCAGACTCGGTGGCTCCCCTGTCCTGCGGGGTCCTGGGAAATGTGTGGAGGGGTGCTTATTGGCCATGACTTAGCGAAGAGGGAGCCACTGGCTCGTGAGGGCTGGAGTTCGAAGCATGCTTCTAGACATCCAACATGCACAGGACGGCTTCTGCTGCAAGAGTGTGGGGCTCAGCAACCCTGTTCTGAACTAACTTGCCTCCAGGAACTGAGGAGACTGTCCATCAAGATATGGGCGGAAATGTTCATGTTTTGGACATACCATCTAATAAAAGAGTAATGTGCAAATTGACCGTCACTCCAACACACAAGATGGCTGCCCCCATGTGGACAAAAGATGGCCGCCACAAGACGGCCAGCGGGGGAGGGCAGTTGGGAATGATTAGGCCAATAGAGAAAGGCAGTTGGGAGGGACCAGGCTTGCAAGGGAGGGCAGTTGGGGGTGATCAAGCCTGCAGGGTAGGGCAGTTAGGGGTGACCAGGCTAGAAGAGGACAGAAGTTGGTGGCGACCAGGCTTTCAGAGAAGGGCAGTTGTCAGGTCTCAGGTTTGTAGGGGAGGGAATTTGGCATCAATCAAGGTGGCAGGGGAGTGGTTAGGGGGGATCAGGCTAGCAGGCACATCCTACAGAAATTGGGCCTAAAGGGCCAGTTGGACATCCATCCAGGTGTCCCAGATTGGAAAAGGAGCAGGTTGGGCTGAGGTACACACACCTCTTGCACGAATTTCATACACCAGGATTCTAGTAGAATATAGAGCTTAGGAAGATTCTCTTTGGCACTGAAGCAGAGGCAGAAAACCGCCCTCTCCTGGTGGGTGGTAGGAGTGCAGCCCAGGACATCGAGGATCTGGGGAGTTTTTGTCTCACTTCCCCATGGGCCTGAATCACTGTGCTTATGGCTACTATAATAGGACTGACAGTAGTAGTCGGCCTCGTCCTCGGGCTGCAGCCCCGAGATGGTCAGGTGGGCGGCATTGGAGGAGCTGTCGATGGAGCCAGAGAACCGATCTGGGACCCCCGAGGGTCTCTTGTCATCTAGGTAGATCACAGTTGTGGGGGCACTGCCCGGACGCTGCTGGTACCAGTACACATAGCTGCTTCCAATGTTGCCGCTGCTGCGGGTGCAGGAGATGACGGCCTTCTGTCCCGGAGACCCCGACACGGAGGGGGGCTGA
Organism: Pipistrellus hanaki; assembly: GCF_964339955.1. Classification (NCBI taxonomy): domain Eukaryota; kingdom Metazoa; phylum Chordata; class Mammalia; order Chiroptera; family Vespertilionidae; genus Pipistrellus; species Pipistrellus hanaki. The sequence continues at coordinate 2,104,599 of NC_140521.1, forward strand.
GTCAGCACAAACTGGGCCCAGGACCCTGCAAGGAGGGGGGACACAGACATCAGAGGGGCCGGCACAGACCTGGGCCCAGGGAGGGAGGCCAGGGCATGCTCCCAGGGGACACACCTGTGCAGTGAGCCAGGAGGGCGAGGAGAAGGGGGGCCGGCTCCATGGTGGACGCGCCTCACACTCTGCTTCCTGAGCCCACAACCAGGCCTGAGCCCGCACCTTCTTATAGGCCTGACCCCGAGGGGAGGCCCATGCAAATCCCCCCTTCCCCCACCCTGTCTGCAGCTGCTGAGGCTCCTCCTTCATACGTGGCCTTCTTTCCACCAGAAAAGTGCCTTGAGACGGGAGGTCATTGCCACAGAAGACCTGCCTGAGGCTGGGGGTGGGGCGGGGAGGGGCACAGGTGAGCAGCAGGGAGCACCCATCAGGGGCTTCAACCACAGCATCCCCTGGGGAACCAGGGCGCATGGCAGACCTTTGAGAGGGAAAGAGGAGCCTGAGGAGGAGAGGGGTGCAGGCCAGGCACCCACCCTGGGCCCAGAGTGTCCTGGGGCAGCTATTTCCCCCCCAAAACCCCTGCTGGCAGCCATGCCAATAACGGGATGGACACGGAGGTCTGGGCCCAAATCCTTGTGGCCGTACCTCCCACTGCGCTAGGATCGGGGAACTGGACTCCATCTGTGGGTGGAGGGGGCACACAGGTGTCCCCCTGTCCCCTGGGAGCCGTATGAGAGGGGCATGGATGTGGGCTCACCGCTTGGGAGGCCTTGGGAGGAAGCACCTGCTGATCCACAACATCACTGAGCAAAGGGCCCAGCCACAGCCCCAGGCTCCTATGAGTTAAGGTCCTTAATGTGCAGCTGCATTGGGACCACAGGGCGGTCCCACAGCGCCCCCTGCTGGTTGCAGCACACACCTGCCCTTGGCCTAAAGCCCTGAGACACCAGCTGGACCTGCAGCTCAGAGAGGCCACACACCCTGTCTGTGGCCACACACCCTACCCGGGTCCCAGGTCCTGTGCCTGATGCCTGGAGCACTCCCTGCAGCCTCCCTCCCAGGAGGAGGCCCGCCTGTGGGAGGCGCCATCAGGTCCACCAAGGACACATGGATGTGGCTTCCCCTCCTGTGAAGATGGAGCACAAGTGAGTGCACAGGGACCCTCCTGTCCCACGTCACAGCCCAGGGACCCCTCCCTCTGGTGACCGGGCCTCAGAGGGCTGCTCAGGGCGTTTCCCGGGAGCACACTCAGGACCAAAATCTAAGGAGGACATTTCTCCAGATCTTCCACGTCATGAGGGGCACGTGCAGGCTCACAGAGATCTGATGGGACGGACCCCCAGGCATCATGGCGTTTGCGGGCCTCCCGTGGGCCAGTGGGAGGAGTCACAGCTCATTCATGCAGGAATTGACTTTTACCACGTGTGTCCTGATCTGCATAGCTTTGTCCTGTGTTTTTTGTTGGGATTTTCTAAGGTGTTCCGACATTTGTTTATATTTCATTTTATTTTTTAAAAAATATATTTTGTCGATTTTTCACAGAGAGGAAGGGAGAGGGATAGAGAGTTAGAAACATCGATGAGAGAGAATCATCAATCAGCTGCCTCTTGCTCACCCCCTACTGGGGAAGTGCCCACAACCAAGGTACATGCCCTTGCCCGGAATCGAACCCCAGACCTTTCAGTACGCAGGCCGACGCTCTACCCACTGAGCCAAACCGGTCCAGCCAACATTTGTTTATATTTTAAATAAATCTTTACCTCCTGTGCTTTCTGACTCGGTGTCCTCTTTTGTTACATATGGGAGATTGGGATGTGTGTGCAGATGCGGGGAAATGGGGGCAATTGATAGGCTGTCATCTGAGAGTGGACAGGGAGCTGGCCGTGGTGCTGATGGAGCTGAGGAGGGGCAGGGCCTCCTGTGTGTGGCGCTGGGAGGGGATGGGTGACCTGTGGGAGCAGAATAAAGGCCTGACCGGCCCGTGTGCCCTCAGCTCTCATTTACCCGCTTCCTGGCCCCACATCACCCTGTGCGGCCCTGTGTCAGTCACACGGACACCTCCCGCCCTTCTTTCCCTTCATGAATCCCCCAATCCTACAACAACTCTGTGGGACTTGGGGTTCAACAATTGATATTAACTGTTTTTGTTCCCATGGTAGACCTTAGGCTGTATGAGTGTCATGTGACATTGCGTGACCTTACAGACTGTACGTTCCGGGAAATGTGAGCAGACAGTGCATTGTCTGCCATGTGATCGGCAGGTCATGTGCTCCTGGAGGGCGTCCTGTCTCCCATCCTCACTGATGGCTCCTCACAGGCCTGCCCCTCCTGTCTGCTCTCTGGGACCAACATCAGGACAGACAGGTGGAAGGCCTGGTCCTGGGTTCATTCATCTTTTATCCCATGATGGTCAGCTCCTCCCGAGAGATAAAGGAGGATGGAGCTGGTACAGGGATGAGCACTGGGGAAATTGTAACTATTAACTGTGCTCCTAGGCCAGCCAGGAATGGCGCCCCGCTCTGGTTGAGAGGAGATTGCACGTGACTGTTCCCCTTGACTGGATTCAGGCTCTCTGAGCTCAGGTGAGTTTGTGTCACTGTTTGGTCTGACAGGTGGAAACACAGAAGCACAGGCAGAGGCCACATCTAGTCTCCCTCCAGCTGATGGGCATGAACAGGCTTAAAGGTCGAAGGCTGCCTAAAAGCTGAGAACATGTGCTTTGGACAACGTGTTTCTCAAACTGGGGTGATGTGACACCCCCAGGGGCTCTTTGGAGATGTCAGGGTGTTATTCTGGGTGAGACCCTAGAGAAGAGGGTGCTGCTGCCTCTCCCGTGTGGAGCCCAGAGGAATCTTCCAGAAATCCCACAGGGACTGAGCAGCCCCCTCCCAGGCCTCGCCCCCACCCCATTGTCAGAAGTGCCCAGGCCCAGCTGCCCCCAGGGAGTGACTGCGCAGGACACAGGGCGCCATCACTCAGGTCAGGGGGAGAATGAATGACACAGAGGGACTCAGAGCCTCCATCTCAGCACAGGCCTTTGAGCAGGAGGCAGCAAAGAGCGCCCCCTGGTGGGGCAGACGCAGACAGCTCCAGGGTGGAAGCTCTGTGGGTTTGTTTGTTTTTTAAAAAAATATATTTTATTGATTTTTACAGAGAGGAAGGGAGAGATAGAGAGTTGGAAAGTCGATGAGAGACAAACATTGAACAGCTGCCTCTTGCACACCACCTAGCGGGGATGTAACCACAGCCAACATACATGCCCTTGACCGGAATCCAAGCTGGGACCTTTCAGTCCACATACAGAAGCTCTACCGCTGAGCCAAACCGGTTTTGGCGGCTCCGCGGGTTTTTGTCTCACTTCCCCATGGGCCTGAATCACTGTGCTGAAGCAGACTGACAGTAGTATTCGGCCTCGTCCTCGGGCTGCAGCCCTGAGATGGTCAGGTGGGCGGCATTGGAGGAGCTGTCGATGGAGCCAGAGAACCGGCCTGGGACCCCCGAGGGTCTTTGGTTATCGTCATAGATCAGCAGGGTGGGGGCACTGCCCGGACGCTGCTGGTACCAGTGCACATAATAGCTTCCAATGCTGCCGCTGCTGCGGGTGCAGGAGATGACGGCCTTCTGTCCCGGAGACCCCGACACGGAGGGGGGCTGAGTCAGCACAAACTGGGCCCAGGACCCTGCAAGGAGGGGGGACACAGGCATCAGAGGGGCCAGCACAGACCCGGGCCCAGGGAGGGAGGCCAGGCCATGCTCCCAGGGGACACACCTGTGCAGTGAGCCAGGAGGGCGAGGAGGAGGGGAGCCGGCTCCATGGTGGACGCGCCTCACACTCTGCTTCCTGAGCCCACAGCCAGGCCTGAGCCCGCACCTTCTTATAGGCCTGACCTCGAGGGAAGGCCCCATGCAAATCCTCCCCGCCCACCACCTCCTGTCTGCAGCTGCTGAGGCTCCTCCTTCACACTTGGCCTTGGTTCCACCAGAGAAGAGACTGGAGAGGGGACCTCACTGCCTCAGAAGACCTGCCTGAGGCTGGGGGCGGGGCCGGGAGGGGCACAGCTGAGCAATAGGGAGCAGCCAGCAGGGGCTTCCACCACAGCGCCCCCTGGAGGACAGAGGGCGCATGTCAGTCAGCCCTTGGGGAGGGAAAGGGGAGCCTGAGGAGAAGAGGGGTGCAGGCCAGGCACCCACCAGGGGCTAAGGGGGGCCTGGGGCAGCCTGGCTCCCCACTCCCTGGCAGCCGAGACAACTAACGGACTTGACACAGAGGTGATTAATATTAATACATTTAATGTGGTGTGGACACTGACACCCCGGAGGTGAATATTCAATCCATGTAGAAGAAGCAAATGGATCGATGCTGAGAAGTGAGCTGTGGCCTGAGAAAGCCTCCATTTAGGAGGGACGGGGAGTGAGAAGAGCAGGTTATTCAAGGCAACGTTACCTCTGCTTTCTTTTCTTTTCTTTTTTTGTTTTTATATTAAATATTTCTTAATTTGTCAATAACCACAGGAACCTGTCAGTGTTCCCTGAAGCCCTCCCCTGGGGACAGAGCTCAGAGCTGAGGAGCTCAAGGGAGGAAGAGAGGAGGGGAGGGAGGCAGCAGCAGAGGAGGGAGGAGGGCATGGAGGGGGCACTGAGAGTCTGTGCTGGTTGGGACGGAGCTTCAGTGGTTTGTTCAGAGAAGGAGGAGGCTGTGTCCATGACCAGGGGGAACACGAACATGTCACATGGGACGGGTCAGGAGTCACATAGGGTCACACACGTAACAGGAATGGGTGGGGAGCATGGTTGTCTGGGGGACCCTGTGTGGGTGCAGACACAGGGTGTGAGATGACAGGAAACACACGCTGGTCTCGGTTGCTGGCTCCGGCACAGGCTCCTGAGACCCTTGTCACTCCCTGGGGGGCGGGCGGGCCTGTGGCCAATGAGGGGGCACTGGGCGGGCTCCCTTTGATTGACACCCAAGGGCAGACTGTCATCACCTCTGGGCAGGGGTTTTGGTCTCACTTCCTCGACCTCTCAGACACCGTGGGAAACGAAAGCTGCTCATACTGAGATGACCTGTACCACAATAATAGTCAGCCTCGTCCTCAGCCTGCAGCCCCGAGATGGTCAGGAGCCCCGCATTGGCCGAGGCGTCTTTGGATCCAGAGAAGCGGCTGGGGACCCCGGAGCCCTGTTGTTTATTGGAGTCTGAGTGGTAGTTCAGGAGATACCGGGGAGGGTTCCCTGGCTTCTTCTGGTACCAGGATATCCTGTTGCTGACAACACTGAAACCACTGCTCAGGGTGCAAGTGAGTCTGGCTGTGGCTCCCAGAGATGCAGAGAGGGAGGGCGGCTGGGTCAGCACAGGCTGGGAGAGGGACCCTGCAGACACAGACACTTGTCAGTGAGGGGCAGGGACCAGGAGCGGGTTCCCAGGAGACCAAGCAGGAAGGGAAGGACCCTGGGCCCAGTCCTGGCCCTACCTGTGCAGTGAGAGAGGAGCGCCAGGAGCAGAGGAGTCCAGGCCATGGTGCTCACAGCCCTGAGCCCACAGTGGGGCTGGGCTGCCCAGGCCTCCTTTTCTCCCCCGCCCTCTGCCAGAGGAGGGGCTGCCATGCAAATGGGGGTCCCTCCAGGGACTGCTCAGCCCCTCCCTTGGCCCTGGGGCTGCAGCTCAGCTCACACCCCAGACTGAGGGGCATGGAGTTGGGCTCCCCGCTTGGGGGGCCCTGGGAGGAAGCACCTGCTGAGACACCAAATCACTGAGCACAGGACCCAGCCTCAGGCTCTAATGAGTTAAAGTTCTTAATGTGCAGCTGCATTGGGAGCACAGGGCAATCCCACAGCGCCCCCTCCTGGTGGCAGCACACACCTGCCCTTGGCCCAAAGCCCTGAGAGCCCAGCTGGACCTGCAGCTCAGAGCGGACTGTCTGTGGCCACACTCCCTGCACGGGTCCCGGGTCCTGTGCCCTGATGCCTGGAGCGCTCCCTGCAGCCTCCCTCCCAGGAGGAGTCCCGCCTGTGGGTGGCGCCATCAGGTCCACCAAGGACAGATGGATGTGGTTTTCCCTCCAGTGAAGATGGAGCACAATTGAGTGCACAGGGACCTTCCTGTCCCACGTCACAGCCCAGGGACCCCTCCCTCTGGTGACCGGGACTCAGAGGGCTGCTCAGGGCGTTTCCCGGGAGCACACTCAGGACCAAGGTCCAAGGAGGACCTCTCACCAGACCGTCCACGCCATGAGGGGCACGTGCAGGCTCACCGAGATCTGATGGGACGGACCCATAAGCATCAGGGCGTTTGCAGGCCTCCCGTGGGCCAGTGGGAGGAGCCACAGCTCATTCATGCAGGAATTGACTTTTATCACCTGTGTGGTGATCTGCACAGCTGTGTCCTGTGTTTCTTCTTGGCATTTTCTCAGGTGTTCCGACATTTGTTTAGATTTTAAGTAAAACGTTACTGCCTGTGCTTTCCGACTGGTTTTTTTATTTTAGTGAAAAATGGGTGAATTTGTTGTTAGCAGACACCCTTTCTGTCTGGGCAGGTGAACACAGAAACCATCACATCCTCACTGAGTGGAAACCACAGCGGGAACTTGTCACTTTTCTCTAAATCCGTCATGAAGTATGAACCCTGACCAAGACCCGGGGAGCCCGAGGGAGAGAGGAGGGGAGGGAGGCAGCAGCAGAGGAGGGAGGAGGGCAAGGAGGGGGCACTGAGAGGCTGTGCTGGTTGGGACCAACCTTCTGTGGTTTGTTCAGAGAAGGAGGAGGCTGTGTCCATGACCAGGGGGAACACGAACATGTCACATGGGATGGGTCAGGAGTCACACAGGATCACCCACATGTGACAGGCATGTGTGAGGAGCATGGCTGTCTGGGGGACCCTGTGTGGGTGCAGACACAGTGTGTGAGATGACAGGAAACACACGCTGGTCTCGGCCCCTGGCCCAGGCACAGGCTCCTGAGACCCTTGTCACTCCCTGGGGGGCGGGCCGGCCTGTGGCTGATGAGGGGGCTCTGGGCGGGCTCCTGGGTGAGGACAGTTCTCGGGAGAGGCCGGGAGGATGAGAAGCTGGGGAGCCCCTCACCTGCACCCGATTCCATTAAAGGGAGAGTGCTCAGGTGCAGTTAGCAAATTCATGGAACCCACGAAAGGAATTATGGGAACCATAATTGATATCCATGTTGTTTGGTGAATCCTGGGACATCCTGCCTGTGATTGGCAGCTGAACTGAGGGCAACAGGGTGATTTGCCCTTTAACTGTGGGTCTGACACCATCTCTGGGCACATGGGGTAAGCACTGCGTACTGTTTGGGGACATCAGCTGATGTCAGAGAACTGCTGTCCGGGAGCGACTCCCCACACATTGGGGCCCAGAAGGGCCAGGAGGGAAGAGCTCTGGGGGAGCAGCAGACAGCACACACAGGAGGGAGGAGCTGAGACTCTGACCCAGAAAAGTTCCTTCTTAGAATTCCCCGACACGGGGTGGGGGGCGGGGCTCCCTGACCGCCCGTGTGCTCCTGGGACGCCTGTGCTGCTGCTCCATCGAGTGTGACCTCCCTCCTCCCGGGACACAGGTCCCTGCAGAGGAGCCTCAGACAAAAGCCCCCAGACGCTCCTCGCTGAAGGAGGCTCAGAGCCACCGCCTCCAGGCCAGTGTTTTGGTCTCACTTCCTCATCTTCTGAGACACTGTGAGTAATGGTTGCTGTTCCCATCGCCCAGATCTGCATTGCAGTAATAGTCAGCCTCGTCCTCAGGCTGCAGCCCTGAGATGGTCAGGAGCCCCGCATTGGCCGAGGCGTCTTTGGATCCAGAGAAGCGGCTGGGGACCCCAGAGCCCTGGTACTTATCTGAGTCTGACTTATATTTCAGGAGATAATGGGGAGGACTCCCTGGCTTCTGCTGGTACCAGCGGATATCGTAGTCACCAATATTGAAGCCACTGCTCAGGGTGCAGGTGATTGTGACTGTGGCTCCCGGAGACGCAGAGAGGGAGGTCGGCTGGGTCACAACAAGCTGCTGGGAGAGGGACCCTGTAGACACAGACACTTGTCAGTGAGGGGCAGGGACCAGGGGCAGGTTCCCAGGAGACGGAACAGGAAGTGAATGAGCCTGGGCCCAGATATGGCCCTACCTGTGCAGAGAGAGAGGAGCGCCAGGAGCAGAGGAATCCAGGCCATGGTGCTCACAGCCCTGAGCCCACAGTGGGGCTGGGCTGCCCAGGCCTCCTTTTCTCCCATGCCCTCTGCCAGAGGAGGGGCTGCCATGCAAATGGGGGTCCCTCCAGGGACTGCCCAGCCCCTCCCTGGGCACTGGGTCTGCAGCTCAATTGACACCCCACACTGAGAGGCATGGAGGTGGGCTTAGCCCTTGGAAGGTCCTGGGAGGAAGCACCTGCTGAGACACCACATCACTGAGCACAGGGCCAAGCCTCAGGCCCAGCCTCCTATTAGTTAAGGGTCCTTAATGTGCAGCTGCATTGGGACCACAGAGGGATCCCACAGCGCCCCCTGCTGCTGGCAGCACACACCTGCACTTGGCACAAAGCCCTGAGAGCCCAGCTGGACCTGCAGCTCAGAGGGGACTGTCTGTGGCCACACACCCTGCCCGGGTCCCGGGTCCTGTGCCCTGATGCCTGGAGCGCTCCAGGCAGCCTCCCTCCCAGGAGGAATCCCGCCTGTGGGTGGCGCCATCTGGTCCACCAAGGACAGATGGATGTGGTTTTCCCTCCAGTGAAGATGGAGCACAAGTGAGTACACAGGGACCCTCCTGTCCCACGTCACAGCCCAGGGACCCCTCCCTCTGGTGACCGGGACTCAGAGGGCTGCTCAGGGCGTTTCCCGGGAGCACACTCAGGACCAAGGTCCAAGGAGGACGTCTCTCCAGACCTTCCAGGTCATGAGGGGCACGTGCAGGCTCACCGAGATCTGATGGGACGGACCCATAAGCATCAGGGCGTTTTCAGGCCTCCCAGTGAGAGGAGTCACAGCTCATTCATTCAGCAATTGACTTTTGTCACGTGTGTGATCTGCATAGCTGGGCCCTGTGTTTCTTGTTAGGATTTTCTAATGTGTCCTGTCATCTGTTTATATTTTAAGTAAAACTTTACCTCCTCTGCTTTCTGACTCATTGTCCTGTTTTTTGACAAATGGTAGATTGTGTTGTGTGTGCAGATTTGGGTATGTTTGGTCAGGTGAAGGCAGAAACCCTCGCATCCTCATTCAATGGAAACCACAGCGGGAACTTGTCAATTTTCCCTAAATCCTTCATGAAGGATGAGCCCTGACCTAGGACCAGAGGAGCCCGTGGCAGAGAGGAGGGGAGGGAGGCAGCAGCAGAGGAAGAAAAAGGGCAGGAAGGGGAGACTGAGATTCTGTGCTGGTTGGGCCCACCTTCTGTGGTTTGTTCAGAGAAGGAGGAGGCTGTGTCCATGACCAGGGGGAACACGAACATGTCACATGGGACAGGTCAGGAGTCACACAGGGTCACACACATGACATGAAAGTATGGGGAGCATGGCTGTCTGGGGGACCCTGTGTGGCTGCAGACACAGCGTGTGAGATGACAGGAAACGCACGCTGGTCTTGGCCTCTGGCCCCGGCACAGGCTCCTGAGACCCTTGTCACTCCCCGGGCTCCCTTTGATTGACACCCAAGGGCAGACTGTCATCACCTCTGGGCCAGGGGTTTTGGTCTCACTTCCTCGTCCTCTCAGACACTGTGGGAAACTAAAGCTGCTCCCACTGCCATGACCTGTAGCGCAGTAATAGTCAGCCTCATCCTCAGGCTGCAGCCCCGAGATGGTCAGGAGCCCCGCATTGGCCGAGGCATCTTTGGATCCAGAGAAGCGGCTGGGGACCCCGGAGCCCTGGTGCTTACTGGAGTCTGAGTAGTAGTACAGGAGATACTGGGGAGGGCTCCCTGGCTTCTGCTGGTACCAGGATATGTAGTAGCTGCCAACACTGAAGCCGCTGCTCAGGGTGCAGGTGATTGTGGCTGTGGCTCCCGGAGAGGCAGAGATGGAGGGTGGCTGGGTCAGCACAGGCTGGGACAGGGACCCTGCAGACACAGACACTTGTCAGTGAGGGGCAGGGACCAGGGGCAGGTTCCCAGGAGACCGAGCAGGAAGGAAGGAGCCTGGGCCCAGGCCTGGCCCTACCTGTGCAGTGAGAGAGGAGCGCCAGGAGCAGAGGGGTCCAGGCCATGGTGCTCACAGCCCTGAGCCCACAGTGGGGCTGGGCTGCCCAGGCCTCCTTTTCTCCCCTGCCCTCTGCCAGAGGAGGGGCTGCCATGCAAATGGGGGTCCCTCCTGGGACTGCACAGCCCCTCCCTGGGTCCTGGGGCTGCAGCTCAGCTCACACCCCAGACTGAGGGGCATGGAGGTGGGCTCAGCCCTTGGGGTGCCCTGGGAGGAAGCACCTGCTGAGACACCACATCACTGAGCACAGGGCCCAGCCTTAGACTCTTATGAGTTAAGGTCCTTAATGTACAGCTGCATTAGGACCAAAGGGCGGTCCCACAGCGCCCCCTGCTGGTTGAGGCACACACCTGTCCTTGGCCCAAAGCTCTGAGAGCCCAGCTGGACCTGCAGCTCAGAGGGGACTGTCTGTGGCCACACACCCTGCCCGGGTCCCGGGTCCTGTGCCCTGATGCCTAGAGCACTCCCTGCAGCCTCCCTCCAAGGAGGAGGCCCGCCTGTGGGAGGCGCCATCAGGTCCACCAAGGACACATGGATGTGGTTTCCCATCCAGTGCAGATGGTGCACAAGTGAGTGCACAGGGACCCTCCTGCCCCACGTCACAGCCCAGGGACCCCTCCCTCTGGTGACCGGGATTCAGAGGGCTGCTCAGGGCGTTTCCCGGGAACACACTCAGGACCAAGGTTCAAGGAGGACCTCTCACCAGACCTTCCAAGCCATGAGGGGCACGTGCAGGCTCACAGAGATCTGATGGGACGGACCTATAAGCATCATGGCGTTTGCAGGCCTCCCGTGGGCTAGTGGGAAGAGCCACAGCTCATTCGTTCAGGAACTGACTTTTATCCGCATAGCTGTGCCCTGTGTTTCTTGTTGGGATTTTCTCAGGTGTTGACATTTGTTTATATTTTAAATAAAACTTTAGCTCCTGCACTATCTGACTCGGTGTCCTATTTTGTGACACTTGGGAGATTGCGATGTGTGTGCGGATTCAAGGAAATGGGGGCGGGTGATGGGCTGTAATCTGAGTGTGGACGGGGAGCTGGCCGTGGTGCTGATGGAGCTGAGGAGGGACAGGGTGTCCTGTGTGTGGCGCTGGGAGGGGATGGGTGACCTGTGGGAGCAGCAAAAAGGGCTGACCCGTGTGCCCTCAGCTCCCTTTTAACCTCTTCCTGCCCCGGCGTCACCGTGTGCGGCCCTGTGTCAGTCACACAGACACCTCACGCCCTTCATTTTCCTTCAGGAATCTCCCTCACCCCAACCCCTGGCAATTCTGTTGGACTTGGTGTTCAACAATTGATATTAATTGTTGTTGTTCCCACGGTAGAGCTTAGGCTGTATGAGTGTCATGTGATATTAGGTCACCTGACAGACTGTACAATCTTTGAAATCTGAGCAGACAGTAGATTGTCTGCCGTGTGATCTGCAGGTCATGTGCCCGTGGAGGGCATCCTGTCTCCCATCCTCACTGATGGCCCCTCACACGCCTGCCCCTCCTGTCTGCTCTCTGGGACGAACACGGGGATTCAAACATCAAAGGCCTGGTCCTGGGCTCATTCATCTTTTATGTCATGCTTACTACCTCCTCCCGAGAGATAAAGGAGGATGGAGCAGGTACCCGGATGAGCACTGGGGAAACTGTAACTATTAAGTGAGCTCTTAGTTCAGCCAGGAATGGCGCCCCGCTCTGGTTGAGAGGAGATTGCACGTGACTGTTGCATGTGACTCGGTTCAGGCTCTCTGAGCTCAGGTGAGTTTGTTTGGTCTCACAGGTGGGCGCACAAAGCACAGGGGGAGGCCACATCTAGTCTCCCTCCAGCTGATGGGCATGAACAGGCTTAAAGTACAATGGCTGCCTAAAAGCTGAGAGCATGTGCTCTGGACAACGTGTTTCTCAAACTGGGGTGATTTGGCACCCCCAAGGGCTCTTTGGAGATGTCAGAGGGTGTTTTCCTGGGTGAGAGCCTAGAGAAGAGGGTGCTGCTGCCTCTCCCGTGTGGAGCCCAGAGGAAGCTTCCAGAAGTCCCACATGGGCAGAGCAGCCCCCTCCCAGGCCTCGCCCCCACCCTATTCAGAAGTGCCCAGGCCCACCTGCCCCCAGGAGTGACTGCACAGGACACGGGGCGCCATCACTCAGGTCAGGGGTAGAGTGAATGACACAGAGAGACTTAGAGCCTCCATCTCAGCACAGGCCTTCCAGCAGGAGGCAGCAGAGAGCGCCGCCTGGTGGGGAGATGCAGGCAGCCCAAGGTGGAGGCTCTGCTGGGGTTTTTTGTTTGTTTGTTTGTCTGTTTGTTTTTTTAAATATATTTTATTGATTTCTTACAGAGAGGAAGGGAGAGAGATAGAGAGATAGAAACGTCGATGAGAGAGAAACATCGACCAGCTGCCTCTTGCTCACCCCCTACCAAGGATGTGCCCGCAACCAATGTACATGCCCTTGACCAGAATCCAACCTGGGACCTTTCAGTCCACAGATAGAAGCTCTACCGCTGAGCCAAACCGGTTTTGGCGGCTCTGCGGGTTTTTGTCTCACTTCCCCATAGGCCTGAATCACTGTGAGATAATTGCTATTATAATAGGACAGACAGTAGTAGTCGGCCTCGTCCTCGGGCTGCAGCCCCGAGATGGTCAGGTGGGCGGCATTGGAGGAGCTGTCGGTGGAGCCAGAGAACCGATCTGGGACCCCGGAGGGTCTTTTGTCAAATTCATAGATCAGCAGGGTGGGGGCACTGCCCGGGCGCTGCTGGTACCAGGACACATAGCTGCTTCCAATGTTGCCGCTGCTGCGGGTGCAGGAGATGACGGCCTTCTGTCCCGGAGACCCCGACACGGAGGGGGGCTGAGTCAGCACAAACTGGGCCCAGGACCCTGCAAGGAGGGGGGACACAGGCATCAGAGGGGCCAGCACAGACCCGGGCCCAGGGAGGGAGGCCAGGGCATGCTCCCAGGGGACACACCTGTGCAGTGAGCCAGGAGGGCGAGGAGGAGGGGAGCCAGCTCCATGGTGGACGCGCCCCACACTCTGCTTCCTGAGCCCACAGCCAGGCCTGAGCCCTCACCTTCTTATAGGCCTGACCCCAAGCGGAGGCCCCATGCAAATCCTCCCCACAGCCCTCTGTCCCAGCTGCTCAGGCTCCTCCTTCACACTTGGCCTTGGTTCCACCAGAGAAGACACTGGAGATGGGACCTCACTGCCTCAGAAGACCTGCCTGAGGCTGGGGGCGGGGCCGGGAGGGGCACAGGTGAGCAATAGGGAGCAGACAGCAGGGGCTTCCACCACAGCGCCCCCTGGGGACACAGGGCGCATGGCAGTCAGCCCTTGGAGAGGGAAAGAGGAGCCTGAGGAGGAGAGGGGTGCAGGCCAGGCACCGACCAGGGGCCAAGGGTGGCGTGGAGCAGCCCTGCCCCCTACCCCTTGGTAGCCGTGCCGACTAACGGGCTGGACACGGAGGTCTGGCCACACATCCCTCTGGGCGCACCTCTCCCTGCGTAGGGATCGGGGACCGGGGCTCCGTCTGTGGGTGGAGGGGGCACACAGCTGTCCCCCTGTCCCCTGGCAGCCGCCTGGGAGGGGAAGCGCCTGGGCCAGTGCCTGTGGGAAGGCGGGAGCAGGCACTTGTGCTCAGGAGGCTCTGGGCCAGCACCTCCCTCTTGAGCACAGAGCCCAGGCCCCGCTCAGCAGTGCCCTCACCATCCCCATGGGGGGCCTCCCTCAGCCCTGAATGGCCCCCGGCTCCTCCTCCCCGGCCCTGGCCCGGCTCTGGCCTTCTCCATGGCTCTGACGTTGTCCTCTGACCGGGCCGCGGGCTGATACAGGGACTGACACCCGGTGTGGCCGGTGCTGGGCCACCGCCAATGGGACCCAGACCGGAGTGTGGGGGTGTGTGGATGCTCCCCGAGGACATTCTCCCACGGGTTGTTAGGGAGCGTGGAAGGGAGAGGGAGAGACAGAGAGAAGCATCAATGAGAGAGAAATGTACCAACTGGTTGCCTCTTGCACTTTCCCCAACCAGGACCGGGCTCAAGGAGGGGCCTGCAATGGAGGGACATGACCTTGACGGGAATCGAACCCAGGACCCTTCAATCCACAGGGTCTGTCCACTGAGCCACGAGGGACTAATGTGACTAATAATATACATTTAATGTGGTGTGGACACTGACACCCCATAGGGGAATATTCAATCCATGTAGAAGAGGCAAATGGATCGATGCTGAGAAGTGAGCTGTGGCCTGAGAAAGCCTCCATTTAGGAGGGACAGGGAGTGAAAAGAGCAGGTTATTCAAGGCAACGTTACCTCTGCTTTCTTTTTTTGTTTTTATATTAAATATTTCTTAATTTTTCAATTACTGCAGGAACTTGTCACTGTTCCCTGAATCGCTCCCGTGGGGATGGAGCTAGAGCTGAGAAGCCCGATGCAGGGAGGGAGGAGGGGAGGGAAGCAGCAGCAGAGGAGGGAGGAGGGCTGGGAGGGGTGACCAAGAGTCTGTCCTGGTTGGGATCACCTTCTGTGGTTTGTTCAGAGAAGGAGGAGGCTCTGTCCATGACCAAGGGGAACACGAACATGTCACATGGGACGGGTCAGGAGTCACACACGGTCACACATGTGACAGGAATGTGTGGGGAGCATGGTTGTCTGGGGGACCATGTGTGGGTGCAGACACAGTGTGTGAGATGACAGGAAACACACCCTGGTCTCAGCCCCTGGCTCCGGCACAGGCTCCTGAGACCCTTGTCACTCCGGGGAACGGGCGGGCCTGTGGCTGATGAGGGGGCGCTGGGTGGACTTCCTTTGATTGACACCCAAGGGCAGACTGTCATCACCTCTGGGCCAGGGGTTTTGGTCTCACTTCCTCGTCCTCTCAGACACTGTGGGAAACGAAAGCTGCTTCCACTGCCATGGTATGTACCACAGTAATAGTCAGCCTCATCCTCAGGCTGCAGCCCCGAGATGGTCAGGAGCCCCGCATTGGCAGAGGCGTCTTTGGATCCAGAGAAGCGACTGGGGACTCCGGAACCCTGGTGTTTATTGGAGTCTGAGGAATAGTACAGGAGATACCGGGGAGGGCTCCCTGGCTTCTGCTGGTACCAGTACATCCTGTAGCTGCCAACACTGAAACCACTGCTCAGGGTGCAGGTGAGTGTGGCTGTGGCTCCCGGAGATGCAGAGAGGGAGGGCGGCTGGGTCAGCACAGGCTGGGAGAGGGACCCTGCAGACACAGACACTTGTCAGTGAGGGGCAGGGACCAGGGGCAGGTCCCCAGGAGACCGAGCAGGAAGGGAAGGAGCCTGGGCCCAGGCCTGGCCCTACCTGTGCAGTGAGAGAGGAGCGCCAGGAGCAGAGGAGTCCAGGCCATTGTACTCACTGCCCTGAGCCCACAGTGGGGCTGGGCTGCCCAGACCTCCTTTTCTCCCCCGCCCTCTGCCAGAGGAGGGGCTGCCATGCAAATGGGGGTCCCTCCAGGGACTGCCCAGTCCCTCCCTGGGCCCTGGAGTCGCAGCTCAGCTCACACCCCAGACTGAGGGGCAGGGAGGTGTGCTCAGCCCTATGGTGGCCCTTGGAGGAAGCACCTGCTGAGACACCACATCACTGTACACAGGGCCCAGCCAAGGACCCAGGCTCCTATTAGTTAAGTTCCTTAATGTGCAGCTGCCTTAGACCACGGTGCAGTTCCGGACCGCCCCCTGCTGCTGGCAGCACACACCTGCCCTTGGCCCAAAGCCCTGAGAGCCCAGCTGGACCTACAGCTCAGAGGGGACTGTTTGTGGACACACTCCCTGCCCGGATCCCGGGTCCTGTGCCCTGATGCCTGGAGCGCCCCCTGCAGCCTCCCTCCCAGGAGGAATCCCGCCTGTGGGAGGCGCCATCAGGTCCACCAAGGACAGATGGATGTGGCTTCCCCTCCAGTGAAGATGGTGCACCAGTGAGTGCACAGGGACCCTCCTGTCCCACGTCACAGCCCAGGGACCCCTCCCTCTGGTGACCGGGCCTCAGAGGGCTGCTCAGGGCCTTTCCCGGGAACACACTCAGGACCAAGGTCCAAGGAGGACGTCTCTCCAGACCTTCCACGCCATGAGGGGCACGTGCAGGCTCACCGAGATCTGATGGGACGGACCCATAAGCATCATGGCGTTTGCAGGCCTCCCGTGGGCCAGTGGGAGGAGCCACAGCTCATTCATGCAGGAACTGACTGTTATCACGTGTGTGGTGATCTGCACACTGTGCCCTGTGTTTCTTGTTGGCATTTCTCAGTTGTTCCGACATTTGTTTACATTTTAAATAAAATGTTACTGTCTGTGCTTTCCTACTGGTTTTTCTATTTTAGTGAAAAATGGGTGAACTTGTTGTTAGCAGACACCCTTTCTTTCTCGGCAGTTGAATACGGACACCATCACATCCTCATTGAATGGAAACCACAGCGGGAACTTGTCACTTTTCTCTTAATCCGTCATAAAGGATGAACCCTGACCAAGACAGGAGGAGCCTGAGGGAAAGAGGAGGGGAGGGTGGCAGCAGCAGAGGAAGGTGGAGGGCAAGGAGGGGGCACTGAGAGTCTGTGCTGGTTGGGACCCACCTACTGAGGTTTGCTCAGAGAAGGAGGAGGCTGTGTCCATGACCAGGGGGAACACGAACATGTCACATGGGACGGGTCAGGAGTCACACAGGGTCACACACGTAACAGGAATGTGTGGGGAGCATGGCTGTCTGGGGGACCCTGTGTGGGTGCAGACAGTGTGTGAGATGTCAGGAAACACACGCTGGTCTCGGCCTCTGGCCCCGGCACAGGCTCCTGAGACCCTTGTCACTCCCTGGGGGGCGGGCGGGACTGTGGCTGATGAGGGGGCGCTGGGCGGGCTCCTGGGTGAGGACGGGCCACGGGAGAGGACAGGAGGATGACAAGCTGGGGAGCCCCTCACATGTGCCCCATTCCATTAAAGGGGAGAGGGCTCAGGTGCAGTTAGCAATTTCATGGAACCCAAAAAGGGAATTATGGGAACTTTAATTCATATCAAATGAGTTGTGTGAATCCTGGAATCACCTCACTGTGATTGGAACCGGACCTGCGGGCATCAGGGGGACTGGCCCTTTAACAGCGGGTCTGACACCCTCTCTGGGCAGATGGGTGAGCACTGAGTGCTGTTGGGGGTCATCAGCTGGTGTCAGAGAACTGCTGTCGGGGAGACACTCCCCACACATTGGGGCCCAGAAAGGCCAGGAGGGAAGAGCTCTGGGGGAGGAGCAGGCAGCACACACAGGAGGGAGGAGCTGAGACTCTGACCCAGAAAAGTTCCTTCTTAGAATCCCCGACACAGGGTTGGGGGCGGGGCTCCCTGACCGCCCGTGTGCTCCTGGGACGCCTGTGCTGCTGCTCCATCGAGTGTGACCTCCCTCCCCCCGGGACACAGGTCCCTGCAGAGGAGCCACTGACAGAGGCCCCCAGACGCTCCTCGCCGAAGGAGGCTCAGAGCCACCGCCTCGGAGGCAGGGTTTTGGTCTCAGTTCCTCGTCCTCTGAGACACTGTGGGTAATAGTAGCTAGCACCGCCAATATCTGCATTGCAGTAATAGTCAGCCTCGTCCTCAGGTTGCAGCCCCGAGATGGTCAGGAGCCCCGCATTGGCCGAGGCGTCTTTGGATCCAGAGAAGCGGCTGGGGACCCCGGAGCCCTGGTGCTTATCTGAGTCTGATTTAAATCTTAGGAGATACCGGGGAGGACTCCCTGGCTTCTGCTGGTACCAGTATATGTAGTAGCCACCAACACTGAAGCCACTGCTCATGGTGCAGGTGAGTTTCACTGTGGCTCCCGGAGAGGCAGAGACAGAGGGCGGCTGTGTCAGCACAGACTGGGAGAGGGACCCTGCAGACACAGACACTTGTCAGTGAGGGGCAGGGACCAGGGGCACCGTCCCAGGAAGGGAATGAGCCTGGGCCCAGGCCTGGACCTACCTGTGCAGAGTGAGAGGAGCGCCAGGAGAAGAGGAGTCCAGGCCATGGTGCTCACAGCCCTGAGCCCACAGTGGGGCTGAGCTACCCAGGCCTCCTTTTCTCCCCCACCCTCTGCCAGAGGAGGGGCTGCCATGCAAATGGGGGTCCCTCCAGGGACTGCCCAGCCCCTCCCTGGGCCCTGGGCTGAAGCTCAGCTCACACCCCAGACTGAGGGGCATGGATGTGGGCTCGGCCCTTGGGGGGCCCTGGGAGGAAGCACCTGCTGAGACACCACATCAGGGCCCAGCCTCAGGCCCAGCCTCCTATTAGTTAAGGTTCTTAATGGGCAGCTGCCTTAGACCACAGGGCGGTCACACAGCGCCCCCTGCTGGTGGCAGCACACACCTGTCCTTGGCCCAAAGCTCTGAGAACCAATCTGGACCTGCAGCTCAGAGGGGACTGTCTGTGCCCACACACCCTGCCTGGGGCCCAGGTCCTGTGCCCTGATGCCTGGAGCGCTCCCTGCAGCCTCCCTCCCAGGAGGAGTCCCGCCTGTGGGAGGCGCCATCAGGTCCACCAAGGACAGATGGATGTGGCTTCCCCTCTAGTGAAGATGGTGCACAAGTGAGTGCACAGGGACCTTCCTGTCCCACGTCACAGCCCAGGGACCCCTCCCTCTGGTGACCGGGCCTCAGAGGGCTGCTCAGGGCGTTTCCCGGGAGCACACTCAGGACCAAGGTCCAAGGAGGACGTCTCTCCAGACCTTCCAGGTCATGAGGGGCACGTGCAGGCTCACCGAGATCTGATGGGACGGACCCATAAGCATCATGGCGTTTGCAGGCCTCCCATGGGCCAGTGGGAGGAGTCACAGCTCATTCATTCAGCAATTGACTTTTGTCACGTGTATGATCTGCATAGCTGGGCCCTGTGTTTCTTGTTAGGATTTTCTAATGTGTCCTGTCATCTGTTTATATTTTAAGTAAAACTTTACCTCCTCTGCTTTCTGACTCATTGTCCTGTTTTTTGACAAATGGTAGATTGTGTTGTGTGTGCAGATTTGGGTATGTTTGGTCAGGTGAAGGCAGAAACCCTCACATCCTCATTCAATGGAAACCACTGCGGGAACTTGTCACTTTTCCCTAAATCCTTCATGAAGGATGAACCCTGACCTAGGACCAGAGGAGCCCGTGGCAGAGAGGAGGGGGGGTAGGCAGCAGCAGAGGAGGAAAGAGGGCAGGGTGGGGGCACTGAGAGTCTGTGCTGGTTGGGCCCACCTTCTGTGGTTTGTTCAGAGAAGGAGGAGGCTGTGTCCATGACCAGGGGGAACACGAACATGTCACATGGGACAGGTCAGGAGTCACACAGGGTCACACACGTGACATGAAAGTATGGGGAGCATGGCTGTCTGGGGGACCCTGTGTGGCTGCAGACACAGTGTGTGAGATGACAGCAAACACACGCTGGTCTCGGCCCCTGACCCCTGCACAGGCTCCTGAGACCCTTGTCACTCCCTGGGAGGCGGGCGGGCCTGTGGCTGATGAGCGCTGGGCGGGCTCCTGGGTGAGGACGGGCCACGGGAGAGGCCTGGAGGATGAGAAGCTGGGGTGCCCCTCACCTGCGCTGCATTCCATTAAAGGGGAGAGGCTCAGGTGCAGTTAGCAAATTCAAGGAACCCATGAAAGGAATTATGGAAACCCCTGATGGATTGCAGAGAAACCTGGGACCTCCCAGTTGTGATTGACACCTGACCTGCGAGCATCAGGGGGACTGGCCCTTTAACTGCGGGTCTGACACCGTCTCTGGGCAGATGGGGTGAGCACTGAGTGCTGTTGGGGGGCATCAGCTGGTTTCAGAGAACTGCTGTCGGGGAGCCACTCCCCACACATTGGGGCCCAGAAGGGCCAGGAGGGAAGAGTTCTGGGGGAGCAGCAGACAGCACACACAGGAGGGAGGAGCTGAGACTCTGACCCAGAAATGTTCCTTCTTAGAATCCCCGGACATGGGTGGTGGACGGGGCTCTCTGACCTCCCGTGTGCTCCTGGGACGCCTGTGCTGCTGCTCCATCGAGTGTGACCTCCCTCCTCCCGGGACACAGGTCCCTGCAGAGGAGCCACCGACAGAGGCCCCCAGACGCTCCTCGCTGAAGGAGGCTCAGAGCCACCTTCAAGGGGCCAGGGTTTTGGTCTCACTTCCTCGTCCTCTGAGACACTGTGGGTGGTGGTGTCTGCTCACATCGCCTTCATCTGCATTGCAGTGATACTCAGCTTCATCCTCAGGCTGCAGCCCCGAGATGGTCAGGAGCCCCGCATTGGCCGAGGCGTCTTTGGATCCAGAAAAGCGGCTGGGGACTCCGGATACGATGTACTTATCAGAGTCTGACTTATATCTCACGAGAAATCTGGGAGGGCTCCCTGGCTTCCACTGGAACCAGCGAATATGGTAGTCGCCAACATTGAAGCCACTGCTCATGGTGCAGGTCAGTCTGACTGTGGCTCCCAGAGATGCAGAGAGGGAGGGCGGCTGGGTCAGCACAGACTGGGAGAGGGACCCTGCAGACACAGACACTTGTCAGTGAGGGGCAGGGACCAGGGGCAGGTTCCCAGGAGACCGAGCAGGAAGGGAAGGAGCCTGGGCCCAGGCCTGGCCCTACCTGTGCAGAGAGAGAGGAGCGCCAGGAGCAGAGGAGTCCAGGCCATGGTGCTCACAGCCGTTCTGGGTCCCCTGAACTGGGCCTGGGGCACCACAGGCATCTCTTATGGGCTCCAGTGACCTCAGGGGGCGGGGGCTGGCCTGGGAAATCTGTTTCAGGTCCTTGAGATCTTTGCTGCACCTGACTGGCCAGCTGAGGGCTGCAGCTAAGCTCTGTAGACAGAGGGGGCTAATGGGTGTGGCTCAGAGTTGGCCCCCGGGGAGGGTCTAGGAAGGAAGCCGCTGTGGCACCTTCCACAGACCTGTGAGCAGGAGACTCTGTCCAACCCACAGAGTTCACAGCCGCTGGTTCTGGTCGGCAAACACAGGCCTCGGGGCCCCCGCTGGGGAACAGCTAGGTGATTTCACAGCAGCGCCTGACCTCTGTGCCCACGCTGGGTGAGAGCCACAGCCCCGCCTGCTGGCCACGGGCAGAACTTCAGCTTCTCGGTGGAGATAATGGTCATGGCACTGGCCTGAGAGGCTGGTCATTGTCATTCCAGACACTTCTGTGGACCATGTCATTTACTGCCCCGGGGTCACTGACACTGACACAGATCCTTTACCACAGAGGTGTTTCTAGATGTCTAGGCGAAAGGGAGGCGGAGATAATGACCAGCATGCAGTGCGGCCACGGCAGCGGTGAGGCGGGCGTGCAGAGGGCTCTGGGAACAGAGACCTGAGCAGCTCAGGCCACGGGCAGGAGGGGACGGTGACCTGTATGGAGACTGGTGGTCCTGCCAGTGGACAAATCAAGAAAAACAAGGCGGTGGAGCGAGGTGGTCAGATAGAGAGAGACATCAAATCCTGGAGAGCAAGCACGTCACACTCGCGGCCCGCGAACCACATGCCTGGTTTACCTGCCCCGTGTTCGCCTCTGAGTTCAGCACGTTTGGTGTAGGGTCTTGGGAACTGGCAAAACTCCCGGCAGGGTCAGAAAAGCGCCGGGAACCCGCCGGGAATTGGCGCGTGAGAGTTCACTGGAGCCACACGGTGACGATTTCGGGAGGCGAGGTCGCAAGTGCTTCCCAGAGCACACAGTGCTGCCGTTCCCCTTACGGGTTTGAGATGAAAGAGGGACGGAAGGAAGATCGCACAAAGCAGGAGAGAGCAAGCGTGGGCATGGGGTTACCAGACAGGTGAGGTTACCCCTCTCTCCAGGGCGGAAGAAAGATGGGTCTGAAAAGAGGCATCTTACAAGTGTCTCCACCTCGAGGCCCGGAAACAACGGACAATGAAGAGGACTTGCTTAAGGCAAAGATAATTCATATATATTATTGATTTTTACATAGAGGAAGGGAGAGGGATAGAGAGCCAAAAACAACGATGAGAGAGAAACCTCCATCAGCTGCCTCCTGCACACCCCCCTACTGGGGATGTGCCCACAACCAACGTACATGCCCTTGACCGGAATCGAACCTGGGACCCTTCAGTCTGCAGGCAGACACTCTATCCACTGAGCCAACCTGGCTAGGGCCGTGTTTCTTTGTTGCTGCTTCTCCTCATACAGAAGATGTTGTCCCTGGCACCCTGGCACCCTGACACCCACCATGAGTCAGCCCATCCCGGGCACAGGATCCTAACAGATCCGCATGATGACCATGTCCCATCTTGTGAGCACGGGGAGCTAGGTATTCAGAAAGGAAGGGAGCAGAGGGAATCAGACATCACGTCTAACAGAGCAACGAGCTGAATGGGACAATAAGCTGCCTCAACAGGACGCGGCAGCATTCGGAGGCTTCTCCCGGGACCGCTGCATTAGGACAATCTTGGAAGCGGGCAGGGAGGGTCATTACAAGTTTTCGCTGGGGGAGAAATAAGAAGGGTGGGAGGAATTCCACTGATGGGCTCAGGCCCCAGAGAAACCAACATGGCACAGGGAAGGTGCTTCTGCTCTTAGGCAAATGCAGGCGTGACCACAGAGTCCTGTCTGTCCTCCCCTCGGTTTATCTCTTTCCTTACACCTTTTCATGCTGTGTCATAGGAAGCCAATTTATTTTATTTTTTTAAATATATTTTATTGATTTTTTTTTTTTTTTTTTTTTTACAGAGAGGAAGGGAGAGGAAAGAGAGTTAGAAACATCGATGAGAGAGAAACATCCATCAGCTGCCTCTTGCACACCCCCCACCGGGAATGTGCCCGTGACCAAGGTACATGCCCTTGACTGGAATCAAACCCGGGACCCTTTAATCTGCAGGCCAACGCTCTATCCACTGAGCCAAACCGGTCAGGGAAGGAAGCCAATTTAGATTTCTTCTTCCAGGACAATATGGGCTTTGGGACCCATGGGTTGCATAATTAACTTTATTTTATTTTCTTTTTTTAAATATTTTTTTGTATTGATTTCAGAGAGGAAGGGAGAGAAAGAAAGAGAGAGAGAGCTAGAAACATCCATGATGAGAGAGAATCAGGGATCGGCTGCCTCCTGCACGCCCATTGCTGGGGATCGAGCCCACAACCTGGGCACGTGCCCGGACTGGGAATGGAACCGTGACCTCCTGGTTCATAGGTGGATGCTCAGGCACCGGGCAGTTTCACTTTCAAAGGTTGTAATTCCTTGGTCAGGAATCTTATCTGATCTGTAAGAGACTCTTACCTCCTGTCCCTCCTTATTCTTTTCTGGCCTTTTCACCTCTGTCCTCCTCCAGCTCCTTTTCCCCCCGTCATCGCTCCCTCATCCTCACCCCACCTGGTCCCATCTTCTTGGGGACCCTGCCTTTCCACGCACAGAGCACCCCACGCCGCACCTCCAGCCCTCGCCCTCATCCCCACACTCCATCCGACCGGCACGGCCGGCCAGAGGGCCGGAGGGCATCCGAGGGAAGGTGTAAAGGTCCCGTGCCCAGGAGCCGGTGCTGATAGCGCGCCCCACCTGCTCGAGGCTGATCATTAACCCAGAGCTCATATAAGGAGAGGGCCCTCCCGGCCATGGGGACGCACCGCCCGCAGCCATGGCCAGCACCGTGAGCCCCAGCCCCGTGACCGGGACCCCGGGTCCCCCCGAGATGTCGGAGCGCATCCGGAACGCGGCCGACATCTCCGTCATCGTCATCTACTTCGTGGTGGTGATGGCCGTGGGGCTGTGGGTACGTAGGAGCCCAGTGGGGGGAGGGGGGGCTTGGGGTGGGCGCATGGCCTGGGATCAAACATCTGAGGGACGGAAAAGTGACGACGCTGAGAGGACATTCAGAGCTGTCCCAGATGTCACTGTCCACCTCTCAGAATCATTTTCTTTCTTTCTTTAAAAATATTTTTTATTGATTTCAGAGAGGCAGGGAGAGGGAGAGATAGAAATAGCCATGAGGAGAGAGAATCATTGGTTGGCTGCCTCCTGCATGCCTCCCACTGGGGATTGAGCCCGCAACCCAAGCACATGCCCTTGGCTGGAATTGGAACCTGGGACCCTTCAGTCTGCAGGCCGAGGCTTTATCCACAGAGCCACACCAGCCAGGGCAGAACTGTTTTTCTTGTATGCGACGTCGATAATGCGGACACTGGCCTGCTTTCTTTTACTAACCCCATCCTGTGCACGGAGCCAGCCCTGGGAGCTCCAGGCTTATCTGCTCGGCATCTCCAGCACAAGCAGATTGAATAAGGGTGTTGGTTTTTGGTGTGTTTTGTAAAAAAAAAAATGTATATATATATATATATATATATATATATATATATATATATATATATATAATCAATTTCAGAGAGGAAGGAAGAGGGAAAGAAAGAGAAACATCGATGATGAGAGAGAATCATGGATCAGCTGCCTCCTGCACGCCCCCTACTGGGGTGGAGCCCACAACTCGGGCCTGTGCCCTGACCGGCCGTGGAACCGTGACCTCCTGGTTCCTACGTCGATGCTCAACCCCTGCAACACTGGGGGGGCGACCTTGTTTTTCTTATCTCTCTTCTCTTTTTCCTTTGTTATTTTCTCACTTTCTGCCGTGGTTGAGTTGGATGCTTAATTCGCTGGTGCTCCTTCTCTCTTTTGGTAACGGCTGGGAGGCCACAGGTTTAACCTCCCACAGCCCAGCTTCAGAGGCCCCTCCCTCACTGCGGTCCCTGCTTTGCATTGTGGGCGGAGTTACAGATACCCCACCCCCCCATTGTCTTCCCTCCGCGCAGGCCATGCTGAGGACCAACCGGGGCACCGTGGGGGGCTTCTTCCTGGCGGGCCGCGACATGGTCTGGTGGCCGGTGAGTGGGCAGAGCTCCGGGGAAATGAAGTGTGTGTGAGTGTGTGTGTGTGTGTGTGTGTGTGTGTGAGTGTGTGTGTGTGTGAGTGTGTGAGTGTGTGTGTGAGTGTGTGTGTGTGAGTGTGTGTGTGTGTCTGTGTGAGTGTGTGTGTGTGTGTGTGTGTGAGTGTGTGTGTGTGTCTGTGTAAGAGAGAGAGGGAGAGAGAGAGGGAAAGAGGGAGGGAGGAGGAGGAGGGGGAGAGGGAGGAAGAGGAGGAGGGAGAGAAACATCAATGATGCAAGAGAATCAGCTGCCTCCTGCACGCCCCCTACTGGAGATCGAGCCCACCCCCCGGGCACGTGTCCTGACGGATGGAAATGGAACTGTGACCTCCTGGTTCATAGGTTGACACACTCAACCACAGAGCCGCACCCGCTGGGCTAGATTTTTTGGTTAACCTTTCAAAAACAGAAGAAATCCCTTTGGCTCACCGGCCATAGGGAAGCCGGGCTCGACCCCGGGCTGCAGCTGGCTCCTGGCCTGGGGTGGGGAGGCCTCGCCGTTTCCCGGGGCAGGGGGCCTGCTTGGCGCCGGTGAGCTCTGCCCCTCTGACCACGTCTGTGCCCTCGGCTCCAGATGGGTGCCTCCCTCTTCGCCAGCAACATCGGCAGCGGCCACTTCGTGGGGCTGGCGGGCACCGGGGCGGCCTCGGGCATCGCCACCGCCGTCTTCGAGTGGAACGTGAGTGAGGCGGCGGCGGGGAGGGGATGGGAGAGCCGGCCGCCTTGTCTCCTCTGACCCCGAGGCCGTGGGGGGACAGGGCCCCACCCCACCCCCACCCCCCAGGCCAGGCCCCTCTGACGCCACCTCTCCCGTAGGCCCTGCTGCTGCTGCTGGTGCTCGGCTGGTTCTTCGTCCCCATCTACATCAAGGCGGGCGTGAGTACCGGGGCCTGGGCACGCTGGCCAGCGCCCACTTACCTGCTCCTTCTCCCTGCTCAGCGGGAGGCCTGGGGGGACCCTTTGTCTCCGGTCCCTGGGCTTCCAACGGCCCCAGTCCACTGGTGCGGCCAGGCTGCGCTGGCCTTCCCGCCCCGAGGGCTCCCTTCGCCCACGTCCTCACCAACCTGGGCATTTTCCTTCCCTCAGACCCGTGCTGTTCTGACACCAGTAAAGCGGTTCCTCCTTGCGATGAGGGGCGGGATGTGCCACACCTGCGGTGGCTTCTCTTCTGCCTGCCTCTGGGGCCTTTCAGAGAGGAAGGGAGAGGGAGAGAGAGAGAGAGAGAGAAACATCCATGATGAGAGAGAATCATGGACCGGCTGCCTCCTGCACATCCCCCACTGGGGATGGAGCCTGCTGCCTGGGCCTGTGCCCTGACTGGGAATCGAACCCTGACCTCCTGGTTCCTGGGTCGACGCACAACGGCTGAGCTGCCCCCAGCCAGGCTTTGAGGAACGTGTTAGCTGGACTGCCCCAGTTTGGGTGAAAATGGTAGAAATTATCTACTGAGCGTTGGCTGTGCGTTAGGCGGTGGCGTGGGAATTTCACATCCGCAGTCCGGGGCAGACCCTGCCTTCCAGAGGGGGAGCGAGCCAGAGAGAGGCCGCTCGCTAAGCATCAGATTGCTAGTCAGCGTCCGGTCCCAGCGCCCATGTCCACCGGCCTAGCTGCTTTCCCAGAAACAAGCCTCCGTCCCCTCGGTGCCCGAGGCGCCCGCACAGGCCCACAGCCCCGCACAGGCTGCCTGCCCCGCACAGGCCCTCCGCCCCGCACAGGCCCACCGCCCCGCACAGGCCCTCCGCCCCGCACAGGCCCACAGCCCCGCACAGGCCCTCCGCCCCGCACAGGCCCACAGCCCCGCACAGGCCCACCGCCCCGCACAGGCCCTCCGCCCCGCACAGGCCCACAGCCCCGCACAGGCCCTCCACCCCGCACAGGCCCTCCGCCCCACACAGGCCCCACAGCCCCGCACAGGCCCACAGCCCCGCACAGGCCCACCGCCCCGCACAGGCCCTCCGCCCCGCACAGGCCCACAGCCCCGCACAGGCCCTCCGCCCCGCACAGGCCCACCGCCCCGCACAGGCCCTCCGCCCCGCACAGGCCCACAGCCCCGCACAGGCCCTCCACCCCGCACAGGCCCTCCGCCCCACACAGGCCCCACAGCCCCGCACAGGCCCACAGCCCCGCACAGGCCCACCGCCCCGCACAGGCCCTCCGCCCCGCACAGGCCCACAGCCCCGCACAGGCCCTCCGCCCCGCACAGGCCCACAGCCCCGCACAGGCCCTCCGCCCCGCACAGGCCCACAGCCCCGCACAGGCCCCTCCGCCCCGCACAGGCCCTCCGCCCCGCACAGGCCCACAGCCCCGCACAGGCCCCTCCGCCCCGCACAGGCCCTCCGCCCCGCACAGGCCCTTCCCCCTCCCCCCTGCCCCCGCACAGGCCCTCCGCCCCGCACAGGCCCACAGGCCCGCACAGGCTCACAGCCCCGCACAGGCCCTCCGCCCCGCACAGGCCCACAGCCCCGCACAGGCCCTCTGCCCCGCACAGGCCCACAGCCCTGCACAGGCCCTCCGCCCCGCGGGCTCAGGGAGTGTGCAGTGGCCGGCTGTGCCGGGAGCCCCGCTGAGCCGGCCGGTGTGCCCGCAGGTGATGACCATGCCTGAGTACCTCAAGAAGCGCTTCGGGGGGCAGCGGCTCCAGATCTACCTCTCCGTCCTCTCCCTCTTCATCTGCGTGGCCCTGAGGATCTCGGTGAGTTCCCTGCTCCTGGCGTGGTAAGCTTGCAAGACTGCTTCTTAAAATATATATTTGTATTGCTTTCGGAGAGGGAGGGAGAGGGAGAGGGAGAGAGAAACACCCGTGATGAGAGAGACTCGTGGATGGGCTGCCTCCTGCAAGCCCCCCACTGGGGATCGAACCCGCAGCCCGGGCCTGTTGTCCCTGACCGGGAATCGAACCGGCAGCCTGTAGGGGCACAGGACAGCACCCCACCAGCTGAACCACACCAGCCAGGGCCCTGAATTTTTTTTATTATTATTTTTTTAAACCTAAGGCTCCCCCTAAGAAATAGACCTCACACATACGTGTTGAAAGAATTCTAAAGCTGCTGTGTGTGCGCGCGCGCGTGTCAATTAAATCCCTTGGGGATAACCACGGAGGAAGGCAGAGCGGAGTCTGAGGAGTCAGCAGCGCGTGGAGAGAACAAAGCACGTCGATGCTCGTGCTGCGGGCCCGTCGGTGACTCAGGAGGCCGCGGCCTCGGGGGCAGAGTCCAGGCCGCTCCTGGGGAGGAGGCTGACTCCCGGGATCCTGTCTGCTGAGCGGAGTCCGGGCTGGAAGCGTGAGCCTGCCTGGTGCAGCGTGAGCCTGCTGGATGCAGCGTGAGCCTGCCGGGTGCAGGGTGAGCCTGCCCGGTGTGGCATGAGCCTGATGGGTGCGGCGTGAGCCTGATGGGTGCAGCATGAGCCTGCCTGGTGCGGCGTGAGCCTGCCTGGTGCAGGGTGAGCCTGCTGGGTGCAGCGTGAGCCTGCTGGGTGCAGCGTGAGCCTGCCCGGTGTGGCATGAGCCTGATGGGTGCGGCGTGAGCCTGATGGGTGCAGCATGAGCCTGCCCGGTGCAGGGTGAGCCTGCTGGGTGCGGCGTGAGCCTGCCTGGTGCAGCGTGAGCCTGCCCGGTGCAGGGTGAGCCTGCTGGGTGCGGGTGAGCCTGCCTGGTGCAGCGTGAGCCTGCCCGGTGCAGGGTGAGCCTGCCGGGTGCAGCATGAGCCTGCCGGGTGCGGCGTGAGCCTGCCGGGTGCGGCCGAGCTTCTCCCAGCCCTTCCTGCAGGTGAGGTGCTCCGTGCGGGGCAGCGAGCAGCCTGTGCACTCGGAGTTCACCGTGTGGTTAAGGAGTTAAGCCTTCAGCCAGAGCCCGAGCCAGTGTGGCTCCTCGGCCCGTGGACCGCAGGGTCCCGGGTTTGAATCCAGGCAAGGCCACCACGTACCCCAGGGTTGAGGCATGTGCGGGAGGCAGCCAATCAATGTGCGTGTCTCTCTCTGTGTCTCCCCACCTCCCTTCTGCTCCCTCCTAAAAAAAAAAAAAAAAAAAAAAGCCCTAGCCGGTATGGCTCAGTGCATAGAACATCAGCCTGCAGGCTGAAGAGTCCCGGGTTCGATCCCCAGTCAGGGCACATGCCTGGGTTGCAGGCTGGATCCCCAATAAGGGGGGTGCAGGAGGCAGCCCATCCATGATTCTCTCTCAGCATGGGTGCTTCTCTCTCTCCCTCTCCCTCTCCCTCCCTCCCTCTCTGAAATCAATAAAAATATACTTAAAAAAGAGAGAGAGAGAGAGAGAGAGAGAGAGAGAGAGAGAGAGAGAGGTTGAGGCTCTGGGCTGAGGGACCGCCTGTCCCCTTACAGTCAGACATCTTCTCCGGAGCCATCTTCATCAAGCTGGCGCTAGGGCTGGACCTGTACCTGGCCATCTTCATCCTCCTGGCCATCACGGCCATCTACACCATCACGGGTGAGTCCACTGCGCTCAGCTCAGCTCAGCCCTGCTCTCTCCTGCTCCCGTCACGCCGACCGGCAACGAGCAGCCTCCGCGCGAGCCTGGTCACGGCCAAGGCGAGGCCATCAGCCCTTCACTCCCGCTCCGAGCGTCAGGCGCAGCCGCGACACACAAGCGGAGCCGGGCACGCGGGCCCTGTCAGTGCCCGTCACCCGGACGGAGGCTGAGGCCGTGGTGGGCGGGACAGAAAAACACTATGAGGCTCAGCCGCGTGTCTCGTACCCAGACCGGCACCTGGGGCTCAGTGCATCCTGCCCAGGGGAGGCCAGGATGGAATAGCAGCTCCAACAGGAGCCTGGCGAACCCAAGGTGGGACCAGGTGGATGCCGGAGCATAAGGGTGGCATGAGAAAGGGGGGGGCGGGAACGGTGGGTGGGTTGCGGGGAGAAGGTAGCTGGCAGTGATCCATGAACCAAGCACACGGGTGGGGTGTGGCCGGGGAAGAGATCTAAAGGTGAAGGCACGTAGGGGCGGGCACCTGATCAAACCTCCTGGCTCCTTTCCTCCCTCCCAGGGGGCTTGGCCTCGGTGATTTACACGGACACCCTGCAGACCATCATCATGCTCATCGGCTCCTTCATCCTCATGGGCTTTGGTGAGTGGCGGCGTGGGAGCAGGGCCGTGGGTGGAGGTCCTGGGGCTGGTGGGTCCCGAGGATCCTGAGACTACGCCAGGCTGATGGCGGTGCCGGAGTCCTCCCACGAGGGGTCATTAGGGAAACGGGGGGGGGGTGTTCTTAGGTTTCCGGGGGACATTGTCTCCTGGCCGGTGCCCTTCCAGCGTTTGCCGAGGTCGGCGGCTACGAGAGCTTCATGGAGAAGTACATGCACGCCATCCCGTCCGTGGTCGAAGGCGACAACCTGACCATCAGGCCCGAGTGCTACACCCCCCGGCCCGACTCCTTCCACATCTTCCGAGACGCCGTCACCGGGGACATTCCGTGGCCGGGAATGATCATAGGCATGACCATCGTGGCTGCGTGGTACTGGTGCACAGACCAGGTAAAGCATGTGCGCGTGTGTGCGTGCGTGCGTGCGTGCGTGCGTGCGGTGTGTGTGTGTGATTGTGTGTGTGACTGAGTGTGTGTGTGTGATTGTGTGTGTGACTGAGTGTGCGTGTGTGTGTATGATTGTGTGTGTGACTGAGTGTGTGTATGTGTATGTGTGTGTGTGTGTGAGACTGAGTGTGTGTGTGACTGTGTGTGTGAGACTGTGTGTGTGTGACTGAGTGTGTGTGTGTGTATGTGTGTATTTATGTTGTTCTTTTTCTTCTCCTAGAAAATCATCTAGTTTTACCATTTAAAAAGTCAAACACTTTGCCTTAGCCGGTTTGGCTCAGTGGGTAGAGTGTCAGCCTGCAGACTGAAGGGTCACGTTTCGATTCCGGTCGGGACACATGCCTGGTTACGGGCTCGATCCCCAGTGGGGGGCATGCAGGAGGCAGCCGATCAACGATTACTCTCCTCATTGATCAATGACTCTCTCATCATTGATGTTCTCTCTCTCCCTCTCCCTTCTCCTCTGTAGTCAATATAAATATACTTTAAAAAAAAAAAAAAAAAGAAAAAGAAAAAGAACCCTAGTCACAGATGAGAAACCTGTAACTCACAGAACTCAAACTTTCCTGTGGGAGAAGCAGGGATCCAAATCGGGATTTTTCTGCAGAGCTCCCTCTTCTCCGCCATCACCCCACTTCTTACCGCACGCGAACCCCTGAAGAGCCCCCCCCCCGGGACGTGCCCTCCGGCTGTCCCGTGACCAGGCGTGCTCCCCCTGCAGGTCATCGTGCAGCGCTGCCTGTCCGGCAAGGACATGTCCCACGTGAAGGCCGCCTGCATCATGTGCGGGTACCTGAAGCTGCTGCCCATGTTCCTCATGGTGATGCCGGGCATGATCAGCCGCATCCTGTACACAGGCAAGTCCCGCGCCCCTACGTTCTCGTCGCTGGTGCTCCCTCTAGTGCTCCCAGCTCCCGCGGGGCCACGTCCCCGCAGGCTAGTGCCCGGGGACCCACAGCTGTGACCTCTGAAAGGCGTGTTCTAGCCAAAGAAGAAGCAGATGGATGTGCGCAGTTCCAAGTGGAGCCTCGGTTTCCGGGCAAACATCTCTCCTCGAACTCATGACTTGCAGCTTGTCTCTGAGGCCACTGGTGGTAGCGCCCACCTGTCTGGGCCCCCCTCGCTGAGCCCACTTCTCTGGCTTCCTCTTCAGAGAAGGTGGCCTGCGTGGTTCCCTCCGAGTGTGTGAAGCACTGTGGCACCGAAGTCGGCTGCACCAACTACGCCTACCCAATGCTGGTGATGGAGCTGATGCCTGACGGTAAGACAGCATCCTGCTCAATGGTTAGAGCATCGGCCTAGGAGCCAGGGGGTCTCGGGTTTGAGTCCCAGTTTAGGGCACGTACCTGGGTTGCAGGTGCCAACTCTGCCCCAGGGTCACTGCTCCCAGTGAGTGTGGGAGGCAACCCATCGATGTGTCTCTCTCGAAGACAAATACTGTTCGATGTCACTGACACGTGGAGTCTAAAGAAATAGAGAAGTAGAATGGTGGGTGCCAGGGGGCGGGGGATGGGGAAATAGAGAGATATTGGTCAAAGGGTACAAACGTTCGGGGATGATATGGGAAGTTCCGGAGATTCCAGCCTAAAGACTGCAGTTAATAATAATGTCCTGTGTACTTGAAATTTACTAAGAGTAAATTTACTCAAGTATTCTCACAACAAAGCAAGGTATTAGTTACTATGTGAGGTGATGGCTGGGTTAATTAGCATGATTGTGGTAACCATTCACAGTGTGTGTGTGTGTGTGTGTGTGTGTGTATTCATGTCATACACCTTAAATACATGCAATTTTTGTCAATAATTCTTTCTTCCATTAATTCAGTTGTCTTTGTCAGAGACATCTGACAAAGACATTCTTGAGACATCTCTTCCACAGTCTACCAAATATAATCCCTACTAGAAGAATCCTCACTCCCTAAGATTCAAGATAATCATGATCATTTAAATGGTAGATTTGCCCATAAAAGCGCTTCACAGCCCCAAATAAACAACCAAACAAAACAGAAACAGATGCATGGATACAGAGGATAAACTGACAGTCGCCAGAGAGGATGGGGGTTGAGGGACTGGGTGAGGAGAAGGTGAAGGGATGAAGAAGCACCAACAGGTGGTTATGAAATAGTCCCAGGGATGCAAAGCACAGCGAAGGAATAAAGTCAATAACATTGCGATGGCTCGGAACGGTGCAGGCCGGGTACTGGGAATGCAGGGGAGAGCACTCTGTGGTGGTTTGACCACTGTGTCACTCCCCTGAGATGAATACAAAATAACGTGAAATAGAAGTTCTCATTTAGCCCAGCCAACTCTGTCCCCAGTGCTGGGCGTGCAGGAGGCAGCTGATCAGTGATTCTCTCTCATCATCGGTGTTCTCTCTTCTCTCTCTTCCTCTCTCTTCCTCTGTGAAATCAATAAAATGTTTTTCTAAGTTATAATTTAAAGAGTTGCATAGTCATGAGCTTATAAACTCAGAGAACTAGTGGTTAACTATTTATCAGGAAGCCAACAGCTAAAAAAAAAAAAGAAAAGAAAAGAAAGAAAGAAAGAGATGGTACTACACCATTTCCTGTCTTCCAAATTTAGGTTCCAGCAAGTAAGCTCTAAATTTGCATTTAGAACTAAAATCCTACACTGGATTATTCTCAGATCACCGGGAAATATGCAGAAAATGGTGCACGCAGCATGTATTCATGGGCACATCAGTTAGGAAACAGTCACGTGACACCGTTACCTTCAAACGGCCCTCTGGTTTGGCCAGGTGATCACGGCTCATGGCGTCCGGCTCCTAACACGTGGTTGCCTCCTCTCCCGGCCGCAGGGCTGCGAGGCCTGATGCTGTCCGTCATGCTGGCGTCCCTCATGAGCTCCCTGACCTCCATCTTCAACAGCGCCAGCACCCTCTTCACCATGGACCTCTACACCAAGATCCGGAAGCAGGCCTCGGAGAGGGAACTCCTCATCGCGGGGCGGTGAGCGATCCCCGGCTTCTGTCTCTCGTTTCTCCGGAAAGGGAGAGACACAGACGTGACCCTCCTCCTGTGGGGGTTCAGAGAAACCACTCAGAGAGTTCTAGAATGGGGTTTGATTCCCGGGCAGGGCACATGCCCAGGGGCGGGCCTGCAGGAGGCAGCCGATCCCTGATCCTCTCTCATCACCGATGCTTCTCTCTCTCTCTTTCCCCCCGCTTCCTCTCTGAAATCAATAAAAATATATATTTTTTAAATGCTAGGAAGAAAATTAAGGCAGGATCAAAGGATGAGGACTAACGTAAGACAGTGCTCAAAGGGTCCTCACGGAAGAAGTGGCTTTTGAGCAGAGCCCTGGGGAGAGGGCGGGGGAGCAGTCAGCACTGCCGGTGCCTCCACAGTCACGTGTGTGTGTGTGTGGGGGGGGGGTGTGAGGACGGCAGGAGGTGAGCGTGGCCCGGGAGAGCGATAGGAGACGGGTCAGAAAGGTGGGGGTTGGGGGAGATCACGCAGGCTCCTCCGGCCCTAAGAGGACTTCGGATTTTATTCCGCGTGAGGCAGCAAACAGCTGAAGATAAGAGAGCACGGGAGCCAGTGATGATGGCAATGACCATGGGAGGTGTCATTTCTCCAGTCTGTACTGTGCTCTAGGCCCTGTGCTCGGTCCGCCCGTGGTTTATCACGCTTAGCTAGTTATTGCAAGGTCGCAGAAGTTTTGTAGAGCTTCAGTGTGACCCCGTGCCTCAGTCTCCCGCCCAAAAGCTTGTCCCCGCTCCGTTCTCCCAACTCCCACCCTTCTCTTCCAGGTGAGCACACACAGAAGTCCAGTAAGTTATTATTACTTGTTTAATCATGTGACAAGCACAAAAGTATATGGCGAAGTTTTTTAAAAATATATATATATTTTATTGACTTTTTACAGGGAGGATAGAGAGTTAGAAACATCGATCAGCTGCCTCCTGCACACCCCCTACTGGGGATGTGCCCGCAACCAAGGTACATGCCCTTGACCGGAATCGAACCCGGGACCTTTCAGTCCACAGGCCGATGCTCCAAACCGGTTTCGGCGGCGAAGTTTTTTTTTTTTTAAAGTGAAACAGTCTTGCTCCCTGACCCCCCAGGAGCAAAACCAAATGGTTGTTGACCGCATCTCAATATGTTAGCCAATTCCTTCTACCCACCACAGTACTCCAGCAGCAAAAAACAAAACACACAAATCAGCATCTCCGGGCAGTCCCCTCAGCATTCTGGGACAGAGGGAGGGCATTTTCGTCCTGACTCAGTTTCTCTCCAGCTAGGAAAACATAAAAAATAAAAGACCAGCGTAGGAGTCTGCTTTCTGGGTCCTACAAATGATCACCTACAAGGAGTGCTGTGTGCTCCTTTTTCTAATCGCTGCCGTGCACGTGCTGCATTAGAGAATTATTAACCCAGCGCTGACATTGGAGCTGTTTTTGTAAATGAATATTTAATCTCGTCATGGAAGCTATTAGGACTGATTAGAGGCCAGCAATTGCTTTATTGGCATTTTACTAGCAGATCATCATGAGCAATGGCCTAGCGTGGGGTCAAGGAGCTTGAATTTTTTTTTTTGGGGGGGTGGGGGTGTGAATCAATGAACAGACCCAAGAATGAATTCAAGAAATGAAGCACAGCTGAAACCAGTTTGGCTCAGTGGATAGAGCGTCGGCCTGCGGACTGAAAGGTCCCGGGTTCGATTCCGGGTCAAGGGCATGTACCTTGGTTGCGGGCACATCCCCAGCAGGAGGTGTGCAGGAGGCAGCTGATCGATGATTCTCTCTCATCGATGTTTCTAGCTCTCTATTCCTCTCTCTTCCTCTCTGTAAAAAAAAAAAAAAAAAAAATCAATAAAGTATAAAATACAATTTAAAAAAGAACTGCAGCACAGGGCACCTACCAGGGATGCTTCCGCTTACTCACCCCACCCTTCTGTCCGCTTCCCAGGCTGTTCATCATCCTGCTGATTGTCGTCAGCATCCTGTGGGTCCCGCTGGTACAAGTGTCTCAGAACGGGCAGCTGTTCCACTACATAGAGTCCATCTCGAGCTACCTGGGGCCTCCCATCGCCGCCGTCTTCCTGCTCGCCGTCTTCTGCAAGAGAGTCAACGAGCAGGTGCGTGGACCTGCGGAGACGGTTTTCCCGCTGGAGTGAGAAAAACGTCTTTCTCTCCCCGGGAGGAAAATGCATCCTCTCCACCCAATTTATACAACGCGAGGCCCGTCAGCTCCGCCACTCGTGACACACGAGTCATCATCCTGTTCCTTCTGCAAACTGAGTCACACGTTTTCAAATCCGTGAACAACATAAAAGTCAAGGTCACCTTAAGCTTGGGTCAAAGTAGGCTGTACAGATTTGCCCCGCTATCCGTAAGCTGAAATGGCATAAAGAGGCATTGACCCTTGATTTTTACGGAAATTTTTTGAGCATTTCAGACCCAAAAAAATATCCTTCTTTTATGTTTAAAAAAAAATTTTTTTTTAAATACATATGTTGTTGTTAATCCTTATTCAAGGATACCTTTCCACTGATTTTTAGAGAGAGTGGAAAGGAGAGGGAGAAACAGAGAGAAACATCGATGTGAGAGAGACACATCCATTGGTTACCTCCCGTAGGCACCCCAAGCAGGGCTGGGGATCAAGCCACAACCGGTACATGCCCTTGATGGGAATCGAACCCGGGACCCTTCAGTCCAGAGGCCGGTGCTCTATCCACTGAACCACACCAGCCAGGGCCATGTGTAGTTCTTAGTGGAGAAAGCAGGAAGGACGGTAACGATAACCTCCTAGAATGAGCGTCTCCTCTTCTCTGAACCCCCCCGCTTCGTTCTGGCTCCTTCTGCAGGGAGCTTTCTGGGGTCTCATCATCGGGCTGCTGATCGGCCTGTTCCGGATGATCGCGGAGTTCGCCTACGGAACGGGGACGTGCCTGGCCGCCAGCAACTGCCCCACAATCATCTGCGGCGTGCACTACCTGTACTTCGCCATGATCCTCTTCGTCATTTCCATCGCGGTCATCCTGGGCGTCTCCCTGCTCACCAAGCCCATCCCCGACGTGCATGTGAGTAATGAGGAACAGCTAGGTGCCCCTTTTATTTTTTTAAATATATTTTTATTGATGTCAGAGAGGAAGACAGAGGGAGAGAGAGAGAGAGAAACATCAATGACAAGAGAGAATCCCTGATTGGCTTCCTCCTGCACGCCCCCTACTGGGGACGGAGCTCGCAACCCGGGCATGTGTCCTTGACGGGGAATTGAACCGTGACCTCCTGGTTCATAGGTGGATGCTCAACCACTGAGCCATGCCGGCCGGGCCAGAAATAATGTAAAACGGTGTGTTTTTGTGAATGAGTGTGGGAGGAGCCCTTTTCTTTGCTGTGTGTGTTTTCCCACGCTGTGTGATTGTTTTTTGCACTATACAGTAAACGCTCTGTTATGTTATTGTAAACACTCGCTCATCACGAATGGGCCTGTCTGTGGTCTCTGGGCAGCTGTACCGCCTGTGCTGGTCTCTTCGGAACCGGACAGAGGAGCGGATCGATTTAGACGCGGACGAGCAGAGACAGGAAGACACTGCCGATGATTTCGATGAAGGTAGTGTCTGGTTTGCCTTTGGCTTGAGAACTCTCTCTCTCACTTTGAACTGTTGATGTGTCGCTCTCGTGTGTTTGCATGAAGTTGTTTGTAGGATGTGCTCTATGTCAAGAAACTCATTACTACTAAGGATATCACACCCCATGTGATATGAGGTGCAAACGATTCCCCCAGCTAGGCCCTTGTTTGACTTTGTTTATTGGGCTCTATGCTATGCAACGGTTTTCTATTTTTTCTCTTAATATATTTTTTATTGATTGCAGAGAGGAAGGGAGAGGGAGAGAGAGAGAAACATCAATGATGAGAGAGAGTCCTGGATCAGCTGCCTCCTGCACGCCCCCACTGGGACGGAGCCTGCAACCTGAACATGTGCCTTGACCGGGAATCAAACCATGACCTACAGGTTCACAGGTCGACACTCAACAACTGAGCCATACCACCAGCCGAGCTTCATCTATATATATAAAAGGCTAACATGCAAAGTGTCTCCTTGGGAGTTTGGGAGACCAGGAGTTCAATCACTCGCTGTGACATGCACTGACCACTAGGGGGTGGCGTGGGATGAAGGAAGGTCCCAGCCAGCAGCTGGAAGGCCCTGATCACCAGTCATGCATAGGGACCCTACCTGTGCATGAATTTCATGCCCTGGGCCTCTAGTTCTTCTATAAGCGGAGTTATCTGTGTTTTCTCAGGGATGTTCCTTCTAAGGCATAGGAGTACGTAGTTGTCGTCATTCTTTGCCGTCATCGCACGGCCTTGCTGGGAGCTGGGTTTCCCGAGCTTTGTGACCGTTCGTTTATCTCTCTTTGGTCCAGACGACCCCGGGGAGAGGCCAGGGTGTCTCCGGAGAGCCTACGAGGCGTTCTGCGGCCTGCAGAGGAGAGGCCCCAAGCTGAGCAGAGAGGAGGAGGAAGCCCAGAGGAAGAAGCTGACGGACACGTCCGAGAAACCCTTCTGGAGGACCGTGGTGAACGCCAACGCCGTCGTGCTGCTGGCCGTGGCCGTCTTCGCCCACGGCTACTTCGCCTGAGCCCGCGGAGCCCCTGGGGTTCACGAGCAGAGGACATCACCGGCCTTCCACGGGCGGGGCTCCTCGTGATGCGAAAGGGAGACGAGCAGTCGCTAATTTTTTAAAAAATATATTTTATTGATTTTTTACAGAGAGGAAGAGAGAGGGATAAAGAGAAACATCGATGAGAGAGAACCATCTATCAGCTGCCTTTTGCACACCCCCTCCCACTGGGGATGTGCCCGCAACCAAGGTAAATGCCTTGACCGGAATTGAACCCGGGACCCTTCAGTCCGCAGGCCGACGCTCTGTCCACTGAGCCAAACCGGTTTCGGCACAGTCGCTAATTTTTATCCAGTAACTTGAGGCATGACGTTCAGCGCTTGCTGTTTCTTGGTGTCCGTGGAGTAAGCGTGGATTGTTTAGAAAGCCAGTGAGCTGGCTCCCTGTGTGTGTGTGTGTGTAACTAGGAGGATTTGGGAGTAAGTTATTTTTGTATGTAGCTCACCGGAGAGATGGCCCCGCGTCAAACTTGCTTCCTGCTATTTCCAGAGATTTCCACGTGGAAGGACTCCCTCCCCCTACTCTGCCTCACCTGGGACCCCTCATCGGAAAAACAGCGATATTGTTTTTCCTCCCCAGTGCGCCTCGCTGATCTCAGGGGCTTGAAAAATGGGAATAGTTCCCAGTAGTTGAGGGGAAGAGAGCTGGACATGCCCGTGGTGACTATTTTTACGAACTTTTTAGGAAGTTATTCGTTTCTGCCTTCAATAAACTCATCCCCCACTGAAAGTTAGCATATCGAGCCATTGCTTTTCTTAAACCACTTTATTAAAATGTAATTCACATACCATGAAATGTATCTATTTCAAGTGTACAGTTCAAATAGGGGATTGGGGGGCCAGGTGAAAAAAAGGTGAAAGGTTATATAAAAACTATATATATATATATATATATATATATATATATATACACACACACACACACACACACGCATACATATAACAACACAGACACAGACAACAGTGTGATGATAGCCAGAGGGAAAGGGGGAGGGGGGAGGGGGAGGTAAAGAGGGATAAATGGGGTGCTGAGCGCACAGGGCCGTGGGCAGATGATGTTTAATTGAGCTGCACATTGAAACCTGTGTGGTTTTAGTCACCAACGTCACCCAATAAATTCCATTAAAAGATAAATACTAAAGTGTGCCGTTCCCTGTGTTTCAGAATTGCCACAGTCGTGCAGCATCGCCACAGTTTAATTTTATAGATTAATGTTAGCTAGCTGGTTTGGCCCAGTGGATAGAGCGTCGGCCTGCAGACTGAAGGATCCCAGGTTCAATTCCAGTCAAGAGCGCATACCTCGGTTGCGGGCTCCTCCCCAGCCCAGGCCTTGGCCTGGTGTGCAGGAGGCAACCAATCGATGTGTCTCTCTCACATCGATGTTTCTCTCCATCTCTCCCTCTCCCTTCTACTCTCTCTAAAAATCAATGGAACCGTAGCTGGTTTAGCTCAGTGGATAGAGTGTCAGCCTGTGAACTAAAGTGTTCTGGGTTCAATTCCAGTCCAGGGCACATGGCCCAATCCCCAGTAGGGCGAGTGCAGGAGGCAGCTGATCCATGATTCTCTCTCATCATTGATGTTTCTATCTCTCTCTTCCTCTCTAAAATTATATATATATATATATATATATATATATATATATATATATATATATATATCAATGGAAAAATATCCTCAGGTGAAAGTTTAAAAATAATAATAATAAATAAGCAATCACTCTGCCCCATAACCCATTTTCCGTTTAAAGAAAGGAATAGCTCTTCCCTGCACCCTGAAATTACTCTAGTCCAGTTCATCACTTACTGGTCCCTGGCACCCCAGCGGCTCAGTCTGTTCCCACAGGACATGGTGCCGTGAAGGCAGAGCGACTCCCCTTGTGTTTCCTGGAGATTTTGAAATAGAAGTCCTTCCCGGACTTGGCTACTTTCTGTTCCAGTTGCTGTATTCCGTTCTCAGCTGCCTTGGTGCCTGCTTCCTAATCTACATCTTACACCAACCGCACCCCCGCTCCTGCCCCCTCAGACACGGTCGGTATTTGTCTAGACCCTCACATGTGTCAAACACAAGGCCCGCGGGCCAAATCCAGCCCACCAGGCCTTGCAATGTGGCCCGCACCGCGCTGTCATCACTGCACTCCGCTGTCAGTTTATGACATTGTCAGTTTATGACTGTTCAGTAAACCATTCGGCCCGCGATTTAGGCTGGATTTTAGATTTTGGCCCCTTCTCTGATTGAGTTCCACACCCCTAGTCTAGACCCTCTAGAGAACAGGAAACCGGGAAGCCATGGTTTTTGGTGTGTTTATTTTTTTTATCAACGTAATACATTTTCATTGGGGGACCAGATGCAGTGTGATAGGACACCCGTACGGCATCTCTCCTGGATGGACCGCCCATCCCCGCTTCCACGTGACCTCGTCACACCCAGAGGAGGGAGGTAGATCGATAAGCACCAAGGTTCCCTTTTTTTTTTTTCCCCAAAGAGAAAACAATACACAGTGGAAACAAAATAATTTATCACAATAGACACGGCAAATCATTGGCAAAGCCAGGCTCAGGCTCCAAGACAACCGAGATGCTTCGTGTGGCCACGCTGTCCACCAGCCATCATCGATCCTGGCCCTGTACCCTCTCCAACCTCAACAGTGCCACACACTCCACACGAAGCCACGTGCGCTGAGCCACGCTAGCCACGTGGAACTCTCCACGCTTCCCTCTCCCCTTCCCAGCTTTAGGGGGACCACTCTCAGCCCCAGGGAGCCCGAGACCACAGCTCTCCTCCAAGCTCGCCTGAGATCAGTCCACGCTAACATCAGGGCCTTTTCTTTACGGTCAAAGACTCTATTGCCATCTAGTGGAGATTTCACAGGCGGGATGGAAAGAATTCTATTTAAAGTCGCTGCCTTTTAAAACCTCTCTGGGACACAAACACGTTCAACAGGAAATATACTCCGCTCCCACCCTAACCTTGGTCAATGGGTGATGGCCGGTCTAGACGACTGGAAAGAGTAAGGGCTGTGGTCACGTGAACTCACGGGGAGGAGGATCTCAGGCTAAGTGTCTCAGTAGTTCAGGACAGCGTGGTGGCTTTGAGATGGTGGGTTCTGCCTCCCCCCCCCAAACACACACACACACACACACACACACACACACACACGAGGCACATTTGCTGTGGGACATGACACAGAGTCAACTTCGAAGTATGTCAACACACACATCATGAGGAAGAGGCCTCTGGAAGGCATGTACAGTCACTACAGGGTGTACTTGGTGCAGCCACAGGAAAGGGTGAACCCAAAAACAGAGCATGTGTGCATGAAGGATGCCCCTGTTAGTCATTCAGGCCACACACAAATTCGGCTTCCATGAGTTGATCAGTTTATCGGGTTGGCTTTTCTTGCACCAAAAAAATAACTTGACAGGGGTATTGATGGAGAGTGAAATCTTTCTTTAAAAAAAGAAAAAAAAGAAAAAAGGGTAAGGGGGCTCCGATAGAGAAAGTGGCAGGGACCGGGGAGGCCACACCTCTGGAAATGAACAGTCAAGAGCCACAAACAACGTGGGCACGCTCCATCGGCCTGAGACGGGCGTGCCCCCGCCGCATCTGGAGGATTCTGGTTCTCCGCCTGCACTCCCATCCGCGAGCAGACTTCCTTCCACGGCTCTGACATGCTGTGTACCGCCGCCTGTGTCACACTGGCCTCCAAGGCATAGGTTCACAGCACACTTGTTGCCTTGGCCCGGCTCTCCTCTAAAGACACATGCACACATTTATCGACGGGACTGGACACAATTTACAACTGCCTGGTTTCCCTCCAACACCCCAGGATGGGACTGGGGGGGCGGGGGGCAGAGGGAGCAGTCTGGTCTCCTCGGTTGGCGGCCGAGGGCGGGGCTCAGGCGAAGAAGGCGTGGCAGAAGACGGCCACGGCCAGCAGGATGATGCCGTTGATGTTCACCACGGTCCGCCACAGCGGCTTCTCGGACGTGTCGGTGAGCTTCAGCTTCATGGCTGCCTCCTCCTCCTTGGTCATCTTGGGGCCCTTCTGCTGGTCCAGGCCGCAGAACAGGTCGTAGGCCTTCCGGCAGCATCCTTTCTTCTCCTCGGGAGCTTCTGTGTCAGGGAAAAGGAGTAAAGGAATGGTTGGCTATGGAAGCAGGAGGAACTAAAAGGCGTGGCTCCGTGGTTGAGCATAAACTTATGAACCAGGAGGTAACAGTTCGATTCCCAGTCAGGGCACAGGCCCGGGGCTGAGGGCTCACTCTCCAGTGTGGGGCGTGTAGGAGGTCGCGGATCGACGATTCTCTCTCATCCTTGATGTTTCTCTCTCTTTCTCTTCCTCCCTCTCTCTCTTCCTCTCTAGAATCAATAAAAATATATATTTTTTTTTAATTCTCTGGTGGATAAAAAAAACTCTCAATGGTGGTCACCTCTGGGCCAAGTAATGGAAGTGGGTCCATTTTTACTTGTTAAGGTAGAACTTTGTGTGTTGCTTGTTTTTAAACATATACATACTTTTTTTTTTTTTTTTAAGTTTGGTTTGTAAAAGACCTTGCCCTCTGCGGAAAATATTCCAGAAAGTCTCTGGGTCTCATTTTACTCATCGGTAAATTTGGACGCATTATACTTGCATTATCTTTTCTTTAAAGGATGACGTGGTGCCAAAATGAAACACTAGACTAGAGTAAGATATTCCGTACCTCCTCCTCTGCACATGCAAGCTTTGAGCAGATGTCCCAGAACCCATTCACTCCTCTCACACCTCCCCCGCCCCAGCTCCCATCGCCCCCCCCCCGCGCCCCCACAACCCCCCCCTCCCCCCCGCTCCGCCCCAGGAGAGCGATCTGGGCTTTGATGGAGGCACTCACCTATTTCAAAGGTCTCCTCTGGGGCTTCGTCAACGACATCCTCCTCGGTGGCATCCAGGTCGATCCGCTCCTCTTTGCTGTTGCGCAGGCTCCAGCACAGGCGGTAGAGCTGTGGAGGAAGCAGAGCACGTCAACAGGGAGATCCCAACAGCGTCTCGGGCCAAGGAGCAGGGAGATCAAGAAAGAAAAGGGCATGTGGCCTCTCAGGACCAATAAGAACCTACAATAGATTGCAGTTCCCATCCACAGCGTTTTATCTAAATATGTCAGGAACTTAGGTGTCCATCACAGACGTGTACACATTAGCCCCTGTAGCATACGACGCATATTCGGAGGCTAAGACGATGCCTTGACTACAGAAATAAATGGTTTGAATGAATGAACGCTTGCTGCCAATGAGAAATGAATTGGTTCCTCTTGGCACTGGTTCTGGGAAACAAGATTAGACATCCATCAGTCCAGACCAACCGCATAAGGTCATATGGTTGTACCATCTACGTGTGTTTGTCATAGTATGGGGAGGGAATCTGTAGAATCCTGAGCCATTGAGAATCGGGAGGAACTGGAGGCACCCTCTCTATTGACATGGGTTAACAAACCCCTTGTCTTCTTCTATGGACAAACATGATCTTGCTCTGTTCCTTGGAAACCCGGAAGAGTTAGAATGCCAGCTGTGTTGGGTTACCAGGCTATATTGCTTCTGGTGAAAACGGCCTATCATTGGTCATCTCCACCTGCATCGGGAGAGCTGTGAACATACCCTAAAGCAAGGGCGACATCTAGAGCTAAAGATGGGTACTTGCCATTTTTGAAGTCTTAAATCAGTTGGACTTTTCTATTGCTCAAAATTTCTTTTGAATTCTATGGGCTTAATTAGGAAAAAAATGAAGGGTAAATCATACTTCAGATTCCCCTGAGTGTAGTGATTTTGTAACCAGGGATGCCCTTTGCTGGGACCCCTGGAAGTTCTGAC
This sequence comes from Pipistrellus hanaki, assembly GCF_964339955.1. NCBI lineage: Eukaryota > Metazoa > Chordata > Mammalia > Chiroptera > Vespertilionidae > Pipistrellus > Pipistrellus hanaki. The sequence goes on from NC_140521.1 coordinate 2,148,660, forward strand.
CATGGAACTATTACAAGAAATGTAAGTTCCACCCTGACTGGTTTGGCTCAGTAGATAGAGCATCGGCCTGCGGACTGAAGGGTCCCAGGTTTGATTCCGGTCAAGGGCATGTCCCTTGGTTGTGGGCACATTGCCAGTAGGGGGTGTGCAGGAGGCAGCTGATCAATATTTCTCTCTCATCGATGTTTCTAAGTCTCTGTCCCTCTCCCGCTCTATAAAAAAAAAAAAAAATCAATAAAAAACATATATTTTTTTAAAAAGAAAAAAAATATAAGTTCCTATCTGGGGCATGGGCATCTAAGCCAGTGTAGCCCTGCCCCTGCCCTAGTGACCTCACACCCTTGCCCCTGAGCTGTCCCTTGGGGAGCATGATTCAGAGAAGACCCGCTGGATGGGACTGTAGCTGAAGACACATGCCGAGACCGCACAGCCGGCACCCTGAGCTTCCGTCCTGTGTGCTTCTGCGCGACACCATTGGCAAGGACGCACGGTGTAGTCATGTGAGTGTGAGATGTCTCCCTGAGCAAGGGCCAGCAAGAGGGGCGCCGCAGCCCGGACATGTGATGCAAGGACAGCGCCGGTTTCCCGAGTGGGTACTCACGTGCACATCGGGAATGGGCTTGGTGCAGAGGGAGACGAGGAGGATGATGATGATGGACACGACAAACAGGATGATGGCGAAGTACAGGTAGTGCACGCCGCAGATAATGGTGGGGCACTCGCTAGGCTCCATGCAGCTTCCGGTTCCGTAGGCAAACTCGGCGATCATGCGGGACACCCCGATCAGAAACCCTATGATCAGGCCCCAGAAGGCTCCCTGGGGAAAGAAAGCCGTGGGTTACCAACAGCTGAACACCCAAGACGGCTGTGCACTCCGGAGCGACAGAGGCAGGAGAAGAGAGGTGGGAGAGAAGACAGCACCAGGCCCTCTGAAGCCAGAGCACTCATACCCATTCCCTCCGGAGAGCGTGGGAAGCAGAATCCCTCCCCCAGAGCAAGCACATCCGGGTGGGGGTTTCTGCACCAGGAAGGGCCTTCCCGGCCGCACACAAATGCCACCTACCTGCTCATTGACTCTCTTGCAGAAAACAGCGAGCAGGAAGACTGCGGCGATGGGAGGTCCCAAGTAACTGGTGATGGACTGGATGTAGTCGAAGAGCTGCCCACTCTGTGCGGACTGCACGACGGGCACCCAGGCGATGCTGATGCCAATCAGCACCAGGATGAACACTCTGAAAGCAGAGCCCCCGCAAGAGTGTCAACAACTGGCTCGACGTGAATAAATACACACACACCGAGTGGCCAGATGATGATGATCTCTGAACGCATAATCCTCTGGCCACTCAGTGCATAGTCTATACACTGAAAGGCTACTATGCAAATGGTCCACTAGAAGGAAAATGTAAACTGGCCACAGGGGGTGCACCCACGCTCCCCAAAGCATCTGCCGCCTTCCCTGGCTTGAGAGAACCCTACGATGATTCCAGCTTCCCTGGTCGGGGCAGGTGGGAGCTTCACTGACCTTCCTGCGATCATGAGCTCTTTCTCGTTTGCTCTCTTCCGGATCTTAGTGTAGATGTCCATGGTGAAGAGGGTGCTGGCGCTGTTGAAGATGGAGGTCAGGGAGCTCATGAGAGACGCCAGCATGACGGACAGCATCAGGCCTCGCAGCCCTGGAAGAGAAGGGGGTCCCGAGTGGTGCACACAGCACCTCAGCTCTTAAGCGCTTGGAACGTGGGAGGACTCAGTGTGTGTTTGCTTTCTGAACTCATGTCACGGTTGGCCTTGGATTTATCTCTCCCGAAAAGCCAGACATTTTAAGGGATGGACTGTGGCTTTGCATTTTATTGGAAACCCACAGCAGTCAACAAGAAGGTAGGAATAAAATATGTATGAGGTTAACACTTTGCAGTTGGATGATGGTGGTGGCGGTAGTGATGTGTGTGTGTGTGTGTGTGTGTGTGTGTGTGTGTGTGTGTTTCCATCTGAGTGGACTTTTATAAGATCTCTAACCCAAAAGATCCATGACATAGCAGAAATACTCAAACTAGGATTTGCGCTAGCCGGTTTGGCTCAGTGGATAGAGGGCCAACCTACAGACCAAAGGGTCCCACGTTCAATTCCAACCAAGGGCATGTACCTTGGTTTGCAGGTTCCTTTCTGGCCTGGGTCCTGGTCAGGGCGTATGCAGGAGGCAACCAATCAATGTGTTTCTCTCACATCGATGTTTCTCTCTGTCTTTCCCTCTCTCTTTCACTCTCTCTAAAAGTCAATGGGAAAATATCCTCTGGCAAGGATAAACAAAAAAAATAAATATGTGCCCTAACCTGTTTGGCTCAGAGGATAGAGCATCAGCCTGCGGACTGAAAGGTCCCAGGTTCTATTTCGGTCAAGGGCATGTACCTTGGTTGCAGGCACATCCCCAGTAGGAAGTGTACAGGAAACAACTGATCAATGTTTCTAACTCTCTATCCCTCTCCCTTCCTCTCTGTAAAAAAAATCAATAAAATATTTTTTAAATAATAAATAAATAAGTAAAATAAAGGAGCATGTGACTCTTACTAATTGCAACCTTAATTAATAAGCAGCCCAGCTAAGTGGAATAGTTAAATATTACTCCTGTGTTTATATAGAATTTGAATCCAAATGGTTTGCCCAAGGTCATGCATCTAGTCTTTGTTTTTGTTTTTAAAGACCATCTCAAATTCCTCAATTCCAGCCTTGAGCAGAATTATACAAGCCAGACACTGAGTTGCTGTGTGGCTGACAACAGACAAGTGCCAGGTCTGAGAGCCAACCTAGTCCTATGCCTCCTTGGCACAAGGTAAGACCTACTCAAAAACCGAGGACACCTGGAATGAGACTTTCCCTACTGACCTTCAGGCATGGACATGACCTTGCCCAGAAGGCCCACGGAATCCACGAGAAGCCCGAGCCCAATCAGCCCCCCAGGAAAGACCACGCCGGTGGGGATGAATCTCACCGTTGGGCATGAGCTCCACCACCATGGTCGGGTAGGCGATGTTGGTACAGCCAACCTTGGTGCCGCAATATTTCTCACATTCCGAGGGGAGGGCACAGGCAATTTTTTCTGGAGAGAGATGAAGAGCCATGTCAGCGAGCAACACGGCAGGGAAATACGTTCAAGATTCACTTTCTTTCTTAAAGGTATATTTTCACTGATGTCAGAGAATGGTAGAAAGAGGGGGGGAGAGAGATAAAAACATCAGTGATGAGAGAGAATCGTGGGTCGGCTGACTCCTGCACGCTCCACATTGGGGATGGAGCCCGAAACCTGGGCCTGTGCCCTGATCGGGAATCAAACCGTGACCTCCTGGTTCATGGGCCAACACTCAACCACTGAGTGATTCTCTCTCCTCGTGGATGTTTCTATCTCTCTCCCTTTCCCCTCCTTTCTGAAATCAATAAAAATATTAAAAAAAAAAAAAAAAAACTAAAAAAAACAAAACGCAATGGCGATGGCAATGCTTGAGAGGCCAAGAAAGGACCAAGAAGGAATCTATCACCCTAGAAAGCAAAGTGCAAACTCGGGGCTCCTTCAAGGAGATGGCCTGGGAAGCAGGGTTCGGAGCAGTGGGCCATTTGAGAAGAGCTGGAGTCCTGATATTAAGGACGTCGTACACCTTCCACAGCCTGTGTGGGCCTGAGCAAGCAGTGAGCAGCTACCCTGTTTCCCCGAAAATAAGGCAGTGTCTTGCATTAATTTTTTCTCCCAAAGTTGCGCTAGGTCTTATTTTCGGAGGATGTCTTATTTTCGGGGAAACACGGTATCAGCTGGAAGAAGCTACAGCTGCAGGCCTATCATGACTTCAGAGGATTTGCAAAAACCAGGGAAGGCAATTCTGTGGGTTCTGTGACCTCAAGTTTCTCACTGTCTAGAGGGAGATCAATAATACTTGGCAATGCAGGGAAAGAAAAGAAGGAGGAGGAGGAAAGGAGGAGGAGGAGAAGGAGGAGGAGAAAGAAGGGGAGGAGGAGGAGGAAGAGGTGATGGTGGAGAAAGAGGAGGGGGGAGAGGAAGAGGATGAGGAGGAGGAGCAGAGGGGGGAGGGGGAGGGGGAGGAGGAGGAGGAGAAGAAGGAGGAGGAGCAGCATCAGGGAGCTACAGAGCTTTCAAAGCGGCTCAGAGCCAGGAACGGGGGAGAGTGGCCACGGAGCCCAGCAGACGGCATCACCTGTGTACAGGATGCGGCTGATCATGCCCGGCATCACCATGAGGAACATGGGCAGCAGCTTCAGGTACCCGCACATCACGCAGCCCGCCTTCACGTGGGACATGTTCTTGGCGGACAGGCAGCGCTGCACGATGACCTGCAGGGAGGGCCGGGTGAGGTGCAGGTCCTGGCGCCTTCCGGCCACCCCAGCTCCCCTCCCCCACGTCCTGGGTGCTCGGCCCGGCACTCCCATGTTACCAAGGCTCCGCGACCCCAACCCCACAAGCCACAGACAGATAGACTAACAGACAGACAGGCTTTCCTGCAGCACCAGCGGAGACCTTGCTCGTCCCCCCCTGCACATCCGCTGTGGGTACCTGATCTGTGCACCAGTACCACAGGGCGAGGATGGACAGCCCGAAGATGAGGCCAGGCCACGGCAGGTCTCCCTTGAGGGGGTCTCGGAAGATGTGGAAGGAGTCGTTCCTGGGGGTGTAGCATTCCTTGTTGATGGTGATGTTCCCGTCAGAAACTTTGGTCGGGATGGCCTTCATGTACTTTTCCATGAAGGCCTCGTACCCTCCCACTTCGTTAAAAGCTGGAAAAAACATCAGTCACAAAAATCAGCATCCAGGATCTCTCTCCCCCCCTCACAGCAGTTGCCTCCTGGGGAGGCCCGAGAAACCGAGAGGGCCCGCCCCCCCAGCCAGAGCCTCGGGCAGGTCACCCTCTGGGCCTCGGCTTTGTCATCGTTGTCCCTGCCCGGCTTCCTCAGGGACTACCCTGAGGCTCCAAAGCAATGACCTGTGAGAGGACTCCACCCATGGGCATCGTCGCACAGGGAAGGCCCTTGACTTGTTGGAAGAAAGACCTTGGTTGGGAACCAGGTTCAAAAACTCTGTTTTCCCTCTCACCCCCGCCTCCTCAGCCCCACTCACCAAACCCGGTCAGGATGAAAGACCCCACGAGCATGATGGCCGTCTGCAAGGTGTCCGTGTAAATCACAGCCGCCAGGCCCCCTGTGCGGGCAAGGAGACAGTGTATCCGACCTCCCGCAGGAGAGCAACCAGGCAGCCTGCCTCCCGCGCCCACTGCTGCCCCCCGCCCCGCTCTGCACACCGCGTGAACACAGCCCTCAGTCACCCGCCTCCCCTTCCTCCTTCCTGCCTCCTGTTGTCCTGTGACAGCAGTCTGCTACCCAGCATGATCCAACATCTCCACTCCGGCACGGAAATGCTGGGAAGACCTTGAGGAAAGGAGAGATGTTTCTCCCTGCCGAGACCAGTTTGGCTCAGTGGCTAGAGTAGGGGTGTCGAACTCAATCAGAGAAGGGGCCAAAATCTAAAATCCAGCCTAAATCGGGGGCCGAATGGTTTACTGAACAGTCATAAACTGACAATGTCATAAACTGACAGCGGAGTGCAGTGATGACAGCGCGGTGCGGGCCACATTGCAAGGCCTGGCGGGCTGGATTTGGCCCGCGGGCCTTGTGTTTGACACATGTGGGCTAGAGCGTCAGCCTGCGGGCTGAAGGGTCCCGGGTTTGATTCCGGTTGGGGGCATGTACTTTGGCTGCGGGCACATCCCTGGTGGGGGATGTGTAAGAGGCAGCTGGTCGATGTTTCTCTCTCATCGATGTTTCTAACTCTCTATCCCTCTTCCTTCCTCTCTGTGGAAATCAACTATATATATATATATATATATATATATATATATATATATATATATATATAATTTTTTTAAAAAAGAAAAGAAATGTTTCTCCCTATTGGAGGAGGGAGAGCTCCCGGTGATCCTTTTAAGCCTGGAGATGGCTCCTCAGTAGTAAGAAAGAGCATCTGGCCCGGCCGGTGTGGCTCAGCGGTAGTTCTTTCCCCCGAGAGAAGACAGCTAGTTCCCTCCTCCCTTTCCTCGTTCCCGAGCGCCTAACCCTGGACTGCGCTTGAGTCAAGTCACGTGAATAACTCACCTGTGATGGTGTAGATGCCGGTGATGGCCAATAAGAGAAAGATGGCCAGATACAGATCCAGGCCCAAGGCCAAGTTGATGAAGATGGCCCCAGAGAAGATGTCTGCCTGGAAGGAGAGGAGAGGTGAGTTAGGGGTGAGAGAGACCAGCTGGCTGCAGTTCTTGAAACAGTCCTTTTGCTCCTCCCTGCTTCATTTAGCCACACAGAGAACCTTCTACCTGGCGGGACAGTGCAGTGGCTCATGTAAACCAACAGAGGGCGCTGGAGTCACCCAAAAGGAGTTTTTCTGGCATCTCCAACATACCCTAGGTGAATCCTTTCCTGTCTCTAGGTAGGAAAGAAACTAGACTTCACGTAGATGCAATGGACGAAGTGTTTTATTGCATGAGACCGAATGTATTTCAGGACATGTAAACGGCCATCATTCAGAGCCCTGGAAAACGGGCTCTCTGTTCTTATCTTCCCCACTCTGCCTCCTCCCAGCTCCTCAGGACCCTCCAGTGACGTGGGTTCCCACCAATCAAATCTCCTGTTCCCTGCCTCTCCGCCATCTGAGAACTAGTCTCACACCAACTCCAAGCCTACGTGTGAATACATGACCTCCTCCCCCGAGAGGACCCTGTGCCTTGGGTCCCCTACCAATTCTCTAGCCCCGGGGGACCTAACGTCATTGTAGCTCCTGGTGGAGGAGAAGAGGCAGAAGCAGGAGGCAGGGAGAATCATGGTGACTTAGAAAGAGAACTCCCTACCACCAACCACCACCACCTCAGGGCTGCTGGTGAAAGGGCCTGGATTTTAACCCCAGCGCTGCCACCATAGGCCCGAGTGACCAGGTAAAACATCGTGCCTCTCCATGTCAGTGGTTGAGCATCGACCTATGAACCAGGAGGTCTAGGTTCGATTCCCAGTCAGGGCACAAGCCCAGGCTGCAGGCTCCATCCACGATCCCAGTGTGGGGCTTACAGGAGGCAGCCGATCCATGATTCTCTCTCATTGTTGATACTTCTCTATCTCTCTCTTCCCTACATTCTTCCTTTCTGAAATCAATCAAAATATATTTTTAAAATAAATGAATAACCCTCAGTAGCCGGAAGTGGGGAAGAACCACCATTGAGGAGGCCCCAGCTGCCCCTTAGCCGTGCTTCTCCACAGTGGGCCACTTGAAACTGTGATGAGTGATCGATCCCAAGGTTACCCACCTCCCACCCCCCGCCCCAGAGCTCCATATCTCCCCTGAAGGGCTCCGTTCATTGATTTCAGTGGAATGCTGTTAAGTATGATTCCGTAGATTAGCTAATGAGCACAGTGAGCAAAAAATGTAAATACTCCAAGATTACTGCTGCCATTTCAAACACCCTTGATTGGTTTATTTTCCAGAGTGGTTAATGTGTCATGCTTTATGACAGCGCACCATAGGACACTGTGATAGCCTCATTAATATTTGCCTGGCTGTTAGTAGTCACAAATAAGTAACACGCAACTCCTACGATAAGCTATAAACAACGTCTATAAACACTTGTGAGAAGTGTTGGGCTAATAGAAACCTTGGTTTTGATAATACGTACTCTCCTTCCAGCCAACAGGGCAGGTAAAGAATCCTAAGGAAAACTCCCTCATAAAGAGGGGGAAAAGGTAAGACAAATTCTTCCTCCCGTGAGTTACTCCTAACTTCAGGGAGGAATTCCTTCTGCCCTTGGGACCCCGAACGCCATTAAGGAGCCCCAGAAATCACCCAGGGCGGGAACATCCTACACCAAGCCCTATGTAAAAGCAGAATTTAGAAAAAAGCTGACTGTTAGGGAACGGGCTCCATCAGGACCGGAGCTGAGGGATGCCGCCCCTCAGTTACCTGGGGGCCCCCACGTCCAGGAAGGTTTAATGAGTAACCTGAGCCACAGGTGAGTTGAGTTGCTCGGGAAGGCAGGGAGTGAGGTTGGCTACTCCATGTCTTTATAGGACTACCCCTCTGCTAGCCATGAGGGCAAAGAGTGCCCTCTCCATAGCAACCGTCGTCAACAGACTTCCACCCGCTTGAACTGTGGACTCGGAGAAACCTTGCTCCTGAGAAGGGGAGTTCAAGTGCCGTGCTCTACGAGCTCATTAAACAGGTGACAGCTCATAGGCGGAGCCAAGGAACTGCGCCCTCACCAAGTTCAGGGTGACCTCCCCACCCTGCCCGCTTCCATTTCTTTTCCTCCTCTCCCATCGCTGTCCCTCAGGCCTCAGGAAGGCTGGTTTCTCTATCCCCTCCCCCCAGCACTTCCCAGTGCAGTGTCTGCACACTGATCTCTAATGAAATAGGACTGTAACTGGAAACTAACCCTGAAGGAGGGAAGGAAAAAAAAAAATGGAGGAGGTAGAATCATCCCTTTGGCAGGGAAAGCACAGAGCTACCAGTCAGGGGAGTCAAAGTTTGAAGCAGGAAGTTGGGCATCAGTCCCAACTCCAAGGCAAAGCCCATGGGCAGAGCAGGTTTTCAATGAGTTGTGTGAAAAAACATACATGCAAGACCATTCTTTGGGGAAATGATAGTCTCCTCAAAAAAAAAACCATAGTGGTGCCGGTAGAACTGGATATCCACATGCAAAAGAATCAAGTTGGACCCCTACCTTACATCACACACAAAAATTAACTCAAAATGGATCGAAGACCTACATGGAAGAGCAGAGACTCAAACTCTAAGGAGCTAACACAGGAGTCAACCTTAGGACCTCGGCTCTGTCAATGGGTTCTTTTGGGTGTCACACAATCAGTGAATTCAGTGACGACATAAGCATGAGCAACAAAAGTAGAAGTAGATAAAATGAACTCCGTCAAGGTTTAAAACTTTTGTGCACCAAAGGACACTGTCAAGAAAGTGAGCCCTGACCGGTTTGGCTCAGTAGATAGAGCATTGGCCTGCGGACTGAAGGGTCCCAGGTTCTATTCCGGTCAAGGGCATGTACTGTACCTTGATTTTGGGCACATCCCCAGTAGAGGATGTGCAAGAGGCAGCTGATCGAAGTGTCTCTCTAATCGATGTTTCAAACTCTCTATCCCTCTCCCTTCCTCTCTGGAAAAAAAAATCAATAAAATCTATATTATTTAATAAAGTGAAAAGGCAATCTACAGAACAGGAGGAAATATTTGCAAATCATACATCTGATAGGGGTCTGCTATCCAGAATATATAAAAACTCTTTCAACTCAACAGCAAAAAAAAAAGAAAGAAAGACAAACAACTTGTGAAGAAAAATTAATCCCGTGTGCACTGTGGGTGGGAATGCAGATTGGTACGGCCACTGTGGAACGCAGTATGGAACTTCATCAAGAAATTAAAAATGGAGCTGCCTAGTGACCCATGGATTCCACTCCTGGGAATCTACTCAAAGAAACCCAAGACTCTGGACTTCCGCGGTTTCCTGAGTCTTTTGCTTTGCTTTGCTTTGCCGTCCAAAGAAATTGACTTGCACACTTCTGAGGAAGGAAAGGTGAGGTGAAGAAGGAATACATATTTTGCTCCAGTGTGTCCGCCCAGAGCTCTGTCCAGTTCTTAAATACACCTCCATGGCCAGCCAACCCCTGAGGAGTCCCAGCTCTGGAAATGGGGCCTGCAGCTCCAGGTTGACAGGGAGACGGGCTACATGATGGGGCGGCAGTGGACTCACCGAGATCTTGGTGAAAATGTAGAGCAACAGGGACAGAATGGAGAGGTAGATCTGGATCCGTTTGCCTCCGAATCGCTTCCTCAGGTACTCTGGCATCGTCACCACCTGCATGGGGTGTAAGGGAGGTCACTGCCAGCCAGAGTGAGGTCAGAAGTGTGATCAAGGTGTCAGGAGTGTGTGTGTACACACACACACACACACATGCATTGGATACTTACCCCAGCCTTGATGTAAATGGGGACAAACACCCAGCCCAGCACAACCACCAAAATCAGGGCCTAGAACCAAAAAAGAAATGGAGTCAGATCACACCGCCTGGGGGACCCCAGCCACTGCAGAACAATCCCCCAGCGGCTTCTCTTTGGGCTCTGAGGACAGCTCCCTGGGTGGCCATCGGAGATGGGGAGGTCTTTGCTGCCTGGCTGGCCCAGGGGAATGGTCGCTGAGCAACCGTGAAGGGGACCCCTAGGGACTGCCCAGTGACATCGCAACTCCTTTTCCCTTTTCCAGAAATTAAAAATAAATTAATAATAACAATGGGGATCTGGTGATAAGCATTTCCAAGCCTCCAATATGGCGGGAAGGGTAGAGGAGTGCTTGGCTCTTTAAGAGAAGAAAGGACCACTGTTGCCTTCTTCTCCGTGGCTTTCTCGCGCTGCTCTGGTGGAAGGGGAGCGGACCCTGGGCCCTGACGCTGGGCTGCTCCTTCATCTGCACCGCAGGGCGGCGGGGAGAGGGTCCCTGACACCTACAGCATCTGCCTCTGCGCGCAGGTCCACCCGGCTGCCTGCCGGCGAGGGCTCCTTCCAGCGCCAAGACAAGGGTTTCTGATGCTACTCACGTTCCACTCAAAGCCCCCGGTGGCGATGCCTGCTGCTGCTCCCGTCCCGGCCAGCCCCACGAAGTGGCCGCTTCCGATGTTACTGGCGAAGAGAGACGCTCCAATCTGGAAACACAAAGATCGAGGAGAGTGAGGACTCGGTGCCCCATTGGGACACTCAGGGGCGAGGCAAGGAGAGAAGAGACGGGTCAGCCAAGAGGAGGACAGGGAAGAGCAGAGGCAGGCCAAGAGCATGACTTGGGGACCTGGGTAACAATAGTGAAGAGGAAAAGGGAAGCATTAAAGGAAGGGCCGGCAGGCTGTCTCCCCAAATCAGATTGTCTGGGAGTCCTTTGTGAGCCCAATGCACAACAGTGAAAACCCAGAAAGCCCACAACCCACCGGGCCTCCCCGGAAGTCAGCCACTCTGAGATCATTTCAGCCAAGCAAAGACCTCGGAGCAGGAAGGTCATCATGGTGGAGAAGCAGGGCCAAGGTCAGAGTGGCCGCAGTGTGGTGGCCAAGGAGCAGGGTGGTGTGGGATGAGGCTGGAAAGCTAAGTGGGGATACATCCCATAGGTCTTAACAAGCCAGGATAGGAAGTGTAGATTTTATTCCAAGTGTGATGGGAAGCCACTGGGTAGGGACAGGATCTAATTTGCTTTTTATTTATTTTTTTAAATATATTTTTATTGATTTCAAAGAGGAAAGGATAGGAAGAGATAAGTAGAAACATCAATGATGAGAATCATTGATCAGCTGCCTCCTGCACGCCCCTTACTAGGGCTCGAGCCCACAATCTGAGCACGTGCTCTTGACTGAAATCAAACCCGGGCCCCTTCAGTCCGCAGGCCAACCCTCTCTCCACTGACCCAAACCAAGTAGGGCTAATTTGCTTTCGAAAGATTGCTCTCAAGGATGTGGAAAGTGTAGCAGTGTTGGGGACAAGGGAGACAAGAGAAACCATGAGAGTGGCTGCAGGAGAGACAAAGACAATGGCAGAGATCAGGATCTGCTTCAGAAACAAAGTTGAGGGGCCTTGTTGATGGGTCACTGTGGGAAGTGATGGAAAGAGCCATTAAGGGTCACTCCAAATTGGGGACTTGAGTACGTGGGCGGACACATTCATGAAGAAAGGGGAACTATGTCTTTGGTTAGTGCCCCTGAAGAGTTTTAACCTTTAGTCATCTGTACTTCAAAGTGTGTTGTGCAACGAAGGCATGCTTTCCTTTGCTAAAGGAATAGGGCCAAGTAAAATTTGCACAAGAAATAAATTGCCTGTAAGTGGCATTCTCAGGGTGTGAAAAAGAGCGTCAGCCTGCGGACTCAAGGGACCCAGGTTTGATTCCGGTCAAGGGCATGTACCTTGGCTGCGGGCACATCCCCAATAGTGGGTGTGCAGGAGGCAGCTGATGGATGTCTCTCTCTCATCGATGTTTCTAACTCTCTCTCCTTCTCCCTTCCTTTCTGTAAAAAAAAAAAATCAATAAAAATATTTTTTAAATGTTTTGTATGTTCAGGGAAAAGAAAAAAGAGGGAGAGAAGGAGGGGGATAAAGGGGAGGAAAGAAAGGAGAAAAAAGAAGGAGGAGGAAGAAGAGAGGAGGAAGGAGAGACTGGGAGGAAAACAGGCTGTTTAGAGATCCACCTTTTTCTCCTCAAAGCTTGGTGAGGATAATCCACTTCAATCCAATTTCCCTTACACAAGCAGCCTGCCTGTCCCGACCCATTATCTCTTCATTTATCACTTGATAAATTATTAAGCCTAATGTACTATTAAGGGCATAATTACCAGTAATGATTAACTGCATTAGATTAGCCTCAAGTTCAAGAAGTCCTCCCCAACATCCCCCCAAGAGGTGCATTGGACTCTAAGCAGTTACAGGCTTTCTGGAGGTACCTTCTCACCCCCTGATGGAATGGGGGCCAGGAGAGCTTTGGGGTACCCGATGAATTGGGTACCCCCAAATGCATTTCATTTCCATCAGGGGCACTGTGGTCCTCCCAGTTGTTCTCCTTGGCCTCCCTATTCCTGGACTCCCTCCCTTTGCCCATGGCCTGCACTCAATCATTTACCAAAGCCTGACTCTGACCTCACAATGTCATGGGAATCTAGCACTTTTTTATTTTTTTTTAAATATATTTTATTGATTTTTTACTGAGAGGAAGAGAGAGGGATAGAGAGTTAGAAACATCGATGAGAGAGAATCATCGATCAGCTGCCTCTTGCACACCCCCCCACTGGGAATGTGCTCGAAACCAAGGTACATGCCCTTGACTGGAATAGAACCCGGGACCTTTCAGTCCGCAGGCCCACACTCTATCCATTGAGCCAAACTGGTTTCTGCAAAATCTAGCACTTTTTATATGGCCCTTGCTGGCTGTCATTATCTCTCAACAGTTTCGTGGCAACAAGTTCTAGATGGTCACCAGTCACCCACACCCACACTCCCACACATGGCCAGTCACCTCCCCGAAGCACAACTCGGATCACGTCTCTTCCCTATTCAGAGACCCTCCCAGACCCCCAAATGGACCTGCCACACAGGCTTCTGGGCAACTCCAAGTTTAAAGACAGAGTCCTTAGGAATTCAGCAAGGTCTCCATGGAAGTCCCCTCTCTGGCATGGCGGCATGCGCTTAGAAATCAGAGTTTGGGTGCTTTCTTGAGCTCTTACTATCTGGGTGATCCTAACACCTGTGAACTTCAGTCTACGCTCATGAAGGGTTGTACAGGAGAAAAAAAAAAAATCATGAATCAGTCATGACTGACACTCAGCTGGCCCTCAATCAGTTCCTTCCTCCCCTACAAGAGGACAATCACTCCACCGTCCAAGGCAATTTACAAGAACTGCAATGAACACTATCTTGGTCTGAATTATGTGGCCCCAAGATGGATGTGTTGAAGCCCTCTAATCCCCAATGTGACTATATTTGGAGATAGGGTCTGTAGGAGGGCAATTAAGGTAAAATTAGGTCATAAGGGTGGATCTCTAATTTTGATGCGCCCACAGAAGGGGCCAGGTGAGTCCCGAGAGAGAAGGCAGCCATCGACAAGCCAGAAAGAGGCATCTCACCAGAAACCCACCCTAACAACACCTTGATTGTGCATTTATAATCTCCAAATTGTGGGATGAGGGAGGGGAGAGATACGTTTCTGTTGTGTAGGCCACCCAGTCTGGGATGTTTTGTTATGGCAGCTCCTGCAAGCTAATACACACAGACACCCATTGCTTTATCATCTGCTCTCCCACGCCAGGTCCGCACACTAGCCCTCCCTCTGACGGGAGCTCATTGACAATGCTTTCATCACCCTGATTTCCCAAAACACTCTCTGAGCCCACCCCTCACCCACGTTCGTGCCCCAACCAGGGACTCGCCCAGTGGCGTGTTCTTCTCTGTCATCTCCTCCCACATTCCTTCTGAACACAGGATTGCAGGCTGGATCTAAAATTCAGTTTGACCTTGCTTCTAACTTCTCCGCCAGCCTTTCTCACCCCCTGTGGGGCTCAGGCATTACAAGCATTCGGATGGTTTTGCCGTCACAGTGGAAGATGAGCAGAGTCTAACCAAACCCAACAGGTTTGTTTGATAGCGAGCGTGGTGTAATGGGCAGATAGCACGATGTGGCATCACAAAAGGCGAGAAGACTGTGTTCTCCTTTGACTTTAGGGAATTCACAATCACATTCTACTGCCTCCATTTCCCACCAGAACACAATTTTTTAAAACCTTTAACAAAAAAGGACAACTCCAGAGCTGTCTTCGAGTCACTCACACAGCCTGAGACCTGGGAACAAACCATGCCGGGAAGTTACCTGTTTCTTGGCAGGGGGAGAGGGTTATAGGAAAAGGCATGAAGATGTTATTGAACACTAACTAAAATTTTGTTTTGTGTGTCAGGAAATATAAAAGAGACATCTTAACCCAGGCATCCTATGCTAGAATTATCTTGGAAATGACTAAGGTCAACCGTTCATTGTCGAGTGAAAGCAAAGCCATAGCCCAGAGGAAGAAAGTAATTCAAGTTTACACATTAATTTTATTTTTACTCCCATACCCTCAGGAAAGTAACAGCCTGTGTACACTCCACCACTAGCCCAGGAGTCAAGAATTGCCTAACGCACGTTGGCTGACCTTGGCCTGAAAGTCCCAGGAGGCCCCCAGGGCCAGCACACCATGTGGACAGCTTCAGTCCACAATGAAGAACAAAGCCCCACTGGCGTAAGTGATCCTCCATGGTGGGCACAGCCAGTCCTTGTAGCCACTCAGCCTTGTGGGTAAATGCCATGGATGTATCAACAGCGATCAAGGCTGAACTATAGCGGGAGGGTGTACCCAGCTCGCATGGGAGAGGGATCGGGAGAGGGGGCACACCTGGATTGCCCTGCTCAGGGAACAGGGAAACTGTACCACTGGACCCTACAGGACACCTACTACATAAGGCCACTCGAACAAGGCCAGGAGACATAGCAGCTCTACCTAAGACATAGAAGCAAACAGAGGGAGGCAGCCAAGATGAGGAGACCAAGACACATGTCCCAAATGAAAGAACAGAACAAAACTCCAGGAAAAGAACTCAACGCAATGGAGACAAGCAATGTGCTAGATGCTCGGGAGTGCAAAACACTGGTTTTAAAGATGCTCCATAAACTTAGGAGAAGAGTATATGAACTTAGTGGGAAGTTCAACAAAAAGATAGGAAACATAAAAACAGAGTTAGAAAGGCATGACCCAATTGGTTGGAGCATGGCCTGTACACCAGAAGGTCACAAGTTTGATTCCCAGTCAGGGCACATACCCAGGTTGTGGTTTTGTTCCCTAGTCGGGGCACATGTGGGAGGCAACCAATTGATGTTCACTCTCACATCAATGTTTCTCTCTCTCTTTCTATTCCTCTCTCTCTCTCTGGTAAAGATTAAAAAAACAGAACAGCACATGCCTGCATGTCTGCCATGTCTGCCATCTCTCAATGAATCACACTTCCAGGATTGGGACAGAGGAGAAGGGCTATTTTATTTCTGGGATTCGGGTAAATATTTAGACACAGGCCCTGTTCCAGACACATTATAATCTCTGTTTACTCTACATCAGCTCCCATCTGCCCCCCCTCACCTTCCCCATGGACAATGGGTGCCTTTCACTCATTATCTTCACCAACACCTCTCCTTGCTCCAAAGAACCAAAGAGGCAAGAAATCAGGAAACCACGGCCAACGTGTCTTTTCCCTCAGGTTACTTTCACAAAAGGCAGATAAGGCTGTCCATTGGCATTTATAGGTCAAGGAGGCTCATCGCACCCATTCCAATGAGCTCACCTTTGCAATCATCAACCACTTGAGGCATCAACTAATCGATATGCATGGTCTCTCCCTCACACTGGTCCCCCTCAGTTCCTCCAGAATCCCCAACTCCTTTTCACCTCAGGCGTCTGACCATTCTGTTCCTAACGGGGTTGCAGGCTCGATCCCCAGTGGAGGCGTGCAGGAGGCAGCCGATCAATGGTTCTCTCTCATCACTGATGTTTCTGTCTCTCTCTCTCTCCTTCTCCCTGCCTCTCTGAAATAAATGAAAATATTTTTTAAGAGAGAGAGAAAAAAAAAAAAAAACAGGCTCAGCCAGGGGGAAAGGAAAGCACACATAACTACCTGCAAATGGAAAGCAAGCAGAGCTGGAAGGGAGGGCCACCTGGGCTTGCACTCACCTCCACCCAGGCTAATGAAGGCCAAGTACTTGTCTGTCTTATGCCTTCCTGAGCCTGGCTCCCTGGTGAGGTCTCTGCCTCTTCTATGACCATTTGTCTTATTCCCATTCTTCCTCTCTCCTTGGGGAGCGCCCACTAGGTCTCAGGCCTGCTTAGGCTCTTCCAGGATGGCCAGTGGCCACTCTGGTAGCATCCTATGTGGCTGAACTTGGATGGGATCGTTAGACTTTAGAGACTTAAAGCTACAGTGAGATGCATGTTACTCAAGAGAGTTTAAGAGTGTGTGAAGCTGTCCTCTTCCCTCAGAGAAAGCTTCCATGGGGGTCTCGGGTCAGCACTCAATGAAAGAATGTCTTGGTTTTCAGACAAACCTTTGGACCATACCTATTGGTCTCATAGATTTCCATCTCAAAAGGCTAAGGAGAAAGGGACCTGAATAACCAGAAGAACAGAGAGAGCCCTAGCTCTGGCATTAGCTTGTGTGAACTTGGGCAACTCGTGGGGTTAATCATCATTCTTGCTGGATTCAATCAGATAGGCAACCCTGACTGGTTTGGCTCAGTGAATAGAGCATCCATCTGTGGACTAAAGGGTCCTATGTTCGCTTCCGGTCAAGGGCATGTACCTTGGCTGCGGGCACATACCCAATAGGGGGTGTTCAGGAGGCAGCTGATCGATGTTTCTCTCTCATCGATGTTTCAAATTCTCTATCCCTCTCCCTTTCTCTCTGTAAAAAAATCAATAAAATATAAAAAAAGAAAGTGATCACTTAAAAAAAAATCAAATAGGTGATGTGACAGTCCTTCAAACAAAGACAAGAGCTAAAGAGTCCTCCATTGGCTTTGTCCCTGGGGCCCTGTAATAAGGGGGATACAGGGGGATTTCCCCTTCCAGGCTCGCACTCTGCTTTCACATCTCTCACATCTCCAGACAATCGATACAGCACCGTTCCCAGGCAGCTGCTGGTTAAAGGTGCCACCAACAAGGGAATCCCGGAACCGCAAACCAGCCCACAGCGATGACAGGTATCGCTTCGTGGTTTTGCGGTTTCATGTTACTGGGTTGGCTGTGACTCAGGCCACTGTGGGCCTGGCTGGCTGGCTGGCTGGCTGGCTGGCTCCCGGTGTAAGCTGACTCCTCCAGGAGCCCAGCCCTGGCGTTCTTGCTCCTCCTCTCCAATTGTCTCTCACGCCGATCCCGGGCCAAGGCACAAGCCATTTCTCTCTCTCTGTGCCTCATCCGTGTTTGAGGAACAGGGTCTTCACCCATCGCTCCTGGCTCTTCACCTGTTACCGGTTACAACCGATCCTTTCACAGTCCCCAAGGCTCCCCACCTGGCCTCTCCTCTGCCCAATCCCTTTGCAGACCTCAGGAGCTGTGATTGCCTCCTGCCTTGTTTTCATGGCTGACGACCCAAGCCTTCCAGGTTCCTGCTTTTCCTAAATTGGTCTGGGATGCAGCCCAGGGAATCTCTGTCTTTAGGAAACACACCCAGGTGAATCCGATACGTGGGCAGGTTTAGAAACAGGAATGCCACCTCATGACCCCTTACGTAGATGCAAATCATGGTTGGGAGAAGAAAAGTTGAATTTCAGCCTCATCAAGGAAGCAGTGAGCTCTGCACAAAAGAAGAATGACGCAATGCTTCTCTGTGGGTTGCGATCACTCAGTACTGAGACATGAGTAAGGAAAAGCACCACTCACAGAAAACCCCACACCAACCACTGAACCCTGCCTGCCTTGGGTGGGACTAATTCCTCTCACCAAACCACTCCCAGCCCAGACCCACACCTGGGTCCTCTCGGGAAGAGTCCTCACTGCCGATGCAGGTGTGAGGTGGTCCCAGGCCCAGCCCAAAATGCACGTCTCCTAAGGGGGGGTTCTCCCCCATGCTCCCCCCTCATTGGCTTCCCCCAAGAGATTGGAAGCTACGATCTTCTCCCCAACAATTCCGTCATCATGGGGGGAGGGGTCAGGAGGAGAAAAGGGGGACTGGATGAGCACTTGGCAGGTTTACTGCAGCGAGGACACGGAAGTATTCGATGGGGGTGGGGGCACACTGTGTTCAAAATTATCAAAGTAAACTTCAGGGTTCTGTTTAGCCATCTCATTCCGCAAACCCTCAGGCCCACTGGGGTTTCATGCCAGCCGTGGCTCTGACACCTGTAGAGCGCCTCTGTCACTAGAACGTTCTACCACGCTGGACGTGTTCTAGATCTGCACTGTCCATTGTGGTCAGGATAGACCATCCATGAGGGACCCACCACAGAAATCAGCCTCTCTACACACACACACCTGTGAAGCGCTTGAAATATGGCTACTGGGATTTAGGAATACATGTTTAATTTTATCTCATTGTAATTTTAATTTAAATAGCCATCCAGGCCGGCCTGGCTCAGTGGTTGAGCATCCACCTATGAACCAGAAGGTCATGGTTCCATTCCAGGTGGGGGCACATGCCCAGGTTGCATGCTCCATCCCCAGTAGGGGGTGTGCAGGAGGCAGCCGATCAAGGATTCTCTCTCATCATTGATGTTTCTAGCTCTCGCTCTCCTCCTCTCCCTTCCTCTCTGAAATCAATAAAAATATTTTTAAATAAATAAAACAATAATAAATAAATAAGTAGCCAGTGTGATTCGTGGCTCCCATATTGGACAGAGCCGTTCTGGAGGGACTGTCCCGGGCTTGTCTGGCCCTTTGTGGACTGAGCTGCCTTTAGGAAATCACCAAAGCCCAAAGCGGGAGAAGACAAACGCCCTGACAGAGAACAGAGAGGAGGCATCGGAATATGTTCGCCTCTACGCACACGTGGTGTCAGGAGGGACCCCCGTAAGGGATCCCCACACACACAGAGATCAGCCTCTTCCCAACGGTCTTAGAAATCGCACACAAATCACTGAGCCCTGCCTGCCTTGGGTGGGGCTAACTCCTTAAGGATAAAGCAAAAGGGATGTCAGGGGAATTCCAAGCACCAATGGTTAAAATCCACCCCGAAACAACGGAAGGCCAGACGTGGCATGATCGCCTCGCAACTTTTCCCGGTGCTACGCAACACGATGACCTTCCTTTCTTATTTCTCTTCCTCCAACCAAGTCCCAGCGGTCCCCTCTTCTCCTTGTATCTATGTTTCATTGCCCCGCCTCTCACCAGCCACTCTTGCCTGTATCCCAAGCCCGAGGAATGGCACAACGTAGCCAATTTGGTCAACCAGCCATTTTGGTGAGAACTCTGGAACCAAATGGTCATTGGACTGAACGGACAAGCCAGCCAGAGCCCCGTGCGGACAGCACAGACGGGACCTCCCCGTTTCTCCTCCCCCTCCCTCCATGTGCTTTGACTGGAATAGTTCTGCCCACATACAAGTGTCAGGGAAAGTGCCTCTTAAGGTTACAAAACCCTCTTCCATCCATTTACCTAACATGTCCCAAGGGCCTCCCCTGTTCCCATCACTGCTTTAAGCTCCCTCCATAGGACAGATAAGGTCTTTCTTCCCTGGGACTTACAGTAGCAAAAAGGAGCTACCATTTAGTAAGTTTTAGCTCATAAGAGGCGTCCACTTCTCATTTACTCCTGGGAGGCAAAAATGGCCACCCTGATTTTATAGATTCAGAAGTGGAAGCTCGGGTTTACCCCAAATCTCCTCGGTCCGCGTGCTCCTTCTGCTCCTCTTCGCCCCCTGCCTGTGCATTCTCTTCCTCTGTCTCCAACCATCACTGTGTAAGGCTGTTCCCCCACGGCCAGAGACTGAGGGTGCTCGGAAAACCCGGTGAGCCAGAGACCCATTCTCAGGGGTCTAAGGCGGGAAGGAGGAGTGACCGCCACCCCAACCCAAGGAGAATACGGACTCCTACGGGGAACAGCGCAGGGAAGCAAACAGTATTTCAGAGAAAACTCACCGGCCACCACACCATGCTCCGTCCTGCCAGGAAGAAGCCTCCGACGGTCCCACGGTTGGTGGAGAACATAGCCTGAGGAGGAAAAGGTCGAATGTTGAATAGAAAACTAGGGCAGAGTGACCTTGCCAGCCAAAAGGACACGCCTCCCCATGAGCTCCTGCTTCCTTCTGCCCACCTCACTTTCTGAAATGCTTCCACGTTCCTCACCCCCTGAGGCTCCAGTATACTCGGATGGAGGAGGGAGGGACCTACGTTTGACAGACAAGGACACTGAGGCTCACCTTGCCCTGGTGCTAACTCTGCAAAGAGCTTAAGGTGTGGCTTTGAGCAATTCCCTCCACCTGGGTCTGCTTCTGTTAGGTAAGGGGGCATGGACCTGTTTAGGGCCTTTTTACAGACATATTGAAGGTGCGTGATGAAGTGTCAGGTCTTAAAAGCACCATTTGGTATATGAATTATACCTCAATAACACTGGGAGGGGAACGGAGGGAGGGAGGGAGGGAGAGAGAAAGAGGGAGAGAGAGAGAGAGAGAGAGAGAGAGAGAGAGAGAGAGAGAGAGAGAGAGAGAGAGAGGAGAAGGAGGAGGAAGAGGAAGAGGAGGAGGAGGAGGAGGAGCAGGAGGAGGAGGAAGGGAAGGGGAAGAAGAAGAGGAAGAAAGGGAAGGGGAAGGGGAAAGAGAAAGGGGAAAGGGGGAGGAAGAGGAAGGAGAGAAGGAGAAAGGAAGGGAGAGAGGGAAGGAGGGAGAAAGGGAAGCAAAGAAGTTATAAAAATACACCGTTTGCACTTACCATTACATAAAAGACTAGGGCGTGGGGGAAATGGAGAGATTTCGGTCAAAGGCACAGAGTCTCAGTTACAAGATGACTAAGTTCTGAGAGCTCAGGTCAGCCTGGTGAGCATAGTCCATAATACTGTATGGCATTGTTACATTTGCTAAGCAAGTACACTCTAAGTGCTCTCGCCACATAAAAACACTGTCACCGCGTGAGGGAATGGGTGTGCTCACTAGCTAGATTGTGGTCATGATTTTACATGGTCAGAATAAAGTTAAATGAATGGGATTCTCAGTTCCCTCAGGTTCTACTCCTTCCATTTCTCCAAGATACACACACATACACGCGCGCGCACATACACATGCACACACACACATATGCACACGCACTGGCGGATGTTCTGCAGTCAGGTGCAGCATCCGGTAGGTGCTTCCTGGCGCATGCCTAGCAGCTCGTGTCCCCTGCCTCCTTTCTCCCCGCTGGCCACTCCCTCCACATAGGAAGACACCGTCTCCATGAGCACTGGATGCTCGGCAGGAAGCTCGAAGGTTCCAGGCCCCAGTCTGCAAACCTGTGTAGTCCGCCACGAGAAGAGAAAGATCTCACTACGGCAAGCCGCGGGAGCCAAAGAAGCACACTTGCTGACCCACAAGGCTTTTTCTCAATGGAATGAAAATATCATTGAGCAAAAGGAAGGCACTTCAGACCTCCGAAGCTTTAAAAAAAAATGTGGATGCTGGGCCCGGAGCAGAGAAGACTCGGTGTGGCCCGTGGTCTTCTGATTCGTGAAGTGGGACAGACTCACTCCGTGTGGCCACACAAGGCACAGCCAGACCCAACGAGAGATGCCCCGGGGCATGGGATCTGAGCTCAGAACAAGGAAGAAGAAGCCCGAGAAGCCGGAGAAGCCCGAGATGGAGCTGGTGCCTCCGGGGAGAGTTTTTGCTGCAAGCATTCTAGCGAGGTGTTGGCAGCTTGTCAAGCCGGCTGTGTCAGGCCGGTTAGAGGGGAGACTCAAGCGTAGGATGAAGATAAGCGTAGGCCCTCGCTTTAGGAAATATGTGAGGAGAGAAGGAATTCAGCGTCCCCAGGACACGGCCACAGCAATGCACGTGGTGCTAAGGACCCTGGAGGGAGAGTCCCAGAAAAAAAAAAAATCGTATCTCAGGAAGGGGAAAGGGGAGGTCATGCAGACAGCATTGCCTCGGGAATCTTAAAACCCGAGTTCTCGTCCAGCCCCTTCCCTGGGCTGCCCGGTGTCCCCCTCCTGAAGGCCTGGTGCCCTGGGATCCCAGGGGCTGGAGGGAGGGAGTGGGAAAGCGGGTGAGGAGGAAGAGGAGGAGGAGGAGGAGGAGGAAGAGGAGGAGGAGGAGAAGGAGGAGGAGGAGAAAGAGGAGGAGGAGGAGGAAGAGGAGGAGGAGGAGGAGGAAGAGGAGGAAAAGGAGGAGGAGGAGGAGGAGGAGGAAGAGGAGAAAGAAGAGGAGGAGGAGGAGGAGGAGGAGGAGGAGGAGGAGGAGGAGGAGGACAGCCAGCACCTGCACCGGGAAGCGGGAAACGCGGGTGGCTCCCTTTCGGGACTCTGGGGACACACCGAACCAGAGGAACTCGTTCTCAGCAGCTGGGAGTATGGAAATGTCAATGGTGACGGAGTGGCACACCCCGCCCCAGGCGAGGAGGTGCTTTTAAATGTGCAGAAATCCACTCGCAAAGGCGTTCCTGTGGGTGGCGGCCGGCGGGAGAGGAGGGTGGCCATTAACTCTGCCGTGGCCACAGGTCTTGTTTTTTTTGTTTGTTTTGTTTTTTGTTTTTTGATAAAAGGAAGATTTCTTTTTTAAAGTAATCGTAGAAAGCAGAGGTGACTGAAAGCCTCCCCGGGTGTCCCAAGGGGTCGGTGTGGCTGACTGTTCCTCAGAACTCTCAGCTTCCCTGAAGCGTCCAACCAGGAGCTGGGATCCTCATGTTTAGCTTTGACAGGGCTCCTGACACGTGACCTCAAGTAGCCCGTTTTAGCCCCAGTTTACATCCGTGTAAAAAGGACACAGTCTTACCATCCGCCTGCCTTTGCCTCTCCCTCACACTCACACTCACACACACACACACACACTCACACACACACACTCACACACACACACACACTCACACTCACACACACACTCACACACACACACACTCACACACACACTCACACACACACACACACTCACACACACTCACACACACTCACACACACACTCACACACACACACACACTCACACTCACACACACACACACACTCACACACACACACACACACTCACACACACTCACACTCACACACACACTCACACACACACACACACTCACACACACACTCACACACACACACACACTCACACTCACACACACACACACACACTCACACACACTCACACACACTCACACACACTCACACACACACTCACACACACACACACTCACACACACACTCACACACACACACTCACACACACACACTCACACACACACTCACACACACACACTCCTGCAGCCCCTGCGGCTGTGTCCTTCCCTGTCTACAGTTTCTCTCCTCCCGTCGGAACCGGATGGCTAAGAGGCAGGACAGCAGTCACCTCCTCCCAAGCCTGGGGACCCTCCCTGCAGCCACAGGCTGGCCCTCTCCTGCCCCTCACATCGCCGACCCCCACCTCTCCCCCTGCCCTCCTCCTATGCGCACAGGCCCCCGGCGCCCACCTTCCGTGCTGGCCAGCGCCCCTCTCCTTCTGCTCATCCTCGCTCCCCTCCTCACCTCTCCTCACCCTGTGTGTGCCCCTGACCTCCTCTTCAGCGCCTCCAAGGCACTGCCACTCCAAACGCCCCTCTGGCACTGGCCCCCGCCTCATCCCTCCCGCTGGCCCTCGCTCCCCATCAGTGTCCCGGGGCCCCCACCTACCCACAGCCCGACGGCCATCACCACCACGAAGTAGATGACGATGACGGAGATGTCGGCCGCATTGCGGATGCGCTCGTGCGGGGCGAGGGGCGCCTCGGTGACGGCGGTCGTGGGGCTCCAGGCGGTAGTGTCCATGGCTGCGGTGGCGCCCAGGTGTCCCTCGCTCCGAGGCCACCGGCTCCTTATGAGGCCTCCGGGTTAATGATCAGCCCCGGAGGAGGGCGCCCGCGAGGCCGGGGCAGCCGGGAGGTGGTGCGTCTGTCTGTCGGGGGACCCCGCCGTCGGGGAGTGGGGAGCGGGGAGCGGTCCTGGGCGCGCAGCTGGGAGCGAGGAGCGCGCTGGAGTGCCGGCGGCTTGGCTGCGGGGCCGGCAGGTAAAGGCTTACCTGCCAGCTGGGAGGGGCCGGCCAGGGGGTGGTGCCCGCCTGGCACAGAGGCCCGCTGTGCTCCCTCCCTGCAGCGGGCACGGGGCCGGGCCGCCTGGACAGCCCTGGGGCCGGCCCCTCCCCTGCGGAGCGGGAGCGGCTCCATGGAGGAAGCCGGCTGCCTGCGGCAAGAGCCGAGGGGCTCCCGGTCCCTGGGCATCTGCCCTGCGGCCGGGCCCACGTCCTCTGTGGGCCTGGCTGCTGCTCCACGTGCCCAATGGGTGCGGGGCGGACCGTGTCCCGGGACCAGCTGCGCTGGGGGCCTCCGCGTGGAACCTGGGGGCGGAGGGGAAGGTGTTGGACCCGCTGCTGGTAAATGTTCCCACAATCGCATCCTCTTGGCAGCTGGATGGCCACCCACCTGCCCACCTTTCTGACTCCCCCTCCTCTGCAGCCTGCAGCCCTCCTCGGCCTGTTCCCACCGCTGGGAGGAGGAAGAAAGGGAGAGGGGGCGAGGGGGTCCCACCAGGAGCTATTTCCTTGGCCCGCACTTTGCCCAATGAGGATTCAGCACCCTTCGCTGCAGGCAGGCAGGAGGGGAAAGACTAGAAAATCCTCTCCAAGGCCTTCACCCAGCCCTGGCCCTTCCTGGGGACTCAATGCATCTGGAAACACACGGCTGAGCCAACGTCAGGGCTCAGAACAGAGACAGCTGAGAGAGGAGGCGCGACTCATCCAAGGTCACCTGGTGATACAGGTGGCCCCGAGGCCCAGGCCAGGGCAGGCCCCGTGCAGAGAATGGTTGGGGTATGCTCTGGGGCTGGTGCTGGGGTCGGGGAGCCTTGCTGGGGTGATGGGGTGCAGGAAGGGGAAGGACCACGCAAACCCCGCCCGGATGCTGTTCTGCCTCAGGCTCTCCCTGGCCTCGGCCAGCCAGCGACAACCACCCAGGGCCCCACCGCCAGCAGCAGCCTGTCCCTGCCCACCAGGCTGCCTCTGAGGCCCAACCACCTCCTCCTGCATCAACACTCCATCTTCCCACTGAGGCTGCACACTTCCCTGTTCACCCACCCCAAGACTGTAAACTCTGAAGCAACGTCCGGGGCCGTCTGACTCCTGACCACACGGGGCAGGAACCCTCTTTCCAGGGAACCTGGCAGCCAGGGCTCCTCCCAGGCTCCTCCATCGCGGCTGCTTGCGGAGCTTGGAGAAACTCACCTTTCCATCGTTCCCGCATTCAGCAAAGCTTTGGTGCCCAGCAGAGTCCCTGCCCACAGGGAACTCACTGCCGTCTGGGTCCAGTCTGATCCGGAAGTAAGCCCCTCCACAGGGGAAATCCCGCCTGGCGCCCTCCTCGCCGCTGCAGGCAGTGGGCCCCTGCCAGGTTCCGAGAGGAAAGTCTGTGGGAATGAACAAACCCAACATGTGAGCAGGAGTGAGAACCGGAAGTGCTCAGGGACCTCCAAGGAGGGACCAGGAGCATCCGTCGGTCTCTGTAGGAGAGCAGAGCATGGGTGGGCAGAGGAGCAAAGGGGTGGTAGCCCGGGGAGACCAGACAGTGCAGCCATTCATTCATTCATTCATTCATTCACTCTTGCAACCACAGAGCCGCCTCTGAGACCGTGGCTGTAAACAGGACTCACAGGGTTTCTGCCCTCACAGAGCTCCAGCCCATCTCAGAGACAAACACCTATAAAACTAGCGTTCTGATACGTGTTTTGAAAGAGAAGCACTAATGCTCCTTCCTAGCAAGGATTTTTTTAAAAATATATTTTATTGATTTTTCACAGAGAGGAAGAGAGAGGTCTAGAGAGTTAGAAATATCGATGAGAGAGAAACATCGATCAACTGCCTCTTGCACACTCCCCACTGGGGATGTGCCTGCAACCAAGGTACATGCCCTTGACCGGAACCGAACCTAGGACCTTTCAGACCACAGGCCGATGCTCTATCCACTGAGCCAAACCGGTTTCAAGGATTTTGACCTAGGGTTGAGTGAGGGTGGAGGAAGGCCTGGGAAAGCACTGGTTTGGGCAGGGCCCTGAGAGAAGAGTGAGTCAGGTAGGGTGAGAGTGAGTGACGTACGGGGAAAGGGCAGGTAGGGGTGGAGGGAGACTGTCCGAAATGTACAGGGAGGGACCAGCTGAGGTGAAAAATAAAACTACGGCCCAGCCGGTGTGGCTCAGTGGTTGAGCATCGACCTATGAACCAGGAGGTCATGCTTCAGTTCCCAGTCAGGGCACATGCCTGGGTTGTGGGCTCGATCCCTAGGAGGGAGGCATGCAGGAGGCAGCTGATCTGTGAGTCTTTCTCATCATTGATGTTTCTATCTCTCTCTCCCTCTCCCTTCCTTTCTGAAATAATTTTTTTTAATTTAATAATAATAATTATTATTATTATTATATATAACGTAAATGAGAGAACATACAGAAAACATTTTGGTGCACTGCTAAGCACATAGGTGGTGCTCAATAACATGTTAACTTGTATCTTTATCATCATCACCTTACCTAGACCTCCAGATGTGGAGTCCTGCCCTCACAGAGCAGGAGACAGATACAAAAAAGAAAGCATATACTGCCCTAACTGGTGTGGCTCAGTGGATAGAGCGCGGTCTGCGGACTGAAAGGCCCCGGGTTGGATTCCGGTCAAGGGCATGTACCTTGGTTGCGGGCACATACCCAGTAGGGGATGTGCAGGAGGCAGCTGGTCGATGTTTCTCTCTCATCGATGTTTCTAGCTCTCTAGCCCTCTGAATTCCTCTCTGTGTAAAATCAATAAAATATATATTTTTTTTAAAAAGAAAGAAAGAAAACATATACTGTGTGTCGGACAAGCGAAACAACTTCCGTCCTCACAATGACAGTAGGAATCAAAGGCAACTCCAAAACACTTACAAGGATGAGTAACTCGGTGTCATCTCATGATGACGGCTGGCAGGCGTCGGTAAGAATGATGTCGGTAAGTCTCCCTCAAGCTGCCCCTGACTAAAGAGGATGAATGAGGCTTCCTGGAGCAGACACCCTGGAAGAGAGCAATCTGTTGGGAAAACCACATTCAGTGTCAAATACGAAACAAGCAAAACATCCGTCAAAACAGCAGGAACAGAACTGCTGAGGGTGCAGGGCCCTGAGCCGCAGAGGCTGCCGGCAGTGAGTGGTTCCCGCTGCCAGAGAACATGAATAAGAAGCCGAGATCCTGAGGATGTTGAGCTCGGCCCCGAGTCAGCCCCTCAGCCATCGTCTCACTATCCGTGACCAGCCCCAATAGAAAAAACAAATGGTTCGTGTGAAAGGAAATACAAACGGCACATCAGCGTGTGAACAGCTACCCCATCTCCCTCTCAAAAGAAAAATGCAGACTAATATGACAGGGATAGACTATGCTATACCTCCCAGGCTGGAAAAGATCACCCAAAAGATGGGTAATATGTTATGAGATAAGAGAAATATGTATTCTCACACCACAGTGGCGGGAGCATAAATCAGCACCACCTCTCACAGAATAATTTGAGAACATCTATCAATATTTCAAGAGAATGAGAAGACAAGCCACAGACTGTGGGAAAATTGCAAGGACACATCTAGAGAGGACTGTTAACTAAAATGTACAAAGAACTCTTAAGATTCAATAATAAGAAAGTGAACACCCAATTTTAAAATGGGCAAAAGATCTGAACAGACACCTTATCCAAGAAGATACACAGATATCTTCTGACATGCAAATAAAGATATGCAAGATAAAGATATGCCAACCTGATCGCCCCCTAACCACTTTCCTGCCAGCCAGATGCCTAACTGCTCCCCTGCCAGCCTGTTTATCCCTAATTGCCCTCCCCTGCAGGCCTGCCCCCGCCCCCCTGAACTGCCCTACCCTGCAGAACTGGGTCCCTCCCAACTGCCCTTCCCTGCAGGCCTGGTTGCCCCCAACTTCCCTCCTCTGCTGGCCTGGTCACCCCTAGCTGCCCTCTCCTGGAGGCTTAATTGCTCCCAACTGCCCTCCCTTGTAGGCTTGGTTCCTTCCAACTGCACTCCCCTGCTGGCCATCTTGTGGCAGCCATCTTGTGTCCACATGGGGGCAGCCATCTTTGACCACATAGGGCAGCCATCTTGTGTGTTAGAGTAATGGTCAATTTACATATTACTCTTTTATTAGATAGGACAAGGAGCCCATTTGCAGGAAGATTCCTGCAAACGGCCACCCTCCCTGTCCCACCCTGCCCTGCCCTGCCTATGCTTTCCCTCTGGCAGCCACCTTGCTTTCTGCTTTTCCTCCCTCTTCTTTCTAAGCTGTGTTCAGTCTTCACTCCTCCCTCTCTCAAATTAACCGC
Organism: Pipistrellus hanaki; assembly: GCF_964339955.1. Lineage (NCBI taxonomy): Eukaryota > Metazoa > Chordata > Mammalia > Chiroptera > Vespertilionidae > Pipistrellus > Pipistrellus hanaki. The sequence continues at coordinate 2,177,264 of NC_140521.1, forward strand.
CATCTTTGTTGGGTCAATTTGCATACTTGCTCTGATTGGCTGTGGGCATAGCAAAGGGGCGGTCAATTAGCATTTTTCTCTTTTATTAGTGTACATAACATGATACTCTAATTGTGGGTGCATGTCATTAAATGTTATCAAAACTCATAGAATATACAATGTCAAGAGTGAGCCCCAATGATGGTGGGGGATGTGTGGGAACTCTGTACTTTCAGCTCAATTTCGCTGTGAACCTAAATCTGCCCTAAAAAAAAAATAAAGTCTGCTAAAAAGTTAAACACATACACACCCTTTGACCCAACAATTTTAGAATTTGTGCTCCAGATACGCTTACGTAAGGACAAAAATGACCTTTGTTCAAAGCTATTTATTGCCACAGTATGTATAACGGGGAAAGATTAGGGGCAACCTAAATGCCCATCCATAAAGGATGGGTTAAATACATCAATTTATCGACCTAGAGGAACAATATGTGCAGCCATAAAGAAATGAAAGCTCTAGCATATTGATATGGATTGGTCTCAAAGGTATTTTGTTAGGTTAAAAAAGCAAAGTGTGCAAAATGACAGATAGCATGCTAAAATTAGTGTAAAATATCAGGAGGTGGGGAAAGAATATACACTGAGTGACCAGACTATTATGATCTCTGAACACATAATAATCTGGCCACTTGGTATATATATATATATATATATATATATATATATATATATATATATATATACACACACACATATACACACATATACACACATATACACACATATACATATGTATGTATATGTGTGTATATGTATGAAAATAAATACTACCCTATGATCACTGAATAGCCAACCAAGCAGGAGATCTTCAAACTTGACTCCATGATGTATTCGCTGACTCAGCAAACATCACCTGCGTGTCCTATGGATGCCTCTGGGTGCTGGAGGAGGAGGGTGCAGAGATGTGGGAGAACACAGTCTAATGGAGAAAGGCCTTACAGTTTGCCAGTGAGAAACGGAGGCCCAGAGAATGGACGGACCTTGGTCAAGGTCACCCAGGTTGCTAGTGGAAGAGTTAGGGATGAAATCCATGTCTTCAGGCTCCTGTCTGGCTCTATTACCTATAGGGCTTGAAGGACGGTGAAGGAAATAGACTTGATGACACACCTAATGTTTGCAATTGTGAAGATAAATGAACCACAAAACTGGCTTCCCGGAAACAGAGCTTTCTCCTCCTGCACACTTTCAAACAGACCTTGTTCCTGCTGAGTCACCAAAAAACGTGAGGAGGAAGCAATAAGGCAGAAACTCAGCCAAAGATTGATCTTCTGTGCGGCTGGTGTGGCTCAGTGGTTGAGTGTTGACCTAGGAACCAGGAGGTCACAGTTCGATTCCCAGTGGAGGCACCTGTTCCGTTTGTGGGCTCCATCCCCAGTAGGGGGCATGCAGGAAGCAGCTGATCCATGATTCTCTCTCATCATTGATGTTTCTCTCTCTCACCCTCTCCCTTCCTCTCTGAAATCAATAAAAACACATTAAATTTTTTTTAAATGTAGGTGTCCACAAATTATACATATGCCAAATCATCGCATTGTACGCTTTAAATACATACAATTTTATTTGTTGATTATACCTAAATAAAGTTGGAAAGAAAAAAGGGGCGGGGGGGAATGTGCCCGAGAGAGTGTTCTGGGAGAAAAAAATACGATAGGAGGGAACTCCAAATGCAGGTTCAGGTCCCCTCTGCCTCCCAGGGTCACCCTGACACATCCTCTCCCCTCTGTGAGCTGCTGCTTCTCTGTGAAGCCAGGAGGCCCAGCAGCACACCTCTTCCTGCACCTCCCTATCTCTCGGCCCATCACCCTCCTTCATCCTTTCGGGGATCCCAGCATCATGCTATGCCCCTTCTTCCCACATTTCCAGCTGTGCCAGACTCAGCTTCTGACAGGGGCCCCCCGTCTTGACAGCTTGTGAGTGGAGGGATGGAAAGGAGATTCCAGCCGAAACCGGTTTGGCTCAGTGGATAGAGTGTTGCCCTGCAGACTGAAGGGTCCCAGGTTCCATTCCGGTCAAGGGCATGTATTTTGGTTGCGGGCACATCCCCAGTGAGGGGTGTGCAAGAGGCAGCTGGTCAATGATTCTCTCTCATCAATGTTTCTAACTCTATATCCCTCTCCCTTTCTCTCTGTAAAAAGTCAATAAGATATATATATATATTTTTTTTTTTTAAAGAAAGAATGGAGATTCCAGGGTGCTCCGCTGGCTCGGCCCTTTCTCCCTGACCTTTAGCAAGGCCCCTGCCCACGCCTTATCGCTCTGTAAGTCTGGTACTTTCAGAGACCAATAAACCACACACTCCCCTTTTCGAAGGTACATCATTTAGGCGATAACCTCGGTCATGCCCTCATGCCCCCACTGCAAAATAATAAAATAAAAAAAATGCTTCAGGGAGCAGAGTATCAAAGGCCGTTATCACAGCTCCCTGATTACACACATGGAACCAGGCCTTCCCAGCTCCTCAGCCAGCCCCGCCCGGGAGCCCAGTGCTGAAGTCTTGGGAAATCCCGCTCACCACCTCCAGGAAGCCCACCTGGGCTGCATGTTCAAATCCGCCCACCTCGGTTCCAGCTCCCACAGCTTCTGGCAAAGACCTGGAAAGTACATGGCTTGAATGTGAGCGATGGAAAGGCCGCCAGAGATGGTGTGACTCCTCTTCCAGCTTTCACAAATGGGCCACGGAGGCCCCGTGAGGCGGTGTGGCTCAGCGGGCACCAGAGCCTAGGCCCTCTGCCCCAACACCGCCTCCTGGATCCTTGCCCCCATTTCACCCTCAGCCAGTGTCTAGAACCCGAGGAGTTTTCCTCTGTCCCCGTGAGGCCTCTCCAATATTCCCCTTTCTTTCTTCCTTCCTTCCTTCCTTTCCTTTTTTTAATTATTGATTTCATTTTTTTAAATTTTTTTGTTAATCCTCACCTGAGGACATTTTTCTGATATTTTTCTCTCTATCCCTCTCCCTCTCTGTAAAAAAATCAATAAACTATATTTTTAGAATTTCTTAAAAAAGGGGGGAGGGGGGGCCTAAGAAAGCAGATCATGAGACCAGGAGCACAGAGACAAGTTGGAGCACCACAGCATCCTGCACACAGCTGGTGCTCCCTAAGTATTTGCCACACGGGAGCAGCCCGGGGTGGAGGGCAGGCAGGGGAAGTCTGTGACATGGGGGAGGTCCCGCCCCTGCCCTGAGCTCACTGTCCTCGGGTGATGCAGGAGGCCAACCCCATTCCGAGGGGCGGGGAGATTTGGGAAGGAACACTGGGCCCTGGGCCGGGCCTCCGCCCTCCTCTCGCTGAGTCAGGAGGGGCCTGCTTTCGCAGGCTCCATTCAGGAAGACTTTGTCCTGAGAGGCTGGTGCCACCCTGTCCGGGTCACACCTGTGTCTGAAGCAAGAAGCACTCATCACTTTGGGCGGCTTGTCACACTCTCTCCCTGGGAAACTTCCCTCCTCACAGCTGGGGCGGGGAGCGCACACCTTCCGGGCAGCTCCCTGGCTTCAGAGTCTACCCACAGGACAGCTGGGTGGGCCAGGGGCAGCCGCACACTCCGGGGCAAAAATAAGCAACTTCAGCGACTGTACGTTTGGTTAACCTGGTGAGAAACAAATCAGTGACACCTTAAAACAATCATTTTGAAGGGGGGAAAAGCTGAATGGTATAATAAACACTAGACAACTTTGTCAGTTCGTCATGTTTTCCTGCTTAGCTGAAGGGATAATTGAGATATAACAAACAATACGTAAGTTTAAGATGAGACCGTATAGCCGAAACCGGTTTGGCTCAGTGGATAGAGCGTCGGTCTGCGGACTGAAGGGTCCCAGGTTCGATTCCAGTCAAGGGCATGTGCATTGGTTGCGGGCACATCCCCCGGATGTGCAGGAGGCAGCTGGTCGATGTTTCTCTCACCATCGATGTTTCTGGCTCTCTGTCCCTCTCCCTTCCTCTGTGTAAAAAATCAATAAGATATGTTTTTTTTAAAAAAAGATGAGACAGTATATGTAAAGTGCTTAACTTAATCACCAGCATTCGGGAAGCACTCAATGAATAGAAATTAATATCCTTATTATTTATTTCTTTTTCCACTTCCTTTCTGTCCTTCCAAACTTAAGAGTCTTCTAAGGGTGTGGGGGTGGGGTGGTTTTATTGGGGTTTGGCTTGGCTTTTGCTGGATGTGCACAGTTGGATAGATAAGATCTCTTGCTTATGTGGCGAGTCTCCAGGAGCACGTGGGCCAGGATGCAGGCATCCCAGGGAGACACGTGTTTGTGTGTTGGTAGCTGAGCAGCGTGTGTGAATGTATATCTGTGTCTATGCAAAACGTTGTTTCCTGCCCAGCTGGCGTGGCTCCGTGATTGAGCGGCGACCTATGAACCAGGAGGTCACAGTTCGATTCCCAGTCAGGGCACATGCCTGGGATGCATGCTCCATCCCCAATAGGCAGGAGGCAGCCAATCAATGACTCTCTCTCTCTCATCATGGATGTGCTATCTCTCTCTCTCTCTCTCTCTCTCTCTCTCTCTGAAATCAATAAAAATATTTTTTTAAAAAATAAAACACTGTTTCCTTAGAAGACTTTGCTATCAATGAAATAATTCAGAAGTCATTTCCTCTTACTTATCAACCAGTGTTGGTAAGAAGATAATTAAAAATGGATTGGTCAAAGGGGAAAATCGTGTTTTGATTGACGTCTCTTATACTATCCAAAGGTTCTAGAGATTGAAGAGAATTGTGATGACTTGTTATAAACATTCTGTTCTAGCCTGAGCCAGTGTGGTTCAGTGGTGGAGTGTGGACCTGCGAACCAAGAGATCACTGGTTCAATTCCTGATCAGGGCTCATGCCCTGGTTTCATCTCGATCCCCTCTTGGGGGCAGGGAGGGGGCAGGAGGCAGCCAATTGATGTTTCTCATTGATGTTTCTATCTCTCTCTCCCTCTTGGGTTCTGTACCCAGAAACCATCAACAAACGCCTACAAAGGCAGGATCCAAACTCGCAGCGTTACTGAACCTAAGTCCCAACCCCAGCCCCACGCTAGGTTTGGAGCCGGCAACCTGGGCATGTGCCTGACCGGGAATAGAACTGTGACCTCCTGGTTCATAGGTCGACGCTCAACCACTGAGCCACACCAGCCCCCAGTCCATTGTTAAGATCCAGAAAAGGCAGTAGACTGGGGAGACCTGAGTTCAAATTCCAGCTCTGCCACTAACTCCCTGGCTAACCCCGTCTCCTCTCCCAGCTCAGTTTTGCCTCAGGAAAAGGGTCTGGCTTGGACAGGGTGACTTCCAAGTCTCCCCTCAGCTCTGCTCTGGGCCACGCCGCATCCCCCAGTTATGTGTGTGCGTATGCCTGGGACAGGGTCCAGGTAATTCCTACAGGGTCAGACGATTAACCATTGGCCTGGGCCAGTTCCAGAAAGGACTCAAAAATTAACCTTGTTCCTCCTAGTCCCCCTTTTAATCTTTACCGTTTGTAACTCTGGGAGGCACCGTTTCTCTCTGCTCTCAGGGAACGGAGCCTAGAACAGTTCCCAGGTGGATACGTTTTTCCCAAGAGATTTAAGGGGCCAAGAGACGCTGGAGTTGATCCTACTTGCTCTGCTGTGCTCCCCTCAGCCCCTGCCCGCCAGCCCCTGGGCACCACCTTGCTGATCATGGAGAGCAGAGGGGTGAATGCTGTGCAGCGTGTGCAAGGGTCCCAGCTCACACCTGGGAGGTGGGCTTCCCCGCTGAAGTATCACCGTGGCCTGCTCTGAGTACCTGGAACCACCTTCTCTCCTCACAGCCATCACCTTTGCTGTTTAGCAAGGTCACTGGGGACTCTGTAAATCTATACACACCAGGGGCCCGATGCGTGAGATTCGTGCAAGGGGCTCAGCCTTCACAGCCCCAGCTTCGTAGAAAGGTCATTCAGCTGTCTGATCTAATTAGCATATTACACTTTTATTATTATAGATATACATATGGCTAGCAGGAGCAGGTGTGTAAGTATAGGTGCACTGATGCTATTCTATTTAGTTTGAGTGAGTGTGTGTGTGTGTGTGTGTGTGTGTGTGTGTGTGTTATAGGCATACTGTAAACATCCATGGGTTTCACAGGTACCTTCCTCAAAATGTACACACATGTGGCCCGGCCAGTGTGGTTCAGCGGTTGAGTGTCAACCCAGGAACCAAGAGGTCACCGGTTCGATTCCCGATCAGGGCATATACCTGGTTTGCAATCTCAATCCCCAGTGGGGGGGATGCAGGAGGCAGCCAGTCGATGATGTTTCTCTCTCATCAATGTTTCTATCTCTCTACCGCTCTCCCTCTCCCCTCTCTAAAAATCAATAAAAACTTTATTTTTAAATGTATACACACGTGGATGAGTACGTGGGGGGACATAAAGATTTTTCATTCACTATTCACGCACCAGTCCAAGGAAGATGTCCTGAGGTTGGCATCACTGGGTAAGGTTCTGGGGGTGAATAAGAGAGGGCATATGGATGGGTATGGTCCCGGGCACTTGGGTGGTAAGCGTGTTTTCTCAGTGCTATGTAGAGGTCTGTGAAATCACTGTGTCTATGTGCGTGTCCATCGGGGCCCGCAGCAAACCAGGGAAGCTCCTGATTGCATGAGTGAGGGCGCATCCTCAGTTGATGCTGAAAGATGCTGCCGTGTTCTCTCTCCGAGCCCCCGGGCTCAGATTCTAAACAGTCCTCGGGCAATAGAGGCACCCTCTGCCCACCGCCCCACCCTCCCCACCCACCAGGAGCAGAGCCAGCTTTGCCTAATAGCAGGGCACCGAGAGTCCAGGCCGCTGAGAGCCACCTGAGCCTCACGTGTTTTTATGGTTTCCCAGTTAATGTTTGGCCCTGCGTTATTTCTGCTCTAGGAGGTCTGCCAGAAGAGACCGGGAAGAAATGGGGGCGGGGAGATAAGGTGCCAGGTCACCTGCAGGAGGCACCTGCCCTGGCAGCCGCCTTCGGCCCCACAACGCCAGAGGGATGCCAGATCCGGCCAAAGAAGGAGGAAGCCACCCAGAAAAAGGAAGGCAAGGGCTTCTGGGAACAGGGATGGGGAAGAGAGCCTTCGGAGGGATCCAGGAAGCTCCTCTATCAACATGGCAGCCAGTCTCCGCTTGGTCCCCTCCCCCGAGGACACGAGGGGCTCACCGCCTCCAAATGCTCTCAAGTGTCTGTTAGACTAGAACAAAAATCTACCTGCTGGCAACTCCATTTATCGGTCCTACCTTCCCTCTCAAAAAAAAAAAATTAATCTTCCTGGGAATAACCAACTACCCTTTGGTTAATGTCTCCAGAAAGTCCCTATTTCGGATGCTAATATATAACCTGGGGAAGATACAGATTTACTTTATAGCTCTAAATTCCTTAGGAGTAGGGAGATTATATATATAACGTTGACCCTTGAACAACACAGGTTTCAACTGCATGGGCTCAGTTGTACATGGACTTTTTTGAATTAATACTGTAAATGTATTTTCTCTTCCTGATGATTTTCTTTTTTAAAAATCTTTATTGTTGAGAGTATTACAGATATCCCCCATGGGTTCCTCAAAAAGACAAACATTGCTGAAACCAGTTTGGCTCAGTGGATAGAGCGTCGGCCTTCGGACTGAAGGGTCCCAGGTTCGATTCCGGTCAGGGGCATGTATCCTGGTTGCGAGCACATCCCCAGTGAGGGGTGTGCAGGAGGCAGCTGATCGATGTCTCTCTCTCATCGATGTTTCTAATTCTCTTATCTCTCTACCTTCCTCTCTGTAAAAAAAAAAATCAATAAAAAAAATTTTTTTAAAAGACAAACATAGACCAGCACATGATCCAGCGATTCCACTCCCAAATATATACTCCAAAGAGCTGAAAACATGTCAACACAAAAACTGGTGCGTGAATGTTCCTAGCAGCTCCATTTACAAAGCCAAAAGGTGAAAGCAACCCGAATGTCCATCAATTGCCGAAAGGATAAACTCCATGTGGTCTGTCCACACAACAGAATGCCATTCAGCTCTGGAGAGAAATAAAGTGGAGGTGCCTGCTGCAGCACGGGTAACCTGGCAAACATTACAGTGAGTGAAAGAAGACAGATGCAAAAGACCACATATGAGCCTGGCCGGCGTGTCTCAGTGGTTGAGCATCAACCTATGAACCAGGAGATCACGGTTCAATTCCCGGTCAGGACACACACCGGGTTGCAGGCTCCATCCCCAGCATGGGACTTGCAGGAGGCAGATGATCAATGATTCTCTCTCATCATTGATGTTTCTCTCTCTCTCCCTGTCCCTTCCTCTCTGAAATCAATAAAAACTTTTAAAAGGCTGCCTAAGATGGTCCTATAAATATGTGAAGTGTCCAGAATAGGTAAAGCCATAGAGACAGAAAGCAGATTAGTGGTTGTCAGGAACTGAGAGAGGAAGAAACAAAGCATGACCACGTTTTCCTTTAGGGTGATAAAAACACTTTGCAACTAGATAGAGGGGATGACTGCACAACAATGCCAATGTATTAAATGCCACTAAATCATACACCTTAAATAGTTAACGTTATGTTGCTGAAACTGGTTTGGCTCAGTGGATAGAGTGTCGACCTGTGGACTGAAAGGTCCCAGGTTCGATTCCGGTCAAGGGCATGTATGTTGGTTGCAGGCATATCCCTGGTAGGGGGTGTGCGGGAGGCAGCTGATCTATGTTTCTCTCTCATCGATGTGTCTAGCTTTCTATCCCTCTCCCTTCCTTTCTGTAAAAAAAAAATCAATAAAATATTTTTTTTTAAATTAACGTTATGTTGTGTGAATTTCACCTCAAATTTTATAAATAAGGTCTGGGCTACCTGGGCCTCTCAAATAACTCTGCGTCGGCATTGCCTTCTCCGCCAAGGTGGGCACCAGGCCCCTGCCTACCAAATTCAGGAGTCACAGCTGGGGACCTTTACCAAACAGGCCGGCCATTGAGGCAGAGCGCCCCTCATGACTCCTCTCCTCTCCACCTCAGCAACTCTCCCTCGGCTTAGTGAGGCCACAGGGGCACCCTCCTCCCCAGCCCGCAAAGGTGTCAGAGCAAGAAATGAGGGGAAAGGGCAGCTCCTTAGTGCCGACCTCCCTTTGAACTCCCTGGGTGGCCCCTGCACGGGTTTGCACATTCAATAATTTACCAACTTGCCAAGGCGCCGGGCCTGAGCTGGTGAGGGGCACTCTCTCTGCTCCCCCAGGGATAGTGACCATTCACTGATCGTCTGCTCTGGGCCATCACAATGCATGGGCTTTTACTTAATTATCATCTTTCTTTTCCTGGGACTTGCTCCACACGCGAAGCATTCTAGCCGAACAGTTCTGTCTGCACTTACCCAAATCAGGTCTTTTCCTGCCGCCCCGTGGGCCTGGAGAGCCCTCTCTCCACACCCGCCACTGCCTGGCCATCTCTGCTCTGATGCCACCTTCCCTGAGGTCAAACTTAAACACACACACACACACACACACACACACACACACACATTAATTTTGCTTCCTCTTGCTCTCGTGGGTCTCTATGTAGACCTCCATGCATTTGTCCCTGGGATAGGCAGGGACAATATGTCTGAACATTCCTCGAGGATGGTTCAATCAGCCCCTCCACCCACCCGGCACAGCTCCTGGCGCACAGTGGGCGCTCACCACCAACGTCACACCAAACCAACGGAAGCCGCCTCAGTCTCACCCCCAGTCACCTCCCCGCTCTTTTTCTACTAATGGCAGTTTTCCTGGCAACTAGAAACACCCCAGGCGGTTGGAACAAGGTGTTTAGAATGTTAATGGGTGAAAATGGGTTCCAGCCACATCTATTTCAGGTCAATTATGAGCTTTATGGCCTTGGTCGCCTTGACTACCCCCACTGTTGGTTGGCACACCCTGCTTCGTCCCAGGGGTGGGAGCGTTCCCCTGGCGGGACCATGTCCGCCAGGGGTGGGATGAAGGGGGTGAGAACTGGGCACCTAAGGGACCAGCACCGCCTGAGTCCTTCACACTGTCACCCTGAGACGGCCGGCGGGTTGGGAAGTCCAGAGGGGTGTGCCATGAGAAGGTCTCGGGAAGAAGAGAGAGCAAGGGAGAGCCAGGCCAACAGCGCCCCCTCTGGGTGTAATGTAGGATTGTCCTCATCCGAAGTGCCCTTCAAATTCCTAGCCACTGCTGCCCCCTGGTGGCCTGATCCGTCTCATCTTACAACTCTTGCGCTAGGACAGCACTTCCCAATAGAAATAGGACCGTGTGAACCACAAATGTAATTTTACATGTCTTAGTAGCCACGTTTTTCTAAACGTATTTTTTATTAATTTCAGAGAGGAATGAGGAGGGAGAGAGAGTTAGAAACATCCATGATGAGAGAGAATCATGGATCAGCTGCCCCCTGCCTGCCCCCCACTGGGGATCGAGCCCACAACCCAGGCCTGTGCCCTGACCGAGAACGAGCCATGCCGGGCGGGGCAGTAACCACATTTTAAAAGGTAAAAAAAGAGACAGATGAAATTAATTGTACTAATATATATTATTTAACTCAAATATCCAAAATATTAGCACTTCAACATGTAATCACTATAAAACATTACTAATGAGATATTCTGTGTTCTTTTTCCCATGCTAAATCTTCAAAATCTGGTATGTAGCCTGACTGGTGTGGCTCAGTGGTCAAGCATCGACCTATGAACCAGGAAGTCACGGAGCACATGCAGTGCTTGTGGGCTCCATCCCCACTGGGGAGGGCGTGCAGGAGGCAGCTGATGCATGATTCTCTCTCATCATGGATGTTTCTATCTCTCTCTCCCTCTCTCTTTTCCTCTCTGAAATCAATATAAATATTTTGAATACAAAATCTGGTGATCAGATAAGCCAAGTGCCCAATGGCCCCACGTGGCCAGTGGCTACTAGCAGCCCAACATCGCCTCCCCTGAGCTCCAGGCCCTTGCCAGTGGCCCGCCTGTCACTCCACTGCCTGGCTAACAAAGCTCTAGACATCCTCCTTCCAAAATTGCATTCTCGTTTCCCACCGTAAACTCTGCCTCCACACTCCATCAATAGCATTGCCCCCATTTCTTTGCTGGAATTAAAAATCCCAAGTGTGCTGAAACCGGTTTGGCTCAGCGGATAGAGCGTCAGCCTGCGGACTGAAGGGTCCCAGGCATATCCCCGGTAGGGGGTGTGCAAGAGGTGGCTGATCGATGTCTCTCTCTCATCAATGTTTCTAGCTCTCTGTCTCTCTCCCTTCCTCTCTGTAAAAATCAAGAAAATATATATATTTTAAAATCCCAAGTGTCCCCCTTCTCCTTCCCTCCTGCCCTCACCCGACAGGCATCAGGCCTTCCGTTCGCCCATGGCTGTGGCTGTCCGCCTGCCTCCGTCACCCGCCTGGACTCGCTCTTCCACTCCTGCCCCCTGTCCCCCCTCCAGAGCCGGCAAGATCCCGGCTGGGTGCCGCCTGCTCCCTCCCCTCGCCACCCTCCTCGCCCTGCGGGTGCACAGGCCACAGGGCGCCCTGATGGCGCTGAGAGGCCCTGACACCGAACGGCTGAGGGACCGGAGGAGAACCTGGGGGCCGCGGCCATGCGACTTTACTACCCGCTGGTGGGCTGACAGGCCGGCTGGCGGGGCTGACGGACAGGCCGGTTGTGCTGGCTCTCAGGCTGCTGACAGGGTTGACAGACAGAGGGGACTGACAGGCTGGCTAACGGGCTGACAGGCTGACAGGGGATGACTGACAGGATGGCTGATGAGATTGACAGAGGGGACTGACAGGCTGGCTGACAGGGCTGATGGACAGGCCGGTTGTGCTGGCTGACAGGCTGGCTGACGGGACGGACAGGCTGAGGGTACTGACTGACAGGCTGACAGGCTGACAGGGGATGACGGACAGGCTGGCTGATGAGATTGACTGACAGGCTGACGGGCTGACAGGCTGACAGGGGGTGACTGGGCTGCTGCTGAGGGTGCTGCCGCCGGCGCCCGCCTCTCCGCCTCCCGGTCACTTCGGTCCACTCCCCCCCGCCTGTCGCATCAGCCCCGCACGGAGCCGGGTGGGCGGCGCGGCTCCTTCCCAGGCCGCGGGGGACGGAGCCCGCGGGGCCGCGGTGCGTGGCGGCCCCTGGCGGCGGCGCTCGGGAAGGCAGGGGCGGGGCTGTGGGCGGGGCTAGGGGCGGGGCGGGCCATGTCTCGGGGGCGGGGCTAACGCCTAGAGCCGGGAGCTGGGGGCCGAGGCGGGAGGGGGCTCCCCAGCCCCTCTGGTCCAGACTTCGCCTCCCTTCCCTTCCCTTCCCTTCTCTTCCCTTCCGTCCGCCTCAGGGCCTCCCCTGCTGCTCTCTAGTCAGGATGGGCGGGTCCCCTGCAGACCTGAGGGCGGAGAGAAGTTCCGCCTCCCCTGGGACCCCCTGGCATCCTGGCGGCTCAAAGCCCGATTGGGGTGGGGGGTAGGGGGACGGCGGGACCCTCCCAGGCCAGGCTGGCCGCAGAGCTGCTCGGGGGTGGAGGGCCCCAGAAATACCGAGTGACTCCGCAGGGACCTGGGGAGGCCACTGTTACTGGGCCCAGCACTGCCTCCCAACACACACACAGACACACACGCACCCCTGGGCCCAGAACTGCCCCCAACACACACACACACACACACACACACACACACTCAACCTCTTAATAGTCATCTCCGACTGGGAGTGTTCCTCTGCTTGAACCCTGACTAGTGCATAAAGGAAATGAAGTGTGTGTGTGTGTGTGTGTGTGTGTACACGCACGCACATGTCCTGGAATCATAGGACCTAATCCTCCTGTTTATTCACTCCATTTTAAAATATATTTTTATTTTTATTAATTTATATTTTATTAATTAATTAGTTAATATATTAATGTTAACATATTTAATATTAATTTTAAATATATTTTTATTAATCTCACCTCAATGATGAGAGAGAGAACCATTGACAGGCTGCCTCCTGCACACCCCCTACTGGGGATCAAGCCTGCAGCCTGGGCATGTGCCCTTGGCCGGAATCGAACCCGGGACCCTTCAGTCCACAGACTGAAGCTCTATCCACAAAGCCAAACCGGCTAAGTAGGCTTCACTCTTTCCTAAACTCAGCGGTCTGTGCCTTTCCAAATCCTGCCGTTGGAAGCCGTAGCAAAACCATGGTTGTTTGACGGTGGGGCTGAGAGTAAGCCTGGGAGGAGGATGGGGGCCGAGGGCCCAAACACAGGCCGCTTAGTCCTTCCCCCACCCCTACCCCAGGCTTAGGCCTCCGGGATGCCACCTCCTGTTCCCAAGCTCTCCCTGCTTTTCCCGGGGGAGGCCGGGCCCACCCTCCTCCCCCAGGAGCAGGTGCGGGGCTGGGAATGAGGGGCACAAACCACTCTGCCTCCTGGGGAGCCAGCTGGTGAGGAGGTGGCGCCGCCCGCAGCCAGCTGGTCCATATGCCGCTGTCCCCAGCCTCTCCGCCTCCACCCCCCGGCCCTGTGTCCTGTGCACACCCACACCTCCTGCCCTCCCGGCCTGACTCTAACCGTCCCTATGATTCATCAGTTACATTTCCTTCCACCTCGGCACCAGCCTAGGGGGCAGGCGCTGCTGCTGTCATCATCCCCATTTCACAGAGGAGAAAACTGAGGCTCAGCCTCCCACCCATCCCTCCTCCAGGGGAGACAGGCCTGGGCAGAACCTTAGAGGCCGATGGAGAGCGCCCGTGGTGGAGAGGAAGCAGCCGTGATGGGCAGAGGGTCTCATCCCCTCGCAGACCCTCTGTCGGCTCCTCAGCACAGATGGTGGAGGTGACCATCAAGGACGTGGCCGGCCTGACAGCACTTGGCTCACCGGCCAGGCTGGTCCTCTTGTTAACACCTCCCTGGCATTCTGTGTGTTCCCTTCCCAGCACCGCTCTCAGTCCGCACCCAGGTTCCCTCGGCCCCAGCACACACAGGACTGTGCGCTCCGTTAGGACAGGAACCGGGCTGGCTTTGCTCACCCTGGGGTCAGGGTGCCCCCACGCAGGAGGAGCTGGATCAATGCTAATGAGGGGAGGGAGGGAGGGCAGGCACCTTCCTGATGATGGGCGGGGCCCCTGCCCTGGTTTACTTAAGAAGGCCCAGTTTTCACCCGTCGTCCCAGCACCATCATAATGTGCCCTGGTTCCCGCTCCCGTGTCCCAGTTGGGTGACATAGTACGCGGTCAGCCTAGTTATTGGAAGGGAAGGATGGGGATTCGCCCGAGAGCTCCTGCTCTTTCCAAGCCCCGTGCTGGGTTCCCACGTTTCCCCTCGAAGGAAGCCCAACACTTTTTCTTCTTGCTCCTGAGATGCTTCTCTTTAAAAAAAAAAATATATATATATATATATATATATATATATATATATATATATATGCTCCATGCATTACCCCCAGCCCCCAGAAATACATAAGGATTCTGTTTGCCCATTTCACTGCAGAACTGTCCTCCTGGAGGGTTGCCATGGTGACTGATTGATGTCACTGCCCTGGAAACAGTCGCCTAGGAGATGAGTGATGTCAATTCCAGGAGATGGTTGCCATGGTAACCGTCTCAGTGGAACTAGGGGGCGGCCAGGAAAGAGAAGAGGGTGGAGGGCGGATGCAAAGGGAACAGATGTGAAGGGCGGAAGGAAGAGGGGCAGGGCAGGGGGGAAAGGCCAGGAAGAGATGAGGACCATCCCAGAGCAGTTGGAAATAACAGGATCTCAGAATCAGCAAGGCACTAGAGAACCGCCCCCCAAAAAAGCACTCGCCTCCTTTTCAGGGGCTGCTGAGAGGCCAGAACTCGCTCAAGGTCACACCATCAATTTAGAGATGATGTTAGAACCAATCCTGAGCCGAAACCGGTTTGGCTCAGTGGATAGAGCATCAGCCTGCGGACTGAAGGGTCCCAGGTTCAATTCTGGTCAAGGGCATGTACCTTGGTTTCGGGCACATCCTCAGTAGGGGGCGTGCAAGAGGCAGCTGATCGATGACTCTCTCATTGATGTTTCTAACTATCTCCCTTCCTCTCTGTGAAAAATCAAAATATATTTTTTTAAAACAAAACAAAAAAAAAACCCTGAGGCCTCAGGACCCTGTCTCTTACATGGCTCATTGGTAGTAGACCGGGGTGAGACTACAAAGGATTCCCTTTGGTCATTGCATTTTTTAAAAAATCCTGGCCTCAAGTCAATCAATTATTCATGTTTTTTTTTTAATTTTTTCTTTTATTTCAGAGAAGGGAGAGGGAGAAATAGAAACATCCACGATGGGAATCATTGATCGGTTGCCTCCTGCACGCCCCAAAAGGGATCGAGCCTGCAACCCTCATCTGTAGGGCGGGCACAAAACCTTTAGAAAGACAGACGAGGCGTGAAATGAAAGTTTTCCCCACAGCCCTTGCTCTGAAGAGCACTGCCAATGTCAGAACAGTTCTTGGTGTGTTTTATTGATTTCTGAGAGAAGGGAAAGAAACATCCGTGAGAAACATTGGGCCCCAACCAGGGATCGAACCCGTAGCCTACGCATGTGCCCTGACCAGGAACCAAACCGCCCACCACCTCTGGGTGTACAGGACGACACCCTCACCCAGCCACACCACATAAGAAAAATTTCAATGTCTACATGTGTGTCAAAGCCAAGTGTCCTGGCCGGGTAAAGCTTGTGGCTTTAAGATACCTGACCTAATTGAAGTGAAACTGGGGAACCATTTTAGTCAGCAATTAGGCCAACTGGAAGCAGGCTACCTCGGGAGTTTTTATAACACGTGGGTCAGTCCTCTACTTCAAAATGAGGAAATAGGTTAAACCTCATTGCTTAAACGTTCTGTGCACCACAATTTAAGCTCAAGGACAGAAATGGGGTCATTTGGCCAGTCTAATAGGAAGCTGTAGTCAAGAATAAAGTAGGTAAGGCCCGCCTGGGGCCTCAGTTGGTTGGAACATCATCCTGTACACAGAGGTTGGGGGTTCGATTCCCGGTCAGGGCGCATACCTAGGTTGTGGGGTCAGGGCATGTACGGGAGGCAACCGATGTTTCTAAAGTCAGCTGAACCAATCCGCTGTCCCAGGCACCGCCCTGGAGGTGGTAACAATTGTGAGGGGCTGGAGTCATCACCTGGGGAGGAATCCAACTGGTGATGCTGAGCCTCAAGTGCTGGGGAGCAAGAAGTGGGGAGCAAGAAGTAGGGAGCCCGCTTCAGAAA
Source organism: Pipistrellus hanaki (assembly GCF_964339955.1). NCBI lineage: Eukaryota > Metazoa > Chordata > Mammalia > Chiroptera > Vespertilionidae > Pipistrellus > Pipistrellus hanaki. The sequence continues at coordinate 2,193,468 of NC_140521.1, forward strand.
TTAGGTCTTCTTTTTTAAACTCACACGGAGGCTCGTTTTTCAATTTTAAAGATTATTCAAAGCTTTCTTAATATCAACCAGTAAAAGTTATTTCAGGAATCCAGGTTGTGTCCCTAGTTAACATTTTATTACACCTAATACAGGAAAAATGTTAAGAAAATTTGAGGTCGGGCTGGTGTGGCTCAGTGGCTGGTGGTTTCCCGGTCATGGGTACATGCCCTGGGTTGCAGCTCTATCCCCAGTGGGGGGGGTGCAGGAGGCAGCCAATCAATGGTTCTCATCATTGATGTTTCTCTCTCTCTTCCTCTCCAAAATTAGTTTTAAAAATGTTTAAACAAATTTTAAAAAAATTTTTGAGTACATGTATAAGCTCACTAGGTACCTTGAGTTTTAATACCAACCAGCACCCCAGTAGGGTGGGACAAACACCCTCCCTCCCGAGCTAAACAAGGCCTGATCCTCACAGAGGCTCCCATAAAAGTAGAGTTATCAGGGAGGGTAAGGGATAAGAGAGGCTGTGTTGGCTGGCTCACAGGAAATTATTTAAAATGCAGGAGTCTTATGTGTGCATTACAAAATGTGTAATGGAACCAGAAGGCAAAAAAACTTACTGCATGAAAAGTGCTTCATGTGTGAGACACAAACCGGGATTCAATGTGGTGAGCTGTGACACAGCTCCCTGAGGAGGGGAAATGAAGACCATACACCTAGAGAAATCTCCCCAAAGCAGCATTTATTTACCCACTGAATTCCGAAACATTTAATTTAGAAGTCTGGCATTTCAATAATTACCCATCTTGATTGACATGGGCTGACACACGTGGCGTTGTCAGGATACACAAGGACACTATCCAAAGGGTTACAAAAAATAAATCCATGATTCTTAAACAATCGCAACCAAAAAAAAAAGCTACAGGTATCAAAACTTTAGATGCATCGCATGTAAAAGGCTTGTGCACATCATAATTTAAAGAGGCGAAACAAGGCGCTACTGAAACCTCACGTGAACAGTTTCTAGAAAGCTGATGGAAAGAAGCAGTGTTCTCTTTGTATCAGCTTCCCTTAACGGTTTTCCATTAGCTGAAGGAAGAGGCGGGAGGGGTGAATTCTTTTTTGCATGCACAAGATGTACTGCTTATTAACAAAACACTATCAGCTCGTTTTAAATGGGTCGCTTAAATATCATCGCAGCCTGTTTGGGCTCATTCTCCTTCCTAAACTTTCCCCACTATGCACAGGCATCGTACAATGCCTCGATCAGAACGCACTTGTCTACACAATTCAAAAGAAAGCTCCCGTGGGCTCCCTGAACCATCGATCCAGCAATGCCCACGACGGATCTGAGCCTGCTTCCCAGGGGGCAGGGGAACAGGTCTGAGTAGCGGTGCTGCCGATACAGATAGGTTTAGCACTAGATACTTAGTGATTGTGGCCGGGAAGAATCAGTGATGGAGGGGGCGGTGGGTGGAGGGAGGGCCGGGACGGGAAGGCTCCTCAGTTGCCTTCGCCCGCGTCTTCATCCTGCTGGTCGCTCGTCCAGAGGGTGAGGTTGTCTCGCAGCAGCTGCATGATGAGCGTGGAGTCCTTATAGGAATCCTCGTTTAGCGTGTCCAGCTCCGCGATGGCGTCATCGAAGGCTTGTTTGGCTAAGAGGCAGGCCTGCTCGGGCGCGTTCTGGATCTCGTAGTAGAACACGGAGAAGTTGAGGGCCAGGCCCAGCCGGATGGGGTGCGTGGGCTGCATGTGCTCCTTGCTGATTTCGAAGGCCTCCTTGTAGGCCGCCTCGGAGGCTTCCACCACACTGTTCTTCTTCTCGCCGGAGGCCACCTCGGCCAGGTAGCGGTAGTAGTCGCCCTTCATCTTCAGGTAGAACACCTTGCTCTCGTACTGGAAGTCATTGCAGTTCTTGATGAGGAACTTGTCCAGCAGGGCCAGCACGTCGTTGCACACGGTCTCCAGCTCCTTCTCGATCTTCTCCCGGTAAGCCTTCACCTTCTCCAGCTTCTTCTCGTTCCCGTCGGCCATGGTCTTCTGCTCGATGCTGCTGATGACCCTCCAGGAAGACCGCCTGGCGCCCACCACGTTCTTGTAGGCCACGGAGAGGAGGTTCCGGTCTTCATTGGAGAGGGGTTCGTTGAGCTCTGTCACCTGCAAAATGCCGAAGATGTTAACACCGAGACCCAATTTCCGACAGTCCTGGAAAGAAACCTTCCCTTCGTTCTCACCAACAACCCTTCTCCAAAGCAAGATTATGGACAAGCCAGTCTGCAGGAAAGCCAATCAGAAGACTGCAATCTAACCAGAGAAACAACTACTTGAAGCTCAAAGTATTAAATTAGGGCTTTGAGACATCCCTAATTCAGACCTTCTGAGCTCTGAGTCGCCTTCGCCTGGGCAGAGGTAAGGGGAGAAGGGAACCATGGAAGGTCATAGGTGATGGCACCTAGAGTTGAGTGGGAAAGCCCCAAAGGTCCAGCTGTTCTGCACAAGATATTCTCAACAATCAGATCGTACGATTCCTTTGTCAAATGTTCAACACTTACAGACTGGAAGTCTGCTCCAGATTCTACTTCCAACTTTATAGTCTAGAAAGCAGCAATGAAGCCTCCCTCATAACACTTAATAGGTAAGCACTCCCCAGATGAGATCACACACCACACAGACCTAGTGGCCAGAGTGTCGGCCAGAGTGGTTCCATGGAATCCCACTGGGACACCCGGCCCTCCCTCCCCTGAGCCACAGCGGATGCGTTAGGGGCAGGGAAGGGCCCCAGCCTCCGCTGAAAGGAAGCAGAGCTGCTCAGCACAAGCTTCACTCCACCACCTGCCAGGAACCCTACTGGCCACCAAGGATGGAAGCACCACCTGTTCGCCGGGTCCCGTTAAATGTCACCAGCTGTGATGCCATTCCTCAGTTCTCCATGATGCCACCTCCAAGCGAGCCAGCTAGAGCCAGCTATGTCGTTGGTGGCAAGAACGATGGGCTGTGTTGTTGTTGAGCCGTGTCCCACCCCAAAAGGTCTGAGGAAGTCCCGATCTGTAGCACCTGGCTGTGTGGCCTTATTTGGAAAAGGGCCTTTGCAGATGTAATCAGTTCGGATGAAGTCACCCTGCATTAGGGTGGATCCGACAGCCAATGCCTGCCGTCCTTATAAGGAAAAGGAGGTTCGGAGACAAACAAACACACCGAGAACACCCTGTGATGGTGGAGGCAGAACTGGAGAGCTGTCTACAAGCCCAGGAACATCAATGACAACCGGAAGCCAGGACCGAGGTGAGGACCAGTTCCCCAAAGCGTCGGAGGGAGCACAGCTCTGCACACTTCTGTAAGCCACCCCATTTGTGGGTCTTTGGGGGCTGCACTAGGAAACTAAGGCAAACTTGGAGTAAAAAAAACCTTGGTCTAGGCCTCAGCAAAGCCAGTAAGTTGCTAAACTGGCCTGGATCTTCTGTAAAGTAGGGCGATTCCTTAATTACATGACCTGCTGGTCAAGAGAAGCACTTGGGAAACCATAAATTAATCAACAACAGAAAGCTATTAGTGTAAATCACACCAAATAAGGACAGAATCTCCTCCAGTGGAGGGGGAAAGCCAAGTTCAATGGAGAAAGCTATTAACAGCACATTAAAAACAGACATGCTTAACACGGACTGAGAAGACAGCAGTCAGAATCCAGAATTTTCAAAACAAACATACGCAACAAATGCAATCACTTTGTGTAAAATTAGGAAAACTTGTGCCAAGTTCCTACAAAGTGAAACAAGTAATTATCCACTACCCCAACTCAACAAAGCCCAGGCAAAATAAAATACCAGCTCCCTCTTCTAATCGATTTATTCCCTGTCCAAAGTCCCCATTCTTTTGCCGTGATCCTTACCCTGGATTTCCTCTCCTCTGCCTCCTCAATGAACCCAACCCCGCTTCTATCTTCAGCTCTGTCTTTGCCTACAAGTCGCCCCTGCCCATTCCCCAGGCCGCTGCCTGCAGGCCAGGCTCCTCATTCCTCTCACACTGGCAGAGTGGGCTCTGAGCTCTGTGGTCCTATGATCTGCCCATCTTCTCTCCACTAGCCCACATCTAGGCTCCCTTCAACTCCAGCTGGACACACTAGTTTCCTCCAACCGTGAGTACCTTAGTCACTCATCTGTGTATCCGAAAGATAGTCTTTGTAGACACTTGTTTGATAATTTGGTCTTTTAAGGAAGAAATCCTTATAAATCAAAATTCTGTATCAAATACTCTGAAAGGTCGCAGGACGCTTGAATCCTCTGGAATAGCCCTTTTCTAGGGCCAATGGCCAATGAAACATAGCCTGAAGCAAGGACAGAATTTGGAGAGCCCTCAGATCTTGCAGGAAGTAAATCTGAGGACGGCCACTTGACATGAAAATGCAAATGTATCCAAAAGGGTCCCTGCATCCTCCATCCTTGACTGAGGAAGCTGCTGTGTTAGGCTCTGTAGATGCACAGAGGTAACTCCCCACAGCACACCAGCAGCCCCAGTGCACACAGATACACTGCACGGCACTTAGGATGTCTGTACCGGGGCATTAGGTTTTAACAAAAAACCTAAGCCAGCAGGAGTTCAGCCTGAGCCCACTGTGTGAACTGCATCAATCACCACCTTTCATCAAAAGTAAAAGGGGGGTCAGCCCGAATGATCTCCAAGGACTGTGGCTCCCAAGTCCTAGGATTCCATTTTCCCTGGGAAATAAGAGGCATGGGTAAGGCATGAGGCTGATTCTTAATGGAAATGAAATGTGGGTGCGTCTGGATTTCAGGAATTCAGGGAGCATTCCCTCTCCCCATCAGGAATCAGCTGCCAGAAAAGGCTCCTGGGCGGTATTCCTAATGACACCTCCACAAGGAAAACAATTAACGAGGAGCATGCGTGTTTATGTAACAATCACCTGGTTGCCTGCCAGTCTGAATGAATCACTGTCAGCATCAGCTGAGGGTGACTAACTTCACCAGGCAAGCATTGTTCCGAGAACCTTGGCCAGGACCTCACTGGATACATTTAAATATGGTAGTTTTTTTTGTTTTTTTTTTAATCATCCTGGGTTACAATGCAGTTAACGAAGAGAAACTTAGGGAATCAAAGTAGGCTTATTGCTTGATCAAATAACTAAAAAAAACTGGGCGTGTTCCCAGGTGGGAAGGAAAATTATGTCAAAGGAAAACCAGATGGCCATTAAAGCCAAACAGATCTACAGCCGCATTGACTGGCGATCCTTATGGTAAAGAGCCTTCATAACATCCTTTAGCCCCAGTTCCCAACCCTTCAAATTCCAAAGCACTGGAGCCAGGAGACCAGAGAAGTCCAGTCCTTCGCTAAGGGAGGCAGACGCTGGCCCAGTGGAAAGCACCAACTGGGGTCCCAACCACACGAACAGGGAACCAGCACAACCACCCGGGGATTCTCCGGGGGTGATTTACTGCGTCTCTACAATCCTGTTTCCCAGTGGTTCCGATTAGAACATGAAGGCGAGGCAGAGAGTTGTCGCCGCAGAAGAGACCTAGACAATGGCTCTTCCTTCCGCTCAAACACAAGTTTCAACACTCGTCCGAGCCTTCGCCTGGCAACCCCACCTGGGAGGGCTCCCCACCTCTGCTCCCAGCCCCCTGCCCTCTCCCCACCTCGTTTCCTCCTGCTTACACACTTCCTGCAAATCTTGAATGGTGGGCCCTTGCCATTCATAAAGCCCCACTCTCCACTTCCTTTAGGGACTGGCTCCTGTGGGCCCTGGTCTTGCATCCTTTCCACACACACAGTCCCAGCCGGCGCACTCACCTCCCCCTCTCTGCTTCACATCACACAGCATTGGGAAGAGTCACCAATAACCGGGCCTACCAAGAACTCCCTTCTCCTCCTGTGACACTGCGGCTTACTCACAATCCCGCGGGGCCTCCTCCCTAACTCACCAGGCAATAAACTCTTCGTTTGGGAGTAAAAATAGACCCACTGCTAAAAATAGCACAGGGAGTATTTGGGAAAACTTAAAGTTCTTATTCTGGGAAACAGCCAGCCTCACAAGTAATACTGAGCAAACAAAAATGCCCTCCCCAGCGGCCAGGCCACAGCCGGGCTGGTACTGCCCCTTCACCGCTCCTCCACACACCGCCACCCCCCTCACACTCACCCACCCCACGCCACCAGCTAGTTAGCTTCTCATACTAGATTTCGTAACAGAAGAAAACGATTTTCATAAACAATCAGATAAACATGACCACATCATAAAACCTTTAAGCTTCAGTGGCAGAATCCTATACACCTGTTTTGTTTTTTAAAGTTAGAGGGATGGCCGAAACTGGTTTGGCTCAGTGGATAGAGCCTTGGTCTGTGGTCTGAGGGGTCCCAGGTTTGATTCTGGTCAAGGGCATGTACATTGGTTGTGGGCACAAGTAGGGGATGTGCAAGAGGCAGCTGGTCGATGTTTCTCTGTCATCGATGTTTCTAGCATTCTATCCCTCTCCCTTCGTCTCTGTAAAAATTCAATAAAACATATTAAAAAAAAAAAAAAAGAAAAACTAAAGTTAGAGGGATGATGAAAGCCTTCTTGGCTGGCTCTTCCTCAAGTCAAAACCCTCAAAGTAAGGGTTCTGCCTGGTTCCAAGCTGGGCTACAGGCCTGTAAGCCCCTGGAGAGGCTCAGCTGCAAGCCCAGAGCAATGAGCGCAGGTAGTTCTTATCCACGCCAGCTTATGGTTAATGACAACAGCCACCCCTCCATCACTGAGCCTGCCTGGGTCTTACTCTCGACATGGCTGGCCATTTCCGTAGGCACTGGCAGGAGGGAACTACAGCCCCATCTGAGTGGCATACTGCGTGCTCCTTCCCCTGGAAGCGCCAGCCTGAAGGTTCCAGAAGCCGTGCCAGACTCTGATCGCAGGAAAGTGCCAACACCCATCACGGAGAGGAATGCCATGGCAGCGAGGAGTGGGGACAGAAAACAGGTGGCCTCCACTTGGACATTAACCATTTTACCAACAACCTAAAGCCTGAAATCTGGGGGGTTGTGGCTTATACTGCAGGCAACATAGAAAAACAACGGGTGCCGAGTGTATCCGTTTCTTAAAATACCACATGTATAACTTAACATAGCCCTGCACTTAATTCATAGCAGGGACTCAAAGCCCATTATTATTTTGAATAAGCTGGGAAAAAAATCTTGGTCTTCAAGAGAATAAGCAAAATCCACTCCTGACCAGTTTTCTCAGTGGTTAGAGCATCAGCCTGCAGACCAAAGGGTCTTGTGTTTGATGCCCCCAGTCAAGGGCAGCTACTTCAGTTGCAGGTTGTCAGCCCTGGAAGAGGCACGTGTAAGAGGCAACCAATCAATGTCACTCTCTCATTGTTCCCTCACCCCACAACACTCTCTCTAGAATCAATGGGAAAAATATCCTCGGGATTTTTTTTAAATAAAAATAAAATGGTGTGGCTGATGAACCAGGTGTGGCTGATGAACCAGGTGGTCACGGTTCCATTCCAGATCGGGGCACATGCCCAAGATGCAGGCTCAATTCCCAATAGGGGGCATGTAGGAGGCAGCTGATCATGATTCTCATCATCGATGTTACTCTTTCTCAAATCAATGTATTTAAAACATAAGAGAATAAGCAAAATCGCTATCTGAAGTGCCTTGTAACTCGGATACTGCAAGGATCTAGAGCCTTCTTCCTTCCTCAGACATTAGGTGACAAAGCAGTAATTACATCTCAATGTCCGGCTAGTGGGAACAGGCCTCGGGTTTATATCTGTATTGCAGACTGTAGTACCCGTGGTTTTAAGGTTTCACACTAACCACAGGGTTGGTACACCTCAAATCATCGTTCATTCTACACTCGGCAGCGCGGGTTCTCACCCCGGCCACTCGGCACCTGCTCCGCCCCTTTTCCATAAGCTCACAGCTGTCGGGATTAGAGCCCTCTGCCCCCGCCCAGGCCAAGTGCCTCGTCCTCCTGTTTCCTTGTTTCCTGCACACACATACTCAGTCCTTCCGACGTTTCTGCCCATCCTGTGTCGGTGCTGACAAGCACGTGGGGTTCTAGAATCCTTCCGTGTTTCTTCCCACTCTCACACTCCACATAAGCTACCAGGTCTGAGAGTGGAGCGCGTGAAGGCTCCCCTGTATATCGTGAGCCATTTCTTGCCTCTTCAATTTACCGAGTGAGCGGAATGGCAGTTCTCAGCGGAGTGAGACACCCGGATTCCGATGCTCGGACTTTGCTTAGAGCTTACCCACAGCCTCCTCCAGGGGGCGCTGGGACCATTAAAACATTGATCGCTACAAGCAGGCAGTATTATTAGAGGACCACGTATATGATAGAGGAAAAGAGAAAGGTTAGAAGAATGAAGACTGAAATCAGCTGGATAGTTACACCGACATCAGCTTTACACCGCAGAGGACCCCACGCCCAGATGGAAGCTTCAAGGTCACAGAGAGGTGGCCTCGGGCACTCCTTCCCTCTGTGTGCGGCCCCGTCCTCCTCCCAGCAGTCCACTTACCTGCCCGGGAGAAAGCCCACAGAGAGCCAGAGGGCTACCAGAATTCCCTCTTTCCCAAAGCTCTGAAGGTCTGCGACATTAATAAAACGGAGACTGAGTCTTCTCAATGACATTAAGAATGGAACATACAAGCATCAACTTAGGTTTCCCTCTGACCCCTGCCAACTCCTTTCCAATAAACATATTCCATTAATGTCGATGACAAAAAAAAATAATAATTTTAATAGATGAAACAGGCGTATTGACACACAGAAATGTTCTTAATTTTTTTTTTTTTTACAGGAGTTACCTTGAGAAAGGGTTTATCCCAATTCTGAGACATGATTACAGCTTGGATTGAATATTTGATGCTGGAGGGCTTATTCCCTCCATCCACCAGTTCAGTCCACTATCAGGTTCCCGGCACCCGGAGGGGCCGTGGGTGTGTGAAATGCTACCTCACAGCCTCAGAGGAAAGCTGGACACAGGAGCTGCAGGGAGGCATTTTTTCACGCCTGGATATGAAGGGCAGAAAGCCCACATCTTCTCGCCCCAATCTACTTCTTAAGCTGCTTCTCTCTCCTCTTCTCCTCCTCATCCCCGCCTGAGGAGCCTCAGGTTCCCCAGCGCTCAGAACACACCTTCTAGTCTTTTTGTTGTAACTTCAATTCACCTTCTCTCCGGTCTCCTGCCTTCATCCCCCAAAAGGCTCCATCACTCACAGGGTGAAGCCAGGGCCTCCCTAAAATGTCCAGAGAGCCCCCCGACCTCGGCCCCCGGCCTAATCCCAGCAGGGCTCGGTTACTGGGGAGAAGAGGCCACTTGAGCGGGACTTGCTGTGTGGCAGAGTGGCTTTATCACAAAGAAATGAGAGCTCGGGGCCTCTTCCAAGGAAACGAGGCCACACGGCCAGTGCTGTTGGTGAGAAATTTTCCAAAATGAGTTATCGTTTCCATTTATTTCCTTAACCGGGGCCTCCAGCATGGCACAGACTTCGGTTCCAAAGCTAGAGGGCCCAGGTGTGGGGGAAAGCCCTTATCTACCCCACGCCACGCCATGGCGTCACTGAGTCAACACACGGGCTGTGGCTGTGGCTCCCGAACACGCCTTGTTCGTGTGCACTAAGGACGCTCCTGCAAACACGGCGCTTCATGTATGTTTCTTACCTGGGAAGTCCCACATACTGACGTCGGCAACATACCTCCTATCAATATTAATATCACAGTAATATCAAAAGCCTCCAAAGGCGCTTTGCAGATGATTCAGAAATGCTACGGCACCTCTGGATGGGTGGCTTTTCCCCTAAGAAATCCCCTCGCAAAGGCCGGCCAAGCCCAGGGAGGAAATTCTCACACGTAAGCCCACTAACATCTGCCCCGGGAGCTGGTAAGAATGCAGATTTCTGGGGAGCTCCCCCCGCCCCCCGAATAGTCTGAGACGCTTTAGGTCTCAGGTGGGGCCCAGGCGAATCCTTCCAGGTCTCAGGCTGGCGGCCGCAGGTGTACGTAGCTCTACCCCTGGGTGACCTTGAGGCGGAGAGAAGCAACGTGCATTGAGAGAGAGCGTTAACGATCAGGTGAGGAGACAGGGGCAGTGGCACAGGAAAGCTGGAGCTCCCAGAAGCGCAGGTGGAGGGTGTCGAACCCACGGTTAGGGTGTGGCTGCCCCCCCACCCCCACCCCCACCCCGCACCTCACCCCTCCCAGCATCCTCCACCGGAAACCGGGCTGCAGAACGGAGCTATCTGAGAGGGTCTGAGAATGCAAAGGCGCACACGGGCTTAGGAGTCACGCCTCGTTTTCATCTCCAGCATCAAACCCGGGAGCGGGGCCCACGCCTGCACTGCGGGATGGGGGTCTCCCTCCCGCACACAAAGCCAGACAGACCCCGGGCGTGGGGAGCTGGGGGGTGGGGGGGAGAGGACGATCCGAGCGAGCAGAGCCCAGCAGACCGGAATGACAGACTCCAGGTCGTGGCAGGGAAAAAAAAGGGGGGGGAAAAAAGGCAGGAGAGACGGGGCGCCCCTAGCTAGCGACGATTCTTTATTGCAAGTTGGGGTGCGGAGGAAGGCACGCGGGGAGGGAGCCCCGGGTCTGGGGGAAGGCTCTGGAAGGAGGGCTGTGTCTGCCTCGCGATCCCAAGGGCCACCCCCTCCTCCCTCCCCTGGCGGAGCTCGGAGCTGGGAAGCGGCGACCCCCGCCCGCCCGCGGGGGACGCCCGTCATCCCCCGTCCGACCCTCAGGGCTGCAGCGCGACCCCGACCGGGGACCCCGCCCGAGTCCGGCCGCAGGAAATGGCGGGGCGCCCGGCGGGGCGCGGGAAGCGCGGGCTGCGGGCGGGCGGGCGGCCGCGCCCAGCGGGGTGGGTCGCGGGGCCGCCTGTGGCCCCGAGGGCGCCGCCGCCGCGGGGCCTCCGCTCCCGCCCCTCACGCCGGGGACCCCCCACCCACCACCACCCCGCCCGGCCGCCCGGGCTCTCGGCGCGCTCACCGCCTTCATGGCGGAGGCCATGTCGTCGTAGCGCTCCGCCTGCTCGGCCAGGCGCGCCCGCTGCAGCAGCTGCTCCCGATCCCCCATGTCGTCGCTGTGGCTCGGCCTCGCCTCGCGCCCCGCGCCGCTCGCTGACTGACTGACTGACTGACTCGCCCGCCCGGTCGCCGAGGAGGCCGCCGCCGCCGCGCACGCGCACTGGCTCGCCGGCCGCCCGAGGCTCCGCTGCCGCCGCGCCGCCCGCGCCCTCTCGCTGGCTCGCCCCGCGCGCTCTGCCCGCCGCCGCCGCCGCCGCAGCCGCCGCCGCTGAGGAGAGGCTGCTGCCGAGGGGCGGGGCCGGCCGGGGGCGCCTGCGCAGTGGGAGCCGCGACGGCGGGCGGCAGGGAGCGGCCCGAGTGGGAGGGGGGAAGGGCGGGCCGGCCCTAACGGTCTATTTCAAGGTGACGTCACCTACTATAAATAGCCGCCGCCGCGGCCCCGCCCACCCCCGGGCCGCGCATGCGCCCTGCGCGTGCTGCAGTCTGCGGCCGCCGCCGCAGCGGGAGGCGGGAGCGGGTCGCGGGGCGCAGTGCGGGGATGGAGGAGGGGGTGCGGGGTGGCTCCTGCGCGGGCAGCGCGAGGGCGCACCCCCACTCAGAACAGCGCACCCCGAATCCGAGCGAGAGGTCTGGCCTGAGAAGGACCAGAAACGCAAATAAAGCCTGTGCTTCTTGGAGCATCCGGGAGGTCTTGTGCCCGGAGGGGCGGGTCGGACCCGCCCAGCCCTCTCGCCGGCCCCGAGCCCCGGCAGCCGAAGGGCTCCGCTGGGCCGCACCCTGCACCGGCCCGGGGGACGGTCCTTCTCCCCCGCACGCACACACCCAGGTCAATGCGCCACCTGCCCCACCCTGATCCTTGGCATTAGGCATTCTGTACTTTCCTGGAGAGGAGGGGCACACCTACTAGGGTGTGCCTTTATGGGTATAATCCTGTGTCACCCTCACAGCCCACCAGCACGTGGGCACGGCTGGGCTCTCCATGCTTTCCAAGCCGAGTTAGTGACTCGCCCAAGGCGGTTACACAGCCTGGAAGTGGCGGGACCAGGATCTGAGCTCAAAACCAGGCTGCCACAGAGAGGGGTGAAAGGCTGGCTGGTCCCTAAGCCCCACCCGGTCCTGCCAGTCGACGCTGAGATGCTGAGGGTGCCGGTGCCAGGCCCTGGGCTGGGGCTGGGCCCGCCCTGGACAAACCAGGAAAACCCCAATGACTACAACAGGCGCTAACGAGGAGAAAGTACAGCATGCACAGAGCAGCCCCGGGGACACAGGGCCTCTGGCGCTGAGAATTTAGCTGAGCACCTACTGTGCGCTCAGCCCTGGGAGGGGGCGCTCCTGCAGAGTCAGTCAGACGGCCCTGCGTTAGAAGGGAGACGGGGAATTAACTGGAAAGCAGGTAACATCCGGGACCTGAGTGTTACCATCTGGAACTCGGCCTGGAAGGACTGCTAAAAGCAACTGTAGAATAGCAATCTCGGGAGACCAGAGGAAGGCTGGCAGGGCACTTGAAAGTTGCTAGGCTGGTGTGGCTCACTGGTTGAGCCTCGATTCCCAGTGGGGACCTTGCAGGAGGTAGCCAATCAATGACTTCCCCTCTCATGGATGTTTCTATCTCTCTATCCCTCTCCCTTCCTCTATCTCTCTCTAAAAATCAATTTAAAAAAAAAATTTTTTTTTGAAAGTCAACCACTGCCCTAAACCGGTTTGGCTCACCGGTTCAGCCTGCAGACTGAAGGATCCCAGGTTCGATTCCGGTCAAGGGCATGTACCTTGGTTGTGGGCACATCCCCAGTAGGAGGTGTGCAAGAGGCAGCTGGTTGATGATTCTCTCTCATCGATGTTTCCAACTCTCTATCCTTCTCCCTTCCTCTCTGTTAAAAAATCAATAATATATTATATATATATATATATATATATATATATATATATATATATATATATATATATTTTAAGTCAACCATGGCCTGACCCTTTATCTAGCAAAAGAGGAAACTGAGATTACAGGGGGGCGGAGAGGCCGGTCCAGTCTGCGCAGACTCCAGCCTCCCTGGCCGCCTCCCCTCCGCTGTGATGCCGAAAGGAGGAACGCAGCCCGGTGAAGTAGGATTTGCCCGTGGGGGTGGGGGGAGGCCCCGCCCCAGGCTTCACCGGCCTTGAAGAGGCATCCACACACGGAACCGAGGTTAACAAACCAGGCTCGTGGTTCCCCTAGCGCATATCTTTAAAGAGCCCGGCAGATAGTAACTGTCCCCCACAGGCCTGCCCTCCAGGAGGCCAGGGTCCCCAGCACCGGAGGGGACCCCAGTTTCCTCCAGCTCTAGAGGAACCCTTCTAGCTTCCCTCATTATGTTGGGCCGATGATTAAGATCAGAGAGCAGGCCGAAGCCGGTTTGGCTCAGCGGTAGAGCGTCGGTCTGCGGACTGAAAGGTCCCGGGTTCGATTCCAGTCAAAGGGCATGTACCTTGGTTGCGGGCACATCCCCAGTAGGGGGTGTGCAAGAGGCAGCTGATCGATGATTCTCTCTCATCGATGTTTCCAACTCTCTATTCCTCTCTCTTCCTCTCTGTAAAAAATCAATAAAATATATAAAAAATTAAAAAATTTTTTTAAAAAAAGATCAGAGAGCAGGGCCCCATTCCGGGCCAGGTCTGCTGTGTCTTCCCCGGTACAGGCCTCCGCAGGGAACAGAGCGAACCCCGAGGCTCCCTGAGGACCAATGGGCCTGGGGTGTGATGGGGGAGGGGGGCCCGGACTTGGATCGGAACCCTCTCTGCCTGGTCCCAGCTGAGTACCCTTGGGCAAGCCACTTGCTGAATGGGACTCAGCACACCTGTCTCTCAGGGTTGGGGATCAGACTGAGCTGGTCCTGGGCCAGCCCGGGGCCGGCAGCAGGAAGCGGGGGGCCGCCACAGCTGGTCCTGCGGCCTCACTCTCCCACCCGGAGCCGGTGGTCCCAGCAGCTCCTCACCGGGGACCCGATCTGCTGCGCGCTGCCAGCACCTGCTGCCAGAGCCCGGAGAACGGCTGACCCAGAAAAGGCACGTCCTGCTTTCCTCCAGGGCACTCTGGGACACTCTAGCTCCCCGACAAGTCTGGACACCGAGGGACATATTAAAAAGAACCCTGGCATTGTTCTGGAAGAGACGGCGGTGTTCGCCCCGTTGGCATGGTTACCGTCTGGAGCAGGAGGGGCCGCCCGCCCGCAGATCGGTGTCACCCAGATGGGATGTTAATGTGCTGCCCCAGGTGACCCCACCACCAACAGCATCTCAGCTGGTGAATCCCTGGCTGGCTCTCCGCCCAGCTGGAGGGTACTTTACCCCCATATGCTATCTCCTACATCCTTTTTTCTTTTTAATATATATATTTTATTGATTTCTTTTTTACAGAGAGGAAGGGAGAGGGATAGAGAGCCAGAAACATCGATGAGAGAGAAACATCTATCAGCTGCCTCCTGCACACCTCCCACTGGGGATGTGCCCGCAACCAAGGTACATACCCTTGACCGGAATCGAACCTGGGACCCTTGAGTCCCCAGGCCGACGCTCTATCCACTGAGCCACACCGGTGAGGGCTCTCCCACATCCTTACAGCTCCCGGAGGGAGGTGGTTAGCCCTGTGATTTGGACGGGGAAAATGAGGCCTAGAAGGGTCAGCCGCTCACTTGCTCAGTGTTCCAGGCGGTCACCCCGGGACCCCATTCATGCCCACTTCCTGTCCTGCTGCTGCTACCACATGCCCTCCTTCCCCCCACCCACCCCCCCCACCCCCCACCCACCCCCCCACCCCCGCTGTGTCTGAGCTCAGCCTGCGCCCACAGATTTCGGGACCGTCCAGAGCCTCCCGCCCCCCGTTCAGAGCCCACTGCGGAAGCAGATCGGCTCCCGAGGCAGCTGTTGGCATTAAAACGTGTGAAAACGTCCCTCCCGGGAGCTGCAATCTGTGCCCAGAGGAGCTCAGAGCGGCATTCCCAGAACACACACACACACACACACACGCCCCGTCTCCATGCCCTCGCCCCCACCCAAGCTCAGCCCGGGGAGAGGGCGAGGCTGTGGCATCTGGTTAAAATCAGGGGAAAAAGGCTTTTGCTTCTGTCCTGCAGAGGGTGAGGGAGCGTGTGTCCCTTAGCCAGAATTTTCTAGATTTTTTGTCTGGAACCATGTGGATAATCACCTCCTGCTTCCCTGTGATTCCCACAAGGTGAGGCCGAGATGGGAGGGGCCAGGAAAGCTGGAGGACCAGGCCTGAGATGGCTGGGACCTCCCCTCTCCGAGCCTCGGAGTTCCTGTCTGTGAAATGGGAGACCATGGGTGACAGCATTCTTTCTTTTTCCTGGCTCCGAAGGTTAGGTCAGTGGTCGGCAAACGCATTAGTCAACAGAGCAGCCAGAGTTTGCCGACCACCGGTCTAGGTAGCTCCCCATCGGCAGTTCAGCACACTCAAGAGGATGAGCCAAGCCAAAACCGATTTGGCTCAGTGGATAGAGCGTCCCCCTACGGACTCAAGGGTCCCGGGTTCGATTCTGGTCAAGGGCATGTACCTTGGTTGCAGGCACATCCCCAGTGGGGGTGTGTGTGCAGGAGGCGGCTGGTCGATGTTTCTCTCATCGACGTTTCTGGCTCTCTATCTCTCTCCCTTCCTCCTCTCTGTAAAAAATTGGAGGACACGCATAGCAGCGTGCCCTCCGTTTTCAGCACCACCCCAGCCTCTCTGGAGGGACCCCTCAGCCTCAGGCGGGGCGGGGCGGGGCGGGGCAGACACAGGGCTGGGCTTTCTCCTCTGCAGTGAGGCTGCCTCTCCATCTCCTCCACCGAACAGGGAGTCCCAGGATGCAGGGTCTCATCGCCCTCGCAGCCACGCCCCCAGAGCCTAGCACCGTGCCTGGCATTCAGCAGGCGCTCAGCACACCCTTCCCCAAAGGCTGCGATCACTGTGGCGGCAGCAGGAAGCGGAGGGCCTGAGGGAGCTGAGCCGGGAAGAAAGCTCCAGAGCTCCCGCCACGCCTTCCATTAGCGCATCTTCTCCGCTCCTGACAGCCGGCCCCCGGGGACACCCTCCCAGCCAGCGGGGCTGAATTCCCGTCACGGCCTTGCCTCGGACAGGCAGCCTGGGCCCTCGCCGAGCAGCCCAGCGGCCGGCGGTGCCAGGAGCTGCCCGTTAATATTTAATGTGGCTGGCGCTGCTGCGGCAGCAGAGCCGCAGGTCGGAGGGGCGGGAGGGGGCGCGCAGAGTCTCCCCAGGGCTGGCTGTGAGGGGGGCCCAGCTGGGAAAGGGCTTCAGGAACCACGAAGCCCCCAGCTGACGAGCATTAAGCACATCCCTCTGAGCCCCGGGCTTAGCTCAGACACGGCCTGGACTAGGAGACTGCTGACTGAGCCCGCGCCATGAATGCCTGGGGGGCCAGGGGCCCCCCGGGGACATTTCCCGGAGGCAGTGGGAGGCCAGAGCAGCGGCACTAGCCAGACCGGGACTCTGCTGTGTGGCCTGAGCAGCAGCAGCAGCAGGTACCCCAGAGACTCGGTTTTCTGATCTCTGAAATGGGTATAATAAAATACCTTCCTTGAGGGGCTGTGAGGAGGCTTAGATGAGAGAAAGGATGTAGAGGACCCAGCTCGGCACATAGCAGGGCCTCGGAAAACGCTGAGTTTCTTCTCCCAAACCAGGCATGGGTCCGGAAGTTGAGAGAAGAGATGGGGGAGAGGGGAGGGCACATATGCATTGGCCAGAGTGACCAGGGGGCATAGGAAGGGTGACCTTGAAGCCAAACATCTCCAATTTGGACTTGGCATCAAGGTGGGGCAACCCTAGGAGAGAGGTCAGAGGGAGGATGGGCAGAGAGCCCAGGACGGCGGGAACAGAGCGGCCCTGAGGGACCGTCTCTTCTCATCGTCTGACCCCTTTATTCCACAGACGAGGCTCAGCCCAGCCGACACTCACACAGCAGAGCTGGGGCCAGACCGGGTCCACGGTCACCTGAACGAGACCGCCTCCGCCGAGGGAGTTACCCGAGCCTGCCCATCGGATCGGGGAGGCAGGTGCCATGATGAGGGGCCCCCATTCCCTGCGGGGGGAGGGGACCTCTGATTCTCCGGCCTGGACCAAGCAGGCCCCTCACCTCCCACCCCTTCCTGCCTCTCTCCAGTATGCTTCCCGCTCATCCCGGGAGCTCCCCACCAATGCAAATCCCACCAGCCCGGCTGTGGCATCAGGATGCTGTGTGACATGGGACAAGCTACTGCCCTCTCTGGTCTCCGGTTTCTAAAACAGGTTTCCAAAGCAATCTATCGGAAACCTCTGTTTTCTGCTCAGTTTTGCTATGAACCTAAAATGGCTCTTACAGCAGTCTTTTTTTTTTTTAATTATTATTATTTTTTTATTAAAGGACCTCTAGCAAGACCCTGTAAAGCCTTTTAGTCAGGCCATATAATATGGGTTCAAATGCTGGCTTGCAATTTTCCTGGCTTTGGGCAAATCTGTTAACCTCTGTCAGAGGTCTGGCTTTTCTTCTGCAGAGACAGGAACCCTGGGGCGAGAGAAGGGCTGGGAAGATGCTCCGAGATGTGATAAACGAGGGGAAGCCCACCAACCAGGGCGCCTGCAGGAGGAGGAGGGTCCCCCCCTGACGGTGAGAGGAGGTGGGGTTACCTGCTCCTCTTTGCACCCCCCTCTCCCTTCCCTTCCCTTCCCCACAGGGAGACTCTCAGCCCCACCCCGGGTAGATGGTGACTCCAGTCATCCTGCAGCGACTGGTCCCTCGGCTCCTGTTGCCATGGCACTGCAGCACCGCCGGGCCAATCAGGAAGGAGATGGGTGCATGAGCCGCTGTTGCTAAAGCCGGAGCAGGATGCCTGGCCAATGGGAAGGGCAGCCGAGTGGAGCCACCATGGAAACCTCAGACCCGAGATTCTGTTCCAACAAGGTTTTTGCTGTTTGCAAGGGGGGTGGGGGGTGGGGAGAGGCTGGGTTTCCTGTATCCCTTTTCTTGCAAAGAGCATCTTGCGGTCCAGGGAGGACATTGAGGAGCTGCAGCCAGGGTGCGTGGCAAGAGGCCTCTGCAGAGTCACCAAGGACCCAGCCTCGAAGGGCTCAGCTTCAGATGCCCCCTCATCATTCCCCAACCCCCGCCTCTCAGATGCGCACCATCCCCTGGCCTCTGACCTCGGTCCTTCCCACAGCTCTCCAAGCCCCATCTGTGCCGGGAAATGGCTGGGGGCTGCAGGAAGATGCCCACCCCCAGGGAAAGGCACGTGGAGCCCACCCCCGAGGGCACCCTTCCACCCTCCAGCGTTGTGGCTTTGCACCCACGCTCCGCCTCTCCTCCTCCGAGCAGGGAACTGCAGGAGGACAGGGATGAGGGCCGGACAGGTGCTAGCCCCTCTGCAAAATTCAAAGATGGAGCCAAAACCAATGTGGCTCAGTGGATAGGGCGTCGGCCTGCGGACTGGAGGGTCACAGGTTCGATTCCGATCAGGGGCATGTACGTTGGTTGCGGACACATCCCCAGTGGAGAGTGTGCAGGAGGCAGCTGATGTTTCTAGCTTTCGGTCCCTCTCCCTTCCTCTCTGTAAAAAAAATCAGTAAAATATATTTTTAAAATAACCTCAAAGATGGAGCCAGGGGCGCTGGGAGGCCTCTCGGATCTCACATCCCAGACTTCCCGCTGCCTCGGCCTCCAGGCTCTGGGTCAGGGGCACCCACAAGGAACCCGTCTCCAAGGGGGAGCCCTGGCCATAGCGCCAGGGGACACAGATAGGACTCAGGCGGCCCTGACCATGCCAGGCCAGCAGGGCAGCCATTCTAGAGCTGAGGCCCAGGCGGCAAAGCTGCCCCTCAGTGCCACACAGCTAAGCCCCAGCTCCCACGGGAGCCCAGCCCTCCAGCCTCCTCACCCCACCCCACCCCACCCACCTGCACCCACCCCCGCAGGCAGTCAGGGAGCGGTGCATGCCCAGGCTCTCAACACCCTGTATTTCGCAAACACGGGCACAATCGCAACTGCAGGGAAAAGGGTGTCCCGCCCCTTCCCAGCTCCGCCCTGGCTTTCACTCCGTTGCCTGGCAACAGTTCTTCCCAGAAACCTAGATGTCATCCTAAACAAAGGCCTGGTCCGCATCCTTCCCACCAAACCCATCGCCAGTGACATCCCTTTTATCTCCTACGTGGCCCAGCCACCCCCGCCGCCCCTCCCCACCACGTCCCCGTCTGAGGTTCCATCACAGATTTCCTGGACCAGCACTCTGGCCTCTCCGAGGCTTCCTGCTTTGACATTCGCTCATCCCCTGGCTCCCCCCGCCACCCTCTGCTTCCATTCTGTATAACCACAGCCAGACACGCTTTAAAAACCCCAAACCTGAGCGTGTCACCTGGTGCTGGCTCAGAAGCTTTAATGATAAAACCCAAAAAATGTTTGATGCCTGGCCGGTGTGGTTCAGTGATTGAGCATCAACCTCAAAGATGCTCAGGGGTTGAGGGTTCGATTCCCGGTCAGGGCACATGCCCAGGTTGCAGGCTCCATCCCCAATGGGAGGCGTGCAGGAGGCAGCCGATCCATGATTCTCATCATCGATGTTTCTCTCTTTCTTCCTCTCTGAGATCAATAAAAATATATCTATTTTAAAAAAATAAAGGATAGCTCCATCTTTAAAAAAAAAAATACATTTTATTGATTTTTTTTTACAGAGAGGAATGGAGAGGGATAGAGAGCCAGAAACATCGATGAGAAACATCCATCAGCTGCCTCCTGCACACCCCTCACTGGGGATGTGCCCGCAACCAAGGTACATGCCCTTGACTGGAATCGAACTCGGGACCCTTTGGTCCGCAGGCCGACACTATCCACTGAGCCAAACGGGCGAGGGCTTATTAAAAAAAAATATTTTTATTGATTTCAGAGCAGAAGGGAGAGGGAAAGACTGAACCATCAATCATGAGAATCATGGACCAGCTGCCTCCTGCACGCCCTGACCAGTGATGGAGCCCACAACCCAGGCCTGTGCCCTGACCTGGAATGAAACTGGGACCTCCTGGTTCCTAGGTCGACACTCAACCACTGAGCCACCGTGGCCGGGCTGCCTTCTCTTGCTTGGTTTTCGTGCCAAAGCCCTTCAGCCCTTCAGCCCTCCAGAACCCCTCCCCCTCCCGCTGCTCCTGGAAGGCCAGGACTCGAACCCCAGCCCATGGCTGCGAGATTTCACCATAACAGAGACCTGTGCACGTTGGTGTTTACAGCCCTCTCCTCATGGACCTGTACGCAGATGGCTCTGAAGGTATTGTTGACGGGAGAGCAATGAATGAGCGCCTAAGCCATGAATGAACCTCCCTCTGCTTTGTAGGGATGGAGCAGGGGATGGATAAAGGGCCACCTCCCTGAGTCTAAATCACAAAACCCAACAGCAACGGCACTCACCCATCACAGGGCTGCCGGCCACGGAGGCAGTGTGTGACCAGATGCTGCCCAGGATGTGTGCGGTGGGAAGCAGACATGGGTGAGTCCCCAGACCAGACTGGCTTCTCTGTCCCCCCCAACCTCAGACCCCAGCAGGAGACGGTGGCGAGGGGACGGTCCGACTGGCCTCCTGCAAGGGGAAGTGTGCCCGTTTCGCTTCTGCTTTGAGGTGAGACGCTTCCTGTGTGTCAGACCAGCCTGGGAGCGCTCCTGGCGGCCCCTGCCAGCCGCCCCGGAGGCCGGTGTGGTGACTGGGGGCCGGAGGGCCTGTGGCTGTGGCCCTCACCGCTGTGCAGGGAGCCAGGCCCCAAGCCTGCCCTCCCTCCTTCCCAGCGCGGGAACCACTCACAGCGGGCTTTTCCCCCACTCCTTTTTTTTAAAAAAATACATTTTTATTGATTTCAGAGAAAGAGAGGAGAGAGGGAGATAGAAATGTCAATGATGAGAGAGAATCATCGATGGGCTGCCTCCTGCACGCCCCTCACTGGGTATTGAGCCTGCAACCGGGGCCTGTGCCCTGACTGGGAATCGAACCGTGGCCTCCTGACTTCATAGGTCGGTGCTCAACCGCTGAGCCATGGCGGCCGGGCCAGGGGCTAGGGCTGGGCAATTCTTTCCTGTAGGAGCCACCCTGGGCAATGCAGGGTGTTGGGAAGCACCCACCAGGTGCCAGGAACGCTGCTGACCGTTATGACACCCGAGTGCCTCCAGATATTGCCAAATGTTTCTCAAACGGGGGTCCAAGGCGTCCCCGGTGAGATCCCTGGCCAGCCCCTGGTGCTCCCCCAGCCTGTACCAGGGGCCTGGAACGTGGGGGGGGGGGGGGCGGGGAGGGTAGGACGGCGTAGAAACCAGGCTGGGGACAGGGGTGCCGCCCCTGGCACTTCACTCCACGGCGGCTATGTACAGGTATGTACAGCCGGCGTGAGCCTATGTACACTATTTCACAACGTTATCTTACATCCCGTGTGCTCCCAGTGGGAAGTGCAGATCCCGCTCCAGGAGCCCACGGGGGGTGCAGGAGGGGACTCTCAGCGGAGCCGCCCCCTCTGAGGACACTCCTGGGGCTGCCTGTCCCCTTCCCACGGGCCATCTGGGCCTCCCACCTGCGCTGGGCGGGCGCTGGCTTCTCCTTCTCCTCGAGCGGAAGAACGCTGGGGGGGGGAGAAGCAGCCGCCCCCTGACGGTGGCAAACTGCCACCACGGGTGCCCAGAGCCCGGCCGATCCTATGGACCACAACAGCCGCCGGGCGCCCGCCCTCCCGCCCTCTGACCCACGCCGGGCCCGGGCTCAGGGGGCGCTGGCGTGCATCTTCTCCAGGCAGCTCGCCCAGAAGGCCACCAGCCGGTTGTCGCGGTTGACGCAGAAGTCGGTGAAGTCCCTGAGCAGCCGGTCGGCGAACTTCTCGTCGCCGGTGGCGCTGGAGCGCCAGGTCTTGGTGAGCATGGTGTTGTAGGCCCAGTTGTAGCCGATGCGCTCCTCGCAGAACATGTTCGGGGGGGCCGAGCTGGTGGAGTTGCGGCGCCGGCGCTGCTGGCCCGAGAACTTGCGCTTGGAGTAGGGCAGCTGCAGGAACACCGTGCCTGGAGGGACGGAGGGAGGGAGGGTGGGGCCCGGTGGCAGCCACGGAGGCGCCCAGGGCCGGGCCTGGGCGGGCTGGGCAGTTCTGCAACCACAGGGAGGTACCCTGTCCATGGGGCCCATGCCCCTTCTGTCCAGAGCGCCTCACCTGTGACGTGGATGTACTGAGGCTTGTTCTCGGCTGGGAAGTTAAAAGCAGATGCGGAGTATTTATCTTGCACAAACCCAAACCTAAGGGAAGACAGGGACGCGCACTGAGTAGGGCCTCTCCAGGGACCAGGGGCTAACAGGGCCCGGAAGGTCTCCTTCTAGATGGAAGGTGCAGGCTGCTTCCCTCTGTCCCCGCTGCGTCCCAGCCCCTGCCTCTCGATGGCTCCCCGGGCCTCCTCCCGCCCGGCCTCCGTTCACCTCCGGGCGGCCGAAAGCCCCCTCCCCGCCGCCCTCTTCCGCACCCCCTGCTCCTGGCACCCCCAGCCGTCCCAGCAGACCTGCCCACGGCGCCCTCCCCACATCCTCGGGACCGTCAGGCCTTCCCGAAAACGGTCCCCCGGTCTTTGTGTACCGTAGCCACACCTCCCTCTCCTAAGCACACAGTAGGTTCTCAATAAAGGCTCTGAAGGGAAACGAAGCGTCTTAATCGGAATTCTGTTCTTAGGAGCGAGGACCGGTCTGGACCGGGCAGGAGGGGCCGTTCTCCACGCTCGGCTGTTCCCTCCGGCTCCTCGGCTCCAGCTGGTTCTATTCCTGGGCTTTCTATTTCCTGAGGCCCATTTGTCACAGCTCTACCTGCCGAGTGCCGCAGAGGACACGGTGATGGACGTGGCTGCCGCCCTGAGCGGCTTATATAACTTGGACGGGGCGCGGGCACAGCTCCAGGAGGTACAAGGCCCCACTCCTCCTGGGCCGAGTTCCTGGGGTGGAGCTCGGTGGCCGCCCCTACATGAGTCAGGTATGCAAACCGCACACACAGGTTAACACGCCTGCCAGCCCCATCCACTGCCCGCAGGCTGGTTCCACCGGGTGCAGGAGCGGCCTGGGGTTCCCCTCTTCCTCTACTTCTAACCAAGCCCTTCGTTTCCTCGGCGCAGGCCAGCCTGAGCCAGGTTCTTGCCTCATCCCTTCCTTACGTCACCAGGAAGGACCTTCCATTTTAAAAAGGCAACTTAAAGCTTTGCGCACTGGCGGTATGGGAACCAATGAGGTTTTCCCGAGGCGCGGTTATTGCTAAATGGAAAAAAAAAAAAATGCGTGGCTCAGTGGCTGAGCATCAGCCTATGAGCCTGGAGGTCACAGTTCGATTCCCGGTCAGGGCACATGCCGGGTTTTGGGCTCGATCCCCAGTGTGGGATGTGCAGGAGGCAGCTGATCCATGGTTCTCTCTCATCACGGATGTTTCTCTCTCTCCCCCTCTCCCTTCCTCTCTGAAATCCATTAAAAAAAAAATTTTTTTTAAGGCAATTTAACCACACGGTCCTTGGCCCTCTCACTATCCCCCGATGGACAGCCAGCCTGGGGAAGGCTTCCTGGAACACATGTGAAGCCGGGAAATGCCTACTGACTCCTCTACCGCTGCTTAAGCACTGACGGTCTTTTCAGCCTGTGTCAAGGGACTCGATAAATTCCAGTTTTCTGTCTCCTGTCACCTCCCGGGTAGCCTGTCTCAGGTCTCACTGGAGGCTAAGGAGGGAGCTCTGCTCTCCCCTCCACCGAAGGCGACGGGGATCAGGTCTGGGAAACGACAGCCGTAGGGACCAAGGCCGGGTCCTATCGGAGATGAGCAGCGCACGTGACACTGGGGGGCTGGATCATGTGACATTTCCCCGGAAATGAAACCAACGGGCTTTGCTCTGGGAACGGCCGTTCCCGACGAAGGCGAGGGCCCCCCTGCCATTCTCTCCCGCGAGGGGACGAACCTGTGCGCGATGGCCTCCTGGAAGAGGTGCATGCGGTCCCAGTAGGTCTCCGGCTCGAAGCCTGAAAGGGAGAAAGAACAGACGCTCGGCTGTGACTCCTAGTGCATGACTGGCCCGGGCTCTGGCCTTCTGAGCCCTTCTCTGCTCTCGGCAACGCCTCCTCCTCGATCACAGGCTCAGCTCTTCCCCACGACCCGCCTCCGGAGAGACCGGCCTCACCCCACGGGGGGGACGAGCCAAAGGCAGTGACAGCCACACAAAGAAAGGGACAGGATTCCATCAGGATCTACGGAGGGGAGGGGACAAACTCGAGTCCTTAGGAGCCAGTGTGAGCAGCCAGGACTCATCCCTATGACCTCCTGTGTCAGCAGGAAAGGAGCTCTAAGGGCAAGTCATCTGGCCCTGGCCGGTGTGGCTCAATGGATAGAGCGTCAGCCTGCGGACCAAAGGGTCCCGGGTTCGAGCTCGGTCAAGGGCAGGCTCCTCCCCAGCCCGGGCCCTGGTTAGGGCTCCTGCAGGAGGCAACCCATCGATGTGTTTCTCTCACATTGATGTCTCTCCTCTGTCTCTCCCTCTCTCTTCCACTCCCCCTAAAAACAATGGGGTGAGGATGAACAAAAAGATTTAAAAAAAAAATAAAGAAATGCATGTCCTCGAAGGACCATCTTCCATTTCCCTATGAGGAAAGACAATATTATAAGCTGGGTGGGGAAACGGAAGCAAGTCAACATAAAAATAATTTTGGGAAAGTGATCGGCTGGGGAGGGGTGGGGACGCCCCTCCCCCTGGCCCTCTTTGCGGTGGGGGCTGGGCAGCCTGTCCTGCAGCAGCCGGCCAGGGGCCAGGGGCCAGGGCCGCTCCGGGATGGAGCAGCCACTGCAGGAGACATCCCGAGGCCCCGGGCCCTCCCTCCACACTTGAAACCTTCTCTCGAGGACAGACCTGAGGATTCTGGGTAAAGGGAGGGCGAGGGAGAAAAGGCTTTGGCTTCAATAGGAAAACACACACACACACACACACACACACACACACACACAGCAGATTCTTGTCGGGTTTTAAGGGTTTGAATTCACTGTCATCAGAAGGGGCGATAACTGGGAGAGAAGCAGCACAGAAGCAAAAAAACCGAGTTCCAGATTCCAGCCCTTATGCCTTGAAGCTAGGGCTCCTTCCGTTCAGCGGTAACCATGGCAACCCACAGAGGCTGCTGGTCCTGATGACGGGGTTATGAGTGGCAGAGAAAACCATCAGCTCACACACACACAAAAAATGGCCCCGATAAAATAAAAAAAATAAATAAATAAATAAATAAATAAAAATGGCCCCGACGCCCGCCCCTCGCGCCGCCCTGTGCTGTCACCGTGAAGGCGGAAAAGCCCGGAGGAGGCTCGGCGGGTGCGGGGCACCCTCTCTCTGTCCCCTCAACGTGTGAAAAACAGCACTGCGGGCAGTGCCTGGCTTAACATCGTCAGATACCCACAATCATCGGGCGTTTCCGAACTGCAAAGGGGTCCTGCTCAGCCACACTGTGAGGTCACACGTGTGCGTGTGTGTGTGTGTGCGTGTGCGTAGAGTGCTTTAAAACCCCGCTGGCGTGGTGTGTGTGTGTGCGCGCGTGAGTGTGCGTGTGTGTGTGTAGAGTGCTTTAAAACCCCGCTGGCGTGGCTCCGTGGTTGAGTGTCAACCTAGGAACCAGGAGGTCGGGTTCCATTCCCGGTCAGGGCACAAGCCCAGGTTGTGGGCTCGATCCCCAGTGCGGGGCGTGCAGGAGGCAGCCGATCCACGATTCTCTCCCATCACTGATGTTTCTCTCTCTCTCTCTCCCTCTGCCTTCCTCTCTGCAATCAATAAAAATATATAAAAAAATAAATAAAAAGGATTTTGAGGCTCAGAGACAGGAAGTGACTTGTCAGTCCCTGAGTGAAGGAGGAGGATTAAAACCCAGACCCTCTGGCCCCTTGTCCGAAGGCGCTCTCTACGGGGACCGCCCCCTCCCGCCCCCGGGAGCCGCTCTTACTGTCGAACAGGTGCTCGCTGCCCTCCTTGAGCAGACAGCTCACGTTGAGCGGGATGAAGAGCTGGGCTCGGAGCGGGTCGCCGTACAGGTAGCTGGGCAGCGCGAAGGGACCCTCCAGCACCGGCACCAGCAAAAAGCCGCAGGAGGTGGCTTTGCGATGCCACCCTTGGACCTGGTGGGAAACACACACACACAGTGTCAGCCTACCTGGTGCGGGCGAGAGGAAGCACTGCTCGGGGAGTGATGGCCGCTCCCAGCCAGTCCCGGGCGGGAGGATGCGGTCTCACCCCCTGAGGAATACCCGGACCCTGTGAGCTAAGCACAGTGCCTCCCGCAGCCACGTGTCTGCGAGGCCAGTACTTCTTCTGGGAGGAGGAGGAGATGGGGGAGAACTGTTTCTTGCCTCTAAAAACCTTTCTCACCCAGCCGGTGTGGCTCAGTGGTTGAGCATCAGAGGTTGCCGGTCAGATTCCCGGTCAGGGCACATGGGTGGCGGGCCTGATCCCCAGGGTGGGGCGTGCAGGAGGCAGCCGATCCATGATTCTCTCTCATCATGGATGTTTCTCTCTCTTCCTCTCCCTTCCTCTCTCTGACATCAGTAACGGGATTTTTTTTTTTTTTTTTTTTTAAGTGACACGATTTGCTGCCGAGCACCCACGGAGCCCCCTGCACGGCGAGCCAGGGCCCCATCCGCAGCGCGAGGCGGCGCTCACCATCTCGAAGAGGACCGCGGCCGTCACCGCCATCCAGTGGAGCTTGATCTCGAAGGCCGCGTTCAGGGAGAAGTTGCCATGGTAATAGCAGCTGCACCACTCCAGCCGGTCTGTGCGGTTGTTCACGTCCACGTCCAGCGTCACGGTCCTCTGCTCCGGGACGGTGGCAGCTGTGTCCGCGCAGAGGAGGGGCCCCGAGAGAGAGGGAGGAGGAGGAGGGGATGAGGAGGAAGGATCAACATCCAGAGAGCAAACTTCTGCATCACCCAAGAGGAAAAAAAATCGCAGATTCTAGAAGCTTCTGAGAAGATGAACGGGGTGTGTTGGTCGGGACAATAACGAGCTTGGCCCACACGCGGCAGACACCAGCGCAGGAGCCTGCGGTGCCGACAGACCGAATGGCCCGTGCGACGGCCACGGCGGCTCCGATTCCCAGGTCCCGTGGCCTCATCCCCCGTGGCTGGCGGCCACTCGGCCTCCGTCCACCACCCGCCAGCGCGCCACCAGGCCCCGTGTGGGCCGGGCACCTACCCAAGAGCGCGGCGGCCTGGCTCCGTCCCCCGAAGCTGCGGCTGAAGGAGCTGTGCCGGCTGGCGTAGGAGGCCGGCCGGCTGGGCAGCCAGGGCAGGAGGAAGGCCGGGATCTCCGAGTGCAGCAGCTCCTCGGCCACGAAGGCCACCTCGAACCACTTGCGCTGGAAGCTGGCGAAGTCGTCCACCGCGGGCGTGTGCCAGGTGGTGGGCTGCTGCATGGCCCCTGGGGAAGCGGGAGGGAGAGCACACGGCTTGGGCACGGAGGCCTGTTTTCTTACAGCGCGGGCGGGCCGTAAACACATCACGCTGAGCAGAAGCAGCCAGGCACATAAGGCCACCCTGTAAGAGTCCCCTTAACAAAATGTTCAGAAAAGACCAATCTTTAGAAACAGACAGCAGACTGGTGGTGGCCAGGGCCTGGTGGCGGGGAGGGGGAGGAGGAGACTGGGACTGGCTGCTATGGGTCCAGGGTTCCCTACTGGGGGATGGAATGATCTGGAACTAGACCCAGTGGTGGATGCAGGACATCACGAAAACAAACACAGAAAACGTATTCTGGGAAATATAGTAGGTCTTGATGGGTCTTCTTGGGGGAGGAAATGGATCTGCAGGCCCAGCGAGGAGAAAGTGCTGTTAGACACGCAGGTGAGAGCCCATTGTGTCATACTCGGGACCGCCTGCACAGTGGGTGGGGGCGCTCTAACCAAAGCCAGCCTGAGGGAATTGGCTCGAGCCGGGTCCCTTGCCCTCCTTTAGGGTTATCTCCCCTTCACCTGCTCTCACAAGAACGTCCTGTGGCTTTAAGAAACCCGCGTGGCTCCGGCGATGCCTAACTTAAACACGGATGCTCACGGGAGCCGACAGGCCCGGCACAACTTGGAAAACCAAGTGACCCAAGGAGCTCAGGCAGCAG
This sequence comes from Pipistrellus hanaki, assembly GCF_964339955.1. Taxonomy (NCBI): domain Eukaryota; kingdom Metazoa; phylum Chordata; class Mammalia; order Chiroptera; family Vespertilionidae; genus Pipistrellus; species Pipistrellus hanaki. The sequence continues at coordinate 2,221,598 of NC_140521.1, forward strand.
GGCCACCGGAGAGAGCAGGTCACCGGCAAAGCCCCAGCCCCCGGGCCCCGGCGTGCCGCGCCTCTGACCTCTGTCGGGCTCCCTGTCCACGACGATCTTGTAGAAATAGAAGCCGTAGATGAAGGTCCGCCAGACTTCGCCGGACGCGTGCGTGATGAGCTGCTCCTCCAGCATTTTCTGCGGGAGAGACGGGGAAACTCTGAGATCCCTGTGGAGGGACGTGTGGGAGGTGCAGCCCCTGGTACAGGACGGCGTGGAGGGAAGGACAGGGCCCCCAGGAGACCGACCCTGGACCCCCACCCCCATCAGCCATAGCTGCACCCTGCCAAGGGCAGTGCCTGATGCAGACAATGCTATAAAGTACAAATGCGTATTTTAACGTCATCAAGGATTTCAGACACACTGAAAAGTATCAAGAAAGTCCAACTTCAACCAATTTAATATCTTACTATATTGACATCAGATCTTCCTAAAATACATTTTTATTAGTGGGCTCTGTGCGCAACGGATAGCGCATTGAACTTCTAAATATATTTTTTATTGATTTCAGAGAGGAAGGGAGACGGAGAGAGAGAGACAGAAGGATCAATGGTGAGAGAGAAAGAATCACTGATCAGCTGCCTCCTGCATGCCCCACACTGGGGATGGAGCCCACAACCCAGGCCTGTGCCCTGACCGGGAATCGAACCGTGACCTCCTGGTTCCTAGGTCCACGCTCAACCACTGAGCCCCGCTGGCCGGGTGCAGCCAGATTTTTCAGTCGTATCTTTCAAAGCAAGACAAGCTCCTTCCTCGACTCCAGACAGTCCTCCCACTTATTACAAACGGTTCCGCGGGCCCTGCCCGGGCTGCCTCACCTGCATGATGTCGATGGCCATGGCCGGCGTCTGGACGCCCTCCACGTTGTTCACCAGCCAGTGCACCACCTCGGCGCTGATGAAGCAGGAGGACGAGAGGCCCTTCTGCTCCGAGAGCAGCTGGACGCCTGTCCTGGTGCCAGCGCGGCGGGCGGGGAGCGGGGCGGGCAGCACCAGGCAGCGGGGAAAGAGAAGACGGTGCTAAGTGCTCACTATCTGACGTGAGGATCCCCCGAGTGCGATCGCTCACCGCTATTTCTAGACCCCGAGAAACCCCCGGACAGAACAAAAAATGGGGTAAAAGGGGGGAAGGAGAAGAGAAAGCAAAAGGACCTGACATGTAGAGAAGACCTAGACTTGTCAGGTATTAGACCAGGCGAGTTATGTATAACTATTTGATGTACTCCTTCCATCAAACCTGCGACTTCTGTTCCCCATTTTGCAAACAAGGTGAGTCTCCGGGACCAGAGAGGTCAAGGGACTCGCCCAAGGTCTCACAGCAGGTGAGCAACCAAGTCAGGTAGGACCGCGCCAAACTGCGCTGCCCGAGGCTGGCCCTCCAGGGCCCTACGCCCCGGCCCTCCCGCCCCGGCTCCCACACGCGCGCCCAGCACTTACGAGGGGTGCTTCATGGCCTCCAGGATCTCGGCCAGCGTGGAGGCCGACGTCAGGGCGCTCGCCGCCACCTGCTGGGAGCTGGGACACAGAGGCCCGGTCAGCGGGGCCCGAGCGGGGACCTTAGGCGCCTCCTTCTCACGGAGCCGGGAGCCTGGATGGCACTGACATTAAAGGTGGCCCAGAAAGTTCTGGATTGCTCCATCCTGGGGTTATCTTATGGGAGGGAGGGAGGCCACCCCCAGGCTCAGACAGGAGGCGGTCCCACCCGGTGAGTGTGAGCGCCCTCAGTGGCAAACTCAGCTCCTCCGAAGCAGCCCACCTCCCCGTGGCCTACCAGCTGCTAGCAAGTTCTTTTTTTAAATATATTTTATTGATTTTTTTTACAGAGAGGAAGGGGGAGGGATAGAGAGTTAGAAACATTGATGAGATAGAAACATCAATCAGCTGCCTCCTGCGCACCCCCTACTGGGGATGTGCCCGCAACCAAGGTACATGCCCTTGACCAGAATCGAACCCGGGACCCTTCAGTCCGCAGGTCGACGCTCTAGCCAGAGCCAAACCGGTCAGGGTCGCTAGCAAGTTCTTTACCACGAAATGGAACCTGTTCTAATTTTCAGTCACTGGTCCCGATTCCTGTCAATGCGGGTCTCCTTGTCTCCGGCCTAAACACCTCCAGTTCCTCTTTTCTCTCGAAAGCAGAAGAAAGCCCGCCCCCTGGTCCGGCCAGCAATGAGGAAGCGGGGACATGCACTCCGCCCCGGGAGCCGGGCAGCCCAGCCCGCCCTCCCCGGCCAGAGCCAGGGCGGCAGGAACAGCCTGGGCAGATGGCTCAGGAGCCATTGCGCAACAAAGGAAATCAAAAAGCAGTTCCTCCGGTCTGCCATCAGCGTAACAGGCTGGGGCGCGGGCCACTTCCTCAAGCCAATGAGGTCCGAGCGGCTTCTGTGCCCCCTGGATGCTCGGGAATGTCCCGCTGCCCAGCACGGCCCCGTCTGGCCACAGAGGGACCCGTTCGCTATCCGTGCATTCCCTCCAGCGGCACAGACCCACCGCACGCTACCACATGGGGGCCTCTGCCGCGGGAGCCACGTGGAACAGGACGGACTGGCTCCCCAGAGCCCACCCTGCATGTCTGATCCCCCGCAGGGGTCTCTGAGCTCGCCTGTGAGCGAGAGAGGGCGGGGGTCGCCAGCCCGGGCACAGGTGCCAGTGAGAACGGACGGGGGGGTCAGGACGCAGGCCCCCCCAGCCTCCTCTGCGGCCGGACCATCCTCACGGCCCGGGAGGCGCCTCACCTGCCGTCACTGGGGTTCGAGGAGGTGAGGCCCTGCTCCCCCGAGTTCTGGGAGCTCCCGACGAAGGTCTGGCTGTTGCCTCTGTCCACGGACTGGCCTGAGCTCACCCCCAAGCTGGTGCCGTCCAACGCCGGGACCGCCGTCTGGTCCACGGACACCTGGAGGTTAAAAGAAAAACAAAAAAACTCTTTAAGGCTGTTGACATTTTGGTCCTTTTCCTTTCTTTCCTAAAGGGGACAAGGGAGGACTGGACACTTCTAACATGAAGTGTTAAATGATCTGCTATGTTGTTAGATGCCGCACAAATCACTCCCGCTAAGTCAGGGCGTCTCAACCTACACACTGCTGCCCCGTGGGGACAGATGAGTCTGCTGCGGGGCTGTCCTGTGTGGGACATTAGAGCAGCATCCCCGGCTTCTACCCACCAGATGCCAGTAACACTGCTCTCACTAGCTCCCCCGGCCCAGCTGTAACGAACAAAAATGTCTCCGGATGGTACCAAATGGACCTTAGGAGGCAAAACTGCCCGATTCTGAAGAGAGCCATTTGGCTCTTGTGGTTTGGGGGGGGGGGGGGGGGGCGGGGAGAGAAACACACCAAAAACACGCAGACTCTGCCAGCACCATGAGTGCACGGAGAAAGGCAGCAAGAGGCAACTTGCAATTACCAATCCCCATCCGCTTCTAACCAGCAAGACTTAGGAATGGGGACTGCGCTGTCCTTCTAGATTAGAGAGGAATGGAGGACTCCACCCGGCTCTGTTGACGCCTTCTGGATCCTGGTAACGGTCCCCTCTCATCTACTGCCCCGGAGAACTGCCCCAGCGGCCTACACGGAAGGATGTGTCCAGAATCTGCCTAATTCCTGCCGTTCCATTTCAGAAGAGATGCGGTTGAGGAGTTATCCTCTTCATCAGGCAAACGTTTTCCGGAAAGGACCAGACTAACTGTTTTAGGCTTTGTGGGCCACAGAGGGCTTGCGGCAACTACTCAGCTCCGCAGAAGCAGCTGTAGACAGTGTAAACAAATGGACGTAGCTTCGTTCCAATAAAACTTTATTCATAAAAGCAGATGGCGGGCCAGGCTTGCCAGTTCCCTGACCCCTGCTCTCCATTCATCTTTCAAGAGGCTGCACAGAGAGGCGTTTTGCTCATATCTTTGTACCAGGAGAAGCCGTGCTTCTCCCAGGAGACTGGCTTGCCTTCATATCACGACCACTGCTCTCTGGCTGCCGGGAGGGTCGGGGGTGAACATAGCATGAAACTCGAGGGACTTTAGGAGACCTTACATGAGGTCCTACCGGACTTTTCCTTTTCCTGAACTTGCCCCAAATCTGAAAATGCAGGCACACGATAGACAGAATGGCTGTCTTCTCGCACAGAGGCCCGGAAGGAGCCCCCGGAGGGGGTGCTGGGCCTAGAGCAGCGGTCGCCTGCCGGCGGTCCGTAGGCTGGCGACCGCTGGTCTAGAAGGCATCTTGCCTTAGAAACCCTGTTCCAAGTCTTCCTCGCAGAGGACTGCGGGTACCCCCTCTCCCAGGAGGCGGAGTTTAATCTCCCCGTCCTCTTCCGAGCGGCTAGAGGAGCACAGAGAAGGAAACTGTAGCTTCACAGAGGAGACAGCTGGCAGATGCTACATCCGTCAGCACCGATGCGGCCACTCGGTCTCACGTCCATCCTCTCCATCCCCCTCTGCCACGGCCAAAACCACAGACGGGAATGTACGCCTCCGAGACCAAACTCAATGTCAGCTGCCCTTGAACCTCAGCCGAGGGCCCATCCCGTCTGTCCCGAGCCGAGCAGAAGGCTCCTGCCGCAGGGTGTGTGGGCTGCAGGGTTTGACTGACCTGCGAGGAGAAGGTGGTCGATGCTGTGCGGGGGCTGCGGACAAACTCCGTAGAGAAGGTCCCGTCCTGGATCAGAGGAGGAGGAAGAGGAGGAGGAGGAGGAGGAGGAGGAGGCAGTGGCGGTGGCAGACGCGAGAGTGCGAAGGAACGGGATGTGGACCGGCGGTGAGCCATGGGGGGGGGGGGCAGAGGGGGGGATGAAAGAAGAACAAAAAAAACAAAAACAGGGAGGGAAGGAGAGAAACAATGGCTCATGAAGAATGAAGAGAACGCGGGAAGAGAGAGCCACAGGGGAGACAATATCCCAATGCAAAGCACAGGCAGGACTCGCACCTTCGTGGGCAGAGCACTCCATCGCGGGGGAGCAAGCGCCTGGCGTAGAAGACGGGTCCAACATCGATCAGCCGCCTCCTGCACGCCCCCCGCTGGGATGTGCCCGAAACCGAGGTACATGCCCCCGACCGGAATTGAACCTGGGACCCTTCAGTCCGCAGGCCGAGGCTCTATCCACTGAGCCAAATAGGTCAGGGCCCTGGCACTGCTCCTAATCCTCACAGATGGCAATGAGCAGAGTCAAAGCGAGGGTTCTTAGGGATTCTCAGTGTCCCATCCGGGTCCCTTCTCTGCCAGAACATACGGGAGCAGAGGTGCCGATACTGCCGACATGTATGCACATGCGAGTGAGGATGGGGGAAAAGCCTCCTCTTGACCACCAGCTCATTCCTTACACACAGACCATCCTTAGAACAACTGTCCCTGAAGCCACAGCAAACCACAGCCTGCAGGCCCACCCAGCCCCTGGCCCAGCACAGCCCGGGAGCGAGGAGGGGGTGGAAGTGCCTGCGCAGAAGCCTTGATCTGGCCTCTGGGCCCACAAAGCCTCGAGGTTTGCCAACCCCAGACCTGCAGATCACACGAGCTGCCTGCAGCCTCAGTCATACTTTCGCTCAGATTTTAACCCCTCCATCCCTGTGGTCTGATGCTAGTCACTTATCCTGAAAAAATAAACCAGCGATGTGGTCAAGTAATTATCTGCAAAGGTGTTACTTGCAGTGTTATTGATCGCTGTAGAATCATTATGCTCGTAAAGATCTATGGAAGAATTTTCAAAAGTTGTTTTTAATACCAAGTGAAAAAAAAGTAAATTATAAATGAAGGGCCAGTCATAGGATGAAATATGATATCATTGTTTTTAGAAATCATTCTTTTGAAAAAAATCATTCGTTTGACTGAAACACCCCAGGTTTGATTCCATAATAATATATGGGCAAATATTCATGACATCGGAGAAAAAGAAATAAATACCAAGGTGGACAATTTGACCCCAATTTTGATAAGAAAATACATCTATTCAATCTCCTTCCGTTTTTTCTTAATAGTGGTCAGACGAAAGGACATCTGATGGGCTTGCCTACCCCACCAGGACGACCTCGGGTTCTGGGTTTCCCGGAGGCGCTGACAGAGCCCAGGCTCAAAGGGTGTAGGAGGCCGGGCCTACCGTTCCCGCCCCTCCGCTGGACCTCCTGTTCTGCATAGAGGCCCCGGCCTTCGGGCTGTGTTTTTTGTGGTTGTCGTTTTCGGGAGTCTGAGCGAATGGACGGGAATTTCATTATCAAAGAGAGAGCTCTCTGACCCCGGACGTTTGCTTATAGATCATTAAAAACAAAGAAAAAGGAAAAAAGTGAACTCTCATGGCAGATGCCTCAGGAGCTCTCTACCTGCCCTCCGGGGGAGCCGGCGCTGTGGCTAAAGGACAACCAGGTGGCCAATGCCAAGGCTCAAGCCGGATCCTGGGCCTTGCCCAATACCGTTTAGCCGGGCTGCCTTCTCTCTGCCTCTACCGGGCAGCCAGCCCCTGACAGTTCTGAGCAGTCACGCTGCAAAGGGCAGAACTCCTCCGAATGCTCAGCTCGCCAGTCCTAGACCCCGCCCTCCCCATCGGGGCCCTGGGGGCTCGTTCCCCGGTCCCCGCGGGAGGGGCCCCCTTACCTTTCTCGGGCTGTCCACGTAGGTGGGAGTCATGGCAACGCTGCTGCTGCTGCTGTCGGCTGGCTGGGCGGAGCTCTTGCCCCCGTGCACGGCTGCCTGCTGCTCGCCCAGGCACCTGGCAGGACACACACAGGCTCGTGGGGAGCCCCCTAACCTCCCCCCACCACCACCACCAGGAAGGCCCGCGGTAGACAAGATGACGTGAAGACAGAGCTGTCGCTGTTATCTTTTTGGTTGTTTTTTTTAATCTTCACTCAAGGGTTTTTTTTCCATTGATTTTTAGAGGGAGTGGAAGGCAGAGGGAGAGACAGAGAGAAACATCGACGTGAGGGAGACACATCGACTGGTTGCCTCCCCCACACACCCCGACTGAGATGATCAAACCTTCAACCCAGGTACTCGCCTTTGACCAGGAACGGAACCTGCAACCCTCTGGTGTACAAGCCGATGCTCTAACCATTAAGCAACACCAGCCAGAGCTCAAAAACTTTTTTTCCTTTTTTAAGTTTTCTAATATCAAATATTTCGCCAATCACCTTCAGACATTTCTTGCAGTTTGTTTGTTCAAAGCAGGATTCCACTAAGGTCGCTACACTGCAATATGTGTGTCTCTTAAGCCTCTTAAGCTATAAACGCCTTCGTTATCGCTGCTCATCCCCGCAGTTTATCTGCTGAAAGCAGCTCCAGTGTCCTGTGAACGGACAGCCTGGGGGAGCCGAGGGCGTCCCTTCCCTGCCATCCGCTGCTCTGGGCCTGCCTTCCTGCGGCCAGAGAGGATGCTGAGCGGCGGGCAGGCCTATGTCTGGCAGTTGCCGCTGATCATCTCTGCAGGGTCCGCGCGTCATCAGAGCCCACGCACGGCGATGTTCTATCACCGTCCCCGCCCACTCGCTGGAACGCCGCCGAAAGGAGCCTTCCCCCACCGGCGACTTGGCTGCCCTGGGGTCCAGGGCTCCTTCCCTCGTCCCCTCGCAGCACTGTCTGCCTCCCCCCAACTCCCCTCACCGTGTGTTTCCTCTGAGCCTCACGCTCGGTCTCACACGGTGCCGTTCCCTGGGGTGGGCCACGGCCGGGAGAGCAGGGCCAGGAAGGCCTGACTACCCCCAGCGGCCTCACTGGTGTCCACGTCAATCCTCACCTACTGAGCTGCCGTCCGGCCCGCGGACTAGCAATCAGGGATCCAGGGACCTTTGTCTAATGGCTCAGGGGACGGGGCTGCCACAAAATGACCAGTCAGCCAAAACCGGTGTGGCTCAGTGGATAGAGCGTCGGCCTGCGGACTGAAACGCCCCAGGTTTGATTCCGGTCAAGGGCATGTACCTTGGTTGCGGGCACATTCCCAGTGGGGGGGCGTGCAGGAGGCAGCTGATTGATGTTTCTCTCATCAACATTTCTGACTCTCTCTCCCTCTCCGTTCCTCTCTGTAAAAACATCAATAAAATATATTGGGAAAAAAAATAAAAAAGGAAGATGAGAACAAGTAGGATATAAAAGAAACGAGATTGGCCATGAGATGATAACCAGCGAGGCTGGTGATGGGTGAGTGGGGAGTGATTATACCAGCCTGTCTACTTCTTTAATTTGTCTGGAATTTTCCATGAGAAGAAAAGGCCTTTCCAAGGATCGCTCTTGCTAAGGTGAGGACAGCCTGAGCCCAGCTTCCCACGCAGTCTGTACCGGTGTCTCCCCTCGGCCTCCTCCTTACTCCCTGTCACTTCCTGGGAGCGGATGGATGCAGGCTCCTGCCGGGACCCCCACACCGGCACCCATGGTCCAGTCCCCTGTAACACCTCGTCCAGGGACCCTTGCATCCCCTTCTCCATCATTCACGCCTATCGTCCACCTACTACGTGCCAGGCACAGCACACAGCCTGTCCTCAGCGCACAGACACATCGGGAGAAGATGAGCTCACCACGTGCGGCCTGGAAGGATACCGACCGACACAGGCCCAGGATGCTGGAAGCTGGGAGAGTCAAGGGCAGCACAGAGACAGCTCTGCCATGGTGACGACATGGCACCCTGCATCTGTCTGAACCCACAGAAGGCACATCACCACGAGAGAGCCCTGGCGTCAGTGAGCGATGGGCTTTGGGTGACTGTGTGTCGATGTAGCCTCATCAGTTGTGATAACTGTACCGCGCTGGCGGAGATGCTGGTACGTGGGGGGGAAGACACGTATATGTGGGTACAGAGATGTCTCATTGGTGCGCATGGGACACCCCTGTACCTTGCACTCAATTTTGCTTTGAACCTAAAACTGTTCTTACAAAATAAATTCTACTAAAAACAAAACAAAACAAAAACAAAAACACAACCAATAAAACAAAACAAGAACCACTCTGTGGGCCACGACACGGGGCCGCGGCCGCCCCGCCCGGCACTCACTTCTGGCTGGCCTCCATCTCCAGCAGCGCGGACAGGGCCGACGTCCCCTTCTTCCCCACCGGGGGGCCGGCCGCCTCCAGGGGGTGCGTGGCCATGGGCCCCGCCATCTGCAAGCCTTTCATGGCGGCCCCTTTCTGAAGCAGAGGAAGGAGAGGGCCCCTTGTCAGCAGCCCAGCCTGTCCCCACTCCCTCCCTCCCTCTCCTCTGCTCCCCGCCAGCCCGCCCCGGGAGCCCCTCCGCAGAGGCCTGATGCTGAGGGAGAGCAGGCAGCCCCGGAAAGGTCTCATAGGATGCGATGCCGTTCCTATGGCGTTTGGGGAGGACGGGAAGCATGGTGACGGAGAGCAGGCCGCTCGCTGGCTGGCAGGGGTGAGAGGCGAAGGGAGAAGGGGGCTGTACGGCAGGCAGAATGGGGGACATTGCTTCTGCCGAGGGCCACGGGGATATTTACAACGTCATTCGAGGGCCACACACAATTAACAACTTAAAAATTAGACCGTGCTGCCGAAACCGGTTTGGCTCAATGGATATAGAGTGTCGGCTTGGGGACTGAAAGGTCACGGGTTCGATTCCGGTCAAGGGCATGTACCTTGGTTGCGGGCATATCCCCAGTAGGGGGTGTACAAGAGGCAACTGATCGATGACTCTCTCTCATCGATGTTTCTAACTTTCTATCCCTCTCCCTTCCTCTCTGTACAAAATCAATAAAATATATTAAAAAAAAAAAAAAAAATTAGCCCACACTGTTTGGCCGAACATTTAATGAACGTCTAATGCCTTGGCAGGGCCAGACCAAACGGTTTCGAGGGCCTTATACTGGCCCGCGGGCCAGACGTTCCCCACCCATTACCCAGGGGGCACAAGGGAGACTCTTTTTTGAGTGATGGAAACTATTCCACATCCTGGAATCTCCTGGGGAGGTCCCTGAGATGGGAGGAGACGGTCCCCGAATCCCAGACCGGGCGCTGTCCCCAGGGGGCCCGGAGCCCTCACCCGCATCATGCGGTCCGAGCGGTGGCGCCTGCGGATGCGGTTCAGGCCCTCCACGAAGCGGATGAAGCCGTCCAGCAGCTGCCACTCCTCCTCGTCGGCGCGGGGCCGGTCCCCGTAGATGTCGCAGTGGGCCTCGCCCTCCGTGATGCGCTTGGTGGCGGTGACGCAGGCGGGCAGCAGCAGGAAGCGCGTCCTCCAGAACTTCAGAGACTCGATCAAGCTGTGGAGGAGCCAACGGGGAACGGGGGTGGTGGTGGTGAGAAAGAGTGGATCGTGAGGGCTCCATCTCAGCCCTCTCCCTGACGCTGGGGTGTGAGGGTCCCTCTCCCCAGGACGTGCCACCATTCAGGGGGCTTCACTCACAACACAAGCTCATTGTGTGCCGAAGATAATTAAAAAATAAATTCTGAAAAAATAGACCTTAAGGTCACAGTTTGATTCCCGGTCAGGATAGTGGGCTCCGTCCCCAGTGTGGGGGGTACAGGAGGCAGCCGATCAATGAATGTCTCTCATCATTGATGTTTCTCTCTCTCTCTCTCCCTCCCACTTCCTCTCTGAAACCCATAAAAAATATATTTAAAATAATAACAAAATAAAAATTAAATAAAAAACCCCACAAGCTCAGAAGGAAGGCCTGGGAGGTAGCATGTGCTTTCTATCCCAGAGATGCCAGAAGGCTCTGTGAGCCTGGCCCAGGGGCTGGTGGCTTTGCAATCCCCGCAGTCGTAGATGACGCAGAGAAACGAACAGCGGAGCGCCACCAGGAGTCGGGAAAACGTGACGCGAACGTGACCTGCCCTGACATCCCACCCCCACGTTTCCCGGCTGTTTGTTTTTAGGTGGCAAAACCGAAACAGCCAAGTCGACCACTTTAATGATGGCTAAGTGGACGTGTCAGTGGCATTGGCACATCGCCAGGGCGGTACAACCATCGCCACCAGCCACCCATTTGTTGGGTTTTTAATGCAGATGTGCTTTTGTTCTTCTAAAACCAACATCATTTTGTAATCAAAGGCCGGAAGCGTTAAAAATATGGACACACCCAGCCGGGACCGGTTTGGCTCAGTGGATAGAGCGTCGGCTTGGGGACTGAAGGATCCCGGGTTCAATTCCGGTCAGGGGCATGTACCTTGGTTGCGGGCATATCCCTAGTGGGGGGTGTGCAGGAGGCAGCTGATCGATGACTCTCTCTCATTGATGTTCCTAACTCTCTATCCCTCTCTCTTCCTCTCTGTACAAAATCAATAAAATATATTTTAAAAAAATAAAAATAAAAATAAAATAAAATATGGACACACCCAAAGAACTTGTATGCATACATGCCCAACCCATGGACAATAGGGTGGTGAAGGCCTGGGGTGGGGCAAGCTGGCAGGGTCAATGGGGGGGAAGAAGGAGGACATATGTAACACTTTCAACAATAAAGATTAAAAAAAAAAAAAACAATAATAAAATAATAAATGAATAAATATTGTTTAGACAAAAACAAACAAACAAAAACACGGCTGCACCCTAGGCGGCCCCGTGGAGCGCCGCACGCCCTCCGACCTGAAGTCCTCGGAGCCGGCCGAGCAGATGTACTGGTCCAAGTAGTTCCACTTGTACTCCTCCAGCCGCTCGTGGGAGAACTCCACCCAGCAGGACACGAACTCCGAGTCCGAGTGGGAGGGGCACAGGCTGTAGGTGTAGTGGATCTGGGCCGACTCGTACGGGTACCTGGGAAGAAGCAGGCACGGCCGGAAGTCCGAAGGAGAACCTAGCACCCCCTCGGCATTCAACCGCTAACATGAGCCTGGGAGACGAAACAGCAGCTGCAGGAGAGGACAGCGGCACCCACTCCGGCGCCTCTGTGTGCACGCGTGTGACACGCGTGGCAGAGCACGGGGGCAGCATGCGGACGGGACGCAGGGCAGGGGCGGGGGGGCCTGGCCCGCGCCGGCACTCACTTGGGCAGGTAGCGCGTCACGGTGATCATCTTGTCCTTCAGGGTGACCTTGTGGAAGGTGCGGCCCATGCTCAGCCAGTACTGGTCCTCCTCCTCGGGGTGGCTCCGGGACACCAGGCCTGAGGGGGAGGGGGGATGGACACAATCATTCTCTTCATCTGGTCCCTGGTCATTCCATTAACAGGCAATTGCTTCTCTCCAGTACGGATTCAGAAAAGGGGAGACAGAAGGGACCCTTTCTTTGGAGGGGTAGTTTCATGGAAGTGTTATCCTTTGGGGGAAAAATGGGAAAGTCCTAAAGTTAGCAGATTTTGCTGTCATGAAACAGCCAGCTGCAGGGGAGCACCTGGGGCCACTGGATGACACACTCAGAGTGTGGCTCAGTGGTCGAGCATCAACTTAGGAAACAAAGGAGGTCAGGGTTCGATTCCCGGTTAGGGCACAGGGTTTGGGACTCGATCCCCAGTGTGGGGCCTGCAGGAGGCATTTGATCCATGATTCTCTCTCACCATTGGTGTTTCTATCTTTCCCTCTCCCTTCCTCTCTGAAATAATAAAAAATCTACATTTTTTAAGAAATGAAGCTAAAATAGTCCCGGTACTCAGAAAGGTTCCTATTCAGTAGAGTTCAGAATAGGACAAGAAGGCAACACGTGGTAAGTATCACGGGGGGGGTTTTACTGAAAACCCAGAGGGAGTCTGAGGCTTCGCCATCAACAACGGGGCCTGGACTGGGTGACCCCTGAGCCCCCTCTAACAAAATCACACTTGTCTGACCCTCTGGCCGGGGCCGGCTTCCTGGAGCCAGAGATGAGCGGGGGTTTGGAGCTGGTGGCTCGGGGAACTGGGGGTCTCATTAGCTCTCGGGAGGAGGCAGGAGATTAATGGCGGCTCATCGATTGTTCCAGGAAGTGGCCGCTGCTGCTTTCCGATTCCTGTGTTACTTTAGAAGCGCTCTCCAGCGCCTGGCTCCCAGCAGCCGGCGTCACCCGGTCTCTGCCGCTGGTGAGCCCGTCACTCACAGATGACCCTCCCATTCCGGCTCCAAGTCAGTAAGCGTCAGTGATAAACAAGAGATGAATCCAGAATAGGAAAAAAAAAAAAGGGGGGGGGGGGATAAACTTGAAGTTTAATGGACATTTGAGAACCTTCTGTGTGTCAGGGCCCAGTCAAGGGCATGTACCTTGGTTGCGGGCACAGCCCCAGTGGGGGGATGTGCAGGAGGCAGCTGATTGGTGATTTTCTCATCCATGTTTCTAACTCTCTATCCCTCTCTCTTCCTCTCTGTAAAAAATCAATAAAGTATATTTTTTTAAAAAGAAAGAAAGAAAGAAAAGGAAAAATACAGCCCTAGCCGGTCTGGCTCAGGATAGAGCATCAGTCTGTGAACTAAAGGACCCTCTAATAAAAATGTATTTTAAAAATTTACATACTAGTATATACACATCTATTTATCTATCTATCAAATTTTTTTGTTATTATTATTTTTTTGTTTTTGTTTTTCACCTATATTTTTTTAAAGAAGAAAAAATGTCAGCCCAAGGAGAACTGACCTCGGCTGTAGAGGGGGCTGCTGCTGAGCGGGGGCGGGGCGGCGGGGCTGGGCTTCGGCGCCTTGGGCTGCACGATGATCTGGTAGCCCTGCATGAGCCGCTGGCAGATGAACTCCTCAAACACCTGCTGGGCCGTCATCTGCACGCCCTCCTCGTCCCTCCTGCGAAAGCAGACGCTCGCTCGCACGCCTGTGCTGAGCCCAGGGCAGGGCGACACTCGGGGTCCACACTCCCATCCTCCCCTTCGCTTCCACCCGCAAGCCGGGATGGGTCAGAAGACCAACAGTCTGTAAGTCTGTCCTGGGAGGAACGATCAGTTCCAGAGGTGGAAAAAGAAGGCGGGTAACCTGATGCCCAAATGAGTAATGTTAGAAAAGAAAATCACAACAACTGTCACAGAAAACGAGAAGGGATCACCGAGGGGAAATGGTGAAAGGAGGCGGGTCAACAGAAATCCTAAGAAAAACAGACAGCCTAGTTGGTGTTGCTCAGTGGTTAGAGCCTCCATCTATGAACCAGGAGGTCAGGGTTTATTCAATTCCTGGTCCGGGCACAGGCCCGGTTGTGGGCTTGATCCCCAGTAAAGGGGCGTGCAGGAGGCAGCCGATCCACGATTCTCTCTCATCATGGATGTTTCTCTCGCTCTCTCTCCCTCTCACTTCCTCTCTGACATCAATAAAAATATTTCCTTTTAAAAAAAGAAAAATGAACAGTTCTTACATCATAACATTTCCTAAGTATAAGATGAAATGGGTTTGCAATTTCAGTGTTTGTTTTTAAAAAAATATATTTTATTGTTTGTTTTTGTTTTTTTACAGAGAGGAAGGGAGAGGGGGAGAGAGGTAGAAACATCGATCAGTTGCCTCCTGCACACCTCCTACTGGGGATGTGCCCGCAACCAAGGTACATGGCCTTGACCGGTATCGAACCTGGGACCCTTCAGTCTGCAGGCCGGCGCTCTATCCACTTAGCCACACCGGTTAGGGCTGAAACTGCAGTGTGTTCCTGCACGCCTGGCCCTGGCACGCACCTGTCCATGTCGGCCTCCGGGAGGAGGTCGTAGCAGCCCTCGGTGTAGTCGTTCTGCAGGCCCTGGCGGTCGGGGAAGTAGTCGGTGGTGAGGGGGAGGCACGCCGGAGTCGTGAGAGACTTCCAGTCCACTCCAACTGTGCAACAGAAGCCTGGCACTACAGGGGGGGCAGACAGCGTCAGAACTGCCGTGTCAGCGGGAGGCACGTGCGGTCGCCACGGCCAGCGTGGGCAGCGGCGGCGGGCGGGGAGGGGAGCCGGAGGAGGGGGAGGGGGAAGGGGAGCGGGAGAGTTCACGGGGAAAGGGGACAAAATTTCCAGGCGTGGGGATGGGGAGGGAGAAAGAGAAAGAGAGAAACAGTCGGTTAGACAAGGCGATGCGCGTGCTGCTTATTCAGTCCCCTCATGCAGACGGGATTCAGAGCCGATCCTTAGCTTCTCTGCTGACGGTGAGCTCTAAGCTGCGGTGGCAAGGAGGTTACCGCGGGGCAGGCAGAGGTCCGCAGAGCGGGAGACGGCCCGGGGCCGAGCCCCCGGAGCCGGCGGAGGGGCTGGCGGAGCGAGGAGGGGAGATCAGGGGGGGTTTGGGAGCAAGCGGCACACGGTAGCAGAATTTAGGGATCCTTTCGGAATTGCAAAAAATAAGTCACAGATCCAAAAGGGCGGGAAGAGCAGTCAGGGGTGCCTGGGACCGTTATAAGGCAGACCGGAAGTGTACGAGTCTGAGCTGAACCACCTAGAAAGGAAAGCTCCCGAGGGGAGGTAGCGTGGGCCTGGCCACAGGGGTCCGCCCCCACATCGCCTGCCCTTTGGTGAAAGCGGGGTTCCTCCGCCTTGGCACCGCGGAGGTGTCGGCCATGGGTAATTCTGTGTTGGGGGAGGGGGGCCGCCCTGTGCATTGTGGGATGTGGAGCGGCACCATGGATGCTACTCACTAGACGCCAGTGGCATCTCCTGGTTGTGAAAACCAAACGTGCCTGCAGACACTGCCACGTGTCCCCTGGGACAGCACCCCCTCCCCCAGAGGAACATCAGTGAGTTAAGGCCGTGGTCGGCAAACTGTGGCTTTCGAGCCACACTCGGCTCTCTGGCCCCTTTAGAACGGCTGGCTCTTCTACAAAAATACCACCGCCTGGGCGAGTCCATGTTGAAGAAGTGGCATTAGGGAGAAGTTTAAGTTTAAAAAATTTGGCTCTCCAAAGAAATTTCAATTCTCTTTTTCTCTCTCCCTCCCTCTCTTCCTCTCTCTAAAATCAATCACTCAACACAAAAATTAAGCTATATGTGGATTGTCAACACACAGGGGTCAGGGCCCCGAGCCCCATGGCGGTCAAGGGTCGGCTGTGGTAAGTGGTTCAGCCACTTCGGGAGAAAAGGATGATCAGAACAAACACAACCCGGGCAGACGTTTCCAGCTGCAGGCGTGTACACAGTTACAGCTCTCGCTTCTTTCCAACTCTCCCCAAAGCCAGCACTAGGTACCTCAGGGCTAAGGCCAGCTCTGGGCAGGCCCAACAGCCTCAGGAAAATTCTGTTACCCACGCCCGTTCCTCTGAGCCGACTTCCAGAACACGTGGTCTAGCCACGCCCTTCTCCCTTTCCATCCCAGAGGCCCCGGAGTCCTCCCTCATCACCACCCCCCCACCCTCCCCCCGCCCCGGGCCTCCTGGTTCCCCTGAGCCATGTGGGGTTCCGGGCCACTCTCTTCCCGCAGGGCCCCCTCTTGCCACCCCCCACCCCCGCCTCCTCCCCACCTTCCCCGGCAGGCCGCCCCTCTTACTTGGGTCCGGAGAGGCAGACACACTGTCCTCCAGAGAGTCCTTGTTCTGGGTCCGAGGGTTCATCCCTGTGGAGAGAGGAAGACAGCTGGTCTCAGTGAGGCTGCTTCTTCCAGAAAGGTTCTGACCAGTCCTGGTTTGAAAACCCAAAACTAGAGCTAAAAGGAAATATGTAAACCAAATGCTGAGCGTTTTCAACAGCGCAAAGGAGTCAAAGGGAAAGGATTGCCCTCGAACCTGGGATGAGCCAGAACGCGGCTCTGAGGCTATCAGTACTATTCTGTGCCCTCCGAGAGAGACCTTGCAAAAGGCAGCTTACCACTCAGACTGAGAAAAGGGACGTATTTCAAAGTCATCGTAAACGAAGTAAAGCCATCGTTAGCAAGCATAAAAGGAATCTTTAGCAAGCGTGAGATGACCCATTTAAAGTTTGTCCTTCCCCAAATCATGGCTGCGTGGAGTAAGACCTCAAAGCTCACTGCCTGAAGAGAACACACACAGGACTGCACCCGTAACTAGGCTGAAAGAAAAACAGGAAGATTCTTCAAAATGCAACGTATTTGCATTTCAACTGAAATGTAACAGAACTCATTTTAGAGCACACATGTGAATATTTAAAGGTCCCTTTCAAAACATGAAATCAATAAAAAAAATATATATAGTTAAAATATACTTTTATTGATTTCAGGGAGGAAGGAAGAGGGCGAGAGAGATAGAAACATCCATGATGAGATAGAATCATTCATTGATCACCAGAGGGCTGCGAGGGAGGGGCGTTGCTGGAGCTGATTCATCAAGACGAAGGAAGCTGCCATCTCCCAAGCAGAACCAGGGGTTGAAGAAAGAGAAAAAGCATGTTCCAGACAGAGGCAAGCCCACCACCTGGGCAGGTGCCCTGACCTGGGACTGAACCGCGACCTCCTGGTTCATAGATTGACGTTCAACCATTGAGCCACACGGGCCGAATAGGAAATGCAAAGAAGACAAAATACAAAACACTGTTCCCCTCTGGGCCTCTCCTACTGGTTTTTATGGAGGGGGGGGGGTGCACCCTGCCCCCCCAACACACACACACACACACACCATGGAAAGTTCTTTTGGGAGCAGAGAGCTCTCTCCTGCCCTGGCCCTGGTACCTCCCTCAACACCAAGCTCGTAAGTCGTCCTTGGTCACGACTCACCGACAGCCCCGCTGATGATAAATGTGGCTTGACCAGCCTGTTCCCGGCTAAAAATGTAACGTGCGGCCCATTTATAATCCCATGCATTCTAAAGCACGGCTTCCAAATAGGTCACCCCAAACGGTGGCGGACGGGAATCCCAAAATAGACGTGGCCCTTCCTTCCCGGTCCCCGGGTGGGCCTGCTCCGAGCACTGCTCCGCTGGTTACCTGCACCGCCGTTGCTAAGCAGGCCGGCGGCGGGCGCTTCTGGGCCGCCGAAGTTCAAGAAGGACACGCCGTCGCCAGGCTGGCGGGAGGAGCTGTGCCTGCAGGGAACAGAGCCCGGCCACCGGGCTTAGCGCGGATCGCAGCCTCCTTTATCCCGCTCACCCTGCATCCCCGGGGTCCTCGGCAAAAAACGGGACTGGGTACCCAGCCACACGGGCTGGCAACCGCCGGGCTCCGTGTCACAGGCTACTAGGCTCCGGCCTCCTGGGGCCGGCCCCTCCTGCTCTGGCACCTTCCCTGCTATTGCCAGGCTAGACCGCCTGCCCCTTCTGCCCTGAGCCTCCCCGGCTCACACCAACAGGAGGATGTGAGGCGCTCGAATAGAGGCAGCCAGTTCATCTGGCAGAGACGGTCACATCCGATCTGCATCCCTTAGGCACCCCGGGGTTGCTGAGGTGAGTGGATGGGGGTCTAACACCGCTCTTTGCAAAGTGTTGCCTAAAGCATCACAGTGAGTCCAGAGTACCCCGGACTCAAGCTTGCCAAGGCTCACATGGCTTCCTTCCTGGACAGAGTCTCTTTGGGGTGCCTGTGACACAGTCAGAATCCTGGTTCAAAAAGGCTTGTTTGTAAAAAACACGGACCTCTATTTCCACATTTATCCTAAACTCGGCAGGGAAGTTTCTCGGTGACCAAAATGACAAAAGTCAGAGCCTGCCCGCCCAGCACACACACGGCAAGCATCGCCGGTCTAGGCATCCCTTGTCGCCCTTGACCGAGGACCAGAAGACATTCATTCACGTGTGAGGTTCAGAATCGGTGCTCTGAATTACACCTCCGGCTAACGCAGGGCCCGGGCCACGCTTCTGGCAAAGACGTCATGCTGTGTGCTTTGAACTTGGCCCGCCGGAGGGAGTGACGCTGACCCTGATCTCACACTGGCTCTTCCAGGCCCATCAACGTGACACTGGGCCAGCAGTCTGTCCTGCGCATCGTCTCGGGGGGCCGAAGGGTGGTCTCGGGGGACCGTCCGGAACCCCGCGCACGCTCTCACCTTCCAGCAGCTTCGTGATAGGCTAGCTCCAGCAGCTCTGCAGAGGAGTGCGCGGGGTCCCTCTGCCTGCTGCCCTGCAGCTCCGCCATGTTCTGCCGGGTCTGGTGATGGATCTGGATGGCCTCCCCGGATGGTCCTACCCAGACAAAGACCCGCTGAGCGTCGTCCCCACCTGACAGCCAGTGGGCTCGATCCCCAGTACGGGACGGGCGGGAGGCAGCCAATCAACGGTTCTCTCTCATCGTTGATGTTTCGCTCTCTCTCCCTCTCCCTTCCACTCTGAAATCAATAAAGATATATTTAATAAAAAAGGAACACCAACGACTTAACTAACATATAAGATAGCAACAACCGGGACTCGAAGAAGCAGAAGATAATGTAAGCGCAATCAAGACAAATAGGAGAGCATCAGAATTAGCCAACTCTGCTAAAAAAATGCTTCCTAGGGAAAGAAGTTCCAGAGCACTCCCGTCCACAGGGGCCGAAGGAGAGGGTGTATAGGTCGAAGAGAGAATCCGTGTGAAACCCCAGACGTGCAAGAGGCAAGACACGTGCAGGCGACGAGCGTGGGAAGGAAAGGAACCTCCGAGGATGGCGACGGCTGGGCAGCCCAGCAAGGGGGGGCCTGGGCGAGGAGAGGCCCCGGCGGGCAGGGGGACGCAGCTTTGGAGATACCGTTTCGGTCAAGGGCTGCGTGTTTGGAGGAAACGCACGGAAGCAAGAAGAGAGAAGAGTCACGGGAGGAACACCAAGAGTTCTGCTCCCAAGAGAACGCGAAGGGAGCCAGCGGGGGGCAGCAACGGGAAGAGAGAGGCCCAGAAAGAAACCGGTCACGTGAGTGATTATGCCAGTGAACAGGAGGGCGAAAAGGGGACTGAGAATGACGCCCAAGGACAGCCGGAAGAACCAGAGACGTTGCTCGCTTATGTAACGTTAAAGCAAGGGAACAATAATAATAAGTAATAATAACCAGGCGTTTCTAGTTGCTCAGCAGGATGGCTTCCATGGGAAACCCTGGCGTTCCGTGCACCTGTCCCTCCCCAGCCCAGCAAGCGCCCCTTACGCTGCAGGTGCATTCCAGCCACAGCTGCATAAAACCTACTGTCACCCTCGGGACAGGAACCCATCAAACAGGACAGACTCGGAAGAACTGAATTTGGAAAACAAAAATTTCTTTCTGCAGTTGTCAGAGATCCCAAAGGGGGAGAAAAAAACAAAAAAAACAAAAACAAGGGAACATAACGAAGTAACCAAAACAGCATTAGCGCCCTGGCCAGTGTGGCTCAGTCGGTTGAGCATCGTCCTGGTCGCCAAGGGGTTGCTGGTTTGAGCTCCAATTGGGGAGCGTGCCTGGGCTGCAGGCTCAATCCCTGGTGGGGGGGCCTGCAAGAGGCAGCCGACCTACGTGTCACTTACGCATTGATGCTTCTCTCTCCCTCTCTCTAGTCCTCTCTCTCTCTAAAAATCAATTTTTAAAAAAATCTTTAAACAAATGAACAGTAATATCAATACCCAGAGAAAGGCAGGGAGGAAGGAATGAGTGAGAATGAGGGCCATCCGTCTTAGGAAAGACAGCAGATGGCAAAGCACAGTCTCTTTCAAACAGAACAGAAGCCCTCAGCTCGCCACCACTCACTACAGTTACAAAGCCCGTTCCCGGGGTCTTCACCAGAACCCCTGGGGTAGGCCATGTGGGCGTGGCTACCCCATCTTACAGGCTGGACATGAGGTACGAAGAGGCATTCAGATACTTGAGCGAGGCCACGTGGTTGACTGGTGCTGCGGACCAGGCCTGGGGAGGGCCCGGTCCCCGGCTCTTTCCTGAGCCGCCGACTCACCCACAGGGAAGGTGTGCATCCAGCGCCGCCTGTTGGACGTGAGCTTCATGGGCATCCGCGAGGGGGCGAAGGGGTTGATGAGTGCCCGCTGGGGGGTGTAGCCGCCCGGCCGGACGTGCAGCATGGACTCGGCGCTCCCCACGTGGAAGCGCCCGGGCGCGCTGGAGTCCCGCTGCGGCGGCTCCATCATGTGCTCCAGGACATCTGCCGGGGACGGGAGAGACGAGACGTGGAGGCAGAGCACAGAGCCCCCGGAACCAGAACCAGGCGGTCCGATCGGCCACGGCTGGCAAGAATCCAGGACATTAGGCATGCCCAACAGTGAGGGGAATGAGTAAAATCACCAAACCAGGGAGAAATGAAACCGTGGGCTTGTTTGCTTGTTAAAAACTTCGTCTTGGTCCCCAAATGCCTGGCCCAGTGAAGCCGCCTCCGCACTTCGATGGGGAGGACCACACATCGCCTAGCCTGAGACCCTGGACTGTAAGCTGGTGTACGCCAAGGGCAGGGCTTGAATTGCCTCCCGTGGAGATGGGGTGGGTATATTCTGCATGTAAGAGGAACAATAAGATATATATATATACACACACACACACATATATATATATATGTATATATTTGCCAAAACCAGTTTGGCTCAGTGGAGAGAGCGTTGGCCTGTGGACTGAAAGGTCCCAGGTTTGATTCCGGTCAAGGGCATGTACCTGGGTTGCGGGCACATCCCCAGTAGGGGGTGTGCAAGAGGCAGCTGATTGATGATTCTCTCTCATCGATGTTTCTAACTCTCTATCCCTCTCTCTTCCTCTCTGTAAAAAATTAATAAAATATATATATATATTTTAAAAAGATATATATATTTGGATGAACAGGGGGCCAGACCCTGGCAGAGACAGTCACTGTGTTCGCTAAACCTGCTTGCTTTTCCTCGTGGGCACCCATACGGACAGCTCGGGTGGTTTGTACTCATCGCACTGGCATGGAAATCATTAAACGTGGTCTTCCATCTGGCCACCACCCCCAACCGCTCCAGCCCTCACGGCGGGAGGGAAGCCGTGCCCAGCTCTGCCCGGCCCGGCCCGGGCCTCGGCTCTGACCTCGCGTGCTGGTGTAGCCCAGGGAGCTGCTGACTTCGTACTGGTGCAGGTGCGGCAGCGGGATCATGAGGATGTTGGCGCTCCGGCCCAGGGAGCTGTCGTCGGAAGCCTGGCTCCTCACTTCCTCCGCGGGCAGCGCCCGGCTGGGCACGGAGGGGCTGGAAGAGACGTCGCAGGAGCTGGCGCTCTTTCGACTGTGACTCTCCTGCTCGCGCACGGACCTGGCCCAGGAGAGAGGACAGGTCACCGCCCAGGAAGGGACGCTGCCCCCAAACCTGTCACCAGCCCGTGCTACTTGGGAAACCAATAACAACGATCCCCAATGGGCCCGGCTGGCACATGCCCAGGTTTCAGGCTTAATCTCCAGTGTGGGGTGTGCAGGAGACAGCCAATCAATGATCCTCTCTCATCATGGATGTTTCTCTCTCTTTCCCTTCCTTTTGGAAATCAATAAGAATATTTATTAAAAAAATCCCCGCCGGTGGAGACCGGTTTGGCTCAATGGATAGAGCGTCAACTTGGGGACTGAAGGGTCCTGGGTTCGATTCTGGTCAAGGGCATGTACCTTAGTTGCGGGCATATCCCCAGTAGAGGGTGTGCAAGAGGCAGCTGATCGATGACTCTCTCTCATCGATGTTTCTAACTCTGTATCTCTCTCCCTTTCTCTCTGTACAAAATCAATAAAATATATTTAAAAAAAAAAAAAAATCCCAGCCGGACCTCACATTTCCCTGGGGAGTTTGTCTGTCCGCCCCCAAGCGAATCGGGCCAAGCACCTGCAGGTGGCGAGGCGCTGGGCCCGGGACGGGCCTGGCAGCCTGAACACTTGGGCGTCGTAGGCATCGTAGTCCACTTGGATGGGAAGGGCGTTCTCAGCTTCCTTTGGCGTCCCAAGAGCTGAAACACACAGAAACACACAAATAACATGAATTGTCATCAGAACTCCTTCCAGCCAGATGCCTTCCGAGGGTCTTCATCAAAACCTGCAAGACATAATGACCATCATCATCATCATCATCATCTCCCCCTGGGGGAGGAGGGAGGAGAGATGCCCTGACCGGTGAGGGTCAGTTGGTTGGGCATATCCTGTTGTGCACGAAAAGGCGGCCGGTTCGATTCCTGGTCAGGGCACACGCCCGGGTTGCAGGCTCGATCCCCGGTGGGCAGCAGGCAGCTGGTAGATGTTCTGCTCTCACATCGATGTTTTTCTCTCTCTCCCTCTGCCTTCCTCTCTCTCTAAAAATTAACAAAAATATTTTTTTAAAAAGGATGATAACCATTCACCAGGTTGTGGAGATACATGACATATGTCAAAGGATGCAGAAAGAGTATAACAAACACTAAGTAAAGGGAAGGTGACGGCAGTACCACATTCTCCTATGATCCCACTCTTTTTTTTTTAATATATTTTATTGATTTTGTACAGAGAGGAAGGGAGAGAGATAGAGAGTTAAAAACATTGATGAGAGAGAGTCATCCATCAGCTGCCTCCTGCACACTCCCTACTGGGGATATGCCCGCAACCAAGGTACATGCCCTTGACCGGAATCGAACCCGGGTCCCTTCAGTCCCCAAGCCAACGCTCTATCCATTGAGCCAAACCGGTTTCGGCTGTGATCCCACTCTTAAAATACCATCTTCAAATGCATGTTTTGTACTTTCAAATGTTCTCCCTGGCCCCTACAAAGGACCTATCCTTCTCATCCGTCTTGCAGTTGACAGGACAAACATACACAGGCGGTGTAGAAGCCCAGGTCTCCCAGCGTGGCCGTGAACTTGTCATGTGAGCTCACATCCTCTTGCTGCCCCGGTGGGCAGGCTCTTTCTAACGGAGATGAGAGGAGGAGAGTACTCACCCGTGTCCCGGCCGTTTTTCGCTCTCTCGGAGGCAGGCTGAGGAAATAAACAGAGAATGAATCGCTCCCTTCCTGGCTGGCACAGGACTGACCACAGGCCCAGCACGTGGGCGGCTGCTCCCCGGGGCGGAGGCCTCCACGCCTCTCACGCCGATGGAGAGGCAGGAGCGCCCGCCAGGCGTCTACCTACCGGGGCCTCCAGCCCTGCCAGGCCCTTCCTCCCACCTCACATCTGGTTTGCTCTCACAACTCCACCCAGAGGGCCCCAGGCCCTGCTTCACAGGGGAGGCTATTTAATTCTAGAAGGAACAAGGGACCTGTTCAAAGGCACACAACTGGCAGGTGGCAGATCCCAATTCCAAGACCAGCTCTTCAGACTCTTAAGAGTGGTATTTTTTTAAAAACACATATTTTTATTGATTTCAGAGAGGAAGGGAGAGGGGGAGAGTGTAAGGAAGGGAGGGGGGGGGAGGGAGAGAGAGAAACATCAATGATGAGACATCATTGATCGGCTGCCTCCTGCACACCCCCACTTAGGATCGAGTCCGCAACCAGGCATGTGCTCTTGATCGGAATCAAACCCGGGACCCTTCAGTCCGTAGGCCGACGATCTACCCACCAAGCCAAACCGGCTAGGGTCAGAGTGGCATTTTTACTGGCTGCAAATATATTCCATCGAGTGGATATTTCATGGCTTATTTAGCCATTTCCTTTCTATTTTCAACTTGTCACTATTATGGATAAAGCCAGCCCAGGCGTGGCTCACCGTCTCAGAGGCAGACTGAGGAAATAAAGAGAGAATGAATAGTAGGGGGCGTGCAAGCAGCAGCCGATCGATGATTCTCTCTCATCACTGGTGTTTCTATCTCTCCTTTCCTCTCTGAAATCAATAAAAATATATTTAAAAAAAAAAACAGCAATACTAGACCAAGGTCTATCCAGATTCAATGTCCTCAATTATTTCCTTAGACCACGTGGCCGGAAATGAAATGATGAGGTCAAATGGAATGACCTTTTGCACTGCTCTTCATACACATGCTGAACTGCTTTTCATAAGAATCGGACACGAACCAGATACTCAAGCACCAATGTCACAGACCTTGGGTATAATTATGAATGGGTTTTAAACCTATTAGGTTTGGTAAGGAAAAAGATGAGTCCCTACTCCTTTCTGAATGTGCCTTTCTTTACTGGCCTGCTAAGATGTGATCTTTTTAACACATTTCCCCTTCGCTGCAACCTGTGTGCCTGTCTTTGTCCCCACCAGTACCTGAGAGGTCTCAGTGGGCAAACACACCAGTCACACCATAATAAATACATTTCTTTTTATTACTGAAAACTAAAAATAGTTTTTGGCCATATTTTTGCCAAAGATATTTCTTACATATGGGGGATCAGCATTGTTATTTATTTAATATGGGAAATTGTAAAAAGTTCTACAAATCATTCCTTAAACTCACATATTCCCCGGGGGGAAGGGAGTAGCTCAGAACCAAAGTAACCGCCCGGGTGTGTGCCAGTCCCTCGAGGCTGTGCTGGTGGGTGACACCTACCTTCTTTCCGGCCAGTTTTATCCGGGGGGTGAAGCTGTTACAAAAGAGCTGGCTTTTGGAGGTGTAGAAACTGTGGAAGAAACAAACAGGGTCATCAATCTAAACACCCTTTTAAAATAAATATATATATTTGATTGATTTCAGAGAGGAAGGGAGATGGAGAGAGATAGAAACATGGATGATGACAGAGAATTATTAATTGGCTATATTCTGCACGCCCTCTACTGGGGATCGAGCCCGCAACCTGGGCATGTGCCCTTGACTGGAATTGAACCTGGGACCCATCAGTCTGCAGGCCGACGCTCTACCTAGTGGGCCACACCAGCCAGGGCATAAACCCCCTTCTTTTTTCAACCTCAAGACACAGCTGAAATCGCAGCCCTGGATCAGCAGCCTCCTGAATGCCTTCGTCTCAGGCTTCCCTAGTCTCCCCAATGCTGACTTCTTCTGTCATTACTACCAAACAATAATTATGCTTCAAATTGTGTTCGTGCTAGCTCTGATTCCTAACTGGACTGGACTCTCCTCCTTTTGGCAGAGGTAAATCTATTTATGCCATAATAATTCTTCACCCGGATGCTTGGCATGTTGCTGGGTGGAAAATTATTATTTCTGACCGGGAATCAACTGCGACCGCCTGGTTCGGAGGTCGATGCTCAGCCACGGAGCCACGCCGGTCGGGCACGGACACAGAGAAGCTTTAAGCGCACACGTGAGGCTTCGGTTCCCACACCTCGACAAGAGACTTCATTAGAGGAGACGGCACGGAAGGGCTGTGAAGTCCCTGCCGCAGCCGCACCCACCTGTGGTTGATCCAGTGAGGGATATTGTAGTCGTCGCCCAGGCGGGAATCGCAGGCGGCGCTCCGGTTATGCAGCTGCAGGGAGAGGTCGGCATGGATCAGCGACGGGAACCAGCGGGCCAGGCGGCTGCTCCCCTCCTTCCCTTTTTCCCTTCTCTTAGTTTTTATTGTTAAAAGTACTGCCTAGGCCAGGGGTCTTCAAACTACGGCCCGCAGGCCACATGCGGCCCGCAGAGGAGTCTGATCCGGCCCGCCAGGTTTTTTGGGCAGTGAGCGCAGCCGAGGTGTT
This sequence comes from Pipistrellus hanaki, assembly GCF_964339955.1. Classification (NCBI taxonomy): domain Eukaryota; kingdom Metazoa; phylum Chordata; class Mammalia; order Chiroptera; family Vespertilionidae; genus Pipistrellus; species Pipistrellus hanaki. The sequence continues at coordinate 2,247,761 of NC_140521.1, forward strand.
ACAGTAGGAATTAGTAGTTCATATAGTCCGGCCCTCCAGCTCCCTGAGGGACCGTGATCTGGCCCCCACTTTAAAAAGTTTGAGGACCCCTGGCCTAGGCCCTCCTTTTCCTCCCAATGGCCCTCCAGCCCAGCTTTCGTTTCTGCTGAAAACTATTCTCCAGACCGCCCCGGCCCTGGAAACGGGCCCTCGGTCAGCAATCCAAAACCGAATTACCTTGAACAGCGGGACAGCGTGCAGCGGCTGCTCCCCCATGCACACCAGGTCCACACCGATCCCTACAGACGAGAGAGGTGGGGGAGAGGTGAGGCGGGGGGAGCCGGAGATCAGCGCTCCAATCTGTTATGGAGGTTATGTCACCGGGTGAGGGTCTGAGGCAGGGCCACCTTCCCATGCTACGGTTTACAACCCTTCCTCTCTGAAATCAATTTTAAAAAATTTTTAAAATAAAAGATGTACAGTTAAAAAAAAAAAAATCTGAAATTAGGGAAAGGGTTTCACTGTGTACGATCCAACTTCTCCCAAACCACTTTTCGTCCCCCGATATCACCCACGCTCCCCGACCTCCGGTGCCCAGGGCAGGGGGAGCCGGCAGGACCCGGGGGCGTTACCGTTGTCTATCATCCGCTGCTTGGTCAGGATCATGAGCAGACGGTCCACCTCGAACACGCCCACCCCAGGCGTGATCACCACGGACATCTGCCCGGTCCGGTCAAAGTTGCGGTTGATGTAGTGCTTGTCGAACACTGGAGACGAAGCGAAATAAACCCTCCGGTGGAGGTGCTGCAGCTTTTCAGAACCCAGCCCCGGCTGCCCGCCTCTCCCTTTTACACTAAGATGCCTCCCACAAGACAATGTCACGGTCGCCTTTACTCCTCTTTCTCTATTGACACTTGTCTTGTGCAGCCAGCCTTATAGGCTCAAACTTCATGCCATCAGTTTCCACAAATGAGGCGATATTAAAACTTGTAAGAATAAGATACTGCCCTAGCTGGTTTGGCTCAGTGGATAGAGCGTCGGCCTGCAGACTGAAAGGTCCCAGGTTCGATTCCGGTCAAGGGTATGTACCTTGGTTGTAGGCACATCCCCAGTGGGAGGCGTGCAGGAGGCAGCTGGTCGATGTTTCTCTCTCATCGATGTTTCTAACTCTCTATCCCTCTCCCTTCCTCTCTGTAAAAATCAATACATTAAAAAAAAGACTACAGTTTAGTAGAACAAAGAGCCCAAGGAGGACACACACACACACACACACACACACACACACCCCCGCCCAAGTGAAGTTCCCAGTAGGAGACCTAAGAGCTACCCTGTGGCCGTCAGAAGTTGATGCTTTCCGTTAATGTTGGGGGGAGCTGGGTGTGACCGTCACCAGCCAGGCCTGGTCTTCGGCATCGGTACGGGGAAGGTCAGAGTCAGGCGGGCAGCAGGATGCCCGCTCCCGGCGCCCGCTGTCGCACTCACCGTTGAAGGACAGGTTGATGGCCTCTAGGTAGTTGCCTTGTGCTGAGGTAGAATTGTCTCCCGGAGGAAAGCCCTCTGAGGCGAAAGGCACACCAGAAGGAGAACAGTGCGTGAGAAGCTTGTAAGGCAAATGGAAGGGGCCTGGCTCCACAGGACACCCCCCAGCCTGTGGTGGGGACATTATGGGAACTACTGCATACGTAATGAACCACTGACCCAACCAGAAACAGAAACCTGAGCCCAGCCAGTGTGGCTCAGTGGTTGAGCATCAAGCTAGGAACCAAGAGGTCACGGTTCGATTCCCGGTCAGGGCACAGGCCCGGGTTGCAGGCTCCATCCCCAGTGTGGGACGTATGAAAGGCAGGCAAATCCATGATTCTCTCTCATCATTGGTGTTTCTATCTCTCTCACCCTTTTCCTACCTCTATGAAATCAATTTAAAAAAAAATTTTTTTTAAAGAAAAGAAACCCAATGGAAGCAGAAACGACACACAGGGCTGGAAGGGGAACAAGCATGAGCCTCCTCTTCTCCCAGCCTCGTCCTACCCTCTTCCCCGCCGCACCGTCCACCCCGGGGATGCAGTACCTGCCTGTTCCAGCCGCACCAGCACGGGGTACTGGATGAAGAGCTTTTTAATGGTCACCAGGAGCGAAGTCCACTCTTCTCTCCTCTCATTCTGCACCACCACTCTGGAAGGAGCGCCATTGAAACAGACACCAGTCAACCACCACGCACAGGACAGCAGGTCCCTCAGAGGGGTGCCAGGAAAGGAGTAGACAGAAGGGATTCCCAAAGTTAGGGGCGGGGGCTTTCCCCCACAATTACATGTGATAAAGTCAGGTACATTTAACAAATATGAACAAAGAAACGTAACCACGTCAATAGTCACATAGACTGATACGAAGAAGATATTTTAAAACTGCCTCGCCCTGGCCGGTGTGGCCCAGTGGTTACAGCATCAGCCCGCACACCTAAGGGCTGTGATTTTGATTCCCAGTCAAGGGCATGTACCTGACTACTGACTCAGATTCTCCATTAAGTCAACACTTGGTGGGGGAGGAGAGGGAAGAAAAGGGGAAATTGCTTAAGCAGACCAAACAAAAAAAGTTGTTTTGGAGACAATTAAGGAAATCTGAATATGTACTAGATATTGGGTAATATTATTGAGTTATTATTAATCTGTTAAAGGCGATTACGGTAAAAAGAAAATTGTGGGTCTATATGTGATTACACTGTGATTATACATGGAAATGCCCTTACTCTAGAGATATGCAGAAAAGCGAAATGTTATAATATCTATAATGCACTCTTCAATCATCCTTTAGCCACAAAAAGAACAGATGAAGCAAGTACGGCATGGTAACAACTGTTAAAACCAGGCATTGGGTATAGGGGTTCATTATATTACTCATTCTCTTCTGCACATTTGAAATATTTCCCACAAAAAGTCTGGGAAGCCGGAAGGCGATGTAGTATCCTAGACTGGACCCTGGACCAACAGGGCACATGAATGGGAAAACCAGTGACATCTGAGAAAAAGTCTGAAACTTAGTGAATAGTAACGTCTCTCCAGTTCTGACAAATGTACCTTGGTTATGAAACGTTATCAGGGAAAACTGGGTGAAGGGTATATGGGAACTCTCTAGATTCTGTTTGCAACTTCTCTGTAAACCTAAAATTATCCCCAAATACCAAGGTTAATAATAAAAAATAAAAAATAAAAAGTTCGGAAAGAAAACCACCAAAAAGCAAGGAGCGGGAGTTCTAGGGAAGGACCCAGAACATACTTATAGAAATCCTCATAGAACCGCCCCTTGTGGTCCTGACGGATGGAGGCTCGATTGACCTCTGGAAATTCATCTGCAACAGAGAAAGCAAACATCGTATTGAGAAGAGAGACTCCGTTTCTCTGCTCCCACGCTTCTGGTTGAATGTTTGCATCACAAAAATGAAGAAATAGCGCGATGCGTCTACGAAGTTAGCTTAAGATGAATCACAGCCCACGGACTTCTAGCGCCCGCGAAGGGGCTGTGCTATTTGCTGCTGTCCCGTCCACGGGACAGGACAGGCGAGAAGGACGGAGCAGTGCAAAGGGAAAGAAGATGGTAAGGAACGCATGGGGTGGGGGTGGGAGAAGCTTAACAAAAAAGAACTAGTGGAAAGACGTACTCACCAAGAGATTTTGCATCATAGAAAGTTCTAGAAAACAGGACCACGGTCACTTCGTGACTACAGTTCTTCTCCTAGGCATGAGGAGAGAAAAAGAAGGCTCAAGTTTATTCCGGTTCCTTCCGCATGAAGCAGCGTTCTCCGTTCTGGGAGGCATGGCGGGTAGCACAGTCTCAGAGAACATCAGGGAATCACAGGTTGCACAAGGCAATGACGAGAGCACTGCTGGACTCAGTCCTGGCTCTGTAACCTTCCACTATGTGGGCAAGTTACCGGAAGTTCCAGGCATGTGGTAAATGCTCTGAAATCTGCAAATCACCAAAAGAAGTATAGTCCCTGTCTCCCAGTTCCTGATTTGGCATGAAATAGTCCAGCCCAGTGTCTAAGAATCATGGTTGTTTGTAGTCCAGCTCTGGCTAGAATTTGGAGGACAATGCTGGGTACTGGTGGTGACAGCAGGCATCCCTGTACTGTTTCTGATCTTAAGGAGGAGAGTTATCAGTCTTTCCACATTGGGTGTGACATTAACTGTGGGTTTTTCATAAATGCTTTTTACAATGTTGAGGTGATTGAAGTAAAGTAAGTTGAGTCTAATCAGCTCAGGCTGTAGCTAAGACACCTCGATGAAACGCAGCTCAGTGGAAACTGTGAGGTTTTTTACATCTGCATGAATCACGTTTGCTCGATGAGACGAAGCACCTACGAGGAAACCTACCTTCCACTTGGTGAAGAGGTCGGCAAGGAAACCGTTCACAGCTTTCTCAAAATACAGATCCCCTGCAAGGGAACGAGAGGGGGGTGAGGACCAGCTGTAGCGCCTGCCGCCAATGTCTTCCCCCAGTGAAGCCACAGGAATGGGACCAGTCAAAGAGAAGGTGGGTTCTGCTGTGTCCTCAAACGAGATCATAAAAGCCAGGTATCCAAAAGGGCTTTCAACCTAGACTTTCTACAGTCAACTTCAGCCCCAATGTGTGTGTGTGTGTGTGTGTGTGTGTGTGTGTGTATATATATATATATATATATATATATACACACACACACACACACACACACACACACACATATATATATATATATTTTAGAGGCCCAATGCATGAATTCGTGTATGGGTGGGGTCTGGCCAGCCTGACCAGGGGGAGGGGAATGGGTGATAGGACGGCCTACCTGCTGGTTGAACTCCTGGTCGAGGGGACAATTTGCATACTAGCCTTTTATTATATAGGATACACACGGAGTGGCCAGATTATTATGCGTTCAGAGATCATCATCATCTGGCCTCTCAGTGTATAAACTTTCTGTCTGTTTTAGCATTTGAGGATTTGTAAAAATCCCAGGGACACATCGTTAGAGAATGCCAAGGGCTTACGGTAAAGGAACCAGAAACTTCTCCCCATTAGCAGTGACCGCCAGCACTTAGGAACGTACCATAAATATCAAAATCCCACATTTCACAGCTCATCTGAATAAATATGTAAACCATGGCCGACGTGGAGCGGAACACCACCTGAAATAAAGGAAGGCATGACTGCATTAAAAAGGCAGCGACGTAGCGTTTCAGCTCGCCATTCTTCGCAAGCTAAGTGTGCTTTTAGCAGAGTCACAGTGTTATACAACCATCAGCACAAGGACAGGGCGTTTTTATCACATACCCACTAGCAGTCACTCCCTCCCACCCTCTCCCGTGTCTCTATGGATCTGTCTCTTGTGAACACGTCACATAAATGGAATCATACAACCTGTGGCCTTTTCTAACTGGTCTCTCTCACTCAGCATAATGTTTTCAAGGTTCAGCATGAATCATCACTTCACTTATTTATTTATTTATTTATTTTTTAATCATCACCAAGAGGATATTGTTCCATTGATTTTTAGAGAGTGGAAGAGAGAGGGAAAGACAGAAATTTTGATGTGAGAGAAACACACGATCGGTTACCTCCTGCAGGAGCCCTGACCAGGTCCTGGCTGGGGAGGAGCCTGCAACTGAGGTACGTGCTCTTGACTGGGATCGAACCCGGGACCCTTCAGTCTGCAGGCCAACGCTCCATCCATTGAGCCAAACCGGCCTCGGCTGTTTCTGTTTCTTATTTCAGGACTTAGACATCACGAAATGAGGAAACGAAACCAACAACAACAAAAGGCATTTTCTCCATCTTACCCTGGTGTCTTCACTGATGTAACCACACATGACCTTCTCATTCTTGACCCACAGCTCACCGGCCTGTGCCCTGCAAGGAGAAACACACACACGAGTTACTGCAAGTCTGACAGGAACCGTGAAGACACAGAGGGGACTCCAGGGCGTCTCCCTCTACCCTGTTACTTCTTCCCAGGTGCAGACGCCCAGAGAGAGTGCCGGGGACAGACTGCGCCACGTGAAGAATCCCTAGAGCATGTTGTATAAGCACAACGGGAACTCTATATATATAAGTGAGCCAACCGGATGCAAATATGCTTGCATATGTGCAACAAGTTTCAGGAAAGACAGTGTCCTCTAAGGAAATGGATTTACATATTTCATTGCACACATCTTTGTACCGACAGCTTTACTACACAGAAGTGTGCTTTTTTAATTTAAAGGGAGGGTCTCTTCTTAACAAACTGAAATACATAAATAACTTGAATAAATCAAGAGTAATTCAATACATTTAAAAAGGCAGTTTGGCTCAGTGGATAGAGCATGGGCCTGCAGACTAAAGAGTCCCGGGTGTGATTCTGGTCAAGGGCACATGCCCGGGCTGTGAGTTCAACCCTCAGGAGGGGGCAGACAGGAGGCAGCTGATCAATGATTCTCTCATCACTGATTTCCCCCCCCCCCCCCTCTCTCTCTCTCTCTCTCCCTTTCCCTTCCTCTCTGAAATCAACAAAAATAATATATTAGGAAAAACAGGCAAAACTATTGTGCTAGTCATTTTATGTCTCCAAACCTGTTTCCTAATCTATAAGCACTAGGGATTGTGGACTCAATCCCTAGTGGAGGGCGTGCAGGAGGAAGCCGATCCATGATTCTCTCTCATTATTGTTTCTATCTCTCTCCCTCTCTCTCTTCCTCTCTGAAATCAATGAATACGTATTTAATAAAAAAAAATGAAGAAGGTTTGATTAAGTATGTTCATCTAAGGCTTTTTCCAAATCTAAAGTTACGAGTCTAGACCTCCTTTGTTACAGAACACCTGGTGCCTTCAGCAACTGCCAGGACTTTGGGGCATTTGGGGGGTTTTTTGGTTTGTGTTATCCAGAAGAGAATCTAACATTTTAAACTACTGTGTATTTTATTACAGGGACATCCATATGCCTCAGATGTTGTTTGCAGCCCCCTCCACTGCTTTACAGCCTGCCTACTCCAATTGACTAGCGGGTAAGTCAAGAGTCATGGAATATCTACCTGATGCCAGCAAATTCCACCTTCTGAGTGATGTAGGCGCATGTGCTGACCTAAGGGAAGAGAGAGAGAGAGAGAGTTAACAATCCATCAAGGCCATGAAAGGTCATAGAGAGAGGCTCCTGGCTGTCTAATCTCTCCTAACAACCCCAAGTTCAATTAGCATGGGAGGCATAGCTTTATAGGGAAAGCCTGCTGGGGCAGGTTTAACGGGAGGGTCTTAAGAGTTTGGCAAGTACAGGCAATAGTAAAGACCCGACGGAAAAGTAGCCAGCTTCACACCAAGACTTCTCCTCACATATGTATGCATACATACCTAAATTTACATACTCACTTAAATACAGGATATTTTGTTTTCAAGTGAGCTCTTATTTCGGAAAATAGAACCCTCCTTCTAAATCAGAGATGTTCACATCTATAAATTAGGCGTAATGAATACCTGTCCACAAGGAGGACGTGTGAGGTACAAATGAAATGAAGGGGAAATTTGGATACTAGAGTTTTATCAAATGCCAAATAATATTACAATCTGCCATTCAAACCAAAAATGCAGAGTGAAAACCTCCGGTAATAGACAAGCGAATCAAAGCTAAAAAAAAAAAAAAAGAATTCTGAAAAAACCCCTGGCCGGTGTGGCTCCATTGGTTGGAGCCTCTTCCCAGCACTGGAAGGTGGTAGATTCGATTCCCAGAAGAAGGAAAAAAAGAAAAAAAAAGAAAGAAACACTGAAAAATAATGGAGGAAGATGCAGAAAATGTTCCCAGTCATTGTCTGTGATGCTGCAATTTGAAATGACTGTAAGCTCTTCTCCCTTACTGGATCCTCTCATCTCTATGAGAACATGGGTTATTAATGAAATATAAAAAGGCACAGACTTTTAAAAAAATCATATCTTACCAAACTTTTCTTTAGTCTCCACATATCCCCACGGCCAATATATTGATCCTTAAAGGTTAACTCCACTAGGTCAAGGGTCACATCCTAAAAAAGACAATCAAACGTATCCCTCTGCATCAGTCTGCCTCACTTCACCAGCATAAGATAACGCCCGGTCACATGGAGCCACCTTTTGGCAAAAAAGAAACCGCGGGAGGACCATCCAATAGCAGAACCGTGACAAAGAGGTTTTATCCTGCCAGCAACGGGTTCTGGGAGCAGGTGAGGGGTCTGTAACAGAGGCTGTAGCAGCTGAGTTGTGGTTAAGTTCAAGGAGCACCAGAACATCATGCTGAGTGAAATAAGCCAGTCAATGAAAGAGAAATACCACATGACCTCACTCATTTATGGATATTAAAGAACATTATAAATCGATGAACCAAAAGACAGATATAAAGATAGTAAAGCAACAAGCAGACTGTCAAATTACAGCGGGGAGGGTAGGGAGATCTGGGGGAGATAAGAGATCAACTGAAGGACTTGTATACATGCATTTAAGTACAACCAATGGACACAAAACTCTGGGAGGGGAGGGTATGTATGGGGGGGGGCAATGTTAAAATATTGACACAGATAATAGTTTAATTTTAAAAAAAGGAAAAAAAAAAGTTCAAGGAGCACCAGGGTACGAGTTCTGGGGTTCAGTGTTTTTGTTTTGCTTTTTCCTCTTTTGATTGACTGTACTGGGGTGACACTGCTTAACAAAATTTCACAGGTTCCAGGTGCACAGTTCCACGATACATCACCTGCACGCTCTACTGCGTTGTTTTCGTCTTAATTCTGACACACAAACAGGACATCGAGGTGTGTGCTTTATTTCCCTAGATAATGTCAATAATTACCTTCTAGGAGATATTTACCTGTGACAGCATTGTTCCTAGAGGTGCGAGGCTATCGAGAAAATTCAGCATTTGGATAGAAAATTTTACTTGCAGTTTCACACACACACACACAGCACATACACAGATTTCAATACACAGAATCTTTAAAAAGGGGGGAGCAAAAATATATCTATACATACATAAATGTTTTTTTTTAAGACTCCATCCTTATAGAAAGAGGGGCAAAAAAGGGGGGTGTCATTTTAAATGCAACTTACATACTACCTAGAATCTGAATAACCCACATGTGACTGCATAGTTCATAGTCTACCACTATACGTAAGTAACTCATTGATTCCTCAGAGGCCTGGTCTTGAGGGAGGGTGCTGCTCATCTCTGAAATACATCCAAGTCCGGAACAAAGACGTACCTTCGGGTCCACGACATTCACATAGACATCCTGATAAGGCCTCAGTCGGAACACTTGGGTCACGGTCTGGTCCACGCTGATAGTTTCTGGAACAGAGGGGAAATCTAATGACACAGCCTGGAAAAAAGCAGGTGCCTATATTCTCATCGGTAAATACTCGGACATTCATGAAGCAACGCAGCGCAGCTGACCCTTTGCCATGGACGAGCCAAGTTCTCTGCCTTCCAGGGGCTTAACATTTAGAATTCTCTGCTTTTCAGGTGTCACAAGCAGGTAAAGTAAGACCTGAACCCAAGCAATTAAAAAAAATGAGAGAGAAAAAGAGACAAGACACACACAGAGAAAGAGAAAATAATTTAAGAAGCAACATAAAAAAAGTTAAAAAACAAACAACAAAACACCAAAAAAGAAGTTCAAAGAGCTGTGAAAATTCAGAAGAGGAAGAGATAGACCCTTTCTTACTTGAAATGAAGTAGTGATGGTAGAAAAAACCAACTCCACAATGGATTCTGGGACGAGCAGGAGGCAGCTGATCAATGGTTCTCTCCCATCATTGATGTTTCTCTCTCTCTCTCTCTCTCTCTCTCTCTCTCTCTCTCTCTCTCTCTCCCCTTTCCTCTCCGAAATAAATAAAAATAAATTTTAAAAACCCAAGAGAAAAAAGAAAGCATGCTTTGCCAGCAATGACTTTGGAGTTAAGTGTAAAGCTTCACCTCTTCAGATTCATTTTCCTCCTGACACTGACTTAGGATAGTTCCTTCAGGGCCGATGCTGACCAGTGAGAGCCGCTGACAGCTTTGATCGCGGACCATTCCCTCAGAGATAACGCAATAAGGAGAGAAGTGCTGTGCCCTCATCCCTGAGACTGTAAAGAGGGGTTTCCTGCCCTAACCGGTTTGGCTCAGTGGTCAGAGCGTTGGCCCTGGGGACGGAAAGGTTGAAGGTTCAATTCCAGTCAAGGGCATGAACCTGGGTTGCAGGCTCAATCCTCAAGGCAGGGGCAGAGGCAACCAATCAATGTGTCTTTCACATTGATGTTTCTCTCTCTCTCTCTCTCTCTCTCTCTCTCTCTCTCTCTCTCTCCCTCCCTCCCTCCCTCCCTCCCTCCCTCCCTCCCTCCCTCCCTTACACTCTCTCTCTCTAAAAAAAAAAAAAAAAAGAAAGAAAGAAAAGAAAGAAAGAAAGAAGAAAAAAAAATAACCTCTGGTGAGAATTAACAAAAAGAGAAAGATTCCTGCAGTTTCTGAGATTGTAAAATATAAAAATCTTAGCGAACAGAAATGGAATTTTTTTCTTACCTTTCTGTAAATCTTCCTTTAGTGACTTGACTTGCAAAAGCAGAGGGCTGGAGGGGGAAAGCAACAGAAAGATGGGATGCTATAAGCAATAACTAATTAGCTTCCTTCATGCAACCCCCTCCAAAAGGCAAACAGACCGCTCTGGACATATTGTAACCTGCAGCACAACAAAGTAATCCTGCACCTGCGCTCGGAAAACGCTACAGAATTTTCTCTCTCCTCTTTTAAAATCTTTATTGTTGAAAGTATTACATATAAAGTAGTTAGGTCCTCCCCCTGCCCTAACCCCCAGGAATCTTTTCCAGCCTGCCAGAATTTTTTCAGAGTTGTCAACTCAGCTTCAAAAACACAAAGAATGGTCCTGGCCAGTGTGCTCAGTGGTTAGAATGTTGGCTGGCGCACCCAAGTGTCAAGGGTTCAAGTCCCAGGTCAGGACACATTCCTGAGTTGCAGGTTCAATCCCTGGCCCTAGTTGGGGCTTGTGTGGGAGGCAATCAATCAATCAATCAATGTCCGCCCCTCTCTCTCTCTCTCTCCCCTCCTTCCCTTCCACTCTCTCTAAAAATCACTGGGGTAAAAATGTCCTCGGGTGAGGATTAATAAAAAACAAAAACAGAGCCCTAGCTGGTTTGGTTCAGTGGATAGAGCATCAGCCTGAGGAGTGAAGGGTCCCCGGGTTTGATTCCCGTCAAGGACACGTACCTGGGTTGGGGACACGATCCCCAGTACGGGGCGTGCATGAGGCAGCCGATCTATGATTCTCTCTCATCACTGATGTTTCTATCTCTCTCTCTGTATCCCTTCCTCTCTGAGATCAATAAAAAAAAATATATTTTATAATAAAATAAAGTAAAAAGAAAGAATGCTCCTCTTTTTCAAAGATTATTGGCTTACCGAATCCTGGAGGGCAGGAGCGTTTTTATCCCAAGGCAAAGAGCTGTCTGCCCGTCAAGCCCCGCAAACACAAGCTCCTCGGAAACAGCGCCCGTGAGCCGCCCGAGCCCAGCCAGGCACCCACCTGTACTCATCGCTGGGGTGAGCGATCTCCACGATGTCTCCGAGCTTGATGTGCGGGAACACTTTGGGGTTCATGACCAGCTCATCATCTGAAAGACACCCCGGCAGTCCCAGGCGGGAAACACACACACGTGGGTGACAGGTGTGGTGCGGTTCCTCATCCGGGGTCCTCGCCACCCCCTCGGGCGGGGAGGGCAGGACAATCCCCTGTATTTATCCAAAATGACCCAAAGGCACTGTCTTCATACGACCCTCACAAAGAGCCTTTGGACCTAGCGGACATGAGGATATAACCTAGAATCACCTGCCCCTTCTCACATGGCCTCAGAGCCATGCAAAGCTGCATGCTCTGATCATACCTGTCTCATGCATCTGCTATTTCCCTCTCACTGAATGTAAGTTTCTCTTTTCTGCCAAACCAGTGCAGGCTGGAATTGTATGGAACATGGACAGTAAATGTGTAATAAAAACTACAAAAAAAAAAAAAAATGAAGGGTGTTAAACTGGCAATATTCACAATGTTCCTTAAAAATCAGAGTGCAGCCTGGCTGGTATGGCTCAGTGGTTGAGCACTGACCTACAAACCAACAGGTCACAGTACAGCCTGGTTGTGAGCTTCATCCCCAGCAGGGCGAATGAAGGAGGCAGCTGATGACTGATTCTCTCTCATCATGTATGTATCCAGCTCTCACTCCCTTCCTCTCTGAAGTCAATTTAAAAAATACGTTTTAAAAAAGGAGTGCAAATGCTTTTACAAAAGGCCTGGCCCTAGCCGGTTTGGCTCAGTGGATAAAGCACTGGCCTGTGAACCAAAGGGCTTGTACCTTGATTGCAGGCTTCTCCCGGGCCTGGGCCCTGGTTGGGGCTCATGTAGGAGACAACCAATTAATGTGTTTCTCTCACATCAATGTTTCTGTCTTTCCCTCTCTCTTCCACTCTCCCTAAATAATCAAAGGAAAAATATCCTCAGTTGAGGATTAACAACAAAGAAAGAACCCTGGCTGGTATGGCTCCGTGGATAGATTGTCAACCTGCAGACTGAAGGGTCCCGGGCTCGATTCTGGTCAAGGGCACATGCCGGGGTTGCAGGCTCGATCCCCAGTAGGGGGCGTGCGAGAGGCAGCCAATCAATGATTCCCTGTCATCATTGATGTTTCTCTCGCTCTCCCTCTCCTTTCCTCTCTGAAATCAATAAAAATATTTTTTTAAAAAGGAAGAAAGAAAGAGAAGGTCTGTACTCTGCTCCAACTGCCCTTCCACTACTGCATTAGACTTGCTGCTTCCCTCAGACAAGTTGCCTGCCTCGCCTTCATAGCCACACGAGCCCGGGGGTCATTTTCAAGGCACCGGACGCCCCAGAACCTCGGCCAACGCACACCGCGCCCCGCGGATACTGACCGCTGCCCCCGAAGCCCTTCTTGTGGATGACCAGTTTGTAGACCTTCGTTGTTCTCATCTTGCGCGGTGGTTTCCTTCAGCTGTTCCGAGCTCGGGGGAGAGAAGACATTTTGCCTCCCTGCCACGGAGAAACGCAAACAGGGCTGTCGGACTCGCCCTTGCAAACGGCCCTTGGATGGGAACCCCGCGCACCCACTGCTGCTGCTCAGCTCAGCTCAGAGGTGGCACCGAACCTCTGGATGGCAACGTCACGCCTCCCAGGACAAGGAGGGATGGAGGACACGCAGAACCAGAGAATTTGGGGAAGGAGAGAGTCCGGGCCGCGCTCTCTCTCGTCCTACCTCCAAGAAGAAGACATCCTCTCTACCACACTCCTCCAGGGGGAACTTGGGAGTGCGCAGGGGGCACGCATTACCTTGCCTGGATCTCCACCAATAGCACCCAAATAATAAAGAGCTTTTTTAAAAGGTAAGCACCCTCCTTCTGTGGGAGGAAAGCGTAGGCTGGAGCTGAGTTGGCCAGAATCAATCAGAGGCATTGCCACAGTTGCTGTTTGGCCATCCGTGTCTTGGGCAAATAAAGAGTATAAAATGGGAGGAAGACAAGGGTTCATCCCCCGAAGCCTCCATCCGTATACAAACTCTCAGCGGATCCCCCGCACGTTCCCACCTTTCCACAGCGGAGGCCGCAGAGGTTCAGAGAGGCACAGCGTCTGGCCTAAGGTCACACAGCGGGCTGGGGGTGGGGCCTCCTCCCTCTGGTTCCCCAAACCCGGCCCCGGCTGGCAGCTCTACACTCACCCGCAGCGCCGGACCCTCTTCCCCCGCTTCAGCCCGGGGCCCCGAGGACCGGACCTTCGCCAGGTCCCTCGCGTCTACCCGGGACGCCCCTGCCTACGCCTCGATCGCCCCCACCCCCTCCCCCTCCTCCGTGCAGCTTTCGAGCCCGAGCTCCGGCCGCCGACCCGCCCGCCCCGGCGCAGGAGCGCTCACCTGAGAACCCGCGCCGCGCCGGTGGCTCCGCCCCGCGGCCACGCCCCCTTCCCGCCCACCCGCCCCTGGCCGCTCTGGCCCGGCCTCCGCTCCTCTCGATGTCCGCGCGACTTCCTCATCCGGGCCTCGCGCCGGGGGGCGGGGCTTCGCGCGGGGGAGCGGGCGGGGCGTCGCGCGCGGCCTCCAGCTTCCGCTGCCCCAGTGCAGGTCCCGCTTTGCAGGCCTGAGGACCTCAGGGAGCCTCTTAGAGAAAAGTGCCTTTTCCTTCTGGTCGTTTCTAAACGAATAGGAGCCCGAGGTCTTCGTTTCCAACGTAGCGATTCCCCCGCAACGAGGCAAGTTCAGCGGAGTCTCCCGGGCCTCTAAGGGGGATGTTATGTGTGGACCCTCCTCTGGCCTCCCCGGGGCTGCTGAGAGGCCGAAAATCGCTTCTGGGAGAACTCACGTAACATGCAAAGGGCTAAGCTCGTGTGGCTCAGTGCGATCGCCCCTGCCGGAAAGTGCCCGTCTTGAGGGGCTTTTCTTCTTTAAAAAGTATTTTATTGATTTTTTAGAGAGAGGAAGGGAGAGGGACAGAAAGTTAGAAACATCCATCAGCTGCCGCCTGCACACCCCCTATTGGGGATGTGCCCGCAACCAAGGTACATGCCCTTGACCGGAATCGAACCTGAGACCTTTCAGTCCCCAGGCCGACGCTCTATCCACTGAGCCAAACTGCTTAGGGACGATTTAAGCTATTTATTCTCTGGTTGGGGAGAATTAAACCATTTGCTCTTTAAAAAAAAAAGTATTTATTGATTTTTTTTTTAGAGAGAGAGAGAGAGAGAGAGAAACATCTATCAGCTGCCTCCTGCATATCCCCTATTGGCATCAAGCATGCAACCTGACCAGGAATCAACGGGTGACCTCCTGGTTCATGGGTTGATGCTCAACCACTGAGCCACACCAGCCAGGCAAACCATTTACTCTTAAGTGTCCTTGGTTACAGAAGATACGATTTTGTGATTTCCTAGATGGCTGTAAACTGCTTGACCACTTAACCGTTCCGCTATTCTGCTTGTCCTGGCTCACTAGCCTGTCTCAGCATTTGGATTTGGATGTATCTCTAGCCCCAACTACAGCTGGGAAAACTGTTACCTCCGCCACGTTGGCTGGCTCAAAGATACCTTGATCAGAAAAGGGGAAAATAAAGTCTCCCCCAAACCTTGACACTGTCCTTCCAATACCTATTGAGCGGACACCCTTAGGTACCCAACAAAGAGCGATGAACACAATGCTCAAGGGTGGGAAGGGACAGCTGATAGCGAATAGAGGGTTGAAAAGGGGCCATCTCAGCTGGTGTGAAACCTATGAATACATTAAAACAAAGCCTTGCAGAGAGGAGGCAGAGAGGTGCTATTGAGATTTAGCGATCCACATAATTAGGAGGAGGAGGGGAGTGGCATGACCTAAAACACTGATTCCAGTTATAAAGAGCTCTAGGACCGCCATAGACTAGTGGAAGGCAGGAAGTCCCTAGAATTGCAGCGTTAGGCCAGAGAAATGGTGGACCGGACCAGGGTATTTTCAGTTGAGACAGACACTGGACCCTGGGGGGAGTGCTCAGCAGAAGTGGCCTAAAAAGGTGTGTTCCGCTTTAAGAGCGCAGGCCTCAGGGGCGGGGCCTAAAGCGACGGGGGTCAGCCGAGGGCGGGAGGCCGACGCTGGGAGGCCCGCCCCTCGGCGTGCGCGCGCACCGCGCGGGGGGCGGGGCTTAAGGCGAGCCCGCATGGCCGTCTCCGGCCCCGGATGAGGAAGTACGAGGAGGAGGGGGCGGAGTGGGGGGGTCGGGGGGGAAAAGGAGGGCGAGGACCATAGAGACGAAGAGGTGGCAGCGGCCGGAGCGCCCCGGGCTCTCGGCGCTCCGCAGGCTCAGGTAGACTTGGCGGCGGCGGCGGGGCTGCGGCTGCCGAGGCGCGGCCGGCGGGGCGAGCGCGGGCCGCGGAGCAGCAGGCCTCAGGGTAAGAGGCGGGGGCGGGAAGGCTTGGGGCGCCGCCGCCCCGCCCCACGCCGCCCGGACAGGACCTTCCGCCGCGAGGTGCAGGTGGAGGGGAGCCCGGCCCCCCACTCTCTCTCTCTCGGGGTACCGAAGGGAAGCGGAGCTGCGGGGCGGCGGAACGGGGGCCCCGGGGGAGAGGGAGGAGGCCAGGCGCCCGCGTCGCGAGGGGGAAACGGCCTCCCCGAGTCATGGCTCCGACGGGGGAGAGACGCTCCTCTTGCACCTCGCCGCGGCCGGAGACCCCCAACTTCCTTCGGGGAGAGCGACGCCCCCGGTCCCGGGCGGACGCTCTGCCCCGGCGCCAGTGCGTCCATCAGCGGAGCGGGCCCCGCTCCCGGGGTGCGGGAGGGCGATTCTGGATTTATTTTAAGGAGGTTATTTAAAAGGTACCCCCGCCCCCAAAAAAATACCTTCCCCCCCCCCTCCTCCGATTTGGTCAGCGCCAGCCCCTCCAGTGAAGAGCGAGGCTCAACTGCCTGGAAGTGACAGAGGGATCGGCTCTCCCTTCCCTGAGGGAGGTAGACCTGTCTTCACGCCTTCATTTCTCACTGGCACCCTGACATACACGGAGGAGAACCCAGGATGTAGGGTGTTCGAAGCCAGCCTTTCCCCCCCTCCCCCGGTCCTGCCCACGGAGGCCGGGCGCCTCGCTCCTCTCCCCCCCACGCCACCCCCACCCCCACGGCTCGTGGTGTGCACGGAGCTCCTTGCATTTGCACGGTTGGCCCCTGGAGTGAGAGCGAAGCGAGACCCCTGTCTGCCCCTCTCCATCCCTTGTGACCTTGACCGATCGATGGCTTCACCTTTCTCCCCCAGCCCACCTCGGGTTGGGGCAGATTGTCCCAGGGGCTCCAGGAGACCCTGTGTGAGTGCTTAGTAACGTCGTTGTAACCTTTTGGTCCATTGTTGCCATGCACTGTTACTGTAACAGGTTAACTTGCTTTTAAAAAGGAAGCTCATCTCCTCTGCAGAGAAACTGATTTTTCCTCTCATCACCCCCAACCCATCTCTCCCCAGCACCCCCCCCCACCCCCCGCACTCCCACATCGCAAGTGTTCAACCCACTCTCTCTCACGTGAAAGGAGGTGGAGAGAGAGGCGCTTCTAATCCTTTTAGATCCTGCTCCGCTCCCCCCAGTGAACAGAGCCGGCCTCCGTTAGAACCATCTGGAAAATAGACCTTGTCTTTGGAAGCAAGTCTGTCCTCCAGGAGGCAGGGAGGCCTGGTGCGGAGGCCAGCCTTTCCTTTGTTTCCCAGGAGCTATCTCCCTCCCTCCCCGGTTGGAGAGGTCCTCTCCCACTCCCTGTCCTCGATCCTGTGAGAAGAAGCTTCCTTCTAGCTCTATGCTCCCCCCCCCCCCCCAAGAGGGAGAGTCGAACTTGTTTCTCTCGCTCTTCCAGGAAAAATAAGTGCCTTCGGGCGCAGGACCCTTTTCTGGTGTCTATTTAGAGCAGCACGGACGGGTGGTGGTTTCTTTTCTCTTCCCCTGAAAAAGAAATCCCAGGCTTTTATGCAGAGAGTCTGTCCTTTGCGCCCCGTCCCTCCCCGGAGGAGACAGGGCTCTCTCTGCATGCTAATAGAGGGAGGCGAGGGGAGCAGGGGGGGGTGCTGCTGAGAGTTCCCGCACGCCCCGCGGGAGAGCTGGGCCCCGATCCGCGGGTGGCTTCCCTGCCCCACTCGCAGTGTACGGAGATCTGGTGAAAGATTCTTCTGTCTCTGATCCCTTAAGAAGAGCCCCCCCCCCCCCTTCTCCGAATTCCCTGGGGGAAGGGGCTGGCTACCGTGTCTGATCTCGGGCTGAGAAAGCCCCTTTCTCAGGGTGCAGGGAGGGTGGGGAACCTTCTGGGGGCCTGGTCATTGTGGCATTGTGAGGGCCCGCGTGACTCACCGTGCTTCTTTCCGGTCCGAGCAGCCCCTTTGCTTCTGGGAATAAAGAGGGGAGACCTTCAGATTTGGGATTATGGGGGCACACGGGTTTCTGTTCTGCTGTTTGTCTCCCAACCCCCACCCCCATTTCTTTTCTCAGTGCTACAGACTGTACTCCCCAAACTTTGGTCTGGGGGACTGTCTGAAGGACTAGAAGTAAAAATTGGGCCTTTGTCAGGTTCTTGGTGCCATAAAACGTATGGAGATGGAGAGAGGCCACGCTGGCTCTCCCCGGTTGTCTTCCCACCACCTGGAGCTGTTTGGTGGGAGAGGAATTCGCACTGCCAAGTGGCCCAGGGACACCTCAGAAGCTTTCATCTTTGTTCTATGGAAAGCGTTCTTAAATTACCTCCGTGTGCTCCTGAGTGGTGCCCCGGGGATTGTACCACCATTGTTGATGCCTTGGGTGTGCTTTGCCGAAGCAGTGAAATAGAGCAGTTTTGTTTCGAGTTACGGGGTTGTTGTGGGTGGCAGGACCTTTGAGATTGTTCTGTTTAATGTGTTAATTTTACGTGTGAAAAACTAGCCTAAGGAAGTTAGGGACACACTCCAGGCCTGGCTGCTAGCAAGTGCAGGACAGGATAGGGACCCTGGAAAACAGGAAAACCGGCATCTAGGCTGCGCCTAGCATTGCTGCTGCATTTGAAACACAAATATCCGAGCTTACTTGTTCTCAATTCAAAAGGATTTCTTCTTTTACTGGAAGAATTGTACTGCATACTCCTTATAAATATCAGTCATTTTTTTTCCTTTAGGAAAAAATCAATTCTTTAAACAATCTAAATCTTATTTATGTTACCGTAAAGGTGAAACCAATAGCAGCTGGTAAGAGTTGTTCCTGATTCTCTAGGTTAATTTTTGCTTATACCTCAAATTAGATAATCATCTGATATCCTTACCTAGTAGGTTGGTAAACCCTAAATCCCTACCTACATTCTTTCCTCTTACTTGAAGTTTATTGAACATTTAATATAAAAACTTTTGTGGTTGAAGTAGAGAGCTGACATTTGGGGTGATACTGATAAATTAGAGGCATAATACAGTTACAGTTATTGGCTACATATTTGGGTCTTGAGAAACAATGTTTAAAAAAATTCAACATATGTAATACATACTCCTTATAAAAAAGGGGGAAAGTACAACATATAATGATGTCATTCATGATTCCATCACCCATCACTTCCCATCGTCCATCATTCCAACGCCCATCATCCCATCACTCTTGGGCCTATATTCTTTCAGACATTTCCTATATGCATATATATTTTCCCTAAAGGAGTCCTGATGTTTATATAATTTGATAAAATATTTCAAGCAACTTTCTGTATAGAACTATATTTCTTTACCATTTTTAATTGCTCCATTGTATTCAGAGATTTCATTTTTAAAAACTTGAATGGTAAAATTTGGGATCTTTTCCTATAGTCTTGTGGCCTTACCAATAACTTAATAGGTGGCAAAAATTGAGAGAAGAGTTTAGTGATGCAAGCTAGTGAGCTGAGAATGATTTTGTACCGCTGCTCTAGGCTTGCATCTGACTATTACTCCGTCTCAGGGTTCCAGCCAAGGCACTCGGCTGTTCTTGGTGATGCTGCTGAGAAACGGGAGGACCCAGAATTAGGCGAGGAGAGAAAGGAGGGATTGTCTTTTGCTTCCACAGCCAATGCGCCTCATTGTTTTACAGATTGAAAAGAATAGGAATTTTGTCTCTACCAAATAAGAGCACCAAGAAGTGATGATGTGGTGTTTGGCTTTTGTAAATTGGAAATTATCTTTTGGTGACCAGAGCGTTTAAAATTGAGTTTTGGCCAGTGAGAGCTTACAGTGTTTACAGAGCCATAAGAACAGCAAAGGTACCCTTTTCTCTGAGGAATATTTTGAGCCATTTTATGTGATGATCATTATTGCCTCTCTGTGATAAAGATGTCTTTTTGCATAAGTTTGTGTTCAGAACAAATCTTGAATTAGGACCACGGGGGTTGGAAGGAGTGGGATTTGTGAGAGGCACCGCTGGCTTTGAGTCCATGAAGGCACGTGAAAGGTCTAAAGTTCAAGTCTGAGCTCTAGGGTAACGGGGATGTCATTACTGAGATTCTAGGTTATTAAAAAATCCACCCAGTG
Organism: Pipistrellus hanaki; assembly: GCF_964339955.1. Taxonomy (NCBI): domain Eukaryota; kingdom Metazoa; phylum Chordata; class Mammalia; order Chiroptera; family Vespertilionidae; genus Pipistrellus; species Pipistrellus hanaki. The sequence goes on from NC_140521.1 coordinate 2,267,748, forward strand.
GATGAAATCGCAGGAACATGAATAAAATATCCACCAGTTTAGGAAACCAAGAGAAAGGCAGAAAGGTCCAGAATGAGAGGACGGTCTTCTGTCCTTCCTCAGCCCCCAGCTTCGGTCCAGATAACACGGGGAGGATGGATCTTCTGTGCTAGGAGGAAAGATTGTCCGCACAGGAGTTTTCCTAGTGCGTGCCTCTTCCCGTGGAGGCAGAGCACGGACATCTGTAAGAGTGACATCAGTGGGCTCCCCAGATAATCAAGGTAGGAGTAGAGACTGGGACCAAGGAAACGCAGTTGTAAACATTTACATGGTGTGCTGGGAGTCCCTGCTGCTCAGAAACCTGGTTATGGTCAGTTAAGAGAACGTGAGACAGTCAATAGCCAGCACTGGTGTTTAGGGGTGTGTAGTATGTTTATGTCGGGGAAGCTGGACGTTAGGAAATGGGGAGGAGAAATGGCTGGCTTTCTGAAAGGTCCCTTTTTCCATGTGTATTTGGGCCAAAGGCATGAGCAATCAATACCTCTAATAAATCCTGGTAACGGACTCTGAGTCGCCAAATACTTCTCATCTTTCCTCTCCTGGTTTAGGGTTAGAGAAAGCATGCAGGATCTTATCTGGTTAATCAGTTTCCACACTGGTCGGGTCATAGTGGATTTTGTGGAAACTGCACATATTATTGGTAGACTAAAATGGAAAACTTACCGATCAGGAAATCCTGGTTGTGAGTGTACTGTTTTCTAGGTCTGTGTGAGTGCGTGCGTGTGTGTGTGTGTGTGTGTGTGTGTGTATGTGTGTTGACTACTTTGATGATATAATATTATGACCTACATAAATATAAATATTATTTCAGCAAATAAGCTGTGTTTTCGTTACCCAAAGCAAAAAATTAAACAATCCCATTTCAAAGAAGTCCCCTGGGGATCCCCCTCCTTCCCCTCAGATAACCATGTACCAGGTGTACCAGTTAGTAATGCGGACTTTTTTCAATAGATGGAGTTACACATATGTTGATTATATATATGTGATTTGGTATGTATGCTGTTTTGTTGTATGAACAGCAAGCTTCAAAACTTCATATGTCAAATTTGCTGAAGGTTTTAACATCATAGATATTTTTACTCTTAAAAATGTCGAATTTCGTGCCAAAAAAAAGAGCATTTGCGGGAAGTTATTATTCACTACTTTATTTTGAAGAAAAGTGCTGCTGAATACTTAGGGAAGCTTATGGTGAATATGCTCTATCTCAATATATTTGTGAACACTGGTTTAAATGCTTTAAAAGGGATGATTTCGATGTGAAAGACAAAGAATGTCCAGTTCAACCGAAAAAGTTTGAAGACCAACAATGACCAGCGTTATTGGATGAAGATGCATGTCAAACTCAAAAACAACTCACAGAAAGATTAAACATTGCTCAGCAAACAATTTCCGATCGTTTACAAGCAATGGGAAAGATTTTAAAGGAAGGAAAATGGGTGCCACATCAACTGAACGAAAGACAAATGGAAAACTGAAAAGTCATCAGTACAGTAAAATCAAATTGTGATTCGATGAAAAGTGGATTTATTTTGAGAATCCCAAACGCACAAAATCATGGGTTGATCCAGGTCAACCATCAACATTGACTGCAAGGCCAAATCGCTTCGGAAAGAAGACAATGCTCTGCGTTTGGTGGGATCAGGAAGGTTGCTGTATTATGAGCTTCTAAAACGAGGTGAAACCATAATACTGATTGCTATTGACAATAAATAATCAATTTGAACCATGCTTTGATCATGAAACGACAAGAATGGGGCAGAAGACACAGCAAAGTAATTTTGCTTCATGATGACACACCATCACACACTTCAAAACCAGTTAAAGACACATTAAAAGATCTTGCCTGGGAAGTATGAACCCACCCGCTGTATTCATCAGACCTTGCTCCTTCAGTTGACCACTGGTTTCCATCAATGGCACATGCACTTTCTGAGCAACATTTCAAAACATACGAAGAAGTAGAAAATTGGGTCTCTGAATGGTTTGCTTCAAAATAAGAAAAGTTCTATTGGGACGGTATCCACAAATTACCTGAAAGATGGGGGAAATGTATAGCTAGCGATGGACATTACTTTGAATAAAGCACTTTTGATGTTTCTCTTAAAATTATCATGTTTTCTTTGATTACAAAATCCGCATTATTAACCGGAACACCTAGTAATATTGTAGGCAGGTCATTTTTAACCTCTTCCGGTGTGATTTAAAAATCATAATGGGAAGATGATAGCTGCCCTACTTAGCTCACAGAGTTATTGTGAGAATCTAGTGAGTGATGACTGTGAAGGCACTTAGAAAATCTAAAGATGCTGAATGAAAGTCAGGAAGGAATCTGCAAAAGACCTGGTTTGGTAGTGTCTTGTGCCATCCTGGCTAAGTACAGTTTAAGTGTTTGGTAAGCAGTGTAGGAACAGAATTCCATTTTCTCTATATCTTTCAGAAAGTACAGGGTGTCCCAAAAAACGTATATACAGTTAACAGCTGATAGCTCAATTGATGTTTCTTTTTTCTTCATATTTAACCCATTGGGATTAATAATTATTCAAAGTGTGTGTACATTTTTTGGGACACCCTGTGTCTTAATAAAGAAAAGCCAGTGATTCATATTCTTCAGAGTCCTTTGGTATATATTCACTCAGAAAATATTTACTGAGTGCCTACTCCGTGTCAAGTATGTATTCCAAGCAGTGGGGATGTAGCAGTGAACAAAATGAGCAAAGTTCATGCCTTTAAAACAAAGTACTAAACTTTTGATCCCTTTTTTAAAATATATTTTTTTATTGATTTCAGAAAGGGAGGGGAAGGGAGATCGAAACATCAGTGATAAGAGAGAATCATTGATTGGCTGCCTCCTGCACGCCCACAAGGCATGTTCCTTGACCAGGAATTAAACCAGGACTGCCTGGTTCATAAGGTCGATGCTCAACCACTGAGACACACCAGCCAGGCCTGTTTTGATCTTTTAATTTATATCATTTGTTTTCCACAAATTCTGTCTATTAAGGACAATTTTTTTTTTATGCCAGAGAATGCCGGCATTTAAGTTAGAATTTATAATCCTTATTTTTGCCAGTTTGAGCTGAGACAGCTTTCTTCAACCCTGCAGAGTTTTAAACTTTTATCCCTTCCTTTGATTTGTGTCAGGGTGAACCGTTTGATGTAAGACTTGACTCCATACTCTCCATCTGCCCTAATGCTGTCATCGGGAATAGAGACTCAGCCAGTGCCACTTGATTCCTCCATGTCTGCCGTGGTACAGGAATTATACTCTGAACTCCCAGTAAGCGTCTCCAGAGAGCTTCATGCTGTCCCTGAGCCACGTGTGATTCCAGATGTAAAACCTGGAGCCTCAAGCTCTCTTGTAAGTCAGAGTAGGGCAGTGCCCTCGGAGCTGCAGAGGACTCATGCGGAGAGTCGTGAAGAAACCTCTCAGACCTCGGATCGTGGGGGAGAGCCTGGGCGGTGTGGGCTGGTGGACTCCCTGGCAGGAGGGTCTGTGGCTTCTGGAACCTTGGATAGGGAAGAGAAAACCAAGAGCATGGAGCTCACGGTCTTCAGAGATCGAGGGGACCGGGTGGAAATCACAAAAGACCCCTGTAAGGGAGCAGAGAAAGACCCATGTCAACATTCCACAGCCTCTGAAGGAAAGATCAGCCCAAGTCAGGTAAGAAATGAGATCTTGATTCAGATGAGTTGAATATGAATGACAGTTTTCCAGAGTCATATTTCACAGGCTAGCATATAGGTGCTGATAGGTAGCTTATGATTTATCCTTGAAACATTTCCAAAATGTTGACTTTGGTGTTAACTTTTTTGGATGATTTTTTAAAGATATTAGACCATTGAAGAGAGGAAGTTCTTATTTAATGAAAAAGTGTCACTTCTCTGAATCAGCTATTGTGTATGAAATACTGAGTCTCTTTGTGATAGTCATATGGTATTTCTGCATCTGATGTTAAGAAATTATGTGCACTTGTCCCTTAAGTTCGGGTAGCATTCTGATTAGGGATAGCATTGTGGAGTAAGATGTCACGGAGATGTCTGCGATTGTTGTCTTGTGAGCACTTTCACCCCTTCATAGCATCAGTACTCTTGATAGCCTCTTTATGTTTTAAAATTGTGCTAATCATGGACTTCACCATGCCATACTCGGTAGCCAGATCAGACACGCTCTATCATACTTTGCAATTTTTTCTTTTTAAAGCTCTATCATTGTTCTCACAACTTTCCTTTTTCCCTTTGCTCCTATCACTAACATTCTTAGGAGCCATGGTGACTTTATGTACATATCCTAATATATAAAAAGCCAGCGGCTGTCACAACTGAAACAACCAGACGGACAACTGAACAGCAGGCTGCGTGGGGTGACCAGGCTGGCAGGGGGGTAGTTGGGGGTGACTAGGTGGGGGGGGGGGGGGAGGCTGCAGTTGGGGGCAATCAGGCCGGCAGGCAGAGGCTGTTAGGGGTGATCAGGCTGGCAGGGGGGCAAGCAGTTAGAAGCCAGCAGTCCCAGATTGTGAGAGGGACGTCCCACTGCCGGTTTTAAAATTGTGCTAATCACTGACATAAACCGGCAGTCGGACATCCCCTGATGGGTCCCAGATTGGAGAGTGTGCAGGCTGGGCTAAGGGGAACCCCTCCCCCCCAATGCATGAATTTCATGCACGGAGCCTCTAGTTTAATAATAATAAGCAACAACAAAAGCAAAAAATGTCTTACTGAGCTAACATGACCGGTGTCTCATGTAAAGGCACCAGTTGTTTCTCTGAATTGCGATGAATGGATGAAAACTCCTTTTTATTAAACTCTGTTAATATGACTTATAGTTCCCATTCTACAGCCGTTCCTTTATAAATATGCAAACATAGGAAAGGGAGGGTTCCATCTAGAAATACAGAAGTTGCTTTATTTTCAGTGTACTTTGCTATGAACATAATCCTGGCTATTTCCACAAATGTCACGAAGTAGGAAATATCTCATTTGCTCCATGTTATGGACCCATAATTGCATAGTTCAGTGCATAGGCAGTCCCATCCGAAGATGGGGGCCGTCATCTCTGCCCTTCCACCTGCCCCTGCCTCAGGAAGCTCGCGTTTGGAGGAGCTCAGCAGGGTCTGGTTACAAGCTGGGCTAATGGCTCAGCAGTCCATCAGGCCCCAAGGAGCTTCGGACTGCCTGCTTATACAAGCTGACAGCCTGATGGATAGTCATTTCTCCCCTTAAGTGTTTGTGTGTTTTTCCTGCTCTAAACTAGTCTCATGGGAATGAATAAGAGAATTGTACTTTCCCCCCAGAACATACAGCCAGTTTTTAATGGGAAATAAGATTACAGACGAACAGTATAAGAATGGTTTTTAAGACCTTCCTAAGGTCTTAAAATCTGCCAAAGCTTTGGAGATGTCCCAGAGCTGTGTTTTATTCCAAAGCAGTGGTCAGGGAGATGGCATGGTGCATGGGCAAGGCAAAGAATTTGTTTACTGTCAACCTGAAAAACAAGTTGTGCTACTACATGATGTTTCTTATGTCCTATAGTTGAAAGAATGCTGCAAACATTAGCAGTTATTTCACTTGAGGTTGAAAGAGGGATCCATGGGAACTTTATCTTAAAAATCTATTCATTCAAGACAGATTGCGCAGCAGTGTTAGTATAGTAATGATCAGATATCAGTATCTAACAAAATCTAGATGGTAGGAAGAAATGTGTTTCCCCTTAGTCCCTCCTCCCATGTGAGGGGGGATGAAAATAAAATTTGAAAAAAATCTCTTCTACAAAGTTTTGGAAGAAACTTGGGAAAGAAAAGTGAGTATGTATTTCAAATGGTTAGGGACTGAGATACAGTACATCCAAGTTTCATGATATATTTTTTTAATGAAATTAAGATTACTTTGCAGCAATTTGTTTCTTGATTCAGAAGGCATTTATAGGGCTTTGTATGGATCTTTAGGCCAACATTTTAAGCCTCTGTTGTCCCAATCTTGGGAAAGTTGGCTTTTCCAGCTCAAATTCTAGAGAAGTGGGAGTTTTTATTGATGATTCTTATTTAAATTTGAGGTTTCCTTCAGTTTCCAATCTTTGTGACTGCTAGTGAATTTCTGGAGTCACAAAGAATCCTCATTCATGAGCTCACATATTCAACAGAGCTCTGAGTCCTTCCTGACTGCTGATCTTCTTCCTGCAGGAGGACCCCCGGATGCCGTCGCGCGAAGAGCTGTTATGCATGGACCTCCCTGAGGATTGTCTGAAGATCAGAGGTATTTACCCCTCACAAATCTTCATACTGAAAATGTGCATCAAATTGCAATTTTTTTTTTCGAAAGTAGAGAGCATACTAATCCCCCCATGTACCTCACTCAGTTTCAGTGATTACCACTAGCTCATGACCAGTCTTGTAGGGAAGCTATTATTCCCGGTATTCCGCTGAGGTAACTGATCAGTGATTTCTTTAGTATTTAATTATTTAAGTAATAAGAAGGTAGTCTAATAATATAAGCTGTTATATTGTGAGTCTGTTAATGTTTTCGAATGGAAACTGCTTAAGACTCTGAATTAGGTGTCTTCATGTCGCAGTCCTTTGTCCTGCTAAGTACATGTAAGAAACACTCAGAGAAAAGTATATGTTCCACATTGCCTGTTTCAGTCAGGTACACTGTGGCCCTTGTCATGTTCTGCAGAGAGCAAAACCAAAGGCTTATTAGTGCACTCACTTCGCAATTCTTCTCTTAAGTTGGGTATTTTTTGTTGTTTGTTGCATGATTACTTTGCTCTACCTTCATGGATTTATTTTTCATGATTACATGCTGATTTGGAATTGTTTCTTTTGTGCAGAAGGAAATGAACAAATTACAACTGAAATTCTGTCAAAATCTGCTGATCAAGTCCAAGGTATGAAGGTCAGTGGGACTGAGACAGATACTAATGATGGATACAAGAACGGCAGCGTGAGTCAAGATCTCTCGGCTGAGTGCAGCGATGACCCGGACGTAGACAAAATCATGACCAGTGGTGAGGTTTCAGAAACCGGCACATTAGTTTCCCTGGAGCCTTTGAACTTTGCGAAGCCTGGGTCAACAGAAGCAACTCCTAAAGAAAAAGCACGTGAAGCATTAAAACCTTGTTCTTCTTCGTTGTCATTGTTACCAGGGAACAGTGCCATTTGCAAAGTGGACGATGGGAAGGAAGAGCTGTGTAAGCTAAGCCTTGCCTGTGAAGCAGATGACAATCGCCACCAGATTGCTGGCCACCATGATAAAAAGCCCGGTTCTGCGCACGGCAGTCCCAGCCCCGGGAGAAATGTAGCTGTCGAACCCTTAGGAAAAAATTCTGAAGTTTCATGTTTCCAATCAAGTTTATCTGATCCAAAATCCAGAACAACAGCCTTAGAAAAATGCAGTCTTGCAGGTGATGGCTTGCTAAAGAGATCTGCTGAAAAGACAGAGGGTTCCTGTGTTGATGATAACGCTCAAAGCAAGAACTTGGCTTCTAGAGAAGAAAATGAAGAACAGTGTTTGAACTGCAGGTCTGACGGGGGGGAATTCTTTCTTGTGAATGCCAAGCAACCAGAAGAGGATGTGAGTGGTCATTATTCTGGAGGGAAAAAGACTCTTGCCTCCCCGAAAGAAAATACCCACAATGACTACTGCCTTCAAGGCAGTGTCCACACAGACAGCTCCAGTTCTCTAAGGCCCACGTCTTTTCCCGAAGCCACGGAAGTTATGCTTAAAAAAAAAGACTTGAAGATCACTTCAGACATGCAAGGTAGCTTAACAGACCCTGAGGACCATAGCGAAACTTCTACTCATATAAGCCATCCAGGCAGACACTCTGAAGAAAGCAGTTCTTCCTCTTCGATGCAGATCGAAGAGCCAGAACGGACAACCACCATCGAGCCTGGTATGTTAAGTGAAAAGATGTACAGTAAAGACCCTAACTCCTCAATCAGCACTCAGAGAAATCTGGAAGGTGACACCCAGTTAAATGAAGCATTATATAGTGACTTTATGATTGAAAAAAATGCCCTTGTGAGTTTAACGCCAGAGGACCAGATAAGTCTTGTAAATGAGGAATCAAAACCCAAGAAAGATGCTGCTCAGCTATTACCGTCTCTAGAGTTTGGTTGCAGACCCGGATCAGAAAAGTCTGTACAGACCTCACAGGACGGTGTTCCACATTTAGGTGAACAGAGCATTGCCTGTGAGATGAATGAACTTCCCTCTACTGATGAACTGGTTTTAGACAAAACAGAAAGTGAATGTGTTTTGAATCAAGTGTCCCTTAATTCTCGAGATCATGCGGCATCGTCAGCTGACAAAGCGTTGCCTTTAGAACTAACCGAGGATTCCCAGCAGAGCCATCACCCTCCGTTAGAGGATGGAGCCAGCGTCCTTACTGATCCCCAAACCGTCCCCACGAAGACAGAAATGAAAGGCATCTCTCCACCAGGTGACGAAACCCGTGGTGCCTCGTCAAACAATTTCACCTTAAATATCAAACCTGGAAGCCCTCAAAGAAAAGACGAAATGGCTGATTCAGGAACAGAAGATACACAGTCCAGACTTCTGTCATGTAAGAAAGAAGTAGCAGTCTTGCCTCCAGCGGTCTCTATCGTGGACTGTCAGAGTGCTCAACCTCAGCATCTCTCTAGCTGCCATTGTGTCGGGGGAAATGCACCAGGAGAGAGCACGTGTTCTGCGTGTGCTGCTGATGAGTCTAGAAGAATCATCCTGGAAAGTGAAAACTCTTCGAAAATCAACTCTGAAAACGCATTTCAGCACAGCGGTCACTACTCCCCAGGAAGAGAAGACTCCGTGGAAAGAAGCATCCATGAAGTGAGTTGTACATCAGAGGGAAGTGAACTTAACGGAAGAGAAACTAAGGACAGCCTTCCAGGAGCTAAGAACAGAAACGAAAGGACAGTAGGTATGTTAAATAGTGAAGCTTCCAACAAGACCATTCACGGCACCAATCACATCCAATCCAGGGAGGAAGGGCTAGAATTAAAGGAACAGAATATACCCAAAGAGACTATGTCTTATAAATATAACATCTCTGGTTGTGCCGCACAAGAACTAAACCAATCTGTAAACATTCCAAAACCTGAAAAAGGATTGGAGCTGTCTCCTGCTAAGAGCTCCAGTTTTAAAAACATGAACCAAGCAGTTAAAACACTTGATCAGAAGACAGATGAAGTCCTTGACTACCGGAGTAACCCAGACAGACCAGATGCATGTAGAAGTGAAGATAAACCAGCTAAGGGGACACTAGGTAGTGACCAGAGACAGACCATCACAGAGCCTAACACAGGGGAAAGCCGTCACCAAAAGAACCTGCCATTCAGTTCAGGCAATAACAACTCCCTGTCTGGGGGTAGTTGGAAGAAAGGCTATTTGAAAGGAGGCTTTGAAAGGATTTCTGGTTGTGATAAGCCCGCAGGTGGTAGGGTAGGCATTGCCTACACAAACTGTAACAATAAGCCTACACAAGGCATGCTGGACGCGCTTGGTGGTGTACGGCGAGGTGGACTGGCATTGATTGGAACCTCAAGGAGTACCCTGTCTCAGAGAGGAGACCTGAATGCTGCATTTACAGGACAGACTGACCAGGATTCAGAACTCCCAGATGCCACTTCCTCTGCAGTAGAATCACTTAAAATAAAAAAATCATGTGAAGAGAAAGTTTGCAGGTTGTTAAACGATTGTGAAATGGCAGTGCGTCCAGACCCTTGTGCAAATGAGATAGAGTCTATTGCGGATCATGAGCCAAATACAAGGATATTGGATAGAGTAAACGTGTCTTCAAATCATATTCATCATGAACAGCAAGTTAAAGAAGCATCTCTGAAAGAAACCCAAGGGATGATTGAAAAATCAAGACTAGAAATACATTCTGAGTTTGACAAGGAAAATACCTTTGGAATTTCCTCCGAAGGGTTGGTGTCTTCTGGACACCAAGATGAGAACTCTGTTCCCCCAGCGAGCCTGAAATCCATTGAGATAACGCCGTTGTGTCTGTCTGCTCAAGAAACATCAGAAGCTAATATTAACAGTGAAGACACTGACCTAAAAAATATTTCTAAACCAAAAGAGGGCGGAATGCTTTGTGAAAAGGTAGAGGATTGCACGGTCCTGCCTGAGATGAAGGAAGGAGAACCAAGGATTACTGGGAATCCCGGCGAAGGAAACAGCCTTGACATCAGTATGAAGAATTTGCCTTTGATGACGGAAACAGAAACTAAAGTGAAAGGGGAAGAAGCCAAAGAACATCAGAGGGGACCGCCAGATCCCCTAGCTGCTGGGGAGGAGTCTGACGAGAGGATCGCCAGGGAAGATGGTCACGGGGATGGCAGGAGTGAGATTCCTCAGACACATGGCACCTCCCGGAGGGTGCGCGGTGATGCTGAAGAGCAGCAGAGCCAGAGGAATCTGGACTCCGTGATGCAGAAGGCCGAGCAGTGTGACCATCAAAAGGAAGCACATACGATATTGGAACATCGTGATGTGTTGTCAGAGGAAGTGCAAAGTGAGAACCAGCCTAAGGATTACAAATGTGAGTGCACCAGGATGAGAGAAGTGCCCCCAGCACAGCTGGCCCAGGCCAGCACGAACGCACGGCCTCAGAAGTTGAAGGACCCGCAGGAGGAGAAATTGCGTCATCCGTTAGAAAGGGACATGGCGCTGTGCACGGGTCCTCGCCTTCCTAGTGCCCCCCAGAAGTCACAAGACGCCAGCTCCGCGAGGTGTTACGAGATCCACGGTGCCTTTGGGAACGCCTCCCATCAGAAAGCAGCGCTTCCCTTAAAGAAGCAGCCGCATCGGGCGTGTAAGAAAGTTTCCTGCCAGGAGCAAGCCCACGTGGGAAGGAAAATAAGTAAAATAAGTAAAATCAGGAATGCTGCCTTTTTAAAGAGTTCCCCCGAAACCATCCCCACCAGAGCGCACAGGTTTCTCAGTTCACCTGCTCTGTCTGCACCCTCACGACTGGACCCCGAAACAGTACCCAGCAGGGGCCCCGTTGGGCACATACCAAAGCAGAAGGCTGCCCCGTGCCATCTCTTAAGGAGCCTGAACGCCAGGAAGCCTACCAAAGACTCCGCCTTACTCAGCAAGCTGTCCGCCCTCGCCTCCAGACTGGCCCCGGCCCCCAAGACCCCCAAGCTGAGGTACCGGCGGGGTTCCTCTGAGCTGCTCCCGGTGGCTAAGAGCTACAAGCGGCTCCGGTGTAAAAGGCTCCTGGACGGATTCTCAGACGGCATGATGCAGCTGAACCCCTATCTGACAGCCAGCGGCTGGGACCGGAGGCCTCACAGTAAGCCCTTGACACTGTATCCCCTCGAAGCCATCAAAATGAGCTTCGTAGATTTGAGCGACAAGATGCCGCTGCTGCTGTTCGGTTCTGGAATCTTCCCGATATCCTTTCACGTGAAGTCAGGCTCCGAGCGCGTGCCCGAGTCCCCACGGACTTTTCCCGAGCACTGTGCTCCCGCGAGGCTTGCCTTAGGGGAGGCCGCCCAGTGCCCTTCGCAACCCCCCAAGTGGACCTTTTCCTTCTTCCTGTCCCACGCTTGCCCTGGGATGGCCGCATTCAGGGAAGACACTGGCCTCGGTGCTCAGGCGCACGCCCAGGCTCCTGCACAGCCCCCGGCTCCCCTCGGGGCCTGCGGGGGCGCCGCGGTGGTCCAGGCCAGATCAGGCTGCTCCGCCCTTGGCCTTCACACACTCCTAGCACTTTGCTCCCCGGGATGCTACCGGATCTGGACAAAAAAACGGAGCTTCTCCAGTCACATGCCTGCCATGCAGCGGCTCTTCGTGACTCAGTTTACACAGGGCCTGAGAGGGTTACGGTCTCCGGCCTCCATCGCGGACAGGATCTTCTGTTCTCTGCCCTACTCGGTGGGCCGAGTGCTGTCCGTTTGGAGCCAGCACGGGCCCTCTGCCTGCCCCTTCGAAGCCTCTGCTCTGCACGCCACTCACGGCAAGCGGCAGCCAGCTCTGGACACTGCGAGCAGGTAAACTGTCCCCTGTTCTTTGCAAGTGTTCCTTCTTTGCTGCCTGCCATCAGGGAGCAGGAGGCCGCTGCTGGACAAGCAGGGCTGGTGGGAGCTGTGTCTGCCCTCTATTTATACCTTGCCCAGTCTCTGGGAGAAAATGGGGCAGTAATTTAAATGCCGACCCCTCTCATTTCCTGCAGAACCCTTTATTTGGCATCCTTTGTTCTGCCCCATTCATTCTGCAAACCATCAAGTCTTTTGAATTTCTTTTCTCCTCTGTCCCTCCTTTGAAAAGAACAACATTACACGTTGAGTAGTGACCAATAATGGCTTGTAGCTGTAACTTGTTCACAAAGTATTATATAGCCAGCACCGAATTCAGAGTTTTGTGTGTAAAGGATACAAAGAAATACCTTTTTAACAATTATGTAGACGTCACCAAATCTGGTTTGTGAACCTTTGCATTTCTTTCTGGAACAGAAAGGCTTCCAAGATTGGCATTTACACACTATAGTTGTAGAATATGTAGAATTTGACGTGAACTTGGAAGAGAGTTCTCGTGGTTTGATCACTAGGAAAATAATTTCATCAGTATCATTTTACCTTCTAATAGAAATCAGAGAAGAAAAAGAATTTGAGAGTTATAACCTTAAAGATCTGATTTAGATGTAATAGGTATATCCTCCTGTTGGTAACCCTTAGAGTAAGTAGAAGCTTGAAACATGTTTTATGTTGCCCTTGTGACTTTCCCCCTCCTTTCTCTTACTGTCCTCTGCTTATTTCCACCTTCTTTCCGTTTAAGTGAGAAAAGAATCTCCCTGCCGGCCCGCCCCCATCCTGGCGGAGAGCACATGAATGAGATGCTCCCAACCGGGAGAGTGTCTTCTTCCCAAGGGACTGACATTTCTATCTGCCTAGGGCTCTGATGGAGTGTCCTGTGCTCAACCTGTACTGACATCAAAACGTTTTCTGTTGTTCCGCTGCCCTAACCTATTGCTCATGTGCTTTTGCTTCGCTCCAGCCACACCATGTTACCATATGTGCCTCTTCCAGGCATGGAAGCTACTTACAACGCCAGTGGCAGTCCGATAAGGTACGTCCAGTGTGCTGGCACATGAGGAATTGTGGAGTGCGTGACTGAGTGACTGAGTGTGTGTGTGTGTGTGTGTGTGTGTGTGTGTGTGAAAGAGAGAGAGAGAGAGAGAGAATGGTAGCGATGGTGCAGATGGTGCCTGGTATGATTCTGAGCTTTTGTTTTTCTTCTAAACCAGATTGAATCTTAGATTCAAATGTGTTTCATTATAAGTAGCAACCAAGAATGTGTAATCAATACCAAATAAGGGGGAGGGGGCTCAAAATCACTCAGCCAGCTCATTCTACTGTAAGTTCCCTCTCAGGCTATTTTTGGTGCCTGGATGGGATTGATCTCCTCTGCCTGTATTCATTTGTTTAGTTCACTAAATGTCTTCTCCCTTCCCAAACATCTGTTCCTTCTTACATTTTTCCTTATTCATTACTTTTTCCTCATTTTATTGCTCCGTGCCAATGAAATGGATTGACTGCATTCTTGTAAATATTTGTAAACGCACACAGGCCATGCCCGGATGTGACTGGAGATCAGGTTGAAATGTCCTTGCCGGCAGAAGGCCTCAACCCTAGTCTGGGTGTTAAGCTCAGTGTGCTGAGGTAGGAAGTGAGTCCAGTCCTTTGTCTTGTGCTTTTCTCTCGGCGCTGCTAGGCTGGAGCCTCCATTCCCTGCGCTGGTGCCAAAGCCTCGCTTGGTAACAGACTCGGCCGTCGGCAAGCTCCTGCTGTCAGCCTCGGAGTTCGAGGTTCCCGGATTAGATGAGCTGGATGGTGTGACGGCAGCGCACCCCCGGCCGCAGAGCAGCCCTCCGGAACAGAAAGAGGTGAGTGTGACGTGCTCGTGGCGTCAGGCCGCAGAGGCACCGGAGGTGGCCATCGATGACTGCAGGTCACGTGATAGGTACACAGGGGCCCTGGCTGCCTCTGCTGACCACCTTGAGCTTCAGCTGAGGACCAGAGATGGCCAAGACCGGAGGTTTTCTGTTTGTCCACGAAACGATGCTCTGGATCTCTTAATCTGCATTGTTTTCTGGATCCTTTTTTCTTAATGGCAGAATTTAACAATGTTTAGAGAACTAGACCACAGCGCTGCTTCACGCATTCAAAGAGGATGAGGGAATGATGGTGTTTTTCAGTTTTGCAACATCTGCTGTCTCCAACAGATAATGATAGGGTTCTCTTTTAATATAAGACAGGATAGCTGCTGAAAACTGGTGGCAGGCGCAGCAGGGGAAGCTTGGTCATAAAGTACTGATTGGAGTCATCTGGAAATGGAGGCTGTGATATCTTGAGGGTGAAATAAAGGGACTTTATATTTTTAAAAATATCTTACAACTTGACATATCTTTCTTTTTAACCCTTAAAAACAGGCTGAGCCCGAGAAGAGGCCAAAGAAAGTCTCCCAGATTCGAATCCGGAAAACCATTCCCAAGCCAGACCCTAATCTTACCCCCATGGGCCTCCCTCGTCCCAAAAGGTGAGCTCTTCCTCCAAGTCACGCGGCTTCCCTCCTTTGGAAAATGGTTTGGCATAAGGTCACGGCCTTTTAATGACCAGTCCTCTTGAGCTGTTTTACTCCTAAGATTGTCTCAAGAATATTCACTGGCAGGGTGGCCAGAGGTTCTGTGCAATACACTCATAACATTTTCCCCAACCACTAAAAGAATAGAAGAGTGTATGATTTCCAAGCCAGGAGACGGGCAGTAAGAGAGACAGAAGCAAGTGAGGTGGGGGCTGGGGTTGCATCAATTGAGGATAGAAGAAGGAGCAGTAAGTTAAGGAAATAGATAGAAATTCAGCTATATCATTCCCAATAAGTATAAATGAGCTAAATGTCATAACATCAGAGAATGGCAGCCTGGAGGGGAAATCCAGTTCATGAAACACATCTACAACATACTGCACAAAGGTCTAAAGTAAATGAATGGAAAGGACAGAGGAAGCCAATCTTATCTTTCATAAGAGGCAAACATTTTGTTCTCGTTTCAGGTTAAAGAAAAAGGAGTTCAGTTTGGAAGAAATATATACCAACAAGAATTATAAGTCTCCTCCTGCAAACAGGTAGGTACATAGGAATAGGCAGTCATAGATGGGGAGGGCTTCTGAGATGATCCATGTAAATCTCCAGTTCTTTAACTACAGACAGGGTACGCACAGTTCTTCCCGTGTCAGGTCTTGGAAATTACTAGAATCGGTGCTTTTAGTTCCCAGCATTTGAATTGGGGTCGGTGGTGGAATGGGAAAGAAATGTATATTGGGGTTAGTTGATACAGAAAATGTAGTTTCCTTTTAGTTTGTACTGGAGTTTTTACTCAATATGCTGGCTGTCTTTTAGACTAATAATCACTGCTATTCAGATATGATTCGAGACACAGAAAAGGTTTTACTTGGCTGCCTCTGGGTTTAAATTCAGTTCAGGTCATTGAACTGTATTCCCATCCCCCCAAAAGTAAATCTTTGAGGTGATGAGTATGTTAACCCCAATGTGTGAATCCTTTACCAGTGTGCAGTTATATCAAATCACATTATATGCTTTTAAGTATATTACAATTTCAGTTTTCAGTTATACCGTGATAAAGTTGAGAAAACACACGCACATTAAATAAAAAGATATTGGCCAGAGGAAACAGTTGCTAGGAGTCAGTGCAAACAGCTCTCGGCCCCTGTTGACTGGAAGAGCTGCCCTGTGAGTGGGTGCGGTGGTGACTGTGTTGTGTCCCCCCCTCAGGTGTCTAGAGACCATCTTTGAGGAGCCTAAGGAACGAAACGGTATGCTCATCTCAATCAGCCAACAGAAGAGGAAGCGCGTTCTAGAATTTCAGGATTTCACTGTCCCACGAAAGAGGAGAGCTCGAGGGAAGGTCAAGGTGACGGGCAGCTTCACCAGAGCCCAGAAGGCAGCACTGCAGAGCCGAGAGCTGGATGCCCTTTTGATACAGAAACTGATGGAACTGGAGACCTTCTTCGCCAAGGAGGAGGGAGAGGAGCCGTCCCCGGGGTGCTGAGGATGGGGCGTCTTCATGGAAGAGGTTGGCCCGGTGCCCAGACTGTCCAGACTGCGACCCACGGCTTTTTCCTGCCTCGAGGTGCAGCCTCCTTAGAAACTGGTGACGAGGGCCCCCTGCTTCTCCTGCTGCGTCCGGAGCCTCCGGAGCCTCCTTCCTTCTGGACGTGGTCCCGAGCGACCTCTGACCTCTGTGCCATCCACACGGGGGCCGCAGTGCGCCTTGGACGACACTAGATTCCACGGGCTCCGGCCTCGGCGTCCCTGTGGGAGCGTCACGTGTTTACGGTGGTGCTAGACCAAGATGGCTGACGGGTGTTGCCCAGGGAGGGGCCTGGCGTCCTCGCCTGAGGGGCCCCGCGGCTCGTTTCAGTGGTCGAGGAGCTATAAGTCTGTGGTGTTCCCTGCCCTTTGAGTCCCCCTGCCCAGAACCTGGGGTGTGCGTGTGCGTGTGTGTGCGTGTGTGTGCGCACGTGCGTGTGTGTGTGCGTGTGTGTGTGTGTGTGTGTGTGTGTCTTTTTCCCATCATTTTTTCTCCCCTCCGTGACTGTGGGTCACTAGTGCCAGAGGGGCCATCCAGGCCCCATTCAAAGTAAGTTGCACTTTTTAATGTTGTGTTTTTTCATTTGTTTTATTCCTTTTTTTTTTTTTTTAATTGCTGCATGTTCAGAGCCTTTAAATGTGATTTTAAAACAATTTTTTAAGACATTGAGGAGAAAGATGATACATGTCTGCAGAATAGATGGCAGGCGTCCGGCCCAGTCTGGGACAGTGGAGAGACACGTTTCCACCCGCGTGTCTCCGCAGTCCCCTCCCCGTCTCTCTCGTGCACTTCGTTAGAGGGAGCACTTCTTTCCTCTGGGCCCTCATTCCTGCGTGCTAAGTAGATGTATTAATTTTAATGACGGAAGCAAGAGCAGGTTTCTCTCCCAATCATTTTTAAAGTGTGCAGGTTGGGTGTGGTCTTTTAATGGATTTTATCTGCAGTGTTGGAATGTAACAAAGCTGGGTACAACAGTACGGGCGGCCGTAGAGGCCGGCCCCCGTGTTTGCAGCTGTGGGGGCAGCCGGCCCTGAGAGTCGGGGGGGGGGGGTGTCCCCACAGTTCAGGCTCAGCGGCGTGTCCTTGCGATGGGATCAGGAATCCCACGGCTGGCACCGCCGAGGACACCTCCTTTGCTCTGGGCTCCTGTGTCGAACCTACTGGGAATGTGGGATGCCGGTGCTTGCTGAGCTGCTGTGTGCCCACGGGAGTCTGGGCAGAAGGATACGTGTGGGTTAGCAGGCCCAGAGGTTTCATTCCTTTCCCACTAATCCCTGTGTGCCGATCCTGCGTCCCCGTTCCCCTGCCCTCTTCCCTTGTGTCCTCCCCCCGCCCCTCTCTCTCTCTCTCTCTCTCAACAAGAGTTCAGAGAATGACATTCCTTGGCTGGTGCATGGAGTACTAGACGCAGCCTCAGGACGCTGGCCACCTCTCCTGTCTCCCAGGAGCCACTGCGGAAGCCGCTGCCCCCGGGAACTGTCCGAGCTGCAGAGGCTCTGGAGCCGGCCTGTTGGAGGAGCGAGCGGGCCGCCTGGGCTGTGGCTCCCAGGTTTCTTTTGTTCCCCGTTTGTCAGGGGGCTGAGCAGGGGGCTGGGCAGGGGGCTGTGAGCGGACGTGGGGTTAAGAAAAATACATAACCACGCTGCTCCTGGGTGGGCGGGAGGGCTCCACGTGCCTTTCCTTTGCAGGTGGACAGTCTGTGCCACGCTGCAGCAGAGAGAGGACAGGAGCCGGAAGAATCAAAGGGCACGTCTGTCTCAGACACAGCCTAGCACGTCCCATACGCACCTGAAGCCCCTGGGCTCCCAGGCGAGGGCAGACGGCGTCAGGAGGCCAGCCTTCCCCCACACACACACACCCACCCCGGCTCTGAGGGAGCCAGCCCGTTCCGCCCTGCACGTCCATGTGGCCTAGACTGTGTGGACTCGGTCCTGGGGCAGGGCCCGCGGGGCTGCCGTCTTGCTTCAGGGCGGGGTGAGGAATGCAGTGGCCCTCGCACAATCGTGTTCAGGGAAGCACTGCTGGACAAGCTCGCAGACTCCCCGTGAGTCACCGGAGCCTGTTTGCGGGCACCTGTGCGGGGTAGCCGAGTCAGCGATGCGGGGGCCACGCCATCCTGCAGGCTGAAGGTGAGGTGGGCACAGCTGTGGCATCACCAGCATCACAGTTGAGGCTTCAGGTTTGCCTGGGAGAGGCATGGCAGTGTCTGGGCCAGCAGCAGTGGTTGGGGACCTTGGCCTCTGGGAGGGGAGAATGGGTGGAGACGGAGACCGGAGCTCCCTCCCTTGTCCTGGGAACGTGGGGAGAAGCCCGCCTGTGCTCTGGCCAGGCCTTTCCCCGCCGCAGGGTTAAGAATGGTCCCCACTGCGAGCGCGCAGCTGCTTACCTAGAGGCGCTAGAAGGGCGCTAGCCACGCTCAGGCACACGTGTCTTAACCCCTGTCCTCCCCGCTGGCTGGCCAGCTGCAGCGCTGTGTGTGGGACGGCTGATGACTGAGTGGGCGCTGGTACAGTTCCTAAGCTTGGGGGCTTCCTTCCGAAGTAGCGGGAGTTCTAGTTAACTGGAACTCACTCTGCTCTGGTTTAGGGTCACTAAGGTGGGAAAGGGAGGAGAGTCATCTCAGGTCCAATTGGGGTTCCACCCATCAGTTTTTCGCTGAGTCTTTGAACTATGGGTTTCCTCGTCTTTTAGCTTATAGCTGTCTTTGCTTTGCCACCCACCTTCCCCGTCTTTTCCTTTGACCCCCCTTTCCAGCTTCAGTCCTTCATACCTCATCCCCTTCCAAACCAGATTATGTCCACTTGTTCTTACTGACCTTACTCTGAGGGCTTCAGCCGAGGGAGGGGCAGTGGAAAGACATGTAGCGGTTGCCTTACTGGAGCCTGAAAAGCTCAGAAACTCATGCTGTGAATCCCCAAACTCTGCGCTCCTCCAAGAGCTGTGGAAATCATGACACTTTTGTCACAGTTTTGCCTGAAAGAGTCTTGAGTGGGTGCCAGAGCCAGTCGGAGGTAAATTCCAGATCCCACCCTCCGGGCAGGACCCTCCGTCCCCCTCCCCTCCACCCCCCACCCCCACTCTGTCCTGCCCGCCAGGCCAGGAGCCGTCCGGAGGACGCCGGGCTGGAGCGGGGCCTCCAGCTTTGGTGCAGCCTCGCCGGGCCAGAACGCCATCTCTGTCCCACGCACACGAGCGTCCGCAAGAGACCAGCTTCAGGCAGCGGTCCTTGCCTCCCGGTCCCCGGGGTGGGGAGGTGTATGCAGTTGGTGCTTTTTAAAATTCTCCTGTTTTGTTTCTGTAAGCTTTTCCCCCTGGTATCATGGAAAGGACCTCTTAATCACCACCTTGTGGGTGGCTGTATCCAAAGTCTAAATAATCGGCCAGATGAGGCGGAGCAGCCTTTCCTGAGCCCTCGGAAGGGACGGGCTCCCTCGCCACAGCTGAACTTCTGTGCAGAGGCTGGCCGGGGAGCAGGCTGCTCTATTCCAATCAAATGTGATGTCCTCTGACCGCACCCGGGCAGCAAAGGCCCGTCCAGCCCGCCGTCCAGCGCAGCACGGTCAGGCTCGATGCTTGTTCACTGTGCTTCCTCACGAGCCCCTCTCTGGTGCTGAAATTGGATTTGAATTGTGGTGAGAGGCCTCCGCACCTCCGTGGGCTGGGCTGGCCAGTACGCAGCTGCCCGGCGTGTTTATATATTATCACGGTCAATAGTTCAGTGAGATTTTGTACATTTTTGGTAACATTGGCATACATGATGCACCCGCAGCTCCTGTTCTGTTTGGTAGTTTGTGCCTCTAAAATTCCCACTGTTATGTGTGTTAATTTATGAAAATAAAGAATTTTTGAAACCTTTCCAATAACCCTCCAGGCTGTTATTTTATTCTCATGACTTGGCATTAATAAGTTAAAATTGTTCCTGTAATGTCATGAGGCTGTTTTGTGTTACACTTTTCCTTTGTTTAAAAGGTAGAGGCCAGTTATCAGTTAAGGCCCTGTTATTGCTTTAACATCTTCCATCACAGAATCTTAGCATTGGTAGGTCCTTCTGAGAATAAGAGGACTAGTCCAAACTAAGAATTTCCTCAACTCCTGGACATGGACAACAGTGTGTGATTGTGGGGGTTGGGGTGGACAGGGCATAGAGGGGGTGAAAAAACTTTAAGGCAAACAAAGGGCCCACAACCGTAATGCCGCTCAGCCCCCACCATTCAGTTCCCAAAATCACAGGGATTTAGTGCTGGTTCTTTTTCTTTTTAAAAAAATATATTTTATTGACTTTTTTACAGCAAGGAAAGGAGAGGGATAGAGTTAGGTATATGCCCTTGACAGGAATTGAACCTGAGACCTTTCAATCCATATGCCGATGCTCTATCCACTGAGCCAAACCGGTTAGGGCAGTGCTGGTTCTTAAATGTTAGGCAAATTCTGTCCCCTAGTGGCAGTAGGGAGATTTCAGAAGAAAGCAATGCCCAGTAGCTGTTGGGTCATTCATCATGGCAAAAAGGGCAAATCCAGCCTGGCCTGGGTGGCTCAGTGGTTGAGCATCCACGTGTGAACCAGGAGGTCACTTTTCGATTCCCCCTCAGGGCACATGCCCGGGTTGCAGGCTCGGTCCCCAGTGTGGGGCGTGATTCTCTCTTCTCATTGATGTTTCTATCTCTCTCCATTCCTCCCTGAAAAGGGGGGAAAAAGGGCAAATCCAGCAGGAAGACATAACAATCTCGAATTTTCATAAACATTAAAATATGGTTAAATAAAAATTGTCAGAACTGAAAGGAAAAATACATAACTACATAAGGAGATAGGAACCTCTCTCCCCGCACTGGCCACGCTGCTCCGTGACCCAGGTTTAGGACCCTGCCCAGCCCCCTGCCCGCCCAGCCCCCTGCCTCCAAGCCCCACGCTGGTGGGGCGGGGCGGCCTGGGGGGAGGAGCTCAGTCGACTCCGCCCACATCCGCTCCTCGCCCCTCATTGGCTCCGTGAGCTCGAGGCTCGTGACGCCACCGTGCGAAAGGGGGCGTGGCCCGCCGAGCAGGGGCAGACAAGATGGCGGCTCCCGTGGGGCAGCGGTGCCTGAGGTGGCTGCGTGCGGTCGCGCCCTGGCGGAGCAGGTACGGTGCCGGCGGGGGGCGGCCCGGGCCCGGCGGGGTCGGGAGGGAGGACTCGTGTTTCCTCGCCGGGGGGCTCGCCCTGGGGGCCGCTCCGGGGGCGACGGGGTCCCCCACCCTCACCGCGAGCTCGCGGGCAGGTGCGCCTGCCGCCGCGTGGGGCGGCCCGGGTGTCGTCTGGGTCTTGTCTGAGCGCCTGGCTCTGCCCTCGCCGGCTGGGCGGACGTGGGGATAAGAAAGAGGGAAAAGAATAGGGATAAGAAAAGGGAAAAGGGAAGGAAGAAGCCTGAGGGAGCGAGCCGCGTGCCGCCTGAGGCGAGGCCGGGCGAGAAGAGGCGGGGCCGGCCGCCGCCTCGGGGGTTCGCGCTCCCGGCCTGAGGCGGGGGAGCACCGGACCGGGAGGTCCTCGGGCGGCTCTCACTTCGGGTTCTCGTTCCTGGGAGCGAGGGGTTTGAGTCCCGTCAGCTCAACGTAGGAGAGGGGACTGGGGTCTCCTTTACCGAGGCGGCTCCCAACTCCCATCGGTCCTTAGGGCCGGAGGACACCCCGAGGCGCCATCGGAATCCGGCTCCTCTTGGAGGTGGCGAAAGGGGGGCCCTGGGGGAGGGAGGGGCTCGCTCGTTTCCACCCAGCGGCCAGCAGAGCCAGGACCCCGACCGGAGCATATGTTCATAATCTCTCTCCCCCTCTCCTCTCTCTGCTTTTCCCCCTCTCCCCTCTCCCGACCAGAGCATATGTTCTCATATATTCTCTTTCTCTCTCTCTCTCTCTCTCTCTCTCTCTCTCTCTCTCTCTCTCTGCAAGGACCTCAGGCTGCCCACCGTGGGAGCATTCATTTTTTTAAAAATGTTTTTTAAATATATTTTATTGATTTTTTACAAAGAGAGAGGGATAGAGAGCTAGAAACATCGATGAGAGAGAAACATCGATCAGCTGCCTCCTGCACACTTCCCACTGGGGATGTGCCCGCAACCAAGGTCCATGCCCTTGACCGGAATCGAACCTGGGACCTTTCAGTCCACAGGTGGACGCTCTATCCATTGAGCCAAACCGGTTTCGGCACATTCATTATTATTATTATTATTATTATTATTATTATTATCATCCCCCATAGCTCGGGAAAAGTCGGGCACTCTCGGAAATGCATGGACATGTTGGCAGTGTGACTCAGGGTCAGCTGCGTGGTGTGGTGTCTGAGAAGGAAGGTGTGAGACGCGGCGCTGTGCTTCCTGCAGGGCTGGTTTGTTTTATAGGCGTGACCAGAGCTTGCTCTGGGACCCGAGGCCACCCCTCGCCGTCCCTTTGGGAAGTAAAGGACACTGAGTTTGCACTGAGCGTCGCTCTCTCTTTTCTATGTATGCAAAGGTCGCTCAGGAGCGGCCGCTGCGTTTGGGTGGTAGCTGGTAGGATGCGGACAGGCGGGTCTCTGTGGTTTCGGTGTATTTACCAGGTGTGCTGCTTGCGTCAGCCATGAATTCTTTTAAACCGTGTCATGCGTTGGGGAGACTAAAAAGTGACATTCCTAAAATATTGTTTAAATGAGGAAGAGGGTTTACTCATTGTCATAAAAAAAAAAAGCGGGGGGGGGGGGGGGGGGAGTTCCCCGGCCAGCATAACTCACTGGTTGAGCGTCAGTCAGCCTATGAGCCAGGAGGTCACGGTTCGATTGCTGGTCAGGGCACATGCCAGGATTGCAGCCTCGATCCCCAATGTGGGGCGTGCAGGAGGCAGCCGGCCAAGGATTCCCTCTCGTCATTGATGTTTCTCTCTCTCTCTTCCTCTCCCTTCCTCTCTGAAACCAATAAAAATATATATTTTTTAAAAGGGGGGGGGGGTGTGGAGTCACACTTTTAGTACCAATGCAAGTACAAAAGACTAGATGTAGGTGCAGTGATTGGGAGGGATAGGACTTGGGTACAATAAGATGTCTCAGTATTCAGAGGTATTACATCTCAAGACAGAAGGCAACTATATTGATACAAAAAACTTAATTAAAGGTAACATTTTCTTGAGTTTTCAGCAGCCTCTGTGAGACACACAATGAAAGCCCCATTTGGCAGGGAAGTTTCTCAGTAACCGGGTGGGTGATGTGCGACAGGCAATAGAACAAGGAGAAAGCAACATCTAGGGTGAAAACTTGAGGCCATGTTTGATAAAAGAATGGGGTAGATATGTTTTAGAAATAAGAGAGTCCCAGGTAAGTCCCTGTCCTACTGCCAAATCAGACTCAGCAGGTGTAGGCGGGGGCTCTAAGTGCCCCCGATAATTCTCAGGTCCGGGCAAGTAAGGACGGGTGCTTAGGGAGTGGCTGGTTGTGTAAGACTTGCCATCACCGGTATACATGGCATTCCACCACTGCCAGCCCTGGCCCGCGGACTATGGGGAGAGTAGGCCTTTCCAGTTGAGTAGGAGAGAAAACACCCAGAAATAATGTGAGATAGACTATGAAATCAGGCTGTCAAGAGGCCCGCCAGTTTGTTTTTTTAGAACTCCCACAGCTTTAGAACCAGGAGAGATTTAACAGCCTTAGTTAACAATGTAACCACCAGAGGTGATGTTAATACTTTTAGGCCTTGTCCGGGCAGCTCAGTTGGTTAAGGGGAGTGATAGGCAAACTTCGGCTCTGTTGACTAATGAGTTTGCCGACCACTGACCTAGACTCTCCATTCCAATAATTACAGGCTGTTGTTGTTCCTTGTGATTAAGCCCCTAGCCAGTAGTCAGCAAACTCATTAGTCAACAGAGCGGCAAACCGTGGCTCGCGAGCCTCAGTTTGCCGACCACTGGGTTAGGATCCTCCTAATGCACCAGAGTTTCAGGTTCAGGGCACGCACAAGAAGCAACCAGTGCATGCATAAATAAGCAGAACAACAAATCAGGGTTTCTCTCTCTTTCTAAAAATCAATGTTAACACAAATGTTTTAAATATTTTATAACTATGACAATATGGGCACAGACCAGTCAGCATGGACACTCGTCATAGACAGTTGACATGGCCATCCCAGTGTGGGCCAGATTAAGGTAAATTCTTTTACTATATCTATAGCGATATATATGTAGTAGTGTGTAACTAGGTGCCAGGCCTGGGGCCGAGGGGTTTACACGATTGTCTCACTCTGAGGGAGGGGTAGGTCCTGTTTTTACAGGCAGAGAAACTGAGGCTTGGAATTAGTAAGAAATTTCCTAAAGTCACACAGCTAACGCGTGGCCGACCTGAGATCGGAGCCCCACGATCAGACTGGGTGCTTAATCACAGGGGGGGCCTCGGCCACCTGCTTCCCGAACGGAGGGAGAGACCGCTGGCTGACCTTGCCGCTCCTCCTCGGGCTTCACCTCATTCCGAGATGGCAGTCCCTTGGAAAACAGGCAACCCTGCATCCATCCAGGTCACAGGCAGCTGACAAGTGAATAAATGCATAGACTCTGCTGCTTTCAGTTCGTGAGAAGTGCTAGGAAGGAAATAAAGTTCACCAATAAAGATAAGTAAATAAAGGAGGTAATGGAGGGATTAGAGAGTGCTTGAGAGGGGCAGCTCTTGGGCACAGGGTGGTCAGGACAGACCAGACGGAGGGGAAACATCTGAGCAGAGAACTGAATGAGTAAGAAAGGGAGCCACATAGAGGGGCTGTGCCAGGGTCCAGGCCGGGGAGGAGCCTGCAACCGAGTGACGTGCCCTTGACCGGAATCGAACCCAGGACCCTTCAATCCGCAGGTGGACGCTCTGCCCACCGAGTCTCACCAGCGAGGGCTAAGGACATTTTGGTCCATAACCACAGTACAATGGTCAAAACCAGGAAATGAACATGTAATATTGTTGAGTCTATACACTGGATTCAAAATTTGACAGTTGATCTAATTGTTTTAACTTAAAAAAACAATGTCTAATGGTTCGTTTTTGCTTGATTGTAGCCTCCATCACCGTGGTAACACTGCCCTGAGCCACTTCCCACAGCCCTTCTGGAAGCCGCCCCTCAGAGCCTTCTCGAAAAGTAAGTAGCCGTCGGAGGCGGTCCGCCTCTCTGGCTTCCAGCTGCTCATCAGTAATTGGGACCACGTGGCCCCTGTCCCTCAGGGTGTGGTTGGAGGTAAAGCACATGCCCGGGAGGTGCTCACACGCCTGGCACGTGGTCTCACGGAAGCAGTAGCTGTTGTGATCCTTGTTTTTACCGGTTGCCTGCAGCCTGGTGTGTGGCTGTGCCATTCAGTGCTGGGCGTTTGCTCCGGTCTTTCCTGCTGTCGGTGGTGCTGTAGTAACAGCTCGGCATCTTCGGGATCTGTTGGTGAAGGTAGGACTGCTGAGTCAGGTTGTCTTTTACAGTTTGGGATTCTGCCCAGCTGCTCCTCAGAGAGGGTAAACCAGTTTCCCTCACACAGCTGGACGTGCCCGGGGTGCATTAGTCCCCCCCACACACACTGTGGGCTGGGACTTTTTTCATCCTGAAGCAGCTCTGTGAACCCTTTTTGTGTATTGCCGTGTTATCTAAATACCCTTTTTATTCATCACACCAAGAGCTGTTTGTAACCGCCCGGTAAGCGAGCCTGGGAGCAGAAGGAGCAGGTTAGCGAGAAGAGAAGCGAAAGGCTGGTGGTTACAGAGGCGCACCTGGCTGCCATTGAATTGGGCTGGTGCGGGAACACGCAGGAGCCCCGGGGAGGATGGAGGTGGGGAACTCCGCATTCAGCTGTGCTTTGCGGAAGTGGAGCAGTGGTCAGAGCGGCGGGCGCTCGCTACTCACTGCTTCCTTTTGGAAGAGTAAAGCAGGCCTTGGAGAGGCCAGAGAGGGAATCTGAGAAATGCCCGCCAGTGCTCAGTAAGGGACCAGTCAGGCCAGGATGTGGGCTGGTGCAGGGAGGATACACGTTTTCTCATCACCTAATATTCCAGAAAGAGAGAAAAGTGTTCTTGCTTTCTGACAAATGCTTCTTGGTCGTCAGAGGTAGGGTGTTTCAGGGCCCCGTGGGAATCATCAGAGGGTGGAGGAGGTTAGTGACCCTCACCTGCTCACTGAAGAAGGAACAGCAGCAGCTAGCACCGCTGGGGACAGCGAGGAGGGAGCAGGGCAGGCGCTCCTTCCCCGGAGTGGGCGGGCCAAGGGTGTGCTCTGGTTCTGCCAGGCGACTGGGAAGTCAGCTCCAGAGACTTAGTTTGAATAACTGTTGTATTGATCAGTAATGCGCACACCATAGGATTCTCCCTTTTAGGTGTGCATCTCCGTGTTTGTTAGTGTATTTACAGAGTTGTGCAGCTGTCACCACTAATATAGGGCATTTTCCCTTCCTCCTTGCCCTCCCGTGGAAAACACTCGGCCCATTAAACTGTCCCTCCTCGTTTCTCCCTCTCCCGCCCCTCTCCCCCAAGCAGTCACTAATCACTTATGGTATGGTTCCTATACTGGATTTCTATAATAATAAAAACCTAACATGCTAATTAGACCGGACAGCCGAACGACTTTCCGGACATTCTTCTGGATGAAGCCGGGGCCAAGCCCCTTGCACAGATTTTGTGCACCAGGCCTCTAGTTTTACATACATGGAATCACACAATACACAGCTTTCTGTGCCTGGCTTCTTTTACGGAATGTTTTCAGGTTCACGTCGTAGCGTTTGTCAATACTTCATTCTTTTCATCATCAAATAGGGTCCCACTGACTGGATCACCACTCCTTGTTTATCTGGTCTCAGTTGGTGGACATTTGGAGTGGTGTTTTCTGGCCTGTTATGAATAAAGCTTCTGTTGAACATTCTTGTATAAGTTTTTGTGAGATGTATGTTTGACTTTTTTTAGGTACATACCTAAGAGCAGAATCGCTGGGCTAGATGGTAATTTGATGTTTACCATTTTGAGAAAAATGACAAGCTGGTTTTCAAAGTGGCTGCCTTGTTTTGCAATCCCCCCAGGCGTGTGAGTGTTCAATTTCTCCTCGTCCTTGCCAATGCTTAATATTTTATTATAACCATCCCAGTGGCTCGGTAGGAGTTGCATTTCCCTAATTACTAGTGATGTTTGATTTGTGAGGCTGCTGTCAGTCACACAGCCAGTGGCTTAAACAGTAGAATTCGTTTTTTCGAGGTCTGGGATAAGGGGCTGCTTCCTTCTGACGGCTGTTCATGCACCTTGTCTGGTGGTTTGCAGGCAGCCTGGCTCCCTTAGCTCATAGAAGCCTCATCCCCATCCCTTCCTTCGCCCTCACGTGGCCTTCTCCCTGTGTGCGTGTCCTTGTCCACTTTCCCCCCGTTTATAAGGATCCAGTCATGGGTTAGGCCTCATCATGATGGCTTGATTTAAACTTGAGTTCCTGTGGAGACCCTCTGTCCAAGTAAGGTCCTCTTTGAGCTACTGGGGGTCAGGGGGTCAGTTTATGAACTGGGGGAGGGGCACAAAGTTGAACCCATAACAGATGCTGAGCATCTTTTCATGTGCTTATTGGCCATTCGTGTATCTTCTTTGAAGATCTGTCTCTTCAAAACCTTTGTACATTTTTAATTGTTTTTTAAATTATTGTTGACCTATAAGAGCTTATGAAATTTTGCATTTGAGGACAGTAGTGTCCAGTAAGAAGTGTCCAGTGAGAACTGGGTGCATCGTTGAAGTAAGGACAGAGGCCTGGTGAGCAAGGTGCCTGGCTCTCAGGCCCGGGCCTGTGGAGACCGGCTGGCAGCCTGGGTTAGTGTCTTGGCCTCTTCGTTGTTTGTGTTTGCTTCCATTCTGTGACTGTGGCGGCCACTGGGTGCACTGTTGTTTCACAGGAAAGATGCTTGTCTCTTGCTAATGGATAGAATCTGGAGACAGAGGGTCCCAAGTAGTGGCTCAGGCAGCCCTGCCTGTCAGATCCCCTCAGCGTCCACTCCCCTCACTGAGGCCGCTGAGATGCACCGCCTTCTCCCGGCCCTGTTGGCACTGGGTTTGCATGACTCACTCCTGTCCCTTTCCCAGGCTCAACGTTGTCGCTGTTGTTGGTTTTTGTTCTTACAGATGCCAGACAAGTGCACACTGCCCCTGCTCGAGCCTTGTTCCGGTTGCGCCCCCTGCCCATTCTGGTTTTGACTGGCGGCGGCGGGTACGCGGGGTACCGGCAGTATGAGAAGTATAGGGAGCAAGAGCTGGAGAAGCTGGGATTGGAGATTCCGCCCAAACTCGCAGGTCCCTGGGAGGTAGGAATGAGGTGGAACGCCTGGTTTCCCATTCACGCTCCGCAGTCCAAACGCTTGAAGAAGTGAACGCGCTTCCCTGGAGCTCATGTCTCCATGGGCTGTGGCCACATACGGGAGTTCTCTCTTCTGTCCAGACCTGCCTGGGTCCCCCGGGCTCTGGTGGGAATGTCCTGCTGGGGAGCCCCCAAGCTCCTGCCTTCCTTTGGGCCGGCATCCTGGCCGTCACGCCTTCTCAGGCTGAGGATGAGCTAAACGGTTGGATTTTGGGGATGTGGTTAAGTTCTCACCAGAAACCAGACTGAAATGATCAGATCCTTGGTCCTTGTTGCTCAGATGCTCCCCTCGCTATAGGGCCACCTGGGGGGTCAGGCTGCAGTGCTGTTGACCCGAGTGTGATGCGTAACGAGCTGCCTCACTCACTGTGCTCCCGTGGCCCGGGATGTCCCTGACTCAGAGCGGATCCTCAGTAAATGCTGAGATCGAATATAAACGTGTCCGTTTAGAAACGGAAAACAAATGAAAAATACGCAATGCCGATCGGCCTGGGCGGAGGGGAAGGGAAGACGTGCCGGTGTTGGGAATGGTGCCCGGTGTCCTCTGAGCCACCGCGTCCACATTGGTGTCCAGCGCGGCTGCGTCCAGGCCGCGTCTGCGAGTCCCAGGTGCTCCTCAGTGTGAACAGGCCGTCACTTTCCGCCTGGGCCTTGGTGTCCTCAACTGGAAACACGGGTCACCGGCTGGCGGGCTCGGTTGAGCGTCATCCTGGGCACCCAGAGGTCGCAGGTTCAGCCCCCAGTCAGGGCAGGACGAAGGCAGCCGATGATGTTTCTCACGTCGATGCCCCCCCCAGCATGTCCTGGAGGACTTTAAAACAGCAGCACGGTGGTTGGTTAGAACAGGACTCCAGCTCTGACAGCTTACCTAGGATTGTGGGCGTTACCTGCTCCATAGCTCACAGGCCTCCTCCCACAGCCCTCTTCTCCAGAGAACTCAGCGGGACGGCTTCACTGGGCTCCCCGCGGTCCTGAAACTGCCCTCAGAGCCCATGTGGCTGCACCCTGGCAGGCGTCTGTCTGTCCTCACGTGTCTGCCGTCAGGGCCGTGGCCTTTGTGGTAACCCACCAGACCAAGGACCGAAGGCGCTCTATCCTCGGCGAAGGGCAGCGGCCCCGGGTGTGAGCGCGCTCAGTCCGCTGGGCCGGCTCCCATGCCCTCTGGTCTCCGCAGTGAGCGCTCTTTCCTCGAGAGCATTACAGCGCGCTGAGACCGACCTCGTGACCGCCCTCACGTGTTACAGTCCGGCTGCCTCTGGCCCAGCCCCTGTCAGCTGACTCATCCCAGGAAACCCCACTGATTTCAAGAGAGGGTCCCTTTGGGAGAAATTGGCTTGTTCCAACGTCATGACCAGTGTCAGCTGTTTTCTCAGCACCCACCTCAGACAGGCAGGACCTGAAAGGTGACTGTAATGAGGGCGGGGTTGGTTAGCTCAGAGGTCAACCGGTGACCTCCTGGTTCATGGGTCAGCGCTCAACCACTGAGCCACGCCAGCCGGGCTCACTGTTTACTCTTTGTGTCCTTGGTTACAGACGATAGGGCTCTTCGATTCACTGGGTGGTTGTAAACTGCTTGGCCTTTACTCTGGACCAGTTAGCCCTGTCGTGGTACTAAGCCTTAGTCACCGAGGGGGGGGGGGCCCTCGGGGATGCCTAGTACTGAGCCTTAGTCACTGAGGGGGGGGGCTCTCGGGGATGCCTAATACTGAGCCTTAGTCACCGAGGTGGGGGGGGCTCAAGGATGCCTACTCCATGCCCTGTGTTCTGGGAGCACTCCCCCCCCGGCCGGCCGGCTGCAGAGCAGGCTCTCCTGGCCCTGGTGAGCACTGGAACGGGCTCACAGCTCCAGTTGCTGGTGGGGCTCCTGGAAGCTAAGCACCTGCGTGCACAGGGCTCTGAGGGGCAGGGCCTCTGGCAGCCCCGTGGGTTACTGGGTTACGGACGTCCTCTCTGCAGCTCCTCCCTTCTCCACCTCAGAGCCCAAGCACCTCCTTCCGTCACAGGCTGGCAGGACGGGCACGCGGAGGGTTTTGTAAATTATTATTTTTTAGGGATTCTGGGACCAGTTCCAGTTTGCGTGTCGTTTGAGGGTTACTTCCCACACCAGCAAACAGTGTCACCCGCTGGGTGCCCCACAGGCAGTTTGATTCGGACAGATCTGCCCAGAGAGTGTAAGGTTCTGGGGTACGGCTTCTGCGGTGTGTGGCCGTTGAGATCCTCTTGTGCCCGTAAGTCAGCAGGCGGGGCAGAGCCTTCCGAAGTGCCTCCTAACGAGGGGTGAGGGTGTGGCCTGTGCCCCTGAAGCTCCCAGGGGAGGCCAGGCATGGTGACCCCAGGGTTTCCTGGGAACATCAGGCGATGTGAGTGCCTCGCCGGTGACATCTGGTGACAAGATCCCCGTCGTCTCTGCCGTTGAGTCCTTCCTTGACCTGAGGACAGAGGGGCATGTGGTGGGGACACTGGTCCGATGGACATGGGGGGCCCTTGGGAAAGCAGCCACACGGCCCTCCTGCAAGCCACGGAGGTGCCACCAGCCCGGGCCTGCAGCCTGGCCTGCAGAGTGCTGGCTCCTCTGGCCTGTGTCTGCCGTCCACGCTCCGGCAGCTTGTCCTGCTGTCCGTCTGCTTCCGAGCCCACTTGTCCTGGCTCACTGGACTCAGGTTCAGGTCTGACCTTAAGTTTTTCCTCCGGTTTGAGTTTATTCCTGCACGTGCACCTTGTTCTCTCCGTTCTGCTGCGGGTCACCTTCCTCGGAGCTACGGAGGGGCTCCTGTGAGCCAGAGGAGCCTGCGGGCTGGCAGGGCTCCGCAGGGAGCTGCAGGGGATGACCCGGAGGGGGGTTGGTCCTCACGTGTTGGTGGCCAAGAGGCCTGCGGCCTGCAGAGCCCCCCAGTGGTGAGAGGTGGCACTCCCACCCGCGCGAGTTCAGAGGAAGTGAAGGACCCAGTTGGCCGGAAGGGGCCCATTCAGAGTGGGAAGTAAACTCACAAGGGCTTTTGTTTTCCCAGAAATGATGTGTCCGCCTTTGTCTGGCGTCAGAGGCGTTTCCCTGCAGGAACGTGGGTGGAGGAGGCCGGGATCAGGGGCGTTTTTATGACTTTCTGAACACCATCCCCTGAGGGCTTTGAGTGTCATAATGAACTCTGGGAGCTGGTGTGGAGCCACCTGATTGGTCATTTCGCCAGGGAGCGTGCTGGTGCCTCCACTCAGCGAGTGAGGGCCCGGCCTGTCCACCCACTGGCTTGTGCTGGTCTGGGTGGGCCCCCGGGGTGCTGGAGGCTCCCAGGACCTTCTGCCAGGACTCTGTGCCGGCCTCTCTGTGCCTTCGCTCCTTGTCTCCTCGCACGTGGAGTTTGCTTGCAGTGCTGAGGTGAGAAGGGGCCTGCCGCCTCAGCAGGCTCACAGAATGCTGGAGCCCTCTGCTCCTGCTGGTGCGGGGTGCCCAGGACACCCCGAGACAGGAGCCTCCCAGCTCGCCAGCGGGCAGCCCGGTCTCCAGGTTGCCGTGGAGAAGGTGCTGGGTCCCCTGAGGACAGGTGTGGGCTGTCTGGCGCCTCTCCTGTCCTGGCAGCCCCTCCCCGGGCGGATATGTTCAGGCCGTCATCCCATCCATGTTGACTGGGTGGCCTGCAGATGTGGCTGCGCTGGCCCCACAGGCTAGGGGTCTAGTTGGGTAGAGAGCAGGTCTAACACTGTGTACACCTGGAACTAATCTAAACTATGGTGCCTGTTAACTGATAAGACTGGGCCCGGACCCCCACGTGTTCTCCATCTGAGTGCTCCGCCGGGCACACCTGGCCCGCAGGGCTTGTTAGCCGGTCCGCGCCCGCGGCCCACCCACCGTGAACTGGAGGAGAGGGAGCGGGTGGGGCAGCCTGTCTTCAGGATGGGTGTGGGGAGGAGCAAGGACTCGGATACCTCTGTTTCACTTTCTCATGTGGAGAGCTAGACAAGTCTACTTGGTCCAGAGAAGTCACAGGCACCTGAAGGTCCAGAGGGGGGCAGGGGCAGGGGGCAGGGAGGCAGCTGCCAGCCCTGCTGCCGGTCACTGGGGAAGTGCCCTGACTGCTCCACAGGGTGCCTCTCCTCTTCCCCTTAAAGGGCCCCGGGCAGGCGGGGCGGGCGGGGGCGGAGCACAGCTCCGGTGTCTGGTGTCCGCCCTTCTGTCCCCGCCGGAGTGGCTGGAGGCTGAGCCCCGCTCACCAGCCCAGGCTCTGGTGGCGGAGCAGCGTCTCTCCAGCCGGGCGCAGCCCGGAAGCGCGGACAGGACCACCTGCCGGTGAGTGAGCTGGGCTCCCCCCCAACCCTCAAGCTGGGAGGCCACCAGCCCCCGCGGTTCTGGGCCCCTTTAGGGCTTGGAGCCTGAGGCCTGGGGGCCCAAGGAGCCCACCCCCCAGTCCCACCAAGGGGAGGGCTTCCCGGCCGCATGGCAGCCCCGGGCCGGCTGGGTGAGCTCACTTCCTCCGCACCCCTGGCTTCCCGGAGCCTTAGGGCCGGGAAGGGGAAGTGCCTCCCGCGCCGAGAGCCCGGCTGGCTTCCCCGTGCCCGGGGGGGGGGGGGGGGGGGGGGGGGGGCGCGCACTGTTCTCAGCGGGATCAGTACTTGCCACCCCTCCCCTCCCACCCCCCGCCCCCGGGACTGCCCGCGAGGAGGGCCTTCCTTTGGGAGCCCTGTCCCACCTCCGCTGCCCTGGGCCATCTCTGCTTCCGCTTCTCTCGCCCAGGCCCCTCCCAGACGGCCACCCACAGCCCACATCCTGGGGAGACCCATGCCGCTACTTCCTCGTGAAGCTCTGCCCGTTTCTAGCCGGGAACGGCTGCCTCCTCGTCCAGGGAGCTGGGGGGAGCGGCTGTGCCCTCCGGGGGGGAGGGGGCACAAAGTCAGGCCAGTGCACACGGTTAGGGGGGCCTGGGGTCCTGCTGAGGCTTCGAGAGGCACCAGGGAGATTCCCACTCGAGGTGCAGGAGCGGATTCGGGGTCTCCGGCTGTTGGGCCCGGTGTGTGGTTCGCAGGGAGAGCCTCTGAGGGTGCCAGTCCTGAGCCCTCGCAGCTCCCGGCCTCGCTGAGACTCAGACTGAGTCTGCCGGGGCCTGGGAGCCGGCACCCCACACCCACACCCACCCACGGAGCTGGTCGCCGGCCTGGGTCAGTCCACCTGCGTGAGGTGGTGTCCATCCCACTGAGGGGACAGCCCCTTCTCCGGGTTGGTGAGGTGGATGGGGACACTGCAGCACCGCTCAGTGTGAACCCCAGGACAGCAGGTCCCGGCAAAGATGTCCGCCCCCTGGCCCGCGGCCCGGCCAGTGCCCTCCCTGCTCCGAGCACAGCCGGGAGGGCAGAGGCTGGCAGGCGTCCTCTCTTCCTCCTCCCAGGCGGCCTCAGCCCTGTCCCTTCCACTCCCAGTGGAGGACACCTCTGTCCCCCAGAGTGTGGGTCTGGGGTGAGGCTCCTCTGAGCCCCTCCCCTGTGGGAGGGGAGGGCTGGGGACCATGAAATCCCAGCAGGAGCCTCCACTCGGAGGACGAAGAGAAGCGGCTGTCTGTGGGCTGACTGCCCTTCTGACATGACCGCACGCTGCGTGGCCACCACGGCCCACAGGGGGCGGCTGGGCCCCCTCCCCTCCCACAGGCCCTGCTGGCCCCCGAGGAGCCGAGCGTCCTAGTCTCTAGAGGCAGGAGAGCCCGTCCTGGAAGCCAGCACCAGACTTAGCCCGACCGCCATCAGCCTCTGGGCTGTGCTTGGGGAGCACTGTGGCCGAGGCCTGGCAGACGGGAGGGTGGGGTACGCTCAGCTTTGGGTGGTGTGGTTGAGGCGACCTGACCATCTAGCTGGAGATCACAGCCTGAAGCAGGGGTGTCCATGGGGGTGAGGCCTGGGGAGGGGTCTGGGTGGGCCGGGCTCGGCTGTCCCCTCGGTCAGGGCAGACTCCATTCTCATGTCCAGACGGCAGGCAGCCTGGTCCCGGCTCCGGGGGCCCTGCACACCTGGCAGGTGCCGAGCTGGCCTTGTCCTCTGGCTGAGGTGGGTTTGCTGGGTGTCATGGTCCCGCTTGTATGATAGAGCGTGTTGAGTTGGGGCCTCCGTCAGGGTCAGTGTGTTGGCCATGTGGGGTCCTGGGTGGGCGGGTCCTCTGCCTTCAGAGCTGCTCTGGAGCTGCGCTGCCCGGCCCCGGCCCGGCCCCTGCCCCCGCCCGGCCCCTGCCCCCGCTCCCGGGGCCTTGACTTCAGGGCTGAGCAGCAGCCACCTGGAACGGTTGCTCTTCCTGCTCTGAGGCTGCGGACGGGCTTGGAGGAGGCCCTGTCCTCCCCTCGCCTAGCGGCCGGCCATGTGCTGTCCTTGTTCCCATACCCATGGGGAGGGCAGAGGTGGGCAGGGATGAGCTCAGTCCTGGCCCGGTCCCAGCTCCATGCCCGTCTTCCTTGATGTCACCTGGGTGCCCCCACTATGGGGGTCCCCGGAGGCAGAGCCAGGGCTGGTCAGATGCCCAGGGTCTCACCAGGCCCACCCCTCCCTCATTCCTCAGATGCTCCTTTGTCACCTGAATGGAAAATGGGTCAGGTCCTGGCCAGGGAGGGGCCTCCCGGGCGCAGCCTGGGCGACGCTGGGCGCCTGCCTGGAGCCCGGGGCTCAGATTTCCTCAGATTCCCGCTCCTGCTCCCGAGCCCAGGGGGCGGTCCCCACGCTGCGGAGGGTCACTGGGCGGGCTGGCGGCCGAGCTCAGGGCCGGTGCTGCAGGCCCAGCAGGTGTGTGACCAGAGCCTGTCTTTGCAATAGTCCCTGCTCCGCCCAGTGGTCTCTGAGCCGAGGGCCGAGGAAGCGGCCCACCAGCCACCGTCGAGCAGTGACAGCCCCGCTCCTGGGGGGAAGGGCGGAAGGAGGAGGAACAAAGGCGGCCCGGCTGGCGCCGCCTCCCTGCCCGCCCACCATGTGTCAGTCAGAGGCGAGGCGAGGACCGGAGCTCAGCTCGGCGAAATGGTGAGATGCTGCCCGCGGCCTCCTAACCCTGCTGTTCCCCACCACGACCTCCACAAGGTCAGAGTTCATGTCCAGCGGCCCCGAAGTGGAGGTGGCGGCAGGGACCCCGGGACTCCCCCGCGGTTGGAGGGGCCCGGCCTTGGGGGCCTCAGTCGGAGAGCCCGCTTCAGGTACTGGGAAGGCGGAGCGGGCTGGTGGCCCCGTGTCCGCGCTGCTCCTACACTCTGCACCCCACCCGGCCCCCCACCCGTTCGGTGCAGCCCTTCCAGGATTGGTCCCGTGCTGCTGCAGTGAGCAGGCGGGCGGGGGCAGGGGACGGGAGCGGGATTTTTCTGGCATTGCTTGGCCCCCACCACCAGCCAGACCCTTTTAAAAAGCTGGGGGGAGGGGGAGTCCGCGGAGCCATGGCTGCGGCAGTGCCATTGCTCACCGGAGCCCGGCCCTCGGCTCGGCTCTCGGCTGTGTTCTCCGAGTTTGCTGCTTTCAGTATCGCTGAGCTGCCTTCCTTTGTTCCTTGGTTTGGTCAACAAGGGGGGGCAGAGGACACAGCTCCTCTGGGGGTGCCTGGGCACAGATGGGGGACTTAGATCATCCAGTTGAAGGCAGTCTGTTTGCAGATGAGGAGACTGAGGCCTGGGGACGTGTTGGAAGGGGGCACGGCCTCCCTGATGGGCCTCAGGGGGCCCGGGTTCTGGGGAGAGGCTGCACCTGAGCTGAGCGGGCTGGGCTGGGCTGGGCTGGGCTGCAGCGGCTCGGCCAGGGGTGTGGCCGATCCCTGCGGATGGGTTTTGGAGGATGGGTTTTGGAGAAGCCGATGGGTGGAGCTGGGGGTGTTTTCCTCTGCGATCTTGTCAGTCCCACCCCTTACCTCTCAGAGGAAGTTAAGAGGCCTGGAGCCATCATCCTTCTCTGGGCGGTAGCTGTAGCTCCCCCCACGATGCCCAGGGGCGCTGGGAGATCAGACTGCCTGCTGGTGCCCCCGGAGGGCGGGGGCTGGGTGGTGCTTAGCCCTCAAGGGCCTCCCAGGGCCTGTCCCGTGTTCAGAGGGCGCTTCCTCAGAGACGGTGCCAACAGACACCTGTCCTCCCAGCCGCCGGCAGGTGTGAGGGCTGGGCTTGAGCTGCCAACCAGAGGCGGCCAAGCCACCGGCTCAGAACAGCGTTGGGATGCGGGCACGGCAGGTGCTGCCGGCCTTCCTCTTCCTCCAGGCGAGCTTGCTTAGGGTGGGTGGGGCTCCTAGTCCCTCCCCGACCCCAGCTGCTGACCCGTCGCGTGGCCATTGCCTGCAGGTTGCACTTCCCCCAGCTGGCCCTGCGACGGAGGCTGGGACAGCTGAGCTGCATGTCCAGACCCGCGCTGAAACTGCGCTCCTGGCCCCTGACGGTCCTCTACTACCTCCTGCCCTTCGGTGCCCTCAGACCGCTCAGCCGGGTGGGATGGAGGCCCGTGAGCAGGGTAAGTGTGCAGGCTGCCGGCGGGCCTAGGAGGAGACCCTTGTCACTGAAGGGTCTGGCTGTGGGGTTGAGCCTGCCAGGCGGGTGCTGAAAGGTGGTCCTGCTGACGGGTGCCTGAGGGCCGGCTCTGCCTGCGTTTGCGCCATTTGGGACTCTGCTTCTAAAAGGAACCATGATGGGCACTCAGAAAATGGTGTGGGTCTGACTTCCTTGTTCCAGGAGTGAGCATAGAGGTAGCTCTGAGAAGAATCTAAGTTAATTGCTGGATGCCTGTGTGGGGAGGGCGTGCCTCAGAGGACATGGGAGCCTGGGCCCTTCCCTAAAGGGCAGGCGGGTCCCAAGGAGACCCTGCTCCTGGCCCTTGGACGGCCCAGGTGAGGTATCACGAGGCTTGAAAGCTAGGAGCTCTGGACATTAGACCTGAGGTCACATGGCAGCTGGGCGGAGTTCTGGGAGCCAGGCATTCAGCACCTGGAGGCAGTTAGGTTGGAATGAAATTACTTTTACCTTGGGGGCTTGGTTCTGCTCATATAACAGCCACCTATTAGCAATCCCTGATGTCAGTGGCACCTAGAAGGTCACCTGGCCCTGAGAGAGGCTGGTTCCCTGGTCCCACCTGGGAGGAGCCCCAGGGGCGACCAGCAGGGCGTGTCCAGGACTTGGCGAGTGACACTGTATCTGCCTGTTCGAGTCCCTGACCTTGGAGGGGTGCATGTCGTTAGGACAGGGCGATCACTGGGCTGCAGGGCCTCCTGCCACAGCCTGTCTGTGATGTGTCAGATCCATGTAGCCCCCTCCCCCTTCAAGAAACAAGACAGCTGGCAGGCTCTCCCGGGGGCTAGGATGGCTGCTGTGGGGTTTGCGGGAAATGACGAACACCTGAGTTGTAAGTCCCGGTGTCGGTCTGGGCCAGGACGTAGTCCGTGAGACCACTTTGCAAGCTCAGTCTGGTTCCTAGTGAGAAACCACATCACAAAGCCAATGTGGGGTGCCCAAGGCCTCTGGAAGGGGGCAGAATCTAAGTTAATTGCTGGATGCCAGAGGGCGGTCCGGGAAGGCTGGAGCCTGTGTGGGCCCCTTGGAAGGGGGCAGTGGGCTCAGGGTGGCCACCCACCCACCCACCCACCTGTGGCCCGCAGGTGGCGTTGTACAAGTCGGTGCCCACGCGCTTGCTGTCGCGGGCCTGGGGTCGCCTTAACCAGGTGGAGCTGCCGCACTGGCTGCGCAGGCCGGTCTACAGCCTGTACATCTGGACCTTCGGGGTGAACATGAAGGAGGCGGCCGTGGAGGACCTGCACCACTACCGCAACCTCAGCGAGTTCTTCCGGCGCAAGCTGAAGCCGCAGGCCCGGCCTGTGTGCGGCCTGCACAGCGTGGTGAGGCCTGGTCCTGCCCTCACTCCGCCCTCCAGCCCCAGCCGCCTCCCCGGGGGGCACTCTTGCCCTGCGTCCCCTCCCCCTTCCCGTCCTGGCACTAAGACCCTCCTTCCTGCCCTTCCAGATCAGCCCGTCGGATGGGAAGATCATCAACTTCGGGCAGGTGAAGAACTCGGAGGTGGAGCAGGTGAAGGGCGTCACCTACTCGCTGGAGTCCTTCCTGGGCCCGCGAACCTCCGTGGAGGACCTGCCCTTCCCACCAGGTGGGTCCTGGCGGGCTGCCCTGTTGCAGTGTGGCTGGCCAGAGGTCAGAGGGTAGAGGTTGGGAAGGAGACACGGGAAGGCTGTAGGAATTGATGCCCCGGGGCCTCCTTGGAGCCTGTGTCCCGCCGACACACAGGCCCCACGCTGGGGGCATTGGGTGCCCGTCCGATAGCCTGGTCCCGTGTCCCCCCAACAGCCGCCTCCCACTCCTTCCGGAGCCAGCTGGTCACCCGAGAAGGGAACGAGCTCTACCACTGCGTCATCTACCTGGCCCCCGGGGACTACCACTGCTTCCACTCGCCCACCGACTGGACCGTGTCCCACCGGCGCCACTTCCCAGGTAGGCCAGGCCCACGGCCGAGCTGCCTCTGGGAGCCCACACGCCCTGGGGGCTGGGCCTCCCGCGGGTGCAGAGTAGCAGTGTCCCCGCTGTCTGTCGCAGGCTCCCTGATGTCCGTGAACCCCGGCATGGCCCGCTGGATCAAAGAGCTCTTCTGCCACAACGAGCGGGTGGTCCTGACCGGGGACTGGAAACACGGCTTCTTCTCGCTGACAGCCGTGGGGGCCACCAACGTGGGCTCCATCCGCATCTACTTTGACCGGGTAAGCAGACCCCGGGCAGCCAGATCTGTCAGCACGAGGGAGAGCCTTCTTGGTGCCAGTTTGTGACTGCTCTGCCCCCTCGGGTGCCAGTCTGGCACCTTCATTCGTGCTGGAGAGCAGTCGGGTCTGACCCTCAGTGGCCTGCCTAGTTCGGAGTGGTGTCGGGCACTGGCTGGTCAGACCCCAGCCCCTGGCTGAGCTGCTGGTCCCGCCTCCCTTTGTAAGCATGGGGGGGGGGGGGCGGGGGCGCAGGCTGTGCTGAAGGTGCAGGGAGCCGTCTCCACATGCCCTGCCTCTGCCCCCCCAGGACCTGCACACCAACAGCCCGCGGTACAGCAAGGGCTCCTACAACGACTTCAGCTTCGTGACCCAGGCCAACAGGGAGGGCATCCCCATGCGCAAGGGCGAGCACCTGGGCGAGTTCAACCTGGGCTCCACCATCGTGCTCATCTTCGAGGCCCCCAAGGACTTCGACTTCAAGCTGAAAGCGGGACAGAAAATCCGGTTTGGGGAGGCCCTGGGCTCCCTCTAGGGCCTCTCCCAGCTGCCGCCGCTGAGGGATCTAAACAGAAATGGGAGTTTTTTTTAGGGGAACCTCCTCAGCTTTCTGGAGGGGACTCTCAGGACCAGGGGTCTGACCAGGCAGGACCTGGGTGACTTCTGCTGTCCCAGAGGAGTGGGCGAGGCCAGAGCCGGTCATGCCCAAGACCTCCGTCATCCCCTCTGCTCACCCTGAAGAGAAAGTAAGTGTGGGCTGGTCAGATTCCCTTTCCGAGAAGTTTAACCCCATTTGCATAAACCAGAGCCCTGCCTCCTGGCTGAGCGTCCTCTGGTCTCGGTTTGTTAAGATGGTAAGTGGTACTGTACCTTTTTGCTGCTCCTCCCATCACTACTTTTGGCCTCCCCTCCCGACTGAGGTGCCTCCTGGCACTGACTGGGCCCGCCCACCCCGGGCAGGACCACCAGCCTGTAACGTAACTGCTTTGTTTCCAAACCCGGCCCCCCTGCTCACCGGGAGGCCTTTTTCGCGCCGGGGGCGACTCAGCCAGGTTTGACGAGACAAGGAGCTTTGCAGACCTGTGACCCGGAGCTGTCGAGGCCGGTTCCTGAACCCCGACTCGTGTCCCCCGTGAATGGGGCAGGCAGGTAGTCATGGCCACACAGGCTAGGGGAGAACTGAGTCTCTCTCCCCAAGATCCAGCCCTCCATAAGTAGGGGAAGTTGCTGCTGTTGGTTCGGGGCCGTATGTGGGAGGCAGAGGAGCCCTGGTGCACTGGGTGGGAGGCAGGGCCGGTGCCTAGAAACCCTGTCCCAAGGGTGGGCATGCGTCCTTGGGGAGCCACCGAGATGGCCCAGGGTTCCCATCTCCTGGGGACTCCACATTTCTCCTGCAGGAGAAGCCATTTGAACTTTTCAACTGTATCAGTAGCACAGTATTTTTGTATGAAAAGTGGGAGACTTCTGAACAGTGATTCATGTAATTGCAACATTTTGAAATAATTAAAAAAACTCATTTTAACTTCACATTCTGTTCCTGGAGGCGGGCCGAGGCCTTTCTGGGCAGGGGCTCTAGCACAGTGCCCGCCGTAGGGCCTGGACACGGGCAATGCAGGCGCGGACGGGCTGGCGCCGGGCCTGGAGCTCTTCGGTCAGCTGCTGGGCCTGCAGCTCCACCTGCGGGCAAGGAGGGACATGCTGAGAGGAGGCACGGCTAGAGCCCGTCCCAGGGCGGCCCGGGACCTCACCTCCTGCAGCTCTTCCTGCACCTGCTGCTCAGCCTTCTGGTCCTCAGGCCTGGGCTCCTCCCGGCTCAGCTCCAGCCACCGGCGCAGGCTGCTCGCTTGCCGCTGGTAGGACCTGAGGGTGAGAGGCCCACTGTTTGCGTTGGTGGAGCTCAGGCTTCAGGTGAAGCACGTGCTTCTGTTCCTCCCCCGCCTCCACACTGTCCCCCTCACCCTCCCTGTTCCTCCAAGGCTGCTGCTCATGGGGAGGGTCTCTAGCCTGGCCTTGGAGGCACAGGCTCTGGACTAGACCATAAGCAAGATGGCCGCTGTGTGCTGCTGGGGCCCAGGCTGGTCTTTGTAGCTTCTCCCACATCTCAATCACTGGACAGATGGCTGGCCCAGCTCTCACGTGGCCCAGTCGTGTTTACTTATGCTCAGCTTTGTTGTTTGCCCCCCACAGGTAAGGCCAACAGCCTTCCTGAGCAGGACTGAGCGGTAAAGGTGCCGCCTGTGCAAGGGCTCGGCAGGTGAATCGCTCCAGGGCCCTGGCAGCACCCCCAGCTG
Organism: Pipistrellus hanaki; assembly: GCF_964339955.1. Classification (NCBI taxonomy): domain Eukaryota; kingdom Metazoa; phylum Chordata; class Mammalia; order Chiroptera; family Vespertilionidae; genus Pipistrellus; species Pipistrellus hanaki. Next base: position 2,309,178 of record NC_140521.1, read on the forward strand.
CTCTGTGGGCAGGGTGTTTGTGGGCCTTACCGGAGGCTCTGCTTCATGCTCTGGTAGTCCTGCAATTGCCGCTGGATGCCCTCAAGCTCAGCCTCCAGGTCGCTGTGGCCCAGGGCAACAGGACAATGTACTTGATCTTGACCACGTCCCCAGCTGGGCCCAGGCTGAAGGGAGGGGACCCAGGCGCTGGCAGGGGCCTGAGTGCTTGGTGCGCTGACAGACCTCAGGTGCACACCTGCAGCTTCAGAGCCAGGCCCACCCGTGAGGTCCCCAGGAAGGAGCAGACGGGGGTCGGGGACACTGGCCTGGGGCGTAAGGCCAGGGGAGGTCAGCCATGTTGGTGCCTGTAAAGGAAGGATGGACACGAAGAGAAGCTGGAGGAAGCCTGGGACAGGCGCCAAGGCTGCCCGCTGCAGGGAGGGTCGAGGAGGCCCCAGGAGCTGGGCTTCACAGCGGCCAACAGCCAGGCCCAGCCCTTCTTCCTTCAGGGCCGACCCCCAAGCAACCAGGGAGCACCCCACACCTTTGCAGTCTGGCCCACCCTCCGCCGTGCCTGCTGAGCACCGCTCCGGGCTGCTGCTTCAAGCCTGCCTGACCCTGACCCCTGCCTGTCTCCCAGCTGTGGCCTTGTCTTTCAGTGAAAGTGTCCAGCCGCCCTCCTACAACCCTCGTGAGAGCATGTCCCCTTCCATCACCCTCACCACTCCCACGGCCCTCGAGACACCAGCTCCTTGGGGTGGCCCAGCCCCAGGCTGTGGCCTGCGTTCCTGAGCACTCATGCCTCCTCACTCCTCCCTGCCCCGACCCCTCGATTTCTATTCTCAACTGTGGTTTCCAGACCCGACTTCTTCCCTGACGGCCGGACTCCCAAGCCTGCTGCTTTATCTCAAACTTGACAGGTTGAGAAACACTTCATGCTTCACCCCAAAGGGGACCCAGTGTTCCTTCTCTCGGTGAAAGAACTCATTATTCCCTGAGGTAGCAGGCTCCTTCCTTCACTGGTCGCAGACCCAGCAGAGCAAGTCCTGCCTCTCACCAGAGTCTCGGCCCACGTCTGCTGCGGCCGGCTGGCTCCAGGACTTCCCTCTCCTTAAAGCCAAACTTCAGCAGGGCCTGCCCGGCCTTCCGTGACCTGCAGTCTGTGCCTGCTGGTCTTGTCCCCACAACTGGGACATACGTAACCTCAGGAGCAGGGGCCTGGCGGGCTGTTCACTCCTGTGCCCTCAGACGGTGGCCCTGCACTCGGTGAATGAATGGGTGGCCCCGTGTCTGCTGAGGTGGGTGTTCCGGGAGCACCAAGTACAGGAGCCCTGAAGGCCGGACCAAAGGATGGGAGCCAGGTGACCAGGGAGGACTCACCGTGGTGGGTGCGCCCACCCCACCGGGCATGAAGGAGGACGGAGGCAGCAGCTGCGGGCCTGTACTCGCCATGGGGGCCAGCCTCAGGCCAGGGGCACCTGGCAGTGCCCCAGGCTGGGGCAGCGCGCTGCTTGGGACCAAGGCTGCCGGGGCCTTTTCCAGGAAGGGCCTCGTCTGGGAAGGGTCTGCGGGCCGGGCCAGGCCTAGGTCTTGCTCCCTCAATGTCTCAGGCCTGAGCAGAGGGAAGGCAGGAGCTGGTCAGGCCTCAGCATCCTCCTGAGGAGCAGGAAGGAAAGGGGGGCCACTCACCCTCAGACCCCAAATCATATGCCCTGGATGGAGGTACTATGTACTTTGGGGGCTCAAGATCCACGACCTACCCCTGCCGCCCGAGGCTGCCACCCTCCAGGGCCCTCTGGCTCTGCAAAGGCTCCAGCAAGAAGTTGGGACGTCGGGGCTGCTTCCTCGCGCAGCGGACGGCACTACTGGGAAGAAACAAGGCCTGTTCCTCGGGCTGCCCAGGGGCAGAGGGGTCTGAGACCCGGGAAGGGGTTGTCATCCAGCCCAACGCCCCGATCTCACGGGAAGACTGCAGGCCAGAGGAGCGGCTCTTGCCCAAGGTCAACATGGGAGCTGGGTAGGCCCGGGCCACACCGAACAGGCATCTCCATGAAGCGAGCCTGATCCCTCACCCACATCATCTCCTCTGACCTCCAGTGACCCTGGTGATGCAGCTGCTTGTCCCACATCAGGGGGAACAGGCCTGTCAGGGTCCGGCCCTTGTTAGGGTCGGAATTGGGGGGGAGGGGGGGGAGGCAAGCAGAGCAGGACCAGCCTGGGCCCCTCCCCACAGGCAACCTTCCCCAGCCTCAGGCTCAGGCAGCACTGGGAATTTTGGAAGCAACAGCTGCAGCAGCTCAGTGTGCAGCTATGGGGCAGGAGCCAGAGCACAAAAAGTGGGGTTTCTGAGAGGGGGCCCCGTTTCCTGGCTGTAAGGGCTGGCGGGACACGGGCAGGGCTGCCCTCTTGCTAACTGCTCTCCTGCACTGAGGAGGCTCCCAGTGTCCTCCCTGCAGGACAGTCCAAGCTTCTGCCCGAGGTGAGAGCAGAGAGGAAGAGGTGAGGGGTGGCTACTCACAGCTCCAGGAGCGGGGGGTCCCCGGCATCCAGGGCCAGGCTTCGCAGAGCACCCTGTGGCCCGTGAGGGGTTCGTGGCCGCCTGGTCTCCGGGGCCGCATCTCCAGCAGCAGCGCTGACGTGGTCGGGAAGGGGACCCCTGAATGTCACTCTCCTGCTGGGCGCGGTGGTGGTGGGGGGAGGTGCCCGGCTGGGGCCCAGCACCTTCTGTTTCCAGAGCATGGCACAGCGGTGGACTGCCCGGTGGAGGCTGTGGGCCGCCTGCAACGGCCTCTGTGAGGTCGTGGCACGTCCCGCTTGCTCCCTCTGTGCCCCCCACCCCCAAGGCAGGGGAGCCTGGGCCTACCAGCGCCTGCTGCTGGGCGTGCAGCTGCTGCCGGAGGGCCTTCATGCCCGCTGCGAACCGCAGGAGGCGGGTGGCGCCCTCCTGGAGGAGCTGCTGGTGGTAGGCCTGCACCGCCCGCTCCAGCCTCGCCTTCTTCCTCCTCCTCTCCAGCACGAAGCCCAGCCACGCGGCCCACACCTCCGGGACGGGGAGGACGTGAGGCCCAGCTCTCCCTCTGGGACCCTCCGGGGGCTGTGCCCACAGCCCGCCCGCCCTGCCCTCCACCAAGGCACAGCGCTCTCCCGAGGAGCCGGGCGGTGGGATGCGGAGCCCCGGTACCTTTGCCTGAAGCGACAAGGCCCAGAACCACAGGGCCCGGGCTGTGTCCCGCTGCTCCCGCCGCCTGATCTCCAGCTACAGCCAGAGAGAGAGGATTACAGGGAGGCCGGCCTGACCACAGGCCCTGTCACTCAGACCCCGCTCTGCCAGGCTGAGGGGATGGGTCAGGGAATGACCCTCTGGGGGGTGGAGGGGAACACGTGGGGCAGCACGCTGGGCTACAGGAGAAACATGGGGACACCTCCACATGGCGATCGGAGGCTCAGCAGGACACCGGCAAGTGGCAGTGTTGCCAAGGCCTCACCAAGTCTCGCATTGATTTTGGATACTAGCCTGACATGTTTTTAACGACACACCCAGAAATGGCCCCGAAGTGGCGAGGCCGTGTACAGTCACGGGTGGACGGAAGCTGGCGATGCCCAGCAATGTCGGGGAGCTCTGGGGGGAGGGCTGCTCGGCTCCCACCTGGAGTCTCCACTGGCGGAAGCACGACCGGCCGAGTGTCTGGACCAGAAGCCGGGAGCCCCGCCTCTGTAGCAGCTGTGGAGAGGACGCATGGAGCTGCTCCCAGTGCCACCAGTGCCCGCGCCAGACCACCCGGGGCAGCCGCAGCGAGGCTCCCACCCGAGTGAATGTTCCCCCATCGCCAGGGGCCCAGCTCAGACAGGCCAGGACTCCGAGTGAGCCAGGTTCCTCTGCTAACCCTGCAGAGACCCCATCCGAGGCTGGTGGCCCCCAGCCATGCCTAGAGGCTCCTGAACCGCCCAGAGGACCCGAGACCACCCAGCGCCCCGACGGGCTGCTGAAGTCCTGCAGGAAGGACCTCTCCTCCCGGAGGCGCTCTCCTGGCCGGGAGGCTCCACCACACAGGGGAACGGGGCTGGGAGCTGCCGCCGCCTCACCCTCTTCCGGACGCAGCCCCGGTGGTGCGCCTTCCAGCGGGCCAGGCCCTGCAGCAGCAGCTGCCGCCGGTGATGCCGCGCCGCCCTCTCCAGCTGGGCTCGCTGCTGGGCTGCCCTCCGGCTCCGGGCCCGCCAGCACCGAAACCAGGTCCTGAGACGGCCTAGGGCAGGCCCGAGTCAGTGTGAACGGTCTTTTGTGAACGACTATGTCAGGGGCAAAGCTGAGCTTGGAGAATGGAGAAGGCCATGGGGACCAGCGCTGGGGTGTCAGCCTCACTGGGTGAGATCGCCACAGGTGGACACGCCTCTGGGGACAGCTCGGGCACCTCCACAGCCGTGAGCACCCTGGGCCGGAACCAGGCCGGCCCTCTGCTGGTGCGACCGTCCCGCGGGCCCTCGAGCCAGAGACACAGGTGTGTCAGGGCCCAGAGGGGCTGCCCGAGCGTCTGTCACCGCATCCTCCCTTTCCCCTGCTGCTTTTCTTACTTTGGATTTTCCCTTTTCTCGGGCCCTGAGAGCAGTGTCTTTCAGAGATGACAGAAGAGGGCTGATACCTGGGCACTGATGCCCTCCGGCACCCGCGGGCGGGGCAGGGAAGGCTGGAGGCCGAGCATCGGTACTAACGCTGGCACTGCCTGGCCCTGCTGTGGACGCAGGTGTAAGTCTCACTGGAGCCTCATGGCGCCCCGAGACGCAGGGAGCACTGTGCCCACTTTACAGAGGGAGGAACAGGCTCAGAGGACGGGCCCAGGTTGCACAGCCAGTGGCTGTGGTGCTGTTGCCTCAGCAACCGGAAACCCACACACACGAGGAGAAAGGCTGCAGGACAACAACTGGTCTTGGCCTTCTCCCTCCCTCCCTCCGCCCCAGGGCCACTTACCCCTCGCCAGCACCCGCTGGGCCTCCCCGAGGGCACAGGCCGCCTGCTGCCGCCGGTAGATCTGCACGGCCGTGGCCTCCCGCCACCGCGCCAAGACCTGCGGGCAGACAAGCGAAGAGGCGGTCACAGCGTGTCCCGACCTGCTGGGGACGCCCGCTCTGCTGGCAGCTCCTCGGGGAAGGAGGCCAAGCGTGGACATATGGCGCTGCCACCGTTCCAGGAGGCGTGCCATCTGCAGGCAGGCAGCCGGGGAGCCCAGACTCCAGGTGGCACTCTCCTGCCAGGAGTTACACATCACCTCCTACCATGAGGATGCGAATGGGCTTCCCTTCTGTGATGCGGAAACTACACGTCCATTTACACTTCCGATGAGACGCAGGCAGTCACAGGAAGAGGACACTCTGACAAGAAGTCCAGTATCAGGAGACACCTGGTGCCTGCTCCCCAAACTATCACACACTCCATTCGCCCCAAAGGCCGCAAAGCCCAGCGGAGTCCTGACCCTCCTTGCAGGGCAGGGGACCTGCACGCCAGCCTCGCGCTTTCCTGAGAACAGCCCGGGCCCGGGCCGCGGGGCCACTCTCCACCCAAGGGCGCATCCGAGGTGTCAGGAGCCGCCCCACCCGGTGGGAAGTACTGGTCTGACACGGCCAGCTTGCTCGCTCGTTTCTTATGAAACTGGCCAGTAAGCCAATGAACATGAAGCCGCCTGCTCCCGTGGGAGGACCTTACTTCCCAGTTCCTTGCTCAGTGCGAGTCCCTGCCACCTCCCACGCCCCCCCTCGCAGAGCCCGTCCCAGCCCTCCCGGGGCCGCTGGCTCTGCCTCACCTTGAGGCACAGGCCCCTTCGGTAGTGAGCCCTCGCTCGAGAGGTTTGCCTTGCTTCCTCCACGCAGGCCGCTGCGTTCTCCCTCCAGCGACGGAACACACACCTGCAGGCGCACAGGCCGGGCCGGGACACAGACACACACACACACACACACACACACACACCAGTGGGGAAAGACGAGCTGAGTCTCTTGGAAATCACTGCTGGTTCCGCAGCCCCCCTGAATCAAAGGCCACTCTCTGCCCAGAGCATTTCTCCTGCGGCCGTGGTTATGGTGACTGAGCCCTGCCCTGTGCCGGACAGACAAGACCAAAGGCCACATCCTCGCGTGTGCGCTCCGTGGAACACCGCGCCGTAACAGGCAATGACAGGACAGGAGAGTCACCCTGAGACCCGGGAGCTAGTGCAGGGGCCCCTCTCCGTGCCTTGCTGTCTGAGGAGCTGAATGGACAGACGGGACTCTGAGGAGGCACAGTGGTGTCCCTCACACACAGGCGGCCTGACACGGGGTGCAGGAAACAGACACAAAGGAAGGGTGGGCGGAGGGAGGCCTGCGGGAGGAGTGAGTTCAGAGCGTGGCTTAGCAGGACTGGAGGACGGGCTGGGGGGGCTGGTTCAGGTGACAAAAGTGTCCCAGACACACATGGTGCTGGCGGAGAGGTGACTCAAAAGTCAGGGAAAGGTCTGGAGAGCCTCGCGGGGAGGCGACTGGGAAGTAAGAGGCCATGGGAGCCATCGCAGCCTCTGGAGCAGGAGGTGCTACACCGGAGCCTCCTTCCGGCCTGGGGGGAGGAGGGGCTCAGACAGGCAGGGCGAGCTGCTTCCCAGGGCCCGGCTCCGCATGCAGCAGGGGCTCTGAGCACAGGGGTGGGCCGGGGTCGGAGGGCTGGCTGCGGAAAAGCCAGCGCTACGCAGTGAGCTACACATGGCAGCCAGGCCCGTCCTGGCCCGGACAAAACTCTCCAGCCTGCCTGCCTGCCTGCCTGCCTGCCCGGGAGCCTGGTGCCCACCCTCAGGCGGGGCCTGGGCCGCCAGGACACTCACCGCAGCAGCCGCCTCTGGTGCTGGCTCTCCCTGGCCGCTACCTCCTGAAGGACGCTCCGCACCCGGCTCTGGTAAGTCTGCAGGAGAGCAGGACTGGAGGCCGCCCTGGGCCCACGCTCTCCCCACTCCCAGGCAGGCCGCGGAGGTCCTCCATGCCCAGAGCACGCGCCCACCAGAGGGTGCGGAGCGGCCAAAGGCCTCAGGCCAGACCACCCGCCAGCCCTCACCCTCAGTCAGACCCCTGCACCCCTGGACCCGGGGCCACTCGGAAGGGAAGGCGGGAGCCCAGACAGCGTTTGCTGAGCGAGGACAGAGGACTGAGCCTGTGCTGTAACGCCCACTGGCCGGCACCCGCTCTGATGTCCTGAGGGGATGGAGGAAGCGCAGCGCCTACCCCCCAGGAGTGCAGCGCCCGGTGCAGCAGGGTGTGCCGGCGGTGCAGGTCCGCTCGCATCAGCTTCTGCCGCTCGATGCCCCGCAGGGTCAGGCACTGCGAACAGAGCGCCGGCCAGAGGGCCGAGGAGGGCAGGCTCAGCCTCTCCTCCGGGTGCACGCAGCCTGGGTGAGCTCGGGGAAAGCACACCAGGAGCCCCACTTCGTGTATAAAGGGGACCAAATGGGGCCGGGGCCCGACTTGGGTAAATGCCCCGGCAATGTGAGCGCGAACGGTTTGCCCAGAGCAGGATGCCATCGTGGTCAGACCAGGAATTCCAGACTCCGGAGCTCAGATAAGAGCGGCCCAGCGCAGAGAACAGGAACTCTGAGCCAGCATCCCGGCGGCCAGGTTCACGTTCTCATCTGCTGCCCAGCCCGCCCCCCGCTCAGAGGCCTGTGGTCTCAGAGGGACAGGGAGGAGCCCGTCTGGCGGGTGAGTCACTTGGGTCACTGCCACCCAGCTCCCCCTGTCCACAGCCACCTGGGGTGGCGCTGTGCCCGAGCTCACCTCCCTCCACCTGTGCCAGGCCCCACGCAGGAGCCGCGCCGAGAGGAATGCTGCCGCCAGCGCCCCGCCCGTCTTCCTGTGGGGAGAGAGGGCGCTCAGGGCCGCTGCCCAGACCGGCCAGGGCCCCGCCGAGGGTGCCCTCACACCCCGGCTCCTGCCTAGTGGTTCTTAACTGTGGGGGCAGCAAGATCCGGCCAGAGGACTCGGGCTCTCCTCCCTGGGACGACCTCGCAGGAGGCCCGATGCGGCCCGAGCTGAGAGCGGGGAGAGCCTCCCGGCCCCATGGGGACAAAGAGGCCCCGAAGCAGGGCAGTGCCTGCAGTGTGCCTGGCGCGGTCCCCACTGACCACGTGGTAGGCAAAGCTCTGCTCCGTGCTGGGGAGGGTCCATGACCCCCAGGAAGCCCTTTCGCTGTTCCTGGGCCACGGTCACTTCACCTGAGCCCCCACCAGCAAGCAGGGTGCGCCCACACATCGGACCCAGAGACACAGGCACATGAGGATCCGCTCAGCACAGCCCTGGTTTTGCTCAGACTGTTTCCGATTGAATTTCCGGAACTTGAAACCAGAGTCTCGGCTAACATGACCCTCTGGCTGGGCACTCAGATCTGACAGTGCTGCTACTACGATCAAAGCCGGTCTGAGCCCAGACGGTGTGGCTCAGCGGTTAAGCGTCGACCCAGGAACCGAGACGTCACCGGTTCAATTCCAGGTCACAGCACATGCCCGGGGTTGTGGGTCCCAGGAGACTGCACGCAGGAGGCAGCTGATCAAAGATTCTCTCTCATCACTGATGTTTCTACCTCTTTCCTCTCTCTCCAAAAATCAGTAAAAACATAAGAGAGAAAAAAAAAAAAAAACACATAAAAGAAGCGACCACTCACTCTGATCTGAGCCCTCGGGCGCCCTCCCTCCAAGTGGAGAAAGCCGTCCTGAGCCTCGCTTGGCGGTGGTGGGCACGGGCCACTGCTTGCCGCTGCCGCTCCTGGCGATGTGCTGCCGCCCGCTGGCGCCACGTGGACCAGGACCTGCGCAGGAGCTGCCGCTCCGCGTGCAGCAGGGCCTGCGGCGGGAAGGTGGGGAGAACAGAACGCGGGAGGTCGGGGGATGGGAGCCAGGACGACGAGGCAGAAGAAACAGACACTCAGGAGCCAGCTGCGCTCGCCCAGAAGGAACCCGATGCCCAGGCGCTGGCCCTGGCCCTGCCCCAATCCTGGTCACGGGCAGGATGTCATTCAGGGGGTCTGGGTCCCAGGCCACATCCTAAGGGGAGGAGGCGGTGAAGCAAAGGCTTGAACCGGCACCTCCTCAGGGGAAGCCACGTACCATCCTCTCTGCCAGGCGGTGTTCTTGATGCCGAAACATCTTCTGCCACCAAATAGCAAACACTTGCTTCTCTAACATCTCCCTACACAAAAAATAATAGAATGAGAGGGGTGTGCAGGAGGCAGCTGTTTCTCTCGCTCTCTCTCTCCCTCTTCCTTCCTCTCTGATATCAACAAAAATATAAAGCAGCCAGGTGCCTGGCCCCCAAGGTGCTGAGCAGGCCTGAGGCTGCCCCAGAAGCAGCAGGGAGGACAGGGAGGAAAGTGTGGGAACCATTGCTCCATCACCTCTAGACGGATCCTAGACCTATCACTGCGTAAAGCATGTAAACATCTGATCATGTTGTACACCTGAAACAAATGTAATACTGTGTGTGAAGTGTAACTGAAAAGTGTATTTTTTGTTAATTCTCACGTGAAGACATTTTTTTCTGTTAATTTTATGAGAGTGCAGTGGGGGAGAGAGAAAAAGAAACATCAATGTGAGAGAGACACATCAAATGGCTGCCTCGCCCCGCCTGGCCGAGGATCAAATCCTCCTAATCAAGATCAGGCCGCTTGTCCCAATACGTGTCCCTCCCTCTCGCCTCTCTGTCCTAAGCTGCACACCATTACTCAGGGCAATCCCCAGAGCTGTCATCTCACCGGCTGCACCTGTCCACACATCTGCCTCTCACTGACCCTTCGCCTCCGTCCTGTCCTCATCTGTCCACTGGGCCACCCATCCTCACAGCCACGCCCGCCCCGGTCCGACCCTCAGCACTAGCGCTGAGCCCTCGCGGTTGTGGCTGACACCGCTGAGGACACGAGGATCTGTCCTCTGGAACTGTCTGTTCTTCTCTCCTTTCTTGCGTAACAGTCTTATCTCCCGCCAAGTCTTTAGGAAGATCTCCCTCCTTGGACTTTGGAGTCCGGGAGCTCGGAGTTAAACCCGGACTCTGCCAATGACCGCCTGCGCTACCTGGTGGGTCATTAGCCATTCTGCACCTGCTCCCTCAGGACTGCGGGGAGAGGATGTTATTAATGATGATGGCATGGGCACACGAGTCTCTCCACTGGTGGTTTCTTTCTCCCACACACCCTGCCTACCACCGTGGCAGACACTCAGCTAGCGACGAATCATTTCAATACATCGCTCCCACACGTGGTGAGGACCTGCTGTCGGGCACGTTTGCCCCTGTGGCTCTGCTCCGTGCCTGTCCTAATTTCAGGACATCACCGAGCCAGGCCTAGCAGAGCAGGGACCACAAGGTGCAGGGAAATCACTCTCCAGAGGGCTGGCCAAAGCAACGCAAGGTCCACCCCTCGGACCCAGAAGGCTAAGGGGCGGTGTGAATGGAGTGCACTGTGGCTTGTGAGCAGGGAAGGGGCGTACAACCCAGCGGCTTTGAAAGCATCTGCAATGAGCTGGACTAACGTTAACCTGGAGGAGAAGGCTGGCCGTCTTCCTGCGAGATGGAGTCAGTGAGGGCGCACTGATTTCAGAGAAAAAGCAGGAAGAGACTCGCCCAGGGGCCTGCGAGGCTGAAGGCACCGCGATGGCCGGGCGGTGGCGGTCAGACCCCGTGCCCAGCTGCGTACCTGTGGAAGCGTGCCGCTCTGGCCTCGAGGACGCGCTCTTGCAGGCGCCATCGCCAGAGCCTCCTCCAAGCCTGGAAGGCTGCGGGCAGGGCTCTCTGCTGGAAGTGCCTGTCTGCTCTGGCCTGCAGCAGCTGAGGTAAGACAACGAGTGAGCTTTACTTGTACTTTATGTTAAAAAAGAAAATGGCCTGTTTTTATTGATTTCACAGAGGAAGGGACAGGGAAAGAGAGAGAAACATCAACGATGAGAGAGTATCATGGACCAGCTGCCTCCTGCACGCCCCACACTGGGGACTGAGCCTCCAACCCGGGCCTGTGCCCTGACTGGGAGTCAAATCCTGACCTCCTGATTCCTAGGTCAATGCCCAACCGCTGAGCCACGCTGGCCGGGCTACAAGAATCTTTTCAAAGCAAAGGAAACGTAACCGGAGTGCCAGCCAGCAGAGCGCCTGCGGGGAAGGGCTCCATACCTGCTTGTCTTGCCTCTCCTGCATTCGCTGTAGCCACAACTTGACACACTTGCGTAGCAACGTTCTTCTGAAATCAAACAGAACGCCAAGGCGCTGCCCATCCCTCTCCAGGTTCCCGTTCTGCTTTGTTCTTGGGCGGTCCTCAGTGTAGTGACCTCACAAGGGTTAAAAGCGCCCCATGCGTTCATTCCCGGAGACGAGAGTAAGAACCTGCTGTCTAACTTGAAACAAGCCAGCCCCGACTTTGGGCGGTGGCTGGCCCCCAGGTGTTGCCACCATTGGAAACAGACCACCAGGTGCGATGTCTCCGGAACGTCGGTAACATGCATGCAGCCCCCCCATAGCCTTTCCTGCCTCACGGCCTGGGCTCATTTATAACACCCCGCTCGTCTCCACAGCCTTTTTGAAAAGGCGAACTATGTTCAGTTCTGTAAACCAGGATTTACAATAATGGTAACTGAACTGAATCGGCTAAACACTGGGGTTGTCCCTGACTTAGTAAGAAATGCTCCAGCCCTGGCTGGTTTGGCTCCGTGGATAGAGCATTGGCCTGCAGACTGAAGGGTCCCAGGTTCAATTCTGCTCCAGGGCACATGCCCGGTTGTGGGCTTGATCCCCAGTTGGGGGGGAGGGAGAGTGCAGGAGGCAGCTGATCAGTGATTTTCTCTCATTATTGAGGTTTCTCTCTCTCCCTTCCTCTTCCTCTCTGAAACCAATTAAAAATAATAATATAAAATAAAATAAAAATACCTATCCTCTCACCACTCCCCTTAAAAAAGAAAAAGAAAAAAATGGTCCACAACCAGACCTATAACTATGCACATGAATGGATTAAAGTGGCTTTCTAAGGGGGATATACTAAACAGGTCCGGCAGTGAAAAACTGATAGTGGTTACCTCTGAAGCATAAGACCAAGGGGTTGGAGGAGGGACGCAGGCAGCTTTTATTTAACTCTCTACCGTCCTTCCTAGACAGAGTTTCTCCTCATGGACAAGTGGACACTCACATCTTTATGTTAACGGAATGATTAACTCTAAAAAACCGAAGACACTCTCTGCACCCCTCAAGACCGCGCCACAAATATGCCCCTGGCCTGAGCCTTCTCTCTGACAGCACTGATGCACACTTCCAGTGTGTGAACACCATCAGAGCCCCAAGGACTGAGGCGCGAGCCAGCATGCACAAGCTTCAAACCAGGTGGCCAAGAGCCGGAAGAAACATCCCCATTCTCCCTCTCCTCCGAGCAGGACCCACCGGTTCCTTCCTGAACCTGCTCAGAGCACACGGAGGGGGAAGTGGTCACTCCTAAGAACAGCAAGTCCGTCTGGTGGTCCAGGGAGAGCCCAGGCGAGGGCCAGGGTGCCTACCTGTGGTGGTCCCGGGCAGCCTGCAGTAGGGGGCGCTGCTCTCTCTCCTGCTTCTGCTCGATCCGAGACTGCCAGAGGTTCCAGAACCGGCGCAGCAGCTGAAACAAAACAGGAAAGAAGCACGTTTATTACGGCAAACAAATCTCTTAGCCCGTTAGCTAGCAAACCCCACATTGAAAGGTGTAAGGTCCCCAAAGCAGGAATGGCCTCAATTGGGAGCCCCCAACGTACACCCGGCCTGGGGGGTGGCCAGGTGAAGCTGTAAGGAGGGCCTCCCAGTCTATGCAGGTCAGGAGCCCGAAGATTAACAAGAAAAGGGCCACCAGGGGGCCCCGGGGCAGGAGCAGGCCCTCACCCCGGCGTCATGCTGCTGGTGAGCGAGGTTCCTTCTCATCCGCTGGAGGCGGGCGCGGGCCACATTGCCTCTGAGGGCTCGGAAGCAGAAGCGCTGTGGGAGGAAGAGAGGGCACACGGTCACCCATCAGAAGAGGCTCAACAGTAACAGGTGCCCGAATCCGGTGGCCAGAAGCTGTCACAGCTGCTCCCAGGTCCCTGAGGGCGCTTCTGAGTTCCAACTGGGAGTCTGACACACACACAGTAGGGTGGCCGCACAGTAGGCACTTAGTAAGAAGCTGTGGAACCACTGCCTGCTGTCCACAGTAATGCCCAGAACACGCCCTCCCGCTGACCAGCAGAGACCCGCACGGCCCAGATGGGAACACTATCGACAGAGATTGAAAATATCAACTCTGCCTCTCAGAAGGGAGACGGCTTTTAGCCTAGGATTTTTTGTTTTAAACTACGCGAGGTCACTGTCTATACTAGCGATTATAAATGCAGTTTTGCAAGAGTGGAGGAGAAGGAATCCTCGGTGAGTCGCGGGCTGGAGAAGGGGCAGGACACGCGGGCCTGGCTCCAGCCCCATCCATGTCTCACCTGTGGCCTAAGCCAAGCCCATTCCCCCACGGCCTGGCCTTCAGTTTCCCGAGACAGAAGCGAAGGGGTCAGGGGTCCTCACACTGTGGTCTGTGGAGCCCCCGGGGCACTGAATGTTGGCGAGGGTCGGGGAAAGAACAGGTTGTACACCCAGACCTTCCACCTTCCTCCATCCTCTCTTCTTAGATCGATTTCACAGATTAGGCTTCTACCATTAAAAGGGGCCCGCCGTGGACCAGCAAAAAACCCCAGGACTACATCATCTCTAAGAGTCCCTTACAGTTCCACACCCTCGGACCCCACCATTACCATCTCGGACCCAGAGTGAAAACAGGGACGCCCACACAGGGCGTGTGACGCTCACAGGCCCAGAGGCACTGAAGGAGCACGTGGGTGGGTCCAGGGCTGACAGGCTTACCAGCCAGCGGCGCCGCCAGTGCTCCTCTGCCCGCTTCCACTGGGCGGCCTCCTCCGCGCACAGCAGCATGTCTGCCAGCAGTTAAGGCCTCTCGCTCCACGGGGTTCCCACCCCACACGGCACAGTCCTGGTGACCCAGCGATGTCCACCTGTGTTCCCCTGACGGCCCGCGGAGAGCTGCCTTCTACACACCCCCTACTGGGGATCAAGCCTGCAACCCCGACATGTGCCCTGATCGAGAATCGAACTGGGACCTCCTGGTCCATAGGTCGACGATCAACCATTGAGCCACACAGGCCGGGCAGCAATGTTCTATTTTTTAGGCTGCGTGGTGGGTACACAGGTTAGTATTCTATAAACTATAAATGGTGCATACTCTTTTGTATGAATAGCCCCCATTAAACAAAGATTTCTAAAAGAAGTCAAGAGACCAGGACTATGAAAGTTCAGGAACTGCTGCCGGTGTGTCCCAAGCTCAGGCTGCACTGGCTGGCGGCGGACAGGGCTGCGGGGCGGAAAGGATACAGTGCTTCCAGTGAGAGAAGGCCCGCCGCAGCGCCACCCTGCCGGCCAGCGCTTGCACCCGGGCTTGGTGAGCATGCCAGCTCTGCCTCCGCTGCCAGGCCCACTGCCAATCGCAGAAGTGTGTCTGCAGCACCGTGACTTGGTGGAATCGCTCAGCCATCTCTGCAACACAGAACACAACTGAGCTGCTGCCCCTCCCGCACTGGGTAGAGCAGGAACAGGAAGCATCCCTCATACCAGCTGACCTCCACCACGAGCAGCCAGCACAGCTCCAAGGCAGTTCTCACGAGGAACCCTGGACCACATGGTTTCAAAGCAAGGATACATACCCAGGTTGTGGGCTCGATCCCCAGTAAGGGGGAGTGCAGGAGAGGCAGCCAATCAATGATTCTCTCTCATCATTGATGTTTCTCTCTCTCTCTTCCTCTCCTTTCCTCTCTAAAATCAATAAAAAAATGTATTTTAAAACTCTACTGAATAAAATATATACGCAGAAGAAAATAAATGTGAATTGAGGATCATGTACTTTCCTCTTCAATCTCCCTTCACCAGGATCTGGGGCACCCTCTGCTTCTCTCTCCCCTTAATGAATTAGCTCCACTGCGGAAGGACAGTGGAAATTGTGACCCGACCCTCTGTCTCTCGAGCCCGGAACTTCCTGCTCACCGGTCTGCTGTCTCTTCACCCTGCGGGCCTGCAGGTAGTCAAGCCAGGCCTTCAGACATCTGCACTTCTGCCAGTGCTGATGGTGTCTCACTGCGCAGACCAGCTTCTGTCTCTCTCTCTGGACCTGCAGGAGCTGTTCCTGCCACCGTGACCAAGCCTGAAAAATACAGAGAAGACGATGATCAAAGGAGAGGCAGGAAAACAGAGGTGAAGTACAGGTGCGGGGAAACGCACACACACAGTAAGATTGCTGGATGATTTTTAAATTTCTTCTGTGTCCTTAGCGTACATCCCACTAGGGAGGAACAGTCCAAATATTGTATTTTGAAGTCCCCTGAAGTAATGATTTTCTCTGTGGAGTCATTGCTACAAACTTGGTATGTTTGTTTCAGTGTGTCTTAAAACCCTAGGGATTTTCTTCCTTTTTTATTTACTTTTTGTTGTTTTATTTTTCTTAAAAACATAAGCAAACACACCGTCTCTAGTTTCTCTCCCTCCCTTTCCTGCTCAGAAGGCAGCAGTAATGAGCCAGAGGGGTCCTCTGAAGAGGTAAGTGGGATCACCTCACTCCTCCACTCAAAGCCAATAGCCTCCCACACCCTCATACCCCCTTCCCCCCACTCGGAATAAGAGCCAAAGCCTTTAACGGGCACAGCCTGCAAAGCCTTACAATCTGCCTCCTTGTCACCTCATGACCTACCTAACCCTTCCTGCTCTCCCTCTCAATTGGGTCCGTGGACCCCATTCTAAAGTGGGGTGGGCGGGAGGTACAGAGAAGTCCCCCATCAGACACATACCAACAAGCAATTCTTGGACACCAGTAGGGTGTCCAGGAATTCAACTCAATTCTGACACTATCTACCCAGGGGTAGCAGCCAACATTGCCGCCAATGGTCAGTAAGCCCACAGCGGCTGGCACGTCTTCAGAAAACATGTGGAGAGAGACAAGCTTCGGCGGGAACAGGGGCGTAGGCAGAAGGGAACGCGAGGTGCAAAGGGCTCTGGGCCCACGTAGCCGCTTGGAGCTGACTCTTAAATTTAGCTCGAGCTTCTTATTTTTATTGCCTTTTAAAATGTTTTGTTTGTTATTGCACTTTTTTTTTTTAATCCTCACCTGAGGATATGATTTTCATTGATTCCAGAGAGGGGAAGAGAGGGGGAGAGAGAAACATGTGAGAGAGAAACACAGATTGGTTGCCTCACACCACACAGGTGCCCCAACCGGGGATCGGACCCACAACCTTTGGGTGTATGGGACAACGCTCCGACTGAGACAGCTGGCCAGGGCTGAACTTCCGCTTCTTTAAATTACAGGGACATTCAATAACGTATTAGTTTCACGAGTACAACATAGTGGTTAGACATTTACATAACTTACAGCGTGATCTCCCGATATAGCCAAGACAATTTTTAAAAACAAGGATAAAGCCAAAACCGGTTTGGCTCAGTGGATAGAGCATCGGTCTACGGACTGGAAGGTCCCAGGTTCGATTCCGGTCAAGGGCATGTACATTGGTTGCGGGCACCCCCAGTAGGGGGTGTACAGGAGGCAGCTGGTCGATGTTTCTCTCTCGTCGACATTTCTAGCTCTCTATCCCTTTCCCTTCCTCTCTGTAAAAAATCAATAAAATATGTTATAAAAACAAAAAAACAAAAACAAGGATAAAGAAGATCCCTTTCCATAGATGGAGACTTAGAGCTACACAGTGAGGGAAGGAGTAGCAGTGAGTGGCTAGCACTTAGCGAGCACTGCCACATTCCAAGCATCACCCTTGGGTGCGGGGCTTCACAATGAGGGGCCGAGGACTCACCTGCAGCTGGAGGCTCAAGGCCCTGTGCTTCGCAGCCGAGGCACACAGAGCACGTCCCGCCCGGGCCTGGCCCAGCTGCCGCCTCCACTCGCTCCACCACACCCTGTCAAAGAGCACAGTGAGGACAGCACCAGTCAGAGAAAGCCATGGAGGAAAGAGGAGGAGGGTAGTGAGCGCTGGGCCTCAGACTCTCAGCTCAAGTCCTTCTGCCTCGTGGCGCCATCTCTAGATTGATATGGTAGAGTCGCTGCTAAAAAAAAGGTAATCGAGACACAGTCCTAAAGCTACCAATTAAGGTTTGGAAACTGATGGTCAGATCCAGCCTTAGACAACATGCTCTGTATGGCTTACACAAATATTTACAAATATATAATAAATCACGGCCAAGATTAAAAAAAACAGGAGAGCTCACAGAACAACCTGCAGAGAAAGTAGCTTTTACATTTCTAGTCCTGATGGATCCCTTCCTTTCCTGCTGCCTTGGCCGGGTTCATTCCACTCTTAGTTTCTCTTCTCCTGATTGATCTCCTAAAATCAGTAACAAGGACATGAGAGTTAGCAGCCTCTGCTTTACAGAAACACTCCATTTGCCTGGCCACTCTAACTCACCAAAATCTTTTTCCTCCTAACCTAAGCCATGCCAACTGCGTCATGCACTTCAAAATCTCAAGCTATCTTACAGTATTAGTTACCTTTTAGAGCACTTGGGGAATTGTAAGTTCCCCAGCACCCAATATTATACCAGGAACATTTTAATCCCTCAGTAAATATACACCGAGTAAATAAAATCATGTAAAAATAGCCACTATAGACTCTAGTAGAATTGCATTCTTATTAAGAATCTTACATTATTTGCTGAATAAATTTTAAATCATTTCAAAATTATTTTAAATGACTTCTATATGTCCATCCTATGGTAAAATACTTCACAAATATTATCTTAAAAGTGTCTCCATGACAACCTTAAAAGATACTTAATGGTGTGCCTATTTCACAGATGAAACAAGTGAGACCTGGAGAGGTGAAATGACCCAATAACACACGTTAGAAGAGGGATGTGAACCCAACTCAGTCTAGCTGGAAAGCCTCTGCTCTTATCCATTCTACACACAGTGCCCAGGCAGGAGCATGGGTTTGGCATCAGAAAAATGCATTTACAACTTACATGAGCTCCGTTAAGATACTCAACCTGCCGAAACCGGTTTGGCTCAGTGGTAGAGCGTCGGTCTGCGGACTGAAAGGTCCCAGGTTCGATTCCGGTCAGGGGCATGTACCTTGGTTGCGGGCACATCCCCGGTGGGGGGTGTGCAAGAGGCAGCTGGTCAATGTTTCTCTCTCATCGACGTTTATAGCTCTCTATCTCTCTCCCTTCCTCTCTGTAAAAAAATCAATAAAATATATTTAAAAAAAAAAAAAAAAAAAGATACTCAACCTTTCTGAGGCTTACTGTATATCTTAATCTGTACAATAAAACTTCTTTTACAGTTTATGGTGAGGGTTAAATGAGACACTTTACACTAAAAAAAAATTAATATACACACATACTTAATACAGGGTTTAGAACTTAGCAAGTAATCAATTAGTGTTATGATTATGTGAAGACCAGTGACCTTATAGTTGGACAAATTGTCAATAAATACTTACTGGGTATCAATTATGTTCAAAGCTGTTTTGAGGTGGGTTTTTAGGCTGCAAGGCAGAGAGAAAATGGTTGTTGCTGAACTGCAGGGCATCTAAGCGCACTCACCACAAAATGCTCCGCTGCCTGAACCTCAGGGCGGTGGTCTGCATCTGAAGTTTGGTCCTTCGAAAAACCACGTAGATCAACCAGGACTTCCAGGCCTGCCGCATCTTTTGCTTCGCATCTAGATGCACCGATGAGATTTTCAAAAAGGGGGAGAGGAGACGGGTTACTCTGGGTTATGGTGAAACTCATGGGACTCTACTTCTCCCGCCTTTGAAAGTCTAAATTCCTCCAGGCTTCAAGCGCCCTCTGCTGGAAACGTAGTGAAGTTCTACAAAATGGATAAAGATGCAAGAGCCTATGAAGAATGGTTATGTAAGTGATGACAGCTCCACAACATTTAAAGGAAAATCAATACACTGCCCAGTTCAGAAATAACTTAAAAGCCCTTTATTTTTTAGAGATGTGATGTGTAACATTTACATATAAAATGATGTGACTATCACAGGAAGTAGAGGTGAGGCTGGTGTGAGTTGATCATTGTTGAAGCCGGGTGGATGTATATACATACAGGTTCCTTATTCCAACTTTCAATTTTGTAGAGATTTAAAATTTTCCGTAAATATGGAGTTTAAGGACTAAGAAATCATGTTATAAAACTTGCTGTTTGAAACAATTTTAAAATAGCATAAGCAAGATGAAAGAAAAGGCCACTATCTCTATCTGTTTGGGAAACAGAATAAGAAAGACCGTAGTGATCCTGGAGGGAAGAGAAGTTAGTAGATATGAAGGTGCAAAGGCCAGCAGGTTTCCCTTTGTGGTACATTTCATTTTTATTATGAAAGCTATCGCTAATAAAGTAAACTTTTCTTTTTGGCATACAAAGGAGAAAATAAAATTATACAAAGCATTTTCAGACTATTCTCCAAAATGCGATCAAGAGAACTAGAGCTATACTTTATATTTCATAGTTGTTGACTAGTCAACTCAAAATATGAAGAAAAATTTAACAGGTAGCTTCCTCGAGCCCACTGCAGACCTCAGGAATCAACAAGGTCTACAGCATGGTGCTATGGTTTAGAATTGGGGTAAGAGGCCAGGTTTGAAAACTGGACCTTGTTGTTTATTAGGTAATTAACCTTGCATAAGTTCCTTATCTATTAAATGACGCCTCCTTAGAGATATGTTCGCAAAGAGTCAATGAGATTATCTATGAAACGTGTCTGCAATAAGTGCAAGCTGTTATTTTCTAAGCAAGGAAAACCCCAGGAATCTGCATTAGTCGTCTCTACCTAGAGTCTGATGACAATCTGAGGACCATTCCTCCCTCAGGCCTACAAGTACCTGCAGACTTTTCATTTAACAGTGAAAGAGTGAGTGAACACCCCCTGAAGTCTAGGACATGGTCTGAAACAATGGCATATGCCTGAAGTAACTTAATCGTTAAACAAAAGTTGATAAATTGGACTTCATCAAAATTAAAAGCTTTTGTTCTGCAAAGGATAGAGTTAAGAGAATGAAAAGTCAAACCCCAAGTGGGAGAAAATATTTACAAATGGGGGGAAACTGAATATGTAGGGACAGAATGTAGTTGGGTAATCACTGTACCTTCCCCTCAATTTTGCTGTGAATCTAAAACTGCTCCCAAAAAATAAAGTCTCCATAAAAGAAAAATAAAAGCCAATCTCAGCATTTCCTTTAGACATGCACTTCCGTTTCTCACCATAATTCTCGGCTCTCGTATACTTGGCCCTCATGCCCTGCTGCTGATGCACGTAGGTCTGCCAGGTCTGGAACATCAGGCTGTACAGGTAATACCTGAGGAGCCAAAAAAGGAAATGGCGTTTCTTTACAAGAAACAATTCCTCGTTGATAGGCTTAGTCTGTATTCAGGAGAAATCACCATGGACATTTCCGATACAAAAAAAAAGCCCTGTCTTCATCCTGAGCTAAACTTTCATGGCCTACGATCACAGTGAACACTACTGTCCTTGACAGTATTGCCCTCCACACTTCACAGTGTCACTGAAGACAAATAGCCCAACTTTTCTGAGAATAACTTCACCGTCAGCATCCACAAAGCCACGATATTTAAAATGAAGTCATATTTTAATCATCTTTCTTAAAATAAATATTATTTTTAAAAATTTTATTTTTATTGATTTCAGAGAGGAAGAGAGGGAGAGATGGAAACATCAACAATGGTAGAGAATTGTTGATCGGCTGCCTCCTGCATGCTCCCTACTGGGAATCGAGCCCAAAATCAAGGCATGTGCCCTTGACCAAAATCGAACCCTGGACCCTTCAGTCTGCAGACCGACACTCTATCCACTGAGAAACACCTTTATATCCACAGTATATAAAAATTACTTCTCTACACTAAAACTTGGTCAATGACATTTTCTTTCTTTTCCTTCTCAATACATAAGAGTGGACACATTCAAACTGTCAGTCCCTCCATATTTTCACTACGCTATTTCCTTAGACTTGATTTTTCATACTATACCAGCTTTTTAGAATTATTTTATGTTTATCAAAAATATGTTAATCAGCCCTAGCTGGTTTGGCTCAGTGGATAGAGCTTGGGAAGCACACAGGCAGGGAAGACACTCGCTTCAGAAGTGTCCTAATGGCAAGGGTCTCTACTACGCATCGGGGCAGGTGGTGTGCCTGCCTGTGGCCATGGCCTTCTGGTACAGACCATTGTTCCTTCTTTTCTGGGTCATGTGAGCAAGCCCGAGGACAAGAGGGAACACCATTTTAAATGCATAATGTGTCAGATTTACGTATTGGACATATATTTTCTTCTATAATCAGTATAAATTAAAGCAACTTATGTTAAAGAACAGAATATTCTCAGAATAAGAAATTATATATAAGTGAAAGTCAAGCAGAAAACTTTATTCAAATAACTAGCCTGAGCAGCACATAATGGTTATTTGACTTAGAGAACTGTCCCTCATGTGCGTGCTAATGTGCACATGTGCTTGAGTTTAATATAGGATTTGGATCTTGCTGACTTTAAAATAATATGAAGAAAAATAGAAAGATTCAGAACTTGTCTCTGTTTGACCATAAACATGCCAAGGAATCTATATATATAAAAGCCTAAGCAACTTCAACCATTCAACTGGTAACTATGACACCCACTGACCACCAGGTGGCAGACTCTCAACGCACAGGCATGGAAACACGGAATAGACTGATGAATCTCAGAGGGAAGGAGGGAGGAGGGAAGGGGCGGGAAAAGATTAACCAAAGATCTTATATGCATACTAGAGGCCCAGTGCACAGATTCATGCACCAGTGGGGTCCCTCAGCCTGGCCTGAAGGGACTGGGCCAAAACCAGCAGACCAACATTCCCCAAGGGGTCCTGCATTGCAAGAGGGCTCAGGCCAGGCCGAGGAACCCCTCCATCAGTGCACGAATCCGTGCACTAGTTTGCTGATAAAGTGCATCACTAAACTTGAAGTCACATAAATGAAATCTGACCTGTAGTAACAGTCTGCTCGAACACAGAGCTTCCACTCCCGCTGGGAAACCCACCACTCTCCTTTCCATTCTTCAAAGACCTTCCGGAGCACCCTTTGCTTATAGTAACACCTAGGGCAACGGAAAAATCAGGTGGACATAAGGATTTTAAAGCTGATCTCTAGTACAGAGTCACGGTTTCATTTTACCATTGCTTTTGCATAGTAAAGTGTGGCTCATTATTTGATAACACCAAAATAGGTTAAAAATAGACATTTAACTTTTTTCAGATCAAAACCATATACTATAGATCTTATCAACTAAAAGCATTAAAGTAAAATAAAAATCTGACTTTTCAGATACCATATTGAATTGAGAATCATTCTCAATTTTGTTTTCATGCACCAGACTAAAAAATATTTTTGAGCCCTGGACAGTATATCTCAGTTGGTAGGAGCATTGTCCTGTATACCAAAACATGAACACAAGGTTGCATGTTCAATTCCCAGTCAGGGCACATACACAGACAAAAAAGGAGCAATGAGGTGGCATGTGAGGAATGTTAATAAAAGTTATGTGGTTGAGCATCAACCTATGAACCCGGAGATCACAGTTCGATTCCCAGTGCCCTAAAAAGAGCTCACTTACTCTGGGCAAATACTTTTTTCCCAGAGGCTATTAGCTGAGCTGGTTTACTTTCTGGTTCCTTCAGACCCTCATTCAGCCAAACTAACAGGTATTAAATTACCATTTCATTATATGCCTGCTGGAGGCTGAGGAGGGGTGGGGAAGGAATGTTACGTGTGCCATAACAGGCGTTAGGAGTGGGCTCACTACAAAAACAAAGCCCAGAATGGCGTTCCGAGCTAATACTACCTACCTGGCTTTAGAGGGAAATACTCTTCCAAAAGTTTTTCGAATCCACAAATATAAGAACTTCCTGGCCACACATCTGGAAGATGAAAAGAAAGATGCACATTTTAAAACTCCTTTTGGCCTATTTCATCTGCTGTCTGGAAAGGAGAGGGAAACTTTAAGGTCCCAGAGGGAGAGATGCTAGTGTGAGTGAGTCAAAAGGTGAATCATAGCTAATCTTGCATCAAACAGAGCATAGGATGGGACAGATTTATAAAGCTAAAATCAGGCATATTTTTAAAAAATACTTTTAGTATAAATTATTTTGTCAAGGAAGATTTTAGCCCAGCCGGTGTGACTTAGTGGTTAAGCATCAACCTTTGAACGAGCAGGTCACGGTTTGATTCCCAGGGGGGCTCGACCCCAATGTGAGGCGTGCAGGAGGCAGCCGAGCAATGACTCTCTCTTATCGCTGATGTTTCTATTTCTCCCTCCTTCTCCTTCCTTTTTGGAATAAACATACATATGTATATTTAAAGACTTCAGGGTTGAGGAAAAGGAAGTACATAACAATGCTTTTGTTTGTATTATTCCTCCTCCCTAAAAAGCCTGGCAAATGCCCACCTACCCATCAAGGCTCACCTTCAATGCCTGCTCCTATGTGAACCCTTCTTGGACCTTCCTCAGCCCAAACAGGGTGACAGCTTTGTACTCTCAGCACTCTATTCTGGAACACGATGACACCAAATCACAGTCATGGATTTGCAGGGGCCTCTCTCTGCCTCTACTGTGAGCTCCTGAGAGCAGGGACTGGGCCGCGCGCGCACACACACACACACACACACACACACACACACACGTGCGCGCGCGCACACACACACAGTTTTATGTCTCGGCCAGTTAGCCTCCAGGTCGAGTTGGGAATGTTTTTCTTCCTCCTGCCCTTTATCTGGTGCATTCTCACATCATCCTTCAGGAGCTGGCTTAAACTCCGCTTCCTGCAGGAAGTTACTGCTGGCTACACTAGCATGGCTGGCCCTGATACACGAACCTGTCTCTGGTACCACATCCTCTCCTTCACTGCTCTTCCCGCACTCTGCTGTTGTGACTTATTTAACAGTCTATCACTCATCCCTGCTTTTAAGCTTTCCTGAGGCCAAGGGACCAGGAATGCCTCCTTCGCCTTGTACTGCTCAGCATCTAGCATAACACTGGCAAAGTGGGGGCGTGCAGGGGGCACCTGGCCAATGTTACTGAATGCATAAATGGATGGATGCTAATCAAGAGTAACAGAAAATAGTCATTTTTCTTGGACCATGTTTAGACTTTTTTTTTTTTTTTTTTAATAGCTTATACATTGTGGGGTACTAACTAGAGAACGTGAATGAAAACACTCAATGACAGGTTTTATGTCTGCTGAGTCCTAAATATTTCTTTTCCTTCTGAACATTCTGCCATGAAACGCAGGCATGAAGGTGTTCAACTAAATGAAATAGAATAAGAATCGTCCCTCAAAATTTTTTTTTTTTTTTTTTTTTTACTAAAATTTATATTTACAAAGAGGAAGAGGGAGAGATCGAAACATCAATGATCAGAATCATGGATCAGCTGCCTCCCGCATGTCCTCCACTGGGGACTGAGCCCACAACCCTGGCATGTGCCCTTGGACTGGAATCGAACCCAGGACCCTTCAGTCCCCAGGCCAATGCTCTATCCACTGAGCCAAACCAGCCAGTGCTCGTCCCTCTATCTTAACCAGGAAGGGAGAACAATGAACATTCACTACAGGCAGGGGACCACTCGCATGCTCACCTGATGCGCAGTTCTTTTAATCGACCCCTCTGGGTGCCTGCGTGACCCTGCACTGGATGGCTGGAACGAGGAATCGCACTCCGGATCCCCGGGGAGGCGGAAGACTTCTTGCTGGACAGTATCTTTGGAGAGTAAAGTTTCTTAACTGCACCATCCCTAACAGACCTTAAATGTGAGGAGTAAGGGGGAACAGAATCAAATTCTCTCTGCATGTGATGCAAATACCTTTATACATATAAGTGAAACTATGTAAATAAACTCTTTGAGACAGACAGATAATAACTATGCTTCAAGGACAGCAAGCAGCCCAATCTGAGACAGAAATGCCTGCAGGCTCTAGACATAAACTGCAGAGCTATAGGGTCCCTTGGAGTCTTGAGTCCTAACATCTCAATGTCATTTTAAGAGTAATCATTTATAAATTAGAAACATTCTTTTATATAGAAAGCAACTAGGAATGATTTTCAGATGTGACTTTTACAACAATATGAAACCACATACTTTTACTAGACACTAAATTTCTGACTTTTAATCCTGCTTTAGAAACATTAAGAGTTTACATTATTGGAATGAACTCATGATTTTTTAAAAATGTTTTTAATATATATTTATTGATTTCAGAGAGGAAGGAAGAGAGAGATAGAAACATCAATGATGAGAGAGAATCATTCATCGGCTTCCTACTGCACGCCCCACACTGGGGATCAAGCCCACAACCCAGGCATGTGCCCTTGACTGGAATCTAACACTGGACCCTTCAGTCCACAGGCTGATGCTCTATCCACGGAGCCAAACCGGCTAAGGCTGAACTCATGATTTTTAAGAAATGTGTGGCAGGTGCTCTCCCCTCCAGGGAGTATGGCCCTGTGCCATTCCCTTTTCTCTTTTCTCCTCCCCCACTCCCCTGTAGCATATCCCCTATCCTCTAAGTTAGGGGTGTTGAACTCAATCAGAGAAGGGGCCAAAATCTAAAATCCAGCCTAAATTGCGGGCCAAATGGTTTACTGAACAGTGATAAACTGACAATGTCATAAAATGACAGCAGAGTGCAGTGATGACAGCGCGGTGCGGGCCACATTGCAAGGCCCGGCGGGCTGGATTTGGCCCGCGGGCCTTGTGTTTGACACATGTGCCTAAGTCTAAGGGACCCCGTGAGGCTTTCAGCCAGAGAGCAATGGGCAGCTGCAACTCGTCCAGGGCTAACTCCTTGAACCTATCTCCAAACAACAGGCAGCTGCAGCTCATCCAGGGCTAACTCCTTGAACCCGTCTCTGACTGCCCCGTGAGCTACAGCAGCCCAACCTAGGCATTCCTGGTGCTTCTCCTATGCCCTTTCTTGTTTCACTGCGCTAAGTATGTTTTTGCTGCAGTCAATAAATTCTTGCTTGCTTTTCTAAAAAAAAGAGAGGGGGGCAGGGGAGAAAGAAATATATGGCAGAACTCTACCTGCAGGAAATACTTGGAAGCAATGATATTCCATTAACAATGAGCATGCACAGAGCTTAAATACTGTTTATGAAGTACCATTTCCTACTAAAAGGAACCAGGACTCCTTGGAGATATGTTTTCAGGTCAAGGGAAATATTAGATGAGCCTGGAATACCTTTTTAAGTCAGAAGACAAAGAAGTGTTCAAACAATGACGGGGGGCATGTTAACCACCTGTATGCCACAAGCAGCTACAGACCCAAACGGCGGGCCTTTTTAATTCAATTCCAAATATCCAGGCAGTTAACTGGTTAAAGACACAGGCACCACTTGAAAGAGCTCCCATTGGCCAAGTCTGGGACAATGCGAACAGTAATAGAAAACACACCGAATGAAAAAGAAATTCATAAATCCATACTGATATAAATAAATGAATACGTAAATATGTGTGAGAGAATGGAAAGCTTTACTTTGCAATAGAGTGCTTACTAATAAACTTAGAGGAGCCCAGCCAGCGTGACTCAGTGGGTGAGAGTTGACCTATGAAAACCAGGAGGTCATGGTTCAGGTTCAAGTTCCCGTCATATGCCAAGGTGCTGGGCTCGATCCCCAGTGTAGGGTGTGCAGGAAGCAGCCAATCAATGATTCTCTTTCATTATTGATGTTTTTCCTCTCTCTCTACCTCTCCCTTCCTCCTCTCTGAAATCAATAAAAACATATAAAAATAAAAATAAACTTAAGGGGAATTAGAAAAACATCATTTAGGAACCATCGTAGTAATAACTGACTCAGGTAAGAATCATGGATGGATACAAAAACAAGTGGGTGCTAGTTTGATAAGGAACAGGATGTTAATGTAGTTTCAAAAAGTTATCTTCCCAATGCCCTGGCCGGGTGGCTGTTAGTTGGAGCAAACACTCAAACCACACACACACGCCCCTTTCAACTGTTATGCATCCAATTCATCAAAGAAAAGAGTGGAAGGAGCTACCATTCCTGCTTTGCGGACGCTCTTAACAGCTCTTCCAGATCCACCAACATACTTGTTCATTAATTCGGGTCCCTTTATGCAAGAAAAGTCCAGTCCCCTCTCAATGGCCAGAGCCTTTATAATCATCCGGGTTATAAAGTATCCAGGCGGCCCCCACAGAACTCCTGAGGGCGACAGCTGACCACCCACGCGTGAGGAGACAGCCTGCCAGTGACCAGGGCCATCCCACAGCCAGCGTCAATGTCAGTTTGCTACTTCCCAGGCCTCTGTCCAACCAGGATACAGCCAGACATCCACCGCAACCTCCCTCCCGGTGGAGGGCTTGCCAGAAACCAGAGTGACCTTCACCAACCCGCCACCCCGCTGCCAGGAGGTCGGACTGTTTCTCCAGGACTCCCCGCGAAGGC
Source organism: Pipistrellus hanaki (assembly GCF_964339955.1). Classification (NCBI taxonomy): domain Eukaryota; kingdom Metazoa; phylum Chordata; class Mammalia; order Chiroptera; family Vespertilionidae; genus Pipistrellus; species Pipistrellus hanaki. The sequence goes on from NC_140521.1 coordinate 2,336,682, forward strand.
GGAGGGTCCTGTCCCCCCGCAGCGCTTCCCTGGGCGCGGGCGCCTAGAGGACGCGGCCCCGGCTGTCTCCTTCCCTGGGGCGGCCCCAGCATCCCGGGCAGGGCCTGGCTCCACAAATGAATCAAAACCAAAACGTTAACGAGGGTATTTCCACTCGCTCAAAATCGGTCCTGGCTGTAACATGAGGTCTGAGATGTGCATTATATACTCTACCCGGTGCATGAGAAACCCAAAAAGTGAACAATAACAACAACAACAAAATCCTTATCCAAACTTCCTTTCTCACCATTCATGAATTAAGGACACTTTTTTTTTTTTTAAATCATTTACTATTTTCACACACAAAATATTTGCACGCTTTCATCGGAGCCATCATTTTTTTTAATATATTTTATTGATTTTTGTACAGAGAGGAAGGGAGAAAGATAAGAGAGTTAGAAACACCAATGACAGAGAGTCATCGATCAGCTGCCTCTTGCACATCCCCTACAGGGGATGTGCCCGCAACCAAGGTACATGCCCTTGACAGGAATCGAACCCGGGGCCCTTCAGTCCCCAAGCCAACGCTCTATCCATTGAGCCAAACCAGTCTCGGCGGGAGCCATCATTTCGGTTATTTTTGTTTTTTTCAAGTCACATCACTCACCTGGACTCAACCTTCCTCTCCATTCTCCGCTTAATCTTTTCTTATTTTACGGGAATTCAACCAGTGGCTTGATATATACTATTCTGAGTGAGCAGATTCTTCACGAATCAAATCTCTTCTAACTACAAGAAAGAAAAAAGAAGAAAATAGAGGGGGTGTATTTTTTGAGAGAGGCCGTAAAAGAAAAAGAGAGAGAGAAGCATCCTTTGGCTGCTGCCTTCCCGGAGACAACCCCACCCCACCCCCCAACTGGGGAGTGACCCCGCGAGACCCCGGTATGAGCCCTGCCCGGGACCCGAACCGGCAGCCTCCGGGGGCACGGGCCGGCCCCCACCCGCGCAGCCCCGCTGGCCGGGGCATTACCCATCAGCTTCCCAACCCAACGGCCCCAACAGGGGTGGCCATTTCCATGCAGAAACCAAGGGCCCGAGGCGCCCAGCTGGGCGGTGCAGCGGGGACAGGGCCCCGGGTCCCCGCTCCCTTCACGCCCCAAACGCGGTCCGCCCGCACGGAGGTCGGCGGGGAGCCGGGACGGCCTCCGGCGGCCCGAGCGCAGCCCTCCTCGCCCCGCTCCTCGCCCCGGGAGGGGAGGCTCCACCCCAAAGTGGGCGCCCGGCCTCGGGGCTCAGAAAGGGGGTCGGCTACGCAGGGACCTGGAGACACACCCACACCCACGCCCCCATCGGAGCCACGCGAGGGGCGCCCCGCGCGGGGGGAAGCGGCGTCAGGTCCGGGCTCCGCGACCCTGACGAGCAGCAGCCGCCAGAACGACGCGAGCGCCGCGCCGGGCGAGGACGGACTCGGGGAGCCTCTCCCCACGCCCCCTCCATCCCCTCCCGGCCCCGGGGCGGGCGGCGGCGCTACCTGCACCTCAGGACCCGGCGTTACCTGCTGCCACGGGACCCACCCGGCCCGGTGCTGAGAGGCGTGCACGTGCTGACTTACCCCCGAGAGGCTGAGCCTCAGGAAAGGTGGGGACCCTCGGACCCGGACTCGTACCTGGGGAAAGTGCAGCCCTCGGGAGCAGCGCCTCAGGAAAGCCCGGGCGGGAGCCGGCGGACGCCATCCAATTTCCGGCGCCCGTGCGAGCGGATCTCGCGCAGGTTCAGCGTTTCCCGCGCATCTCGCGCCGGCCCCGCCCACGTCTCCTAGGCGACGCGGCGTGCGTGAGGGACGCGGCGCCTGGGAGTTCCGCGCAGCCGCAGTGCGTCAGGTGACACGCCCCCTTCTAGCAGTGTTGCACTGTCTGGGTGGGTGATTGTCTGTCTGGGCTAGGTGGGGGGCGCGTTGTTCTGCAACCCCCTAATTAAAACGGCCCCAGGATGATAGCTTCTCAATCCTTCCCTTAAAGTGTGGTTAACATGCACTCGTTACCATGTTAAATTTGGGATCATCTTTTAAAAGCAGGAGAGGGTGAGAGTTGATGAGACATTTTTACATGCTTTTCTCCTGTGCTTTGTAAAATATAGCTGGAAAGCACATGAGATGTCTGGTGGAAAGAGCAAAACCTAGCTAGTGTCATACATGTAAATGCTTGGAAGGTTTTATGTTAAAAACATAAGGGAAAAAATTGTTGGGTGTCTCGGGATTAGAATATCAGGCAATTTGCATTTTTGCCCTATTTTCTACATGTTAATTTTTTTAAATATATTTGTATTGATATCAGAGAGGAAGGGAGTGACAAACATCAATGAGGAGAATCATCCATCAGCTGCCTCTTGCGCGCGCACACACACACACACACACACACACACACACATCCTCAACTGGCGATCCAGGCAGCAACCCAGGCATGTGCCCTTGATCACAACTGAACTCAGGACCCTTCAGTCCTCAGGCTGACGCTCTATCCACTGAGCCAAACCAGTTAGGGCTGAGCAGAGCTTCTTGAACTTTTTTCCCCCCCTTGATCGAGGTTGTGGTTGCATGAGTGAGTTTGCCTTGTGGAAATGTAAAGATGAGCCCTTAGAATTTGTATACTCTTCTGTATGTATATATGTACTTCTTCAATAAGTACATATATTTTTTATAAAATGCTACAATGAGACAAGTTTTTGCAAGCACAGGTGCATGTGGTTTACAGATGCCCCCCTTTAGTCAATTATTACCTTTATTTCTAGGTGATACGGTAATTGTCTTCTTTCACAAGCACAAATTGAGACTCAGAGAGAGGTAACAAGGTTCCACACGACATTCAAGAGCCTAGTGGAAGAGTACATCCTAACTAGGGTAAGCCAGAGGGCCTAAGAAATTAGCTCCAGGCCAGGCCAATATCACGATAATAAATTGCCTTGAGATTTAACGTGTGATTTGTGGCAATTTTAAAATAGGCTCACACCTTCTTTTAGCGCTCCTCCCATATAAAGGTGGGGTCTAAGTCCCCTCCCCTTGAACATAGGCCTGCCCTGGTGACTCCTAGCTGAAGAACACAATGTGGCACCGAAGACACTGCGTGATCTTTTTTTAAAATATATATATATATATATTATTGATTTTTTACAGAGAGGAAGAGAGAGGGATAGAGAGTTAGAAACATCGATGAGAGAGAATCATCGATCAGTTGCCTCTTGCACACCCCCTACTGGGGATGTACCTGCATCCAAGGTACATGCCCTTGACTGGAATAGAACCCAGGACCTTTCAGTCCGCAGGCCGACGCTCTATCCACTGAGCCAAACCGGTTTCGGCGACACTGCGTGATCTTGAGGTGAGGTTCGAAAAGAAAACTCAGCAACTGTCTGATGCTTTCGTTCTCTCTGGATACTTACCCTCGGAATCCAGCCACCATCTCACCACAGAGAAAGGCCATGTGGCAGTGTTTCAGCCATTCCGAAGGTCCTAGCTAACGGCCACCGTCAACCATCAAACATGAGAGCCTCTAGGTCAGTGGTCGGCAAACTCATTAGTCAACAGAGCCAAATATCAACAGGATGATTGAAATTTCTTTTGAGAGCCAAATTTTTTAAACTTAAACTATACAGAGAGGTACATCATAATTTACTCAATTAGGGTACTCCTAAGCTGGCCTTTGCTAAAAACTCAAGAGGCCAAAGAGCCACATGTGGCTAGCGTGCCGCAGTTTGCCGACCACTGCTCTAGGTGATCCTAGCCCCCCCGCCTTCCACCACCACAGCCGATTCTCTGGTGCAGAAACCAGCTGTCCCAGATAAAACCGCCCAAAAAGCAGATTGGAGTGTAAAATACATGTGCAGTGAAGCCACTGGTTTGGGGTAGTTCATTACACAGTAATAGATAACAGGCACAGTGTTTTTAATGTGCCTAATTCCCACTACCAGCTTAAAAAGGAGATACTACTCCGCCAGTGTGGCTCAGTGGTTGAGCACTGACCCAAGAGGGAGAGAGGGAGGGGAAGAGAGAAAAACATCTATGTGAGACACATTGATTGGTTGCCTGGCACATGCACCCCAACAGGGCCGGGGATCTAACCTGCAACTTAGGTACCTGCTCTTGACCCCTTCTGACTAGTACGAACCTAGACCCTTGGTTCATTGCCAATGCTCTAACCAATGTACAACACCCGTGGATAGAGTGTTGGCCTGCGGACTGAAGGGTCCCTAGGTTCAATTCCGGTCAGGGGCATGTACCTTGGTTGGGGGCACATCCCCAATGCAGGAGGCAGCTGGTTAATGTTTCTTTCTCATCAATGTTTCTATCTCTCTCCCTTCCTCTCTGTAAAAAATCAACAAAATACATATTTTTTTTAAAAGACCACTGATTAAAAAAAAAAAATTTTTTTTTTAAATTAAAACGACCATTGTTTGAGCACCTATAATGTGTCTCTGCATAGGCTTAAAAAACACACAGCAGCTTTACGGGGATTGTACAAGGCCTTTTGCCCACCTTATCCTATTTAATCTGGACAACAGCGAGTGAGTTATCATCATCCCAATTTGACAGACGAGAAAACCAAGGCTAAGAATGAATGAATGAATGAATAAATTAAATAAATAAGCAAATAAATAAATAAGTAAATATCCTAATTCTCCGCAGTCTATAGGGAGGCAAATTCGGCCCATTTGCAAATATTCCCCTCTGCCTCTTGCTTGCAGATAAAATATAATTTGTAAGAAACACATGGTTGTTTCGTTATTATTAAAAACGTTTGCATCACAATTTTCTCTGTTGCCAAGATTCATGAGAAGAAAACTTAGTGCTCAGTGTCCATGCCCTTGATGTCTCAGGAAAGTTAAGCTCCAAGAAAGTAGGTCCCTTAAAAAACCATCCACACCCATGTGTCATTTCACACAAATCCTGGGCGGTGCGCCGGGGACAGAAACAGGAGCTGGTGCTCATCCTGCCGAGCAGGCTCCCCGGTGACCGCTCCTCCCCGCACAGCCGGCCCCCCCCCTCCACCCCGCGGCCCACACGGTGCGGAAACGGTATTTGCATCTCGGTGTCCCCTTCAGAGTGTCCGCACTCGGTGCTGAGCGCTTGACGCTCATTATCACCCAAACACACTCGCACTTCCCCTTCCTGCGCAGACTTCAGGTTATGGGCGGGAAGAAAAAAAACACACGTTTCAATGAATTTGTCAGTCGCCTTCAGCTCCATCAAAAGCAAGCGTGGCCCGCCTGCCTAGTAAAACAGCAACGACAAGTAATCTCGCTTATTCCTCCGGAATGTTTATAGAGAAACCATTTTAAAAAAGAGCGGGACTCAGAGAAGGCAGCTTCGCGCCCCAGATCACAGCACTAGAAAGAGCTGGGGGTCGAGCCCACACCCCGAAAGGCTCAAACCCCCCAGCCAGGCAGGCTCGCCTGACTCGGATGATCCCCACGGTTCTCCGCGGGCGACCACAGCGCAAACAAACGCAGCGACCCAGGCCGCCGGCCCCCCGCCCCCCGCCCCCCGAGGAGAGCACCCCAGCGGGGGTCGCGGGCTCCCCACACCGCCCGTCCCGCTCCTCCCCGCCCCGAAGCGCGCGTGGGAACCCGGCGTTCCCCCAGGGGCTGCCCACGACGGCCGCCTGCGCGCACCGGGGTGGGCGGATGCCCCCTCCGGCCGGGCCTCCCCGCCCCCGCCGCCACCTCCACCCCCCGCCTCCACCTCCTCGCCTCCGAGCGCTCGCGGGAGCCCGCACCCCGGAAGCGCGCCCCGAAGGCCCCCCTTTTCGGCCCGGCACCGCCGCGGCCACCTCACATCCGGGCTCGCGGCGGCGGGGCGGCGCCGCGCTCGGTGCGTGGAGGGAGTTATTAAGAGGGCGGGGGCCGGCGGAGGGCGGAGGGCCGGGCCGCGGTTACGGCGGCTGAAGGGAGACAGCCCGGACGGGTGGGGGGGGCGAGAGCGAAGGCCGCGTTGAGGAGCGCTGGGACCCGCGCGGGCGGCGGCGAGGGGAGCGGCGGCCGAGGGGAAGGGCCTCCGGGCGGCGGAGGCGCCGAGTAAGAGCCGGGCGGCGGCGGCGGGGACGGGCGCCGGGGCCCGCGGAGAAGGGGCGCGGGCGCGCTGCTCCCGGGGTCGCGTGCGTTAGCGCGAACGCCGGGGCGCGCGCGGGGGGCGGGCGGGCGGGGACTCGGAGGGAGCCAGCGGGGCGGCCCCGCGGGCGGGCGGGCTGGTTGGGCCGGAGCCGCCGGGCCGGACGGCGGCGGGCCTGTGCCGGCTCCAGCTCGGGGCGCCCCGGCTGGGGGTTCGGTCTCCCCCGTTCCCTCCGGCCCGCCTCCTCTCGTGAGTACAGTCCCCGCCTTTCCTCGGAAGGAGGCCGCTGGCCGGGGCCTGCGCGAGAGGCCGGGGGTTGGGGTCGCGGCCGCGGGGAAGCCGAGTTTGGGAGCCGAAGCCGGCGCTCGCCTGACATGGCCACAGGTGCGGCTGGCGGCGGGGCGAGGGGCGCTCGGGCTCTGTCCCCGGCCCCCGACCCCCGGAGAACGAGGGGCAGCTGGCGCCGTCCATTGGCAAGTGACAGGCACTTGACTACACACCCGACTTCCCGTATCTCCGGCCCTAGCCCCTGTCCTACCTGCCCCCGCTCCGGGAAACTTCCCCGCGGTTCCGTGTCCGGTCTCCACGAGTAGCAGCCACGAATCTTGGTTCCTGTTTGTCGTGAAGCAGCTGAAAGGCTGTCCCCACGACATGGGCACCTTCCCCTGCTGGGTTCCTCACCCTTTTGATGGTCTAGGGCACTTGATTCACTGGAAGAGACAACCAAGGACCGGGGGTGCCATTTACAACGGGGCTCTGGTGTATAGCACAACGGTTGGGTGAAGGTTTGTTTCTTAATGGTAGTCATGTTGAGAGGGGGAAAAGTTTCCGTTTCTTAAAGAGTCAAGACTTCTGGAACTGTATTGTTCTCAGAGACAGTTTTGTGCTCATTTCTCTTCCAGGTGCAAAGAATCGTAGACCCAGGAGCCATGGATAGGAGTGTGGGTGACATAGAAAACGGAGATGCTTTCCTTGACTTGAAGAAGCAACTGGCCTCCAAATCCCCCCATCGCTATACAAAAGTAGGCTCTGTTACCAATGAAATAGTGTTTCTCTGTAAAGGTGGGGAGGGTGGTAACATTGTGTAGGTATCTTCATTGCGTTATCTCAAGTGGTGGTGTCCTTCTGATTGGACTAAACAAATGTTAACTAAAAGGCATAGCTTTGAACTTTTTTTCTGAAAGTGTGAATACCCAGAGTTTAAACTAGAAGGCGCTTCTAAGTAGCTTTCAGGTGAAAGGAATGTTGGCTCAGATCCCATATGAATTTGTGGACCAGTCCATATATGGTGGAACACACACATTCTGTAACTGCTGGTATGTTGTTGACTTAGAGGAAGAACTGCATCTCTGAGATGCCTCACAAAACCAGTGTCCTGTGTTTTCATGCTTTCTTAAGAGGCTAACACCCCAAAGGAATGCATTCTAGGTGCTTGGCTAGAGTAACCAGATTTTCAGTTATTTTTTGGTTCCTGTCACAAATTGAATATGGACTCACAGAAGGAAGACTTCAGTGATATTTCCCCTAGCTGAGAAATCATGATTTGAATCTGCTTTTGCCAGGGGTAGGAGGAGGGGTGCAAAACACCCCAATGTCGTATTCTTATTGAAGCTATTGTTTCCCTCAGGATCAATGTTGGTTATTGAATGTTTCTGAAGAGGTTGACAGGACTGGGTGCGCTGTGAATTCATTCCTGGTTCCCTGCCCTGTGTCGGGCTGGAGTGTATAAAACGTGCTTGGGACTGCTGACAGAACAGGTTATGTCCTAGTTGGATCCATAGCTATGCTTTCTTACTATGGACCTAGTCGAGGACTCTGAGGTGGTTATTGTCCCTGGCTTGCTAGGGTACCGATTGGTTAATATTTTAAAGTGCAGCCTTGTTTGTGTACTTTTGTCGCTACTCTTACCTGCTTGATAAAGTATCGAATGCTGTCAAGTAATATTCATTTTTAGCATTTAGAAAACCTCTCTAGAGGGAGAAAAATGTCTTCAAATGTGAAAGAGTTCTTGGTTAATTGCTGTCTTACTGCAGTCTGTTTAGCATAACAGAGTTGATAGAAAGCATTTTACTTCATCCAGGTTTGGTCCTCCCTAATGTAGTTCCTCTCAAACCTGAGGGTGCTTGTTGAATAGTGTTCACAACTTAAATTCATTACCTAAAATGTTGACAGGTGAATTTTGGGTAGAGAAAAGCTTATTAATTGAAGGGAAACTTTTATAAGCTTCTGTGATTTCAATTCTGCCAGAACTTTTTGAATAAAGTTCTGACCGGTAGTCTACTTGTAGAGTACTGACACTTTCATAGGCTGACCTGAGGCTGGCGTATGTATTTCATCTTAATGTTTATCCATCTTGATGGTTAAGTCATTTTTAGAAAGTTATTATTTGTTTCTCTTGGGGTAGCATATGTATGTCTACAGTAAATAAAAAGCTCATTATAGCCCATTTTTTTATAGTCCAACCTCGATATTCTGTACCTAAAATGGTTAAGAAAAGCATTTAAGTAAACGATGGCGGAGCTTAGATTTAATAGTCTCTTCTACCAAATTTAGTTGAAAATAGGCTTACTTTCCATTCCATTCAAGAGGATTTAGTTAATGGCACCTTCAGGATTGTGTTGAGGCAAAGTTAGGGTAGTGTTTTCTTATATATGTTACTCAACACTAGCAATTAACTAAACTTTTCTTCTTTTGAAGAAAGCTTAAAGCAATTCTGAGTTTTGAGTACCATAATAAATGGTCTATTAGTTCCACAACTGGAATCGTATTTGAGCTCGCCTATTCTTTATCAACATACAGAGATCAAACCATTGGAATAAGTGAAGCATTTAGTAGTACTTCTGCCGTGTGCTGGAAGGTTTAGAAGCAGTAGAAGGAAACTGTCCTCAGTGATTTTCATAAGTGATGTATTTTGTGAACACTTTTGTAAACGTGGGAATTTTACTACAAGGTCAAAAAAATATAAAACACATTGGCCAGATGAGAGGCTGCTTAACCTTTGACCCTTCGTAGTTTAGCATTCAGTTGTTTTTATGGGATAATATGAATAGTCTGTTCAGAATTTGAGGGCTTTTTTTTTTCCTCATGAAGGTAAGGGGTCCAGATGTTTGGCTAAGTGCTTTTAAGGGTAACATTCCAGAGTTTCCTTGTGTCCCAGAATCACTTGTGAACCTTCTGAAGTGTGAATTCTGATGTTAGGTCAGAGGTGGGCTTGAAAATTCAGTTTTTAACCAGCTCCCAGGTTAAACACTGCTGGTCCACTGACCTTACTTTGAGTGGGTAGGCTCTAGTGTTCTTGAACAACCCGAGGCCTGATGTAAATGTTGTCAGGCAACTCAGATGCGTTGTTGCTCCTGTTTCAGTTGGTGTCCATTGTGCTTCCATGAATATCTCAGGAACTGAAGTTAGACTCACACTGGGTACTTTCGAACCTACCCCTAAGTCTCAGGGATGATTAATGGGGACGGTTTTAAGTGGATTTTTCAGATGCACCTGTTGTCCTGAGGGATTTGAGTCCTTAATTTATAAACAATAGTGGTCCATTTTGCCAGGTCAGGTTACTAAGATCAAAAGCTGTGTTTCCGTAGTATTTAAATGTACGTTTATAAATTGGTTGGGTTATGTTGAGAGACTTTTGGAAGTTATAGAGTGAGTCTCACCTCAAAGTCATGGATTAAAGTGGTTTAGACCAGCGGTCGCCAACTGGTGGTCCATGAGGTCCGAAAGGTTGGAGACCACTGGTTTAGACAGTAGTTCTCACAGCGTGGTATTTGAACTAGCACTTAGCGTCATCTGGTAACTTGTTAGGAATATAAAATCTCAAGTCCCATCCCAAAGGTATTGAGTCAAACTCTAGGGCTAAGGCCTAGTCACTAGCATTTAACAAGTCTTTCAGGGAATTCTGACTCTGATGCTAATTTGAGAACCATTGGTTTAGGGCAGTGGGCAAACTCATTAGTCAACAGAGCCAAATATCAACAGTGCAACGATTGAAATTTCTTTTGAGAGCCAAATTTCTTAAACTTAAACTTCTTCTAACGCCACTTCTTCAAAATAGACTCAAGGGGCCAAGAGCCGCATGTGGCTCGAGAGCTGCAGTTTGCCAATTATGGGTTTAGAAAACAGAGGAGATAGTGATGTGTATTAGTGAAGAAACTTTGGGACCCATTCAATTTTTCTTACCTTCATCAGAGGTCCTTATTTACCAGTTCTTAAGGTCTAGCGCTTGCTATTCTGTTAGTTATACCATCTTCTGCTTGAAATATAAACTAGAAATGCTTTGGACTGTCCCATTACTCAGATCCACATGTTTTTTCTTCAAGTGAACAGACTGATCTTAGACCATAGAGTGCATACTTAGTGCTTTCCTCCTTTGCTCTTTATCTTCCCACTGACTCCTGCCAGGGGACAGGGAATAAAAACAGAGGACACTCAGAAAATTCATCTTGGTAGTGACCAGTGTTAAGCATGTTAAATATAAAAGGTAGGTGTTGGATTATCTGAGCTTAATTCCGCACCATTTTAGCCATCAGTGTCTATAAGGGATCTTTAAAGGATCCCTCATTTATGGCTGATGGGTAATGGGTCCCAGTGGTGCAGCCATGTTTATGTCTTCACTTTAAAATTGTTAAGAAAGTAAACAAGTGAAGTGGACTGATTTGAGTAATCCTTCTAGCCTTCTTGGAGAAAATTAGTTGCAAGACTTGAAGTCAGCAAGCTTCTGAGAAGAAAATAGTAACTGTGATTTAAACCCTAAGTTGAAATCAATAGTCAGGTGGTTGGTTTTTCTTGTACAAAGGTCTCGTTTGATAATGTCAGGGTTGTTCACGGAATACTAAAGCCTAGCTACTCAAAGTATGGCCATAGGTTTCTCTCATAAACTGGATTGAATGGTAATCTTTAACAGGTGGCATTTCAGTGGCACACTTAGTTGCAAACTCCTTAAGCTTGTGTAAAAATAGGGATGCCTGTTTATATAGAAGAAAGCAGAATTGTGGTACAAAAGTCATGATAGCCCTGGCCAGGTAGCTCAGTGGATTAGTGTTGTCCTGATACACCAACGTTGCAGATTCAATCCCTGGTCAGGACACATAAAAGAATCAACCAACTGTATATATTTTGTAATTTTTCCCCTTATTTTGGGGGTCTTTTTTCTTTTCTTTTTCTTTTCTTTTTTTTTCTTTTTGCTTTCTTAATAGTAATTTGAAACACAAAAGTTCCTAAATTTGAAGTCCATTTAAAAATCTGTCTCCTTATAAATTGGCACCTGGTGCATTTAGGAGTGGTCACATCAGCAAGAGGTTTCAGGTTGGCCTGATGCGGCCAGGCCTTGAGGAGCATTCGGTGTGTGGGATATATGACTGGACAGTGATTGTGAGAGAATGTGTCTTAGCTAGAAACTGATCACTGTTAGATTATTTGCCGGTTTTGCTTGAGCTTCTTGTAAGAACCTTGAACTGACTCCAGTCCTTTGGGGAATAAGTCGGGTATAAATAAATAGGAGCTGTTAAAATGCTTAAGGTAAACAAAAATAGGCAAAAGTGTGTGAAATATTATTCAAAATCACCTTTTGATTTCTCTTTGTAGGAGGAGCTCTTGGATATAAAAGAACGCCCTCATTCCAAACAAAGGCCTTCATGCCTCTCTGAAAAATATGACAGGTGTGTGGAGGGCCGCAGCTGTCTGTCTGGGGGAGGGGAGGACCTTTCTGCAGAAGATGGAAGGGCAGAGCTCAGGCACTCGCCTAAGGTGTCCCTGGTGGTGATGGCAGAGCTAGAATTCGGTCCCAGATCATTGGGCTCCAAAGCTGCTGTGCACACTGTACCACCTTGTCACCCCATCGTTAGAGGGGGAACAAAATAAAAACCATACCACATGTTTTAGGCTCTTACTAGGAAGAGCTTATGGGGAAAACAGACTATGAATGGAAATTCTGGGAAAAGACCCACTCAGCATTCTAGAAACTACTTCTAGGGAGAGGATTAGGGGTTTTCCCTCGTACTAATCTTTTATAAGCTGAGAAATCATATTTATGGAGCCATATTCTTTGTGTAGAACAGGCATAGTTACTATAGTCCATATTCACCCCAACGTTTGTGATCTGAATATTTCATTTATGCACAGACCACGCTTTTGGTGTTACATGAACAACAACAAAGTATTACTGAATTAATAGTTGCTTTTGTTTTCATCTTAAAATAGATAACCATTTTAAACCATCTTTATGGCAATCATGATGTTTTATATTGGAAAGGGATGTGCTAACTGTCGGTGCCCTTTGACTTGTAGTGATGGTGTCTGGGACCCTGAGAAGTGGCATGCCTCTCTGTACCCAGCTTCCGGGAGGAGCTCCCCAGTGGAAAGTGTGAAAAAAGAGTTGGATACAGACCGGCCTTCCCTGGTGCGCAGGATAGTAGGTGAGCACGCAGTCACTCGGAAGCGGGGGCAGCAATTTTGGAGACAGTGCTGTTTGCTGCTGGCTTCATTCTTAGCTGTGAGAGCTTTGTACAGTGAGGTAATGAAAGTGTCATTACCAGGAAATGATTTCTAATTGAATTTTTCCTGAGTAGCAGAGTAAAATCACAGCCTTCCTTGTAGCAGCAGTGGCAAGCAGACATATTAGGCTATGTGCTTTTGAATGAAAAATACCAATGTCATTCATTGACATACATAACTGAGTCAGGTATGGCAGGGAGCATAAAGCTGTGCTGAAAATATGATCTTTATATTTAGATCTATTACCCATTTTGAATTAATTTTTGTATGTGAGACCAGATATGGATTCGAGTTCGCTAGTTTGTGTGTGGATATTCAACTGTTAATACTATTTGCTGAAAAGATACTTAACTTTTTAAGTAATTTTTTCAAATGCTGACACCTATAACTTATTAGTTGACAAAACATTTGCTGGTTATGCATAGATATGGACATAGTCAAAGGGATTATGGAAACTGATCTGGGGAAATCATTTATGATGAAATACATTTATTGCTACTAAAGATAAAAAAGCAAAAGGCTGCCTTACGTAAATATGTCATGTACAGTACATGTTCCTGGGTAACTGGGAGTGGTGACTCTTCTCCAGCAGCCCCATAACCACTGTCATGAGTATCCCAGAGAGGAGGGGACGGCCCGTGCTGGTTAGCTTACCTTTTTGTTTCTGACATCTCTCCAGATCCACGAGAGCGCCTGAAAGAAGATGACTTAGATGTTGTTCTCAGCCCCCAGAGGCGAAGCTTTGGAGGGGGCTGCCACGTCACGGCCGCTGTTAGCTCCCGGCGCTCAGGGAGCCCATTGGAGAAGGACAGCGATGGCCTTCGCCTGATTGGAGGACGAAGAATTGGCAGTGGGAGGATCATCTCTGCCAGGAACTTCGAGAAGGACCACCGTCTCAGCGATAAGGACCTGCGGGACTTGAGAGACAGAGACCGAGAGAGGGACTACAAGGACAAGCGTTTCCGGGTTTGTCTTCTAGGTTACTTGGCCCCTTGTGTGCTGAGGGACACAGTGTCACCTCCTTTGTACCAGGTTACTCTGAGATCCTGTGTGAACACGGCTCATTCTTAAACCAGATAGGGAGGAATGGATGGGGCAAAGAGGGGCTTCAAGTCTACATCATAGTATCTTCATTGCACTGTCGAGTATTACTTATAGTAATTCATCAAGGCCTTGATTGAGATAGAAATGCCTTAACTAGAATTTTCTTTTTTATCTGCATTATGTGCTTTTCCAGAGGGAGTTTGGGGATAGTAAGCGTGTCTTTGGTGAGCGTAGAAGAAATGATTCCTACACAGAAGAAGAACCAGAATGGTTCTCAGCTGGACCCACAAGTCAGTCTGAAACCATTGAGCTGATTGGCTTTGATGATAAGATACTGGAAGAAGACCACAAGGGGAGAAAAAGAACAAGGCGACGGACAGCCTCTGTGAAGGAAGGTCAGCAAAAACGGGGAGGGGAGCTCACTGTTGTAAAATGTGATGTGCTTATAATTGGCTTAATTATGCACTTAGGAATGCATTTAATAAGAGTTAGCAAGTTCTTAAAATTTACTATCTCCTCAACTTGCTCTGCCTCCAGTGCTAAACAGAAAGTCCTCACCTTATCCTGCTAAGAGCACTGTCCACACAAAAGGATTCCCAGAGATAAGACACATGTGATAGATATAATTGGGGTCTCATTTATTGAGCATACTATATATATCACACAGAGTGGTAAGCATTTGTCTATATAATCCTGCTTCCAACAGTCCTGTGAGGTAGGTGCCTTTATGCCCATCTTGTAAGCCAGCAGTTGATGGCAAAGGGGGCCTCAGAGCATTGTCTGAGGACCCTGAGGAAGAAAGGAGCGGAGCTGGGAGTGAACAGGATGAAGCTGTTACACTTTGTTCCCCAGGACAACGCAGGAAACTGATAGGTGACTTGGGAGACTTTGTCCTTAGTTACTTTTCCTAGGTCCCTGGAGGTCCCTGACTTTTGAGTTGATCATAAATGGCCAGTTGTGTTTGTCTGCTAGTGCATATTCCTCCTCATACGGACTCTCAGTAGTCAGGCCCAGTTTGCTTTCCACAGAGCTTAAAGCTGTACACAGTCCTTGCTGGTGTGGCTCAGTGGTTAAAAGCATCAGCCCAGCCGAGACCAGTTTGGCTCAGTGGATAGAGCGTTGGCCTCCGGACTGAAAGGTCCCGGGTTCAATTCCAGTCAAGGGCATGTACCTTGGTTGTGGGCACATCCCCGGTGGGCGTGGTGCAAGAGGCAGCTGATCGATGATTCTCATCGATATTTCTAACTCTCTAGCCCTCTCTCTTCCTCTCTGTAAAAAATCAATAAAATATATATTAAAAAAAAAAAAAAAAAAAAGCATCAGCCTACATACTGAGGTGTCATGGGTTCAATTCCTGGTCAAGGACATGTACCTGATTTGCAGGTTTGACTCCCCCACCCTACCAGAACATCTAAAAGAGGCAACTAATCGATGTGTCTCTCTCATCTATTTCTCTTTCTGTGTCTCCCTCTCCCTCCCTGCCACTCTCCCTTAAAAAAGAAAAAAAAGAATTTCTGGGACCAACAATTACCTGATCATATGCTACCTTATTATGTGACCTGACCAGTAAGATGCAACTCTGTTATGTGACCTATATATAGGGTGTCCCAAAGAAATGTGTACACCACTTTGAATAATTATAAAGGGAGTATTTATTAATATATATTTCATTTTCAAAATTGAGCTATCGGCTGTCTACATTTTTTGGAGATACCCTGTATTTATGGTTCAAGACAGCGCATTCATACTAGAGGACTATTGTGTTGGCTGTGGTCATTTTTTTAAATTTGGCAACCTAAGGGAGGGGTCGGTGCCCCTGACTAAATAGTCAGGTATTAAAAATTCTTGCGGCACACTGTGGGAAACTTGAAGAATGGGCAGAGGAGGAACCACAATTCTTCCATAAGGAGAGAACTGTTTTTCTACTGAAAATGCTGTTCTGTAACAAGTCTGCTTTTAAAGCCACCTGTGGCTCTTCTGCATGTGTGATGATGGCTGAGGCCACAGACTAAGTCTCCAGCAGTTAGCTTGATCAGACTGCTTTTGTCCTGGTTTTGCTTTTAGGCATAGTCGAATGCAATGGAGGAGTGGCCGAAGAAGACGAGGTGGAGGTCATCCTGGCACAGGAGCCCGCTGCAGACCAGGAAGTGCCGAGGGACGCCGTCTTGCCGGAGCAGTCTCCAGGAGAATTTGACTTTAACGAGTTCTTTAACCTTGATAAGGTGCCGTGCTTAGCTTCGGTGAGTGTAGCAGCACACTTAGGAAATGGAGGGAGCAACTACATGGTTAAATTTGACCTATGTCTTTACCAGATGTCCTTTGGAGGTATTGTTTTTGTTAGAGGCCCTGGGGCGTTTAGGCTTTTATTTATTTTTTGTTTACCTAAATCTTCACCCAAGGGTATGTTTCTGATGAAAAATCAGGTGTCAGCCTATGGGAGCTCCTTTGTAGGTAACAGTATGCTTTTCTCTTGCTGCCTTTAAGATTCTCTCTTGGTTGTTAATTTTTGCTGTTTTAATTATGATGTGTCTGGGCGTGTGCTTGTTTGGATTCTTCTTGCGTAGGGTCCTCTGTGCCTCCTGAACTTGTGTGACTTTTTCCTTTCCTGGGCTAGGGAAGTTTTCTGCCATTTCTTCAAACACGTTCTCTATCCCTCTCTCGCTTTTTGCCTCTTCTGGCACACTTAGCGGGAGGCACTACCCTTAGTGCATCCCAGCTTGCTCTGTGGTAAAAATGACACACCAAATAAACTCTCAAGGATTCTTCTCAGGTTTAAAATGCTTTTAGTTTCTTGTAATTGGCATTTCCAGTAAATGTGTATAAAAGTAACTTTATGTTTTAGCTGTAATAAAATTTAGCTTCTCTAAGTGAAACAAAGTTGGTAGATGGTCAAAATATACAAATGACTTTCTCAACACTTACTGTCATATCTTTAGAAAATGTCCAGAAGCTTTATATTCAGGTCCTTTGCTTTTCATATTCCTTCTGTATATCTTCTGACTTTTTTCCTATACAGTATGATCAGAGCAAATAAAAGGATTAAAATGAAAAGCCATTTTTGCTATTTATAATATAGCAAAATTCTTTTCAACATTGTTTTTAATAGCTGTAGCTTTTAGTTACTTTTAAAATAATTCCTATTTATCACTAAGGTGATTGTATCTTGGATAAGATTCTCTATTTTTTACAGTGCCACATCACTCACAATGCTTCTCGTATGCTGTAATTATTGAAGTGCACGTAAAAGTCAGCATTATTTAAATGAGTCTACAAGTGGAATGTGACTGAAACTATGAATACCTCAGAAAATAGTACCACAGATAATGATCAAATCAGTGTCTTGAATTAAAATCCCTTTTCTTAGGTGAAAGGAGTGTTTTGTGGCTTAGTTTGGGTATGTGTTATGAGAAAATTCTTCCAGATAAGAATAAAAGAATAGCTGAAACCGGTTTGGCTCAGTGGTAGAGCTTCGGTCTATGGACTGAAAGGTCCCAGGTTCGATTCCGGTCAAGGGCATGTACCTTGGTTGCGGGCACATCCCCAGTAGGGGGTGTGCAAGAGGCAGCTGGTCGATGTTTCTCTCTCATCGACGTTTCTAGCTCTCTATCCCTCTCTCCTCCTCTCTGTAAAAAATCAATAAAATATATTTTTTAAAAATAATAATAAATAAAAGAATAAATCTTAACTTCCACTGCTGAACTTTGGAAACTAGGGGTTCTAGACTTCAGATAAAAGAGTCACTAACTCTGTCATCCATGTACCAGTTTGGGGGGAAATGTGTTTTTTTTTTATTGGTATAGAAGTAAAAGTTTATGCCTACTTTCAAGGATGTACCTTGTTTTTGGATTGACATTTGCTTTATCTTTTCTAAATGTTGATGAGAATACTATACTGCATAAAGATCAACTTTGGTATTTAACTGGATTTATTTATAGGGTACAGTTGAAAAAATTATTTTTCAAAAATGTTTAAATCTGTGTTTTAAGAAGGGTTGGTAATAGAAATTACTATTATGAAATAGTGTTGAAAAAAATATTTCTGATCATAGTGCATCATTTAGTTGGCCTTATTATTAAGCCAGAAACCAGGGAAGTTGGATTTAAAATAAAACAAACACCTGAAAACTCTTCGTTAAGTTCAAAAGATGTTAGAGATGCATTAAAAGGTCATCTTTCACATTCTGATATTTTCTAAACTTTGACTTGGAATTGTGATCTATGAGCTCTACTTTTTAGCTCTTGGCTTGTGAAATTACCCGCATTGAACTTTATGATGTTCATTCCATCCATGGGACTGTTTGCAGCAAGGATTTTCTGTCATCGGCTGTTCATACATGATATTTAGTTGAAGGCCACTCCTGAAGGCAATGGAATGCTTTACTCTTGGTACTGATTTTTATTTTGAGACTATGTCCTCCAAAAACATGCAGTAGTTCATGAATTTGTCTAATGAGGCAAAGGATAAAAAACGCCATGTCTATGGCACAGTGGTTTTGCTTTATATGCTTAGAAAATACATGGTTGGTTATGCTCAAGTTTGGGTTACTCAGAAATGACCCAGGAGGGAAAGAAAAATGAAAGATGTTCAGAATCCTAAGTTCTGAAGGTATTTACCTTCAGGTCAGCCACTTCAAAGGAAGTATCAAAGTAAGTGACCCTTTCTTAAAATTTGAAACTTCTTGTCCCTTTCACCTAGAAACTATTATCTTAACTCCTTTGTCTTTCCTTTTAGATGATAGAAGACGTTTTGGGGGAAGGGTCAGTCTCTGCCAGTCGATTCAGTAGGTGGTTCTCTAACCCAAGCCGATCAGGAAGCAGATCCAGCAGTCTTGGTTCAACACCACATGAAGAACTGGAGAGACTTGCAGGTAAAATGGCTTCAGATTCTGGCCCTGGACATACACTTAAGCTCTCTCTAATACTGTTCATTGTCTTCATTAGTCAGGGGTCCATTAGAGTTAAAGAGTCTCTGGATACTGAAAAAGCCTTCAATTTGTGTCCTTTTAACACTATTTGAAGCTGTGTTTCTGTGCTTTATTTGGGTTAATTAATTATGAATATATTTACTTGCATTATTAGGTCTGGAGCAAGCCATCCTCTCTCCTGGACAGAATTCGGGGAATTATTTTGCTCCTATACCATTGGAAGACCATGCTGAAAATAAAGTGGATATTTTAGAAATGCTACAGAAAGCCAAAGTGGATTTAAAACCTCTTCTTTCCAGCCTCTCTGCAAACAAAGAAAAACTTAAAGAGAGCTGTAAGTGTTTATTAGATTCTACTTTAGGCATCTGAGAAAGCTTGAATGCTCAGTCTTAAGGCAGTTAATGCTATTTCATCAAAAGTCAAATATATGGTGGGTTTTGAACATTCTTCAAAAGAAAAATATATATATATTTTTTTTAATCAAACAATACCACCTCTTTGAGAACCTGGTAGTCAGTGGGTCCTGGGACCTCTATTAACTCTTCTCCCAGTCCTCCTCCCCTGAAGCCCAATTATAGCACCAGCAAATGCTGACCTGAGCAGCATGTGGCAGCTCCTCACATCTTTGCCCCAAACTGCCATATCCTTGTGAGGTTATAAGCCTTCAACAGGAAGCCTTAGTGATACAAGAACCATAGTGCTGCTGATGTTGGGCTAGCGGGGGTTCCTGCCCCGGGTGACAAGTCTCCAGAAGACCGTTACAGAGGTCTTCCGACAGGATGCACAGCAGATCTGGTCAAGTCTTACAGCTTATGGCCCCCCGTTTCTAGCACAGAAGCATTTTAGGGCTAGTTTATGCCATCTCTTAGTCAGTACACAATTATGGCCTATTTCACCTGAGCAACAATGATTTTAAGTGTCTTCAGTCTATTTTTGTTGTCATTCTTTTTTACTTTCACCTTAACCATGATGGTAGCCAAAGAGAATTCCTACCACATATTCCTTTGCCTGACTTAACCTGGACTTTCTCAACTTTTCAGCACATTCAGGGGTTGTACTTTCAGTGGAAGAAGTAGAAGCAGGGCTCAAGGGCTTGAAGGTGGACCAGCAACTGAAGAATTCAACTCCTTTCATGGCAGAACACTTAGAGGAGACTCTGAGTGCTGTTACCAGCAATCGGCAGCTCAAAAAAGATGGCGATATGACTGCGTTCAACAAGCTAGTGAGCACCATGAAGGCAAGTGGGACTTTGCCTTCTCAGCCCAAAGTCAGCGTAAGTATTTTACACAAACTCCAGCCTTTCCTCCTTTTCCCTCTTTCTGTTTCACTTCCCACAATAAATGGACTTTTAAAAAGGTATTCTGAGTAAGTTGGAAATTTTTTTAGTTGTCATTTGGTCCTTCCTGCTTTTGTGTGTTCTTTTATTACTGCTGTGCTATTTGTTACTAGAAAAAGCAGGTTTGTGGTTAATCTACATGTATTGTGGGTGACAGTATAAAGATTGAAAGAGCCATATAAACTTGTCATTGCTTTAAAAAAAAAAAGGTGATGCATATCTTTTTGAACTCCAAAGAAAGTTTTTAGTTTATTCAGCTACCTGTCAGATCTTTTCCACACCTTCTAGTTACTTCCAAATACCCGGGCTTACCTGCTTTCTTGATTAGGCCATTGGCAGTTGTACGAAACATTTGTCAAACAGGACGGATTTTTTTCAAGACAGTTGTATTTTGTTAATTTACTAATAGAAAAAGTTGTGACTCTAAACTTGTAAAACACCTTGAGGCATGAAGTTGGGTTACAAGGTGACTGAATACCAGTAAATGCTGGTGTGTAGTACATACTGGAAGCTTATCCTCACACCTTAGAGGGTGGCTCGCAGCCATGGCCTGTGTGTCAGTATTGCTCTCCCTGATGAAAGTGATGAAGGAAGCAGGATAAACCTGAAGAATAAAAATCCATTTGCTGTATTAGCAAATTTACCAAATTGAGTGTTGCCTCTTGTTTTCTCCTTGTACCTTCTTATCTGGGAAACTACAAGTTAGCCTGGCAGCAGTAACTGATTCATTGTGCCTTGATCATGGGAAGGGAACTGATTTTTGGTGTTTCGCATGTGACCAGCAGTTAGCAATAGAAATTGCCACAGAAATGCCATTGTTTTGGCCTTACTGCTAGGACTGTAAGGTGGCATCTCACGGAGGTAGACTTCTTCCTGAGTATCTGACCACACCATGCCAGTTTAGGGGAATACTTCTTGTAAACTGCTTTAGAATTATTTCCGCTCAAAGAATTATTAGATACAAGGGCTAGATTAAAAGATTGCAAACTCTTTTGTTCTCCTTCCTTGTTACCTTTGTGTCTTGGTGACTGGGTCACATCTTGTACCTTTTTTAGTGTGAGTAAAGAAATGGGAACAGAAAATTCAACAGTTCACCTGATGCTTTTGAGCATTTTGTTTCAGCTATGGATACGATTCTAGGGTTTGATAATAGCACAGATGACCCTAAATTGTTAGAGGAACTATTTCAATGTTCTGAAATATATCTGGTTTCACCCAAGGGAAGGAGACTCAAACACCTACTTAAAGGAATAGATGATATAATTCAAGTTGCTAGGCAAAGAGTAACAGAAATTCAACATAACCTAGGAAAGAAAGCAACAAGAAAAATAATGTAATAAGCACACCAGGCATTATCCCAAAATATTGCTTAATTTGCTAAAATCAAGTTTTTAATTACTGTGGCTGTGTGTGATGTATGCTATTTCTGATCTGCCTATGTCTGCTTCAATAATGTTCTTTCCTCCTCCAAACATGTTGATTCAATCTAAACTCCATTTCAAATTCAATTGTAGGCTCTGTATAGGAAACGATATAGTATAAAGTTGCCTATTTGTTTTTTTGTTAAAAGGAATTAAATGACTTTTTAGTGTATCTCTTATTAAAATCATCTGCAGTGAGTCCAATTCCAAAACCGACAATAAAACATCTGGATACCTTTGGGCTACATGTCATGCCCAAGGACACTGCTGTGGGCTTGGCATCTCCACCTAGCGGGAGGGAAACTGGACCAGAGAGAGCACTTAGGCGTGGGGATGTACTGAAATGCAGGGAGGCAATGCAAGTTGGATGCAAAACATGACTGCGGCTGCACTAGAAGAGCAAACAGTGAAGGAATTGACTTTCCCCCTGTACGTGAGACCCATTTGAAACAGCGTGCTTATAAATAATAAAGTTTATGAATTTCCTGAAATAGGACACTTCTGGCCTGCATGTTGTTTACTAGATTTTTAGTATCACCTGGTCTAGAACTCTTGTTACAGAGTAGCAAATTTGCCTCAAAAATTAAAATCTATAAATTATCCAAACTTTCTGCGTGTGGGTCCTTACTAAAGTACTCCCCCTTTCACCATTTCTTTTTTCCTTTGTTTGGTCAGTGTTAGAGACCGTAAACGCACTAGAACTACTACAGGGAGGAAAGGACCTTGTCTGAGCAGGTCTCTGAGGGGACTCTGCATGTACATGGGAAGATTCATTCTGGTGCCAGATATTTGGGACCTATATGATGAGAGGGGAATAGGTTGATTTAAGTTCGTTTTCTGTGACTTTGACGTTATTCTGCTGTTACATGCCGACTCCTGAAGAGTTTTTAAAGCTTTCTTGTCCCCACATAATCTTTAAGTTAAGTGTGTAAGAAGGTTAAAACCAGTTTTCCTTTGATTTTTTTAGCGAAACCTTGACAGCCATTTGATGTCCCCTGCTGAGATTCCAGGCCAGCCCGTCTCCAAGAACATCCTGCAGGTAATTCTCGGCATCCGAACAGTCCTCTGAACTGGTTTTTGTAGTGGAATGATCCATGCTGCCCTAGCACAGTTGTCACTGTTAGTCTCAATGTGGGATGGGGAGATAGCTAAAAAAATGACAAAGCAAGCCCTTGATTTCCAGTTTGCAGATTACAATTTCTATGGAAATTTAAGTATCTAACCTGCATTGATAGCCCTAACTTACAGCAATGTTGCTAACTGAACTTTCAGAGAAATGTGTCACATTTACATGTGACAAGTCCTTCATGGAGTATGAGGGAGATTCATCGTTGGCTGCTGAAAATAAGTCCCTAAGCCACAGCCTCTGACCGGGAGAGAGAACGAGCTGTGTTCACGAGGACTTGATGTTCTGCCTTCTAGGAACTTCTGGGTCCGCCCGTTCAGCGACCTGCTTCTTCCAACCTTCTGAGCGGCCTTATGGGGAGCCTGGAGCCTTCATCTCTACTGGGCCAAAGAGTGCCATCTCCTCCCTTGTCACAGGTGTTTCAGACACGAGCAGCCTCAGCAGACTACCTTCGTCCTCGAATACCATCACCAATTGGTAAATACTCGTGTGTAGATGTCCATCCAAATGTCCATGTTATCGTTTTGTTTTTTTCTCTTGAGATTGGTCTAACTTGGATCCAGCTCTTTGGTCTTTTTCCTTATTTTGGGAATTCAATCCAAAAAAGTTAATTTGACTTCCTGGGTTTTTGCTCTTGATAGAGGATGTCAGATTACCGGCTCTTTGCCAGCGTAATAAGTGGGACCACAATCATTTGTGAGGTCTATGGCTAACTCAGACTCTGAAGGGAAGCACTTCCAGAAGCTATCTTAGCAGAGCGTTGTGCATCACCTCCAGATGTTCCTGCCACCCTGGACTACTTTAGGCCTCCTGCCAGTCATGTCTGTGAGGGAGTTCTTTGTAATCTTCCTCCAATTCCGTCATTCTGTGCTGAGGTCCACAAAGCCCCTGTAGGGGACACAGAAAAGGGACCTCAGCCCAAGAAGTGAGGACTTTGCAAAGAGATGGTGTTCAGGAGCAGCGTGTCCTGGTGATAATGCCTCTTTGGTGGACATGTGCTATCTTGACCCTCACTGACACTGTAACTTTTCCAACAGGTTTCTCCCCAGGACCACAGCAGCTACTCGGAGATCCATTCCAAGGCATGCGCAAGCCCATGAGCCCTGTCACAGCCCAGGTCCAGCTGAGCTCTTTCTCAAATGCAATCTATCGCTTGCTTTTTACCTTTCTTATTATTCACGGGGCGGAGGATTAGATTGCTACCATTCTTGGAGGTGGTTTTTAACTGTAATTCAGGCTCAACTATATAATTCAAGTAAAGGCCAAAAAATTGGCGAGCCGCTGAATCATATATAAATAGTTAAAATCCTCTTTGGTGGATAGCACGATTTAGGTTGCAGCATTTAATTTCAGCTGTTGCTTACAGAGGGTGAAGAGAGACCTTTGCATAAAGTTCAGTGGCTGTCCTCATTCTTCTGACGCTCTGCCACTTCTGTCCAGCAGATGAGCCAGCTAGAACTGCAGCAGGCGGCAGCTTTGGAGGGGCTGGCCCTGCCACACGACCTTGCAGTGCAGGCAGCAAACTTCTATCAGCCTGGCTTTGGCAAACCACAGGTGGACAGAACCAGAGATGGATTCAGAAACAGGTACGTTACTAATCCTACCCTTGTGGGGATTTGCAATTTAATTTTCCTCAGATTAGCAAATTAGTTGCCCACAGTGTAGTTGTAAACACCGATACACTGTACAACACATGGTGAGGATGCCATCTCATCCAGACATGCAGTAAAGGGAGTAATGACTGAAATCTACTGCTGGGCATGGGCTTTCGTTCTGTCTAATTCTTTTTATATTCTTGATTTTACATTCTAATTTACGAATTAGCTTCTTATTTGCAGTTATGCTATAAAATGATGGAAAGTAAAACTATCTAGCTTCCTCCTCCATGGCTTCCTTGTTGAGTTTATCAAGCCATCTCTCAATGTAGGTTTGTTGATCAGAGCATTTAATGACTACTGACTTCACTCTCTTCCCGTCCTTTCTACTAGTGGCAACAAGTAGTAAAATGGAAGGAATCATATGTTGGGGAGTGGAGTAGTAGCAGTCTTGTTTTTATTAGAAAACAAGAAACTGCATTAAGCAAATGTATAAGGCGAACTCCTTTGTTAGCCATCAGCAGCTCTCTGTGCGCCTTGGCCCTTTTATGCTCCCATATGTGTCAGCCTTTAAGGACGGTTTAGTCCTGCCCATACAGTGCTTGGAAATTACTGAGTATTTATGTTTTGATGTGATTCTTAAAAATTGCCATATCTGTGTCTGTGTCTTGCTTCAGCTAGTTTTATATGCTGATGCTTTCAGAAAACATTGAGACCAGTTAAGTACACTGTACCTTTGCCTAAATGCATTCTATCTTTAGTAGCCCTCAGTCTAAACAGAGCTCAGGACTAGTCTGTTAAGGCTCAGTCATTGGCGCTCTCTCTACAATATAATGTAGATAT
The DNA here is from genome assembly GCF_964339955.1 of Pipistrellus hanaki. NCBI lineage: Eukaryota > Metazoa > Chordata > Mammalia > Chiroptera > Vespertilionidae > Pipistrellus > Pipistrellus hanaki. Next base: position 2,361,545 of record NC_140521.1, read on the forward strand.
CTGATATTCATTGACTTAACTTTCACACGCCTTTGCTATAAAATAACTGCGCTTTAAAGATACAGAAACTTAGGTTGTTTAAGTATAACTTGCTTGAAACTAGTTAGTGTCAGTGGAGCCTTCATGTTTTAGATCAAATGTCACCCTCCCGGGCCTTCCCTAAACACCGTGTTACACTGCCTCCCAACAGACACGACTTTCTCCTCTTGCTTTGTATACTTACCACCTCCTAGCATACTATTTTTAAAATATATCTTTATTGATTTCAGAGAAGAAGGGAGAGATGGGAACATCAGTGATGAGAAAATCACTGATTGGCTGCCTCCTACACATCCCCACACTGGGGATCAAGCCCACATATGCCCTGACATGGAATTCAACCGTGACCTCCTGGTTCATAGGTCAATGCTCAACCACTGAGCCACACTAGCCAGGCTCTAGCATGCTATTTAATTTTTTTTCTGTATCCCTGCCCATAGTAACCCCTCTGTACTCTGCAATAAGAATGTAATGAGCCGGACCGGTTTGGCTCAATGGATAGAGCGTCGGCCTGCGGATTGAAAGGTCCCAGGTTCGATTCCGGTCAAGGGCATGTACCTTGGTTGCAGGCACATCCCCAGTAGGGGGTGTGCAAGAGGCAGCTGATCGATGATTCTCTCTCATCGATGTTTCTAACTCTCTATCCCTCTCTCTTCCTCTCTGTGAAAAATCAATAAAATATATTTAAAAAAAAAAAAAAAAAAAGAATGTAATGAGACCAAAGTTTGTTTTGTTTACTACTGTATCCCTAGCACTTACAATAGTATCTAGCATATAGTAGGTGCTCAAGTATATTTGTCAGAAGGAATCAATCAATTATACCTTACACAGAATCACCTGATTTGGGGTTTACAGCTTAATCACTCAGAATACTATTAATCTGTCTGTCCCCTCATTGCCATGATCAGAGTCTCAGTATGGCAGCAGTAGGGCTTACCTGGAAGAGACTGGAAAGAGGAAAGAAGTCATGGCTTAGGATTCCCATTTGCTTATGATTTAGAAAACTTCAGAAGCAGGCTGTACATGGGCTTGGGCCTTTGTGATACTGGGTCTGACCAGCCCGAACTGCAGTGGAGCTTCCATTAGCTAGTGAGCTCACACATTCATTCCTCTCTCAGCCTATTTTTATCTTCAACTCTTTCCGTTTTTCTCCCAAATTAAGGCAGAATGAATAGAATGTCTACAGAGAATGCAAGTTTGTTCTTTTAAACTTCACTTGGGAGGCCTGGGGTCAGCCTTGTGTAGACCAGGAGTGGTAGGGAATGCTGCATGGAACCAGGTCTTAAAATAGCTGATTTGAGGCAGTGTCTCAGAGCATCAGTTCTATGCCAAGCACTGTGCTAGTCAGTGTTGCTCCCTCTCCTCTAGAGCACAGCCTACCCACAAAATGAAACTGCTAGCTAGCCTACTTCACCGGTATAGTCCAAAAATAAACTATACATGAGCTGTGGATAACCCTACATTCTCAAGGCCTTACCATGTCCCTGTTCCTTCTACCTAAATCCTTGTTCTCATCTCATAGCTTCTCATTGGTCACACCCAAGTCAATGAAGCTCCTTAACAGTGCAGCTTGTCCAGTCCCTGCAATAGACATCATTCCTTCTACCCCTCATCCTGCCATGACACCTGTTGGTACCTACTATCTGAATGCCTTGGTGCGTCCTAGGGTAGTAAGCATTTTCCCCACTAGACGAGAGTTCTTGCAAGGTCCGGGACCATGTTTCAGTGAGCTTTTGTCTTCCTTCAGAACTTAGCATGTGGTTTTGCATATTTAGACTTAGCAAATGCTTGGGAAGTTGAATTGGATAAGGGAAATGTTGAAGTCCTAGGCTGATCTTTAACATTGTGTGGTTTTAGGACTCAGAGTTTAAGCAGCTTGGGGCTTACACTGAAACTTGGTTTGTTCACAGGCAACAGCGAGTGACCAAGTCACCAGCACCCGTGCACAGAGGGAGTTCCTCTTCCCCTGCCCCTGCTGCCTCCATCACAAGCATGGTCAGTGACCTTTGCCTTTGTGAATGACTTGTAGGGTTCTCCTTGTTTGGTTGTGCCTGTGTTGTGTCACTGTAACACAAATGTCCTTGAGTGCCTTCCACAGGAATCACTGGTTTAATAGTATTTCATACCTGACTTTTGGGTTTTCCCCTTTCAGTCTGTTGAGGTTTTAGTTAAAACCCTTACATTGGGGAAAGTGTGTTTCAGCAAATAGACAAGTACAGGCTGAGCACATAGATGATATGTAGTATGTTCAAACAAGTGAACAATTGGAGTAGGAAGGACAGTGTGAAAGGCAGGGGTGAGGTGGATGGGCTGGTGACCAGGGTCAGGTCATGGGGATTCCAGTGGTGAGTTCACAAATTCAGATCCAAATCTCTGAATGAATTAAGACTGGGACTGAGGGGTTTGCTTATTTGTGGAGAGAAGTTTAGTTGCACAGCTGACTCGTTGTGCCAGCATTTTATTTTTTTTTAAGTTTCCTTCCCCACAAATTTTTATCACCTAAAGCTGACAGATGTGGGGAAAACTATTACTCTATGTTCAGGATCCCAAGTAGGTCTTTGTACTAAGCACCTTGAAGGCAGGGTCCAGGAGTTTTTCTGTTCATAATTCATTCCCTCTCCTGCCATCATGGATTTGGGTTAAGAAAAGTTACCTACATGATAAAGTCATCAAAGTAGAAATATGCAGTGAAGAGATAGGAACAAATGACCCCAAATGGTGAGTTCTACTAGCTGAGGAGAATAGGAAGATAATTTTGAATGTCCTAGTAGTATACCAAGTCCTTGAATCAATTTTGTTCAAGGTATTTGGTTATAATGTTGATGAGATGCTATAGATATAACTCTTGTTTTTATCAACTCGCCTATAGTAAAATTGGCTTCATTATATGTCATTTAGCTCAAAGTCACAGAGCCTGTCAATAATGTTAAGTGAGGAGTTGCAGTATAGAAAAATTTAGGCTCTGAGGTTGTCTCTGAAATGTCCTTTCCTGGCTGGATGTGTTACTGCTCCTGGGTATACTTCTGGCCATATTCTCCCCCTCTCCCAAGCTAATGCCCTGGCTGGGGAAGTACTGCATAGGCAGGTCCCCATCGTCTAGTTAAAGCTTTTTGCTTTAACGTCCTTTATGTACAACAAAGTCTAGGTTTTGATGAAGTGAGTTGAGAGGGAAGATGCACTGGGCCACCGTCTATTTGGCCCATCCTGTGTCTTTACCTCTAGTAGCTAGAGACCACAGCATTGGCTTTCACGTGTGGCCAGTAAGGGGACTCTTCAGCTTGCTTCGTTAGTCCAGTTAATCTTGGCTTGAGAAGCAAAAGGTGTTTAGAGAAGTGCTAATACTAATTGTTCCCTGCAGCTTTCTCCTTCCTTCACCCCTACCTCAGTGATTCGTAAGATGTACGAGAGCAAAGAGAAGAGCAAGGAGGAGCCAGCATCTGGAAAAGCAGTTCTTGGTGACAATAAAGAAGACACTCAGAAGGCCAGTGAAGGTACTGCAGAACTGTTGAGGATGTACTGCCCAAGATAGTATGTGAGAGAGGGAGCATGAATTTGAGTGCTGACCAGCATGGCCTGATCCCCTGCAAAGCGCTAGACAAGATCCCTGACTGCTCTAGACTACATTTCTGTGTTTGACATGGAGAAGGTTGGACCAGCTCAGCCACTTAGCCACTTGAAAAAACTGACCGATCTAAGAATACTAGTATTAGATAGGAAGGGATGAGCTTTAGGTATGGACTCTTATTTAGGTTGAAAGTTGAATTATTAGTTCATCTATTGGCAAATTGATATAGTTCATTCAACCAGTTTTACTTCTGAAAGGTTCTCTCCAACCCATAAAGACTGTGCCCAACAAACTGTGCAATGAATGAAGCGTATAGGACGTGTACAAAGCCTTTGTTGAGAGGCTTCTTTTAGGAATTGAACCGTTGAGATTGAAAAAGACATGGTGAAACTTTCTCATGTTAGGTTTACACAGGCCTCAAGTGAGTATGAGCTTTTTGCCTGTGAGGAAGTTTGGGGGGCGGAGGGCGGGCGGGGAGGAAATCCTGGCAGTCTTACTTAAAAAGGCAGTTAAGGTTCCTTCACCAGGTTCAACTTTCTGTTATGATAGATTTGCATAATTTTACTTGACTTTTTCCTTAGGCTTTGAAAAAGCATGTTACTCCCAAGCAGCTGATTAGGATAGACAGCTCCCTCACAGATAAGACCACAGCCCGATGGGCAGAGCAAGGTGGCCAGTGAGTTACACCAGACATGATAAGCCAGGCTCACCTGCCCAACAGCTACTCCTGGGTTGAGAGGATTTTAAGAATAAAAACAGGGGCTTAAGAGTTAAGTTGTTTTTAACTTTAGAGCCTTTGGGTTTTTTTTAAGTGCAGCAAAGATAAACTCTGTTCCAACGAAGTGTTGAAAACTGGAAAACTTGGTATCTGTCCCTGACTACCACTATGGCCTTGACTGGGCCTGTTCATAAGGCAAATTGATGTTCCCTAATGATGCAATTCTCTAAATTTGTTGAGGGGAGTCAAATAAGGATTGTGAGTTTTCTAAGAAATGAGATTTACTGGATCATTGGGAGGATAAACTGTTTGGGAGTTTGCCAACACCAAAAATATTCTGTCTGGATCCCTACAGAGAACCTCTTGTCATCCAACTCTGTGCCCAGTGCTGATCGAGACTATTCTGCCACAAATCCCAAACTGTCAACATTGCAGCGGGCTTCCTGTTCCACCCCACTGTCCCAGAGCAACCGTTACACCAAAGAACAAGACTATCGGCCTAAAGCAGCTGGGAGGAAAACGCCCACCCTGGCACCCCCAGTCCCAGGAACACCTTTCCTCCGTCCTGTCCACCAAGTCCCCCTTGTCCCCCATGTCCCAATTGTTCGGCCTGCGCACCAGCTTCACCCAGGGTTGGTCCAAAGGATGCTGGCCCAGGGGATACATCCACAGCATCTTCCAAGTTTGCTACAAGCTGGTGAGTTTCTGACCCGGCATGACAACAGTTGCTAGAACTAATAGAGTGCTGTGCTGTGGGAGGTTTTCATCCCTGGAAAGATGTTACTAGATTTTTCCATCTAACTGGTGGCCAGTGGGTCCAATCCAGTCCACCCCTTATTCCGTTAAAAGATTAGGAACCTCGCTTAAGCATTCTTCTCTCATCAGATCAGTAACACTGTACAATCAAGCCTGAAAACTTCCAGGTAGATTAACTTCTCACCAACTTCTTCTAACAGGTGTGCTTCCTCCTGGGATGGATCTGGCTCATTTACAGGGAATCTCTAGCCCAATCCTGGGCCAACCCTTTTACCCTTTACCTGCTGCTAATCACCCTCTCCTAAACCCTCGTCCTGGGACCCCTCTGCATCTGGCAATGATGCAACAGCAGCTACAGCGTTCAGGTAGGTTCAGGAATGGGCTAGGCGAGCTGCGTGTGGCTAAATAGGCTTTAAAGTTTTGGACCCGTTCCCAGTGACGGGGGGTGAATTGACATAGACAATTCATTCTTTAACTTACCCTGCAAGACTGGGGAAAGGGTATAACCAGAGACTAGATAATGTAAACCAACCTCTACAGGATTTGGAATTCCTGTTCCTATAAAACAGCTAACTGTGCTCTGGCGTTTTTTGTCCTTTGCCTCTTAGAAGAGGAGGCTGAATCCTTCCAGCAGAGGTTCAGCATAGGGACTGCCCAGAGTCAATGTCCTCTCACCAGCTAATGTTAATGCTTCTGTGATGTGGCTGCTTGCTGTGGAACATAGTAGTCATGTCATCTACTAGAGTGTCTTCTGAATAGCTCAGCTTTCCAAGGTCTATTTTCTGGCATTTTGCAAAGGAATTTCCTAGAATAAATCATCAGGTAAAGAATTCTGTTTGGAGTTTTATGGATAAAGTTGAGTGAGGCAAGACCTGATACAGTACTTTCCCCCTCATGTTCTAACCTTTTTTTTTTTAAATGTATTTCTTTTATTGATTTAGAGAGGAAGAGAGGAGAGATAAAAACATTAATGATGAGAGAATCATTGATCAGCTGCCTCCTCCATGCCTCCTACTGGGGATCGAGCCCACAACCCAGGCATGTGCCCTTGGCCGGAATCAAACCTGGGACCCTTCAGTCCGCAGGCTGATGCTCTATCCACTGAGCCAAGCTGGCTAGGGCATAACTCTTCCTTCTTATTCCCGCAGTTCTTCATCCTCCAGGCTCTGGTTCCCAGGCAGCAGCTGTCAGTGTTCAGGCGACCCCACAGAATGTGCCCAGCCGGTCAAGCCTGCCCCACATGCACTCCCCACTGGAGCACCGCCCCAGCCAGAGGAGCAGCTCCCCAGTGGGCCTTGCCAAATGGTTTGGCTCTGATGTGCTACAGCAGCCCCTGCCCTCCATGCCCGCCAAAGTCATCAGTGTGGATGAATTAGAATATCGACAGTGAGCAAGGCAGGCAGGCTCACCTAACCCTGGACCTATGGTGGCACCTGGTCAGGACTCTGCTTGGTTTACAGGCTTTTACTTTGGAGCACTCTGTGCAAAGCTGTTTAGGAGGCCTAGGCGTCTGGTGTGGTCTGCATGATGGAAACCTACGTGGTCTGAATACAGGATGCACAGTGTTGTCAATGCCGGAAGTAATCTTTCTTTTTTTGTAAGATATGTGAATGAAGTGTTGGTGTCTTCACCAAGAGGTGGCACCTAAGGGTTCTGAGGAAATAAATGTATAGAACCTTATGTACAGACCTGTGTATAAATAATTTTTGTATATACATATAGGATAGCTTTTTTGAACTTATACAGCTGTACATAAAAGTAGCTGATATTAGTTAAGCCTGTGTCTACAGTTTGTATTTCTTTCACTTGTACATTTGGGACTTTCTTTTGGTTGATTAAAGTTGCATATGCTGTGAATGAAGCAATGGCATTATTGTGTTTATTTCCTCCGGAACCCCTTCCTCCTGTTTCCAACCAGCTGACCTAACAAGGTCAATAGGTGCCTCATGGGAAATTAATCTGGTTTTAAGTTTTCTTTAAAACCCATAGAACTGTCCTAGCTGGTTTGTCTCTGAATAGAGCATTGGATGATTCCAGTCAAGGGCAAGTACCTTGGTTGCAGGTTCAATCCCCAATAGGGGATTTGCAGGAGACAGCAGACCAATGATTCTCTCTCTCATCATTGATGTTTCTCTCTCTCCCTCTCCCTTCCTCTCTGAAATAAATAAAAATGTATATTTTTAAATAATGGACCAGTGATATCAAGGCTTATATCCTACAAAGTGACTGGGATACCAGGCCTAAGGGGTTTATCTTCTGAGTGGGAAAAACAGTGCTCAATTTTTGTAGGCATTTTACAAGAACCACATCCCTTACTACTAACAATTCCCACTTTAGTAAGTGCTGTTACTATCCCCTTGTTATATGAGGAAACTCCAGGAAGATTTGGAGGGAAACAACTGTCACCAGGAAAACAAAACAAGTACTAGAGAAGCCTGAATGTGTGTATAATGCCACATCTCCGTTCCTCACAAACTGCTTCTCCAGCTCACTTCCTCTATAATCTCTCTTCCTGCAAACCTGTTTGCCTTCCTGATTTTCTTGGATTACTACCACCCCTTTAACCCATAATGAAATCATCTTTGAGTTCTCTACCTCTAAAGAGCAAGTCAGTCACCAAGTTTAAATTTTTCCTCTACCTATATGCCCAACACCCTCTGTCCGTCCATCTTCTCACTAGCCAGTCCACCGAAGATTTTTGCCAATTTCCCATTATTCGAGCAATCCCTTCAAAATCCCTATTCCCAGCCCAAAACCTCTGATGATACCTTAATGTAATCTCCAACTGCCATACATAACACATGATGTATACACACAGCCTGCTCTGCTCTGATCACACTGGCTGCCTCACTTGCAATGTTCTGCCTCCATGTCTTCAACCAGTTTATGTGGTTGAGGCCCGGCCTGCCATGGGGGTTCAAGCAGAAAGGCTGGGCTATAGAAAAGGGGACACTTAGTGGGTTCAGCTAAATATTCAGCCCAACACTGACAGACGGCCATGTTCTGACTAGGGCAGACAGGGAGCCCAGGAAAAGCACAGGAACCAGTGACAAGAGCCAACATTTAGCTATGCTAGGCATTTTACAAGAACCACATCCCTTACTATTAGCAATTCCCACTTTAGTAAGTGCTGTTACTATCCCTTGTTATATGAGGAAACTAAGGTTTACTGAGATTAAGTAATTGGAGCAAGGTTCCACAGCTTTAGCTAATTAGAAGTTAACCTGCAATTCAAACTCCAATGTGCCTGATCAGAGTATTTTACTCAGTGACCACCCATCATCTCCCAAATGGGCTAGCCTTGCAAAGAATACACAGTTAACTTACATCAAGTCTTTCGACATCATCTAGGAAAGACCACTTGAAGGGTTTCCCATGATTAAACATCAAATTAAGATGTTGCAGCCCAGCTGGTGTGGCTCAGTGGTTGAGCATCAACCTATGAACCAGGTGGTAATAGTTCAGTTCCCAGTCAGGGCACATGCCAAGGTTGTGGCTCAATCCCTGGTGTGGGGCATGCAGGAGGCAACCAATTGATGTTTCTCTCTCACATCAATATCTGTGTCTATTCCTCTCTCTAAAAATGGATGGAAAAATATCCTCGGGTGAAGAATTAAAAAAAAAAAAAAGTTCTGGTGTTCAGTGGTTAGAGCATTGGCCCTGTCAACCAAAAGGTCATGATTCAATTCCCATTCAAGGGTACATTCCTCAGTTGCAGGTTCGATCCCTGGTCCCAGTTACGGCTTGTCCTAGTCAGGGATCATGCAGGAGGCAACCTGTCAAAGTGGCTCTCTCACATCAACGTTGCTCTCACTCTTGCTCGCTCTCTCTCTCTGTCCCTTCCCACTCCCTACCACTCTCTAAAGATCAATGGAGAAAATGTCCTCAGGTGAGAATTAGGAAAAAAAAAAAAAATTGCAGTCACATTTTTATCCAGTTCACACTCAAGACCAAGTTCCCAAGTAACCCCTTATCCAGCTGCCTTGCAGTAGGTACCCATCCATATTTAGTCCATCGCAAAACAAATTCTGACAATGACACACGACCTGCACATAGCCAGCTGGCCGTCAGGTCCTTTATGCAGTTCAACACACAAGGTGACACCAAGTTAAGACAAGTGAAGTTCCAATTTGGGTACCTCCATCTCCCTCCCCTGAATCCTGATCCAGTGGCTGCCAAAGCCAGAAGGGGCTTGAGGTGGGGTGCTTGGTCGTGGGGAAAGCCGCAGTGGTTGGCCCAGCAGATGGGGAAGGGGAAGCTTCACTTCTTCACAATCTGAATGACATCCTCGTCCTCCAATGTATGGTCTTTACCCACTTTTTGAGGATTGTGTTTCACAGAGAGACCCCAGACCAGAGCGCTATATGGAAGGGAAAAAAGAACAGTGTAAATAATCACTCAGTTTAACTGCCTGCCAGCCACCTTTCTGCTCAGGTGGAGCATTCAGGCTCTTAAAGAGCTACAGTCCTTTAGCTTTAGCTTCCCCAGCAGTGTGACACACTGGAACCTTCACATACAAAGTAGCACAGACTTTTGGAAGTTGTATAATTCCTTGTGTTCCAAAGCCAATTTTTAAAAGTCAGAGAGAAAAAACACAATGAGAAGAGTGACGAGATGAGCTTAAAATTAAGAAAGCATGGGTTTATTGTACAGAAATATCCTGAAATAATTCAGATTGGAAATTAATTCTCAGAAATACAGTGTCAGTTATCGACTGTTAAAGATTACCAGTTTATAGTGATTCTACTGAAACTATCAGTGGGTAACTGATAAAAAAATGTAGGACCTCCCTTCCTCAGCCATGTGTGGAAAATTCTCCCTATCAAGAAACCATAACTGAGCCCTAACCAGGTAGCTCAGTTGGTTAGAGCATCATCCCAACATGCCAATGCTGTGGGTTCAATCCCCGGTCAGGGCACATACAAAAACCAACCAATGAACACACAAATAAGTATAACAAATCAATGTTTCTCTGTCAAATCAATAAATTAAAAAGAAATATATATATTTGAAAATAATTTTTATCCACGGATCTCAAATAATAAAAATATGTAGTACTACTGATGGAATCTGGTAAATAAGACACTGAGACCTGCCTCATAGAGGCTAAGAACTATTACCAAAAAACAGAAAATGGTGGCCATATTGCTATGAATGCTATGCTAAGAATTTCTAGTTAGTGAAATCGGTAGCTCACCGGGAAAAGGCGGCACCATATACATGCCCATGATACTTACTATTTAAATTCTTTAATAAGATTTTTGTGAATCTTCATGCAGAAATCTTCCACTGTGGTCCTGGAGTAAGGCAGCACCACTGGGGATGTGTAATCTGGCAACTGGCCTTTGGGTTTGGTGTAACTAGAACAGAGAAGAAATAGAGGTTGCCTACTCCTTGGAATGTTTCATGTGCTGAATGCAAATCAACCCTCCATCATCTCAGAGAACAGAGGCACATAATCCCAACTTGAAGGAAAAAAGTGCCCTCGATATTGCCTAGCAGATGATAGGAATTAGTTTGTGTCTCCAAAAAGACTTTATGTTAATGAGCTCCAGAAGACACCATTGAGAGACAGTCTGGTTTAATTCCCAGAGAAGTTATTACCCAATCCACTAAGACTCACATCCTCACAAGTTTCAGGTAGTCCCAGATCTTTTCCAACAGGTCATCAAAATTCCAGCGGTGATGAGCAGAGATGGGTACACAGTGAGGTACCTTATAGATGATATCCAATTCCTCAATGGAGATCTGATCAATCTTATTTAACACATAGATACAGGGGATATAAACTCTATAAAAGAAAAACAGGACATTGGTCTGGAGCTGCTGACAAGATTCAAGTTTGATTGTCAGTACTCCCTCAACCAGAATCCGAAATCAGAGACTCTCCAAGGGATCACATGATGCAGATCAACACCACTCCCTCCCCACCGGCCCCACAAAAATAAACTTCCTACCAAAATAAAGGAGATATCCAAAAGGTGAACTATAGGTAACAAAACCCAGGCGCTAGTTTCAGCCAGGCAGCTAACTGAGAGAACATGCTACAAGTGAAAAGAACACAAGCTTTAGAGTCACACAGACTGAATCTACTCATAGCTCTTTCATTTCTACATATGTGGCCCTGGACAAGTCTCAGAGTTGATTTCCTACAAAGTAGCTTTCAGAAATGTAAGAACATAAATATATTTCTAATAACATATTTCATGATAATTTTTAAAGAATAAAAAAAACTTGCCCAGCTGGCATGGCTTAGTGATTGAACGACAACTTACGAACCAGGAGGTTCGAGTCCCAGTCAGGGCACATGCCCAAGTGTGGGCTTGATCCCCTGTTGGGGGCGTGCAGAAGGCAGCCTATCCATGATTCTCTCTTATCATTGATGTTTCTATCTCTCTCCCCCTTCTCCCTTCCTCTCTGAAATCAATAAAAATATATTTTTAAAAAACATTTTAAACACAAATCTGGCAATGTCACAATCCCAATGTCCAATCAATGTGGCAGCTAAGTATTAAATAGGCAGGCCACAAATTCTCAGGCTTCAATTGCCTCACTTATTAAATGCCTAAATCAAAACATTGGTTTTATTTTCAAATGAGTATCAAATAAATTCATCCAACCAATCATAACAAATGAACAGGAAGGCAACTAGAAAATACTATATCCAAATTCCAGAAATAATATTAACAGTAGTTTCAATTATTATTTAATTTCAAACGTTAATAGTAGTAATGTTTCATGGATTAGGGTTTGAGCTAATGAACCCTTAGGTTAGAGAGAACAGACAGACCCCGGCCTACTCTGAGTTCTGTAGGATAGCCTCCAGGATTTCTCACATGGATGAATTCTAGGAGCAAAGACTGAGAACTTACTCTCTTCACCCATCATATGACACAGAGCTGAGGGGACAGCCTAGCTCACAGCGAGTAACTGAAATGGGGAATGGGACCATCATGATAAAGTTTCAAAGCAAAGAAGGAAGTTAGAAAGCAAGATCAACCCTTCACTTTACAGTCGAAGAAACCAAGGCCCACTAATATTTCAGATAGTAGCACAGCTAGTTAAAATCAAGGTCTGTCATATACAGGAACCAATGTTGCTTCCATTAAGAGGCTTCAAATTCAAACGCAGGCACCAGACTGCAGTCAGTCCATACCTGTTTCCCTCCACCACATCAATGAGGTCATCCGCTGTGGCATCGCTACGCAGAGTCACATCGGCATTATGAATTTTGTATTCAGCCAGAATGCTCTTCACAGTTTCAGCATCCAGCTCACTCTGAGGGCACTGAATGGACATAGAAGACAAGGACTGGTCAGAGAGCAAAAAAAAAAAAACTTCCAAGAGTATCCATTGATGAATCTGGATAACCTTAGCTAAGGTGAGCAAACTCATTTCTAAAGACTGCTATCCTGGATGAGAACAACGGACTTATAGAAGGAAATACTAAAAACTAAAAATCTTTCCAAACTCTAAGGAAAGTGCTATGGCCTGAATTGTGTCCCCACAGCCCCCACCCAAATTCATACGTTGAAGTCCTAGTATCTCAGAATATAACTTTTTGGAGATAGTCTTAAAGAGGCAATTAAGTTAAAGTCATGTGAGTAGGCTCATATAAGAGCAAGAATTTTTGTCTATTTTGCTCCCTCTTCCATCCACTCCCCAGAGCGTAAAGCAATACTTAGCTCGTGCTAAACACTCTATTAATCTGTGTTGAATGAATAAAAACATGGCATTGGCAACCATCTACTTCATGCAAGCATAAGATTGGTCTAGACTCCCATACCATCTCAAACAGATAACCCAAAAGAGGAAGCGAAATGGAGATGCAAAAGTAAGTCTGAGGCAGACTCTTATCCTACCTATTCTTGACTCTTCTAAATCATTACAAGGTAACTGTGTTACTTCAATTAGTGTTAGAAGTCAGGTGATTTCCAAATGACACTGTCCCTTAGCTCAATCCTTCCCACCCCAGTGTCTCTAGCAGCCTGCCCCATACCACCTTATCCACTTACTGTGGCCGTGAGATTAATGCCTCCCTTATCCTTCTTCTTAAAGCCAATGTTGGGAGGTTTGCTGTTCAAGCGAAGGCCAAAGCCCTCCAATTCATTTTCAATGATTTTCTTATGTCCCAAGGGTTTGAGGACATCCAGAACAATCAGGATCAAGTTACACGTTCGAGCCACTGAAGAATTAAAAAATAAAAATTATACCCAATCAAAGTTCATTAAAGATTTAACTAATACAAATAATTGTATGGGGGTAAGGGAGAGTTCCTGCACATAACAGACAAAGGGTGTTTTTGTAAATACATGGACACACTTGAAGTTCTTAAGATTATGCCATAAAGATAAAGGGGGCAGAAGGGTAGCGTCAGGGATGGGGGGAAGAGAATGAAATCAGTAAGACTTCTTTTTTGTTACTGATTGGAGGGGTGGGGTGGGGGGAACAGAGAGAGACAGAGAGAGACATTGACGTTGTTCCACTTATTTATGCATTCACTGGCTGCTCCTTGTATGTGCCCTAAGCAGGGATGGAACCTGCAACCTTGGCGTATTGGGATGATGCTTTAAGTAACTGAGCTATTCGGCCAGAGCTAATCAGATTATTTTTGGAACTGTAAGTATCTAGAAAAAATGTTGACTGATAGGCATTTGATCTATTGGACCATTTGGAAAATATTAGCAAACGCAGAAAAGTAAACAAAACTTAACAACAGCTAATTATTTACTCCACGGAAAACAGCATTGAATAAAAGTTGCTTAGACATTACATAATCATGTAAACCATGACTATTAACTTAACTAAAAAATTTTGATAAAACTTCTTTGAAAAAATGAGAAAAGAGGTATGGAGTAGAATTTATCCTCTACCATAAAAAAAAAAATAGATATCTAAAATGAATTAATCATGAAATAGCAATTAAAGCATAATTTTTAAAAGTATGAAGGTAGCCTGGCCAGTGTGGCTCAGTAGTTGAGTGTCGGCCTATGAACCAGGAGGTCACAGTTTGATTTGAAGTTAGGACACATGCCCAGGTTGCAGGCTTGATCCCCAGTGTGTGGCATGCAGGAAGCAGCCAATCAGTGGTTCTCTCTCATCATTGATGTTTCTATCTCTCTCTTTCCCTCTCCTTTCCTCTCTGAAATCAATAAAAAAAATTATTTTTTAAATAAGGTGATGGTGTGCAGACAATTTTTTCAAAAAAAGCATGAAGGTAAGTAGCAGAAGAAACAGTTGAAGAGTTGACAGTATAGCTGTCAAAGGGGAGTGACAGTGAAGATGAGGAAAGGTGGGGTAGCAGATTGTTGCAATTGATGATTAGCCTTTTATAAGATTTTACTTTAAATAAAAAGAAAAGAAGGAAATGCATGGGTGGGAATAAGGAAACCTCAGTTCTAATTCTAAATCTTCCATGAACACTGCAACACTGGACCAAAGCACTTCACCTCTCCTGTCCTTAGTGTTTCTCCTCAAATGGGGATCTGAGGTCCCTTCAAGTTCTGACATTCTATTCTGGTAAGAATCGGGTAAAGCTAAGCCCTTCACTATAGTGTCCTCTCCAAGTCCACAGTCCCATCTAAAGAACAGTGTCTGATAAAGGAATGATATTCCAGGATGGTGGCCCTGGACCACTCACCTGCAATGACTTGACGGCCTCTACCTTTCCCGTCCTTAGCACCCTCAATGATACCCGGGAGATCCAGGAGCTGCAAGATTGGGGGGAGAAATGGAAAAACTGACAATAAATCTGAGCAGATCAAATAGAATGATTTATTTCTCAAGTATACAAATATAGGAGATAACAAATCAAATGTCCTTATGAGTATGTGAATATTATTTTAACTAAGCATCTTCTAAATGTCAGCTTCAGGCTTTTTATATATTTTATCTAGTTTAAAATGCCTAACAATCCTATATGATAAGGATATTAGCTGAGTTTCCAAAGTGTTGATTTACTCAAAGTCACAATCCTAATAACTCAAATAAAATTATAACTCACATTTTTGAGGCCAAATACATTCGTCTCTATTAATATCTTTCAATATCAACCCACTTTTTTTAGAGTGGGGAAGGGAGTAGGGGGAAAGAGAAAAACATCCATGAGAGAGAGTAACATCAATTGATTGCTTTCCACCCATGCCCAGACTAGGGCCAGGGATCAACTCTGCAACCAAGATACATGCCCTTGACTGGAATTGAACAGGACCTTCAGTCCATGGGCTGATGCTCTATCCACTGAGCCAAACCGGCTAGGGCTGATCATATTATTTATTAAAAGTTTCTAATGGCTCCTACTTAGGTACAAGATAAAATTCAACTTCCTTAGTAGGCACACAAGCTTCTGCTCCAACCTACCTTTCCAGATTCAGTTACTAACACTCCCTGCCCAACACTAGGCTCACACCACAGTAGGCTGTTCACCATCATGGCGCCCTGAAGTAGCCCTTTACCTTTACTGGCTGGTGAAATGCCTTTTGAACTTCAAAACCCACCTCCAGCCCTAGTAGGTTTGGCTCAGGGGATACAGAGTCCGGCTGCAGATTGAAGGGTCATGGGTTCCATTCCAATCAATGCCAGGGAACATGCGGAGGCAACCAATTAATGTCTCTCTCACATTGATGTTTTTCCTCTTTGTGTCTCTCCTCCTCCCTTCCACTCTCCCTAAAAATCAATGGGAAAATATCCTTGGATGAGGATTAACAACAAAAAGGCCTACCTCCAATGTCACTTTCTACATGAAGTGAATTATTATTTTTTTTTTTTGTCTTATCAGATCTCCCCAAGACCCAATCCTCAAATGAAAAAGTAGTCCCTTCTTTCTCTGTGTTTTCACAGATGTATACCACTGTAGTACTAATTGACTTTACTGCTCTATCTCCCTGCTGGACAATGATCAGAAAGCACAGTCAGCTCTGGCATATGGAGAGCTCCCAAAAAGTGCTTTTTAAATGAATGAAAGGATGGATTTCCTCCCTTCCTTGTCCTGCAGGACTGACTCACCTGGATCTTGGCACCTTTGTATCTGATGACACCGGGCACAGTGGTCAGAGTGGTGAACTCGTAGGCTGCCACCTCAGAATATACCCCGGCCAGGTTACTGAGCAGCGTTGACTTCCCCACGGATGGAAACCCCACAAACCCAATTCGAGCATCACCTGTCTTGGCCACATCAAAACCTACAACATCAACAAGTATCAAAAAGAGGAAGAAAGTTATCCCTGAGTGTTAAGACTCATGTAATTCCTTTCCCATTCTGGTTACCTATCTGACTAGGACCTATTTCTGCAATTTTGTACAGTTTACATCTAGAGTAAAATCCCCCTATAGCAATTTGTGATGCTTAATGGACTGTTTAGGTTTTCTTTCTTTTTATTTTTTATTTTATATTTTGGCTGCAAGCAGGTTCAAAGCCACATTTATGGCCC